>NC_079499.1:62635368-65035368 GCF_030052815.1 Hevea brasiliensis | reverse complement strand
GTGAGACATGGTATCCACCTTTCTAAAGAGATGTCTCCAAAGACACCTGAAGAAAGAGATAAAATGGCCAGGATTCCATATGCTTTGGCTATTGGAAGTTTGATGTATGCAATATTGTGTACTAAAAAAGATATAACATATGCTGTTAGTTTGACTAGCAAGTATCAATCCAATCCAGGTTTGGAACACTGGATAGCTATCAAGAATACCCTTAAGTACTTGAGAAGAACTAAGGATTTATTCTTGATATATGGGGGTAGTGACTTGCAATTGGATGGTTATACTGATTTTGATTTCTAATCAGATATCGATGATAGAAAGTCTATCTCTGGGCTTGTGTTCATTTGTAATGGAGGTGCAGTCAGTTGGAAGAGTTCCAAATAGAGTACGATTGTAAATTCTACTACAGAGGCCGAGTATATTGCTGCATCAGATGCTGCAAAAGAGGTTGTTTGGATAAGGAACCCCAGTCTCACCAGAAATCCAAACACATAGAAAAGGCGCTACCACATTATTGGAAAGATAGTTGGACAAGGCGATTTAGCCATGCAGAAAATAGCATCAGCTGAAAATCCAGCTGATCCATTCACTAAGCCTATTTTGTAAGCTCAGTTAGACCGGCATCTTGAGAAGATGGGTCTAAGAAATTATAATGAATGGCTCTAGTACTAGTGGGAGATTGTTAGTAGTATGCCCTAGAGCATATCATTTAGTATGTATCTTGTACATGTTTTATTAATAAAAGGCATTTTCACTTTTCCATTTATATAATATATTTATATGTAATAGAAAAGATCCATTGATATTTTGTTAGAAATTCTATTCTTAAGTTGTTAAGAATATAAGTAATAGTATTTCTAGCACAAAGTATTATAAATCTGTTCACAATTAAGGACACTTCACAATAAGGACATGACTTATCCAAATAGATTGTAATCGTGTTTATTCCCAAGTTATTTATATGAGATGTAAATAAGATGGAATGGTGAGTCTCATGCCATATAACAAACATGATAGGCACTTATGCAAGATAAGTAGGCCGAACCAGTGACATTTATGACAAGCACATGGAGTTTGCTCTTGTCAATGCATTGTCATAAATTATATCAGTGCATATAATCTTTAGACCTAAGATAGCACAGTTATCTTGTATATAGATGGTTTGAGTTTGATACTGCTTTCATACTTGTACTGTGTATGGGTATATGAGTAACACCCCTATGTTCGGTAGTGCGTTCTACTGTTCCAGTGACTAGTGTTGTCCGGATAGCTAGGATGCCTTGGACTACACTTAGATATGAGTGAGGAGACAAAAATAATGAAATACAAGAAAAGAAAATACAAGAAAAACAAAGGAAAAATAATAGTAATGAAATGTAATCAAGTTAAACGAGCCGAGAACCCTAGCGATGGGTGACTGCACCGGGAAGTTGCGGTGTGGACCGTTGACTAGCCCTGGACCGCGGAGAACCTTGGAAAATATTTTTAGGACTTAAATAAATTTCTATTGAAGTATAAATACCATTAGAAATATCAAAGAAAAATTAATTAATTAGTACAAAGAAAAGTGAGAAATCGAGAAAACGATAAAATCCGGTGTTACCAAAAAATCGAGAATGCAACCCGAATAGGGGTATTGTGGTCATTTGACACCCCAAGTTGTCTTTTGACCTAAATGTCCATTAAAAATACATGATATTACACTTGGAAAATGTCATGAAAAATTAAATTGGTGGTACCTAGTGTAAATAGCAAAAATTGAGGGTTAAATGTGGGAAAATGAAACTTTTGAATAAACAAACAATTAAATCTCACATAGTGCTCCACTAACTCACCTAAGTGGACCACTTAATCTTCATTTAGGACAGCAGATTCTCACCTTCCTCAAACTCCCAAGAACCAGCCGAAAATGGAAGAATGAAGAACTCCATGGCCGCATGGTTTTGAAGCTTCATGCAAGCATGATCCAAGCCACTTTCCTTGCACTTTCCTTAATTTAAAGTTGTCCATACACCTTGGAAAGTAGATAGGAAGCAAGAAGATCAAGTTTAGTCAAGGTTTTGAAAAGTTTCCAAAGTGGTAAGTAGGTATTTTTTATGCTTGCTTCATTAAAGTTTGTGTGGATGTTATGGGTAGTTGAATTGTGGAAAGATTTTTGGAGTTTCATGTTTTAAGGGAGATGTATATTTTTGGCAGCCATGAAAACTCCTTAAAGGCAGTTTATATTTGCATGTAAATGGTAGATTAAAGTGTAGATGAAGGGTTTATGTGTGTAGGAATAAATTGGGTGATGTATACTAAATGTATATGTGAGTGTGCACTTGATTTTGGAAGCTTGGAAATTAATTCAAAGAGAGGTACAATTCAGCAATGCAAAGTGTGGACCTAAATGTGTTATTTCATGGTTTGATTTATGGAATATTATTGTTGAATTATGGTACTTGTTATGGCAGCATGTGTATGTGTATAAGAGTTTGAGTTTGGACATGTGAATGAGTTATATTATGTAGTTAAATTATGTGTAATTTGGACTTAGTAAATTCTGTACTATAAGGTGCATATTGAGTGTGATTATAAGCTGTCAAAATGACCAACAATGTGAAGTAAAATGTGTTTAGGTTATGGTACAAACCAGAATTGGTAAGAATGTGTAACTTGGTAATGTTAAATGTGTCCTTTAATTGAGTGATGAACAATGTGCAATAGGGCAGTGTGTATTTTGGCTTAGAACCTTAAGTGTGTGGCTCCAATTGGTATGAGACCAATTGGAAGTGAAACTAACCACAAAATGTGCCAACTTTCATGAAGAAAGCTTACCAAAATTTTGCTTGGAGGGTAACTTGAAAAATGACCAAATCCGGATTAGTGCATTTAAGGCCTGAAAATTGACCATTTGGGCAGCAGTTAGTGTTTTGGCCATAACACACTCAAAATAGGTCCAATTGACCTGAAATTGTTACCATGAATAGTTTAGAATATATCTACAAGTCTTATAAAGACACCAACGCCCAAAAATGACCATAAGCAAGTCAAATAGCTTGCACAAGTTCGGGTCCAAAAATTGGCCGAACCAAAATTGACCTAAAATGACCTAAAGTGATCAATTTTGGTACATTCTGACCAGCAATAGTAAATTAACCATAACTTGGTCTACATAACTCAGAATGACCTGAAATTTTGCCCGGTGTGCAATAAGACATAGACCTACAAGTTTGTAGTTTTGACCGAAACCCGAAAACTAAGGGAACTAGGTTGTCCGGCTAGGTCAAATTAGTATACCCGAATCTGACAAATTATAATAAAACACAATATACATGGAAATGAATTTGGTAACATGTACTAATACTAAAAGGCTACGAATGTGACATATTGATAACATTAAAACCTAATTCACCTAGACTACATCGAGGGTTAACATCTTAGGTTGACTAAGGAAATAATAGAATTCAATAAATTAAGTATTAAGCTTTATTGTTAGAAACGGTTTAAATGAGTACTGAAACACTTCAAATTGTGTTTCTCAGTTAGTAAAGACTCAGGGAAGGGGAAACAAACACTGAGTCAGAGCCAAGACACAGTTATCAGAGTTTTGTGCACAACTAGTTTTTAACTGATTTTGTTCTTACTATTTCATATGTTTAAATGACATATTTTTCTGATGTATTATGTTTAACAAGCATTGGATTTAATTCAATGATTATTGAAATTATTATAGTATGTATGAATTTAGCTTTGTGAAATGGTATTTCCACAAGTATTAAGCATTGTTATGAATTAAATAAATTATGTTTTTGGAAAATTGTGATAGAACATGTTTTGAATTGTGATGGGCAATTTGCATAAAAAATGCAAATTTATGATTTGAATTGTGATGAGCATAAGAATTATTGGATATTGGAATTGACTTTGAATCGAATTGTATTGTGATTTATGCTCACTAAAAGGATTGTGATATTGTTTTATATCTCACTATAAATGCTTGACTAGGTTATTTACCCGTCTCTCTCATTTGTTGAGAAGATAATGGAGTTAGTTGTATTTTGATTACCATGGTACGTGCACAGGCTTAGATTCTCCTCTTATTAGAGATTAGATCTAAGTTCTTAATTGTTATGGCCCTTGCGGAAGATTCATTATTGTGATGTGTACTGTGCACGATGATTCGACCTCCCCGACCATAGCGAGTTAGAATCACCCCGAAGATGGCCCTTTCGGATTAGTCTTGCATAGTTAGTGAGATACATAATCGTTTTTGAGATATATAATAATTTTTGAGATACAGAATGGTTTTTGAGATACAGAATGTTTTGAATAGTAAAGAATTGTGATTTCAATTATGATTTATGTATAATTGATTTTGTTAGAATTACCTTAAATGGTTAGTTATGATTTGATAAATTGAACTTCGTAATCAAAGTCATTTTATACAAAAGATTCGTATTATTGGCAATGAATATTTTGAGTTTTGGAATTTGATGAGTATCTAGATTTCCAAATTATTTGCTATAATTTTGTTAAAGTATATTGTATTATGTTTTAAATTATAGTTGTGCACCACTACATTCACCACTCAGCGATAGCTTTGTATGCTGTCGCAAGTAAAAAGAGTATAGAGCAATTGAGTAAACTTCTTTGAAGAGACATTCAGATCAGCTCCAGGTTTACCCATGTACACAGGTTTTGATGTATGCATGTAATAATATGTATGTAAATTATTTGAGTAGTTGTATAAAAACTCTTATAAAATATTTTGGTATGTAATTAAATGTAAATTATTATAAATGTAAATTTGAGATTTCATTTACTTGAATAGCTTTGTAATATTAATTTTGAGTCTTGTAATCAATGAATTATTTATTGAGATTTCAATTGTGAATTGAAATGAAGTTATTAGAGTTGCATTTGAGGAAACATATTAGGAGCATTTTCTTTTGCAGGAGTGAAGAACTATTTTCTCAAAATATAGCCGGCACCTTGCCGAAATTTTGAAAAAATTTTTTATAACACTAGATTTTAATCGATGATTTAAATTTTATGAAAATTATTTTAAAATTCCTTATAGTATATCTAATGAATTATCGGTAAACGAAGTACGGTAATTCATTAGATGTATTACGGGATCATGTTACATCTTACAGGGGAGTAGGGTGTGACAATATGGACATGTGTTGGCTCCTACTAGTTATATATCGAGATAGGTGTTGATCAAGATAGAATCTGTTACCCTAAGTAAATAGGGATAAAATTCTATGTTCATTTAATTGTTCTTGATGTTTCAAGTTTCTGGCTAGGACAGACAGATTTAATCAGAAAAGAGTTTCTGATGAGAAAATCTTTTTAATCAAGAACTGGAATTAAAAGTGTAACACCCTCCCGGTAGCAACTCCGTACATTCTACTGTTTCGGTGACCGGTGTCGGTCCGGACAGCTAGAACGTTCGGAAAAATATTTAAACTAAAATGAGGAACCATAATTAACGCAAATATTAATTAGAAAAAATTTAGTAAAAATTTTAGAAATAAAATACAACCAAGTTAAATTGCCGGTGCCCAAGCGATGGGTAACCCAGAGGGAAGTTGCGGTTCTCGCAACTAGGAGCCCTAGACCCGAGAGAAAATTCATAAAATAATTTTTGAGACTCCAGAGAAGGATCACTGAGGTTTCCATGGCATTAGAATGCCAAGAAAATACTTAGAAAATGTTTTCAATCGGTACAGACAATATTGACCCGTTAAGCCAAACGGAGGGCATTTTGGTCATTTCGCCTTCAGAGGTGATTTTTGGCCGACTTGTCCAGTTGAGTAAATAATTAATATGACATAAAATATGAATAAACATTACTAGAAATTAAATTGAAAATGAGTAGTGAAGAAAAAAAAAGAAAATAAGGAAAAAGACTTATTTATGACATCATGATGATGTCATTAAAAGCTATAACCAATTGCATTCAAACAACCAATTCATTAACTAATAAAAGAGACAAAATGAAGACCAAAATAATCAAAAGCAAACAACAGCCATCCTCTTCCTCATGCAGCCGAAACCCTTGCCCATAGCCCAACCTCCATTGATAACTTCAATCAAAGCTCAATTTCTCTCTTCTTTTCACCATAAACCCTAAACCCCTTTCATTAAAATTTGTCCACTCATCTTGGGAGAGTGTTTGGCAGCCTAGAAAAGGAAAGAAAGTGAAGATTTAACTTGGGAAAAATCTACCTACAAGAGGTTAGTGCACCTATTTACTTAAAACTCTTATATTCCATGATAGTGACTTGAATTGAGTAAGGATTTGTAACTTAAATGAACAAAAATTATGTGTATACATACCACGGATTTTGGCAGCCCTATTGAAGGAACAATAATGGAGTGTTTTGATGGATTTAAAGTGGATTAGAGATTATGTTTAAATCATGTATGCATGTGGTTAGTGAATGAGATAGTTAATTAAAGCATGTTGTGAAAACTCATATGGAAATTAGGGTTTTGAGAAGTGAAAATTTGGCTTGGCTTAGGAAATTGTTAGAGAACATTTTAATGGTCAATTAGTGACCATTTTAGGTAAGTTGACCATAATTTGGACTGAAATATAGCATGGCAAAGTGAATGAGTATGCTACCTAGGGACAGCAGCAAAGGTGGCTGTGATTCCAGCCCACTTAGACAGCCATAACATTGGCTGTGTAGGTCCAATTGGTGTTTGGCCAATTGTTCATGAAACTAGGCTTATAATGGCACATTTTTTCTGAGGAAACCATGCCCAAAAGACCAAATCAAGTGGACCAAAAGTTGGCCCCAATCCGGATACCCTACAACAGCACCTGCAGAAATGACCAAATGAACAGTAACTGTTCATTTGGCCATAACTCACTGTAGATATGGTCAATTGACCTGAAATTTTTACAGCAACAAGTTAAGACATATACAAACAACTTTCATGAAGAAACCTACCCCAAATTATGGCCAGAACCTATTCAAAAATGCAATCACAGTCACTGTTCATGGTACTGTAGATTTGGTAATTCTGCAGTTTTGGCAATCCGGCCAGCTGTGGTTTTTGGACCATATCTGGAGCTACAAAACTCCAAATGGAGTGATTCAAAAAAGGAAATTCAACTAGACAAAATAAGGAACAACTTTCATGTTTGCCATTTCTTCAAATTCCCACTGTAACAGTGCTAATGGAACAGTAAACTTAGGCTTCGAAAACTGAAATTTCTGCCCTCTTGGTTTTAAGTTAGAAATGGTAATGGTGACCAATTCCAACAAGTTTTAAATGCAAAATGTGGTATGTTGGGAGTGCCAAAACCAATGTACCTAATTTCTACCTAAAAGTCAACATTTTTGTTGACCAATGAGGTGAATAGTGACACCAAAACTTGAAATTCACAAAGTGAAGAATTTAAAAGTTTCAAATGCCCTAGTATACCTAACAAGATTGGTTTGGATAGTTTGGCATGCCAATAGGGTTCAGTTAGCAGTACTGCACATGGCAATATGCCATTCTGTGATTTCATGGCTTTTAGCCATTCTGACCCTGCATTGAGATTTGGCCTTGTGCCTGAGATTATTTACAGCTTGGTAGCTGTTCTGTTGCACACCGGGAGATGCATATGTGAACGATGGTGTGACGGCCCGAGGTACTAGATACCCAAAGGCGCCATCGTTATCCATCCGATGCGTCTAGTGTAGGTTACTTGGGGCAACCAAATGAATAAAAGTGGACAAAGTAAATGATATACAAATACCAAACAAATAAAACATATACATTCGTTACATATTTATTTCTTGTTATTTCTTTCATTTTGTTATTGCACCACTAAGCATTATTGCTTAGCGCGCTGCTTTTGTCACGCGTAGGTTCTGGAGATACAGATCGTGAGCCCAGTAGACCGCAGACTGGGTGAGTCCATCCTGCAGTTCTGCACAGTGTTCGTGTCACCTCAACTTCTGCAATGCATTGGTAGGACACTAGGTGTCATTTTGGCATTCTGTAAATAAATTTTGATTTTCTCATATGTAATTAAACTTGTGTAATGTATATTGATGTTCATGTAAATTATGATAATTGTATTTGTGAATGGAAAAGTAAATATCTATTTGTGATTTATACTTGATTATCACATGTGATGGATGATTGAGAACTGAAATTGAGAAAGGTTGTTGAGATCTTGATATTGAGACTTTGTTGATGAATTGAAGTTGGGATTGTTTGGAAATTATTTGGAAGTATTTTTAACAGGTTCCGAAGAACTGTTTTCTCCATTTTTAGCCGGTATTCTGCCGGATTTTCTATAAAATTTCCGGAACCTCAAATAAATTATAATTTCAATAAATGAACTATATTTCACAAACTATATTCAAAACTATGACAAAAAAATTAATTAAGGTAAAATAGAGTATGCCGGTACACCGTGTGACATAGCTTACTCTGATACACTGTAGCCGGGTAAGGGGTGTCACAAAAAGAGAACATAATATTCATAGCAAATGGAGTTTGACATAAACCATGACTCCAGCTTGAATTGGGATTTTGTAACAAAGAGATTCTAGTGCATGGTAACATATGATTAAAGGTTCATTTAAGGTATTCCTTATTACTGATTGGGTGGCCATGGTATGCTATGCTAGATGTTAACCATGGTCTATGAGATGCCTAAGATGACTTAGAGAAATCATTTATGATAAGAAAGAGTTTTGATGATATTAAGAGTTAATATCATATTTCATTGCCAATTGGTGATGAGCCTAGTGGGTCACACACATACACAAGCAATCACCAAATTAAATGTGATTTAATTAATTAATTAATTAAAGATTTTAATTGATTAGTTAAATAGGTTTGGTTTGCAATAAGATTGCAAAGTCCCTAGCATGGCTTGAAACCAAATCTAGGTTATTGGATGTATAGTATAAGTTAAATTTATATTTAAAGTGTTTAAATATGAATTTAATTATGAGAAATTAATTAATAGAGATTAATTAATTAATTTATTTATGTTTGATATAAATTGATTAGAATAGGAGAAATAATTATTTTGGGTTGAGAACTCAAAATTACAACACAAGGGTAATTTGATCATTTCACTAGGTGACATGTAGCACCATGAGATGGTAACACATGGCATCATATAAGCTTGCCATTTGTCTTCCAATTATATAAGATGATCAAAGTCAAGATTAAATCTACCTTTGACAGTTGGCATAATGTGATTGGGTCAATTATACTAAGGTGCAATAAGAAGATGACATGTAGCAAGGGTTTTAAGTGATGAACTAATTATATAATGTGAGGTTATGAAAGAATAACATAACATTCTGATTTTATCAAAAGGTGCCACCACCCATAGCCTCTCCTCTTCTCTTCTTCTTCTTCTCTCATCAATTCAAAGAGAATTGCCCATATACTTTTGAATTAAAATTGCTAGAAATTATTTATAGTGTCCAATATACATCTACAACCTCCCTAAAGGCAAATCCCTATTTTCTAATTGGTTGGCAAGGCTTGAGAAGCTATTCAAGGGGCTGCATTGGTGATCTTGGTGTGGACAAACTAGAGGGACAACATTTAGGGCCCTAGGTGCTTCCCGAAAGGTGCCAAACACATCTACAGTGCATCAAAAGGTTAGTGTGTCACACCTTACCCCTCTGTAAGGCATAACATGATCCCGTAGAATACCTAATGAACTACTGCACTTCACCTACCAATAACTCATTAAGTACCCTACAAGGGATTTTAAAGCTATTTTCTTATTTTTGATAAGTGGTGAGCATTTTTTTAAAAGTATTTAAAACATTTAATTGAAATTAAAAACTAGTTAAAACTTTTGGCCCATTTTATTTTTCTGCAATTTTATAAAAATTTTGACAGAGCTTCGTTTATATTTTGAGAAAACAGTTCTTCAAATACCTGTAAAAAGCACTTCTAAAAATGTTTTCTCAACAACTACTTAAATTTCACAATCAAACTCAATCCATTTCAACAACTCCACAATCATTTCAATCAATTTCTCAAGTTCAAAATTCAATAATCCTCAAAATACTAGCAATACATTTCGTTCAAATTAAATAAAATAGTTTCACTCATATTTCATTAGAGAAAAAATAATTTATATACATCCTTACAAAATTTACATCAAAAGAAATACAAACTAAACCTTATTACAAACTTCATACAAATTTTGTACAAGCTGGTCAAGACCCATTTACATGTCCATATATTTATATGCAATACATACATCAAAAGAAATATTTACAATTAGGGTATAAATTATACCCGATAACTTCAAGCTGAATGATCTTTAATCCTTAGCAGCTCAGTCTGCTGCTCTTCTAGTCTCTGTATCTGCGACAGCAATAGAAGCTATCGCTGAGTACTAGGACTCAGTGGTGCACAACATACTAAAATAATCTTTATGCAGAAATAAAATCACATTTATTCAAAATATGCACTGAGCATGCGAGTTAAACACAAACATAATTTATGAGATTTTAATCCCAAACAATTTCATTTTGGATTTTAATCCCAAACAATTTCATTTTGAAGTATCAAATCACATTTCATAAAACCCACAGTTAGATCATGCCATTCGAAACAAATAGAATCTCAATAGCCAGAGGCTAAAAAGAAGTCACATCACAAGGCTAGCTAGCTCAAATATATGGATATCCATTCACATCCTCTTCTACTGGCACACCTCAACACTTCTCCAGAGAAGGAATCAAAATTCGAAACTAATTACCCCCACTAGTCGTGCTAGTGAGGTGTTCAAATATATGGTCATGATACTGTGGTTTCAAAACTTATCTTAACAATTTGCTAAACATTGTCATTTCAAATATACACAATAACTTTCAACAATTTCGATTAAAGTATGATAAATAATGTCTCAATTCACTTTTTCAAATCATTCAAAACAATTTGCAGCAAATAATTTACACGTTGTGCACAAACCTCAAGCGAGTCGCCTCTTGGCCTTGACTCGGTTCCTCAGGTTCTTTCTCGGTATTCTTTCCAACTGAAATACACAATTTTACAATGTTTCAGTACTAGAACTTAACATAAACCCAAAAAATTTAGCTTCACTTTTACTTAGCTCTAACGTGCTAAACTCGACGTTTTTGAAATTTTTGTGTTTCGGGTTGCTATTCACTACACTATTCAAGTCAAATTGTTGACTTTCTAAGGCTTAATAGGTATGGGAACTCCAGCTTCACCCACATACTACATTTTGGTCACTAAATTTTTTGGTTTTGGTCATTTTCTCAAAACTTAGGTCTTTTAGGCAAAATTGCCAATTTTCAGTTTTGGAGTTCAAAGTTACACTGTTTCATTGGTCCTTTTACTGTTAGAATTTGGCAAAACTTTCTAATAGAAAATGTTCCCTATTGTCTTAAGTTTATTCTCCTTTTTGAATCACTCTAATTGGAGTTTTGTAGCTCAAGTTATAGCAAAAATATAGTTACTATTCATGCTGCAGAATTTAGTTCTATAGATTTATTACTCAAACTTTGTTCAGCAATTTGATCAAGTTAAGTCCATAATTTGGTCTAATTTTATTCATATGAAATGTTATACTATGTCTTAGGTTTCCATCGGTTCAAGAATCACCTATATCAGAGTTTTCTAGAGAGAGTTATAGCCATTGAAACTTTACTGTTCATACGGCAAATCTGTAGTTCTGCAGATTCGGTGACTCAACTTTGCTCAACAATTTGATTGGGTTAATGGCATAATTTGGGTTTGTGTTCTCAATGAAAGTTTTAGGTCTATATCTCATCTAACCACTGGTAATATTTCAGGTCATTTTGACCTGCCTAGCTCGAGTTATGACCAAATGAACAAGCTATTCATTTGGTCGGTTTATACAGGGTAGCCTTTAATTTTCTAACTTTAGTCAATTTGTTCACTAGGTTTTGGTCACATTTTGGGCATGCTTCCTAAATGAAAATTGTGTCATTTAGTGCCTATTTTCATTCCCAATTAGTCTCATACCAATTAGACTTGTAAAATTCCATTTTTGGTTCCTCAAAGTTGACTTTTGATCATGGTGCATACCTAATCCTAATTTGGCTTTGATTCAAATACTTCTAACACACTTAATTAGGTTACAAATGACCATTTCTCACTTCACATTAGGTCAAAAACACCATTTACAAGTTTCTCGCACTTTTGGTCTCCAAACCCTAATGTCCAAAACCCTAAGTTTGTCCAATCTTCACAATTCATGTAATCTAGTTATACAATTCACATATCTAACATCTATTCACCAAGATTTCATGTTTAACCTAACTAAATACCATTAAAACCTTAGGGTTCCATGGCTGCCACATTCTCTCTTCCTTTATTTAAGCATGATTTCCTTTATTTCTAATGCAATTTCACCACACATAAACTTAAATTCATGAATTCAATAAGAATTTAAACTTGAAATTGCACTTACCTCAACTTGAATTTGAATTCTCTAATTTGCCTCTTCTTTTCTTCTTTCTTTGATGACCAAGCTTCTTCTTAAGTGACTAAATCAAGTTTTTGTGAAGCAAGTATGGAAGGATTTGAGGTTTAATGGTGGTTTCAAAGCTTGAAACAAGCTTTAATGGAGGTTTGCAATGGTGAGGGAGAGAGAAAGATGGAGGCGGCAACTTTGGGAGAGAAGACCAATTGATTTTTTTTTCTTTTCCTTTCTTTTTTGATGTCTTATGAAAGACCACAATTCATTTTAATTAATTTATAAATTATGGGATTTATGGCATCATGCATGATGTCATATCCCTACACCTTTTTAACTTTTTCATTTTCTCTTTTTTTTTTTCTATTTGTTCTTTAATTTAATTCTTGATCCCAAAGTTTTATTTTCTCCGATTTTATTTGATAATTAGGTCAGGAGTCAGCTCTCGAGGTCAATTGACCAAATTGCCCCTCGCCGATTCATCCCGATTTGTAATTAATTCCATATTTCTTCTGGCTCTCTGACCTAATTATTTGACTGGCTTAACAGTTCTTTTTCGTGATTTTCTCTTTTCCACTGTGTTTGTAATGGTCCTAAGGACCGCAGCGTCACATTTTACGGTTCGAAATTTGAGTTTAAAATGACTTCGCAGTCCTTCCTGAGAAGGTCACCCATCGCTGTGACTCTCGGCTCGTTTAACTTCATATGTTCTGTTCTTCTTATTTACACTTAACTAATTGGCAATTACTAATTATTTGTATTTATGGCTTCTTTAGTTGTCTTAAGTGTGGTTCTAATCCCCTTAATTGTCCGGACCGACACCGGTCACCGGAACAGTGAAATATACCAGGCTATACAAATAGGGGTGTTACAATTCTCCCCCCCTTAAATAAATTTCGTCTCGAAATTTTACCTGGTATCAATCTCTGAACAACTGTGGGTGTTGTCTCCTCATGTCCTCCTCTCGTTCCCAAGTAGCCTCCTGGCCTGAATGATGGTTCCACAACACTTTTACCAATGGTATCTGCTTGTTCCGTAGCTGCTTCACCTCATAAGCCAGAATATTTATGGGTTCTTCCTCATATGTGAGGTCTGGATTTACTTCAATTTCCTCTACTGGTAGTACATGAGATGGGTCTGATCGATACTTCCTCAACCTAGACACATGGAAGACATTATATATCTTCTCTAACTCTGGAGGTAGTGCCAAACGGTATGCCAAAGGACTCACTCTTTCCAGAACCTCATATGGCCCAATGAAACGAGGACTCGGTTTCCCCTTTCTGCCGAATCTCATAATTCTCTTCCAAGGAGAAACCTTGAGGAAAACTTTCTCACCCACTACATGCTCAATATCCCTTCTTTTCAGATCAATGTAGGACTTCTAACGGTCTGATGCAATCTTAAATCGATCTCTGATCACCCTGATCTTCTCCTCAGTTTGCTGAACAATTTCGGGTCCAATCATCTTTCTTTCACCCATGTCATCCCAACACAACGGGGTTCTACATTTTCTGCCATACAAAGCTTCATATGGAGGCATTCCAATGCTTGATTGATCGCTATTATTGTAAGCAAACTCAATCAAAGGCAAGTGTGTGTCCCAACTGCCCTCAAATTCAATCACACAAGCCTGTAGCATGTCCTCCAAGATCTGAATTACCCTTTTAGACTGGCCATCTATCTGTGGGTGGAATGCAGTACTGAAGTTCAATCTAGTTCCTAGGGCTCTCTGAAGACTACCCCAGAATCTAGAAGTGAACCTAGAATCTCTGTCTGATACAATGGATACTGGCACTCCATTCAGTCTCACAATCTCATTAATGTACAACTTGGCCAATCTTTCTAAACTATAGTCCATCCAAACTGGCAGAAATAAGTAGACTTGGTTAGTCTGTCAACAATGACCCATACTGCATCATGACTCTTTTGTGTCCTCGGAAATCCTATCACAAAATCCATCGTTATTCTCTCCCATTTCCATTCTGGTATTGGTAGTGGATGTAATAACCTAGCGAGTACTTAATGCTCTGCCTTTACTTGCTGACAAGTTAGGCATTTGGATACAAATTCTGCCACATCTCTTTTCATACCCATCCACCAGTAATGCTCCTTTAGCCCTCTATACATTTTTGTACCACCAGGGTGCATGGCAAAAGGAGACTCATGTGCTTCCTTCAAAATGATCTGTCTCAAATCAACATCATTAGGAATAGATATTCTGCCTTGGTGTAGCAGTAGACCATCATCTCTGATTGAAAATTCTGGTTTCTTGCCCTGTCGGACTTCTTCCATCAGCTTCTGATACTTTTGATCATTCTGAGCAGCCATTCTAATATGATCAATCAACACTGGCTGTACATGCCATGCAACTGCTGTCTGCCCATCATCATTACTCTCTAAGCTAGCATGCAATGATCTCAACTCATGTACCAGAGACAAAGGAGTAACCCATAAACTTGCCATAGTCTTACGACTTAAGGCATCAACCACAACATTAGCTTTCCCTGGCTGATAGTCTATCAGACAATCATAGTCTTTTATCAACTCTAACCATCTCCTCTGTCTCAAATTCAGCTCTTTCTGGGTGCCTAAATACTTCAAACTTTTATGATCTGTGTAGATGTAACATTTCTCCCCATACAAATAATGTCTCCAGATCTTAAGAGCAAACACAATGGCTGCAAGCTCCAAGTCATGTGTCGGATAATTCCTCTCATGCGGTTTCAGTTGGCGTGATGCATAAGCAATGACATTTCGATCTTGCATCAATACACAGCCTAACCCATTGTGAGAAGCATCACTATATACTATGTATTCTTTACCCGGTGTAGGTAAAATCAGGACTGGAGCTTTAGTCAAACATTTCTTTAATTTATCAAAACTCTGTTGGCATTTATCCATCCACTGAAATTTCACATCTTTTCTAAGCAGCTTGGTCAATGGAGATGCCAACATGGAGAATCCCTTTACAAATCTACGGTAGTATCCAGCTAAACCTAGAAAACTGCGAATCTTTGTGACATTTCTGGGTGGCCTCCAATTAAGGACAACTTCTATCTTACTTGGATCTACCTTGATGCCCTCTTTTGTTGTCTGCAGTACAATCCGCAGATGTCTATTATGCTCTTCTGCACTCCTCGAATAAACCAATATATCATCGATGAATAAAACAACAAACTAGTCGAGGTATGGTCTGAAGATAGTGTTCATCAGATCCATAAAAGTAGCCGGAGCATTAGTTAATCCGAATGGCATGACTAGGAACTCATAATGGCCATAGCAGGTTCTGAAGGCAGTTTTAGCAATACTCTGCTCTTGTACTTTCAGCTGATAGTAACCTGATCTCAGGTCAATTTTGGAGAACACAGCTGCACTCCTCAACTGATCAAACAAGTCATCAATACGGGGCAATGGGTATCTGTTCTATATTGTCACCTTATTCAACTGCCGATAATCAATACACAAGCGAAGAGTACCATCCTTCTTCTTAACAAACAACACTGGCACTCCCCAAGGTGACACACTAGGGCGGATAAAGCCCTTGTCAAGCAATTCTTGCAATTGCACTTTCAACTCTTTCAATTATGTAGGTGCCATTCTATATGGCGTTATGGAGATTGGGTCCACACTAGGCATAACATCAATCTCAAACTACACCTCTCTTTCTGGAGGTAATCCTGGAAATTCATCAAGAAACACATCCAGAAAGTCACATACCGTAGGGATGTCCCTTAGTGTTGGACTCCCCACTTAGCTGTCTATCACATGTGCCAAGTATGCTTCACACCCCTTTCTGATCATCCTTCTGGCTAGTATAGCTGAAATAATGTTTGATGGTAGTAAATGCCTCTCCCTATGTATTACCACATCACCATATAGAGTGACTGTCTTCAGTCTACAGTCAATCATGGCGTGATGCTTGGCTAACCAATCCATGCCCAAGATGATATCATACTCTCTGAAGGGCATTTGAATCAAGTCTGACAGGAAAACATGTCTTTGGATCACCAAAGGACAGTCTCTATAAATTCTGTTGACTCGGACCTCTTGTCCTAATGGACTAGTTACTAGCACTTCAAAACCCATTTGCACACATGGAACAGCAAGTGAACTGACTATGCTAGCACTAGCATATGAATGGGTTGAACCCGGATCAAACAATACAAATACTTCTTGATCAGAGATAGAAAATGTACCAGCTACCACATTGGAAGTCTTAGCCTCTTCTCGCTATCTCATCGTGTATACTATGGCTGAAGCACTTCCTTGTGCTGATTGACCAATCGCTCCATCACTGCACAGGCGGTGCCTCTTCCTCTGCCTCTTCCTCTGCCAACTGACTGTGAACCTCTGGGAGCAGGACTCTGAATAGATCCCTTGGCAGCAGTAGGAGCTGGACCATATCTCGGAGACGGAGCACTAGTGCAGTCTCTTGCTAAATGACCCTTGCCTCCGCAGTTAAAACAGGCTCCAGTGGCCCAATAGCATTCCCACCCATGAATCTTGCCACAAGTCTCACAGGGGTGGGCATAATGTGAACCCTTGCTCGACTGCTGACTAGACCTAGGGGGTCTCTATCCAGAAAATCTGCCCCTATCAAATCTTCTACCTCGACCCTTGCTGGGTCTACTAAATATCTTCTTTTTCCCAGAAGTCCCACCAGAACTCGGCTCTACTGATTTTTCCCCCTTATCTTTTTCTAATTTCTCAGCTTTCTCTGATTTTTCTTTTACTGGGTTGCTTTTGATTCTATTCTTTCCAACTCAAGTGCTTGAGACATGAGCTCTGAGAAATTGCTGTGCCTGAATCCCACTACTTGCATTCTCAAACTGGGCTTCAAACCCATCTCAAATCTCTTGCACCTTGCCTTGCTGGTAGAGAGGAGACTCCCAGCATAGTGACTTAAGCGGGAGAACTCCCTCTCATACTCTACCACTGATCTATTCCCTTGTTTTAGACTCAGAAACTCTTGTAACTTCTGATCAACATATGCATCTGGGATGTATTTCTGTCTGAAGTCTCTGATGAAGTCATGCTAGGTTAACACTGGTGGTTCAACCAAGCTTTGGGGGATCGTCTTCCACCAATCATATGCATCCCCATGTAGTAGAGACACAGAATACTCAAACTTCAGTTCATCTTGGTAGTGCAGTTTCTTAAATACTCTGTCCATTCTTTCAAGCCATTGCTCTGCCTCTAAAGGGTCCACTGTACCCTTAAATTCTGCAGCTCCATACTTTAATAATTTATCATACTGTCCGGCTGGAGGTAGTGGTTGTGCCATAGATGTCTGGGGTGAAGCTTGAGCAGGCATACGCCTAGCCATTTGTTGAAACATTGCCGCCATCTGCTGTGTAAACTGTACAGGAAATTGTGGCATTTGTGGGGCCGGAGCTACTGATCCACTAACATTCTGTAGAACTGGGGCTTCCCCTTGTTCCTTAGCTTCAACAGATTGCTCGACTGAGCGATCCCCTTCTTCCATTTTAGTCTGAAATTAGGGTATCTCCTGAACAAGTAACACAAGGAGATTTCCCTCCATTAGTTCATATTCATGATGTAATGCACTGTATGTAACAATTATGGACATTGAGCAGTTGTACTTAACAAAGAAAGACACAAATTCACAATTTAAAACATACTTCAAAAACTTGCTCTGATACCACTAAAACATGTCACACCTTACCCCTCTGTAAGGCATAACATGATCCCATAGAATACCTAATGAACTATCGCACTTCACCTACTGATAACTCATTAAGTACCCTACAAGGGATTTTAAAGCTATTTTCTTATTTTTTATAAGTGGCAAGCATTTTTTTATAAGTATTTAAAACATTTAATTGAAATTAAAAACTAGTTAAAACTTTTGGCCCATTTTATTTTTCCAAAATTTTATAAAAATTTTGATAGAGCTCCGTTTATATTTTGAGAAAACAGTTCTTCAAATACCTGTAAAAAGCACTTCTAAAAATGTTTTCTCAACAACTACTTAAATTTCACAATCAAACTCAATCCATTTCAACAACTCCATAATCATTTCAATCAATTTCTCAAGTTCAAAATTCAATAATCCTCAAAATACTAGCAATACATTTCATTCAAATTAAATAAAATAGTTTCACTCATATTTCATTAGAGACAAAATAATTTATATACATCCTTACAAAATTTACATCAAAAGAAATACAAACTGAACCTTATTACAAACTTCATACAAATTTTGTACAAGCTGCTCAAGACCTATTTACATGTCCATACATTTATATGCAATACATACATCAAAAGAAATATTTACAATTAGGGTATAAATTATACCCGATAACTTTAAGCTGAATGATCTTTAATCCTTAGCAGCTCAGTCTGCTGCACTTATAGTCTCTGTATCTATGACAGCAAAAGAAGCTATCGCTGAGTACTAGGACTCAGTGGTGCACAATATACTAAAATAATCTTTATGTAGAAATAAAATCACATTTATTCAAAATTTGCACTGAGCATGCGAGTTAAACACAAACATAATTTATGAGATTTTAATCCCAAACAATTTCATTTTGCATTTTAATCCCAAACAATTTCATTTTGAAGTATCAAATCACATTTCATAAAACCACAGTTAGATCATGCCATTCGAAACAAATAGAATCTCAATAGCCAGAGGCTAAAAAGAAGTCACATCACAAGGCTAGCTAGCTCAAATATATGGATATCCATTCACATCCTCTTCTACTGGCACACCTCAACACTTCTCCAGAGAAGGGATCAAAATTCGAAACTAATTACCCCCACTAGTCGTGCCAGTGAGGTGTTCAAATATATGGTCATGATACTATGGTTTCAAAACTTATCTTAACAATTTGCTAAACATTGTCATTTCAAATATACACAATAACTTTCAGCAATTTTGATTAAAGCATCATAAATAATGTCTCAATTCACTTTTTCAAATCATTCAAAACAATATGCAGCAAATAATTTACAAAAATTACACGTTGTGCACAAACCTCAAGCGAGTTGCCTCTTGGCCTCGACTCGGTTCCTCGGGTTCTTTCCCGGTATTCTTTCCAACTGAAACACACAATTTTATAATATTTTAGTACTATAATTTAACATAAACCCAAAATAAATTTAGCTTCACTTTTACCTAGCTCTAACGTGCTAAACTCGACGTTCTTGAAATTTTTGTGTTTCGGGTTACTATTCACTACAATATTCAAGTGAAATTATTGACTTTATAAGGATTAATAAGTATGGGAACTCCAACTTCACCCACATACCACATTTTGGTCACTAAATTTGTTGGTTTTGGTCATTTTCTCAAAACTTAGGTCTTTTAGGCAAAATTGCCAATTTTCAGTTTTGGAGTCCTAAGTTGCACTGTTTCATTGGTCCTTTTACTGTTGGAATTTGGCAAAACTTTCTTCATAGAAAATGTTCCCTATTGTCTTAAGTTTATTCTCCTTTTTGAATCACTCCAATTGGAGTTTTGTAGCTCAAGTTATAGCTAAAATACAGTTACTGTTCATGCTATAGAATTTAGTTCTGCAGATTTATTGCTCCAACTTCGTTCAGCAATTTGATCAAGTTAAGTCCATAATTTAGTCTAATTTTCTTCATATGAAATGTTATACTATGTCTTAGGTTTCCATCAGTTCAAGAATCACCTATATCAAAGTTTTTTAGAGAGAGTGATAGCCATTGAAACTTTACTGTTCATATGGCAAATTTGTGGTTCTGCAGATTCAGTGACTCAAATTTGCTCAACAAGTTGATTGGGTTAATGGCATAATTTGGGTTTGTGTTCTTCATGAAAGTTTTAGGTCTATAACTTGTCTAACCACTTGAGTTATGACCAAATGAACCAGCACTGTTCATTTGGTCAGTTTATACAGGGTAGCCTGCAATTTCCAACTTTGGTCAATTTGTTCACTAGGTTTTGGTCACTTTTTGGGCACGCTTCCTAAATGAAAATTGTGCCATTTAGTGCCTATATTCATTACCAATGAGTCTCATACCAATTGGAGTTGTGAAATTCCATTTTTGGTCCCTCAAAGTTGACTTTTGATCATGGTGCATACCCAATCCGAATTTGGCTTTGATTCAAATACTTCTAACACACTTAATTAGGTCACAAATGACCATTTCTCTCTTCACATTAGGTCAAAAACACCATTTACAAGTTTCTCACATTTTTGGGCTCCAAACCCTAATGTCTAAAACCCTAAGTTTGTCCAATCTTCACAATTCATGTAATCTAATTATACAATCACATATCTAACATCTATTCACCAAGATTTCATGTTTAACCTAACTAAATACCATCAAAACCTTAGGGTTCCATGGCTGCCACATTCTCTCTTCCTTTATTTAAGCATGATTTCCTTTATTTCTAATGCAATTTCACCACACATAAACTTAAATTCATGAATTCAATAAGAATTTAAACTTGAAATTGCACTTACCTCAACTTGAATTTGAATTCTCTAATTTGCCTCTTCTTTTCTTCTTTCTTTTATGACCAAGCTTCTTCTTAAGTGACTAAATCAAGTTTTTGTGAAGCAAGTATGGAAGGATTTGAGGTTTAATGGTGGTTTCAAAGCTTGAAGCAAGCTTTAATGGAGGTTTGCAATGGTGAGGGAGAGAGAAGGATGGAGGCGGCAACTTTGGGAGAGAAGACCAATTGATTTTTTTTTCTTTTCCTTTCTTTTTTTATGTGTTATGAAAGGCCACAATTCATTTTAATTAATTTATAAATTATGGGATTTATGGCATCATGCATGATGTCATATCCCTACACCTTTTTAACTTTTTCATTTTCTCTTTTTTTTTTCTATTAGTTCTTTAATTTAATTCTCGATCCCGAAGTTTTCTTTTCTCCGATTTTATTTGACAGTTAGGTCAGGAGTCAGCTCTCGAGGTCAATTGACCAAATTGCCCCTTGCCTATTCATCCCGATTTGCAATTAATTCCATATTTCTTTCAGCTCCCTGACTTAATTATTTGACTGGCTTAACAGTTCTTTTTCATGATTTTCTCTTTTCCACTGTATTCGTAATGGTCCTAAGGATCACAGCGTCACATTTTACGGTTCGAAATTTGAGTTTAAAATGACTTCGCAGTCCTTCCCGAGAAGGTCACCCATCGCTGTGACTCTCGGCTCGTTTAACTTCTTATATTATGTTCTTCTTATTTGTACTTAACTAATTGGCAATTACTAATTATTTATATTTATGGCTTCTTTAGTTATCTTAAGTGTGGTTCTACTCCCCTTAATTATCCGGACCGACACCGGTCACAAGAACAGTGAAATATATCAGGTTATACAAATAGGGGTGTTACATAGTGCACATGTTCTTGAATTAATCTAGGGTTCTAATGAATTAATTTGTTAATTCTAAAATCTTAAATGGCAAATATAGATCTTAATACATATTAAAAGTGTTTTAATATGCAATTGAACATTAGAATCAATTAGGTACATAATGAATCTTGCATGATGCATGAGACTCTAGAAGAAAATTTTTGAATTCAATGTTCTAATATGATAATTTTCATGCTTCTGCTCCTTCATATGTGATATTCAATTTAATTTTTAGCATGTATATTTTATTTAATTATTAAATTTTAATATGCATGATGGATGATCATGGATAATAAAAGACCAATGTGATTGGATTTATTTCTTTTATTTTTCTTTGGGAAGTAAAAGAATTAATTTTACTTTAGTGGTATGTATTATAAATGTTGTAATAATTTAGGTTGTAATTTCATTTATTTGAGGACTTTAAAGTCCATATTCTTGTAAACTCGCCTTGGTATGCCAAGGATTACAATGTAATTCGATTGCAAGAAGAACAAGAAGGTAAAGAGCATTAGTGGGACCAGTGGGAGCAAATCAAGATCAAGGGTTGATTATGTACTCATTCAGCAACTCTTATGAAATCAATGAATGAAATACACCTAGGAATGCCCTGATTCAATTCTTGGTGGCTCAGAATTAAATCTCTCCATGATCATACCATATTATTTGTTTATCCATGTATGCATGATATATGTATGAATGTATGCAAGTATATGATATATGCATGCTAATTGGATAATGTGCAAAGTGAGACCATAATAGTAATTAGGCCGACAAAAAAATCTTCCAAGCAAATGATTAAGTTAGTAATGGTAAATTTATGGTCATTATATCATGGCCCTCCATTGAGGCAATTTTTTAAGAAATTTTAAATACTTGCATTATTAGCTATATAAGCTTGGAATTAATGCATTCATTTAAGAGATTTTCTTAAGAATAATTGTTAAGCATAAGATGTTGTAAAAATGTAAATAGTTAGTGGCCAATAATGGATGTGCCTGAGGACATTAAAATTATTTGCATATTTACTAGCTCAATGGGATCAACTTAACTAATGCAAGATAAATTAATAATGGATGTGCCTAAGATTTTGACCATTATAGGCTAAATAAATTATTGAAACTCACATGAGATGTGATGGGAAAGGAGTTGCTCACTTATAGTTTATTGTAATTCCAATAATGGATGTGCCTGAGGATGATCAATAAGACTATAAGAATTCAATCACCCACTAGAAATCCATCCAACTAGGATTTTCGTTTCCTACTTTGAAAGTGTAGGATTCGCCAAGTTAGTAGGAGGACCAATTTGATTAAAAGACCATAATCATTTTAGTTAATTACTTGATATATTTACTAATTAATCTAGTTATTTTCTGCAGTTAATTATTCTGATAATAATGAGCACTTAACAACCACCACCATCCAATATCCTTGCGAGCATACTTGATCACAATAGGTTGACAGGACCTAATCTTTCTGATTGGCTTAGAAATTTAAAACTTGTCCTGAACCTAGAACGTATTGGATATGTTTTAGACTCAAAGGTTCCTAGTCCCTTACCTCCAGAGGCCACTCAAGAGGAACAAGACTGTGACACCCCTTACCCGTCTACAGTGTAGCCGAGCAAGATATGCCACACAGTGTACCGGAACACCATATTTTATTCCAATCATTTTTATCCTTCCTTAATTTATTTCTTTATGGATATGAAGTGCAATTTGTGAAATTTAACTCATTTAAGTCATTTATTGAAATTATAAATTTATTTGGAGTTTCGAAAATTTTATAGAAAATCTGGCAGAGTACCGGCTAAAAATGGATAAAACAGTTCTTCGGAACCTGTGAAAAACACTTTCAAAACATTTCCCATCATTCTCGAACTCCATTATATCAACAAATCTCAATATTTCTCAATAATTCTTCCATTTGTCATTCATTCATTTAACATCATAATCATGGACATTTCATTTATAAATACAAATTTACAAATACTGACATTCATACCAAATTATATTACATAAGTTTCAATTTATACATGGGAAAATAAAAGTTTAATTACAAAATACAAATAGTAAAAAATACCAAAATGGGACCTAGTGTCCTACCAATTCACTGTAGTCCGTGAGGTGACATGGACACTATGCAGACATGTGAACAGGCCTCACCCAGTCTGTGGTCTACTGGGCTCTCTGTCAGTCTCTCCAAAACCTACGCGTTGCAAAAGTGACTCGCTAAGCATAAGGTTTATTGGTGCCAATAATACAAGAAAATATAATATGCAAATAAAAGTAAAAATTTCCTAGTTGTTGTGTTTATAAGAAATGAATAATTACTAACTTATTGTTTAGTCGAAGGCTAATTACATTTTATGATATTAACTCTTTCTAGTATTTTATTGATCTTTTTCTCGATAATTTTTAAGCCTCTTTTCATTGTAATCATTCTTGTTCTTTATTTTGATATTTAATTTCCTTATGTCCTTTAACAATCAATTCAATTACAATTATACTTTTCCATACCCAAGTAACCTATACAAATTGACCGGACTGAATAAACGGGTAAACTAGCACTAGGTACTAGGTACCTTGGGCTGTCACACCATCGATCACAATGTGTCTCCTGGTGTGCAGACAGAATGGCTAATAAGCCATAAAAGCAATAAGGCATAAAGCCAAGTATAACATCATAATCAGTATAGCCATAGGCTATCATATAATAGAATGTCATGGAGCCACACATCATACACAGTACTGCTATTAGAACCCTGTTAGCATGCCAACCTATCCAAGCCAATCACATTAGGCTTACTAGGGCATATTGCAAAGTTATTTTTTGAATATGTGTACTTAATATGTAAGGTTACTATTCATTTAGTCATTTAAGTCAAAATATTGACTTTCTCATATATAATAATTATATAGATTTACCCAAGTAACCTATCAAAAGTGTTGGCATTAGTTGCCAATCCATACTTCTAACCATTGGAGAATAAATAAAAAATTTCAGTTTTGGGTGCTAGAGATTACTATTCTATTAGGCCATTCGACAATGAGAATTTAGCCAAATGTTCTTTAACAAAGTTGCTCCTTATTATGTGTAGTTACATTTCTTTTTTTGAATCACTCCATTTGGAGTTTTGTAGCTCAAGTTATGGCCTAAACACCATAACTGGACGGATTGTAATTTTTCCAGAATTTTTGGACAGAATCAATTCTGCAGTTTTTGTACACTGACTGCAGGTCAGTTTTTGGACATGTAATGGTCAAAATTTGGGTTTTTTTTTTTCATGAAAGTTGTATTTCTATGTCTCAGTTTTCTATTGGTAAAAATCAGGTCAATTTTCTACACTGAGTTATGACTAAATGAATAAATACTATTCATTTGGTCATTTTGCCCAGGCAGAATGTAAGTTACCCGGATTTGGTCAATTCTTAGGGCATCCTAAGTTTGCTTTTTGGACAAGGTTCGTTCATCAAAGTTGTGCCATTATGTGTTTAATTTCATGTTCAATTGGTTTTGAACCAATTGAACCTACAAAACCCAAGTTATAGCTACCCAAACATGCTAGACTCACATCCAGACCTGCAGGGCACTCAAGGGCAGCATACCTAACTTCAATTCTCATGGAACAAATCACTTCATTTCCTAATCAAACATAGCACAATGGTCACTAATTGACCATTACAACTTTAGTTTATGTCCATTTTCATCCACCACCAAAATTAAATTTCAAAACCCAAACCCTAATTGACCAAGCCTCCAATTCATGCATCTTACTCCTAATTTGCTATACTAATCATATAATTTATACTAGGGGTCGCTAATATGTCACTTTAAATCAAAGAATTCTCCTAACCCTAACTCATGTCAAGGCTGCCAAAATTTCATGGAACATAATCATGCCTCATCAATTCAATTTTTATCAAATTTTCAACTTAGCTTAAATTCATGTTTAGAAAGATGTAAAAGCAAAGAATATGGCACTAACCTCTTTGGTGATTTTCTAAGCTTGTTCACACCTCACTTTCTTCCACTTTCTCTTCTTCTAATTGCTGCCCAAATCTTGCTCTAGTGGTAAGGGAAATTATTTGTGAAGGGAAGTTAGGGTTTTGGGGTGATTTGGGTGGGTTAACTCAAGCTTGATCAAGCTCCCATGGAGTTTTCTCTCCTCTCTCTCTCTCTCTACGTTTTGGCTGCCCAAAGGTTGAAGATAGCTTTTATTCATGTTTAAGTAGTTTATAATGATGTGTCAAAATTTGGTTGGGTGAAAATATCTTAATTGCATCATGCTTATGTCATAAATATGACTTTTATTTTATTTTCTTTTCTTTTCTTTTTTACTCATTTTTAATTTATTTTTTAGAAATATTTATTCATATTTTAGATCATAATAGTTATTTACTTAACTGGACAAGTTGACTAAAAATCATCTCTAAAGACGAAATGGCCAAATGCCCTCCATTTGGCTTATTAAGCCAAAATGGTTTGTACCGATTGAAAAATTTTTTTAAGCCTTTTCTTGGCATTCTAATGCCATAGAAACCTTAATGACTCTTCTCTAGAGTCCCGAAAATTATTTTACAAATTTTCTCCCGAGTTTAAGGCTTCTAGCTGTGAAGACCGTAACTTCCCACGGGGTTACCCATCGCTAGGGCACCAGCTCATTTAACTTGGTTGTATTTTATTTCTAAAATTTTTCCTTAATTTTCTCTTATTATTATTTGAGTTATTTATGACTCCTTACTTTAGTCTAAATATTTTTTCAGACGTTCTAGCTATCTCGACCGACACCAGTCACTGGAACAGTAGAATGTACGGAATGGCTACAGTGAGGGTGTTACAAATACACTTTGGACAAGTGGAAGGAGCATGATATGAGAGCCAAATATTACATGCTTGCTTCTATGACTAATGAGTTACAAAAGCAACATGAAAATATGCAGAATTCAAGTGAGATCCTCCTTCACCTGTAAGAGTTGTATGGTGAGCACAGCAGGAATGCTAGGTATGAGATATCTAAACAGTTATTCCGCATGAGGATGTCTGAGGGATAGAATGTAGAAGATCATGTCCACAAGATGATTCTGCCTATTGAGCAGCTGGAACATCTTGATTTTTATATGGATTTCCAACTGCAGACGGATCTGATCCTTCAGTCCCTGCCTTAGTCATTTGGGAATTTTATGACAAATTTCCATATGACAAAGCAAGAGTGTACTTTGGCTGGGTTGCTTAACATGCTGGTTATTACCTAAAAGAATATGCCGAGCGATAAAGGAAAGAGGTGGCTTTGATTGCATCTTTTTCTTCTACTGGAAAGTCCAAAAGGAAGAAGGGCATTAAGACTAAGAAACCTCAAATTTCTGGACCTTCCAAGAAGATAGCCAAACAGAAGGGCAAGACCGAAGCTGACAAAGGTAAGGGAAAGTGTTTCCACTGCTAGAAGGATGGGCACTGGAAAAGGAACTACCCAGAGTATCTTGCTTCTCTGAAGGATAAGAAGGATAGACCTTTAGGAGATATGTTTGTGTCTTGTTATTTAGATTCTGATGATACTCATAATTTATCTACAGCTTGGGTTTTAGATACTGGTGCTAGTTACCAAATTACTTTTGATATGCAGGAACTAGTAAGTAGTAGCAGCTTGCAGTTCCGAGATATTAGACTCCGAGTTAGAAATGGCTCAACTGTTGAAGCTTTAGCTTTAAGATTTAAATCTTTATACATGAATAGACATGTTTTATGTTTAAATCTTATTTTGCATATACCTGATGCTTTAAAGAACATCATTTCTATATCTAGTTTGACTAGAAATGGCTATGTATTTCAGTTCACAAATGATGTTTGCAATATTTATTTTGGAAATAAATATATTGGCTTGAGTTATATGCATGATGGACTTTATTATTTAGATAATAGTGTTAAATACAAATCTAGTGCAAGCAATCTAAATGAATGTAATGCCATGATGAAAATCAACTCAAGTTCAAAACATATTTGGCACTTAAGATTAGGTCATGTTGCAGAAGATAGGATTGCAAAGCTGGAGAAAATAGGGATTTTATCCTCATTGGGTTCTGAACCTACTCCAACTTATGAATCCTGCCTTTAAGGCAAAATGACTAGATCACCTTTTGTTGGACAAGGGTTAAAAGCTGAAAATATTTTAAAATTGATACATAGTGATATATGTGGTCCATTTAAGAAAATGGCTAGAGACAGTTTTTATTACTTTATTACCTTTACTGATGATAAATCAAGGTTTGGATATTTGTATTTGATGAAATACAAACATGAATCCTTTGAAAAGTTCAAAGAATTTAAATGTTAAGTAGAAAATCAAATTGAAAAAAGTATTAACACTCTTCAATCAGATCATGGAGGTAAATACTTAAGTACTGAATTTGATGAGTACTTGAAAGAGCATGGCATTGTCTCCCAACTGACTCTTCTAGGAATGCTACAATTGAATAGTGTATCTGAAAGGAGAAATTGTACCCTATTAAATATCGTACGCAATATGATGAGCTATACCGATATACCAGTCTCCTTTTGGGGATTTGCATTAGAATCAACTTTACATATTCTGAAAAGGATTCCATCAAAATCAGTCTCTTCCACACCTTATGAGATATGGCATGGAAGAAAACCGAGTCTTAAGCATGTTAAGATTTGGGGTTGTCCAGTTTATATCAAAAAGCTGAACACTGATAAATTAAAAACCAGACTAGAAAAGGGTCGATTTGTTGGATATCCAAAAGATAGTTTTGGATATTATTTTTATTTGCCTACATCACAAAAGGTTATGGTAAGTAGAGATACCATATTTCTTGAACAACAGTTCATTCAAGAAGGTGGCAAAGGAAGGCAAATAGAGTTAGAATTGGAGAATTCTAACTAATCAACAGATCAAATGAATATAGATCCATCTAGTCAACCTACATCTATTGATGAAACATCTACAGTAATTCCTCACAGATCGACCAGGATATCCCACCCATCAGTGAAATATGGTTTTGTTCATAAAGATGAACAAGAGTTGTTTACTCATGAAGAAATAGATCATGGAGATGATCCTCTTACCTATGAAGAAGCTATATCAGATATAGATTCTTCGAAATGGATTGAAGCTATGAAATCCAAAATTGATTCCATGCATAAAAACCAAGTTTGGGACCTTATTGACCCACCTGAAGGTATTGTACCTATAGGGAGTAAATGGGTTTTCAAGAAGAAAATTGGTTCTGATGGAAAGGTAGAGACCTATAAAGCAAGGCTAGTTGTGAAAGGGTTTGGCCAAAGGTAAGGAATCGACTATGAGGAGACTTTCTTGCCTGTTGCTGTGCCTAAATCAATTAGGATTTTATTAGTAATAGCTGCATACTATGATTATGAGATTTGGCAAATGGATGTCAAAATAGCTTTTCTCAATGGAAACATTGATGAAAACATTTTCATGGAACAACCTAGGGGTTTTGAATCCCAAGATGGTTCCAAGGTATGCAAGCTAAAACGATCTATTTATGGGTTGAAACAAGCTTCGAGGAGTAGGAACATCCATTTTGATGAAGTCATTAAATCATTTTGTTTTATCAAAACTATGGATGAGCCATGTGTATATAAGAAGGTAGTGAGAGTGCTATCACTTTCCTAGTTTTACATGTAGATGACATTTTATTGATAGATAATGACATAGGTATGTTGACAACTATCAAGGTATGGTTGTCAAATACATTCTCCATGAAAGACTTAGGGGAGGCAACCTATATTGTTGGAATTTGCATATATAGAGATAGAGTAAAAAGAATAATTAATTTATCCCAAAGTCTATACTTGGAAAAGGTGTTAAAGAGGTTTAACATGCTTGATTCTAAGAGAGGATTGTTACCAGTAAGACATGGTATCCACCTTTCCAAAGAGATGTCTCCAAAGACACCAGAAGAAAGAGATAAAATGGCTAGGATTCCATATGCTTCGACTATTAGAATTTTAATGTATGCAATGTTGTGTACTAGGCTGGATATCGCATATGTTGTTAGTTTGACTAGCAGGTTTCAATCCAATCCAGGTTTGGAATACTGGATAGCTGTCAAGAATATCCTTAAGTACTTAAGAAGAACTAAGGATTTATTCTTGATTTATGGAGGTGGTTACTTACAATTGGATGGTTATACTGATACTGATTTTTAATCAGATATTGATGATAGAAAGTCTACCTCTGGGTTTGTGTTCATTTGTAATGGAGGTGCAGTCCGTTGGAAGAGTTCCAAACAGAGTACGATTGCTAATTCCACTATAGAGGCCGAGTACATTGCTGCATCAGATGCTGCAAAAGAGGCTGTTTGGATAAAGATGTTCGTGATAGAACTTGCAGTAGTTCCTTCCATTGAGTCAGCAGTTCCTCTCTGCTATGACAATAATGGAGCAGTCATACAGGCTAAGGAACCCTGGTCTCACCAAAAATCCAAACACATAGAAAAGCGCTACCACATTATCAGAGAGATAGTTGGGCAAGGAGATGTAACCATGCAGAAAATAGCATCAGCCGAAAATCCAGCTGATCCATTCACAAAGCCTATGTCACAAACTTAGTTAGACCGACATCTTGAAAAGATGGGTCTATGATATTGTAATAAATGGCTCTAGTGCTAGTGAGAGATTATTAGTAGTATACCCTAGAGCATATTATTTAGAATGTATCTTGTACATATTTTATTAATAAAAGGGAATTTCACTTTTTCGTTTACATAATGTATTTATGTGTAATAGAAAACGTCCATTGATATTTTGTTAGAAATTCTATTCTTAAGTTACTAAGAATATGAGTGACAATATTTCTAGCATAAAGTATCATAAATTGGTTCACAATCGTGGATACTTCATACAAGACATGACTTATCCAAAAAGATTTTAATCATGTTTGTTCCCAAGGTATTTATATGAGATATAAATAAGATGGAGTGGTGAGTCTCATGCCACATAACAAACATGATAGGCACTTATACATGATAAGTAGGCCGAACCAGTGACGTATATGACAAGCACATGGAGTTTACTCTTATCAATGCATTGTCATATATCATATCAGTGCATATAATCTTTAGACCTAAGATAACACAATTATCTTGTATATAGGTGATTTGAGTTTGATACTGCTTTCATACTTGTACTTTGTATGGGTATATGGGCATGTGTTGTCTTCTGCTAGTTATATATGGAGATCGGTGTTGATTAAGATGGAATCTGTTACCCTAAGTAAATAGGGATAAAATCCTATGTTCATTTAATTATTCTTGATGTTTCAAGTTCCTAGCCAGGAAAGACAGATTTAGTCAGAAAAGAGTTTCTGATAAGAAAATCTAATTAATCAAGAACTAGAATTAAAAGAGAACATAATGTTAATAGGAAATGGGGTTTGACCTTCACCATGACTCCAGCTCGAATTGGGATTTTGTAACAGAGAGATTCTAATGCATGGTAATATATGATTAAAGATTCATTTACTTATTACTAATTGGGTGGCCATGGCATGCTATGCTAGGTGTCAACTATGGTCTGTGAAATGCCTAAAACGATTTAGAGAAATCATTCATGCTAAGAAAGAGTTCTGATGATATTAAGAGTTGAAATCATATCTCATTGCCAATTAGTGATGAGCCTAGTGAGTCACACACATACACAAGTTAATCAATAAGTTAAATATGATTTAATTGATTAATTAATGAGTTTAATTGATTAATTAAATAGGTTTCGTTTACAATAAGATTGCAAAGTCCATAGCATGGCTTGAAACCAAATCTAGGTTATTGGATGTATAGTATAAGTTAAATTTACATTTAAAGTGTTTAAATATGAATTTAATTGTGAGAAATTAATTAATGGAGATTAATTAGTTAATTTATATTTGATATAAATTGATTAGAAGAGGAGAAATAATGATTTTGGGTTGAGAAGTCAAAATTAAAACATAAGGATAATTTGGTCATTCACATGGTGACATGTGGCACCATGAGATGGTGACATATGGCACCATGAGATGGTGACACATGGCATCATATAAGTTTGCCATTTGTCTTTCTATCATGCAAGGTGATCAAAGTCAAGATTAAGTCTAGCTTTGACCCTTGGCCATTTGTCTTCCTATCATGCAAGGTGATCAAAGTCAAGATTAAGTCTAGCTTTAACCCTTGGCTTAATGTGATTAAGTCAATTAAAAATAAGATGCAATGTGGTGGTGACATGTGGCAAATGGTTTAAGTGATTACTTGACCTAATTATAAAAGGGAAAAGAAAAGAAGAAACATATAACTCTCTCTAGCCTCTCTAGTGTGGCGGCACATTGGTCTCTTCCTCTCCTCTCAATTTCTCAATAATTCAAAGAGAAATCATCCATTCCCTTTGAATTAAAATTGCTAGGAATTATTTCTAGTATTCTATATACACATATAACATCTCTAAAAGCAAAATCCCAAATTATAATTGGTTGGCAAGGCTTGAGAAGCAAAATTGGGGGTTGCCCATTAGTGATCTTAGTATGGACAAGCTAGAGGGACAACACTTAGGGTCCTAGGTGCTTTCTAAAAGTGCCAATTGCATCCATATTGCATCAAAGAGATTAGTGCTCAAACTCCTCTTTCAAACTAGGGTTTAATTGAATTAATTTATTAATTCACTATTTTAAATAGAAATTAAAGATCCTAATACATATTAAAATTGTTTTAATATGCAATTGAGTATCGAAATTAATTAGAGACATAAGAGATGTGGCATGATGCATGAAACCCTAGAAGAAACATTTTTGAAATTCAATGCTCCAATACACCAATTACCATGCTTCCCCTCCTTCAATTGGTATCAAAGCCACTATATTTGCCATTAGGATTGAATATGAAGTTTAATTGTATGATTATATCAAATGTTGATTGATTCAAAGCTGGTTGTGATGATCAAAGGTGGCAGCATGAATGTTGTGTTAATCATGGGTGGTGGCTTGAATGTGTATCACACCCCAAGGGTGTATGTGACGTCCCTTACCCATCTACAGTATAGCCAAGCAAGATATGCCACACAGTGTACCAAAACACCATATTTTATCTCAATTATTTTTATCCTTTATTAATTTATTTCTTCATGGTTATGAAGTGCAATTTGTGAAATTTAACTTATTTAAGTCATTTATTAAAATTATAAATACATTTGAGGTTCCAAAAATTTTATAGAAAATCGGCAGAGTACCGGCTAAAAATGAATAAAACAGTTCTTTGGAACCTGTGAAAAACACTTCCAATACATTTTCAATCATTCTCAAACTCCATTATATCAACATAATCTTAATATTTCTCAACCATTTCTAAAAAATTCTTCTATTTATCATTTATTCATTTCACATGATAATCATGTACAAATAAAAAATAAATACTAAATTTTCATTTATAAACACGAATTACAAATATTTGTATTAATACCAAAATATATTATATGAGTTTCAACTATACATGATAAAATAAAAGTTTAATTACAAAATATAAACAGTACAAAATACCAAAATGGGACCTAATGTCCTACCAATGCATTGCAATCTGTGAGGTGACACGGATACTATATAGATCTTTATATAAGTCTCACCCAGTTTGTGGTCTGCTGGGCTCTTTGGCTAAATCTTCAGTATCTACGCGTTGCAAAAGCGACGCGCTAAGCATAAAGCTTAGTGGTGCCAATAGTAAAAGAAAATATAGTATGCAAATAAAAGTAAAAATTTCCTAGTTATTGTGCTTATAAGAAATAAAAAATTATTGACTTATTGTTTAGTCGAAGGCTAATTGCGTCTTACGATATTAACTCTTTCTAGCATTTTATTAATCATTTTCTTGATGATTTTGAGCCTCTTTTTATTGTAATCATTATTTATCTTGATATTTAATTTCCTTACTACCTTTATTAATCAATTCAATTACATTTATACTTTTCCATGCCCAAGTAACCTATACAAAATGACCGAACTGGATAAACAGGTAAACTAGCACTAGGTACCAGGTACCTCGGGCCTTCACACCATTGGTCAGAATGTGTCTCCCAGTGTGCAGATAGAATGGCTAATAAGCCATAAAAGCAATAAGGCATAAAGCCAGGTAAAACATCATAATCAGTATAGCTATAGGCTATCATATCACAGAATGGCATGAAGCCATACATAGTACTGCTATCAGAATCCTATTGGCATGCCAACCTATCCAAACCAATCACACTAGGCCTACTAGAGCATATTACAAAGTTATTTTTTGAATATTTATACTTAACATGTAAGGTTACTATTCATTTGATCATTTAAGTCAAAATATTGACTTTCTCATATATAATAGTTACATGAGTTTTAGTCACATAGATTTACCACATTTTGGTTCCCAAAAGTGTTGGCATTAGTTACCAATCCATACTTCTAACCATTGGAGAATAAATCAAAAATTTCAGTTTTGGGTGCTAGAGTTTACTGTTCCATTAGGCCATTCTACAGTGAGAATTTTGTCAAGTGTTCTCAATCAAAGTTGTTCTTTATTGTGTCTAGTTACATTTCACTTTTTGAATCACCTCATTTGGAGTTTTCTAGCTCAAGTTATGGCTATTTCACCATAACTGATCGGATTGCCTTTACACAGAATTTTTGGGTAATTTTTGGCAGTTCAAATTTGGCTAGCAATTTCAATTAGTTATGTTCAGAATTTGAGTTTGTGTTCTGCATGAAAGTTGTTCTAAATTGGCTCAGCTTTCCATTGATATAAATTTTAGGTCAATTGGACCTTTCTACACTGAGTTATGACCAAATGAATGAACACTATTCATTTAGTCATTTTGCCCAAGCAGAATTGCGCTACCCGAATTTGGTCAATTTTTTAGGGCATCCTAAGTTTATTTTCTGGATAGGTTTCCTTCATCAAAGTTGTGCCATTATGTGTCTAATTTCATGTCCAATTGGCCTTGCACCAATTGAACCTACACAACTCAAGTTATAGCTGCCCAAACTTGCTATACTCACATCCAAACCTGCAGGGCACAATGGACAACATACCTAACCTCAAATTCCCTTGGCACCATTCACTCAATTTCCTACTCAAACATGACCAAATGGTCACTAATTGACCATTACAACTTCTTTGCATCAATACATAAACAAAATCCAAATTTTGGTGTCCAAACCCTAGCCCTATATTTTCCAAAGTTCCAATTCTTGCACCAAACTCATAATTTAATGTTGTAAGTGATACATTCATATTAAGGGCAGCCTATACACTAATTTAAATCAAAGAAAATCATCAAAACCTTAAGATAACCATGGCAACCAAAATTTGGGGGGAAGCATACAAGGGCTTCTCATGCAATTTTCTTACAAATTCCTACTCAATTTATGTGCCTAACTATAAATTAAAAGAGAGAGAAAAATTGGTCACTAACCTTACTTGAGTCCCAACTTGAGCTTGTAATTCTTTAATATTTTTCCTTCTAATGGCTACCTCAAGCTTGATCTAGTGGTAAGGGTTAATTTTAATGAAGGAAGGATAACGTTTTAAGGTGTAAAATTCAAGTTAGCAAGGTGGTATGAAGGTTAACAATGGTGAACATGGGGGAAGAGGGCTGCCAGCTAGGTTTAGAGAGGAAGATGATAGAATTTCTTTGTTAATTTTCTGCCCATTTATCTCTTTTTATGAGGTTTATAATGACGTGTCAAAATGTGATTGGGTGGGAATGCTTTAATGACATAAGCATGAGGTCAAATTTGCAATTTTAATTCATTTTCTTTTCTTTTCTTTTCTACTCATTTTCAATTCAATTTTTAGCAATATTTATTCATATTTTATATCATAATAATTATTTACTTAACTGGACAAGTTGGTCAAAAATCGTCTTTGAAGGCGAAATGACCAAAATGCCCTTCGTTTTGCTTAACGGACTAAAATTGTTTGTATCGATCTAAAAATTTTTCTAAGGGCATTCTAATGCTATCGAAACCTCAATGACTCTTCTCTGGAGTCCCCAAAATTATTTCATGAATTTTCTCCTAGGTTTAGGGCTCCTAACTATGAGGACCGCAACTTCCCACTAGGTTACCCATCGCTAGGGCACCGGCTCATTTAACTTGGTTGTTTTTTATTTCTAAAATTTTTTCTAAATTTTTCTTATTAATATTTGAGTTATTTATGACTCCTCACTCTACTCTACATATAGTTCCAGTCATTCTACCTGTCCAAACCGACACCGGTCACCGAAACAGTAGAATGTACGGAATGGCTACAATGAGGGTGTTACAGTGCGATTTGTTATGGGTTTGGTTTTTAAGGCCCATAATTAGGCCTATACCTAATTAAATTATTTAATTAGGAATTTTAATCATACAATTAATTTATGAAAATTTTTTTCATAGAGTTAAATTTGGAAAAGGGTTTCAAAATTTAAATGATTTGAATGAGATTCAAATCTGAAATTTTTGGTTGAATATGTGATATTCAATTTAATTTTTTAGTATGTATATTTTATTTAATTGTTAAATTTTAATATGCATGATGGATGATCATGGACAATAAAAGACCAATGTGATTGGATTTATTTCTTTTTTTTTTCTTCTTTAGGTTGTAAAATAATTAATTTTATTTTAGTGGCATGTATTATAAGTGTTATAATAATTTGGGTTACAATTTCATTTATTTGAGGACTTTAACGTCTATATTCTTATAAATTCACCTTGGTATGCCAATAATTACAATGTAATTAGATTGCAAGAAGATCAAGGAGGTCAAGAGCATTTGTGGCACCAGTGGGAGGAAATCCAGATCAAGTATTGATTATGTACTCCTTTAGCAACTCTTGTAAAATGAATGAATGAAATACATCTAGAAATGCCCTGATTCAATTCTTGGTGGCTCAGAATTGAATCCCTTAGAAAGTCCATGATCATACCATATTAATTGTTTATCCATGTATGCATGAGATGTATGAGAATGTATGTAAGTATATGATATATGCATGCTAATTCGATAATGTGCAAAGTGAGACCATAATAGTAATTAAGTCGACCACTAAATCTTTCAAACAAATAATTAAGTTGGAAATGGTATAATTAAAGTAGTTATATCATGGGCCCTCCATTGAAGCAATTATTTTTAAGAAATTTTAAATACTTATGTGTGATGCATTTAATTTAAGAGATTTTCTAAAGAATAATTATTAAGCATGAGATGTTGTAAATATGTAAATAGTTGATGGCCAATAATGGATGTGCCTAAGGACATTAAAATTATTTCCATGTTTAATTGCTCAATGGGATCAACTTAAATAATGCAAGATAAATCAATAATGAATGTGCTTGAAATTTTGAGCATTAGGGGCTAGATAAATGATTGAACCTCACATGAGATGTGATGGGCATGGAGTTGCTCACTTATAGTTTATTGTAATTCCAATAATGGATGTGCCTGAGGATGATCAATAAGACTATAAGAATTCAATCATCCACTAGAAATCTATCCAACTAGGATTTTCGTTTCCTACTTTGGAAGTGTAGGATTCGCCAAGTTAGTGGGAGGACCAATTTGATTAAAAGACCATAATTATTTTGATTAATTACTTGATACATTTACTAATTAATCTAGTTATTTTCTACAGTTATTCTTCTGATAATAATGAGCACACAACAACCACCACCATCCAATATACTTGCGAGCATACTTGATCACAATAGGTTGACGGGACCTAATCTTTCTGATTGGCTCAGAAATTTAAAACTTGTCCTGAACCTATAACATATTGGATATGTTCTAGACTCAAAGGTTCCTGGTCCCTTACCTCCAGAGGACACTCAAGAGGAACATGACACTTTGGACAAGTGGAAGGAGCATGTTATGAGAGCAAAATGTTACATGCTTGCTTCTATTAGTAATGAGTTACAGAAGCAGCATGAGAACATGTAAAGTGCAAGTGAGATCCTTCTTCACCTACAAGAGTTGTATGGTGAGCACAGCAGGAATGCTACGTATGAGATATCTAAACAGCTATTCCGCATGAGAATGTCTGAGAGACAGAATGTAGGAGATCATGTCCACAAGATGATTCGACTTATTGAGTAGCTGGAACATCTTGACTTTCACATGGATTTCCAACTGGAGACGGATTTGATCCTTCAGTCCCTACCTGAGTTATTTGGGAATTTTGTGATAAATTTCCATATAAAAAAAGCAAGAGTGTACTTTGGCTGGGTTGCATAACATGCTGGTTATTGCCCAAAAGAATATGCCGGGCAATAAAGTAAAAGAGGTGGCTTTGATTGCATTTTCTTCTTCTGCTAGAATGTCCAAAAAGAATAAGGGCAATAAGAATAAGAAACCTCAAACAGAAGGGCAAGACCGAAGCTGACAAAGGCAAGGGAAAGTGTTTCCACTGCTAGAAGGATGGGCACTGGAAAAGGAACTGCCTAGAGTATCTTGCTTCTCTGAAGGACAAGAAGGATAGAACTTCAGAAGGTATGTCTGTGTCTTGTTATTTAGATTCTGATGATACTCATAGTTCATCTACAGCTTGGGTTTTAGATACTGGTGCCAGTTCTCACATTTCTTATGATATGCAGGAACTAGCAAACAGTAGCAGCTTGCATGCTCAAGATGTTAGACTCCGGATTGGCGATGGCTCAACTGTTGAAATAATATTTTGTATGTAGCTGATGCTTTTAAGAACATCATTTCAATATCTAGTTGACTAGAAATGGTTATAAATTTTAGTTCACAAATGATGTTTGTAATATTTATTTTGGAAATAAATATATTGACTCGGGTTATATGCATGATGGTCTTTATTATTTGGATAATAATGATAAACACAAATTGAATGCAAGCAATCTAAATAAATGTAATGCCATGATGAAAATCAACTCAAGCTCAAAATATATTTGGCACTTAAGATTAGGTCATATTGCAGAAGATAGGATTGCAAAGCTGAAAAAAATGAGGATTTTATCCTCATTGGTTTCTGAACCTACTCCAACTTGAGAATCCTGCCTTCAAGGTAAAATGACTAGATCACCTTTTGTTGAACAAGGGCTAAGAGCTGAAAATATTTTGAAATTGATACATAGTGATGTATGTGGTCCATTTAAGGAAATGGCTAGAAGCAGTTTTCATTACTTTATTACCTTTACTGATGATAAATTAAGGTTTGGGTATTTGTATTTGATGAAATACAAACATGAATCCTTTGAAAAGTTCAAAGAATTTAAATGTGAAGTAGAAAATCAAACAGGAAAAAGTATTAAAACTATTCGATCAGATCGTGGAGGTGAATACTTAAGTACTGAATTTGATGAATACTTGAAAATGAAGGAACGGAAGCGTGAAAAACACAAGTTTATACCATTGAATTCAAAAATTTTCACCTAGGGTCACATGCATCATGCAAGATTTATTTTTATCTATTTGATTTCAATGATAAACAACATATTAAAACTCTTTTAATATGTTTTTGGATCTGTATTTGCCATTTAAGATTTTAAAATTAATCAGATTAATTTTAGAACCCTAGATTAAATCAAGAACGATTACACTAACCTCTTGATGCACTTTGCGTGTGCGCCTTTGAGATTCGTCTTCAGGACACCAGATGTTGTCCCTCTAGCTTGTCCACACCAAGAACACCTATGGCAGCCCTTGAATAGCTTCTAAAGCTTTTTCTATTAATTAGAAAATCAAGTTCAGCCTTTTAAGAGATTAAAGATGTAAACAGGACACTAGAAACAATTTCTAGTGTTCTTAATTCAAGAGATTGATGGCTAATCTCTTTGAATTGATAAGAGATGAAGAAGAAGAGATGAAAACCCTCAAAGTGGCATGACAAAGGAGTGTGGCTGCTGGTTGTGTTTTATTTTCTCATAACAACACTTAAATAGCTAGGTTAACACATTAAACCCTTGCCACATGTCACCCTTTGATTAGCTCTAGGTTTAAGTGACCCAATCACATTGTGCCAAGTGTCAAACCTATATTTAATCTTGATTTTAATCATCTTACATGATTAAAAACATTTGGCAAGCTTATGTGTTATGCCATGTGTCACCATCTCATGGTGCCACGTGTCACACTGCAAAATGACCAAAATGCCCCTGTGTCTTAATTTTGAGTTCTTAACCCAAAATAATTATTTTCTTCTTCTAATTAATTTATATCAAATATAAATTAATTAATTAATCTCTATTAATTAATTTCTCATTAATTAAATTCATATTTAAACACTTTAAATATAAATTTAACTTATATTATACATCAAATAATCTAGATTTGGTTTCAAGTCATGCTAGGGACTTTGCAATCTAATTGCAAACCAAACCTATTTAATTAATCAATTTAAACTCTTTAATTAATTAATTAAATCATATTTAATTAGGTGATAACTTGTGTATGTGTGTGACTTACTAGGCTCATCACTAATTGGCAATGAGACATGATATCAACTCTTAATATCATCAGAACTCTTTCTTACCATAAATGATTTCTCTAAATCATTTTATGAACCTCATAGACCATGGTTAACACCTAGCATAGCATGCCATGGCCACCCAATTAGTAATAAGGTTTACCTTAAATGAACCTATAATCATATGTTACCATGCACTAGAATCTCACTGTTACAAAATCCCAACTCAAGCTGGAGTCATGGTTTATGTCAAACTCCATTTGCTATGAATATTATGTTCTCTTTTAATTCCAGTTCTTGATTAAAAAGATTTTCTCATCAGAAACTCTTTTACGAATAAATCTATCTGTCTGGCCAGAACTTGAAACATCAAGAACAATTAAATGAACATAGGATTTTATCTCTATTTACTTAGAGGCAGATTCCATCTTGATCAACACCTACCTCCATATATAACTAGTAGGAGCCAACACATGCCCATATACCCATACATAGTACAAGTATGAAAGTAGTATCAAACTCAAACTACCTATATACAAGATAAGCTGTGCTATCTCAGTCTAAATATTATATGCAGATATGATTTATGACAAAACATTGACAAGAGTAAACTCCATGTGCTTGTCATAAGTGTCCTTTGGTTGACCTACTTATCATTTATAAGTGCCTATCATGTTTGTTATATGGCATGAGACTCACCATTCCATCTTATTTATATCTCATATAAATAACTTGGGAACAAACATGAATACAATCTTTCTGGATAAGTCATGTCCTTATTATGAAGTATCCTCGATTGTGAACCTATTTATGATACTTTGTGCTAGAAATATTGTCACTCATATTCTTAACAACTTAAGAATAATATTTCTAACAAAATATCAATGGACCTTTTCTATTACACATAAATATATTATGTAAACGGAAAAGTGGAAATGCCTTTTATTAATAAAAATATGTACAAGATACATACTAAATGATATGCTCTAGGGCATACTACTAACAATCTCCCACTAGCACTAGAGCCATTCATTACAATATCTTAGACCTATCTTCTCAAGATGTCGGTCTAACTGAGTCTGTGACATAGGCTTAGTGAATGGATCAGCAGGATTTTTTCAGCTGATGTTATTTTTTCTGCATGGCTATATTGCCTTGCCCAACTATATCTCTGATAATGTGGTAGTTCCTTTCTATGTGTTTGGATTTTGGGTGAGACCTTAGTTCCTTAGCCTGTATGACTGCTCCATTGTTGTCACGATTAGTGGAACTAGCGACTCAATGGAAGGAACTACCTGTAAGTTAATCACGAACTTCTTTATCCAAGCGACTTCCTTTGCGGCATCGATGCGAGAATATACTCGGCGTAGTGGAATCTGCACTCGTGCTCTGTTTGGAACTCTTCCAACTGACTGCACCTCCATTATAAATGAACACATATCCAGATGTAGACTTTCTACCATCGATATCTGATTGGAAATCAGAATCAGTATAACCATCTAGTTGCAAGTCTCCTCCTCCATAAATCAAGAATAAATCCTTAGTTCTTCTCAAGTACTTAAGGATATTCTTGACAGCTATCCAGTGTTCCAAACCTGGATTGGATTGATACCTGCTAGTCAAACTAACAGCATATGCGATATCTGGCCTAGTACACAACATTGCATACATTAAACTTCCAATAGCCGAAGCATATGGAATCCTGGTCATCTTATCTCTTTCTTCAAGTGTCTTTGGAGACATCTCTTTAGAAAGATGGATACCATGTCTCACTGGTAACAATCCTCTCTTGGAATCAAGCATGTTAAACCTCTTTAACACCTTTTCAAAGTATAGACTTTGGGATAAACCAATTATTCTTTTCGCTCTATCTCTATAGATGCGAATCCCAAGAATATAGGTTGCCTCCCCTAAGTCTTTCATGGAGAATGTATTTGACAACCATACCTTTATAGTCATCAACATACCTGTGTCATTACCCATCAACAGTATGTCATCCATATATAAGACAAGGAAAGTGATAGCACTGTCACTAACCTTCTTATATACACATGGCTCATCCTCATTTTGGATAAAACCAAAGGACTTAATGGCTTCATCAAAACGGATGTTCCAACTCCTCGAAGCTTGTTTCAACCCATAAATGGATCGCTTTAGCTTGCATACCTTGAAACCATCTTGGGATTCAAATCCCTTAGGTTGTTCCATGAAAATGTTTTCTTCAATGTATCCATTGAGAAAAGCTGTTTTGACATCCATCTGCCAAATCTCATAATCATAGTACGCAGCTATTGCTAATAAAATCCTAATTGATTTAAGCATGGCAACAGACGAGAAAGTCTCCTCATAGTCGATTCCTTGCCTTTGGCGAAACCCTTTCACTACTAGCCTTGCCTTATAGGTCTCTACCTTTCCATCAGAACCAATTTTCTTCTTGAAAACCCATTTGTTCCCTATAGGTATAATACCTTCAGGTGGGTCAACAAGATCCCAAACTTGATTCTTATACATGGAAACAATCTCGGATTTCATAGCATCAATCCATTTTGAAGAGTCTATATCTGATATAGCTTCTTCATAGGTAAGTGGATCATCTCCATGATCTACTTCTTCATGAGTAGACAACTCTTGTTCTTCTTCATGAAGAAAATCATATCTCACTGGTGGGTGAGATACCCTGGTTGTTCTACGAGGAACAGCTGTAGATGTTTCATCAACGGGTATTGGTTGACTAGATGGATCTATATCCATCGATGCATTGGTTGGTCAGAATTCTCCAATTCTAACTCTATTTGCCTTCCTTTGCCTCCCTCTTGAACAAACTGTTGTTCAAGAAATGTGGCATCTCTACTTATCACAACCTTTTGTGAAGTAGGCAAATAAAAATAATATCCAAAACTATCTTTTGGATATCCAACAAATCTACCTTTTACGATCGGTCTCCAATTTATCGGTGTTGACTTTTTGATATAAGTGGACAACCCCAAATCTTAACATGCTTAAGACTTGGTTTTCTTCCATGCCATATCTCATAAGGTGTGGAAGAAAGCGATTTTGATGGAATCCTATTCGGAATATACAAAGTCGATTCTAATGCAAATCCCCAAAAGAAGATTGACATATCGGTATAGCTCATCATACTACGTACCATATCCAATAGGTACGATTTCTCCTTCGGATACACCATTCATTTGTGGCGTTCTGGAGGAGTCGGTGAGAAACAATGCCATGCTCTCTCAAGTATTCATCAAATTCCATACTCAAATATTCACCTCCACGATCTGATCGAAGAGCTTTAATATTCTTTCCTGTTTGATTTTCTACTTCAGATTTAAATTCTTTGAACTTTTCAAAAGATTCATGTTTGTATTTCATCAAATACAAATACCCAAACCTTGATTTATCATCAGTAAAGGTAATAAAATAATGAAAACCCCCTCTAGCCATTTCTTTAAATGGACCACATACATCACTATGTATTAGCTCTAAAATATTTTCAGCTCTTAGCCCCTGTCCAACAAAGGGTGATCTAGTCATTTTGCCACAAGGCAAGATTCACAAGTTGTAGTATCCTCAGAGCCCAATGAGGATAGAATCCCCATTTTCTCCAGTTTAGCAATCCTATCTTCTGCAACATGACATAACCTTAAGTGCCAAATATATTTTGAACTTGAGTTGGTTTTCACCATGGCATTGCATTCTTTTAGATTGCTATACTCTAGCCAGTGGAAACACTTTCTTACTGGCAATGGAACACTTTCCTATTGGCAGTGGAAACACTTTCCTTTGCCTTTGTCAGCTTTGGTCTTCCCTTTCTGTTTAGCTATTTTCTTGGAAGGACCAGGAATCTGAAGTTTCTTTTTCTTATTGCCCTTCTTCTTGTTGGACTTTCCAGCAGAAGAAGATGCAACCAAAGCTACCTCTTTTCCTTTATTACCTGGCATATTCTTTTGGGCAATAACCAGCATGTTGAGTAAACCAGCTAAGGTGCATTCCTGTTTAGTCATATGGAAATTTGTCATAAAATTTCCAAAAGACACAGGAAGGGACTGAAGGATCAAATCCGTCTGTAGTTGGAAATCCATGTTGAAGTCAAGATGTTCCAACTGCTCAATCATCCGAATCATCTTGTGGACATGATCCCCAACATTCATCCCTCGGACATCCTCATACGGAATAGCCTGTCTAGATATCTCATACCTAGCATTCTCTTTGTGCTCACCATACAACTCTTGTAGGTGAAGGAGGATCTCACTCGCACTCTGCATGTTCTCATGTTGCTTCTGTAACTCATTACTCATGGAAGCAAGCATGTAACACTTAGCTCTCATATCATGCTCCTTCCACTTGTCCAAAGTTTCATGTTCCTCTTGTGTGGCCTCTGGAGGTAAGGGACCAGGAACATTTGAATCTAGAACATATCCTATATGTTCAAGGTTTAGGACAAGTTTCAAATTTCTTAGCCAATCAGACAGATTAGGTCTGTCAACCTATTGTGATCAAGTATGCTTGCAAGGATATTGGATGGTGGTGGTTGTTTTGTGCTCATTTTTATCGAGAAAATTAAGCTGCAGAAAATAACCAGATTAATTAGTAAATGTATCATGTAATTAACCAAAATGATTATGGTCTTTTAATCAAATTGGTCCTCCCACTAACTTAGCGAATCCTACACTTCCAAAGTAGAAAGCGGAAATCCTAGTTGGATGGATTTCTAGTGGGTGATTGAATTCTTATAATTCTCTTAATCATCCTCAGTACATCCATTATTGGAATTACAATAAACTATAACTTAGCAAATCATTGCCAATCACATATCATTTGAGGTTCAATAATTTACCTAGCCACTAATGCTCAAAATCTCAGGAACATCCATTATTGACTTATCTTTCATTAGTTAAGTTGATCCCATTGAGCCGATAATTATGCAAATAATTTTAATGTCCTCAGTACATCCAATATTGGCCACTAAACCATTTACATATTTACAACATCTCATGCTTAACAATTATTCTTAAGAAAATCTCTTAAATAAAGTGCATCTTATGCAACTATTTAAAATTTCTTAAAATAATTGACCCAATGGAGGGCCTATGTTATAATTACTTTAATTATAGCATTTCCAACTTAATCATTTGTTTGGAAGATTTTATGGTCATTCTATTTACTATTAAGGTCTCACTTTGCACATTATCCATTTAGCATGCATATATCATATAATTGCATACATTCCCATACATCTCATGCATTCATGGATAAGCGATAAATATGGTATGATCATGGACTTTCTAAGGGATTCAATTCGAGCCACCAAGAATTGAATCAGGGCATTCCTAGGTGCATTTCATTCATTCATTTTACAAGAGTTCTTGAAGGAGTACATAATCAACACTTGATCTTGAATTCCTCCCACTGGTCCCACCAATGCTCTTGACCTCCTTGAACTTCTTGCAATCCAATATTACATAGTAATCCTTGGCATACCAAGGCGAATTTACAAGAACTTAAATAAATGAAATTACAACCCAAAAATTATTACAAACTTAATAATACATGCCCAAAATAAATTAAAATAAATTAATTAATTTACAATCCCAAAGAAACATAAAAGAAATAAATCCAATCACATTGGTCTTTTATAGTCCATGATCATCCATCATGCATATCACTATTTAACAATTAAATAAAACATACATTGTAACACCCCTAAGTTCGGTAGTGCGTTATAACATTAGGTGACCGATCTTTGTCAGGACAGCTAGGATGCCTAGAACCACACCTTGATATGAGAGAGGAGACATAAATAATGAAATACAAGAAAAGAAAATACAAGAAAAACAAAGGAAAAATCATAGCAAAGAAATGTAACCGAATAAGTGGTAGGAAACCTAGCGATGGGTGACCTTGCCAGGGAAGTCACGGCGTGGACCGTTGATCGCCTGATCATGGGAACCACGGAAAACATTTTTAGGACATAAATAGACCCTTATTGAAGTATAAATCTCATTAGAAATATTAAAGAAAAATTAAATAATTAGTACAAAGAAAAGTGAGAAATCGAAAAACAGACAAAACCAGTATCTGAAAAATCGGAATGCCACTGAGCAGGGCATTATGGTCATTTCTCATGCCGAAGTGTCTTTTGACCTAAATGTGCATTAAAAATAAAGAATCTTTCACTAAGAAAATGAAATGACAAATTCATTTGGTGGTAGATCAAGTCATTAGCCAATCTGGGAGTGAAAAATGTGTAAATAACACATTTAAGCATTATTATATAATTAAATGAGTAAGTGGACCACTAAAGGATTAAATTAAACATAAAATGTGGCTGATGTAAGTCCACTAAACCCATCAGAATGTTCATCTTCCTCATTTCATAAACATTGCCGAATTGAAGAAAATGGGAACCACCATGGCCATTTTTCATGCAAGCTCATCTAACCACTCATTTCACTTCTAATCACTTGAGTTCCTTCATCAAAAATGGTCTACACATCAGAAGGAAGATATTGATACCAAATTTGAGAAGTTTGGTGAAGGTTTAGCAAGTTACAATCAAAGGTAAGTTTACATTTTTGAGAATTCCTTTGTTAAACTTTATGTTCATGTAATGGGTGTTAGTTTGGTGAAGGAAATTTTAAAGTTTAAATAGTTATTGAGATAGCCATTTTTGGACAGCCATGGGGTCACGCATTTAATGATTTATTATGCATATAATTGATGAGAAATAATGTTGATCTTGGTGATTTAATATCCTAGTGAATTATTTCACATATATATGGTGATTTATGCACTTGGATGGGAATTGGTAAATTGTAGGGCACTTTGATGTTGAAGGACAATTTTTGGCAGCTTGGGAACACTTGAGTAAATGTATGTATTCATGGAAGTGTAGGCAGAATATTGACCTAGAAGGATTGATGGATATGTATGTAGATTGATATTGTAAAGTGTATGTAAGATTTGTAATGGTTAGGTGTGTATGTAATGGTACTTAGAATTTGTAAATGTGAATTATATTTGGTGTGTTGAGGGTAATTGTAATCTGCCCAAAGTAATGTTAATGTAAAGTAGAATATGCTTTTGGTAATGTACCAAAACAGATTGGTAGGGAAGTGAACAAATTGCAAGGTAAATGTGTGTGATTGATGTGTGTTAAGCAAAGTAACCAAGGGCAGTGTACATTTTAGCTAATAAGTTTAAATGTGTAACCTCAATTGGTATGAGACCAATTGGAGGTGGAACTAGGCACAAAATGTACCAACTTTCATTGAGAAAACATACCAAAATTCTGCTTGCAAGGTGACCTAAGAAAATGACCAATTCGGATTAGGTACAATTAGGACCTGAAAAATGACCAATTGGGCAGCAGTGAGTGTTTAGGCCATAACTCACTCAAAACAGGTCCAATTGGCCTGAAATTTTAACCATGAATAGTTAAGACCCATACCTACAAGTCTTATGAAGACACCAAAGCCCATAAATGACCATAAGCAAGTCAAACAACTTGCACAAGTTCGGGTCCAAAAACTGGCCGAATCAGAGTTGACCAAATTGACCCAAAATTGACCTAATTTGATACCAATTGACCAGCAATAGTGTAATGACCATAACTTGGTCTACTTAACTCGGATTGACCTAAAATTTTGCACCGCAGTCCATAAGACCTAGATCTACAAGTTTGTAGTTTCGACCAAGACCCGAAAACCGAGGGAACTAAATCGTCCGGCTAGGTCAAACCAGTGTCCCGGAATCCAGCAATTTGCATTAAAATGCACTAAACAAGAAAATGACTTTGGTAAAACGTACCAAACCTAAAACCCTATCGAATGTGACATATTAACGGCACTAAAACCTAATTTACCTAAAACACAACGAGGGTCGGTATATTAGGTGATTAAGTGAATAATTGAGTTCAGTGCATTATTTACCAAACACCATCGATAGAGATAGTTTAATTTAGTACTGAAACACTTCAAATTGTGTTTCTCAGTTAACAAGGACTCAGCAAAAGGGAAGGAAACACGAGTCGGACCGAGGGACAGTCATCAGAGGTTTGTGCACAATGGCTATTTCTTTTGAATTTTTCAATCGAAATAAATTATGACTATTTGTATATTATTGTTTTAAATTGTGGAAATGTGTTTGGTGGACACTTATTGATTGAAAAACATTGTGAATGGTTTGAAACTGTGAAAAATTATTTGAATGATATTGATGGATACTTATTGATTGAAAAGCACTGTAAATGGTTTTTGTGGAAATTGAAGTGAATTACGAATTGTGTTGCTATTTTGTGAATGAAATTATAACTTTGGAAATTTATTGGATTCTTACGGATCATTTGAATAAAATGTTTGGAATTGTTTTGACTCACAATTGGCATGACACGGATATTATGTTCCTCCTCCATTAATGGGGTGAGTGTGATTATTTCTCCCTCTTTGACTTATCGATGCAGGGTGAGTATGATTATGTTCCTCCCTCTTTGACTTCCCGATCGAGGTGAGTATGGATGAGTACTCATTAGATAGCTAGCTTCCTCCTCATTGATTTCGATTATTGGGGTGAGTATGTCTTGTCGTGGTGTACAACACGGCATATATGGAAAAATTTGTGTCATGACCTAAATTGTGTTATTGATTGGCAACATTGTATTGTTCAATTATTTGATCGAATGGTGTTATTGATTTGCAAAACGATATTATTCAGTTATTTGATCAATTGTGTTATTGATTTGCAAAACGATAATATTCAGTTATTTGATCAATTGTGTTATTGATTTGCAAAACGATATTATTCAGTTATTTGATTGAATTGTGTTATTGATTTGCAAAACGATATTATTCAGTTATTTGATCGAATTGTGTTATTGATTTGCAAAAAGGTATTATTTAGTTATTTGATCAAATTGTGCATGAATTGGCAATACGGTATTCTTAAACTATTTGACTAAATTGTGTTATTATGAATTTTGATAATTTGTGAATTGGAGTTTAAATTCATTATGACATTCATTGTCTTGAATTTAACTATGGTTTTAAGTATCCACTATTGATATGATTTATGAATTGTGAATTAAAATTGTATTTGGTTAATGTTGTGCATCACTGAGACATTGTCTCAAATGATAGCTTTATTCTTTATCGCAGTAGAGAGATGCGAGCGGCGAGACTAGGCTGCTAATACATCCAGTGAGGGATTACCTTGTATAATGAGTATATCAATATTTTGCATTTTGTACTGTAATGTATGACACTATATGTACATTTTGTTTTTGGTTTTGAGCAGTTGTAAATTCAAATTGTGCCTTGAAGTTGTAAATTTATTATGAGTTATTTGACTTATAAAAATTGTATTATATTTTCTTATCTCAGACATTGAAAAATTTCTATGGAATTGAGTTGAGAAATGTGTTGTATTGAGAAAAATGTTGGAGTTGAGATTTGGAAAATAATTGAAGTGCTTTTCTGAGTTTTACAAGAACTGTTTTGTCCAAAATACAAATGGCACCTTGCCAAAATTTTTACAGATATTCCAAATAAATCAAATGAGTTAGTTGTTTCACTTCAGTTCACCAAAGTCTTTAACACCTATAAATAGTGCTCACCACTGTAAAAGAAGTAAGAAAAGTTTTTAAAATCTCTTGTAGTGTATTTAATGGGTTATCAGTAGATGGAGTTGGTAATTCATCAGGTATACTACGGGATCATGTCATGCCTTACAGAGGGGTAGGGTGTGACATACATACTTAAATTAAATTGAATATCTCATATTCAACTTAAAAATCCAGATTTGAATATGATTCAAATAAATTTAAAAATTCAGATTTGAATCTCATTCAAACAAATTTAAAAATTCATATTTGAATCACATTCAAACAACTTCAAAAATTCAGATTTGAATCACATTCAAACATTTTTTAAAAAATCAGATTTGAATCACATTCAAACATTTTTTAAAAAATCAGATCTAAATTTTATTCAATCAATTTTAAAAAATCAGATTTAAATATGATTCAAACAACTTTAAAAATTCAGATTTGAATCACATTCAAACAACTTTTAAAATTCAGATTTGAATCACATTCAAAAAATTTTTTAAAATTCTGATTTGAATCATAATTTAATTGTGTGATAAAAACTACTAATTAAACACTTTAATTAGTCAAAGAATAGGCCTTAGATCATACAACAATTGCAGAATTAAAAGCCAAACCTTAAACCACCCATGGAAGCCAAACCATGCGCACCATTGATGGTGTTTTTTTTTAAGCATGCCGCCAACTTGCTTTGCAACCAGCAATGAACTTTTGATCTCATAATCAAACACACAATTAAATCATATAATCAACAATCTAAATGGCAAATATAGTGGCTCTAATACCAATTGAAGGAACGGAAGCGTGAAAAACACAAGTTTATACCATTGAATTCAAAAATTTTCACCTAGGGTCACATGCATCATGCAAGATTTATTTTTATCTATTTGATTTCAATGATAAACAACATATTAAAACTCTTTTAATATGTTTTTGGATCTTTATTTGCCATTTAAGATTTTAAAATTAATCAGATTAATTTTAGAACCCTAGATTAAATCAAGAACGATTACACTAACCTCTTGATGCACTGCAGCGTGTCTGCGCCTTTAAGATTCGTCTTCAGGACACCAGATGTTGTTCCTCTAGCTTGTCCACACCAAGAACACCTATGGCAGCCCTTGAATAGCTTCTAAAGCTTTTTCTATTAATTAGAAAATCAAGTTCAGCCATTTAAGAGATTAAAGATGTAAACAGGACACTAGAAACAATTTCTAGTGTTCTTAATTCAAGAGATTGATGGCTAATCTCTTTGAATTGATAAGAGATGAAGAAGAAGAGATGAAAACCCTCAAAGTGGCGTGACAAAGGAGTGTGGCTGCTGGTTGTGTTTTATTTTCTCATAACAACACTTAAATAGCTAGGTTAACACATTAAACCCTGGCCACATGTCACCCTTTGATTAGCTCTAGGTTTAAGTGACCCAATCACATTGTGCCAAGTGTCAAACCTATATTTAATCTTGATTTTAATCATCTTACATGATTAAAAAACATTTGGCAAGCTTATGTGTTATGCCATGTGTCACCATCTCATGGTGCCACATGTCACACTACAAAATGACCAAAATGCCCCTGTGTCTTAATTTTGAGTTCTTAACCCAAAATAATTATTTTCTTCTTCTAATTAATTTATATCAAATATAAATTAATTAATTAATCTCTATTAATTAATTTCTCATTAATTAAATTCATATTTAAACACTTTAAATATAAATTTAACTTATATTATACATCCAATAATCTAGATTTGGTTTCAAGTCATGCTAGGGACTTTGCAATCTAATTGCAAACCAAACCTATTTAATTAATGAATTTAAACTCTTTAATTAATTAATTAAATCATATTTAATTAGGTGATAACTTGTGTATGTGTGTGACTTACTAGGCTCATCACTAATTGGCAATGAGACATGATATCAACTCTTAATATCATCAGAACTCTTTCTTACCATAAATGATTTCTCTAAATCATTTTATGAACCTCATAGACCATGGTTAACACTTAGCATAGCATGCCATGGCCACCCAATTAGTAATAAGGTTTACCTTAAATGAACCTATAATCATATGTTACCATGCACTAGAATCTCACATTACAAAATCCCAACTCAATTTGAGTCATGGTTTATGTCAAACTCCATTTGCTATGAATATTATGTTCTCTTTTAATTCAGTTCTTGATTAAAAGATTTTCTCATCGAAACTCTTTTACGAATAAATCTATCTGTCTGGCAGGAACTTGAAACATCAAGAACAATTAAATGAACATAGGATTTTATCTCTATTTACTTAGAGGAACAGATTCCATCTTGATCAACACCTACCTCAATATATATCTAGTAGGAGCCAACACATGCCCATATACCCATACACAATAAAAGTATGAAAGTAGTATCAAACTCAAACTACCTATATACAAGATAACTGTGCTATCTCAGGTCTAAAGATTATATGCACTGATATGATTTATGACAAAACATTGACAAGAGTAAACTCCATGTGCTTGTCATAAATGTCACTGGTTCGGCCTACTTATCATTTATAAGTGCCTATCATGTTTGTTATATGGCATGAGACTCACCATTCCATCTTATTTATATCTCATATAAATAACTTGGGAACAAACATGAATACAATCTTTCTGGATAAGTCATGTCCTTATTATGAAGTATCCTCAATTGTGAACCTATTTATGATACTTTGTGCTAGAAATATTGTCACTCATATTCTTAACAACTTAAGAATAATATTTCTAACAAAATATCAATGGACCTTTTCTATTACACATAAATATATTATGTAAATGGAAAAGTGGAAATGCCTTTTATTAATAAAAATATGTACAAGATACATACTAAATGATATGCTCTAGGGCATACTACTAACAGAAAAAGCATGGCATTGTTTCCCAGCTGACTCCTCTAGGAATGCCACAGTTGAATAGTGTATCTGAAAACAGAAATCGTGCCCTATTAGATATGGTACGCAGTATGATGAGCTATACTGATATGCTAGTCTCCTTTTGGGGATTTACCTTAGAATCAGCTTTGCATATTCTGAATAGGATTCTATCAAAATCAGTTTCTTCCACACCTTATGAGATATGACATGGAAGAAAACCGAGTTTTAATGTAACACCCTCCCCGTAGCAACTCCGTACATTCTACTGTTCCGGTGACCAGTGACGGTCCGGACAACTAAAACGTCCGGAAAAATATTTAAACTAAAGTGAGGAACCATAATTAACTCAAATATTAATAAGAGAAATTTAGGAAAATTTTTAGAAATAAAATACAACCAAGTTAAATGAGCCGGTGCCCTAGTGATGGATAACCCAGTGGGAAGTTTCGATTCTCACAACTAGGAGCCCTAGACCCAAGGGAAAATTCATAAAATAATTTTTGAGACTCCAGAGAAGGGTCATTGAGGTTCCTATGGCATTAGAATGCCAAGAAAAGGCTTAGAAAAATTTTTCAATCGGTACAGACAATTTCGGTATATTAAGCCAAATGGAGGGCATTTTGGTCATTTCACCTTTAGAGGTGATTTTTGACCGACTTGTCCTGTTAAGTAAATAATTATTATGACACAAAATATGAATAAAAATTAATGAAAATTAAATTAAAAAGGGGTAGAAAAGAAAATAAATGAAAAAAAAAATAAAACTCACATTTATGACATAATCATAATGTCATAAATGAATAAATTTAAAACCTTAACTAATGGGAATTTGCCAAGTCACTTAAAAGGGAAAATTATCACTAATTGAGATTACAAAAATGAAAGAAAAATCTGTTCTTCTTCTTCATATTTTCGGCAGCCCTCTCTCACATCTCTAAACCACCATTAAAATCTTCTCTACTCTCTCTCTTCCATAACCCTAGTTCCATACCATAAAACCTCATTCCCCCTTCATGGAAAATTGTCCCTACCACTAGAGCAAGCCTTGGACAGCAATTTGAAGAAGGAAAAAAGAAGTTTTGGACACTTAGAAAAGTTAGCAAAGGAGGTTAGTGACCAAACTTGTTTTATCTCTTTCAATTCATGTTGAAGGAGTGGTATTTAATGCAAATTTGCAAGAAAATTAAGTAAACATCACGTGTTTGTCCTGCTTAAAATTTCAGCAGCCTTGAACTTGGTAGTGCTTTGAAGATTTCTTAGAATTAAAATGGTATTGTGGCTGCCCTTAACATTCATCTATTGTTTAGAATAGTGAAAGGTAAGTGAATGCAAGTTTTGAGATGATTGAGCTAGGGTTTGGGTATGAAATTGAGACTTTGATCATGCAATGGTGAAATTAAGTTTTAATGGTTAATTAGTGACCATTTGGTTATGTGTGAATGAGAATTTAAGTGGTTTGTTTAGTGGGAATTGAAGTTAGTGTTGCTGCCCTTAGTGACCTGCAGGATTGGGCCTGAGTCTAGCAGGTTTGGGCAGCAATAATTGGAGTTGTAGAGGTTCAATTAGTGCAAGGCCAATTGGACATGAAACTAGACACATAATGACACAACTTTGGTGAAGAAACCATGCCCAGAAAACCAAATCAAGTTGACCTAAAGATTGCCCTAATTCGGGTGACCTGCATTCTGCCTGGGCAAAATGACCAAATGAACAATGTTTATTTATTTGGTCATAACTCAGTGTAGAAAGGACCAATTGACCTAAAATTTTACCAGCAGAAAGCTGAGACATAGCTACAACTTTTATGAAGAACACAAATCCAAATTCTGACCATAACCTAGTCAAATTGCCAGCCAAACTTAGGTTACCAAATCTAGCAGAACCAATTTTGCCCAGAATTTTGGATTCTGTCCAATCCGGCCAGTTATGGTGTTTAGGCCAAAACTGAGCTACAAAACTCCAAATGGAGTGATTAAGAAAAAAAGAAATGTAACTAGACAAAATAAAAAACAACTTTCATGAAGACAATTTTGTCAAATTCCTACTGTAAAAATAACCAATGAAACAGTAAACACAAGGCTTGAAATCTGAAAATTTTAAACAACTAGCACTAAGCTTAGAAATGATATTGGCAACCAATACCAACAACTTTAGAATGCAAAATGTGGTATGTTGAGAGTATTAGAACCAATGTACCTATTGTCTATGCAAAAGTCAACATTTTAGTTGTCTAAGGAAATGAATAGTAACACCTAAACCTAAATTTCAAGAATTGTACAATTTAAAAGTGTAACATGCCCTAGTACACCTAGCAAGATTAGTTTGGATAGGTTGGCATGCCAATAGGGTTTAGTTAGCAGTACAGCATATGGCATTATGCCATTCTGTGATTTTATGGCTTTTAGCCATTCTGACATTGTGTTGATACTTGGCTTTATGCCTAATGTTATTACAGCTTATTAGATGTTCTGTTGCATACCGTGAGATGCATATGTGACCGATGGTGTGACAGCCTGAGGTGCTAGATACCCAATGCCAGTTTACCCGTTTATCCAGTCCAGTCATCCAATATAGGTTACTTACGCAACAAAAAATGAAAGTGAATAAATTTAATGAAATTATGAATATAACAAGTACAAAATATGTCACACCCTACCCCTCCGTAACGCATAATATGATCCCGTAGTATACCTAATGAATTACCAACTTCGTCTACTGATAACCCATTAAATACACTACAAAGGATTTTAAAACTTTTTTACTTCTTTTTACAGTGGTGAGCACTTTTGACAGGTGTTAAAAGCTTTTTTGTACTGAAGTGAAACCAAATAAAAATTTGAGTATCAATAATTTCTGTAAAAATTTTTGCTGAGTGCCATCTGTATTTTGAATAAAACAGTTCTTCAAAAACCTGTAAAAAGCACTTCAAATATATAATTCCTCAATCCCAAACTCCAATAATTTGTTCAACACAATAAATTTCTCAACATTATCAACTCAGTTCAACAATCAGATTTTCCAGTGTTTCCAAAAAAGCTGAGATAAGATAAATTTATCACAATACTTTTATAGGCCAAAATAGTTTACAATTTTAGTTTACAACTGCTCAAGACCAAGTACGATATATACATACAGTGCACATACATTACAACAAAAACTACACAATATGGTATACTCAATATACCCGGCGAAATCTCAAAATATGGTATAAGCAGCTTACTCTGCTGCTCTGTCCGTCTATCTACCTGCGACAACAATGAAAAAGCTATCGCTGAGTAAAATTTACTCAGTGGTGCACATTAACAATTTAAAAAGCGGTATGTAAAACTTTTATTGACAATTTACAATCCAAACAATTCACAATTTGTCAAAGCTCATATAACACAAATTTGATCAAACAATTGAATAACACAGTGTTGCCAATCAATAACACAACTTAGGTCATGACACAAATTTTTCGAACATGCCATGTTGTACACCACGACAAGGCATACTCACCCCACTAATCGAAATCAATGAGGGAGGTAGCTAGCTAAATAATGAGTACTCATCCTCACTCACCTCAGACTGATAAGTCAAAGAGGGAGGAATATAATCACACTCACCCCATAAAAGGAGGAACATAGTAACATTATCATGCCAAGTGTGAATCAAAACAATTCCAAATCACAATATTTCATACAAATCACAAATCACATTTTATCTCAAAATTTCCATTTGCAAAGTAGGCAACACAATAATTTCCAAATAATGTTCCCAAAGCTAAAACAATAAAAAATTATTCATAACTCATTTCTTCAAATAAATTTTCTGGTAAAAGCAGTGAATATAAAAAGTATTATGCACAGACCTCTGATAAATGCCTCTTAGCCCTGACTCAGTGTTCCTTATGCTTCTCAATATCCTTTTCAACTGAAACACACAATTTAAAGTGTTTCAGTACTCAATGAATTTGTTTCTAACAATAAAATCCAATATTGAAATTTTCTTCGTACTATTCCCTTCAATTCATTTCATTAGTCAACCTATAATGTTGACCCTGGATGCACTCTAAGTGAGTTAATTCTAATGTTACCAATATGTCACATTTTATAGCCCTTTAGTGTTGGTATATGTTACCAACTTCATTTCCAAGTGTGTTGCATTTTATTGCAATTTACCAGATTTCAATGTACTATTTTGACCTAGTAGGACGACCTAGTTCCCTCGGTTTTCCAGTTTTGGTCCAAACTATAAACTTGTAGGTCTATGTCTTGTTGCACGTGGGGCAAAATTTCAGGTCATTCTGAGTTGTATAGAACATGATATGGTCAATTTACCAATGTTGGACAGAATGCACTAAAATGGTAGGCTTAGGTCATTTTTTTGTCACTTTTGGTTCGGCCAGTTTTGGTACCTGAACTTATGCAAGCTATTTGGCTTGGTTCTGGCCTATCTGTGCTTTGGTGTCTTCATAAGAATTTTAGATCTATGTCTAAACTATTCATGGTAAAAATTTCAGGTCATTTGGACCTGTTTTGAGTGAGTTATGGACAAAAAACTAACTGCTGCCCAAATAGTTAATTTTCAGGCTTTCAAGTCACTAATCCGGATTTGGTCATTTTTAAGGTCAGTTTCTAGGCAGAATTTTGGCAACATTTCTCCATGAAAGTTGGCCTATTTGGTGTCTAGTTTCACCCCCCATTGGCATCATACCAATTGGGTTCACAATTTTACACTTATGACCTAATTTATGTGCTGCCAACATACACAACCTGCACAGGACAATTACACTTCCAATTTGACATTCCTCCTCCTCCTCACGACTTCATTATTTATTCGTAGCACTTTTATAAATACTAAACACAATTCTACCAAGCATATTGGACAGAACACTCAAGTGTTCAATGCACACAATTCACCATTAAAGTCCAACATTCACATCCACCCAAATTCAATATACATCAACACTTATTTTACACATACACTTCCATGGCAATTATACAAACTGTCCACAATTCAACACCATCATATTTTATTAATAAACTTCATATTCACATACACAAATTCATGATATTATAGGCTGCCAAACATGGCAGTTTACCAAAGCATCAAGGTCCCATTTCAAACCCTTAATTCAAGCACTAACATGCACATACTTAAACATTAACCTACTACCACTTCTATTTGAGTTAATCAACCTTAATTCCCATCAAATACATATAAGTTTAAGTCACTAACTATGCATTTTCATGGCTTCCAAAACTAAGGTTCACCAATACTCATCATTTCCTCAATTTTTCTTAGCAATTCAACTTACCCAAAGCTCAACACAAGGATTAGTGAAGGTAAATGGAAAGATTAAGCACAAACCTCAACTTGAGCTTCACAAATCCATGGAATTTCCTCTCTTTTTTGCTGCCCACATACTGCCCATGGTGTGAAGACCACTTTTAATGAAGGGAGTTTGAAGAAATATGGCTTGAATCATGGTAGATTTGAGCTTATGCATGAATAGCCATAGAGGAAGCTTGGAAGAACATTTGGCCATGGAAGAACTTGAGAAAGCAATTAGGCAAAGTGAAAAAAAAAGAGGAAGAAAGTGAATTTTCATGCTGTCCACTTGGTTTTATATGTCCACTAATCCCACTTAGTGGAGCACTAAACATAAATTAATGATTTAATTAGTTAAAGTTCCATAATTTTCACATTTGCCTCATTTCTTTCACTATTTAAATAATGTATCACATTTTTATTTTTCATGACATTTTCAAAGTGTAATATCATTTATTTTTAATAGACATTTAGGTTAAAAGACAACTCGGGATATCAAATGACCACAATGCCCCTATTCAGGTTACATTCCCGATTTTTCGGTAACACCGAGTTTTGTCGTTTTCTCGATTTCTTGTTTTTCTTTGTACCAATTAATTAATTTTTCTTTCATATTTCTAATGAAATTTATACTTCAATAAGTCTTTAATTATGTTTCGAAACTAAATTCTGAGGGTTTCCTGCAGTCCTGGGATTGGCTATTGCCTGCGCCATAACTTTATCGTGCGGTCACCCATCGTTGCAGTGCTGGCTAGTTTAACTTAGTTTCATTTCATTGCTACTATTTTTCCTTTGTTTGTTTTTTTGTTTTTTTTTTCTTGTATTTCATTATTTTATGTCTCCTCAATAATATTTAAATTTAGTTCTAAGCATCTTAACTGTCTGGACTGACACTGATCGTCAGAATAATAGAATGCACTACTGAACATAGGGGTGTTACAATTCTTTCCCCCTTAAAATAAATTTCGTCTGCGAAATTTTACCCAATAGCCATCTTACAATATTCACATGTTTATTTTCTCCTTTTTATATGATCGTATAATCTTCTTTCCTCTGAATTTGTGTAAAACTTTTAACAATCTAATATAACATTTACTTTGTTTATATAGCACTAATCTTTTCTTACTATTGTTCTATATAATATTTCAATTTATGTTCCTTTTTTGAAAGACCATTAAGGTCATGTTAAAATTATTTATCTAATCATGGGTCCTTTGACCATTCTAGTCAACAATCATACTCACATTCGTAACATTTCTTTGTTATATCTGAATCAACTGTTCAAATTTTTACTTCCACAACTCTTTTTATCTATTAATATTCTATAACTTACTTCCTTTTGTACTAAACTATAACCTTTCAATATTCTAACTTTAGAGTTATAAATCCCTAAGTAGGATTTCCAAACTCATTTCCAATAATAAAATTTGTCCTGGCATAACTATACCAAAACAGATGCCGTTGGCAACTATTCTCATCTTGGTGCACTATCAGGTAGTACGTAGCTCTACACAATAATCTCAAGTCAGTACTGTAATCTACAACTTACAGTATAAACATTAAGAACATTCATAGTTACTATGATACATTCCAATAGATCAAATTTTCTTATATTTTATCCTTTTCGAATTTACTGATATTCGAATCTTATTCTGATTACAATATCCATTAACAATTACTAATAGTAACATCTCTACCCTCATCTAGAGCAATTCTATTATCGCAACTTACTTTTACATCCTCTTGCCTTACATTAAGTAGGCTCGCCAATTAGCTTTATAATTTATGGTGTGTTAGAAAATACTTTTCGCTGTTAAACTCTTCCAAAACTAATTTCACTTATTATCATAATCCTTATCTTAAAGGACTAATCACTAATGCATCAAAATTTATTCCCCTGTAAAGGAATAACAACAGAACATATAGTTCAAACACTAAAATACAACTAAGTAGTGCTGGGATCAAACAATAATTTTTTTTTTTATTAAGAACTTACCAACAGTTACATTCGAAGTTTCTATTCTTTCTCCTTGGCGTATAGTGGACGCTCTAACTAATGAGCTACTATGTTCGGGTTGATTCACTATGTTATAGTTGTAAGGAGTAGCAACTCTATTTCTATCTTGATCTCTACTGATTGTCTATGAACTTTGGAGAGCAGATCAAGGTGCTCTAGTACAATATCTAACAAAGTGTCCAAGCTTTCCATAATTGTATCAGGCTCCAGAGGCCTTATGATAAATACCTCCATGTAGCTTACCACAAACATGGCAGAAATGGGCAGAATAGGAACTTCTGGTTGTTTGATGACTAGATCTTGGTGTACTCTGCCCAGATGATCCACCTCTGTTATATCCCTGAGCTTGGGGCTCCTCAAATTCTTTTCTCTTCCCTAAATTACTGCTCGAGCTCTGACCCATAGGTTTCTCCCTTTTCTCTATTTCACACTGCCCTTGTGGGGTTGGAGTCCAGATTGGGCTTGGGCTGACAGATTATCAGCCATTTGTTGAAAGAAAGTGGCCATTTGTTGGGCCATTTGTGCAGTAATTTGTACAGGTAAAACTGGTACAATCGGGCCTTCGATACTTTGTGGAGCTTGGGCCTCAACTTGTACTTTTGCTATCACAGATTGTTCTATTATTTCATTTTTCTCTTCCATATCTTTTCATAGGATTTTCTATTTCCTATACAACCAACACAAGGAGATTTTCTCACATTAGTGCATATTTATAATATAATGTATTGTGTGTATCAAACAATGACATTGAACAGTTGTACTATGAAGAAAGAATTTCAAATTACAAGTCAAAACTGAATTTAAAAACTAGCTCTGATACCACTAAAACATGTCACACCCTACCCCTCCGTAAGGAATAACATGATCCCGTAGTATACCTAATGAATTACCAAACTTCATCTACTGATAACCCATTAAATATACTATAAGGGATTTTAAAACTTTTCTTACTTCTTTTTATAATGGTGAGCACTTTTGACAGGTGTTAAAAGTTTTTTTGTACTGAAGTGAAACCAAATAACAAATTTGAGTATCAATAATTTCTGTAAAAATTTTGGCAGAGTGCAATCTGTATTTTGAATAAAATAGTTCTTCAAAAGCCTGTAAAAAGTACTTCAAATATATAATTCCTTAATCCTAAACTCCAATAATTTGTTCAACACAATAAATTTCTCAACATTATCAACTCAGTTCAACAATCAAATTTTCTAGTGTTTCCAAAAAAACTGAGATAAGATAAATTTATCACAATACTTTTACAGGCCAAAATAGTTTACAATTTTAGTTTACAACTGCTCAAGACCAAGTATGATATATATATACAATGCACATACATTACAACAAAAATTACACAATATGGTATACTCGATATACCCGACGAAATCTCAAAATGTGGTACAAGCAGCCTACTTTGCTGCTCTGTCCGCCTGTCTACCTGCGACAGTAATGAAAAAGCTATCGCTGAGTAAAATTTACTCAGTGGTGCACAATATCAATTTAAAATGCGTTATGTAAAACTTTTATTGACAATTTACAATCCAAACAATTCACAATTTTTCAAAGCTCATACACAAGTTTGATCAAACAATTGAATAAAACAGTGTTGCTAATCAATAACACAACTTAGGTCATGACACAAATTTTCTGAACATGCCATGTTGTACACCACGATAAGGCATACTCACCCCACTAATCGAAATCAATGAGGGAGGTAGCAAGCTAAATAATGAGTACTCATCCACACTTATCTCAGATTGACAAGTTAAAGAGGAAGGAATATAATCACACTCACCCCATAAATGGAGGACGAACATAGTAACATTGTCATCCCAAGTGTGAATCAAAACAATTTCAAATCATAATATTTCATGCAAACTACAAATCACATTTTATCTCAAAATTTTCATTTGCAAAGTAGGCAACACAATAATTTCTAAATAATATTCCCAAAGCTAAAACAATAAAAAATTATTCATAACTCATTTCTCCAAATAAATTTTCTAGTAAAAGTAGTGAATATAAAAAGTATTGTCCACATATCTCTGATAAATGCCTCTTGGCCCTAACTCAATGTTCCTTATGCTTCTCAATATCTTTTTCAACTGAAACACACAATTTAAAGTGTTTCAGTACTCAATGAATTTATTTCTAACAATAAAATCCAATATTTAAATTTTCTTCGTACTATTCCCTTCAATTCATTTCATTAGTCAACCTATAATGTTGACCCTAGATGCACTCTAAGTGAGTCAATTCTAATGTTACCAATATGTCACATTTTATAGCCCTTTAGTGTTGGTATATGTTACCAACTTCATTTACAAGTGTATTGCATTTTATTCCAATTTACCGGATTTCGATGTACTATTTTGGCCTAGACGGACGACCTAGTTCCCTCGGTTTTCGGTCCAAACTACAAAGATGTAGGTCTATGTATTATTGCAGGTGGGGTAAAATTTCAAGTCATTCTGAGTTGTATAGACCAAGATATGGTCAATTTACCAATGCTAAACAGAATGTACTAAAATGGTAGGCTTAGGTTATTTTTAGGTTACCTTTGATTCGGCTAGTTTTGGTACTTAAATTTGTGCAAGCTATTTGGCTTGGTTATGGCCATTTCTGGGCTTTGGTGTCTTCATAAGAATTGTAGATCTATGTCTAAACTATCAATGGTAAACATTTCAGGTCATTTGGACCTGTTTTGAGTGAGTTATGGCCAAAACACTAACTACTGCCCAAATGTTTAATTTTCAGTGTTTCAAGTCAATAATCCGAATTTGGTCTTTTTTAAGGTCAGTTTCTAAGAATTGTGGCAACATTTCTACATGAAAGTTGGCCTATTTGGTGTCTAGTTTCACCCCTCATTGGCCTCATACCAATTGGGTTCACAGTTTTGCACTTATGACCTAATTTAAGTGCTGCCAACATACACAACCAGCACAAGGCAATTACACTTCCAATTTGACATTCCTCCTCCTCCTCATGACTTCATTATTTATTCATAGCACTTCTATAAATACTAAACCCAATTCCAGCAAGCATATTGGGCAGAACACTCAAGTGCTCAATGCACACAATTCACCATTAAAGTCCAACATTCACATCCACCCAAATTTAATGTACATCAACACTTATTTTACACATACACTTCCATGGCAATTATACAAACTGCCCACAATTCAACACCATCATATTTCATTAATAAACTTCATTTTCACATACACAAATTCATGATATTATATTATAGGCTACCAAACATGGCAGTTTGCCAACGCATCAAGGTCCCATTTCAAACCCTTAATTCAAGCACTAACATGCACATACTTGGACATTAACCTACTACCACTTCTATTTGAGTTAATCAACCTTAATTCCTATCAAACACATATAAGAATAAGTCACTAACCATGCATTTTCATGGCTGCCAAAACTAAGGTTCACCAATACTCATCATTTCCTCAATTTTTCTTAGCAATTCAACTTACCCAAAGCTCAACACAAGGATTAGTGAAGGTAAATGGAAAGATTAAGCACTAACCTCAACTTGAGCTTCACAAATCTATGGAATTTCTTCTCTTTTTTGCTGCCCCCATACTGCCCATGGTGTGAAGACCACTTTTAATGAAGGGAGTTTGAAGAAATATGGCTTCAATCATGGTAGATTTGAGCTTATGCATGAATGGCCATAGAAGAAGCTTGGAAGAACATTTGGCCAATTCTGCAAAAGTGAAAAAAATGAGGAAGAAAGTGGATTTTCATGCTATCCAATTGGTTTTATATGTCCACTAATCCCACTTAGTGGAGCACTAACCATAATTTAATGATTTAATTAGTTAAAGTTACATAATTTGTACATTTGCCTTATTTCTTTCACTATTTAAATAATGTACCACATTTTTATTTTTCATGACATTTTCAAAGTGTAATATCTTTTATTTTTAATAGACATTTAGGTCAAAAGGTAACTCGGGATGTCAAATGACCACAATGCCCCTATTTGGGTTGCATTCTCGATTTTTCGGTAACACTGAGTTTTATCATTTTCTCGATTTCTCGTTTTTCTTTGTACTAATTAATTATTTTTTCTTTGATATTTATAATGACATTTATACTTCAATAATTCTTTAATTATGTCTTGAAACTAAATTCCGAGGGTTCCCTGCAATCCTGGGATCGGCTATTGCCTGCGCCGTAACTTTCCCGTGCGGTCACTCATCGCTGTGGTGCTGGCTCGTTTAACTTAGTTTCATTTCATTGCTATTATTTTTTCTTTGTTTTCTTGTATTTTATTTTCTTGTATTTCATTATTTTATGTCTCCTCACTAATATTTAAATTTAGTTCTAGGCATCCTAACGGTCCGGACAGACACTGGTTGTCGAACAGTAGAACGCACTATCGAACATAAGGGTGTTACGAAATAAAAAAGATTACCAATAATGATCGAAAGATTACCTGCATAAGACATCAGGACATGCACTGCATATTTATTTTCTGTTATTTCTTTTTATTTTATTATTGGCACCACTAAGCATTATTGCTTAGCGCGTTGCTTTTGCCACGCGTAGGTTCTGGAGAGACCGACCGAGAGCCTAGTAGACCACAGACTGGGTGAGACCTTCTGCAGCTCTACATAGTGTCCATGTCACCTTACTGACATCAGTGCATTGGTAGGACACTAAGTTTCATTTTGGGTATTTTGTAATTAACATTTATTTTCTCATATGAAATTGAGACTCATGTAATGTATTTTGTTATCAATGTAAATAGTAGAAATTATGTTCATGAATGAAAAAGTGAATATTTATTTATGACTTGTACATGAATATCCTATGAAATGAAATGATGAGAAATGGGAGTATATTTAAGAAATATTGAGATTTTATTGATGAAATGGAGTTTGGGATTGATTAAAAATTTTGGAAGTATTTGTCATAGGTTCCGAAGAACTGTTTTATCCATTTTTAGCTAGCACTCTGCCGAATTTTCTATAAAATTTGTGGAACCTCAAATAAAATTATGATTTCAATAAATGACTTCAATGAATGATATTTCACGAATTGTACTTCATAACTATGAAAGAAAAAAATTAGGAAGGATAAAAATGATTGAAATAAAATAGGGTATTCTGGTACACTGTGTGACATATTTTACTCGGCAATACTGTAGACGGGTAAGGAGTATCACCTTTAGTGGTATCAGAGCACGGTTTAGGCATTTCTGGGCCTAGATCGAGTCCATACCACGCATTGTATTTGTAAGAGTCGAGGTGACACTAATGCAGATCTATTTGTCTTTGTTATTTTGAATAGGATATGGACCCCACATCTCAAAGGGCAGTTGAGGAGGAAGTGGAGAGTCATGCTCCACCTGCAGTAGCTGAGACTGGGGGTAGGGGAGAACCTGCTCCACCAGCTCCAGCAGAGCCTGCTCAGCCTCTACAGGCCATGTTCCAACAATTGGCCGAATTCTTTAGACAAATGGCTGGGTTAATGCCACCACCACCACCACCTCCATAGCAGAAATCACACCTGGAAAGACTGAGAAAATTTGGAGTAGTAGATTTCTTTGGCAAGAGAGAAGATGATTCTGTTGAAGCCAAAAATAGGTTGAACAGAATAGGAAGGGTTTTAAAATAACTCCACTGCACTCCAGAGCAAAACCTAGAAGCTGCTGTATCTCTGTTACAAGATGATGCATATGAATGGTGGGATACGGTGTCCAGTGAAGTACAAACTGAAGTAATAACTTGGGACTTCTTCCTCTCAGAATTCAAGAAGAAATATGTGGGTAGTGTATACCTGGAAGAGAGAAGAAGAGAGTTCATTAACCTGAGGCAGAGACAGCTGACAGTGGTCGAGTATGAAAAGGAATTTATCAGATTGAGCCGCTATGGAAGGGAGATAGTGCCTAATGAAGCCGAAAGGTGTAAGAGATTTGAAGAAGGATTAAATGACAACATAAAGATCATGATCACTGCCTTGGGAATCACAGACTTCACCAAGTTAGTGGAAGCTGCAATAAAAGTTGAAAAGGTTAGAATAAGTGAGCAGACCAGAAGAGAGAGACAGCTCAAGAGGGGCTCGGGTCAGTGTAGTTCATCTCCTGCACCAGGAAACAAGTTCAAAGGTCCATCTGCACAGAGTGCAGGTCAACCTCAAGGTCAGGGTCAGTCTCAGGGGCCCAAGCCAAAGTTCACCCCTAAGAGAGGTCAGTCCACACCATCAGTGGGCAGCTCTCCTGGGATGGGGTTCAAGGGACCAGCCCCAGCATCTTCTGCATGTCCACATTGCCTGAAGTGGCATAAGGGAGAGTGTTGGAGAGTGACTGGTGCTTGCTTAAGGTGTGGGTAGACAGAGCATCAGTTGAGGAACTGTTCACGCAGAACTACTATAGCTGCTCCAACACGAGTAGACAGACCTGCTCTTGCACCACAAAGGGGTAGGAAATCTGGCAAATCTGAGGCAGTGGGACCATCACAGAGGCTTGTATCTGAGCCAGCAGAGAGGCCTGAGGGCAGACCATCTGCAAGAGCCTATGCCATGAGAACTTAGGAGGAGCAAGATGCCCTGGATGTCATCAGGGGTACGTTCTCCCTCTACAATACATTTGTGCATTCATTGGTGGATCTAGGATCCACTCATTCATACATCTGCATCAAACAACCCGTAGAAAGAGGGATACTAGTAGGTTAGAGTGACCAAGACATCCTGGTCACTAATCCATTGGGCCACAGTGTAGTGGTGAACAAAGTGTACAAAGGTTGCCCGTTAAGGATTCAGGGGTATGAATTCTTGGCAAACCTGATTGAGTTGCCTTTCCATGAGTTTGACGTGATTTTTGGTATAGACTGGTTGTCACATCATCAGGCAATGGTTGATTGTAAATTGAAGAGGATTTCTTTGAAAACTCCGGAGGGTAATGAGATTACTGGTGTGGGGGAAAGGACAGATTTCTTGTCCAATGTCATTTCAGCCACAGTTGCAAGAAAACTGATGAGAAAAGGCTGTGAAGCCTACCTAGCACATGTGATAGATACTAGGCAGGCTAAGCCAGATCTGTGTGACATACCCACAGTAAAAGACTTTCCAGATGTGTTCCTTGAAGAATTGCCTGGTTTGCCACCAGAAAGAGAAGTTGAATTTGCTATTGAGATACTGCCGGGTACAACACCAATCTCTATTGCTCCTTATAGGATGGCACCCACAAAATTGAAGGAATTGAAAATCCAGTTACAGGAGTTACTGGATAAGGGGTTTATACGCCCCAGCGTGTCACCATGGGGAGCTCTAGTGCTGTTTGTAAAGTAGAAGGATGGGATTTTGAGGTTATGTATCGATTACCGGCAGTTGAATAAAATGACTGTGAAGAACAAATATCCATTGCCTAGAATTGATGATCTGTTTGATCAGTTGAAGGGAGCAAGAGTATTTTCCAAAATTGATCACAGATCAGGATATCATCAGTTGAGGGTGAAGGATGCAGATGTGCCAAAGACTGCATTCAGGACCCGGTATGGGCATTATGAGTTTCTGGTGATGCCCTTTGGCCTAACAAATGCACCAACGGCATTCATGAACCTTATAAACTGTATCTTCCATCCATACCTAGATCGATTTATAGTGGTCTTTATTGATGATATTTTGGTATATTCCGAGACCAGTGAAGAACATGATGAGTATTTGAGGATGTTCTACAAACCCTGAGAGAAAAGAAGCTGTATGCTAAGCTGTCCAAGTGTGACTTTTGGTTGAATGAGATTGCATTCCTTGGACACATAGTGTCAGCTGATGGGATTAGAGTGGATCCCAAGAAGATAGAAGTAGTGATGGAATGGAAGCCTCCCAGAAATACAACTAAGGTCAGAAGTTTCTTGGGGCTAGCTGGGTATTACAGAAGATTTGTGAAGGGATTTTCTTTAATAGCCGCTCCAATGACTAAGTTGTTACATAAGAATGTCAGATTTAACTGGAATGATAAGTGTTAGACCAGTTTTGAGAAATTGAAGGCTATGTTGACAAAGGCACCAATGTTAACATAGCCAGTGTCGGGAAAGGACTTTGTGGTCTACAGTGATGCCTCTCATAATGGGTTAGGGTGTGTACTGATGTAAGAGGGGAAGGTGGTCGCTTATGCTTCTAGGTAGTGAAGGCCACATGAATAGAATTACCCTACCCATGATCTAGAGCTTGCAACAATTATCTTCGCATTAAAGATATGGAGGCATTACTTGTAAAGTGCTACATTTACACAGACCACAAAAGTCTGAAATACTTGCTAACCCAGAAGGAGCTCAACCTTAGACAGAGGCGATGGATTGAGTTCCTGAAGGACTATAATTGTGTGATTGACTATCATCCTGGGAAGGCAAGTGTAGTTGCTAATGCTTTGAGCAGAAACTCCATCACAGCTTTGAGATCATTGAATGCCCGTCTATCTTTGGCTCGAGATGGAGCTATTTTGGATGAGTTGCAAGTGAGGCCAAACCTCCTACAGTAGATTTTAGATGGGCAGTAGGTAGATGAGAAGCTAAAGTCTATTATGAGCAAAATCCTAGAAGGGAAAGAAACTGACTATGAAGTGAAAACAAATGGGTATCTGTAATACAAAGGAAGATTATGTGTACCAGATGATAGGGAATTGAAGGCCAATATCCTGAAAGAGGCACACACAAGTGTTTATACTATGCACCCAGGAAGTACAAAAATATATCATGATCTGAAACTTCATTATTGGTGGCCTGGTACGAAGAAGGACATAGCTGACTATGTGACTAAATGCTTGACATGTCAGCAAGTCAAGGTAGAACATCAAGTTCCATCAGATTTGCTACAGCCTATACGCATACCTGAATGGAAATGGGATCGGGTCACTGTGGATTTTGTAAGTGGTCTACTGTTAGTAGTATGCCCTAGAGCATATCATTTAGTATGTATCTTGTACATATTTTATTAATAAAAGCCATTTCCACTTTTCCGTTTACATAATATATTTATGTGTAATAGAAAAGGTCCATTGATATTTTGTTAGAAATATTATTCTTAAGTTGTTAAGAATATGAATGACAATATTTCTAGCACAAAGTATCATAAATAGGTTCACAATCGAGGATACTTCATAATAAGGACATGACTTATCCAGAAAGATTGTATTCATGTTTGTTCCCAAGTTATTTATATGAGATATAAATAAGATGGAATGGTGAGTCTCATGCCATATAACAAACATGATAGGCACTTATAAATGATAAGTAGGCCAAACCAGTGACACTTATGACAAGCACATGGAGTTTACTCTTGTCAATGTTTTGTCATAAATCATATCAGTGCATATAATCTTTAGACCTGAGATAGCACAGTTATCTTGTATATAGGTAGTTTGAGTTTGATACTGCTTTCATACTTGTACTGTGTATAGGTATATGGGCATGTGTTGGCTCCTACTAGTTATATATGGAGGTAGGTGTTGATCAAGATGGAATCTGTTCCTCTAAGTAAATAGAGATAAAATCCTATGTTCATTTAATTGTTCTTGATGTTTCAAGTTCTGGCCAGACAGATAGATTTATTCGAAAAGAGTTTCTGATGAGAAAAATCTTTTAATCAAGAACTGGAATTAAAAGAGAACATAATATTCATAGCAAATGGAGTTTGACATAAACCATGACTCCAGCTTGAGTTGGGATTTTGTAACAGAGAGATTCTAGTGCATGGTAACATATGATTATAGGTTCATTTAAGGTAAATCTTATTACTAATTGGGTGGCCATGGCATGCTATGCTAGGTGTTAACCATGGTCTATGAGGTTCATAAAATGATTTAGAGAAATCATTTATGGTAAGAAAGAGTTCGATGATATTAAGAGTTGATATCATGTCTCATTGCCAATTAGTGATGAGCCTAGTAAGTCACACACATACACAAGTTATCACCTATTTAAATATGATTTAATCAATTAATTAAAGAGTTTAATTGATTAATTAAATAGGTTTGGTTTGCAATTAAATTGCAAAGTCCCTAGCATGACTTGAAACCAAATCTAGATTATTGGATGTGTAGTATAAATTAAATTTATATTTAAAGTGTTTAAATATGAATTTAATTGATGAGAAATTAATTAATAGAGATTAATTAATTAATTTATATTTGATATAAATTAATTAGAAGAAGAAAATAATTATTTTGGGTTAAGAACTCAAAATTAAGACAGAGGTGCATTTTGGTCATTTCACAGTGTGACACGTGGCACCATGAGATGGTGACACATGGCATAACACATAAGCTTGCCAAATGTTTTTTAATCATGTAAGATGATTAAAATCAAGATTAAATATAGGTTTGACACTTGGCACAATGTGATTGGGTCACTTAAACCTAGAGCTAATCAAAAGGTGACATGTGGCTAGGGTTTAATGTGTTAACCTAGCTATTTAAGTGTGGTTATGAAAAGAAAACATAACCAGTAGCCTCTCCTCTCATATGTCACGCTACTTTGAGCCTCTCCAGCTATTTCTCTTCATCTCTCATCAATTCAAAGAGATTAGCCATCAATCTCTTGAATTAAGAACACTAGAAATTGTTTCTAGTGTCCTGTTTACATCTCTAATCTCTTAAAAGGCAGAACTTGAATTTCTAATTAATAGAAAAGGCTTTAGAAGCTGTTCAAGGGCTGCCATAGGTGTTCTTGGTGTGGACAAGCTAGAGGGACAACATCTGATGTCCTGAAGACGAATCTCACAGGCGCAGACACTGCAAAGACATCAAGAGGTTAGTGTAATCGTTCTTGATTTAATCTAGGGTTCTAAAATTAATCTGATTAATTTTAAAATCTTAAATGGCAAATACAGATCCAAAAACATATTAAAAGAGTTTTAATATGTTGTTTATCATTGAAATCAAATAGATAAAAATAAATCTTGCATGGTGCATGTGACCCTAGGTGAAAATTTTTGAATTCAATGGTATAATCTTGTGTTTTTCACGCCTGCCTTCAATTGGTATCAGAGCCACTATATTTGCCATTTAGATTGTTGATTATATAATTTAATTGTGTGTTTGATCATGAGATCAAGAGATTCATTGCTGGTTGGATCATGAGGTGTGGCGGCACACATGGTGAAACCACCATTGGTGGCGGCAACAATGGTTCTTTGGGTGGTTCAAGGTTTGGCTTTTAATTCTGCAATTGTTGTATGATCTAAGGCCTATTCTTTGACTAATTAAAGTGTTTAATTAGTTGTTTTAATTACACAATTAAATTATGATTCAAATCAGAATTTTAAAAATTGTTTGAATGTGATTCAAATCTGAATTTTAAAAGTTGTTTGAATGTGATTCAAATCTGAATTTTTAAAGTTGTTTGAATCATATTTAAATCTGATTTTTTAAAATTGATTCAATAAAATTCAGATCTGATTTTTTAAAAAATATTTGAATGGGATTCAAATCTGATTTTTTAAAAAATGTTTGAATGTGATTCAAATCTGAATTTTTGAAGTTGTTTGAATGTGATTCAAATCTGAATTTTTAAATTTGTTTGAATGAGATTCAAATCTGAATTTTTAAATTTATTTGAATCATATTCAAATCTGGATTTTTAAGTTGAATATGAGATATTCAATTTAATTTAAGTATGTATGTTTTATTTAATTGTTAAATAGTGATATGAATGATGGATGATCATGGACTATAAAAGACCAATGTGATTGGATTTATTTCTTTTATGTTTCTTTGGGATTGTAAATTAATTAATTTATTTTAATTTATTTTGGGCATGTATTATTAAGTTTGTAATATTTTTGGGTTGTAATTTCATTTATTTAAGTTCTTGTAAATTCGCCTTGGTATGCCAAGGATTACTATGTAATATTGGATTGCAAGAAGTTCAAGGAGGTCAAGAGCATTGGTGGGACCAGTGAGAGGAATTCAATATCAAGTGTTGATTATGTACTCCTTCAGCAACTCTTGTAAAATGAATGAATGAAATGCACCTAGGAATGCCCGATTCAATTCTTGGTGGCTCGAATTGAATCCCTTAGAAAGTCCATGATCATACCATATTTATCGCTTATCCATGAATGCATGAGATGTATGGGAATGTATGCAATTATATGATATATGCATGCTAAATGGATAATGTGCAAAGTGAGACCTTAATAGTAATTAGGATGGCTATAAAATCTTCCAAACAAATGATTAAGTTGGAAATGCTATAATTAAAGTAATTATAACATAAGCCCTCCATTGGGGCAATTATTTTAAGAAATTTTAAATAGTTGCATGAGATGCAATTAATTTAAGAGATTTTCTTAAGAATAATTGTTAAGCATGAGATGTTGTAAATATGTAAATGGTTTGGTGGCCAATATTGGATGTACCTGAGGACATTAAAATTATTTGCATAATTACTGGCTCAATGGGATCAACTTAACTAATGCAAGATAAGTCAATATTGGATGTACCTGAGATTTTGAGCATTAGGGGCTAGCAAAAGGATTGAACCTCACATGAGATGTGATGGGCAAGGAGTTGCTCACTTATAGTTTATTGTAATTCCAATAATGGATGAACCTGAGGATGATCAATAGAATTATAAGAATTCAATCACCCACTAGAAATCCATCCAACTAGGATTTCCGTTTTCTACTTTGGAAGTGTAGGATTCGCTAAGTTAGTGGGAGGACCAATTTGATTAAAAGACCATAATCATTTTGGTTAATTACATGATACATTTACTAATTAATCTGGTTATTTTCTGCAGTTAATTTTCTGATAAAAATGAGCACAAAAACAACCACCACCATCCAATATCCTTGCAAGCATACTTGATCACAACAGGTTGACAGGACCTAATCTGTCTGATTGGCTAAGAAATTTGAAACTTGTCCTGAACCTTGAACATATAGGATATGTTCTAGATTCAAATGTTCCTGGTCTCTTACCTCTAAAGGCCACACAAGAGGAACATGAAACTTTGGACAAGTGGAAGGAGCATGATATGAGAGCTAAGTGTTACATGCTTGCTTCGATGACTAATGAGTTACAGAAGCAACATGAGAACATGCAGAGTGCGAGTGAGATCCTCCTTCACTTACAAGAGTTGTATGGTGAGCACAGCAGGAATGTTAGGTATGAGATATCTAGACAGCTATTCCGTATGAGGATGTCTGAGGGACAGAATGTTGGGGATCATGTCCACAAGATGATTCGGCTAATTGAGCAGTTGGAACATCTTGACTTCAACATGGATTTCCAACTACAAATGGATTTGATCCTTCAGTCCCTTCCTGAGTCTTTTGGGAATTTTGTGACAAATTTCCATATGACTAAACAGGAATGCACCTTAGCTGGTTTACTCAACATGCTGGTTATTGCCCAAAAGAATATGCCGGGCAATAAAGGAAAAGAGGTAGCTTTGATTGCATCTTCTTCTACTGGAAAGTCCAACAAGAAGAAGCGCAATAAGAAAAAGAAATCTCAGATTCCTGGTCCTTCCAAGAAAATAGCTAAACAGAAAAGGAAGATTAAAGCTGATAAAGGCAAAGGAAAGTGTCTCCACTACCAACAGGAAAGTGTTTCCATTGCCAACAGGAAAGTGTTTCCATTATCAGTAAGAAAGTGTTTCCACTGGCCAGAGTATAGTAATCTAAATGAATGCAATGCCATGGTGAAAACCAACTCAAGTTCAAAATATATTTGGCACTTAAGGTTATGTCATGTTGCAGAAGATAGGATTGCAAAATTGGAGAAAAATGGGGATTTTATCCTCATTGGGTTCTGAGCCTACTCCAACTTGTGAATCTTGCCTTCAGGGCAAAATGACTAGATCACCCTTTGTTGGACAAGGGCTAAGAGCTGAAAATATTTTGGAGCTAATACATAGTGATGTATGTGGTCCATTTAAAGAAATGGCTAGAAGGGGCTTTCATTATTTTATTACCTTTACTGATGATAAATCAAGATTTGGGTATTTGTATTTGATGAAATTGAAGGAACGGAAGCGTGAAAAACACAATATTATACCATTGAATTCAAAAATTTTCACCTAGGGTCACATGCACCATGCAAGATTTATTTTTATCTATTTGATTTCAATGATAAACAACATATTAAAACTCTTTTAATATGTTTTTGGATCTGTATTTACCATTTAAGATTTTAAAATTAATCAGATTAATTTTAGAACCCTAGATTAAATCAAGAACGATTACACTAACCTCTTGATGTGCTGCAGCGTGTCTGCGCCTTTGAGATTCGTCTTCAGGACACCAGATGTTGTCCCTCTAGCTTGTCCACACCAAGAACACCTATGGCAGCCCTTGAACAGCTTCTAAAGCCTTTTCTATTAATTAGAAATTCAAGTTCTGCCTTTTAAGAGATTAGAGATGCAAACAGGACACTAGAAACAATTTCTAGTGTTCTTAATTCAAGAGATTGATGGCTAATCTCTTTGAATTGATGAGAGATGAAGAGAAATAGCTGGAGAGGCTCAAAGTGGCATGACATATGAGAGGAGAGGCTGCTGGTTGTGTTTTCTTTTCATAACCCCACTTAAATAGCTAGGTTAACACATTAAACCCTAGCCACATGTCACCTTTTGATTAGCTCTAGGTTTAAGTGACCCAATCACATTGTGCCAAGTGTCAAACCTATATTTAATCTTGATTTTAATCATCTTACATGATTAAAAATATTTGGCAAGCTTATGTGTTATGCCATGTGTCACCATCTCATGGTGCCACGTGTCACACTGTGAAATGACCAAAATGCCCCTGTGTCTTAATTTTGAGTTCTTATCCCAAAATAATTATTTTCTTCTTCTAATTAATTTATATCAAATATAAATTAATTAATTAATCTCTATTAATTAATTTCTCATCAATTAAATTCATATTTAAACACTTTAAATATAAATTTAATTTATACTACACATCCAATAATCTAGATTTGGTTTCAAGTCATGCTAGGGACTTTGCAATTTAATTGCAAACCAAATCTATTTAATTAATCAATTAAACTCTTTAATTAATTAATTAAATCATATTTAAATAGGTGATAACTTGTGTATGTGTGTGACTTACTAGGCTCATCACTAATTGGCAATGAGACATGATATCAACTCTTAATATCATCAGAACTCTTTCTTACCATAAATGATTTCTCTAAATCATTTTATGAACCTCATAGACCATGGTTAACACCTAGCATAGCATGCCATGGCCACCCAATTAGTAATAAGATTTACCTTAAATGAACCTATAATCATATGTTACCATGCACTAGAATCTCTCTGTTACAAAATCCCAACTCAAGCTGGAGTCATGGTTTATGTCAAACTCCATTTGCTTTGAATATTATGTTCTCTTTTAATTCCAGTTCTTGATTAAAAGATTTTTATAATCAGAAACTCTTTTCTGAATAAATCTATCTGTCCTGGCCAGGAACTTGAAATATCAAGAATAATTAAATGAACATAGGATTTTAACTCTATTTACTTAGAGGAACAGATTCCATCTTGATCAACACCTACCTCCATATATAACTAGTAGGAGCCAACAGATGCCCATATACCCATACACAGTACAAGTATGAAAGTAGTATCAAACTCAAACTACCTATATACAAGATAACTGTGCTATCTCAGGTCTAAAGATTATATGCACTGATATGATTTATGACAAAACATTGACAAGAGTAAACTCCATGTGCTTGTCATAAGTGTCACTGGTTCGGCCTACTTATCATTTATAAGTGCCTGTCATGTTTGTTATATGGCATGAGACTCACCATTCCATCTTATTTATATCTCATATAAATAACTTGGGAACAAACATGAATACAATCTTTCTGGATAAGTCATGTCCTTATTATGAAGTATCCTCGATTGTGAACCTATTTATGATACTTTGTGCTAGAAATATTGTCACTCATATTCTTAACAACTTAAGAATAATATTTCTAACAAAATATCAATGGACCTTTTCTATTACACATAAATATCTTATGTAAACGGAAAAGTGGAAATGCCTTAATAAAATTATGTATAAGATACATACTAAATGATATGCTCTAGGGCATACTACTAACAATCTCCCACTAGCACTAGAGCCATTCATTACAATATTTTAGACCCATCTTCTCAAGATGTCAGTCTAACTGAGCTTGTTACAAAGGCCTAGTGAATGGATCAGCTGGTTTTTCAGCTAATGTTATTTTTTTTCTGCATGGCTATATCGCCTTGCCCAACTATATCCCTGATAATATGGTAGTGCCTTTCTATGTGTTTGGATTTTGGGTGAGACCTTAGTTCCTTAGCCTGTATGACTGCTCCATTGTTGTCACAGTGTAATGGAACTTCTGACTCAATGGAAGGAACTACTGTAAGTTCTGTCACGAACTTCTTTATCCAAATTTTCTTTTGCAAAGATTCGATGCAGAATATACTCACCTCGTGAGTGGAATCTGCGATGCGTGCTCGCTTGGAACTCTTCCAACCGATCGCACCTCCATTACAAATGAACACATATCCAGAGGTAGACTTTCTATCATCGATATCGATTGGAAATCGTAATCGGTATAACCATCCAATTGCAAGTCTCCACCTCCATAAATCAAGAATAAATCCTTAGTTCTTCTCAAGTACTTAAGAATATTCTTGATGACTATCCATGTTCTAAACCTGGATTGGATTGATACCGCTAGTCAAACTAACGAGATATGCGATATCCGCCTAGTACATAACATTGCATACATTAAACTTCCAATAGCCAAGCATATGGAATCTCGCCATCTTATCTCTTTCTTCAGGTGTCTTTGGAGACATCTCTTTAGAAAGGTGGATACCATGTCTCACTGGTAACAATCCTCTCTTGGAATCAAGCATGTTAAACCTCTTTAACACCTTTTCCAAGTATAGACTTTGGGATAAACCAATTATTCTTTTCGCTCTATCTCTATAGATGCGAATCCCAAGAATATAGGTTGCCTCCCCTAAGTCTTTCATGGAGAATGTATTTGACAACCATACCTTTATAGTCGTCAACATACCTGTGTCATTACCCATCAACAGTATGTCATCCACATATAAGACAAGGAAAGTGATAGCACTGTCACTAACCTTCTTATATACACATGGCTCATCCTCATTTTTGATAAAACCAAAAGATTTAATGGCTTCATCAAAACGGATGTTCCAACTCCTCGAAGCTTGTTTCAACCCATAAATGGATCGCTTTAGCTTGCATACCTTGGAACCATCTTGGGATTCAAATCCCTTAGGTTGTTCCATGAAAATGTTTTCTTCAATGTATCCATTAAGAAAAGTTGTTTTGACATCCATCTGCCAAATCTCATAATCATAGTATGCAGCTATTGCTAATAAAATCCTAATTGATTTAAGCATGGCAACAGGCGAGAAAGTCTCCTCATAGTCTATTCCTTGCCTTTGGCGAAACCCTTTCGCTACTAGCCTTGCCTTATAGGTCTCTACCTTTACATCAGAACCAATTTTCTTCTTGAAAACCCATTTGTTCCCTATAGGTACAATACCTTTAGGTGGGTCAACAAGATCCCAAACTTGATTCTTATACATGGAATCAATCTCGGATTTCATAGCATCAATACATTTTGAAGAGTCTATATCTGATATAGCTTCTTCATAGGTAAGTGGATCATCTCCATGATCTACTTCTTCATGAGTAGACAACTCTTGTTCTTCTTCATGAAGAAAACCATATCTCACTGGGTGAGATACCCCGGTTGTTCTACGAGGAACAAATTGTAGATGTTTCATCAATGGGTATAGGTTGACTAGATGGATCTATATCCATCGATGCATTGGTTGGTCGAATTCTCCAATTCTAACTCTATTTGCCTTCCTTTGCCTCCTTCTTGAACAAACCGTTGTTCAAGAAATGTGGCATCTCTACTTATCACAACCTTTTGTGAAGTAGGCAATAAAAATAATATCCAAAACTATCTTTTGGATATCCAACAAATCGACCTTTTCTCGATCTTGTCTCCAATTTATCAGTGTTCAGCTTTTTGATATCAGCTGGACAACCCCAAATCTTAACATGCTTAAGACTTGGTTTTCTTCCATGCCATATCTCATAAGGTGTGGAAGAAACTGATTTTGATGGAATCCTATTCAGAATATACAAAGCTGATTCTAATGCAAATCCCCAAAAGGAGATTGGCATATCAGTATAGCTCATCATACTACGTACCATATCCAATAGGGTACGATTTCTCCTTTTAGATACACCATTCAGTTGTGGCGTTCCTGGAGGAGTCAGCTGAGAAACAATGCCATGCTCTCTCAAGTATTCATCAAATTCAGTACTCAAATATTCACCTCCACGATCTGATCGAAGAGCTTTAATATTTTTTCCTGTTTGATTTACTACTTCAGATTTAAATTCCTTAAACTTTTCAAAGGATTCATGTTTGTATTTCATCAAATAATCAGTAAAGGTAATAAAATAATGAAAGCCCCCTCTAGCCATTTCTTTAAATGGACCACATACATCATTATGTATTAGCTCCAAAATATTTTCAGCTCTTAGCCCTTGTCCAACAAAGGGTGATATAGTCATTTTGCCCTGAAGGCAAGATTCACAAGTTGGAGTAGGCTCAGAGCCCAATGAGGATAGAATCCCCATTTTCTCCAATTTTGCAATCCTATCTTCTGCAACATGACCTAACCTTAAGTGCCAAGTATATTTTGAACTTGAGTTGGTTTTCACCATGGCATTGCTTTCATTTAGATTGTTACACTCTGGCCAGTGGAAACACTTTCTTACTGGCAATGGAAACACTTTCCTGTTGGCAGTGGAAACACTTTCCTTTGCCTCCATCAGCTTTAGTCTTACTTTTCTGTTTAGCTATTTTCTTGGAAGGACCAGAATCGAGGTTTCTTTTTCTTATTGCCTTTCTTCTTGTTGGACTTTCCAGTAAGAAGATGCAACCAAAGCTACCTCTTTTTCTTTATTGCACAGCATATTCTTTTGGGCAATAACCAGATGTTGAGTAATTCAGCTAAGGTGCATTCTGTTTAGTCATATGGAAATTTGTCACAAAATTCCCAAAAGACTCGGGAAGGGATCAAGGATCAAATCCGTTTGTAGTTGGAAATCCATGTTGAAGTCAAGATGTTCCAACCGCTCAATCACCAATCATCTTGTGGACATGATCCCCAACATTCTGTCCCTTAGACATCCTCATACGGAATAACTGTTTAGATATCTCATACCTAGCATTCTGCCGTGCTCACCATACAACTCTTGTAGGTGAAGGAGGATCTCACTAGCACTCTGCATGTTCTCATGTTGCTTCGTAACTCATTACTCATGGAAGCAAGCATGTAACACTTAGCTCTCATATCATGCTCCTTCCACTTGTCCAAAGTATCATGTTCCTCTTGTGTGGCCTCCGGAGGTAAGGGACCAGAACATTTGAATATAGAACATATCCTATATGTTCAAGGTTCAGACAAGTTTCAAATTTCTTAGCCAATCGCATGATTAGGTCCTGTCAACTGTTGTGATCAAGTATGCTTGCAAGGATATTGGATGGTGGTGGTTGTTTTGTGCTCATTTTTATCGTAAAATTAATCTGAGAAAATAACCAGATTAATTAGTAAATGTATCATGTAATTAACCAAAATGATTATGGTCTTTTAATCAAATTGGTCCTCCCACTAACTTAGAGAATCCTACACTTCCAAAGTAGAAAACGGAAATCCAAGTTTGATGGATTACTAGTTGTTGATTCAATTCTTATAATTCTATTGATAATCCAAAGCTACATCAATTATTGGAATTACAATAAACTATAAGTGAGCAACTCCTTGCCCATCACATCTCATGTGAGGTTCAATCCTTTACCTAGCCCCTAATGCTCAAAATCTGTACATCCATTATTGACTTATCTTGCATTAGTTAAGTTGATCCCATTGAGCCAGTAATTATGCAAATAATTTTAATGTCCTCAGGTACATCCAATATTGGCCACTAAACCATTTACATATTTACAACATCTCATGCTTAACAATTATTCTTAAGAAAATCTCTTAAATAAATTGCATCTTATGCAACTATTTAAAATTTCTTAAAATAATTGCCCCAATGGAGGGCCTATGTTATAATTACTTTAATTATAGCATTTCCAACTTAATCATTTGGTTGGAAGATTTTATGGTCATTCTAATTACTATTAAGGTCTCACTTTGCACATTATCCATTTAGCATGCATATATCATATAATTGCATATATTCCCATACATCTCATGCATTCATGGATAAGCAGTAAATATGGTATGATCATGGACTTTCTAAGGGATTCAATTCTGAGCCACCAAGAATTGAATCAGGGCATTCCTAGGTGCATTTCATTCATTCATTTTACAAGAGTTGCTGAAGGAGTACATAATCAACACTTGATCTTGAATTCCTCCCACTGGTCCCACCAATGCTCTTGACCTCCTTGAACTTCTTGCAATCCAATATTACATAGTAATCCTTGGCATACCAAGGCGAATTTACAAGAACTTAAATAAATGAAATTACAACCCAAAAATATTATAAACTTAATAATACATGCCCAAAATAAATTAAAATAAATTAATTAATTTACAATCCCAAAGAAACATAAAAGAAATAAATCCAATCACATTGGTCTTTTATAGTCCATGATCATCCATCATGCATATCACTATTTAATAATTAAATAAAACATACATACTTAAATTAAATTGAATATCTCATATTCAACTTAAAAATCCAGATTTGAATATGATTCAAATAAATTTAAAAACTCAGATTTGAATCTCATTCAAACAAATTTAAAAATTCAGATTTGAATCACATTCAAACAACTTCAAAAATTCAGATTTGAATCACATTCAAACATTTTTTAAAAAATCAGATTTGAATCACATTCAAATATTTTTTAAAAAAACAAATCTTAATTTTATTGATTCAATTTTAAAAAATCAGATTTAAATATGATTCAAACAACTTTAAAAATTCAGATTTGAATCACATTCAAACAACTTTTAAAATTCAGATTTGAATCACATTCAAACAATTTTTAAAATTCTGATTTGAATCATAATTTAATTGTGTGATTAAAACAACTAATTAAACACTTTAATTAGTCAAAGAATAGGCCTTAGATCATACAACAATTGCAGAATTAAAAGCCAAACCTTGAACCACCCATGGAACCATTGTTGCTGCCACCAATGGTGGCTCCACCATGTGTGCCGCCACACCTCATGATCCAACCAGCAATGAATCTCTTGATCTCATGATCAAACACACAATTAAATTATATAATCAAAAATCTAAATGGCAAATATAGTGGCTCTGATACAAATTGAAGGAACGGAAGCGTGAAAAACACAATATTATACCATTGAATTCAAAAATTTTCACCTAGGGTCACATGCACCATGCAAGATTTATTTTTATCTATTTGATTTCAATGATAAACAACATATTAAAACTCTTTTAATATGTTTTTGGATCTGTATTTGCCATTTAAGATTTTAAAATTAATCAGATTAATTTTAGAACCCTAGATTAAATCAAGAACGATTACACTAACCTCTTGATGTGCTGCAGCGTGTATGCGCCTTTGAGATTCGTCTTCAGGACACCAGATGTTGTCCCTCTAGCTTGTCCACACCAAGAACACCTATGGCAGCCCTTGAACAGCTTCTAAAGCCTTTTCTATTAATTAGAAATTCAAGTTCTGCCTTTTAAGAGATTAGAGATGCAAACACAATTTCTAGTGTTCTTAATTCAAGAGATTGATGGCTAATCTCTTTGAATTGATGAGAGATGAAGAGAAATAGCTGGAGAGGCTCAAAGTGGCGTGACATATGAGAGGAGAGGCTGCTGGTTGTGTTTTCTTTTCATAACCCCACTTAAATAGCTAGGTTAACACATTAAACCCTAGCCACATGTCACCTTTTGATTAGCTCTAGGTTTAAGTGACCCAATCACATTGTGCCAAGTGTCAAACCTATATTTAATCTTGATTTTAATCATCTTACATGATTAAAAATATTTGGCAAGCTTATGTGTTATGCCATGTGTCACCATCTCATGGTGCCAGGTGTCACACCGTGAAATGGCCAAAATGCCTCGTGTCTTAATTTTGAGTTCTTAACCCAAAATAATTATTTTCTTCTTCTAATTAATTTATATCAAATATAAATTAATTAATTAATCTCTATTAATTAATTTCTCATCAATTAAATTCATATTTAAACACTTTAAATATAAATTTAATTTATACTACACATCCAATAATCTAGATTTGGTTTCAAGTCATGCTAGGGACTTTGCAATTTAATTGCAAACCAAATCTATTTAATTAATCAATTAAACTCTTTAATTAATTAATTAAATCATATTTAAATAGGTGATAACTTGTGTATGTGTGTGACTTACTAGGCTCATCACTAATTGGCAATGAGACATGATATCAACTCTTAATATCATCGAACTCTTTCTTACCATAAATGATTTCTCTAAATCATTTTATGAACCTCATAGACCATGGTTAACACCTAGCATAGCATGCCATGGCCACCCAATTAGTAATAAGATTTACCTTAAATGAACCTATAATCATATGTTACCATGCACTAGAATCTCTCTGTTACAAAATCCCAACTCAAGCCGAGTCATGGTTTATGTCAAACTCCATTTGCTATGAATATTATGTTCTCTTTTAATTCCAGTTCTTGATTAAAAGATTTTTCTCATCAGAAACTCTTTTCTGAATAAATCTATCTGTCCTGGCCAGGAACTTGAAACATCAAGAATAATTAAATGAACATAGGATTTTAACTCTATTTACTTAGAGGAACAGATTCCATCTTGATCAACACCTACCTCCATATATAACTAGTAGGAGCCAACAGATGCCCATATACCCATACACAGTACAAGTATGAAAGCAGTATCAAACTCAAACTACCTATATACAAGATAACTGTGCTATCTCAGGTCTAAAGATTATATGCACTGATATGATTTATGACAAAACATTGACAAGAGTAAACTCCATGTGCTTGTCATAAGTGTCACTGGTTCGGCCTACTTATCATTTATAAGTGCCTATCATGTTTGTTATATGGCATAAGACTCACCATTCCATCTTATTTATATCTCATATAAATAACTTGGGAACAAACATGAATACAATCTTTCTGGATAAGTCATGTCCTTATTATGAAGTATCCTCGATTGTGAACCTATTTATGATACTTTGTGCTAGAAATATTGTCACTCATATTCTTAACAACTTAAGAATAATATTTCTAACAAAATATCAATGGACCTTTTCTATTACACATAAATATCTTATGTAAACGGAAAAGTGGAAATGCCTTAATAAAATTATGTATAAGATACATACTAAATGATATGCTCTAGGGTATACTACTAACAGAAATACAAACATGAATCTTTTGAAAAGTTCAAAGAATTTAAATCTGAAGTAGAAAATCAAACAGGAAAGAGTATTAAAGCTCTTCGATCAGATCGTGGAGGTGAATATTTGAGTACTGAATTTGATGAATACTTGAGAGAGCATGGCATTGTTTCTCAGCTGACTCCTCCAGGAACGCCACAGCTGAATGGTGTATCTGAAAGGAGAAATCGTACCCTATTGGATATGGTACGTAGTATGATGAGCTATACTGATATGTCAATCTCCTTTTGGGGATTTGCATTAGAATCAGCTTTATATATTCTGAATAGGATTCCATCAAAATCAGTTTCTTCCACACCTTATGAGATATGGCATGGAAGAAAACCAAGTCTTAAGCATGTTAAGATTTGGGGTTGTCGACTTATATCAAAAGTCAACACCGATAAATTGGAGACGTAAAAAAAGGTCGATTTGTTGGATATCCAAAAGATAGTTTTGGATATTATTTTATTTGCCTACTTCACAAAAGTTGTGATAAGTAGAGATGCCACATTTCTTGAACAACAATTTGTCCAAGAAGGAGGCAAAGGAAGGCAAATAGAGTTAGAATTGGAGAATTCTGACCAACCAATGCATCGATGGATATATATCCATCTAGTCAACATATACCCATTGATGAAACATCTACAGTTGTTCCTCGTAGAACAATCAGGGTATCTCACCCACCAGTGAGATATGGTTTTCTTCATGAAGAAGAACAAGAGTTGTCTACTCATGAAGAAGTAGATCATGGGGATGATCCACTTACCTATGAAGAAGCTATATCAGATATAGACTCTTCAAAATGGATTGATGCTATGAAATCCGAGATTGATTTCATGTATAAGAATCAAGTTTGGGATCTTGTTGACCCACCTGGTATTGTACCTATAGGGAACAAATGGGTTTTCAAGAAGAAAATTGGTTCTGATGGAAAGGTAGAGACCTATAAGGCAAGGCTAGTAGCGAAAGGGTTTCACCAAAGGCAAGGAATAGACTATGAGGAGACTTTCTCGCCTGTTGCCATGCTTAAATCAATTAGGATTTTATTAGCTATAGCTGCATACTATGATTATGAGATTTGGCAGATGGATGTTAAAACAGCTTTTCTCAATGGATACATTGAAGAAAACATTTTCATAGAACAACCTAAGGGATTTGAATCCCAAGATGGTTCCAAGGTATGCAAGCTAAAGCGATCCATTTATGGGTTGAAACAAGCTTCGAGGAGTTGGAACATCCGTTTTGATGAAGCCATTAAATCTTTTGGTTTTATCAAAAATGAGGATGAGCCATGTGTATATAAGAAGGTTAGTGACAGTGTTATCACTTTCCTTGTCTTATATGTGGATGACATACTGTTGATGGGTAATGATACAGGTATGTTGACGACTATAAAGGTATGGTTGTCAAATACATTCTCCATGAAAGACTTAGGGGAGGCAACCTATATTCTTGGGATTCGCATCTATAGAGATAGAGCGAAAAGAATAATTGGTTTATCCCAAAGTCTATACTTGGAAAAGGTGTTAAAGAGGTTTAACATGCTTGATTCCAAGAGAGGATTGTTACTGAGACATGGTATCCATCTTTCTAAAGAGATGTCTCTAAAGACACAAGAAAGAGATAAGAGAGATAAGATGGATTTCATGTGCTTTGGCTATTGGAAGTTTAATGTATGCAATGTTGTGTACTAGGCGGATATCGCATATATTGTTAGTTTGACTAGCGTATCAATCCAATCCAGGTTTGGATCACTGGATAGTTGTCAAGAATATTCTTAAGTATTTGAGAAGAACTAAGGATTTATTCTTGATTTATGGAGGTGGAGACTTACAATTGGATGGTTATACTGATTCTGATTTCCAATCAGATATCGATGATAGAAAGTCTACCTCAGGATATGTGTTCATTTGTAATGGAGGTGCGATCGGTTGGAAGAGTTCCAAGCGAGCACGCATTGCAGATTCCACTCGAGGTTGAGTATATTGCCGCATCTTGCATCGCAGAATCTTGGATAAAGGTTTGGATAAAGAAGTTCGTGAGAACTTCTGATAGTTCCTTCCATTGAGTCGGCTTCCATTACAACTGTGACAACAATGGAGTAGTCATACTGAGCTAAGGAACTAAGGTCTCACCCAAAATCCAAACACATAGAAAGGCACTACCACATTATCGGAGATATAGTTGGGCAAGGCGATATAGCCATGCGAGAAAATAACATCGACTAAAAATTAATTATCCATTCACTAAGCTTTTGTCACAAGTTCAGTTAGACCGACATCTTGAGAAGATAGGTCTAAGATATTGTAATGAATGGCTCTAGTGCTAGTGGGAGATTGTTAGTAGTATGCCCTAGAGCATGTACATATTTTATTAATAAAAGGCATTTCCACTTTTCCGTTTACATAATATATTTATGTGTAATAGAAAAGGTCCATTGATATTTTGTTAGAAATATTATTCTTAAGTTGTTAAGAATATGAGTGACAATATTTCTAGCACAAAGTATCATAAATAGGTTCACAATCGAGGATACTTCATAATAAGGACATGACTTATCCAGAAAGATTGTATTCATGTTTGTTCCCAAGTTATTTATATGAGATATAAATAAGATGGAATGGTGAGTCTCATGCCATATAACAAACATGATAGGCACTTATAAATGATAAGTAGGCCGAACCAGTGACACTTATGACAAGCACATGGAGTTTACTCTTGTCAATGTTTTGTCATAAATCATATCATATCGGTCATATAATCTTTAGACCGAGATGGCACGATTATCTTGTATATAGGTAGTTTGAGTTTGATAATCGCTTTCATACTTGTATGTGTATGGGTATATGGGCATGTGTTGGCTCCTACTAGTTATATATGGAGGTAGGTGTTGATCAAGATGGAATCTGCTCCTCTAATTAAATAGAGATAAAATCCTATGTTCATTTAATTGTTCTTGATGTTTCAAGAGTTCCTAGCCAGAGATAGATTTATTGAAAAGAGTTTCGATGAGAAAAATCTTTTAATCAAGCAACGGGAATTAAAAGAGAACATAATATTCATAGCAAATGGAGTTTGACATAAACCATGACTCAAACTTGAGTTGGGATTTTGTAACAGAGAGATTCTAGTGCATGGTAACATATGATTATAGGTTCATTTAAGGTAAATCTTATTACTAATTGGGTGGCCATGGCATGCTATGCTAGGTGTTAACCATGGTCTATGAGGTTCATAAAATGATTTAGAGAAATCATTTATGGTAAGAAAGAGTTCGATGATATTAAGAGTTGATATCATGTCTCATTGCCAATTAGTGATGAGCCTAGTAAGTCACACACATACACAAGTTATCACCTATTTAAATATGATTTAATTAATTAATTAAAGAGTTTAATTGATTAATTAAATAGGTTTGGTTTTTGCAATTAAATTGCAAAGTCCCTAGCATGACTTGAAACCAAATCTAGATTATTGGATGTAGTATAAATTAAATTTATATTTAAAGTGTTTAAATATGAATTTAATTGATGAGAAATTAATTAATAGAGATTAATTAATTAATTTATATTTGATATAAATTAATTAGAAGAAGAAAATAATTATTTTGGGTTAAGAACTCAAAATTAAGAACAGGCATTTTGGTCATTTCACGGTGTGACACGTGGCACCATGAGATGGTGACACATGGCATAACACATAAAAGCTTGCCAAATGTTTTTAATCATGTAAGATGATTGAAATCAAGATTAAATATAGGTTTGACACTTGGCACAATATGATTGGGTCACTTAAACCTAGAGCTAATCAAAAGGTGACATGTGGCTAGGGTTTAATGTGTTAACCTAGCTATTTAAGTGTGGTTATGAAAAGAAAACATAACCAGTAGCCTCTCCTCTCATATGTCACGCCACTTTGAGCCTCTCCAGCTATTTCTCTTCTCTTCATCTCAATTCAAAGAGATTAGCCATCAATCTCTTGAATTAAGAACACTAGAAATTGTTTCTAGTGTCCTATTTACATCTCTAATCTCTTAAAAGGCAGAACTTGAATTTTTAATTAATAGAAAAGGCTTTAGAAGCTGTTCAAGGGCTGCCATAGGTGTTCTTGGTGTGGACAAGCTAGAGGGATCACAGTGTCAAGACGAATCTCAAAGACGCGCATACTGCACAGACATCAAGAGGTTAGTGTAATCGTTCTTGATTTAATCTAGGGTTCTAAAATTAATCTGATTAATTTTAAAATCTTAAATGGAAAATACAGATCCAAAAACATATTAAAAGAGTTTTAATATGTTGTTTATCATTGAAATCAAATAGATAAAAATAAATCTTGCATGGTGCATGTGACCCTAGGTGAAAATTTTTGAATTCAATGGTATAATCTTGTGTTTTTCACGCTTCCGTTCCTTCATCTACCTCTCATCGAGAAGAAGTATGATGCAGTATGGGTTATAGTAGATAGATTGACGAAGTTAGCACATTTTCTGCCAGTTAGGACTGACTACTCACTGGAGAAGTTAGCAGAATTGTATATCAGTGAGATAGTTAGACTGCATGGAATTCCACTTTCTATCATATCTGATTGAGATCCAAGGTTTACATCGAGATTGTGGAAGAAATTGCATGAATCCTTGGGTACACAACTCCACTTCAGCATAGCTTTCCATCCTCAGATGGATGGGCAATCAAAAAGGGTAATCCAGGTAAACAATTGAAACCAATTAAACTAATACAAATATTGAACTGAAATGAAAATAATAACATGAAATATATGGCAGGTCCTTGAGGATATGCTGAGGAGTTATGTCATTAAGTTTGAGGGAAGTTGGGATAGATACTTCCCATTGGCAGAATTTGTATACAACAATAGCTACTAAGCTAGTATCCAAATGGCCCCGTATGAAGCACTGTATGGGAGAAAATGTAAAACTCAAGTGTGCTAAAATGAATTGGGTGAAGATAAACTGGTAGGGCCAGACCTGGTGAAACAGACTGAGGAGAAGGTAAAGCTAATCAAAGCCATAACTAGGGCTACAAAACTCCAATTGGAGTGATTCAAAAAGGAAAATAAGGTTAAGACAATAAGGAACAACTTCTATGAAGAAAACTTAGCCAAATTTCAATAGCAACATGACCAATGGAATAGTGCAAAATAGGGCACCAAATCTGAAATTTGGAAATTTCACCTAAGAGACTTAAAATTTGAGGAAACAACCAAAACCAACAAATTAGGTAGCCAAAATATGGTATGTGAGTGAAATTGAAATCCCTATACCTATTAAGCTTGAGAAAGTCAATAATTTGACTTGAATAGTTTCGTGAATAGTAACCTCGAAATACAAATTTTAATGAACATCAAGTTAAGCATATTTAAGCTAGATATAAATAGATTTGAATTTTGTTTTGGACTTATGATAAATTATGATACTGAAACACTGTAAAATTGTGTGTTTCAGTTGAAAAGAATACCAGAAAAGAACCCGAGGCATCGAGTCAAGGCCAAGAGGCAACTCGCATAAGGTTTGTGCACAACATAAACATTCTTGAAAATTCCTTTGCAATGTGCATGAAATGATTTATGGTTTACTTATATTGCAAAATGATGATCGAAATGTACACTATGCTTTTGATCTAAATTATTGGAAATTGATGATATGTGATTTAATTGTTAGTAAATGTTTGATAAATTGTTAAGATAGTTTTGAAACCATAGTGATATGACCATATATTTGAATACCTCACAAGCATGACTAGTGGGAGGAAATAGTTTTGAATGTTAATTCGCTCTCTGGCTGAAATGTTGAGGTGTGTGCCAGTACAGGAAGAAATTTGAATGGGTACCCATAATTGAGCTAGCTAGCCTTGTGATTTCTCGTAAGCCTTTGGCTATCGAGATCAATATTGTTCTGAATGGCATGATATAAATATGTGTTTTTATGCAATATGTTTTGAGACTATTTTGACTAAAATTGTAATATTGTGTTTTGTATATGTTTTTCATGTTTAGTTCAATATTTGAATAAATATGATTGGAATTATGCATAAACTGTTATTTTAGTATGTTGTGCACCACTGAGTAATAGTACTCAGTGATGGTTGTTATTACTGTCGTAGATATAGAGACTAGAGGAGCAGCAGACTGAGCTGTTGAGGATATTGGAGCCACATCTCTGAAATTTTATCGGGTATATTTTATACCCTGATTGTAATATTTATTTTAGTGTATGTAAATGTATGTACATGTAATAACTACTCATGAGCAGTTGTGTAGAGTTTGTAATAATATTATTTTGGATTTGCTAATGTAAAGTTTGGTTGATAAATGTAAATTGATTTCACTTTAATGAAATATGAATGAAATTATTTAGTATTATTTGTGATGATAATTGAATTGAGAATTATTTTAAATTTTGGAGTTTGTAAAAAATTGTATTGATTGTGTTTTAGTAGTGATGGATTTTGATGAAAAGAATTATAGAAAGTGTTTTTACAGGTTTTTGAAGAACTATTTTCTTAAAATATAGATGGCATTCTGCCAAAATTTTTTCAAAATTTGTGGACAAATAAAAATGAACAAAAATTTTAACTACCTTTTAAACTTCTATTAAATGTAAGAAAATGCTCACCACTTCCAAAAAGTAAGAAAATGGTTTTAAAATCCCTTGTAGGGTACTTAATGAGTTATCGGTAGGTGAAGTTCAGTAGTTCATTAGGTATTCTACGGGATCATGTTATGCCTTACAGAGGGGTAAGGTGTGACATGTTTTAGTGGTATCAGACCGAATTTTTTTGAAGTATGTTTTGACTTGTGAATTTGTGTCTTTTCTTTGATAAGTACAACTAATCAATGTCCTTATTTATTACATACAGTGCATTAAATCATAAATATGAACTAACGGAGGGAAATCTCCTTGTGTTATTTATTCATGAGATATCCTAACTCTAAATTGAAATAGAAAAAGGGGATCGCTCTGTTGAGCAATCAGTAGAGGTTAAGGCCCAAGGGGAAGCCCCAGCTCTCCAAAATGTTAGTGGGTCAGTGGCACCAGCCCCACAAATGCCACAATTTCTGGCACAATTCACCCAACAAATGGCTGCTATGTTTCAACAGATGGCTGGGGGTATGCCTGCTCAAGCTCCACCCTAGGTTCCTGTGGTGTAACCTCAGGCTCCAGTCAGAAAGTATGATAAGCTATTGAAATATGGGGCGATAGAATTTAAGGGTACAATAGACCCTCAAGAGGAAGAGTAGTGGCAGAAGAGGATGGACCGAGTGTTCAAGAAATTACACTACCTAGATGAACTAAAGTTTGAATATTCAGTGTCTTTATTGCAAGGGGATGCATATGACTAGTGGAAGACCATCCCCTACAGCTTGGCAGAACCACCAGTATTGGCCTGTGATGACTTCATCAGAGAGTTTAGACAGAAATATGTCCCAGATGCGAATGTGGATAAAAAATTGCAAGAATTTCTGAGTATGAAACAAGGCAATAGATCAGTGGCAGAATATGAGAGGGAGTTCTCTCGCTTAAGCCACTATGTTGGGAGTCTCCTATCCACCAGCAAAGAAAGGTGCAAGAGATTTGAGACCGGGTTGAAGCCTAGTCTGAGGATGCAAGTATTGGAATTCAGACACAGTAACTTATCTGAGCTCATCTCTTAGGCACTTGAGTTAGAAAGAATTGAATTAGAAGTGACACCAGTGAAAGAGAAATTTGAGAAGGCTAAAAAATCAGAGAAAGATAAAGGGGAAAAATCAGTAGAGCAAAGTCCCAGTGGTACATCTGGAAAGAGGAAAAAATTTGGGGGACCAAGCAGAGGTAGAGGTGGAAGGTTTGGAAGGGGCAGATTCCCCGGACAGAGACCCCCTAGATCAAGTCAGCAGTTGACCAGGGGTTCATATCCTCCCCGCCCCTGTGAGACCTGTGGCAAGACTCATGGGGGAGAATGTTACTGGGCAATAGGAGCTTGCTTTAACTGTGGAGGTATGGGCCATCTTGCTAAGGACTACACCAGCGCCCGTAGATTTGGGCCAGCTCCTACTACTGCTAAGAGATTTATTCAGAGTTTTGCTACCAGAGGTTCACAACTAGTTAGCAGAGGAAGAAGTAGAGGTAGAGGCAATGCTTCTGGCAGTCAAGGTACCGTTAGCCAATCAGCACAAGGGAGTGCTCTGGCCAGAGTTTACATGATGAGACAGCGGGAAAAGGCTGAGACTTTCGATATTGTAGCCGATACATTCTCTATCTCTGATTAAGATGTATTTGTACTGTTTGATACAGGTTTAAATCACTCAAATGTTAGTGCTAGCATAGTTAGTTCCATTGTTGTTCCAAGTGTCAAAATGGATTTTGAGATGCTAGTAACTAGTCTGTTAGGACAAGAAGTCAGGGTCAACAGAATGTATAGAGATTATCCATTGGTGATCCAAGGACACACTTTTCTATTAGATTTGATTGAAATGCCCTTCAGAGATTATGATATCATCTTGGGCATGGATTGATTAGCCAGGCATCATGCTATGATTGACTGTAGACTGAAGACAGTCACTTTTGGTCTCCCTCTGTACGGTGATGTGGTAATACATGGGGAGAGGCAGTTACTACCATCAAACATCATTTTGGCTGCACTAGCAAGAAGGATGATCAGAAAGGGGTGTAAAGCATACTTGGCACATGTGATAGACACCCAAGTGGGGAGTCCAGCACTGAGGAACATCCCTACCGTATGTGACTTTCCGGATGTGTTCCCTGATGAGTTGCCAGGACTACCTCTAGAAAGAGAAGTGTAGTTTGAAATTGATGTTATGCCTGGTATGGATCCAATCTCCATAACACCTTATAGAATGGCACCAACAAAACTGAAAGAGTTGAAAGTGCAGTTGCAAGAGCTACTTGACAAGGGCTTTATCTGCCTTAGTGTGTCACCTTAGGGATGACACTTTCCACTTATGTATTGACTACCGGCAATTGAATAAGGTGATAATAAAGAATAGATACCCATTGTCCCGCATTGATGACTTGTTTGATCAGTTGAGGGGTGCAGTTGTGTTCTCCAAAATGGACCTGAGATCAGGTTATTATCAGCTGAAAGTGCAAGAGCAGAGTATTCCCAAAATGTCTTTAGAACCCGCTATGGCCATTATGAGTTCTTGGTCATGCCATTCAGGTTAATTAATGCTCTGGCTACTTTTATGGATCTAATGAACACTATCTTCAAACCATACCTCGACCAGTTTGTTGTGGTATTCATAGATGATATATTGGTCTACTCGAGGAGTGCAGAGGAGCATTATAGACATCTGCGAATTGTACTATAGACTTTGAGGGAGAAATAGCTATACGCTTGATGTCCCAAAATATGTCCAAGAGGGGGTTGAATTGGACTCTAAAAATAATTTTTCAGTTCTTGCTCAAAACCTTTCAAAAATTATAGCTTGGTTCAACTTAATTGTCTAATGTGAAATATGAACAATACAACTCTATTGATAAGTTGATTCAAAGTTGGATTACAAGTAATCGGTATACTGATCTAACAGAATATAGTGGCATTCAGTAGAAATTTCAGTAATCTGAATAAGTTTACAACGCAGCAAACAGAGCAGTACACCAGATATATTAATTGATAGCAAATCAAACAATAAGCAGATTAAATCAGATGTCAGCAGATTCAGTAGTAAACCAATTTTCACAGTTTGCAGCAAGTTTAACAATAAACAGTATCAACTTTCATATTAGCAAAAACACCTCAATCAGAAAGAAAAAATGCATAATTGTAAAGAGTAAGGGTTGAGAAAATCGAACACTAAATTTTATAGTGGTTCGGCTCAACTAGCCTACATCCACTCTCTCAATGATCCCACTTTGAGTCTTCACTTCACTATTCTTCTCTTTTGAAGGCAAGAGACAAAAGCCCTTTACAAATCTTCTTACCAAAGCTTTTACAAGTAGCTTCACACTTCTACCAAGTGTTATCCCAAACACTTTTTCACAATCAAGCTTCAATAGGTGCTTGAATGACCTCTCATAAATGATAATAAAGTGTTTAAAACTCACTCTCACTCAATACAACAGAATCTATAAAGAAGAGATAAGTAGATAAGCCAATGATGAGCAATAAAAACATGTTGAGCACTTTGAATGAAAGCTTTTATGATTTTGAACAGTAGAGAGACTTTCATTAAGTGCAAAATGGCCAAAGATAGGTGTATTTATATCTTTGGAATGTTTTTGACCGTTTGAGAACTCATTTGAATGTTACAATTACGAATTTCAAGAAAATAGCCATTATTTTGTCTTTTTTTTGTGATATTGTGCAGAGTTGAGACAGTTAGCATACTGGAAAAAGTAGCAAACTAGTTAGCATACCAAAACAAGTAGCAAACCAGTTAACATACCAGGAAACTTTTTTTGCATAACTTTCAAAACTTTAAAACTTTAAACCAAATCATAATCAAATGCTTTTAGGCTAATAATGATATTTAAAAGAAAAATCTTTTGAGGGATTGAAAATAAGTTTCATTGACTTCTACTCCTCTATTCTTTTTACAAACAATCCTAGAAATTAAAACTAACTTCTATACTATATGTACCTTTAAATTTGATTTTCAATGCAGCATTGGAAGGTAACCTTTTCTTCTTTTATCTCCTTTGATTCGTCCTGTGTTATCTTAAAATGTCATCATTTCTTCAACAGCACGAATCCATCATGAAATTCTTGAGTGTTTTCCTTTGTTCTTTGAGAAGCACAACACTTAAAACAATGTTAGTTTGATTCTAGTTGAGTTTTGGTATCATCAAAATCTATGCTCCTTTGAGCTTGTGGGGTTAACAACGCTAATTTGTCAAAGTGTGAACTTTGGCTGAAGGAAATATCTTTCTTGGGGCACATAGTATTAGCAAAGGGCATCAAGGTAGATCCAAGTAAGATAGAAGCTATCCTTAATTAGAGATCACCTAGAAATGTCACAGAGATTCGCAGTTTTCTGGGTTTAGCTGGATACTACCACCGATTTATGAAAGGGTTCTCCATATTGGCATCTCCATTGACCAAATTACTTCGAAAATATGTAAAATTTCAGTGGACGGATATATACCAACAAAGTTTTGATGAGTTGAAGAAATGTTTGACTGAAGCTCCAGTCCTTACTTTACCTACCCTGGGTAAAGAGTATACTATTTACAGTGACGTTTCTCACAATAGGTTAAGCTGTGTACTGATGTAAGAGCGGAATGTAAATGCCTATGCATCACGCCAGCTAAAACTGCATGAGAGGAATTATCTGACACATGACTTGGAGCTAGCAGCTATTGTGTTTGCTCTTAAGATCTGGAGACACTATTTGTATGGGGAGAAGTGCTACATCTACGCAAATCATAAGAGTTTGAAGTATCTGGGTACTCAGAAGGAGTTGAATTTGAGACAGAGGAGATGGTTAGAGTTGATAAAAGACTATGATTGTCTGATAGACTATCAGCCAAGAAAAGCTAATGTGGTGGTTGACGCTTTAAGTTGTAAGACTATGGCAAGTCTACAGGTTTTTGTTTTGTCTATGGTACATGAGTTGAGAGTATTGCATGCCAGCTTAGAGATTAATGATGAGGGGTAGACAGCAGTTGCATGGCATGTACTGCCAGTGTTAATTGATCAGATGAGAATGGCTATTCAGAATGATTAAAAGTATCAAAAGTTGTTAGAAGATGTCAGACAGGGCAAGAAACTAGAATTCTCAATAAGAGATGACAGTCTACTGCTTCACCAGGGCAGAATGTGTATTCTTAATGACATTAACTTGAGACATATCATTTTGAAGGAAGCACATGAGTCTCCTTTTGCTATGCACCCTAGTGGCACGAAAATGTATAGAGGCTGAAAGAGCACTACTGGTGGATGGGTATGAAAAGAAATGGAGCAAAATTTGTTTCCAAATGCCTAACTTATTAGCAAGTGAAGGTAAAGCATCAAGTACCAACTGGTTTGTTACATCTACTACTAGTACCGAAATGGAAATGGGAGTGATTAACGATGGATTTTGTGATAGGACTTCCGAGGACACAGAAGAGCCATGATGCAGTATGGGTTATTGTTGACAGACTAACCAAGTCTGCTCATTTTCTGCCTATCCAGATGGACTACAGTGTAGAAAGATTGGCCAAGTTGTACATTGATGAGATAGTAAGACTACATGGAGTGCCACTATCCATTGTATCAGACAGAGATCCTAGGTTCACTTCTAGATTCTAGGGTAGTCTTCAGAGAGCTCTAGGCACTTGATTGAACTTCAGCACGGTATTCCACCCACAGACAGATGGCCAGTCTGAGAGAGTAATTCAAATCTTGGAGGACATGCTACGGGCTTGTGTGATTGAGTTTGAGGGTAGTTGGGACACACACTTGTCTTTGATTGAGTTTGCTTACAACAACAGCTACTAATCAAGCATTGGGATGCCTCCATATGAAGCTTTGTATGGCAGAAAATGTAGAACCCCATTATGTTGGAATGACGTGGGTGAAAGAAAGATGATTGGGCCAGAAATTGTTCAACAAACTAAAGAGAAAATTAGATTGGTTAGAGATCGACTTAAAGCTGCATCAGACCGTCAGAAGTCCTATATTGATTTGAAAAGAAGGGATATTGAGTATGCTGTGGGTGAGAGAGTATTCCTCAAGGTTTCCCCTTAGAAGAAAATTATGGGATTTGGCAGAAAGGGGAAACTGAGTCCTCGTTTCATTGGGCCATATGAGGTTCTGGAAAGAGTGGGTCCTTTGGCATATCATTTGGCACTATCTCCAGAGTTAGAGAAGAAACATAACGTCTTCCATCTATCGATGTTGAGGAGGTATAGATCTGACCCGTCTCATGTACTACCAGTGAAAGAAATTGAAGTGAATCCAGACTTCACATATGAGGAAGTACCCATAGAGATTCTAGCTTATGAGGTGAAGCAGTTACGGAACAAGCAGATACTGTTAGTGAAAGTGCAGTGGAACCATCATTTGGGCTGGGGGGCTACGTGGGAATGAGAGGAGGACGTGAGGAGACAGCATCCACAACTATTCAGAGACTGATTACCAGGTAAAATTTCGAAATGAAATTTATTTTAAGGGGGAGAGAATTGAAACACCCCTATTAGCATAGCTTGGTACATTTTACTATTTTGGTGACCGGTGTTAGTCCGAACAAGTAAGAGAAGTAGAACCACATTTAAGACACCTTGTTAAGCCCTAAACGCAAATAATTAGTAATTGCCAAATAGTTAAGTATAAATAAGAAAAACAGAACATAAGAAGTTAAATGAGCCGGGAGTCACAACGATGGGTGACCTTCTCGAGAAATGACTGCGAGGTCAGTCTAAACTCAAATTTCGAACAGTAAAATGTGACGCCGTGGTCCTTAGGACAATTGCGAATACAGTGAAAAAGAGAAAATCACTAAAACGAGTTGTTAAGAAGATCAAATAATTAGGTCAGGGATCCAGAAGAAATATTGAATAACTTGCAATCCAGATCAAACCGGCGAGGGGCAATTTGGTCAATTCACCCCTAGAGCTGACTCCTGACCTAACTGTTCAATAAAATTTGAGAAATGAAAATTTTAAAATATAGATTTAAATTGAAAAGGAGAGGAAAAGAAAAGAAAAGGAAAATAAAATTTCCAATTTCTAATTCTTTTATGATATTACCATGACATAATTAAAAAAAAAGTTTATTATACTTTTAATTATTGATTTTGGGATAAATATTGAACTAAAGACAAAAACAATGTTAAAAGCAAAAATTCTTATCTTCCTTTCCATTATGGCCGGCACCTTCTCCTTCCTCTCTCCCTTTTATTTTTTTACTTTCCACCATTGATGAACATAAAAGCTCTTACAAACCTTAACTTCTCACCATAAAATTCATAGCTCTATCAACAAAACATTGATAATCAAGCTTAGACAAGAGATTGGGCATAAGAAATAGAAGAAAATTTGAAGAATTAAAGGGATAGAAAAGCTTCACTCAAGGTTAGTAATCTAAACTTGGAAATTGTAGTTAAATGTTTAATTTATAGTTTAATTAACTTAGAAATTAACTTTAAATCAAAACAAAATAATTGTTGGGGGAGTAATATGGAATTTCAGCCAGCTAGGGTTGGGGTTTGAAATGAATGAGTTTGAGGTGTTTGAATGGCTATTTGAAGTGAATTAGGTGTATAGATCATGAATACACACTTTAAATTGCATTAGAGTTGAAATTTATGTAATTAGGGTTTTGAGCATGTGAAAAATTGGAGAAAAAGATAAGAATTGGTCAATTGATGTATTTGACCCTATTTGAGTTGAAAAATGGTCAACTGTAACCATTTGTGGTGTGTATGAATTGTTGGAACCAAGTTTCAATTCGGATTGGTTAGGGTAAGTCTGCAGGCAGCTTGACCTAGGTCCATTTCAGGGACCAAAACTAAAAATTTACCAACCCAATTGGTGTGAGGCTAATTGAAAATCGAACTAGACACAAAATGGCACATTTTTCATTTAGGAATCATGCCCAGAAAGTGACCATAACTTAGTGAACAATTAGGCTAAATCCGGAATTGGGCACACTGACTTGTTAAAAAATGTCCAAATGCACAGTAGTTACGTAAATGACCATAACTTGGACAAGGAAGGTCCAAATGACCTTAATTTTACACCGATAGAAAGTTGAAACATAGCCCTACAACATTCATGAAGAAAACAAACCCAAACCTTGACCATAACTTGTCCAAAAACTCACTTGTAGTCAATGTACGAAAATTGCCAAAATCCAGGAAATGCCCAGAATTCTAGGTAACACCAAATCTGGCTAGCCATGTTCAAATGGCCATAACTAGGGCTACAAAACTCCGAATGGAGTGATTTAAAAAGGGAAATAAAGTTAAGACAATAAGGAACAACTTCTATGAAGAAAACATAACCAAATTTCAACAGCAACTTGACCAATGGAACAGTGCAAAATAGGGCACTAAATCTGAAATTTGGAAATTTCACCTAAGAGACTTAAAATTTGAGGAAAAAACCAAAACTAATAAATTAAGTAACCAAAATGTGGTATGTGGATGAAATTGAAATCCCTATACCTATTAAGCATGAGAAAGTCAATAATTTGACTTGAATAGTATTGTGAATAGTAACCCGAAATATAAATTTTAATGAACATCAAGTTAAGCATATTTAAGCTAGATATAAATAGATTTGAATTTAGTTTTGGACTTATGATAAATTATGATACTGAAACACTTTAAAATTATGTGTTTCAGTTGAAAAGAATACCGGGAAAGAACTCGAGGCATAGAGTCAAGGCCAAGAGGCGACTCGCATAAGGTTTGTGCGCAACATAAACATTCTTTAAAATTCCTTTGCAAAGTGCATGAAATGATTTGTGGTTTACTTATATTGCAAAATGATGATTGAAATATACACATGCCTTTGATCTAAATTGTTGGAAATTGATGATATGTGATTTAATTGTCAGTAAATGTTTGATAAATTGTTAAGATAGTTTTAAAACCACAGTGTTATGAACATATATTTGAATGCCTCACTAGTATGACTAGTGGGAGGAAATAGTTTTGAATTTTGATTCCCTCTCTGGCTGAAGTGTTGAGGTGTGTGTCAGTAGAGGAAGAAATTTGAAAGGGTACCCATAGTTGAGCTAGCTAGCCTTGTGATTTCTCACAAGCCTTTGACTATTGAGATAAATATTGTTCTGAATAGAATGATATAACTATGCGTTTTTATGCAATCTGTTTTGAGACTGTTTTAACCAAAATTGTAAAATTGTGTTTTATATCTGTTTTTCATGTTCAGTTCAATATTTGAATAAATGTGATTTGAATTATGCATAAACTGTTATTTTAGTATGTTGTGCACCACTGAGTCATAGTACTCAGCGAAGGCTATTATTGCTATCGCAGATATAGAGACTAGAGGAGCAGCAGAGTGAGCTGCTGAGGATCTTGAAGCCACATCCCTGAAATTTTATTGGGTATATTTTATACCCTGATTGTAATATTTATTTTGGTGTATGTAAATGTATGTACATGTAATAACTGGTCATGAGTAGATGTATAGAGTTTGTAATAATATTATTTTGGATTTGCTAATGTAAAGTTTGGTTGATGAATGTAAATTGATTTCACTTTAATGAAATATGAATGAAATTATTTAATATTATTTGTGATGATAATTAAATTGAGAATTATTTTGAATTTTGAAGTTTGGGAAAAATTGTATTGATTGTGTTGTAGTAGTGATGGATTTTGATGAAAAGAATTATAGGAAGTGTTTTTACAGGTTTTTGAAGAACTGTTTTCTGAAAATACAGACGGCACTCTGCCAAAATTTTTCCAAAATTTGCGGACAAATAAAAATGGACAAAAATTTTAACTAGCTTTTAAACTTATATTAAATGTAAGAAAATGCTCACCACTTCCAAAAAGTAAGAAAATGGTTTTAAAATCCCTTGTAGGGTACTTAATGAGTTATCGGTAGGTGAAGTTCGGTAGTTTATTAGATATTTTACGAGATCATGTTACGCCTTACAGAGGAGTAAGGTGTGACATTCCAACTCCTCGAAGCTTGTTTTAACCCATAAATGGATCGCTTTAGCCTGCATATTTTAGAACCATCTTGGGTTCAAAACCCCTAGGTTGTTCTATGAAAATATTTTCTTCAATGTATCCATTGACAAAAGCTGTTTTGACATCCATCTTCCAAATCTCATAATCATAGTATGCAGGTATTGCTAATAGAATCCTAATCGATTTAAGTATGGTGACAGGCGAGAAAGTCTCCTCATAGTCGATTCCTTGCCTTTGGCGAAGCCCTTTCGCTACTAGCCTTGTTTATAGGTCTCTACCTTTCCATCAGAACCAATTTTCTTCTTAAAAACCCATTTGTTCCCTATAAGTGTAATACTTTTAGGTGGGTCAACAAGATCCCAAACTTGATTCTTATACATGGAATCAATTTCGAATTTCATAGCTTCGATCCATTTTGAAGAGTCTATATCTGATATAGCTTCTTCATAGGTAAGTGGATCATCTCCATGATCTACTTCTTCATGAGTAAACAACTCTTGTTCATCTTCATGAAGAAAACCATGTCTCACTGGTGGTGGTTGATCTACGAGGAATTAATGTAGATGTTTCATCAATAGGTGTAGGTTGACTAGGTGGATCTATATCCATTTGATCTGTTGGTTAGTCAGAATTCTTCAATTCTAACTCTATTTTCCTTCCTTTGCCACCTTCTTCAATGAACTGTTGTTCAAGAAATATGGCATCTTTGCTTACCACAACATTTTGTGATGTAGGCAAATAAAAATAATATTCAAACTTTTTTTTGGATATCCAACAAATCAACCTTTTTTTTTATCTAGTTTCCAATTTATCAGTGTTCAGCTTTTTGATATAACCTGTACAACCCTATATCTTAACATGCCTAAGACTCGATTTTCTTCCATGCCATATCTCATAAGGTGTAGAAGAAACTGATTTTGATGGAATCCTATTCAAAATATGCAAAGCTGATTCTAATGCAAATCCCCAAAAGGAGATTGGCATATCGGTATAGCTCATCATACTACGTACCGTATCTAATAGGGTACGATTTCTTCTTTCAAATACACCGTTCAACTGTGGGATTCTTGGAGGAGTCAGGTGAGAAACAATGCCATGCTCTTTCATGTATTCATCAAATACTTAAGTATTCACCTCTATCATCTGATCAAAGAGTTTTAATACTTTTCCTATTTGATTTTCTACTTCAAATTTAAATTCTTTGAATTTTTAAAGGATTCATGTTTGTGTTTCATCAAATACAAATACCCAAGCCTTGATTTATCATCAGTAAAGGTAATAAAGTAATGAAAACTGCCTCTAGCCATTTCTCTAAATAGACCACATACATCATTGTGTATTAGCTCCAAAATATTTTCAGCTCTTAGTCCTTGTCCAACAAAGGGGATCTAGTCATTTTGCCCTAAAGGCAAGATTCACAAGTTGGAGTAGGTTCAGAATGCAATGAGGATGAAATCCCCATTTTCTCTAGTTTTATAATCCTATCTTTTGCAACATGACCTAATCTTAAGTGCCAAATATATTTTGAACTTGAGTTGACTTTCATCATGGCATTGCATTTTTGGATTGCTTGCATTCATTTTGTGTTTATCATTATTATCCAAATAATAAAGACCATCATGTATATAACCCGAGCTAACATATTTATTTCTAAAATAAATGTTACAAACATCATCTATGAACTGAAATTTATAACCATTTCTAGTCAAACTAGATATAGAAATGTTCTTAAAATTATTAGGCACATACAAAATATTATTCAAATACAAAACATATCCACACATGTAAAAAGATTTAGATCCTATGGCTAAAGCTTTAACAATTGAGCCATCGCTAATCCAGAGTCTAACATCTCAAGCATGCAAGCTGCTACTATTTGTTATACTCTTGGCAGTTCCTATTTTAGTGCCCATCCTTATGGTAGTGGAAACACTTTCCCTTGCCTTCATCAACTTTGGTCATCCCTTTCTGTTTGGCTATCTTCTTGGAAGGTCTTGGAACTTGAGATTTCTTTTTCTTATCGCCCTTCTTCTTATTGGACTTTCCAGCAGAAGAAGATGTAATTAAAGCTACCTCTTTTCCTATATTACCCGGTATATTCTTTTAGGCAATGACAAGCATGTTAAGTAAACCAGCCAAGGTGTATTCCTGCTTAGTCATATGGAAATTTATCATAAAATTCCCAAATGACTCAGGTAGGGACTGAAGGATCAAATCCATTTGCAGTTGGAAATCCATGTTAAAGTCAAGATGTTCTAGCTGCTTTATAAGCCGAATCATATTGTGGACATGATCCCAAACATTCTGTCCTTTAGACATACCTAGCATTCCTACTATGCTCACCATACAACTCTTGTAGGTGAAGGAGGATCTCACTAGAACTTTGCATATTTTTTATGCTGCTTCTGTAACTCATTACTCATAGAAGCAAGCATGTAACACTTGGCTCTCATATCATGCTCCTTCCACTTATCCAAAGTATCATGTTCCTCTTGAGTGGCCTCTAGAGGTAAGGGACCAGGAACCTTTGAGTCTAGAACATATCCAATACATTCTAGGTTCAGGACAAGTTTTAAAATTCTTAGCCAATCTGAAAGATTAGGTCCCGTCAACCTATTGTGATCAAGTATGCTCGCAAGTATATTCGATGGTGGTGGTTGTTGTGCGCTCAATATTATCAGTAGAATAAATGCAGAAATTAACTAGATTAATTAGTAAATGTATCTAGTAATTAACAAAAATGATTATGGTCTTTTAATCAAATTGGTCCTCCCACTAACTTGGCGAATCCTATACTTTCAAAGTAGGAAATGGAAGCCCTAGTTGGATGGATTTCTAGTGGGTGATTAAATTCTTATAGTCTTATTGATCATCCTCAGGCACATCCATTATTGGAATTACAATGAACTATAAGTGAGCAACTCCTTGCCCATCTCATCTCATGTGAGGTTTAATCCTTTATCTAGCCCCTAAAGCTCAAAAAGCTCAAAATTGATTAAATCACACATAGTGGCTCTGATACCAATTAAAGGAGCGGAAGCATGTAAATTTTTAGATTAGAACATTGAATTCAAAAATTTTCTTCTAGGGTTTCATGCGTCATGCCACATCCATTATATGCCTAATTGATTTCAATGTTCAATTGCATATTAAAACACTTTTAATATGTATTAGGATCTATGTTTTATATTCAAGATTTTTGAATTAACAAATTAATTCATTTAAACCCTAGTTTAAAAGAGAAGTTAGAGCACTAACCTCTTTGATGCAATATGGAAGTGATTAGCACATTCAGGAAGTACCTAGGACCCCAAGTGTTGTCCCTCTAGCTTGTCCACACCAAGATTGCAACACCCCTATGTTTGGTAGTGCGTTATACTGTTCCGGTGACCAGTGTCGGTCCATACAGCTAGGATGCCTAGACATACATTTAATTATTAGTGAGGAGACATAAAATAATGAAATAAAAGAAAAGAAAATACAAGAAAAACAAAGGAAAGATAATAGCAATGAAATGAAACTAAGTTTAATGAGCTAGCACCGCAGCGATGGGTGACTACACGGGAAAGTTACGGTGCAGGTAATAGCCGACCTCAGGACTGTAGGGAACCCTCAAAATTTAGTTTTGAGACATAATTAAAGACTTATTGAAATATAAATGTCATTAGAAATATCAAAGAAAAATTAATTAATTAGTACAAAGAAAAACGAGAAATCGAGAAAATGACAAACTCGGTATTACCGAAAAATCGGGAATGCAACCTGAATTAGGGCATTGTGGTCATTTGACATCCCGGGTTGCCTTTTGACCTAAATATCCATTAAAAATAAATAATATTACACTTGAAAAATGTCATGAAAAATTAAAATGGTGGTACATAATCTAAATAGTAAAAGATATGAGGAAAATGTGAGAAATTAGAAACTTTGGATTAGTTAATACCTTAACCATACTTAGTGCTCCACTAAGTGAAGTTAATGGACATATAATATAGTATATTGGGACAAAAAATCTGTTATCTTCAACCTCCCAAACAAACCAGCCGAAAATCCTTCCAAGCTTTCATCCATGGCCACCCACTTCCCAAGCTCAAATCTCCATGATCAAGCCGTGCTTTCCACAACTTGTCTTCATTAAAGTTTATTCTCACCTTGCAAGCAAGAATTTGATAGTAATTTCAAGAGGAATAGGTGAATTTTGGTCAAGCTCACAAGGGGTAAGTATCCATTTCTTCAACTTTTCTTTGTTAAAGTTTGTGTGGGTGTTGAGATAAGTTGAAATATGGAAGAAAAGTTGAAGTTTGGTAAGTTAGGGTGCTGCTCCATTTCGACAGCCATGGATGTTTAATATATAACTTTTTTTCTTCATGTAATTGGTGATTTGGGGTGTTGATTTAAATGTTTAATTGTATTAAAGTTGAATTCCATGTATAAAGTTTGATTTGTAAGCTTGAAAAGTGAAAATGCAAGTTAATGTGTATATGTAATTTTTGGGCAGCCTCAAAAATGGAAAATGGTAAGGTTCAAATTCATGAAACTTTGTTGAAATATTGTACAAAAGAATGGCAGCATATATGTGTGTGGAATTGTAGTGATAGGCATGTAATTTGATGATGGAAGTTTGTGTGATAATTAGAAGTATTTATATGTATATATTGTTGGGATTGAACTTTGTGAATGGTGACCGCATTTGGTGTATTTGAAGTGGTTATATTCTGTCCAAGTTGATGCAGAGAATAGAATGGTTTTGGTTAGTGCCAAATGAAGAATAGTATGGGAAGTGAAAATGTAATTGGTAAACATGTATTTGGTTTGGTGTTTGAAAAGCATGTAGAGGGCAGTGTGCAAATGGACCTATAACCCTAAGTGTGTGCCTCTAATTGGTATGAGGCCAATTGGAGGTGAAACTAGGCACAAAATGTGCCAACTCTCATGAAGAAAGCCTACCTAAATTCTGTCCAGAAAGTAACTTGAAAAATGACCAAGTCCGAATTAGTAACTTGAAAGCCTGAAAATTGACTATTTAGGCAGCAATTAGTGTTTTGACAATAACTTACTCAAAAAAGGTCCAAATAACCTGAAATTTTTACCGTGAATAGTTTAGACATAGATCTACAATTCTTATGGAAACACCAAAGCCCAGAAATGGCCAGAACCAAGCCAAATAGCTTGCACAATTTCAGGTACCAAAACTGGCCGAACCAAAAGTGACCTAAAAATGACCTTAGCCTTCTATTTTAGTGCATTATGTCCAGCCTTGGTATATTGATCATATCTTGGTCTACACAACTCAGAATGACCTGAAATTTTGCCCCGCGTGCAATAAGACATAGACGTACAAGTTTTTAGTTTGAACCGAAACCCAAAAACTGAGGGAACTAGGTCGTCCGACTAGGTCAAAATAGTATACCGAAATCTGATAAATTGCAATAAAATGCAATACACTTGAAAATGAAATTGGTAACATATACCAACACTAAAGGGCTCTAAAATGTGACATATTGGTGATATTAGAATTGACTCACTTAGAGTGCATCAAGGGTCAGCATTATAAGTTGACTAATGAAAAGAATTGAAGGGAATAGCATCAAAAAAATTTAGATATTGGATTTTAAGGTTGGAAACAAATTTATTAAGTACTGGAACACTTAAATTGTGTGTTTCAGTTAATAAGGACATTGAGAAGCATAAAGAACATTGAATCAAGGCTTAGGAGCAACTCAAATTAGGTTTGTGCACAACTAGTTTTTAACTAATTTTGTTCTGAATATTTCATATGATTAAATGACATATTTTTCTTATGTATTATGTTTAACAAGCATTGGATTTAATTCAATGATTATTGAAATTGTATAATATGTATGAATTTAGCTTTGTGAAATGGTATTCCACAAGTATTAAGCATTGTTGTGAATTGAATAAATTATGTTTTGGAAAATTGTGATAGAACATGTTTTAAATTGTGATGGGCAATTTGCATGGAAAAATGCAAATTTATGATTTGAATTGTGATGAGCATAAAAATTATTGGATATTGGAATTGACTTTGAATCGAATTTTATTGTGATTTATGCTCACTAAAAGGATTGTGATATTGTTTTATATCTCACTATAGATGCTTGATTAGGTTATTACACGTCTCTCTCATTTGTTGAGAAGACAATGGAGTTCGTTGTGTTTTGATTACCATGGTACGTGCACAGGCTTAGATTCTTCTCTTATTAAAGGTTAGATCTAAGTTTTTTATGTTATGGCCCTTTCGGAAGATTCATTATTATGATGTGTACTGTGCACGATGATTCGACCTCCCTGACCATAGGGAGTTAGAATCACCTTGAAGATGGCCCTTTCGGATTAGTCTTGCATAGTTAGTGAGATAAAGAATGGTTTTTGAGATAAAAAATGACTTTTGAGATAAAGAATGATTTTTGAGATAAAGAATGATTTTTGAATAGTAAAGAATAGTGATTTCAATTATGATTTATGTATAATTAATTTTGTTGGAATTAATCTTTATTTCTAATAAATTGTTGGAATTACCTTAAATGTTATGATTTGGTAAACTGAATTTTGTGATCAAAGTCATTTTATACAAATGATTTATATTATTGGCAATGAATATTTTGAGTTTTGAAATTTGATGAGTATTCAGATTTCCAAATTATTTGCTGTAAATTTTGTCAATGTATATTGTACTATGTTTTAAATTATAGTTGTGCACCACTGAGTTCACCACTCAGCGATAGCTTTGTATGTTGTCGCAGGTGAAAAAAGCATAGAGCAATTGAGTAAGCTTCTTTGAAGACACATTCAGATCAGCTCTAGGTTTATCATAGGTATACCCATGTACACAGGTTTTGATGTATGCATGTAATAATATGTATGTAAATTATTTAAGGAGTTGTGTAAAAACTCTTGTAAAATATTTTGATATGTAATTAAATGTAAATTATTGTAAATATAAATTTGAGATTTCATTTACTTGAATAGTTTTGTAATATTAATTTTTGAGTCTTGTAATTAATGAAATGTTTCTTTTATCATGAGGTTGGTTTGACAACGAAATGATTTGATTATTAAGATTGAATTATGAGATGAAATGAAGTTTATTAGAGTTGTATTTGAGAAAACATTTTGGGAGTGTTTTCCTTTTCAGGTTTGAAGACCTGTTTTCTCAAAATACAGTCGGCACTTTGCCGAAATTTAAAAAAAAAAATTATAATACCAGATTTTAATCGATGATTTAAATTTCATGAAAATTGTTGTAAAATCCCTTGTAGTATATTTAATGCATTATCGGTAAGCGAAGTACTATAATTCATTAGGTGTACTACGGGATCATGTTATATATTACAGGGGAGTAGGGTGTGACATGTTTTGTGGTATCAAAGCAATGGTTTTAAAGTAAATTTTGAACTGTAAATTTGAAATCTTTTTGTCAGTAAATACAACTGCTCAAATGTTTGATATATATAATACATTTACATCATAAATATGAACTAATGGAGAGAAATCTCCTTGTGTTGGTTTTACAAGAATAGAAAATCCTCTGAAAAGATATGAAAGAGAAGAATGAGACAATAGAACAGTCTGTGATGGCAGAAGTACAAGTTGAGGCCCCAACTCCACAAAATGTCGAAGGCTTGACTGTACCAGTTTTACCGATACAAATTACTGCACAAATGGCCCAGCAAATGGCCACTTTCTTTTAACAAATGGCTGATACTCTGTCAGCTCAAGCTCAAGCACAAACTCAACCCCCACAAGGGCAGTGTGAAATAGAGAAGAGAGAGAAACCTATGGGTCAGAGCTCGAACAGTAATTTGGGGAAGATAAAAGAATTTGAGGAACCCCGAGCTCAAGGATATGGCACAGGCAGATCATCAGGGCAAAGAACACCAAGATCTAGTCATCGAACAACCAAAAGTTCCTATTCTGCCCGTTTCTGCCATGTTTGTGGTAAGCTACATGGAGGTATTTGTCATAAGGCCTTTGGAGCCTGCTACAATTATGAAAAACTTGGACACTTTGTTAAATATTGTACTAAAGCACCTTGATCTACTCTCCAAAGTTCACAGACAGTCAGTAAAGGTCGAGATAGAAATAGAGTTGGTACTCCTTACAACCATAACATAGTGAATTAACTCGAACATAGTACCGCATTAGTTAGAGCATCCATTATGCGCCAAGGGAAAAGAACAGAAACTTCAGATGTAGCTGTTGGTAAGTTCTTAATTTTTGAAAGAAACAATTAATTATTTTTGTTTGATCCCAACACTACTTAGTTGTATATTAGTGTTAGAACTATATGCTCTGTTGTTATTCCTTTACAGGGGAATAAATTTTGATGCATTAGTGATTAGTCCTTTAAGATAAGGATTGTGATAATAAGTGAAATTAGTTTTGGAAGAGTTTATCGGTAAAAAGTATTTTCTAACACACCATAAATTGTAAAGCTAATTGGTGAGCCTATTTAATGTAAGGCAAGAGGATGTAAAAGTAAGTTGTGGTAATAGAATTGCTCTAGATGAGGGCAAAGATGTTGCTGTTAGTAATTGTTAATGGATATTGTAATCAGAATAAGATTCGAATATCAGTAAATTCGAAAAGGATAAAATATAGGAAAGTTCGATCTATTGGAATGTATCGTAGTAATTATGCAATGTTCTTGATGTTTATATTGTAAGCTGCAGATTACAGTACTGACTTGAGATTACTGTGTAGAGCTACGTACTACCCGATAGTACACCAAGATGAGAATAGTTGTCAACAGCATCTATATTGGTATAGTTATGTTAGGACAAAATTTTATTATTGGAAATGAGTTTGGAAATCCTACGTGGGGAGTTAAAACTCAAAAATTAGATTATCAAATGGTTATAGTTCAGTACAAAAGGAAGTAAGTTATAGAATATTAATAGATAAAAAGAGTTGTGGAAGTAAAAATTTGGACAGTTGGTTCAGATATAACAAAAAAATATTACGAATGTGAGTAAGATTGTTGACTAGAATGGTCAAAGGACCCATGATTAGATAAATAATTTTAACATGTCCTCAATGGTCTTTCAAAAAGGGAACATGAATCGAAATATTAGACGGAATGATAGTAAGAAAAGATTAGTGCTATAAAAACAAAGTAAATGTTATATTAGATTGGTAAAAGTTTTACACAAATTCAAAGGAAAGAAGATTATACAATCATATAGAAAGGAGAAAATAAATGTGTGAATATTGTAAGATGGCTATTGGGCAAAATTTCACAGATGAAATTTATTTTAAGGGGGGGAGAATTGTAACACCCCTATGTTCGGTAGTGCGTTCTACTATTTCGGTGACCAGTGTCGGTTCGGACAGCTAGGATGCCTAAAACTACATTTAATTGTCAGTGAGGAGACATAAAATAATGAAATACAAGAAAAGAAAATACAAGAAATACAAAGGAAAAATAATAACAATGAAATGAAACTAAGTTAAACGAGCCAGCACCGCAGCGATGGGTAACCGCAAGGGGAAGTTACGGCACAGGCAATAGCCGACCCCAGGACTGCATGGAAACCTCAGAATTTAGTTTCAAGACATAATTAAAGACTTATTGAAGTATAAATATCATTATAAATATTAAAGAAAATTTAATTAATTAATTAGTACAAAGAAAAATGAGAAATCGAGAAAACGACAAAACTCGGTGTTACCGAAAAATCGGGAATGCAACCCGAATAGGGGCATTGTGGTCATTTGACATCCTGAGTTGCATTTTGACCAAAATTTCCATTAAAAATAAATAATATTACACTAGAAAAATGTCATGAAAAATTAAAATGGTGGTACATAATCTAAATAGTAAAAGATATGAGGAAAATGTGGGAAATTGGAAACTTTGGATTAATTAATACCTTAACCATAGTTAATGCTCCACTAAGTGAAGTTAATGGAAATATAATATAGTATATTGGGACAAAAAATCTGTCATCTTCAACCTCCCAAACAAACCAGCCGAAAATCCTCCCAAGCTTTCATCCATGGCCACCCACTTCCCATGCTCAAATCACCATGATCAAGCCATGCTTTCCACAACTTGTCTTCATTAAAGTTTATCCCCACCTTGGAAGCAAGAATTTGATAGTAATTTCAAGAGGAATAGGTGAAGTTTGGTCAAGCTCACAAGGGGTAAGTATCCATTTCTTCAACTTTTCTTTTGTTAAAGTTGTGTTGGTGTTGAGATAAGTTGATATATGGAAGAAAAGTTAAAGTTTGGTAAGTTAGGGTTCTGCTCCATTTTGGAAGCCATGGATGTATAATATGTAACTTGTTTTCTTCATATAATTGGTGATTTGGGGTGTTGATTTAAATGTTTAATTGAATTGAAGTTGAATTCCATGTATAAAGTTTGATTTGTAAGCTTGAAAAGTGAAAATGTAAGTTGATGTGTATGTGTAATTTTTGGGCAGCCTCAAAATGGAAATTGGTAGGGTTAAAATTCATAAAATGTTGTTGAAATATTGTACAAAGGAATGGCAGCATATATGTGTGTGGAATAGTAGTGATAGGTATGTAATTTGATGATGGAAGTTTGTGTGATAATTAGAAGTATTTATGTGTATATATTGTTGGGATTGAACTTTGTGAATGGTGACTGCATTTGGTGCATTTGAAGTGGTTATATTCTGTCCAAGTTGACCTATAATGTAAAGAATGGAATGGTTTTGGTTAGTGCCAAATGAAGAATGATATGGGAAGTGAAAATGTAATTGGTAAACATGTGTTTGGTTTGTTATTTGAAAAGCATGTAGAGGGCAGTGTGCAAATGGACCGATAACCCTAAGTTTGTGGCTCCAATTGGTATGAGGCCAATTGGAGGTAAAACTAGGCATAAAATGTGCCAACTCTCATGAAGAAAGCCTACCTAAATTCTATCCAGAAAGTAACTTGAAAAATGACCAAATCTGGATTAGTAACTTGAAAGCCTGAAAATTGACCATTTGGGCAGTAGTTAGTGTTTTGATCATAACTTACTCAAAATAGGTCCAAATGATCTGAAAGTTTTACCATGAATAGTTTAGACATAGATGTACAATTCTTATGGAGACACCAAAGCCCAGAAATGGCCAGAACCAAGCCAAATAGCTTGCACAATTTTAGGTACCAAAACTGACCGAACCAAAAGTGACCTAAAAATGACCTAAGCCTACCATTTTAGTGCATTTTGTCCAGCATTGGTAAATTGATCATATCTTGGGCTACACAACTCAGAATGACCTGAAATTTTGCACCGCGTGCAATAAGACATAGAATTACAAGCTTATAGTTTGGACTAGAACCAAAAAATCGAGGGAACTAGGTCGTCCGACTAGGTCAAAATAGTATACCGAAATCTGATAAATTGTAATAAAATGCAATACACTTGAAAATGAAATTGGTAACATATACCAACACTAAAAAGCTCTAAAATGTGACATATTGGTAATATTAGAATTGACTCACTTAGAGTGCAAAAGGGTCAACATTATAAGTTGACTAATGAAATGAATTGAAGGGAATAGTACCAAGAAAATTTAGATATTGGATTTTATCGTTGGAAACAAATTTATTGAGTACTGAAACACTTTAAATTGTGTGTTACAGTTAATAAGGATATTGAGAAGCATAAAGAACATTGAATCAAGGCCTAGGAGCGATTGAAATCAAGTTTATGCACAACTAGTTTTTAACTGATTTTGTTCTGAATATTTCATATGATTAAATGACATATTTTTCTTATGTATTATGTTTAACAAGTATTGGATTTAATTCAATGATTATTGAAATTGTTATTGTATGTATGAATTTAGCTTTGTGAAATGGTAATCCACAAGTATTAAGCATTCTTGTGAATTGAATAAATTATGTTTTGGAAAATTGTGATAGAGCATGTTTTGAATTGTGATGGGCAATTTGTATGAAAAAATACAAATTTATGATTTGAATTGTGATGAGCATAAAAAATATTGGATATTGGAATTGACTTTGAATTGAATTGTATTGTGATTTATGCTCACTAAAAGGATTGTGATATTGTTTTATATCTCACTATAGATGCTTGACTAGGTTATTACTCCTCTCTCTCATTTGTTGAGAAGACAATGGAGTTAGTTGTGTGTTGATTACCATGGTACGTGCATAGGCATAGATTCTCCTCTTATTAGAGGTTAGATCTAAGTTTTTTATGTTATGGCCCTTTCGGAAGATTCATTATTGTGATGTGTACTGTGCACGATAATTCGACCTCCCTGACCATAGGGAGTTAGAATACAATTCGACCTCCCCGACCATAAGGAGTTAGAATCACCCCGAAGATGGCCCTTTCGGATTAGTCTTGCATAGTTAGTGAGATAAAGAATGGTTTTTGAGATAAAGAATGGCTTTTGAGATAAAGAATGATTTTTAAGATAAAGAATGATTTTTGAATAGTAAAGAATTGTGATTTCAATTATGATTTTTGTATAATTGATTTTGTTGGAATTAATATTTATTTCCAATAAATTGTTGGAATTACCTTAAATGTTATGATTTGATAAATTGAATTTCATGATCAAAGTCATTTTATACAAATGATTTATATTATTGGCAATGAATATTTTGAGTTTTGGAATTTTATGAGTATTCAGATTTCTAAATTATTTGCTGTAAATTTTGTCAATGTATAATTGTACTATGTTTTAAATTATAGTTGTGCACCACTGAGTTCACCACTCAGCGATAGCTTTGTATGCTGCCGCAGGTGAAAAGAGCATAGAGCAATTAAGTAAGCTTCTTTGAAGACACATTCAGATCAGCTCCAGGTTTATCATAGGTATACCCATGTACATAGGTTTTGATGTATGTATGTAATAATATGTATGTAAATATTTTGAGCAGTTGTATAAAAACTCTTGTAAAATGTTTTGGTAAGCAATTAAATGTAAATTATTGTAAATGTAAATTTGAGATTTCATTTACTTGAATAGTTTTATAATATTAATTTTTGAGTCTTGTAATTAATGAAATGTTTCTTTTGTCATGGGGTTAGTTTGAAAATGAAATGATTTGATTATTGAGATTGAATTATGAGATGAAATGAAGTTTATTGCAGTTGTATTTGAGAAAACATGTTGGGAGTGTTTTCCTTTTCAGGTTTGAAGAATTGTTTTCTCAAAACACAGCCGGCACTTTGCCGAAATTTAAAAAAAAAAATTTATCACACCAGATTTTAATTAATGATTTAAATTTCATGAAAATTGTTGTAAAATCCCTTGTAGTATATTTAATGGGTTATCGGTAAGCGAAGTATGGTAATTCATTAGGTGTAGTACGGGATCATGTTACATCTTACGGGGGAGTAGGGTGTGATAAAGATCATCAATGGGCAGCCCCCAATTTGCTTCTCAAGCCTTTGCCAACCAATTATAAATTGGGTTCTTACCTTTAGAGAGGTTGTATATGTGTATAGGACACTAGAAATAATTTCTAGCAATTTTAATTCAAAAGAATTTGGGCAATTCTCTTAGAATTGATGAGAAAAGATGAAGAGAAGAGAGAGAGCTATAGGTGGCAGCAAACTTAAAGAAAATAAGAAGAGTGTGTTTATTTTTCTTTCTTTTCCCTTTTATAATTAGGTCATCACTTAAAACCCTTGCCACATATCATCATCTAATTGCATCTTAATTTTAATTGACTTAATCACATTAAGCCAAGTGTCAAAGCTAGATTTAATCTTGACTTTGATCACTTTGCATAATAGGAAGACAAAAGGCAAACTTATATGATGCCATGTGTCACCATCTCATGGTGCCACATGTCACCCTGTGAAATGACTAAATTACCCTTATGTTGTAATTTTGAGTTCTCAACCCAAAATTATTATTTCTCCTTTTCTAATCAATTTATATCAAATATAAATTAATTAATTAATCTCCATTAATTAATTTCTTATAATTAAATTCATATTTAAACTCTTTAAATATAAATTCAACTTATACTATACATCCAACAACCTAAATTTGGTTTCAAGAAATGCTAGGGACTTTGCAATCTTATTGTAAGCCAAACTAATTTAATTAATCAATTAAACTCTTTAATTAATGAATTAAATCACATTTAACTTAGTGATTAACTTGTGCATGTGTGTGACTTACTAGGCTCATCACTAATTGGCAATGAGATATGATATTAACTCTTAATATCATCAGAACTCTTTCTTACCATAAATGATTTCTCTAAATCACTTTAGGCATCTCATAGATCATGGTTGACACATAGCATAGCATGCCATGGCCACCCAATTAGGAACAAGGAATACCTTTAAATGAACCTATAATCATATGTTACCATGCACTAGAATCTCTCTATTACAAAATCCCAATTTGAGCTAGAGTCATAGTTTATATCAAACCCCATTTGCCATGAATATTATATTCACTTTTAATTCCAGTTCTTGATTAATTAGAATTTTTTATTAGAAACTTTTTTCTGACTAAATCTGTGTGTCCTGGCTAGGAACATGAAACATCAAGAACAATTAAATGAACATAGGATTTTATCCCTATTTACTTAGGGTAACAGATTCCATCTTGATCAACACCTATCTCCATATATAACTAGTAGGAGCCAACATAAGCCCATATACCCTTACACAGTACAAATATGAAAGCAGTATCAAACTCAAACCACCTATATACAAAATAATTGTGTTATCTCAGGTCTAAAGATTATATGCACTGATATGATATATGACAATGCATTGATAAGAATAAAATACATGTGCTTGTCATATGCGTCACTGGTTCAGCCTACTTATCATGGATAAGTGCATATCATGTTTGTTATGTGACATGAGACTCACCACTCCATCTTATTTATATCCCATATAAATACCTTGGGAATAAACATGATTACAATCTTTCTAGATTAGTCATATCCTGTGTGAAGTATCTTCGATTGTGAACCAATTTATGATACTTTGTGCTGGAAATATCACTCATATTCTTAACAACTTAAGAATAGAATTTCTAACAAAATATTAATGGACCTTTTCTATTAAACATAAATATATTATGTAAATTGAAAAGTGAAATTTCCTTTTATTAATAAAATATGTACAAGATACATACTAAATGATATGCTCTAGGGCATACTACTAATAGATTGTTACCAGTAAGACATGGTATCTACCTTTCTAAAGAGATGTCTCCAAAGACAACTGAAGAAAGAGATAAAATAGCCAGGATTCCATATGCTTTGGCTATTGGAAGTTTAATGTATGCAATGATGTGTACTAGGCCGGATATCGCACATGCTGTTAGTTTGACTAGCAGGTTTTAATCCAATTCAGGTTTGAAACATTGGATAGCTATCAAGAATATCCTTAAGTACTTGAGAATAACTAAGGATTTATTCTTAATTTATAGAGGTGGTGACTTGCAATTGGATGGTTATACAGATTCTAATTTCCAATCAAATATCGATGATAGAAAGTCTACCTCTGGGTTTGTGTTCATTTGTAATGGAGGTGTAGTCATTTGGAAGAGTTCCAAATAGAGTACGACTGCTGATTCCACTACAGAGGTTGTGTATATTGTTGCATCAGATGCTGCAAAAGAAGCTGTTTGGATAAAGAAGTTCATGTCAGAACTTTCAGTAATTTCTTCTATTGAGTTAGCAATTCCTCTCTACTGTGACTGAAGGAGCGAAAGCATGAAAAATATAAGTTTATATCATTGAATTCAAAAATTTTTCACCTAGGGTCACATGCATCATGCAAGATTTATTTTTATCTATTTGATTTAAATGATAAATAGCATATTAAAACTCTTTTAATATGTTTTTGGATCTATATTTGCCATTTAAGATTTTAGAATTAATCAGATTAATTTTAAGAACCCTAGATTAGATTAAGAACAAGTGCACTAATCTTTTGATGCACTGCAGTGTGTTTGGCACCTTTAGGATGCATCTTGAAGACACCAGATGTTGTCCCTTTAGCTTGTCCACACCAAGATCACCTATGACAGCCCTTGAACAGCTTCTAAAACTTTTTCTATGAATTAGAAAATCAAGTTTTGCCTTTTGAGAGATTACAAATGTAAACAGGACACTAAAAATAATTTTTAGTATTTTTAATTCAAGAGATTATTTGCTAATCTCTTTGAATTGATGAGAGATGAAGAAGAAGAGGAGAGAGGGCAGCTAAGGGTGGCCGCACAAAGAGAGAATGGCAGCTTGTTATATTTGTTCTTTCATCCTTACACTTATATAGCTAGGTCACCACTTAAAACCCTTGCCACATGTCACCTTTTGATTAGCTCTAGGTTTTATTGACCTAATCACATTGTGCCAAGTGTCAAACTTATATTTAATCTTTACTTTGATCATCTTACATGATTAAAAGACATATGGCAAGCTTATGTGTAATGCCATGTGTCACCATCTCATGGTGCCACATGTCACCTTGTGAAATGATCAAAATACCCTTGTGTCTTAATTTGAGTTCTCAATCCAAAATAATTATTTCTCTTCTTCTAATAAATTTATATCAAATATAAATTAATTAATTAATCTTTATTAATTAATTTTTCATTAATTAAATTTATATTTAAATACTTTAAATATAAATTTAACTTATACTATACATCCAATAACCTAGATTTGATTTCAAGCCATGCTAGGGACTTTGCAATCTAATTGCAAATCAAACTTAATTAATTAATTAATTAATTAAATCATATTTAATTTGGTGATTACTTGTGTATGTGTGTGACTTACTAGGCTCATCACTAATTGGCAATGAGACATGATATCAACTCTTAATATCATCAAAACTCTTTCTTACCATAAATGAATTCTCTAAATCATTTTATGCACCTCATAGACCATGGTTAACACCTAGCATAGCATACCATGGCCACCATATCAGTAATAAGGTTTACCTTAAATGAACCTATAATCATATGTTACCATGCACTAGAATCTCTCTGTTACAAAATACTAATTTGAGCTAGAGTCATGGTTTATGTCAAACCCCATTTGCTATGAATATTATATTCTCTTTTAATTCCAGTTCTTGATTAAAAAGATTTTCTCATCAGAAACTCTTTTCTGATTAAATCTATCTGTCCTGACTAGGAACTTGAAACATCAAGAACAATTAAATGAACATAGGATTTTATCCCTATTTACTTAGGGTAATAGATTCCATCTTGATCAACACCTACCCCCATATATAACTAGTAGGAGCCAACACATGCCCATATACTCATGCACAGTACAAGTATGAAAGCAGTATCAAACTCAAACCACCTATATACAAGATAACTGTGCTATCTCAAGTCTAAAGATTATATGCATTGATATGATTTATGACAATACATTGACAAGAGTAAACTCCATGTGCTTGTCATAAATGTCACTGGTTCGGCCTACTTGTCATGTATAAGTGCCTATCATGTTTGTTGTATGGCATGAGACTCACCATTTCATCTTATTTATATCTCATATAAATAACTTGGGAACAAACATGAATACAATCTTACTAGATAAGTCATGTCCTTATTGTGAAGTATCCTCGATTGTGAACCTATTTATGATACTTTGTGCTAGAAATACTGTCACTCATATTCTTAACAACTTAAGAATAGAATTTCTAATAAAATATCAATGGACCTTTTCTATTATACATAAATATATTATGTAAATGAAAAAGTGAAAATATATTTTTTAACAAAAGATGTACAAGATACATACTAAATTATATGCTCTAGAGCATACTATTAACAGTGACAACATTGGAGCGGTCATATAGGCTAAGGAACCCCGGTCTCACCAGAAATCCAAACACATAGAAAGGCGCTACCACATTATCAGAGAGTTAGTTGAGGTGATGTAGCCATGTAGAAAATAGCATCAGCTGAAAATCCAGCTGATCAATTCACGAAGCCTATGTCACAAGCTCAGTTAGACTGACATCTTGAGAAGATGGGTCTAAGATATTGTAATGAATGGCTCTAGTGCTAGTGGGAGATTGTTATTAGTATGCCCTAGAGCACATCATTTAGTGTGTATCTTATACATATTTTACTAATGAAAGGCAATTTCACTTTTCCATTAACATAATGTATTTATGTGTAATAAAAAAGGTCCATTGATATTTTGTTAGAAATTCTATTCTAAAAATATGAGTAATAATATTTCTAGCACAAAGTATTATAAATTGGTTCACAATCGAAGATACTTCACACAGGATATGACTAATCCAGTAAGATTATAATCATGTTTGTTCCCAAGGTATTTAAATGAGATAAAAATAAGATGGAGTGGTGAGTCTCATGTCACATAACAAACATGATAGGCACTTATACATGATAAGTAGGCTGAACCAGTGACGCTTATGACAAGCACATGGAGTTTACTCTTGTCAATGCATTGTCATATATCATATTAGTGCATCTAATCTTTAGACCTGAGATAACACAATTATTTTATATATAGGCGGTTTGAGTTTGATACTGCTTTCATACTTGAACTGTGTAAGGGTATATGGGCATGTGTTGGCTCCTACTAGTTATATATGGAGATAGGTGTTGATCAAGATGGAATCAGTTACCCTAAGTAAATAGGGATAAAATCCTATGTTCATTTAATTATTCTTAATGTTTTAAGTTCTTGGCCAGGACAGACAGATTTAGCCAAAAAAAGGTTTCTGATAAAAAAATCTAATTAATCAAGAATTGGAATTAAAAGAGAATATAATATTCATAGCAAATAGGATTTAACATTAACCATGACTCCTGCTCGAATTGGGATTTTATTACAGAGAGATTCTAGTGCATGGTTGTTAGTAGTATGCCTTAGAGTATATCATTTAGTATGTATCTTGTACATGTTTTTATTAATAAAAGGCATTTCCACTTTTCTGTTTACATAATATATTTTTGTGTAATAGAAAAGGTCCATTGATATTTTGTTAGAAATTCTATTCTTAAGTTGTTAAGAATATGAGTGACAGTATTTCTAGTACAAAGTATCATAAATAGGTTCACAATCGAGAATACTTCATAATAAGGACATGACTTATCTAGAAAGATTGTAGTCATGTTTGTTCCCAGGTTATTTATATGAGATATAAATAAGATGGAATGGTGAGTCTCATGCCTTATGACAAACATGATAGGAACTTATAAATGATAAATAGGCCGAACCAGTGACACTTATGACAAGCACATGGAGTTTATTCTTGTTAATGCATTGTCATAAATCATATCAGTGCACATAATCTTTAGATCTGAGATAGCACAGTTATCTTGTATATAGGTGGTTTGAGTTTAGCACAGTTATCTTGTATATAGGTGGTTTGAGTTTGATACTGCTTTCATACTTATACTGTGTATGTGTATATTGGCATGTGTTGGCTCCTACTAGTTATATATGGAGGTAGGTGTTGATCAAGATGGAATTTGTTCCTCTAAGTAAATAGAGATAAAATCATATATTCATTTAATTGTTCTTGATCTTTGAAGTTCCTGGCCAGGATAGATAGAATTATTCAGAAAAGAGTTTCTGATGAGAAAATCTTTTAATCAAGGACTAAAATTAAAAGAGAACATAATATTCATAGCAAATGGAGTTTGACATAAACCATGACTTCAGCTTGAGTTGGGATTTTGTAACAGAGAGATTCTAGTGCATTTTAACATATGATTATAGGTTCATTTAAGGTAAACCTTAGTACTAATTGGGTGGCCATGGCATGCTATGCTAGGTTTTAACCATGGTCTATGAGGTGATTAAAATGATTTAGAGAAATCATTTATGGTAGGAAAGAGTTCTGATGATATTAAGAGTTGATATCATATCTCATTGCCAATTAGTGATGAGCCTAGTAAGTCACACACATACACAAGTTATCACCTAATTAAATATGATTTAATTAATTATTAAAGAGTTTAATTGATTAATTAAATAGGTTTGGTTTGCAATTAGATTGCAAAGCCCCTAGCATGACTTAAAACCAAATCTAGATTATTGGATGCACAATATAAGTTAAATTTATATTTAAAGTGTTTAAATATGAATTTAATTAATGAGAAATTAATTAATAAAGATTAATTAATTAATATATATTTTATATAAAGTGATTAGAAGAAGAGAAATAATTATTATGGGTTGAGAACTCAAAATTAAGACACAGAGACATTTTGGTCATTTCACAAGGTGACATATGATACCATGAGATGGTGACACATGGCATTATACATAAGCTTGCCAAATATCTTTTAATCTTGTATGATGATTAAAATTAAGATTAAATATAGGTTTGACACTTAGCACAATGTGATTGGGTCAATTAAACCTAGAACCAATCAAAGGGTGACATGTGACAAGGGTTTAATGTGTTAACCTAGCTATATAAGTGTTGTTATGAAGAGAAAAATACAACCAGCTACTGCTCTCATTTGTGCCACCTCCTTGAGGCTTTCCATTCTCTTTTTCTTCATCTCTCACCAATTCCAAGAGATTAGCAAACAATATCTTGAATAAAAAAATACTAGAAATCATTTCTAGTGTTCTGTTTACATCTTTAATCTTTTAAAAGGAAGAACTTGATTTTCTAATTAATAGAAAAGCTTTAGAAGCTGCTTGTAACACCCTCCCTGTAGAAATTCCGTATATTCTATTGTTCTGCTGATCGGTGTCAGTATGGACAGTTAGAACATTCGGAAATATATTTAAACTAAAGTGAGGAACCATAATTACCTCAAATATTAATAAGAAAAATTTAGAAAAAATTTTAGAAATAAAATACAATCAAGTTAAATGAGCCGGTGCCCTAGCGATGGGTAACCTAGTGGGAAGTTGCGGTTCTCGTAACTAGGAGCCCTAGACCCAGGGAAAAATTCATAAAATAATTTTTGAGACTCCAGAGAAGGGTCATTGAGGTTTCTATGGCATTAGAATGCCAAGAAAATGCTTAGAAAAATTTTTCAATCGGTACAGACAATTTAGCTCAATAAGCCAAACGGAGGGCATTTTGGTCATTTCGTCTTCAGAGATGATTTTTGGCCGACTTGTCCAGTTAAGTAAATAATTATTATGACATAAAATATGAATAAATATTGCTAAAAATTAAATTGAAAATGAGTAGAGAAGAAAGGAAAAGAAAATGAAAGAATATGCCAATTTTGACATCATATGATGTCATTAAACCCTTTTCCACCAATCACATTTAACAAAGCCACTTAAAACAAATAAAAAGAGTTAAAAGGAGGTAAAAAATAAACAAAGGCCATCTGATTTCTTCCTCAAGAAAAACCAGGCGTCACCCTTCCCACCCCAATCACCATGAAAGCTTAAGGTGAGCTTGAAATCACCCTCCAAACCACCTCAAAACCCTAGTCTCCCTTCACAAAAACTCATCCTTACACCTAGAACAAGCTTTGGACAGCAAAAAGAAAGAAAGAAAGTGAAGTTGTGAAGCTTTGGAAACTGCCTAAGTCAAGGTTAGTGTCAAATTCTTCTAAAAATTTTGTGTATGGCTGCCATTGAACATGATTTTGGTGTTGTAAACCATGGATTATATGTGTATGAAAATTTTAGTTGTTAGAGTTAGGGTTTGAGCATGAAATTGAGACTTTGATCATATAATGATGAAAGTGAGTTTTAATGGTCAATTAGTGACTATTTGGTTATTGGTAAACAAGAAATGAAGTGTGTTTAGTGATGGAATTTAGGTTTAGTGTACCTGCCCTAGGTGACCTGCAGAATTGGATATGAGTCCAGTAGGTTTGGGCAGCCATAACTTGAATTATAGAGGTTCAATTGGTGTTTGGCCAATTGGACATGAAACTAGACACAAAATGGCACAACTTTGGTGAAGAAACCATGACCATAAGACCAAACCAAGTGGACCAAAACCTTGCTCCAATCCGGGTGACCTGCAATCTGTTTCTGCAGAATGACCAAATAAACAGTATTTGGTCATTTGGCCATAACTCAGTGTAGAATGGTCCAATTGACCTGAACTTTTACCCACAACAAGCTGAGATATAGACCAACAACTTTCATGACGAAACCTAACCCAAATTATGACCAGAACCTATCCAACAAGTGAGTTGAAGTCACTGTTCACTACACTGTAGATATGGTCAGTCCAGAAAATTTTCAATCCGTCCAGTTGTGGTTTTTAGACTATAACTTGAGCTAAAAAACTCCAAATGGAGTGATTCAAAAAAGGAAATTCAACTAGACAAAATAAGGAACAACTTTCATGTTGATCATTTTGCCAAATTCCCAATGCAAAATTGACCAATGGAACAGTAAAACAAGGCATAAAAACTGAAAATTCTGCCCAACTAACATTAAGCTTAGAAATGGTATTGGCAACCAATACCAATAAATTTTGAATGCAAAATGTGGTATGTTGATGAGATTAAAACCAATGTACCCATTACCTATTCAAAAGTCAACATTTTTGTTGACCAATGAATGGAATAGTAACTCTAAAACTTAAATTCCAAAAATTGTGAAACTTAAAAGTGTGAAATGCCCTAGTATACCTAACAAGATTGGTTTGGATAGCTTGGCATGCCAATAGGGTTCAGTTAGCAATGCTGAACGTGGCATTATGCCATTCTGTGATTTCATGGCTTTTAGCCATTCTGACATGTTGGGACTTGGCCTTGTGCCTAATGTTATTATAGCTTATTAGCTGTTCTGTTGCACACCGGGAGATACATATGTGACTGATGGTGTGACGGCCCGAGGTACTTGATACCCAGTGCCAGTTTACCCGCTTATCTAGTCCAGTCGTCCAGTATAGGTTACTTGGGCAACCAAAAGTGAAAGTGGATAAATTTAATGAATAATGAATATAATAAGTACAAATAAGTAAGACTACAAGTACTCAACGAAAATTTATTTGCAATGAGACATCGATACATTCACTGCACATTTATTTTCTGTTATTTTTTTTTATTTTATTATTGGCACCACTAAGCATTATTGCTTAGCGCGTTGCTTTTGCCACGCGTAGGTTCTGGAGATACTGACCGAGAGCCCAGTAGACCACAGACTGGGTGAGACCTTCTGCAGCTCTGCATAGTGTCCGTGTCACCTCAACATCTTCAGTGCATTGGTAGGACACTAGGTTTCATTTTTGTATTTTGTAACTAACTTTTATTTTTTCATGTGTAATTGAGATTTATGGCATGTATTTTGATGTTAATGTAAATAGTGAAAATTGTATTTATGAATGGAAAATTGAGTATTTATTTATTGCTTATATATGAATACCATGAGAAATGAATGATTGAGAAATGGAAATGTTGTTGAAAAATATTGAGATTTTGATGATTATTGGAGTTTGAGAATGATTGGAAATGATTATTGGAAGTGTTTTTCACAGGTTCCAAAGAACTGTTTTCTCCATTTTTAGCCTGATCACGGATTTTCTATAAAATTTTCAGAACCTCAAATAAATTATAATTTCAATAAATGACTTAAATGAATTATATTTCACAAATTATATTCAAAACTATGATAAAAATAAATTAAGGAAGAATAAAAATGATTGAGATAAAATAGAGTGTTCCGATACACTGTGTAACATATCTTACTCGGATATACTGTAGATGGGTAAGGGGTGTCACATTTAGTGGTATCAGAGCACGGTTTAGGCATTTCTGGGCCTAGATTGAGTCCATACCATGCATTGCATTTGTAAGAGTCGAGGTGACACTAATGCAGATCTGTTTGTCTTTGTTATTTTAAATAGGATATGGACCCTACATCACAGAGAGCAGTTGAGGAGGAAGTGGAGTGTCATGCTTCACCTGCACCAGCTGAGACTAGGGGTAGGGGAGAACCTGCTCCACCAGCTCCATCAGAGCCTGCTCAACCTCCACAGGCCGTGTTCCAGCAAATGGCTGAATTCTTAAAACAAATGGCTGGGGTAATACCACCACCATCACCACCTCCACAACCGAAATCACACTTGGAAAGATTGAGAAAATTTGGAGCAGTGGACTTCTTTGGCAAGAGAGAAGATGATTCTGTTGCAGCCGAAAATTGGTTGAACAGAACAGGCAGAGTTTTAAAACAACTCCACTGCACTCCTGAACAAAATCTAGAAGCTGTTGTATCTCTGTTGCAAGATGATGCATATGAATGGTGGGATACGGTGTCCAGTGAAGTACAGCCAGAAGTAATAACTTTGGACTTCTTCCTCTCTGAATTTAAGAAGAAATATGTGGGTAGTGTATACCTAGAAGAGAGAAGAAGGGAATTCATTAACCTAAGACAGACACAGTTGACAGTGGCCGAGTATGAAAAGGAATTTGTCAGATTGAGCCACTACGGAAGGGAGATAGTCCCTAATGAAGCTAAAAGGTGTAAGAGATTTGAAGAAGGATTAAATGACAATATAAAGATCATGATCACTGCCTTGGGAATCACAAACTTCACCAAGTTAGTGGAAGCTGCAATAAAAGTTGAAAGAGTAAGAATAAGTGAGCAGACTAGAAGAGAGAGACAACAGAAGAGGGGCCCGGGTCAGTCTAGTTCATCTCCTATAACTAGGAAGAAGTTCAAACATCCACCTACACAGAGTTCAGGTCAACCACAAGGTCGTGGTCTCGGGGCCTGGGCCACGATTTACCCCTAGGAGAGGTCAGTCCACACCATCAGTGGGTAGCTCTCCAGGGATGGAGTTCAGGGGACCAGCCCCAGCATCTTCTGCATGTCCATATTGCCTGAAGTGGCATAAGGGGGAGTGTTGGAGAGTGACTGGTGCCTGGTAAGGTGTGGGTCAACAGAGCATCAGTTGAGGAACTGTCCACGCAGAATTACTACAGCTACTCCAACACAAGCGGACAGACCTGCTCCTGCACCACAAAGAGGTAGGAAATCTGGCAAATCTGAGGCAGTGGGACAATCACAGAGGCCTGCATCTGAGCAAGCAGAGAGGCCTGAGGGCAGACCACCTGCCAGAGCCTATGCCATGAGAGCTCAGGAGGAGCAAGATGCCCCAGACGTCATCAGGGGTATGTTCTCCCTCTGCAATACATCTGTGCATGCATTGGTGGATCCAGGATCTACTCATTCATACATCTGCATCAACTTACCTATAGAAAGGGGGATATTAGTAGGGGAGAGTGACCAAGACATTCTGGTCACCAATCCATTGGGCCACAGTGTAGTGGTGAACAAAGTATACAAGGGTTGCCCGTTAAGGATTCAGGGGTATGAATTTTTGGCATACCTAATTGAGTTGCCTTTCCATGTGTTTGACGTGATTTTGGGAATGGACTGGTTGTCACGTCATCAGGCAATGGTTGATTGTAAATTGAAGAGAATTTCTTTGAAAACTCATGAGGGTAATGAGATTACAGTTGTGGGAGAAAAGACAGATTTCTTGTCCAATGTTATCTCAACCACAATTGCAAGAAAACTGATGAGAAAAGGCTGTGAAGCCTACCTAGCACATGTGGTGGACACTAGGCAGGCTAAGCCAAATCTTTGTGACATGCCCACAGTAAAGGACTTCCCAGATGTTTTCCCTGAAGAATTGCCTGGTTTGCCACCAGAAAGGGAAGTTGAATTTGCTATTGAGACACTGCCGGGTACAACACCAATCTCTATTGCTCCTTATAGGATGGCGCCCACAGAATTGAAGGAACTGAAAATCCAGTTACAGGAGTTACTGGATAAGGGGTTTACACGCCCCAGTGTGTCACCATGGGGAGCTCCAGTGCTGTTTGTAGAGAAGAAAGATGGGACTTTGAGGTTATGCATTGATTACCGACAGTTGAATAAAGTGACAGTGAAGAATAAGTATCCGTTGCCTAGAATTGATGATCTGTTTGATCAGTTGAAGGGAGCAGGAGTATTTTCTAAAATTGATCTCAGATTAGGGTATCATCAGTTGAGGGTGAAGGATGCAGATGTGCCAAAGACTGCATTCAGGACCCGATATGGGCATTATGAGTTTCTGGTGATGCCCTTTGGTCTAACAAATGCACCAGCGGCATTCATGGACATTATGAACCGTATCTTCCATCCATACCTAGATCGGTTCGTAATGGTCTTTATTGATGATATTTTGGTGTATTCCAAGACCAGGGAAGAATATGATGAGCATTTGAGGATTGTTCTGCAAACCCTGAGAGAAAAGAAGCTGTATGCTAAGTTGTCCAAGTGTGACTTTTGGTTGAATGAGATTGCATTCCTTGGACACATAGTGTAAGCTGATGGGATTAGGGTGGATCCCAAGAAAATAGAAGCAGTGATGGAATGGAAGCCTCCCAGAAATACAACTGAGGTCAGAAGCTTCTTGGGGCTAGCTGGGTATTACAGGAGATTTGTGAAGGGATTTTCTTTAATAGATGCTCCAATGACCAAGTTGTTACATAAGAATGTCAGATTTGACTGGAATGACAAGTGTCAAACTAGTTTTGAGAAGTTAAAGGCTATGTTGACAGAGGCATCAGTGTTAACACAGCCAGTGTCGGGAAAGGACTTTGTGGTCTACAGTGATGCCTCTCATAATGGGTTAGGGTGTGTATTGATGCAAGAGGGGAAGGTGGTTGCTTATGCTTCCAGGCAACAAAGGCCACATGAACAGAATTACCCTACCCATGATTTTAGAACTTGCAACAATTATCTTCACATTGAAGATATAGAGGCAATACTTATATGGTGCAAAGTGCTAAATTTACACTGACCACAAAAGTTTAAAATATTTGCCAACTCAGAAGGAGCTCAACCTTAGACAGAGGCAATGGATTGAGTTCTTGAAGGACTATGATTGTGTAATTGACTACCATCCTGGGAAGGAAAATGTAGTTGTTGATGCTTTGAGCAGAAAATCCATCATAGCTTTGAGATCATTGAATGCTCGTCTATCTTTGGTTCGAGATGGAGCTATTTTGGCTGAGTTGCAAGTGAGGCCAAACCTGCTACAACAGATTTTAGATGGGCAAAAGGTAGATGAAAAGTTAATGGCTATTATGAGCAAAATCTCAGAGGGAAAAGCAACTGACTATGAGGTGAAAGCAGATGGGTGTCTGTACTACAAAAGAAGACTGTGTGTACCAGATGATGTGGAATTGAAGGCCAGTATTCTAAAAGAGGCACACACCAGTGTATATGCTATGCACCCAGGAAGTAAAAAAATGTATCATGATCTAAAGCTTCAGTATTGGTGGCCTGGTATGAAGAAGGATATAGCTGACTATGTGACTAAATGCTTGACATGTCAGCAAGTTAAGGCAGAACATCAAGTTCCATCGGGTTTGCTACAGCCTATACGCATACCTGAATGGAAATGGGATCGGGTCACCATGGATTTTGTAAGTGGTCTACCTCTCACCCAGAAGAAACATGATGCAGTATGGGTGATAGTAGATAGATTGACGAAGTCAGCACACTTTCCGCCAGTTAGGACTGACTACTCACTGGAGAAGTTAGCAGAATTGTATATCAGTGAGATAGTTAGACTGCATGGAATTCCACTTTCCATTATATCTGATCGAGACCCAAGGTTTACATCGAGATTTTGGAAGAAGTTGCATGAATCCTTGGGTACACAACTCCACTTTAGCACAGCTTTCCATCCTCAAATGGATAGGCAATCAGAAAGAGTAATCCAGGTAAACAATTGAAACCAATGGAATTAATACAAATATTGAACTAAAATGATAATAATAACATGAAATATATGTCAGGTCCTTGAGGATATGCTAAGGAGTTGTGTCATTGAGTTGGAGGGAAGTTGGGATAGATACCTACCACTGGCAGAATTTGCATACAACAATAGCTACCAAGCTAGCATCCAAATGGCTCCGTATGAAGCACTGTATGGGAGGAAATGTAGAACTCCAGTGTGCTGGACTGAATTGGGCGAACACAAATTAGTAGGGCCAGACCTGGTGAAACAGACTGAGGAGAAAGTAAAACTAGTCAAAGCCAATTTGAAGGTTGCCTCAGATAAACAGAAATCTTATGTTGATTTGAAGAGAAAAGAAATAGAATATGCGGTTGGCGACAAAGTGTTCCTCAAGGTGTCACCGTGGAAGAAGGTACTGAGGTTTGGAAGAAAAGGTAAGTTAAGCCCTAGTTTCATTGGCCCATATGAAGTCATTGAACGTATGGGACCAGATGGCTTCTGTGCTAGCTTTACCACCGTAGTGGACAAGATCCACAATGTGTTCCACGTGTCTATGCTAAGAAGATACCGCTCAGATCCTTCACATGTCATCTCCATGGAAGAAATTGAAGTACAACCGGATTTGACATATGAAGAAGAACCCATATGGATCCTGGCTCGGGAACTGAAAGAGTTGAGAAATAAGCAGATTCCACTAGTGAAAGTGCTTTGGAGGCACCACAACACCGAGGAGGCAACAGTTCCCTCAACTGTTTGCATCAGGTAAATTTCGAGGACGAAATTTAAATTAGAGGGGAAGAGTTGTAACACCCTCCCTATAGAAATTCCATATATTCTACTGTTCTGGTGATCGGTGTCTCTCCGGATAGGTAGAACATTCAGAAAAATATTTAAACTAAAGTAAAGAACCATAATTAACTCAAATATTAATAAGAAAAATTTAGGAAAAATTTTAGAAATAAAATACAATCAAGTTAAATGAGCCGGTGCCCTAGCGATGGGTAACCTCGCAACTAGGAGCCCTAGACCCAGGGAAAAATTCATAAAATAATTTTTGAGACTCCAGAGAAGGGTCATTGAGGTTTCTATGGCATTAGAATGCCAAGGAAATGCTTAGAAAAATTTTTCAATCGGTACAGACAATTTTGGCTCAATAAGCCAAACGGAGGGCATTTTGGTCATTTCGTCTTCAGAGATGATTTTTGGCCGACTTGTCCAGTTAAGTAAATAATTATTATGACATAAAATATAAATAAATACTGCTAAAAATTAAATTGAAAATGAGTAGAGAAGAAAGGAAACGAAAATGAAAAAATATGCCAATTTTGACATCATATGATGTCATTAAACCCTTCTCCACCAATCACATTTAACCAAGCCACTTAAAACAAATAAAAAGAGGTAAAAGGAGGTAAAAAATAAACAAAAGCCATCTGCTTTCTTCCTCAAGAAAAACCAGGCGTCACCCTTCCCACCCCAACCACCATGAAAGCTTAAGGTGAGCTTGAAATCACCCTCCAAACCACCTCAAAACCCTAGTCTCCCTTCACAAAAACTCATCCTTACACCTAGAACAAGCTTTGGACAGCAAAAAGAAAGGAAGAAAGTGAAGTTGTGAAGCTTTGGAAACTGCCTAAGTCAAGGTTAGTGTCAAATTCTTCTAAAAATTTTGTGTATGGCTACCATTGAACATGATTTTGGTGTTGTAAACCATGGATTGTATGTGTATGAAAATTTTAGTTGTTAGAGTTAGGGTTTGAGCATGAAATTGAGACTTTAATCATATAATGATGAAAGTGAGTTTTAATGGTCAATTAGTGACCATTTGGTTATTGGTAAATAAGAAATAAAGTGTGTTTAGTGATGAGATTTAGGTTTAGTGTGGCTGCCCTAGGTGACCTGCAGAATTAGACATGAGTCTAGCAGGTTTGGGCAGCCATAACTTGAATTATAGAGGTTCAATTGGTGTTTGTCCAATTGGACATGAAGCTAGACACAAAATGGCACAACTTTGGTGAAGAAACCATGCCCATAAGACCAAACCAAGTGGACCAAAACCTTGCTCCAATCTGGGTGACCTGCAGTCTGTTTCTGCAGAATGACCAAATGAACAGTATTTGGTCATTTGGCCATAACTTAGTGTAGAATGGTCCAATTGACCTGAAGTTTTACCCACAACAAGCTGAGATATAGACCAACAACATTCATGAAGAAACCTAACCCAAATTATGACTAGAACCTATCCAACAAGTGAGTTGAAGTCACTGTTCACTGCACTGTAGATATGGTCAGTCCACAAAAATTTCAATCCGGGCACTTGAGCTAAAAAACTCCAAATGGAGTGATACAATAAAGGAAATTCAACTAGATAAAATAAGAAAAAAACTTTCATGTTTATCATTTTGCCAAATTCCCACTGCAAAATTGACCAATGGAACAGTAAAAACAAGGCATAAAAACTGAAAATTCTGCCCAACTAACATTAAGCTTAGAAATGGTATTGGCAACCAATACCAACAAATTTTGAATGCAAAATGTGGTATGTTGATGAGATTAAAACCAATGTACCCATTGCCTATACAAAAGTCAACATTTTTGTTGACCAATGAATGGAATAGTAACACTAAAACTTAAATTCCAAAATTTGTGAAACTTAAAAGTGTGAAATGCCCTAGTATACCTAACAAGATTGGTTTAGATAGCTTGGCATGCCAATAGGGTTCAGTTAGCAGTACTACTGTCACACCCTACTCCCCCGTAAGATGTAACATGATCCTGTAGTACACCTAATGAATTACCGTACTTCGCCTACCAATAACCCATTAGATATACTATAAGGGATTTTAAAAATAATTTTTGTGAAATTTAAATCATCGATTAAAATCTGGTGTTATAAATTTTTTTCAAAATTTCGGCAAAGTACTGGCTGTATTTTGAGAAAACAGTTCTTCAATCCTGCAAAAGAAAGTGCTCCCAATGTGTTTTCTCAAATACAACTTCAATAACTTCATTTGCACTCATAATTCAAATCTCAATAATCAAATCAATCTCCTCTTAAAAGAAACATTTCATTGATTACAAGACTCAAAATTAATATTACAAAACTATTCGGATAAATGAAATCCCAACCTTACATTTACAATAATTTACATTTAATTACATACCAAAATATTTTACAAGAGTTTTTATACAACTGCTCAAATAATATACATACATATTATTACATGCATACATCAAAACCTATATACATGGGTATACCTATAATATACCTGGAGCTGATCTGAAAGTGTCTTCAAAGAAACTTACTCACTGCTCTATGCTCTTCTTACCTACGACAGCATACAAAGCTATCGCTGAGTGGTGAACTCAGTGGTGCACAACTATAATTTAAAACATAGTACAATATACATTGACAAAATTTATAGTAAATAATTTGGAAATCTGAATACTCATCAAATTCCAAAACTCAAAATATTCATTGGCAATAATGTGAATCATTTGTATAAAATGACTTCGATCATGAAATTCAATTTATCAAATCATAACTAGCCATTTAGGTAATTCCAACAAAATCAATTATACATAAATCATAATTGAAATCACAATTCTTTACTATTCAAAAGCCATTCTGTATCTCAAAAACCATGCTGTATCTTAAAAATCATTCTTTATCTCACTAACTATGCAAGACTAATCCGAAAGGGCCATATTTGATGTGATTCTAACTCCCTATGGTCAGGGAGGTCGAATCATATTCTAACTCCCTATGGTCGGGGAGGTCGAATCATCGTGCACAGTACCATCACAATAATGAATCTTCCACAAGGGCCATAATGATAAAATAAACTTAGATCTAACCTCAAATCAGAGAAAAATCTAAGTCTGTGCACGTACCATGGTAATTAAAACACAACTCATTGTCTTCTCAACAAATGAGAGAGACGGGTAATAACCTAGTCAAGCATCTTTAGTGAGATATAAAACAATATCACAATCCTTTTAGTGAGCATAAATCACAATATAATTTGATTCAAATTCAATTCCAATATCCAATAATTTTTATGCTCATCACAATTCAAATCATAAATTTGCATTTTCCAAGAAAATTACCATCACAATTCAAAACATGTTCTATCACAATTTTCCAAAACATAATTTATTCAATCCATAACAATGCTTAATACTTGTGGAAATACAATTTCACAAAGCTAAATTCATACATACTATAACAATTTTCAACAATCATTGAATTAAATCCAATGCTTGTTAAACATAATACATAAGAAAAATATGTCATTTAATCATATGAAATATTCAAACAAAATTAGTTAATAACTAGTTGTGCACAAACCTCTGATAACTGTCTCTTGGCTCTGACTCAGTGTTTCCTTCCCCTTCCCTGAGTCTTTGCTAACTGAGAAACACAATTTGAAGTGTTTCAGTACTCATTTAAACTGTCTCTAAGAATAAGGTTCAATATTTAATTTATTGAATTCTATTATTTCCTTAGTCAACCTAATGTCGACCCTCGATGCATTCTAGGTAAATTTGGTTTTAATTTTACTAATATGTCACATTCAATAGTCTTTTAGGGTTGGTACATGTTACCAAATTCATTTCCATGTATCTTGCATTTTCTTGCAATTTGCTGGATTCCGGGGTACTAGTTTTACCTAGTCGGACGACCTAGTTACCTCAGTTTTCAGGTTTCGGTCAAAACTATAAACTTGTAGACCTATGTCTTATGGAATGCGGGGCAAACTTTCAGGTCATTCTGAGTTATGTAGACCAAGTTATGGTCATTTTACTATTTCTGGTCAAATTGCACTAAAATTGGTCATTTTAGGTCATTTTAGGTCAATTTTGGTTCGGCCAGTTTTTGGACCCGAACTTGTGCAAGCTGTTTGACTTGCTTATGGTCATTTCTGGGCTTTGGTGTCTTCATAAGACTTGTAGATATGGGTCTTACCTATTCATGGTAAAAAGTTCAGGTCAATTGGACCTACTTTGGGTGAGTTATGGTCTAAACACTAACTGCTGCCCAAATGGTCAATTTTCAGGCCTTATTTGCACTTAATCCGGATTTGGTCATTTTTCAAGCTACCTTGCAAGCAGAATTTTGGTATTCTTCCTTCATGAAAGTTGGCACATTTTGTGTCTAGTCTCACCAACAATTGGTCTCATAGCAATTGGAGCCACACACTTAAAGTTCTAGGCTCAAAACTCAAACTGCCTTATTGCATTTCTTTCATACACATCAAGGACCACTCTTAACACTTACCAAACTCAACATTCAAGCCAATTCTGGTTGTACCATAACCTAAACATAATTCACAATATATTATAGGTCATTTTGGCAGCTTACAATTATATTCAATGTGCACCATTTAGTACAGAATTTTTCAAACCAAATTTACAACAATTCAATCACCTAACCATAACACTTTTACATGTCCAACTTCACACCATCACACACATACCCAAACTGCCATAATAACCAACACAATTTAACATCATTATTCCATAAACCAAGCATGAATTCCAGCATTCTTCAAGAGTTAACAAACTGCCACAATGGTACACCTCCATAATTGTCTTCAAACTCAAATTTTTCACTTGGTCACCATTCCACATACATGAAGTTAACTTACCAAACTTTGAATCACATTAGCCAAAGTTAATTCTCCATAATACATGTAATTATATTTCATTTAGTGTACAATCCCATGGCTGTCCATTTAGACAATCACACATATAATTTCAAACTCAACGAAAATTTCCAATTTAAGTGTTCAATTTAACATACATCAATAACTAACTTACTAAACTTTGATTTACTTTAATCAACACTAATACCCATCAAATGCATGTGAAAATAATTCAAATTCTTAAGTTGCCATGGCTGCCTAACTAGTACATAACAACAATTCACCAAAATTTCAAAATCTCTTCATAAATCAAATGCCCATAACATCCTTACAAACTTTAACAAAGCAACAATCAAAAACTCAAACTTACCTATGGATGAGGCTTCTTAAATCTTCACTAAACTCCCTTGATTTTGGTATCTACTTCTTCCTTGTGAGGTGGGGATCAAAATTACTTAAGACAAGTAAGGAAAATTCAACTTGAAAATGGGTGGAGTGTGGCATGCAAATGGGGCGGCCATGGGAGGATTTTGTTGGAGTTCATTTCGGCAATGGTGATTTTTAAGGTTGAAGATGAAGTGTGAGTGGAGGTAATCTGCCCACTTAATACATATTTAAAATCCTTAGTGGTCCACTCACCTAAGAAAATAATTAAATATGATTTAAGTGCTAATTATCCAACTTATACTCCACTTTTGGCTATTTACATTAGGTACCCCTAATTTAATTTTTCATCACATTTTCCAAGTGTAATATTATTTATTTTTAATGGACATTTAGGTCAAAAGACAACTCGGGGTATCAAATGACCACAATGCCCCTGTTCGGGTTGCATTCCCGATTTTTCGGTAACACCGGGTTTTGTCCGTTTTTCGATTTCTCACTTTTCTTTGTACTAATTAATTAATTTTTCTTTGATATTTCTAATGGAATTTATACTTCAATTGATGTCTCTTGAAGTCCTAACAATATTTTCCAGGGTTCCTCGCGGTCCAGGGCTAGTCAACAGTCCACGCCGTGACTTCCCGGTGCGGTCACCCATCGCTAGGGTTCTCGGCTCGCTTAACTTGATTGCATTTCTTTACTATTATTTTTCCTTTGTTTTTCTTGTATTTTATTTTCTTGTATTTCATTATTTTATGTCTCCTCACTCATATTGAAGTGTAGTTCTAGGCATCCTAGCTATCCGGACAACACTAGTCACTGGAACAGTAGAACGCACTACTGAACATAGGGGTTTTACAATTCTCCCCCTCCCCCCCACCCCCCTTAAAATAAATTTCGTCTCGAAATTTTACCTGGCATTAGTCTCTGAACAGCTGTGGGTGTTGTCTCCTCATATCCTCTTCACGTTCCCAAGTAGCTTTCTGGCCTGAATGATGGTTCCACAACACTTTAACCAGGTATATCTGTTTGTTCTTCAACTGCTTCACCTCATAAGCTAGAATTTCTATGGGTTTTTCCTCATATGAGAGGTCTAGATTTACCTCAATCTCTTCAACTGATAGTATATGAGATGGGTCTGATCTGTACCTCCTTAACATGGACACATGGAAGACACTGTGTATCCTTGCTAACTCCGAAGGTAATGCCAACCGATATGCCAAAGGACCCACTCTTTCCAGAACCTCATATGGTCCGATGAAATGAGGACTCAGTTTCCTCTTTCTGCCAAATCTCATAATCCTCTTCCAAGGAGAAACTTTGAGGAATACCTTATCACCTACTGCATATTTAATATCTCTTCTCTTCAGATCAACATAGGACTTCTGACGGTCTGACGCAGCCTTGAGTCTATCTCTGATCAATTTGATCTTTTCCTATGTTTGCTAAACAATTTCTGGCCCAATCATCTTTCTTTCACCAACTTCATCCCAACATAGGGGAGTTCTGCACTTTCTGCCATACAAAGCTTCATATGGAGGCATCCCAATGCTTGATTGGTAGCTATTGTTATAAGCAAACTCAATCAAAGGCAAGTGTGTATCCCAACTACTTTCAAACTCAATCACACAAGCCCGTAGCATATCCTCCAATATCTGAATAACTCTTTCAGGTTGTCCATCTGTTAGTGGGTGGAATGTTGTGCTGAAGTTCAATCTAGTTCTTAGGGCTCTCTGAAGACTACCCCAGAATCTAGAAGTGAACCTAGGATCTTTGTCAGATGCAATCGATACTGGCACTCCATGCAATTTTACAATTTCATATATGTACAATCTGGCCAATCTTTCCAGGCTATAGTCCATCCGGACTGGCAAAAAGTGAGCAGACTTGGTTAGTCTATCAACTATGACCTATACTGCATCTTAACTATTATGTGTCCTTGGAAGTTTCATTACAAAATCTAGAGTTATCTGTTCTCTTACTATGTTTCATAGGGTGCCACTTGTATGCTAGCTTGACACTTATTAATGTATACAAATTCTGTTAGTGGGATGTATCTGTCCCATCTCCCTCAGATTCAAGGACAGAAGTTCTCAGTATATTCTCGAGGGTTCATTACATTTTACAGGTTATTATTATTATCATTTCATTTCATTATTTATAGAAACTCAATGAGTTTCAAAATTTACCTGAATCACTTGTTTCGACTGTCCATCCCTCTGAGGATGATAAGTCGTACTGATATCTCTAAGCTTATAGCAATTACTATGGTATAGGTAATTCACATTAATGTAACCGAGTCACTGACTCCAGCTACCTTACAAGTGTAGTCATTTGATAGGCTAGTTCTAAAGTTTTAAATTTCTTACTAGAATTTTTTCACATTTATTTCCCTTAATAGTACTCTATTCGGGCGCAACTGTATCAATTTATAGATTACTTACAAATATTCTTAATTTATTGTACCACGAGGAAGCACGTAGCTCTACACAATAATCCCATATCGGTACTGTAATCTGCAGCTTATAATACAAACATCGAGAACATTATATAGTCACTACGTTATAACCTCATGAGCTAGGTTTTCTAACATCTTATCTTTCTTGAATCCACTAATATCCCAAACCAATTCTGATTACAATATCCATTAATAATTACTAACAGTAACATCTTTGCCCTCATCTAGAGCAATTCTATTACTGTAACTTACTTTTAGGTCCTCTTGCCTTACATTAAGTAGGCTCGTCAATTAGCTTTATAGTTTATGGTATGTTAGAAATACTTTTAGCTAACAATTCTTCCAAAATTAATGTCAATCATACTTGTTATTGTAGTTTTGATCCTAAAAGACTAGTCACTAATGCATTAAAATTTATTCCCTTGTAAAGGAATAGCAACAAAACATAGAATTCTAACACTAACATATAAATAAGTAGTGCTGGGATCAAATAATAACTCATTGTTTCTTTCAAAAATTAAGAACTTACCAGCAGCTATATCCAAAGTTTCTGCTCTTTCCCCTTGGCGCATAGTGGACGCTCTGACTAGTGCGCTACTATATTCGGGTTAATTCACTGTGTTATAGTGGTGAGGAGTACCAACTCTATTTCTATCTCGACTTTGATTGACGGTCTGTGGACTCCGGAGAGCAGATCGAGGTGCTCTAGTACAATCTTTAGCAAAGTGTCCAAGTTTTCCACAATTGTAGTAGGCTCCAGAGGCCTTACGACAAATACCTCCATGTAGCTTACCACAAACATGGTAGAAACGGGCAGAATAGGAACTTCTGGTTGTTCGATGACTAGATCTTGATGTTCTCTGCCCTAATGATCCGCCTCTGTCATATCTCTGAGCTTGGGGTTCCTCAAATTCTTTTCTCTTCCCCAAATTACTGCTCGAGTCCTGACTCATAGATTTCCCCCTTTTCTCTATTTCACACTGCCCTTGTGGGGGTTGGGTCTGTACTTGGGCTTGGGCTGACCGATTATCAGCCATTTGTTGGAAGAAAGTGGCCATTTGCTTGGCCATTTGTGCAGTAATTTGTACTAGTAAAACTGGTACAGTCGGGCCTTTGACACTTTGTGGAGCTGGGGCCTCAACTTGTACTTATGCTATCACAGACTATTCTATTGTCTCATTCTTCTCTTCCATATCTTTTCACAAGATTTTCTATTCCTGTACAACCAACATAAGGAGATTCCTCTCCATTAGTTCATATTTATGATGTAAATGTACTATATGTATCAAACATTTGAGTAATTGTAGTTACCGACAAAAAGATTTAAAATTCACAGTTCAAAATTTACTTTAAAGCCATTGCTCTGATACCACAAAACATGTCACACCCTACTCCCCCGTAAGATGTAACATGATCCAGTAGTACACCTAATGAATTACCGTACTTCGCCTACCGATAACCCATTAGATATACTACAAGGGATTTTAAAAACAATTTTTGTGAAATTTAAATCATCGATTAAAATCTGGTGTTATAAAATTTTTTCAAAATTTTGGCAAAGTGCCGGCTGTATTTTGAGAAAACAGTTCTTCAATCCTGCAAAAGAAAATGCTCCCAATATGTTTTCTTAAATACAACTTCAATAACTTCATTTGCACTCATAATTCAAATCTTAATAATCAAATCAATCTCCTCATAAAAAAAACATTTCATTGATTACAAGACTCAAAATTAATATTACAAAACTATTCAGATAAATGAAATCCCAAACTTACATTTACAATAATTTACATTTAATTACATACCAAAATATTTTATAAGAGCTTTTATACAACTGCTCAAATAATTTACATACATATTATTACATGCATACATCAAAACCTATGTACATGGATATACCTATAAAATACCTGGAGCTGATCTGAAAGTGTCTTCAAAGAAACTTACTCACTGCTCTATGCTCTTCTTACCTGCGACAGCATATAAAGCTATCGCTGAGTGGTGAACTCAGTGGTGCACAACTATAATTTAAAACATAGTACAATATATATTGACAAAATTTATAGTAAATAATTTGGAAATCTGAATACTCATCAAATTCCAAAACTCAAAATATTCATTGCCAATAATGTGAATCATTTATATAAAATGACTTCGATCATGAAATTCAATTTATCAAATCATAACTAACCATTTAGGTAATTCCAACAAAATCAATTATACATAAATCATAATTGAAATCACAATTCTTTACCATTCAAAAGCCATTCTATATCTCAAAAACCATGCTGTATCTTAAAAATCATTCTTTATCTCACTAACTATGCAAGACTAATCCAAAAGGGCCATATTTGATGTGATTCTAACTCCCTATGATCGGGGAGGTCGAATCACATTCTAACTCCCTATGGTCGGCGAGGTCAAATCATCGTGCACAGTACCATCACAATAATGAATCTTCCGCAAGGGCCATAATGATAAAATAAACTTAGATCTAACCTCAAATCAGAGGAAAATCTAAGCCTATTCACGTACCATGGTAATCAAAACACAACTCATTGTCTTCTCAACAAATGAGAGAGACGGGTAATAACCTAGTCAAACATCTATAGTGAGATATAAAACAATATCACAATCCTTTTAGTGAGCATAAATCACAATATAATTTGATTCAAATTCAATTCCAATATCCAATAATTTTTATGCTCATCACAATTCAAATCATAAATTTGCATTTTCCATGAAAATTACCATTACAATTCAAAACATGTTCTATCACAATTTTCCAAAACATAATTTATTCAATCCATAACAATGCTTAATACTTGTGGAAATACCATTTCACAAAGCTAAATTCATACATACTATAACAATTTTCAATAATCATTGAATTAAATCCAATGCTTGTTAAACATAATACATAAGAAAAATATGTCATTTAATCATATGAAATATTCAAACAAAATTAGTTAAAAACTAGTTGTGCACAAACCTCTCTGATAACTGTCTCTTGGCTCTGACTCAGTGTTTCCTTCCCCTTCCCTGAGTCTTTGCTAACTGAGAAACACAATTTGAAGTGTTTCAGTACTCATTTAAACTGTCTCTAAGAATAAGGTTCAATAATTAATTTATTGAATCCTATTATTTCCTTAGTTAACCTAATATGTCGACCCTCGATGCGTTCTAGGTAAATTCGGTTTTAATGTTACTAATATGTCACATTCAATAGTCTTTTAGGGTTGGTACATGTTACCAAATTCATTTCCATGTATCTTGCATTTTCTTGCAATTTGCTGGATTCCGAGATACTAGTTTTACCTAGCCGGACGACCTAGTTACCTAGGTTTTCAGGTTTTGGTCAAAACTATAAACTTGTAGATCTATGTCTTATGGAACGCAAGCCAAAATTTCAGGTCATTCTGAGTTATGTAGACCAAGTTATGGTCATTTTATTATTGCTGGTCAAATTGCAATAAAATTGGTCATTTTAGGTCATTTTAGGTCAATTTTGGTTCGGCCAGTTTTTGAACCCGAACTTGTGCAAGCTGTTTGACTTGCTTATGGTCATTTCTGAGCTTTGGTGTCTTCATAAGACTTGTAGATATGGGTCTTAACTATTCATGGTCAAACTTTCAGGTCAATTGGACCTGCTTTGAGTGAGTTATGGCCAAAAGGCTAACTGCTGCCCAAATGGTCAATTTTCAGGCCTTATTTGCACTTAATCCGGATTTGGTCATTTTTCAAGCTACCTTGCAAACATAATTTTGGTATGCTTCCTTCATGAAAGTTGGCACATTTTGTGTCTAGTTTCACCTCCAATTGGTCTCATACCAATTGGAGCCACACACTTAAAGTTCTAGGCTTAAAACTCAAACTGCCTTATTGCATTTCTTTCATAGACATCAAGGATCACTCTTAACACATACCAAACTCAACATTCAAGCCAATTCTGGTTGTACCATAACCTAAACATAATTTACAACATATTATAGGTCATTTTGGAAGCTTACAATTACATTCAATGTACACCATTTAGTACAGAATTTTTCAAACCAAATTTACAACAATTCAATCACCTAACCATAACACTTTTACATGTCCAACTTCACACCATCACACACATACCCAAACTGCCATAATAACCAACACAATTTAACATCATTATTCCATAAACCAAGCATGAATTCCAGCATTCTTCAAGAGTTAATAAACTGCCACAATGGTACACCTCCATAATTGTCTTCAAACTCAAATTTTTCACTTGGTCACCATTCCACATACATGAAGTTAACTTACCAAACTTTGAATCCCATTAGCCAAAGTTAATTCTCCATAATATATGTAATTATATTTCATTTAGTGTACAATCCCATGGCTGTCCATTTAGACAATCACACATATAATTCCAAATTCAACAAAAATTTCCAATTTAAGTGTTCAATTTAACATACATCAATAACTAAATTACTAAACTTTGATTTACTTTAATCAACACTAATACCCATCAAATTCATGTGAAAATAATTTAAATTCTTAAGTTGCCATGGCTGCCTAACTAGTGCATAACAGCAATTCACCAAAATTTCAAAATCTCTCCATAAATCATCCTTACAAACTTTAACCAAAAAATAATAAAAAACTCAAACTTACCTATGGATGAGGCTTCTTAAATCTTCACTAAACTCCCTTGATTTTGGTATCTACTTTTTCCTTGTGAGGTGGGGATCAAAATTACTTAAGACAAGTAAGGAAATTTCAACTTGAAAATGGGGGGAGTGTGGCATGCAAATGGGGCGGCCATGGGAGGATTTTGTTGGAGTTCATTTCGGCAATGGTGATTTTTAAGGTTGAAGATGAAGTGTGAGTGGAGGTAATCTGCCCACTTAATGCATATTTTAAATCCTTAGTGGTCCACTCACCTAAGAAAATAATTAAATATGATTTAAGTGCTAATTATCCAACTTATACTCCACTTTTGGCCATTTACATTAGATACCCATAATTTAATTTTTCATCACATTTTCCAAGTGTAATATTATTTATTTTTAATGGAAATTTAGGTCAAAAGACAACTCGGGGTATCAAATGACCACAATGCCCCTGTTGGGGTTGCATTCCCGATTTTTTGGTAACACCGGGTTTTGTCCGTTTTTTGATTTCTCACTTTTCTTTGTACTAATTAATTAATTTTTCTTTGATATTTCTAATGGAATTTATACTTCAATTGATATGTCTTTAAGTCCTAAAATTTTTTTCTAGGGTTCCCCGCGGTCTAGGGCTAGTCAACAGTCCACGCCGTGACTTCCCAGTGCGGTCACCCATCGCTAGGGTTCTCAGCTCGCTTAACTTGATTGCATTTCCTTACTATTATTTTTCCTTTGTTTTTCTTGTATTTTCTTTTCTTGTATTTCGTTATTTTATGTCTGCTCACTCATAATGAAGTGTAGTTCTAGGCATCCTAGCTGTCCGGACAACACTTGTCACTGGAACAGTAGAACGCACTACCGAACATAGGGGTTTTACAACTGCACATGGCATTATGCCATTCTGTGATTTCATGGCTTTTAGCCATTCTGACATTGTGTTGGGACTTGGCCTTGTACCTAATGTTATTACAGCTTATTAGCTGTTCTGTTGCACACTGGGAGATACATATGTGACCGATGGTGTGACGGCCCGAGGTACTTGATGCCTAGTGCCAGTTTACCCGCTTATCCAGTCCAATCGTCCAGTATAGGTTACTTGGGCAACCAAAATGAAAGTGGATAAATTTAATGAATAATGAATATAACAAGTACAAAATAAGTAAGACTACAAATACTCAACGAAAATTTATTTGCAATGAGACATCGATATATTCACTGCATATTTATTTTATGTTATTTCTTTTTATTTTATTATTGGCACTACTAAGCATTATTGCTTAGCGTGTTGCTTTTGCCACGCGTAGGTTCTGGAGATACTGACCGAGAGCCCAGTAGACCACAAACTGTGTGAGACCTTCTTCAGCTTTGCATAGTATCCGTGTCACCTCAACATCTTCAGTGCATTGGTAGGACACTAGGTTTCATTTTGGTATTTTGTAACTAACTTTTATTTTCTCATGTGTAATTGAAATTTATGGCATGTATTTTGATGTTAATGTAAATAGTGAAAATTGTATTTATGAATGGAAAATTGAGTATTTATTTATTGCTTATATATGAATACCATGAGAAATTAATGATTGAGAAATGGAAATGATGTTGAAAAATATTGAGATTTTGATAATTATCGGAGTTTGAGAATGATTGGAAATTATTATTAGAAGTGTTTTTCATAGGTTCCGAAGAACTGTTTTCTCCATTTTTAGCCGGTACTATGCCGAATTTTCTATAAAATTTTCGGAACCTCAAATAAATTATAATTTCAATAAATGACTTGAATGAATTATATTTCACAAATTATATTCAAAACTATGATAAAAATAAATTAAGGAAGAATAAAAATGATTGAGATAAAATAGAGTGTTTCAATACACTGTGTGACATATCTTACTCGGATATACTGTAGACGGGTAAGGGGTGTCACACTACTCAAGGGCTGCCATAGGTGTTCTTGGTGTGGACAAGCTAGAGGGACAACATCTGGTGTTCTGAAGACGCATCTAAAAGGCACAAATACACTGCAGTGCATCAAGAGGTTAGTGTATTTGTTCTTAATTTAATCTAGGGTTCCCAAATTAATCTGATTAATTTAAAAATCTTAAATAGCAAATATAGATCCAAAAACATATTAAAAGTATTTTAATATGTTGTTTATCATTGAAATCAAATAGATAAAAATAAATCTTGCATGATGCATGTGACCCTAGGTGAAAATTTTTGAATTCAATGGTATAAACTTGTGTTTTATGCACTTCCGTTCCTTCAATTGGTATCAGAGCCACTATATTTTCCATTTAGATTGTTGATTATATGATTTAATTGTGTGATTTGATCATGAGATGATTAATCCATTGCTGGTTGCAATGGATGTGTGGCGGCATGCTTAAAGAACACCATTTTTAGTGTGCCAATTTTGGCTTCCATGGGTGGCTCATGGTTTGGCTTTTTAATTTGCAATTGTTGTATGATCTAAAAGCTCATCCTATGTCTTATTAAATTGTTTAATTAGAATTTTAATCACACAATTAAATTTTGATTCAAATCAGAATTTTAAAAATTATTTGAATGTGATTCAAATCTGAATTTTAAAAGTTGTTTGAATGTGATTCAAATATGAATTTTTAAAGCTGTTTGAATCATATTTAAATCTGATTTTTTAAAGTTGTTTGAATAATATTCAGATCTAAATTTTTAAAAATTGTTTGAATGTGATTCAAATCTGATTTTTTAAAAATTGTTTGAATGTGATTCAAATCTGAATTTTCAAGATTGTTTGAATGAGATTCAAATCTGAATTTTTAAATTTATTTGAATCATATTCAAATCTGGATTTTTAAGTTGAATATGAGATATTCCATTTAATTTAAGTATGTATGTTTTATTTAATTGTTAAATAGTGATATGCATGATGGATGATCATGGACTATAAAAGACCAATGTGATTGGATTTATTTCTTTTATGTTTCTTTGGGATTGTAAATTAATTAATTAATTTTAATTTATTTTGGGCATGTATTATTAAGTTTGTAATAATTTTTGGGTTTTAATTTCATTTATTTAAGTTATTGTAAATTCGCCTTGGTATGCGAAAGATTACTATGTAATATTGGATTGCAAGAAGTTCAAGGAGGTCAAGAGCATTGGTAGGACTAGTGGGAGGAATTCAAGATCAAGAGTTGATTATTTACTCCTTCAGCAACTCTTGTAAAATAAATAAATGAAATGCACCTAGGAATGCCCTGATTTAATTCTTGGTGGCTCAGAATTGAATCCCTTAGAAAGTCCATAATCATACCATATTTATTGCTTATCCATGAATGCATGAGATGTATGGGAATGTATGCAATTATATGATATATGCATGCTAAATGGATAATGTGCAAAGTGAGACCTTAATAGCAATTAGGATGACCATAAAATCTTCCAAATAAATGATTAAGTTAGAAATGCTATAATTAAAGTAATTATAACATAGGCCCTCTATTGAGGTAATTATTTTAAGAAATTTTAAATACTTGCATAAGATGCAATTAATTTAAGAGATTTTCTTAAGAATAATTGTTAAGCATGAGATATTGTAAATATGTAAATGGTTTGGTGACCAATATTGGATGTACCTTAGGACATTAAAATTATTTGCATAATTACTGGCTCAATGGGATCAACTTAACTAATGCAAGATAAGTCAATAATGGATGTACCTGAGATTTTAAGCATTAGGGGCTAGGTAAAGGATTGAACCTCACATGAGATGTGATGGGCAAGGAGTTGCTCATTTATAGTTTATTGTAATTCCAATAATGGATATACCTGAGGATGATCAATAAAATTATAAGAATTCAATCACGCACTAGAAATCTATCCAACTAGGATTTCCGTTTTCTACTTTGAAAGTGTAGGATTCGCTAAGTTAGTGGGAGGACCAATTTAATTAAAAGACCATAATCATTTTGGTTAATTACAAGATACATTTACTAATTAATCTGGTTATTTTCTGCAGTTAATTTTCTGATAGTAATAAGTTACAGAAGCAGCATGAGAACATGCAGAGTGCGAGTGAGATCCTCCTTCACCTACAAGAGTTGTACGGTGAGCACAGCAGGAATGCTAGGTATGAGATATCTAGGCAGCTGTTCCGCATGAGGATGTCTGAGGGACAAAATGTTGGGGATCATGTCCATAAGATGATTCGGCTAATTGAGCAGTTGGAACATCTTGATTTCAACATGGATTTCCAACTATAGACGGATTTGATCCTTCAGTCCCTTCCTGAGTCTTTTGGGAATTTTGTGACAAATTTCTATATGACTAAATAGGAATGCACCTTAGCTGGTTTACTCAACATGCTGGTTATTGCCCAAAAGAATATGCCGGGCAATAATGGAAAAGAGGTTAATTTGATTGCATCTTCTTCTGCTGGAAAGTCCAACAAGAAGAAGGGCAATAAGAAAAAGAAACCTCAGATTCCTAGTCCTTCTAAGAAAATAGCTAAATAGAAAGGGAAGACTAAAGCTGATGGAGGCAAAGGAAAGTGTTTCCACTGCCAGAAGGATGGGCACTAGAAAAGGAACTGCCCAGAGTATCTTGCTTCTCTGAAGGACAAGAAGGATACACCTTCGGAAGGTATGTCCATATCTTATTATTTGGATTCTGATGATACTCATAGTTCATCTATTGTAACACCCCTCACCCGACTATAGTGTAGCCGAGCAAAGTGTGCTACATTCGGTGCCGGAGCACCCTATCTTATCTTACTTTATTCTTTTCATATTTTGATCTCGATATATTTTAATATTAATAAATTTTTTTACGGAGAAACTAGCGGAGTTTCCCCTATTTTATTACCAGTTGACGTATTTTACTATTTACCTGTTTGAAAGTTTCAATAATATTTTACAAATAAAATCTCATCAATTATTTTCATAACCATCTCATAATTCACATCTCATTCATATATCTCAATTTCATATTCATTTCCATGCATTATCTATATATTTCAAATCTGTCTTCGAATCCATATAATCTCATTCATGCTCAAATCACATAAGTAAAATTTTCAAATTTCTTTAATTTACATAATTTCATAATTTACATGATATATAAATTAATTACATATGAAAAAGCTAATTTATTAAATTACATTACATTTCTATTAATTACCTGCTCATAATCTACATTATAATACAATATCTAGCATTTTATACTAAATACAAAATATGATCTATATGGGCCCTATCTACATACATTGCTGAGCAGGTGACAACCTTGAATACTCCAGCCACTTCTGCAGATCTGGACTCCAAAAATCTTAGTCAAAGTACCTGCGCGAGGAAACAAATCCATCGCGCTAAGCATTGCTGCTTAGTGGTGCAATAATAGAACAAGAAAATAAAATATACAAATAAAGAAAGAACGAAGCATAATTTGAATATTTAAGAATCAATTTAATTTAATACAATGTGTCTAATATTAATTATCTTTTGTTCTCATTTGTTTCGCTTTGAAAGCGTTTAGTTCCGAAATTCACAGGGATGATGTACAACATACAGAATTAATAAAAATACTCAGTTTATATTTATATGGCAATAGAAGGTACATTTAAAATATTTAGTTAAGTTATACCTATTTTTGCAACTCTTTTATCATTTTACTTAACAATTTTTTTATGTGGTTTGGATCATTTCATAATTCTAACTAATTCTTTTGAAGTCTTATTAACTCATTTATTTGATTTCTAATATTTTTAATTACTAATAGTCTTAATTTATTTTAATAAATTACACTGCCCAAGTAACCTACGACAGGCTGACTAAACTGGATAACGGGTCGTTGGCTCTGGACACCGCGGTGCCTCGGGCCGTCATACCATGGGACGCATAACGTCAACCACGTATGCAGTCAGTATGGCTAAAAAGCCATGATAACACATAATGGGGCATAAAAGCCATGAATGTTGGCATAAAGCCATGAATACGGGCATAAAGCCATGAATACGGGCATAAAGCCATGAATACAGGCATAAAGCCTTTCGCAGTACTGCTAAAACAATACCCTATTGGCATGCCAAACTATCTAATCTGACACACATGTCTAGGCAATACAAGGGCACATAATATCATTAAACATTAATATATTGTGTTTTATGACTTCATTATTTCATAATAAATTTCAATTATAATTCATACATTCATTTGATCATTTATATGATCACAATTCACATCAATTATCCTTTTTATACCATTGTACTCAAAATACTTCTCCTTTCTATAATAATGAGAACTAATGTCTCATTCATACATTAATATGGTTCATTTATTCATTCATTATGTTATTCATATTGATCACAATTCTAAACAATGGTTCACATGTTCCATTGTATTCAAAACATTTTTCCTTTCTCATTTATACATTCAAGAATCTACTTATGTAATTACAAATTTTATATTTCAAGTTGAGTTACTAATATTTTATGAATTCCATTTGTGATGGGCATATAAGCCCTAACTATCTATTCACATCAATTAGGTGACTTATTTTTCATGTTTCCAGTAATCCATGAAAATTTCATGGACTTGAAATTTATGCTCTTAATTTCCTTTTAACAATTTTGACTAAGATGCATAGTCCACATTTGTCATACATTTCTAAGCATTAAGCTTAGAATTGGTTCTAGGTCTTCATCTTAATTTGCTAATTATTTTGACTACTATTCACCTTACTAGTCAACCAAAATGTTGACTTTTTCTACTTAATGGATATATTAGTTCTAATTACACCAAGATCCCACATTTTGAGTTTTACATTTGCTAGTATTAATTGCTAATTGCAATTTAAAGTCCCCTAGATGCATTTCTAATTTCACATTTTAAATTTCAATTTTTGGTGTCACTATTCACCTCATTGGTCAACAAAAATGTTGACTTTTGGATGGAAAATATGTACATTGGTTTTAACACTCTCAATGCACCACATTTTACATTTAAAACTTGTTGGAATTGAGCACCCATACCATTTCTAAACTTAAAACCAAGAGGGCAGAATTTTCAGTTTTTGAAGCCTAACTTTACTGTTCCATTAAGCACTGTTGCAGTGAGAATTTGAGGAAATGGTAAACATGAAAGTTATTCCTTATTTTGTCTAGTTGATATTCTTTTTTTGAATCACTCCATTTGGAGTTTTGTAGCTCCAGATATGGTCCAAAAACCACAGCTGGCCGGATTTCAATTCTGCAGAATTTACCAAATCTACAGTACCATGAACAGTGACTGTGACTGCCATTTGAGTTAGGTTCTGGTCATAATTTTGAGTAGGTTTCTTCATGAAAATTGTTTGTCTATGTCTTAAATTGTTTCTGTAAAAATTTCAGGTCAATTGACCATTTCTACAGTGAGTTATGGCTAAATGAACAGTTACTGTTCATTTGGTCATTCTGCAGAATTGGCTTGCAGGGTACCCGGATTGGGACCAACTTTTGGTCTACTTGCTTTGGTCTTTTGGGCATGGTTTCTTCAGCAAAAATGTGTCATTATAAGTCTAGTTTCATTTCCAATTGGCCAAACACCAATTGGACCTACACAGCCAAAGATATGGCAGTCCAAACAGGCTGGACTCACAGCCTCCCTACTGCTGTCACTAGGCAGCATGCCCATTTCAGTTTGCCATGCAATAGTTCACTCCTAATTATGGTCAACTTACCCCAAATGGTCACTAATTGACCATTAGAATGTTCTTTAACAATTTCCTAAGCAAAATCAAATTTTCACTCCCAAACCCTAGCTCAAAGTCAAGGTTTTCACAAATTTCCTTAGTTAACTCTTTCATTCCTTATATATATATATATATATATATATATATATATATATATATATATATATATATATACACTTTAAACATAATCTCTAATTCACTCTAAGTCCATTAAAACAATCAAACTCATTCCTTCCTTAGGGCTGCCGAAATTGAATTCTTTTCAATTTAATTTACAAATTCTTGTTCACTTTAAGTCCTTAACATGGAATGAAAGGGATTTAGGTATAAATATGCACTAACCTTTTTGAAACCAACCTTGAGCTTGTTATTCTTCAAGATTTCTCCTAGAATCATAATAATCATAATCAATTATAACTTCACTTTCCTAAATTAAATATCCAATAAAAATTCAACAGCATTTCCCCTTAAATTGGACTAAACTCCTATCATAAATCTTAAATCCACAACCACCCATTAATACCCAATCTGATAGCTTGTGCATTCAAATTTATATATAATGATCTAACCGTTAGATAAATCCCAAATTTTAACCATATATTCAAGACATCCCTATACAATATCAGTAAAAAATTTAGCATCAAATAATCTCTATATCATGAGATATCAAAACATTCATTCAACCCTTCAAAATCTGAATTTTTGCAGAAATCAGTCTTACTCAGACAGCTCATGCAAAAACAATTTATATCTCATAAACCACAAGTCTAAAATTCACCAAATTTTAACCCAGCAGCCTCAACATCCCAAATATCATTTGTACCAAATTTCATAATTTTATAAGCATCACTATGTATTAGCTCCAAAATATTTTTAGCTCTTAGCCCTTATCCAACATAGGGTGATCTAGTTATTTTGCCCTGAACGTAAGATTCACAAGTTGGAGTAGGCTCAGAGCCCAATGAGGATAGAATCCCCATTTTCTTCAATTTTGTAATCCTATCTTCTGCAACATGACATAACCTTAAGTGCCAAACATATTTTGAACTGGAGTTGGTTTTCACCATGGCATTGCATTCATTTAGATCACTTGCATTCATATTGTGTTTGTCATTATTATCTAAATAATAAAGACCAACATTCATATAACCCGAACCAACATATTTATTTCCAAAATAAATATTGCAAACATCATCTGTGAACTGAAATTTATAGCCATTTATAGTCAAACTAGATATAGAAATGATGTTCTTAAAAGTATCAGGTACATATAAAATATTATCCAAACATAAAACATGTCTAGACATGTAAAAAGATTTAGATCCTATGGCTAAAGCTTCAACAGTTGAGCCATTGCCAATCCGGAGTCTAACATCTCGAGAATGCAAGCTACTACTATTTGCTAGTTCCTACATATCATTAGAAATGTGAGAACTAGCACCAGCATCTAAAACCCAAGCTATAGATGTAACACCCTCTCGGTAGCAACTCCGTACATTCTACTGTTCCGGTGATCGGTGTCGGTCCAGACAGCTAGAACGTCCGGAAAAATATTTAAACTAAAGTCAGGAACCATAATTAACTCAAATATTAATAAGAAAAATTTAGGAAAAATTTTAGAAATAAAATACAACCAAGTTAAACGAGCCGGTGCCCAAGCGATGGGTAACCAGAGTGAAGTTGCGGTTCTTGCAACGAGGAGCCCTAGACCCGGGGAAAATTTCATAAAATAATTTTTGGGACTCCAGAGAAGGGTCATTGAGGTTCCTATGGCATTAGAATGCCAAGAAAATATTTAGAAAAATTTTTCAATCGGTACAGACAATTTTGACCCGTTAAGCCAAACGGAGGGCATTTTGGTCATTTCGCCTTCAGAGACGATTTTTGGCCGACTTGTCCAGTTGAGTAAATAATTAATATGACATAAAATATGAATAAACATTACTAAAAATTGAATTGAAAATGAGTAGAGAAAAGAAGAAAAGAAAATGAAGGAAAATGCTTAATTATGACATATGATGATGTCATTTAAAAGCCCCCTCCAATCACCATTTGACAAACCAATAAAAAGAGATAAAAATGACTTAAAATGAGATTAAAAAAAAAAGGAAACCAGTAGTTTCCTTCTTCATATGGGCTGGAATAAGAAAGAAAGAGAAAGAAAGAAAGAAAGGAAGAAGGAGAAGGAGATGAACAGTAGTAGAAATAGGGGTTCAGCAGGGCAGCATCTTTCTCTTCCGTCCAGGTGAGTTTGGCTCAACATCTACCGCTGATTTTTGGATATGTTTGAGGTATGTATGTGTGGAAGTTATGGTTAAAATTTGGTGATTGTTCAACGGTTGGATTTGGAGAAATATATTGTTGAACACAGGCTGTCTGTAGGTTGAATTCTGAATTTTGGCTACTGAAATTTGAGAAAAATAAATAGTTAGGATGCTTATACAAAGGGTGATCTAGTCATGTTGCTCTAAAGGCAAGATTCACAAGTTGGAGTAGGCTCAGAGCCCAATGAGGATAGAATCCCCATTTTCTCCAATTTTGCAATCCTATCTTCTGCAACATGACATAACCTTAAGTGCCAAATATATTTTGAACTAGATTTGGTTTTCACCATGGCATTGCATTCTTTTAGATCACTTGCATTCAATTTGTGTTTCTTACTATTATCCAAATAATAAAGACCATCATTCATATAACCCGAACCAACATATTTATTTCCAAAATAAATATTGCAAACATCATCTGTGAACTGAAATTCATAGCCATTTCTAGTCAAACTAGATATAGAAATGATGTTCTTAAAAGCATCAGGTACATATAAAATATTATCCAAACACAAAACATGTCCAAACATGTAAAAAGATTTAGATCCTATGGCTAAAGCTTCAAAGTTGAGCCATTGCCAATTCGGACTCTAATATCTTAAGAACGCAAGCTGCTACTATTTGCCAGTTCCTGCATATCATTAGAAATATGAGAACTAGCACCAGTATCTAAAACCCAAGCTGTAGATGAACTATGAGTATCATCAGAATCTAAATAACAAGATATGGACATACCTTCTGAAGGTGTATCCTTCTTGTCCTTCAGAGAAGCTAGATACTCTGGGCAGTTCCTTTTCTAGTGCCCATCCTTTTGGCAGTGGAAACACTTTCCTTTGCCTCCATTAGCTTTAGTCTTCCTTTTCTGTTTAGCTATTTTCTTTGAAGGACCAGGAATCTGAGGTTTCTTTTTCTTATTGGACTTTCCAGCAGAAGAAGATGCAATCAAAGCTACCTCTTTTCCTTTATTGCCCGGCATATTCTTTTGGGCAATAACCAGCATGTTGAGTAAACCAGCTAAGGTGCATTCCTGTTTAGTCATATGGAAATTTGTCACAAAATTCCCAAAAGACTCAGGAAGGGACTGAAGGATCAAATCCGTCTGTAGTTGGAAATCCATGTTGAAGTCAAGATGTTCTAACTGCTCAATCAGCTGAATCATCTTGTGGACATGATCCCCAACATTCTGTCCCTCAAACATCCTCATACGGAATAGCTGTCTAGATATCTCATACCTAGCATTCCTGCTATGCTCGCCATACAACTCTTATATGTGAAAGAGGATCTCACTCACACTCAACATGTTCTCATGCTGCTTTTGTAACTCATTACTCATGGAAGCAAGCATGTAACACTTAGCTCTCATATCATGCTCCTTCCACTTATCCAAAGTTTTATGTTCCTCTTGTGTGGCCTCTGGAGGTAAGGGACCATGAACATTTGAATCTACAACATATCCTTTATGTTCAAGGTTCAGGACAAGTTTCAAATTTCTTAGCCAATCAGACAGATTAGGTCCTGTTAACCTATTGCGATCAAGTATGCTTGCAAGGATATTGGATGGTGGTGGTTGTTTTGTGCTCATTTTTATCAGAAAATTAACTGCAGAAAATAACCAGATTAATTAGTAAATGTATCATGTAATTAACCAAAATGATTATGGTATTTTAATCAAATTGGTCCTTCCACTAACTTAGCGAATCCTACACTTCCAATGTAGAAAACAGATATCCTAGTTGGATGGATTTCTAGTGGGTGATTGAATTCTTATAATTCTATTGATCATCCTCAGGTACATCCATTATTGGAATTACAATAAACTATAAGTGAGCAACTCCTTGCCCATCACATCTCATGTGATGTTCAATCCTTTACCTAGCCCCTAATGCTCAAAATCTCAGGTACATCCATTATTGACTTATCTTGCATTAGTTAAGTTGATCCCATTGAGCCAGTAATTATGCAAATAATTTTAATGTCCTCAGGTACATCCAATATTGGCCACCAAACTATTTACATATTTACAACATCTCATGCTTAACAATTATTCTTAAGAAAATCTCTTAAATTAATTGCATCTTATGTAATTATTTAAAATTTCTTAAAATAATTGTCCCAATGGAGGGCCTATGTTATAATTACTTTAATTATAGCATTTCCAACTTAATCATTTGTTTGGAAGATTTTATGGTCATTCTAATTACTATTAAGGTCTCACTTTGCACATTATCCATTTAGCATGTATATATCATATAATTGCATACATTCCCATACATCTCATGCATTCATGGATAAGCAGTAAATATGGTATGATCATGGACTTTCTAAGGGATTCAATTCTGAGCCACCAAAAATTGAATCAGGGCATTCCTAGGTGCATTTCATTCATTCATTTTACAAGAGTTGCTGAAGGAGTACATAATCAATACTTGATCTTGAATTCCTCCCACTGGTCCCACCAATGCTCTTGACCTCCTTAACTTCTTGCAATCCAATATTACATAGTAATCCTTGGCATACCAAGGCGAATTTACAGGAACTTAAAAAAATGAAATTACAACCCAAAAATTATTACAAACTTAATAATACATGCCCAAAATAAATTAAAATAAATTAATTAATTTACAATCCCAAAGAAAATAAAAGAAATAAATCCAATCACATTGGTCTTTTATAGTCCATGATCATCCATCATGCATATCACTATTTAACAATCAAATAAAACATACATACTTAAATTAAATTGAATATCTCATATTCAACTTAAAAATCCAGATTTGAATATGATTCAAATAAATTTAAAAAATTCAGATTTGAATCTCATTCAAACAAATTTAAAAATTCAGATTTGAATCATATTCAAACAACTTTAAAAATTCAGATTTGAATCACATCCAAACATTTTTTAAAAAATCAGATTTGAATTTTATTCAATCAATTTTTAAAAATCAGATTTAAATATGATTCAAACAACTTTAAAAATTCAGATTTGGATCACATTCAAATAACTTTTAAAATTTATATTTGAATCACATTCAAACAATTTTTAAAATTTTGATTTGAATCATAATTTAATTGTGTGATAAAAATTCTAATTAAACAATTTAATTAGACATAAAATGGATCTTAGATCAAACAACACTTGCACATTCACCATCCATTTACCTTTGCTCACCATTGTGGTGCATTAACCATGCGCACCATGGTGTTCATCATTTGTGCCGCCACCTTGGCTTTGTAACCAGAAATGAACTTTTGATCTCATGATCAAACACACAATTAAATCATATAAACATCAATCTAAATGACAAATATAGTGGCTTTGATACCAATTGAAGGAGCGGAAGCGTGAAAAACACAAGTTTATACCATTGAATTCAAAATTTCACCTAGGGTCACATGCATCATGCAAGATTTATTTTTATCTATTTGATTTCAATGATAAACAACATATTAAAACTCTTTTAATATGTTTTTGGATCTGTATTTGCTATTTAAAATTTTAAAATTAATCAGATTAATTTTAGAACCCTAAATTAAATCAAGAACGATTACACTAACCTCTTGATGCACTGCAGCATGTCTGCGCCTTTGAGATTCATCTTCAGGACACCAGATGTTGTCCCTCTAGTTTGTCCACACTAAGAACACCTATGGCAGCCCTTGAATAGCTTCTAAAGCTTTTTCTATTAATTAGAAATTCAAGTTCTGCCTTTTGAGAGATTACAGATGTAAACAGGACACTAGAAACAATTTCTAGTATTCTTAATTCAAGAGATTGATGGCTAATCTCTTTGAATTGATGAGAGATGAAGAAGAATAGATGGAGAGCCTCAAAATGGCGTGACAAAGGAGAGGAGTGGCTGCTGGTTGTTTTTCTTTTTCATAACAACACTTATATAGCTAGGTTAACACATTAAACCCTTGCCACATGCCACCCTTTGATTAGCTCTAGGTTTAAGTGACCCAATAACATTGTGCCAAGTGTCAAACCTATATTTAATCTTGATTTTAATCATCTTACATGATTAAAAAACATTTGGCAAGCTTATGTGTAATCCCATGTGTCACCATCTCATGGTGCCACGTGTCATGCTGTGAAATGACCAAAATGCCCCTGTGTCTTAATTTTGAGTTCTTAACCCAAAATAATTCTTTTTCTTCTTCTAACTTATATCAAATATAAATTAATTAATTAATCTCTATTAATTAATTTCTCATTAATTAAATTCATATTTAAACACTTTAAATATAAATTTAACTTAAACTATAAATCCAATAATCTAGATTTGGTTTCAAGTCATGCTAGGGACTTTGCAATTTAATTGCAAACCAAACCTATTTAATTTAATCAATTAAACTCTTTAATTAATTAATTAAATCATATTTAAATAGTGATAACTTGTGTATGTGTGTGACTTACTAGGCTCATCACTAATTGGCAATGAGACATGATATCAACTCTTAATATCATCAGAACTCTTTCTTACCATAAATGATTTCTCTAAATCATTTTATGAACCTCATAGACCATGGTTAACACCTAGCATAGCCTGCCATGGCCACCCAATTAGTAATAAGGTTTACCTTAAATGAACCTATAATCATATGTTACCATGCACTAGAATCTCTCTGTTACAAAATCCCAACTCAAGCTGGAGTCATGGTTTATATCAAACTCCATTTGCTATGAATATTATGTTCTCTTTTAATTCTAGTTCTTGATTAAAAAGATTTTCTCATCAGAAACTCTTTTCTGAATAAATCTATCTGTGTTGGCTAGGAACTTAAAACATCAAGAACAAATAAATGAACATAGGATTTTATCTCTATTTACTTAGAGGAACAGATTCTATCTTGATCAACACCTACCTCCATATATAACTAGTAGGAGCCAACACATGCCCATATACCCATACATAGTACAAGTATGAAAGCAGTATCAAACTCAAACTACCTATATACAAGATAACTATGCTATCTCAGTTCTAGAGATTATATGTACTAATATGATTTATGACAAAACATTGACAAGAGTAAACTCCATATGCTTGTCACAAGTGTCACTGGTTCGGCCTACTTATCATTTATAAGTGCCTATTATATTTGTTATATGGTATGAGACTCACCATTCCATCCTATATATATCTCATATAAATAACTTGGGAACAAATATGAATACAATCTTTCTGGATAAGTTATGTCCTTATTATAAAGTATCCTCGATTGTGAACCTATTTATGATACTTTTTGCTAGAAATATTGTCACTCATATTCTTAACAACTTAAGAATAATATTTCTAACAAAATATCAATGGACCTTTTCTATTACACATAAATATATTATGTAAACAAAAAAGTGGAAATGCCTTTTATTAATAAAAATATGTACAAGATACATACTAAATGATATGCTCTAGGGCATACTACTAACATGTGGTCCATTTAAGGAAATGGCTAGAGGCGGTTTTCATTATTATATTACCTTTACTGATGATAAATCAAGGTTTGGGTATTTTTATTTGATGAAATACAAACATGAATCCTTTGAAAAGTTCAAGGAATTTCAATCTGAAGTAGAAAATCAAACAGGAAAGAGTATTAAAGCTTTTCAATCAGATTGTGGAGGTGAATATTTGAGTACTGAGTTCAATGAATACTTGAGAGAGCACGGCATTGTTTCCCAGCTGACTCCTCCAGGAACGCCACAGCTGAATGGTGTATCTGAAAGAAGAAATCGTACCCTATTGAATATGGTACATAGTATGATGAGCTATACTGATATGCCAATCTCCTTTTGGGGATTTGCATTAAAATCAGCTTTGTATATTCTGAATAAGATTCCATCAAAATCAGTTTCTTCCACACCTTATGAGATATGGCATGGAAGAAAACCAAGTCTTAAGCATATTAAGATTTGGGGTTGTCCAGCTTATGTCAAAAAACTGAACACTGATAAATTGGAAACCAGATCAGAAAAAGGTCGATTTATTGGATATCCAAAAGATAGTTTTGGATATTATTTTTATTTACCTACTTCACAAAAGGTTGTGATAAGTAGAGATGCCACATTTCTTGAACAACAGTTTGTTTAAGAAGAAGGCAGAGGAAGGCAAATTGAGTTGGAATTGGAGAATTCTGACCAACCAACAGATCAAATGGATATAGATCCATCTAATCAACCTACACCCATTGATGAAACATCTACAGCTATTCCTCGTAGAACAACCAGGGTATCTCAGCCACCAATGAGATATGATTTCCTTCATGAAGAAGAACAAGAGTTGTCTACTCATGAAGAAGTAGATCATAGAGATGATCCACTAGCCTACGAATAAGCTATATCAGATATAGACTCTTCAAAATGGATTAATCCTATGAAATCTGAAATTGATTCCATGTATAAGAATCAAGTTTGGGATCTTGTTGACCCACCTGAAGGTATTGTACCTATAGGGAACAAATGGATTTTCAAGAAGAAAATTGGTTCTGATGGAAAGGTAGAGACCTATAAGGCAAGGCTAGTAGCGAAAGGGTTTTGCCAAAGGCAAGGAATCGACTATGAGGAGACTTTCTCGCCTGTTGCCATGCTTAAATCAATTAGGATTTTATTAGCAATAGCTGTATACTACGATTATGAGATTTGGCAGATGGATGTCAAAACAGCTTTTCTCAATGGATACATTGAAGAAAACATTTTTATGGAACAACCTAGGGGTTTTGAATCACAAGATGGTTCCAAGGTATATAAGCTAAAGCAATCCATTTATGGGTTGAAGCAAGCTTCAAGGAGTTGGAACATCCATTTTGATGAAGCCATTAAATCATTTGGTTTTATCAAAAATGAGGATGAGCCATGTGTATATAAGAAGGTTAGTGACAATGCTATCACTTTCATTGTCTTATATGTGGATGATATATTGTTGATAGGTAATGACACATGTATGTTGACAACTGTAAAGGTATGGTTGTCAAATATATTCTCCATGAAAGACTTAGGGGAGGCAACCTATATTCTTGGGATTCGCATCTATAGAGATAAAGCGAAAAGAATAATTGGTTTGTCCCAAAGTCTATAATTGGAAAAGGTGTTAAAGAGGTTTAACATGCTTGATTCCAAGAGAGGATTGTTACCAATGAGACATGGTATCCATTTTTCTAAAGAGATGTCTCCAAAGACACCTGCAGAAAGAGATAAGACGGCCAAGATTCCATATGCTCCGGCTATTAGAAGTTTAATGTATGCAATGTTGTGTACTAGGCTGGATATCGCATATGCTATTTGTTTGACTAGCAGGTATCAATCTAATCCAGGTTTGGAAAACTGGATAGCTGTCAAGAATATCCTTAAGTACTTAAAAAGAACTAAGGCTTTATTCTTAATCTATGGAGGTGGATACTTATAATTGGATGGTTATACTGATTCTGATTTCTAATTAGATATCGATGATAGCAAGTCTACCTCTAGGTATGTGTTCATTTGTACTGGAGGTGCAGTCAGCTAGAAAAGTTCCAAACAGAGCATGACTGCAGATTCAACTACAGAGGCTGAGTATATTGCTGCATCAGATGCTGCAAAAGAAGCTATTTGGATAAAGAAGTTCATGACAGAACTTGCTGTACCTTCCATTGAGTCAGCAGTTCCATTACACTGTGACAACAATGGAGCAGTCATACAGGCTAAGGAACCCAGGTCTCACCAGAAATCCAAACACATAGAAAGGCGCTATCATATTATCAGAGAAATAGTTGGACGAGGCGATGTAGCCATGCGGAAAATAGCATTAGCTGAAAATCTAACTGATCCATTCACTGAGCCTATGTCACAGACTCAGCTAGACCGACATCTTGAGAAGATGGGTCTAAGATATTGTAATGAATGTCTCTAGTGCTAGTGGGAGATTGTTAGCAGTATGCCCTAGAGCATATCATTTAGTATGTATCTTGTACATGTTTTTATTAATAAAAGGCATTTCCACTTTTCCATTTACACAATATATTTATGTGTAATAGAAAAGGTCTATTGATATTTTGTCAGAAATTCTATTCTTAAGTTGTTAAGAATATGAGTGACAGTATTTCTTGTACAAAGTATCATAAATAGGTTCACAATCGAGGATATTTCACAATAAGGATATGACTTATCTAGAAAGATCGTATTCATGTTTGTTCCCAAGTTATTTATATGAGATATAAATAAGATGAAATGGTGAGTCTCATGCCATATGATAAACATGATAGGCATTTATAAATGATAAGTAGGCCGAACCAGTGACACTTATGACAAGCACATGGATTTTACTCTTGTCAATGCATTGTTATAAATCATATCAGTGCATATAATCTTTAGACCTGAGATAGCACAGTTATCTTGTATATAGGTGGTTTGAGTTTGATACTGCTTTCATACTTGTACTGTCTATGCATATATGGGCATGTGTTGGCTCCTACTAGTTATATATAGAGGTAGGTGTTGATCAAGATGGAATCTATTCCTCTAAATAAATAGAGATAAAATCCTATGTTCATTTAATTGTTCTTAATGTTACAAGTTCCTGGCCAAGACAGATAGATTTATTCAGAAAAGAGTTTCTGATGAGAAAATCTTTTAATCAAGGACTGGAATTAAAAGAGAACATAATATTCATAGCAAATGGAGTTTAACATAAACCATGACTTTAGCTTGAGTTGGGATTTTGTAACAGAGAGATTCTAGTGCATGGTAACATATGGTTATAGGTTCATTTAAGGTAAACCTTATTACTAATTGGGTGGCCATGGCATGCTATGCTAGGTGTTAACCATGGTCTATGAGGTGCATAAAATGATTTAGAGAAATCATTTATGGTAAGAAAGAGTTCTGATGATATTAAGAGTTGATATCATATCTCATTGCCAATTAGTGATGAGCTTAGTGAGTCACACACATACACAAGTTATCACCTAATTAAATATGATTTAATTAATTAATTAAAGAGTTTAATTGATTAATTAAATAGGTTTAGTTTGCAATTAGATTGCAAAGTCCCTAGCATGACTTGAAACCAAATCTAGATTATTGGATGTACAGTATAAGTTAAATTTATATTTAAAGTGTTTAAATATGAATTTAATTAATGAGAAATTAATTAAAAAAGATTAATTAATTAATTTATATTTGATATAAATTGATTAGAAGAAGAGAAATAATTATTTTGGGTTGAGAACTCAAAATTAAGACACAGGGGCATTTTGGTCATTTCATAGAGTGACATGTGGAACCATGAGATGGTGACACATGCCATTACACATAAGCTTGCCGAATATCTTTTAATCATGTAAGATGATTAAAATTAAGATTAAATAGAGGTTTGACACTTGGCACAATGTGATTGGGTCAATTAAACCTAGAACCAATCAAAGGGTGACATGTGGCAAGGGTTTTATGTGTTAACCTAGCTATATAAGTGTTGTTATGAAGAGAAAAATACAACCAGCTACTGCTCTCATTTGTGCCACCTCCTCGAGGCTCTCCCTTCTCTTCTTCTTCATCTCTTACCAATTCCAAGAGATTAGTAAACAATCTCTTGAATTAAAAAATACTAAAAATCGTTTCTAGTGTTCTGTTTACATCTTTAATCTCTTAAAGGGCAGAACTTGATTTTCTAATTAATAGAGAAGCTTTAGAAGCTGTTCAAGGGCTGCCATAGGTGTTCTTGGTGTGGACAAGCTAGAGGGACAACATCTGGTGTCCTGAAGACGCATCTGAAAGGCACAAATACACTGCAGTGCATCAAGAGGTTAGTGTATTTGTTCTTGATTTAATTTAATATTTTTAAATTAATCTAATTAATTTAGAAATATTAAATGGCAAATACATATCCAAAAACATATTAAAAGTGTTTTAATATGTTGTTTATCATTGAAATCAAATAGATAAAAATAAATCTTGCATTATGCATGTGACCCTAGGTGAAAATTTTTGAATTCAATGGTATAAACTTGTGTTTTTTACGCTTTTGTTCCTTCAATGGTAACATATGATTAAAAGTTCATTTAAGGTATCCCTTATTACTGATTGGGTAGCCATGGCACATTATGCTAGGTGTCAACCATGGTCTATGAGATGCCAAAAATGATTTAGAGAAATTATTCATGGTAAGAAAGAGTTCTGATGATATTTAGAGTTGATATCATATCTCATTACTAATTAGTGATGTGCCTAGTGAGTCACACATACACAAGTTAATCACCAAGTTAAATATGATTTAATTGATTAATTAAATAGGTTTGGTTTGCAATAAGATTGCAAAGTCCCTAGCATGGCTTGAAACTAAATCTAGGTTATTGGATGTATAGTATAAGTTAAATTAATATTTAAAGTGTTTAAATATAAATTTAATTGTGAGGAATTAATTAATGGAGATTAATTAATTAATTTATATTTGATATAAATTGATTAGAAGAGGAGAAATAATAATTTTGGATTGAGAACTCAAAATTAAAACATAAGGGTAATTTGGTTATTTCACATGGTGACATGTGGCACCATGAGAAGGTGACACATGGCATCTTATGAGTTTGCCATTTGTCTTTCTATCATGCAAGGTGATCAAAGTCAAGATTAAGTCTAGCTTTGACACTTGGCTTAATGTGATTAAGTCAATTAAAAATAAGATGCAATGTGATGGTGACATGTGGCAAAGGGTTTAAGTGATTACTTGACCTAATTAAAAAAGGGAAAAGAAAAGAAGAAACATATAACTCTCTCTTGCCTCTCAAGTGTGGCGGCACATTGCTCTCTTCCTCTCCTCTCAATTTCTCAACAATTCAAAGAGAAATCATCCATTCCCTTTGAATTAAAATTGCTAGGAATTATTTCTAGTATCCTATACACACATATAATCTCTCTAAAAGCAAAACCCCAAATTATAATTGGTTGGTAAGGCTTGAGAAGCAAAATTAGGGGCTGCCCATTGGTGATCTTGGTGTGGACAAGCTAAAGGGACAACACTTGGGGTCCTAGGTGCTTCCTAAAAGTGCCAATTGCATCCATAGTGCATCAAAGAGGTTAATGCTCAAACTCCTCTTTCAAACTAGGGTTTAATTGAATTAATTTATTAATTCACAATCTTAAATGGCAAATGAAGATCCTAATACATATTAAAAGTGTTTTAATATGCAATTGAGCATTGAAATTAATTAGGCACATAAGAGATGTGGCATGATGCATGAAACCCTAGAAGAAAAATTTTTGAAATTCAATGCTCCAATACACCAATTACCATGCTTTCGCTCCTTCATTGTTGGCTCCTACTGGTTATATATAGAGATAGGTGTTGATCAAGATGGAATCCATTACCCTAAGTAAGTAAGGATGAAATCCTATGTTCATTTAATTGTTCTTGATGTTTTAAGTTTCTAGCCAAAATAGACAAATTTAGTCAGAAAAGAGTTTTTGATAAGAAAATCTGATTAATGAAGAACTAGAATTAAAAGAGAACATAATGTTCATAGCAAATTGGGTTTGACATTAATCATAACTCCAGCTAGAATTGAGATTTTGTAACAGAGAGATTCTAGTGCATGGTAACATATGATTAAAGGTTCATTTAAGGTATTCCTTATTACTAATTGGGTGGCCATGGCATACTATGCTAGGTGTCAGCCATGGTCTATGAGATGCCTGAAATGATTTAGAAATCATTTTCAATAAGAAAAGAGTTCTAATGATATTAAGAGTTAATATCATTTCTCATTGCCAATAAGTAATGAGCCTAGTAAGTCACGCATCTACACAAGCTAATCACCATTTAAAATGTGATTTAATTGATTAACTAATGAGTTTAATTAATTAATTAAAAAGGTTTGGTTTACAATAAGATTGCAAAGTCCCTAGCATGACTTGAAACCAAATCTAGGTTATTGGATGTATAGTATAAATTAAATTTATATTTAATTTGATTAAATATGAATTAATTATAAGAAATTAATTAATGGAGATTAATTAATTAATGCATTTATATTTGATATAAATTGATTTAAAGAGTAGAAATTATAATTTTGGGTTGAGAACTCAAATTAAAAAGTAAGGGTAAATTGGTCTTTTTACATGGTGACATGTGGCACCATGAGATGGTGACACATGGCATCATGTGATCTTGCCACTTGTCTTCCTATGATGGAAGACCACATATCATTATTTAAATAGAGCTTGACACTTGACTTCGTAGGATTAAATCAAACAATAACAAGATGGGATCTTGTGATGACATGTGGCAAGGGAGTTAGTGAGGGTTTGACCTAAGTATATAAAGAAAAGTAATAAAGAAAAAATTACTCCTCTCTCTTTTCTCTCAAGTTTTCGTCACTTTTGGTGTCTCCTTCTCCTCTTCAATTTCTCAATTGATTCAAGGGAAAAAAACTTCGATTTCCTCTTGAATTAAAATTATTAGAAAATGTTTTTAACTCCCAATACATTCATACAACCTTCACAAAGCATAAACCCCATCTCAAAATTGTTTGACAAGGCTTAAGAAGCCAATCTAGGGGCTACCATTGTAACTTTAATGCGTGCTTATGGTGGACAAACTAGAGAGACAACATTTGGGGTCTTAAGTACATCCTAGGAGTCAGATTGCATCAATTGTGCATCAACACGTTAGTACCTAAAATTCCCTCTTTTAGTTAGGGTTTAATAAATGTTAATTCATTATCTTTAATGGCAAATGAAATTTTAATGCATGCTAAAATATATTTTGGTATGCAATTGGGCATTGAAAATTGATTAAGATCATAAGACACTTGGTATGGTGCATGTAACCTTAGAAATAATATTGAAATTCAAGGTTCTAATACCCTTTAATCCACGCTTCCACTACTTCAGATACAATACAATGATATGCTCTAGGGCATACTACTAACAATCTCCAACGTGCACTAGAGCCATTCATTACAAAATCTAAGATCCATCTTTTCAAGATGTAGGTCCACCTGGTTATGTCTTATGGCCTTGGTAAAGGGATCAGCCGGATTATCAATTGAAGCTATTTTTTGCATGGCTATATCACCTCTCCTAACTATTTCTCTGATAATATGGTAGTGTCTTTCTATGTGTTTGGATTTTTAGTGAGACAAAGGTTCCTTTGCTTGGATCACAATACCATTATTGTTGCAAAATAATGGAATTGGTGATTCAATTGAAGGAACCACTCCAAGTTTTGTTACGGACTTCTTTATCCAAACAACTTCCTTTGCTGCATCTGATACAATAATACACTTAGCCTCTATAGTAGAGTCAACAGTTGTACTCTACTTGGAACTCTTTCAGCCAACTGGATCTCTATTACATATGAACATAAAACCTAAGATAAACTTTCTATCATCCACATCTGATTGCAAATCAGAATTTATAAACTATCTAGTTGGAGATCACCTTCTCCATATATCAAGAATAAATCCTTAGTTCATCTTGAAAGAGTTATACACCAAATTTAGGGACAATTTCACAAAAGGTGCAGAATTTATCAATTTGGAATTTTTCTTAAGCTAGGGTTTCATGCAGCATACTACCACATTTAGCTATTGAAAAATTTAACATTTATTCACACCAAATCATGCTTTAAGTCTAGGATAGGCCTAATGTCACACCCTTAGTAAGATGTAACATGATCCCGTAGTATATCTAATGAATTATTAACTCCGTCTACCGATAACCCATTAAATACACTACAAGGGATTTTAAAACAATTTTCTTACTTTTTGAAAGTGGTGAGCTTTTATTGCAAGTTTTAAAAACATTTACATGAAGTTTAAAGACTAGTTAAAATTTTTGTCTATTTTTATTTTTATGCAAATTTTAAAAAAATTTCGACAAAGTACCGTCTATATTTGGGAAAAATAGTTCTTCAAACACTTGTAAAAACACTTCCAATAATTCATTTTATCAAAATCAACCACTAACACAACATAAATCAACAACATTTCTCCCAACTCCATAATTCAAAACAACTCTCAATTCAATTGTCTTCAAAAATAATATTAAATAACTTCATTCATATTCCACTAAAGAAAAATTAATTTACATTCATTACAAGACTCAAAAATAAGTTTGAACCTTACAATAATTTGCATTTCTTTACATTCTAAAATAATGTTATAAGAGTTTTATACATCAGCTTAAATAATTTACACTCATATATTTACATGCATATTCAAAATCTAATATGCAAGGGTATACCTATAATATACCCGAGGCTAGTCACAAGCAGTCTTCAAGGTGCAGCAGCAGGAATCTCATTCAACTGCTTTATCTTTACTCTCACCTGCGGCAGCATACAAAGCTATCGCTGAGTGGTGAACTCAGTGGTGCACAACTATAATTTAAAATGTAATATAATACACATTGACAATAATTATACCAAAAATTTTAGAATCTCAAAATTTAATCAATTTTTAAATGTTAAAATTTTCATTGCCAATAATAATAGTCACTTGTTAAAATAACCTTGATCGAAATTTCAATTTGTCAAATCACAACTGAACAATAAAAATAATTCATGCATTTATGGAAATAAACAATTATTTTAACAAAATCATTTGTGCACAATCTCATTTCAAATCGCAATTTCTTATCAATCAAAATCCATTCTTCATCTCACTAACTATGCAAGACTACTCCGAAAGGGCCATCTTCTGGGTGATTCTAACTTCTTATGGTCGGGGAGGTCGAATCGGGATTCTAACTCCCTATGGTCAGGGAGGTCGAATCATCGTGCACAGTGCATAACACAATAATGAAACTTCCAAACGGACAATAACAATTACTTGGATCTAACCTCTAATAAGAGGAGAATCTAAGCTTGTGCACATGCCATGGTATTCAAAACAAAACAAAGCTAACTCCATTGTCTCATCAATAAATGATATAGAGATGGGTAATAACCTAGTTAAGCATCTATAGTGAGATATAAAACCATATCATGCATTTCTTTATCCTTTTTGTGAGCATAAATCACAACACAGTATTAATTCAAGATCAATTCCAATATTCCATAATTTCTTTTATGCTCATCACAATCCAAAACAAAATTTTGTATTTTATTCATGCAAATTGCCCATCACAATCCAAAACATAATTTATCCAGTCCAAAACAATATTCAATAATTGTTGAAATAATATTTCACAAAACTAAACCCATGCTTGCTATACCAATTTCAATCATCATTGAAATAAATCCCATAATTTATAAACATAGTGCATAAGGAAAAATAAAATCATTTAATTACGTAAAATATTCAAAACAAATTCAATCAAGAACTAGTTGTGCACAAACCTCTTTTGTCGACTTAATTTACTCAAACTTTCATTTCTCCTTCGAAGATCCCTTCCCAACTAAAACACATAAATTTAAAGTGCTTCAGTATCCATTTCTAATACTTAAATTCCAACAATTTCTTTGCAGACTTATTCTACCTATTACGGTTTATAAATTTCGGGTCTTTCACATTTTTGTGTATGGTGGCACTATTCAAGTCAAAATATTGACTTTTCTATACTTAATAGGTTTATTAGTTCTAATTGCACCCATATACCACATTTTGGGTGTCAATTTTGTTGGCATTGATTGCCAATTCAATTTTTAAGTCTCCTAAGAGAAATTAGAATTTTTCAGTTTTGGTCCCCTGTTTTCTACTATTCCATTGGTCTGGTTACTGTAAGAATTTGGCTAAGTTTCCTTCATCAAAGTTGTTCCTTATTATCTTAACTTTAATTCCCTTTTTGAATCACTCCATTTAGAGTTTTGTAGCTCAAGTTATGCCTATTTGAATAGGGCTGGCCAGATTTGGTATTAGCCAGAATTTTGGGCATTTTCTGGATACTAGCAGTTTTTGTGGGTTGACTACAGGTGAGTTTTTGGATAGGTTATGTTCAAAATTTGGGTTTGTTTTCTTCATGAAAGTTGTAGGGCTATGTCTTAGCTTTCCATTGTATAAGATTCAGGTCATTTGAACCTTTCTAGACCAAGTTATGGTCATTTAAGTAACTACTATTCATTTAGTCATTTTTGTACAGGGTAGTATGCCCAATTCCAGATTTGGCCTAATTGTTCACTAAGTTATGGTCATTTTCTTGGCATGATTCCTAAATGAAAAATAGTCTATTTTGTGTCTAGTTTCATTCTCAATTGACCTCACACCAATTAGGTTGGTAAATTTTTAGTTTTGGTCCCTGAAACGGACCTAGGTCAAGCTATCCGCATATTGACCCTAACCAATCTGAATTGAAACTTGGTTCTAACAATTCACACACACCACAAATGGTCACAATTGACCATTTCTCAACTCAAATAAGGTCATTTACATCAATTGACCAATTCTCAACTTTTTCTCCAATTTTTTAAATGCTCAAAACCCTAATTACATAGAGTTCAAATCTAATGCATTCAAAGTGCACATTCAATGTTTACATACTTCATTCAACCTCAACAACCAATTAAACACATCAAAATCATTCATTTGAAACCCTAACTAGGGCTGGAGGAAATTCTTTTTTGATCCCTAAATAATTGTTTTCTTTTGATTTTAAGTTAATTTCTAAGTTACTTACACCAAGAACACAAGTAATAAACTAAAATTTCAATTTAACTCACTAACCTTAACTTTGAAGTTCCATCTTCACTTTCTTCCTTTTCTTCTTTTCTTTCCTTCTTCTAAAGCTTCCTCAAGTTGATCTAACAAGTTTTTATGGATTAGTTTGGGGTCGAAGTAGGTTTAAGTGATTGAAATCAAGCTTGGATGCAAGCTTTCAATGGAGTAACAATGTTGGTTTAAGAGAGAGAGGTGGGGCGGCAACTAAGGAAGAAGAAGAAAGGAAATAATTTTTTTTTCAATTTTGTGTTGATTTTATGTGTTTTAGTCTTATTTGACTTGGTCAATTATGGTAGGGAAATTAAAATGAGTTTTGACATCATGATGATGTCATAAAAAGTGATGTATGGTGATGTAATAAACTTTTTCCTTTTTATTTTTCTTTTGCATTTATTTTTTCATTAGTTCTTTAATTTAATTCTTAATTCCAGAATTTTCGTTTCTCTCATTTTATTGGACAGTTAGGTTAGGAGTCAGTTCTAGGGGTGAATTGACCAAATTGCACCTCGCCGGTTCAATCTGGTTTGTAAGTTATTCGATATTTCTTTCGAATCTCTGACCTAATTATTTGACCTACTTAACAACTCTTTTTCGTGATTTTCTCTTTTTCACTGTGTTCGCAATAGTCCTAAGGACCGCGGCATCACATTTTTTAGTTCGAAATTTGAGTTAAGACTGACCTCGCAATCATTTCCCAGGAAGGTCACCCATCGCTGTGACTCCTGGCTCATTTAACTTTTTATGCTTTGTTTTTCTTCTTTATACTTAACTATTTGGCAATTACTAATTATTTGCGTTCAAGACTTATCTAGTTGTCTTAGACATGGTTCTAATCCCTTTAATTGTCCGGACCGATACTGGTCACCGAAACAGTAAAATATACCAGGCTATGCAAATAGGGATGTTACACCTAATTACCATTAGGAAACATTTTTCCCAAATTAAACCTAACTAGGATTTTAGGAGATTGCATACCCTTTAAGGTGCATAATCAATCAATTCCACCTTAATCCGGGTAGTGAAGATTCCCAATTGAAAGTCCTTTAGCTTGTCCACACAAGCACTTGAACAAGAACACCTTGAACAACCACTAAATCTCCCAAATTCTTTAAAAGTATGGTAGCCATGAAGAAGGGAGGAAGAGTATGTTGTGTTCTTATGGTTTTCTTAATGGAAGTAGGGGAGAAACACTTTCTCTATGGGTTTAATTTAAGAAGACAAGAACTTGAGTTCTTGAATTTTGTTAAGGATGAAGATGAAGCTATGGAGAAGGGAAAGACCAAGGGCAGCCAGCACAGGGATGAGGAAGAAGACTTAGTTTCTTCTTTCTTATCCCAACTTAAACACCTTAATTAATATTAGTGAGCAAATGTTGAATTCTAATTGGATAATCAAAATTCTTATCGAATTCTAATTGAACCATTTGTCATCATTAACCATTAATCAAGAAATTAAGCATTAATTAATCATCATTAATTATGCCAAAATTAATTAATTAATAATGGTCTTCCATTGACTAAGTCAAAGTGTCAAACTTTGACAAAGTCAAGGAGGTCAACATTTGACGAAGTCAAATTCTCTAAATTTCATTTTCATCCCTTTAGTTATTTTCAAACTTATATTTAAACTATTTAAATATTAACTTATAGACTTCCATAAATAAATTTAGTTTTAAGTCATGCTAGGGACTTTGCAATCATATTGCAAACTAAATTTGTCAATTCAATTAATTAACTAAACTCTTTAATCAATTAATTAACCTACTTATGTCTTGGTCAATATGCTTTTATGTGTGCATGACTTACTAGGTTCATGATTAATTGGCAATGAGATTGGAACCATTCCATAACTAGAATGAAATCCCCATTTCATCCGAATTCTCATAAGTGATAATTGACATCTAGCATTGTGTATTATGACTACCCAATTAGTAATGAATTATATCTCTAATCTATGAACCTTTGGTCATGGATGCCATGCACTAGAATCTCTCCGTTACAAAATCTCAATTCTAGCTAGAGTCATGGTTTATGTCAAACTCCAATTGCATCGAATTATATGTTCTCTTTTAATTCTAGTTCTTGACTAATTAGACTTCCTTGTCATAAACTCTTTTCTAGCTAAGTCTATCTATCCTGGCTAGGAACTTAAAACATTAAGAACAATTAAATGAACATAGTATTTCATCCTGATTTACTTAGGGTAATGGATCCCATCCTTACTAGCACCTATCTTCATATATAACTTGTAGGAGCCAACACAAACCCATATACCCATACATAGTACGAGTATAAAAGCAGTATCAAACTCAAACCACCTGTGTACAAAATAATTATACTATCTCAAGTCAAGGGATTATATACACTAGCATGATCTTTATGGCATAGCATTGATAAGAGTAAACTCCTTGTGCATGTTATAAGCATTACTGGTTCGACCTACTCATCATATGAGTGCCCACCATGTTTGTTATATGGCATGAAACTTACCATTCCATCTCATTAGTATCTCATACTAATCCATGGACACAAACATGAATGACAATATTTTTGAATAAGTCATGCCCCTTGTGAAGTATCTTATATTGGTAACCATATTTATGATACTTGTATAAGCATGTATTGTCACTCATATTCTTAACGTCTTAAGAATAAAACTACTAATCAAGTATTAAAGGACCTTTTCCATTACATATAAACCATTTATATAAATAGAAAAGAATTATTGCCTTTATTTCATAAATAATTATTTACAAGGGACAAATAAATGATATGCTCTAGTGCATACTACTAACAATCTCCTACTTGTACTAGAGTCATTCATTACAATATCTAAGACCCTTCTTCTCAAGATGTTGGTTTAGCTGAGCTTGTGTCATGGCCTTCATGAATGGATCAGTTGGATTATCAACTCATGCTATTTTTGGCATGGCTACATCACCGTGCCTAACTATTTCTCTGATAATATGGTAACACCTTTCTATGTGTTTGGATTTTGGTGAGAATGGGGTTCCTTAGCTTGAATAACAGCACCATTGATGTCACAATACAATGGGATTGGTGATACAATGGATGGAACCACTCCAATTTCTGTTATGAACATCTTTTTTCAAACAGCTTCCTTTGCAGCATCCGATGCAGCCATATACTCGGCCTCTGTAGTGGAGTCGATAGTTGTACTTTGTTTGAAACTCTTCAAACTAATTGCACCTCTATTACATATGAACACAAAACCGGAGATAGACTTTCTATTATCCACGTATGATTGAAAATCAAAATCTGCAAAGCCATCTAGTTGAAGGTCACCTCCTCTATATATCAAGACTAAATCCTTAATTCTTCTCAAGTACTTAAGGATATTCTTGATAGCTATCCAGTATTCCAAACCTAGATTAGATTGAAACCTGCTAGTCAAACTAACAGTATAGGCAATATTCGGCCTAGTACACAATATTGCATACATGATACTTTCAATAGCTGAAGCATATGGAATCCTAGCCATTTTGTCTCTTTCTTCAGGTGTCTTAAGAGACACATCCTTAGAAAGATGGATACCTTTCCTTACTAGTAACAATCCTCTTTTGGAATCAAGCATGTTAAACTTCTTTAACACCTTTTTCAAGTATAGACCTTGAGATAAACCTATCATTTTTTTTTCGCTCTATCTCTATAGATGCGAATGCCAAGAATATAGGTAGCTTCCCCTAAGTCTTTCAAGGAGAATGTATTTGACAACCAGACTGTTACAGTAGCAAGCATACCAACGTCATTACCGATTAATAATATATCATCCACGTACAATGCAAGGAAAGTGACTGCGTTCCCACAACCTTCTTGCACACATAAGGTTTATTTTCATTTTTAATAAAGCTAAAAGATTTGATAGCCTCATCAAAACAGATGTTCCAACTTCTCAAAGCTTGCTTTAATCCATAAATAGATCATTTTAGCTTGTATACTTTCAAATGGTCTTGGGATTCAAAACCCCTAGGTTGTTCCATTAATATACTTTCCTCAATATATCCATTGAGAAAAGCTATTTTGATATTCATTTGCTAAATTTCATAATCATTCTATGCAGCAATAGCTAATAAAATCCTAACGGATTTAAATGGCAACAGTCAAGAAAGTCTCCTTATAGTCAATTCCTTGCTTTTGGTGGATCCCTTTCGCAACTAGCCTTGCTTTATAGGTCTCCACCTTTCCATCAGAACCAATTTCTTCTTGAAAGCCCATTTATTCCCTATAGGTACAATACTTTTAGGAGGGTCTACTGTAACACCCCTCACCCGTCTACAGTGTAGCCGAGCAAGGCATGCTACACAGCGTGCCTGAACACTTAGTCTGTGATTATCTCTTTTCCTGAGCTCAATTTGATTTTTAGAAGTCTTTATGTGCTATTCATAGCATACTGGTTCTGTTTTCACACTTTAATAAAATCAGTGTTTTAAAAATGATAATAAAGATTTGGCAAGGTGCCATCTGTATTTCGAACAAACTGTCCTTCCAAACCTGTTGAAAACAGTTTAATATGATGATATCAAATCTCAAATATTTCACAGTCTCTATTTCTCAATAAAGTCAATAGACTTTTACAGTCATTAAACAGTTCCATAATACAGTCCATAATAATTTAAATATATACAAAAATTCTCCATGTTATTTAATATGTACAAAATATTACAAACTTCAGAGCTTTCATAACATTACAAAATACAGGGCCAAATTTCAAATATATAACAAAAGTACAAAATACAAGATATCCTAAGTCCTACCATGTATGCAATGCAGTGCAGATGACTCTGGACTCCTGTGTAGATCAGATGTCTCACCCGGTCGTAGGTCTGCTGGGCTCCCCAGCTGTGTCTCCAATACCTACGCGTTACAAAAGCAACGAGCTAAGCAATTTTGCTTAGTGGTGCCAAATATAAAGAAATATACACTAAAATAAAGTAAATAAAGTGTTTACGAATTTTTTGTGGTGCTGTATGTCAGTAGACTGGTTTTAGGTATTTGAATTTAATAATACTTGAATTACTGCCCGTGTAGCCTATATACTGACCAGACTAGATAAACGGATATACTGGCACTGGGTACCTAGTACCTCGGGCCGTCACACCATCGGTCACAAAGTGTCTCCCGGTGTGCAAATAGCATGGCTAAAAAGCCATATAGTCAATCTGGCGATAAGCCATGAATAAATACATAATATGTATAGCAATAGGCTATTAAAGTCACAATGCGGCATAATAAGCCGTAAAAACACAGTATGGCATGAAGCCATTTACAGAACAGCTGTCAGAATCCTATTGGCATGCCAACCTATCCATACTAGTCAACTAGGCAAACTAGGGCACATTATAAATTAATTGTTTAATTCTTCAATCTTTGGAGTTTACTAACTATTATATAATTCACAAGTCAATGCATATGTTGACCTTTTTAAGTAATATGGATAAGTTGTTTCTAGTATCAATATATCACAATTTATATCTCAATATGCTACCAATATAGTGCAATTTACCATTTTTACAAGTTGGCATTCATTGCCAAATGCTTCAAGCATCAATATATGTAAAATGTCAAATTCTTAATTTTTGTGTGCTAGATTGGTCTAGCTTAAAGTCCTATTTCTCTTGGGTTTTAGCTTCTGCTCAAAGAAGAAAAATTGTAGCTCTATGTCTTATTGCACGTGGGGCAAAATTTCAGGTCATTCCGAGTTGTATAGACCATGTTATGGTCAATTTACTAAAGCTGGACAGATTGCACCTTTAGTGCAAAATTTGGTCAATTTTAGGTCACTTTTGGTTTGGCAGTTTTTGTACCCGAACTTGTGCAAGCCATTTGACTTGGTTCTGGCCATTTTTGGGCTTTTCTATCCTCATAAGAATTGTATATCTATGTCTAAACTAACCATGGTAAAAATTTTAGGTCAATTGGACCTGTTTTGAGTGGGTTACGGTCATCCAAATAACTACTGTTCATATGGTCAAAAATTTGGGTTGCAAGGTTGCTAATCCGGATTTGGTCATTTTTATGGTCAGTTTCTAGGCAGAATTTTGGCAACATTTCTACATGAAAGTTGGCCTATTTGGTGTCTAGTTTCACCCTCCATTGGCCTCATACCAATTGGGTTTATAGTTTGGCACTTATGGCCTAATTTAAGTACTACCTTCAATACACAACCTGCACAAAGCACATACACTTCCAAATTGATATTCCTTCTCCTCCTCATTACTTCAATATTCAATCAATAACACTTCCATATATATATATATATATATTGTACACAATTCCAGCAACAATTTTGGGCAGAATATTCAAGTGCTCAATGCACACAATTCACCATTAAGTTCAACATTCACTTCCACCAAAATTCAACATATCTCAATGTCAATATTACACATACATTTCAACATAATCATACTTCAATATCACTTACACTTGCTGCCCACAATTTAACATTAGCATATTTCATTAATAACTACATGGTCACACACAAATTCATGCTATTAGGGGCTGCCAAACATGGCAGTTAGCTCAAGGCATCAAGGTTCCATTTCACACCCTTAATTCAAACACTACATGCACATACTTAGATACAAACTTACTACAACTTTCATTTGAATTAATCAACCTTCATTTCCATTCATAAAAAGTAAAAATAACTCAAGCTCAACAAAGGTTCATGGCTACCAAAAATGGACAAGTCCATTTCTCACTATTTCTTTCATTTCTCTTCACCAAAATACTCACCTCAACCTAAACACAAGGTTTACTAAAGCAAGGGAGAGGTTTTGGACACTTACCACTTGAAAACTTCCTTCAAACTTCACCAAATCTTGTTTTTCTTATTGCCAATATCATTCCCAAGGTGAGTATGCAAGCTTTAATGAAGGAAAGAAGTGGAAAGGATGGCTAGAACATGCTTGCATGGAGGTAGAGCAAGGTGCGGCAATGGAGTTCTCCCATGGTGGAAATTCGGCTGGTTTGTGGAAGATTGAAGATGAAGTGGTTTCTGCCCACTAATGGCTTAGATAAATGTCCCAAGGCTTGAGTTAGTGGAGCACTAACTCTAAATTAATTGTTTAATTAGTTAAACTTTCATTATTTGCACCTTTAGCTCAATTCTTTCACTATTTACATAATGTATCACCATTTAATTTTTCATGACATTTATAAAGTGTAATATCATTTATTTTTAATGGAGATTGAGGTCAAAAGGCAACTCTAGGTGTTAAATGATCAAAATACCCCACTTCGGGTTATATTCCTGATTTTTCGGTAACACTGATTTTTGTCTGTTTCTCGATTTTTCGTTTTTCTTTTTACTAATTTATTAATTTTTCTTTGAGATTTCTAGTATCAATTACATTTCAATAAACCTTTATTTATGTCTCAAAATTAGATTCAGAGGGTTCCCCGCGGTCCTGGGGTGAACGGCCTTCCAGTCTGATCACCCATCATGCATGTCTTAGCTCATTTAACTTAGCTTCATTTTCTCTCTTTCATTTTTGTCTAATTTTTCTTGTATTTTCTTTTTATTTATTTCATCATTATATGTCTGTTCACTATCAGCGAAGTGTATTTCCAGACATCCTAACTTGCCTGGATTGTTATTTGGCCATTGGAGCAATAGAACGTACAGAATACGTACAGTGGGGATGTTACATCTACAAAATCCCAATCTTGGTTTTTATACATGGAATCCATTTCAGATTTCATTGCTTCTATCCATTTAGAAGAATCTATATTTGATATAGCTTCTTCATAGGTTAAAGGATCATCTCCATGATCTATTTCCTCATGAACAAACAACTCTTATTCATTCTCATGAAGAAAACCATATCTCTCTGGTGGGTGTGATATTCTGGTTTATTTAGGAAGTGAAATGGATGTATCATCAATAGGTTTGGGTTGAGTGAATTGATCTATATCCATCTGATCTGTTGGTTGATTAGAATTCTCTAATTCCAATTCTATTTGCTTTCTTTTATCACCTTCTTGAATAAATTGTTGTTCAAGAAAAATGACATCCTTGCTTATCACAACTCTTTGTGATATTAGCAAATAGAAATAATATCCAAAACTATTCTTTGGATATCCAACAAATCATCCCTTTTCATATTTTATTTCTAATTTATTAGTCTTTAGCTTTTTAATATAAACTGGACAACCCCAAATCTTAACATGCTTAAGACTTGGTTGTCTTCCATGCCATATCTCATAGGGAGTGGAAAAGACTGATTTTTATAGAACTCTATTAAGAATGTGTAACACTGTTTCCAATGCAAATCCCTAAAAGGAGATTGGAAAATCTATATAGCTATCATACTGTGTACCATATCCAATAGGGTACAATTTCTCCTTTCAGATACACCATTTAATTGTGGCATTCCAGGAGGAGTCAATTGGGAAATAATGCCATGTTCCTTTAGAAACTCTTCAAATTTAGTACTTACGTATTCACCTCCTCGATCAGATTGAAGAATTTTAATACTTTTTCTTTTTTGATTTTCTACTTCAGATTTGAATCCTTTAAACTTTTCAAAGGATTCATATTTGTATTTCATCAAATACAGATACCCATTCTTAGATTTATCATCGATAAATGTGATGAAGTAATGATAACCACCTCTTGCCATTTCTTTAAATGGATCACATACATCACTACATATTAGTTCCAAAGTATTTTTAGCCCTTAACCATTGTCCAACAAAGGGAAATCGAGTCATTTTTCCTTGAAGGTAGGATTCACAAGTTGGAGTAGATTCAGAACCCAATGAAGATAAAATCCCCATTTTCTCCAATTTTGCAATCCTATATTCTGCAACATGACCTAATCTTAAGTGCCAAAGATGTTTTGGACTAGAGTTAGTTTTCATTATGGCATTAAATTCATTTTGATTGCTTGCCATGTTTTTGTATTTATTACTATTATCCAAATAATAAAGTCCATCATGCATATAACCCATTTTCGAAACAAATATTACAAATATAATTTACAAACTAAAATTTGTATCCATTTCTAGTCAAACTAGATTCAGATATGATGTTCTTAAAAGCATTAGGTGCATATAATACATGATCTAAATACAAAACATATTCAGATAAATTCAAAGATTTAGATCCTATGGCTAAGGCTGCAACCATTGCTCCATTGCTAATTTTGAGTCTAGCATCTTATATCTACAAGCTGCTACTGCTTGCCAGTTCCTTCATATCAAAACATATGTGAGAACTGGCACCTGTATCTAAAACCTAAGCTATAGATGAACTTAGAGTATAATCTGAATCTAAATAACAAAAAACAAATATACCTTCAGAAGGTTTATCCTTCTTGTCCTTTAGAGTTGCTAAATGCTCTGGGTAGTTTCTTTTTCAATGCCTATCTTTCTGGCAGTGGAAACACCCAACTTTAGTGTTCTTCTTCTGCTTGGCTATTTTCTTGGATGGTCCTATAATAGGATATTTCTTTTTCTTGTTACCCTTCTTCTTCTTGGACTTTCCAATAGAAGAAAAAGATGCAACCAAAGCCACCTCCTTTCTTTTATTGCCCAGCATATTCTTTTGGGCAATAATAAGCATGTTTAGTAAACTAGCCAAGATGCACTCTTGTTTTGTCACATGAAAATTTGTAATAAAACTCCCAAAAGACTATGGCAAGGATTGAAGGATCAAATTCGTTTGTAATTGGAAATCCATGATAAAGTCAAGATCTTCCAGCTGCTCTATGAGCCGGATCATCTTATGGAAATGATCTCTAATATTTTATCCTTTTGACATCCTCATTATAAATAGTTGCCTAGATATCTCATATCTAGCATTTCTACTATGCTCATCATACAACTCTTACAAGTGAGAGAGGATTTTGGATGCACTTTGCATCTTTTCATGCTGTTTCTGTAACTCATTTGTCATGAATGTCGGCATGTAGCACCTTGCTCTCATATCATGCTCCTTCCACCTATCCAATGTATCAAGTTCCTCTTAAGATGCCCCAAGAGGCAAGGGACCAAGAACTTTTGAATCTAAAATATATCCAATACATTATAGATTAAGGACAAGTTTTAAGCTTCTTAGCCAATCAGAAAAGTTAGGACCAGTCAACCTATTGTGATCTAATATGCCTGCTAGAACATTGGATGGTGGTGGTTGTTGTATGCTCATTTTATTAGATTATAAACTGCAAAAAATAATAAGATTTAATTAGTAATTGTATCATGTAATTTACCAAAATGATTATGGTCTTTTAATCAAATTAGTCCTCCCACTAATTTAGCGAATCCTACACTTCCAATATAGGAAATAGAAATTTAAGTTGGAATGAATTTCTAGTAAGTGATTAAATTTTTATAGATTTCTTAATCATCCTTAGGCACATCCATTATTGGACTCATAACAATTTATAAGTGAGCAACTCTTTGCTCAACACATCTCATGTGAGGCTCAATCAATTATTTGGCCCTTAATGCTCAAAACCTTAGGCACATCGATTATTGGTTTATCTTGCATTAGTTAAGTTGAGCCTACTGAGCCAGCAAGTGTGCAAATTTAAACCTTAATGACCTCAGGCACATCTGTTATTGGCCACTAAAGTATCTACATACTTACAACATCATATGCTTAATAATTTCTTTCAAGAACATCTCTTAAACCAAATGCATTATCCCTATGTAACCACTGCCGACAATGCAAGTGTTTAAAATTTCTCAAAGTAATTGCCTCAATGGAGGGCCATGGTGCAATTTCCAAAATTCACCATTACCAACTTAATCATTTTATTGGAAGATTTAGTGGGCTGCCCTAATTACTATGAGGTCTCACTTTGCACATTAACCATTTTCATGTATATCTCATACACATCATGAAAATATATATCACATACATACATTCATTCAATGGTAATGTAAAAGGCATGATCATGGACTGTTCTATGAGAATTCAATCCTAGCCACAAGAATTGAATTCAGGGCATCCTAAGTTAACATCTATCTAATTGCAACTTGATCACAACTCTTCGAATCTTGAAGTATTCTACTCCCACAGATCTCCATCAATGTTTTAGCCTTCATTCCATCTTGTAAGTCTACCAAGCCAATTACAACATTTGTCCTTGATATACCAAGGTGAAATTACATTGAAATTGAGCATACAAGCTCAAATAAATGAATTTACAACCTAAGAAACTATCACAACAATTTATGATACAGCCCTTGAAAATTAAAATTAGTTATTGCATTCCATAGAATTAAATAAGAACACATTCATAATGGTCTCTTAAAGTCCATGATCACCCATCATGCCAATTCATACATTCAAAAATTGAATATATATGGTAATCCTAAATATCACATATTTAAAATTAACCTAATTACTCATGAATTCAATCACTAAGAAAATTCATAAAAGTTGGTGAAATACCTTGATCACATCACCTGCCCTATGGACCTTCCACCTTGGCATAATGGTGCTTCACTGAAAATTTGTGATTTTTCTTGCAATCCAATGGTTTTAAACACCATCATATTCATGTCTAAGGCCATAAATCAAGCCAAATAAAAAAAATAAAATTGTATGCAAAAGGGCAAAGTTTGGCCGAACCAAAATGTTGAGTAGTGCCCTGCACACACTTCATTTTTCACATTGAATTAACTTGTGTTCAAGTCACATCCTATACAACCTGACATGGTCCCAAGCTGCTTATAACATGTCTAATGTTCCCAATGACAAATTAGGGTGGCTCTGATACTAATTGAAAGAGTTATGCACCAATTTTAGGAACAATTCCACAAGAGGTGCAGAATTTAACAATTTGAAAATTTTTTTTAACTAGGGTTTCATGCATCATACTTGTGACGCCCCTCACCTATCTACAGTGTATCCAAGCAAGAAGTGCCACATTCAGTGCTGGAGCACCCTATCTTATCCTGTCATATCCATTGTTAATTTTTAAACTTTATAGAAAACATGTGGTAATGTTTTTTTTTATCACAAATTATTTTTGTGGATAGAGCAGAGCCTCCTTTACTTTATTAGCATCTGGCAGGTTCCACTATTCACCTATTAAGAACCATTTCATATCCATTTATCTAATCATATAACATGTCATTCATTTTCTCATATAATAAATCATTCCTAAAAAAAATTCATATACAGAAATTCACATCTTTATTGATAATCCAAAATATATAATTATAATTTTTATTTACATCACAAACTAGTAATTACATCATGTTTATACACAATGAACCAAAATACTTGTCTATACATGGGCCCTACCAAAATACAAAAGATTGATGAGGTGAACTCTGGACTGTATGCAGATCTGGTCAACTGTGATCAGAACATTACTGTGGTGGTTACTGCTATGACGGTTGCTGATCTCCAGTACCTAGGCGATGAAAAACTAACGCGCTAAGCAAATTGCTTAGTGGTGCATAATTTTAAAGAATAATAATTGAATAATTAAAAGTAATAGCTCTATGTAGAATTTTGCACTTTTAAGTCAATTATATATTTTATTGCACTTTGGGAATAATTTACTTATCAGGATCTTATCTGTGCATATATTTCATTTTCAGTCTCCTTAAACTCATATCAGTGAAATTGTCATCAATTCTAAGACATTTATAAATTTTCTATACTTTGGAAATAGTTAGATTAAACAGTATTGTCACACCTTACCCCTCTGTAAGGCATAACATGATCTCGTAGAATACCTAATGAACTACCGAATTTCACCTACCAATAACTCATTAAGTACCCTACAAGGGATTTTAAAATCATTTTCTTACTTTTTAGAAGTGGTGAGCATTTTCTAATAGGTATTAAAATATTTAATTAGAGTTTGTAAACTAGTTAAAATTTTTGTCCCTTTTTATTTTTTTCGCAAATTTTAGAAAAAATTTCGGCAGAGTGCCGTATGTATTTTGATAAAACAGTTCTTCAAATACCTGTAAAAGAGCACTTCCAATGATTTATCTCATCAACTTCATCAAATCAATATCCATCACAACCAATTTTAACATCATTTCTTAAATTGCAAAAATTCAAATCAGTAATTTCCAATTCAAATAACATCCAAAATAAAACTAAGTAATTCCATTCAATTTAAAACAAAATACTTTCATTCGTTTTTCATTAAAGTTAAAACAAATTACATTCATCCAACTAGAATTTACATTAGAAAAAAGATCCAAACTAATATTATTGTAAACTTTATACAACTGCTTATGACCAGTTCTACTTGTACATACATTTTACATACATCAAAATAATTATTACAATCAGGGTATAAAATATACCCGATAGAACTTCAGAGAAGGTGGCTCCACAATCCTCAGTAACTCACTATGCTACTCCTCTAGTCTCTATATATGCGCCAGCAATAATAGCCATCGCTGAGTACTATGACTCAGTGGTGCACAACATACTAAAATAACCTTTATGCAGAATTTAAATCATACTTATTCAAAAATTGAACTGAATATGAGAAATAAATACAAAACATAATTTATAAGCTTTTAATCCAAACAATTTCATTTCGAAAATCTCAAAACAAATTTTATAAAAACATACAGTTATATCATGCCATTCGAAACAATAATCATCTCAATAGCCAAAGGCTTATGAGCAGTCACATCACATGGCTGGCTAGCTCAAATATATGGATATCCATTTAATTTCTTCTTCTACTGGCACACACCTCAACATTTCAGCCAGAGAAGGAACCAAAATTCGAAATTGATTTCCTCAAACATATGGTCATGACACTGTGGTTTCAAAACTGTCTTAGCAATTTACTAAACATTTATTACCATTTCAAACACAAAAAAATAAACTTGCAACAATTTAAGTCAAAAGCATAATACACATTTCATGCACTTTGTAAATGACTTTTAAAGAATATTGATGTTGTGCAAAAACTTTATACGAGTCGCCTCTTAGCGTTGACTCAATGCCTCGGGTTCTTTCCCGGTATTCTTTTCTATTGAAACACACAGTTTCATAGTGTTTCAATTTCACAACTTATCATAAATCAAAAAATAAATTCAAATCTACTTATACCTAGCTTAAATATGCTAACCTTGACATTTTTTAAAATTTGTATTTCGGAGTTACTATTCACGATACTATTCAAGTCAATTTGTTGACTTTCTAATTCTTAATAGGTATATGAATTCTAATTTCACCCACATACCACATTTTGGTTGCCTAATTTGTTGGTTTTGTTTCTTTTCTCAAATTTTAAGACTTTTAGGCAAAATTTCAAATTTTCAGTTTTAGTGTCCCATTTTGCACTGTCCCATTGGTCATGTTGCTGTTAGAATTTGGCTAAGTTTTCTTCATAGAAGTTGTTCCTTATTGTCTTAAATTTATTTCCCTTTTTTGAATCACTCCATTTGGGGTTTTGTAGCTCAAGTTATAGCCATTTGAACATGGCTAGCTGGATTGGTCTAACCCAAATTTTCTGGGCTCTAATTTGGTTCTGGCAGTTTTAGGTCACTAAATTTGGGTGGCTAAATGACTTGGTTAAGGGCATAAATTGGACATGTGTTCTTCATGAAAGTTGTAGGCTATATCTCATATTTCTAATGGTAAAATTTCAGGTCATTTGGACCTACCTAGCCCAAGTCATGACCAAATGAACAAACACTATTCATTTGGTCATTTTTGTACAGGGCAGTGTGCCCAATTCCGGGTTTGGCCAATTTGTTCACTACGTTATGGTCACTTTCTAAGCATGATTCCTGGATGACAAATGTGTCATTTTGTGTCTAGTTTCATTCTCAATTGGCCTCACACCAATTGGGTTGGTAAATTTTCAGTTTTGGTCCCTGAATGGGACCTTGGTCATGCTGCCTGCAGAATAACCATATCCAATCCGAATTTCAATTTGGTTCAAACACTTCCAACACACCACAATTGGTCATACATGACCATTTTTGAACTCAAGTGAGGTCAAACACGTCATTTGACTAATTCTCAACATTTTATCTCCCAAACCCTAGGTCCAAAACCCTAACTTCCTTGTTTAGCTCATTTGTTGAATTCTAAATGCATATTTAGTATTTACACACTCTTTCCCACTTAACTACTTCATAATTTGCATCAAAAGCACCCATTTTGTAACACCCTCCCTGTAGAAACACCATACATTCTACTGTTCTGGTGACCAGTGTCGGACTGGACAGCTAGAATGTTCGGAAAAATATTTAAATTAAAGTGAGGAACCATAATTAACTCAAATATTAATAAGAAAAATTTAGAAAAAATTTTAGAAATAAAATACAACCAAGTTAAATGAGCCGGTGCCCTAGCGATGGGTAACCTAGTGAGAAGTTGCGGTTCTCGCAACTAGGAGCCCTAGACCCAAGGAAAAATTCATAAAATAATTTTTGGGACTCCAAAGAAGGGTCATTGAGGTTTCTATGGCATTAGAATGCCAAGAAAATACTTAAGAAAATTTTTCAATCGGTACAGACAATTTTGGTCTGTTAAGCCAAACGGAGGGCATTTTGGTCATTTCGCCTTCAGAGGTAATTTTTGGCTGACTTGTCCAGTTAAGTAAATAAATATTATGACATAAAATGTGAATAAACATTACTAAAAATTAAATTGAAAATGAGTAGAGATGAAAAGAAAAGAAAATAAAAGAAAATACCTAATAATGACATCATATGATGTTATTAAAAACCTATCCACCAATCACAATTTGTTAAACTCATTAAAAGAGATAAAAGAGACCAAAAAATTGAAAAACCAATCTGCATCTTCAACCTTTGGGAAGCCAAAAAACGTTGAGAGAGAGAGAGAAAAGAGGTTCCACCATTAAAGCTCCCTTAAGCTTCATTTCCCACTTCAATTCACCTTAAAAACTTATCCTCCCTTCAATAAAAATTTCCCTTACCACTAGAGCAAGACTTGGGCAGCAATTAGAAGAAGAGAAAGTGGAAGAAAGTGAGGTGTGAAAAAGCTTAGAAAATCACCAAAGAGGTTAGTGCCATATACTTTGCTTTTATACCTTTCTAATCATGAATTTGAGCTAAGTTAAGTTGAAAATTTGATGAAAATTGAATTAATGAAGCATGGTTATATTTCATGAAATTTTGGCAGCCTTGACATGAGTTAGAGTTAGGAGAATTATTTGGTTAAAGTGACATATTAGCTGCCCCTCTTATAAATTATATGATTAGTATAGCAAATTAGGAGTAAGATGCATGAATTGGAGGCTTGGACAATTAGGGTTAGGGTTTTGAAATTTAATTTTGGTGGTGGATAAAAATGGACACAAAATAAAGTTTTAATGGTCAATTAGTGACCATTTGAGGTAATTTGACCACAACTTGGAGTGAATTGTAGCATTAGAAAACTGATTTGGTATGCTGCCTAGTGAGACTTGCAGGGTGGCTGTGAGTCTAGCCTCTTTGGAAAGCCACAACTTGGACTGTGTAGGTTCAATTGGTATTTGGCCAATTGAACATGAAACTAGACACAGAATGGCACAACTTTGGTGAAGAAACCATGCCCAAAATACCAAACCAATTGGACCAAAAACTTCCCTCAATCCGGGTGTCCTGCAACCAGTTTCTGCAGAATATCCAAATGAACAGTAATTGTTCATTTGGCCATAACTCAATGTAGAATGGTCTAATTGACCTGAAATTTTACCAGCAACAAGATGGGATGTATACTAACAACTTTCGTGAAGGAACCTATCCCAAATTATGACCAGAACCTATTCAACAAGAGAGTGGAAGTTACTGTTTACTGCACTGTAGATATGGTCAGTTCTGAAATTTTTTAATCCGGCCAGTTGTGGTTTTTAGACTATAACTTGGGCTACAAAACTCCAAATGGAGTGATTCAAAAAAAGAAATTCAACTAGACAAAATAAGGAACAACTTTCATGTTTATCATTTTCCCAAATTCCCACTGCAAAAGCAACTAATGGAATAGTAAAATTTGGGTATAAAAACTGTAAATTCTGCTCCATAAATTTTAAGCTTATAAATGATATTGTTAACCAATACCAACAAATTTTGAATGCAAATGTGGTATGTTGGGAGTGTTAAAATCAATGTACCTATTTTCTATGCAAAAGTCAATATTTTTGTTGACTAATGAAGGGAATAGTAATACCAAAACTTGAAATTCAAAAATTGAAAGATTCAAAAGTGTCAAATGCCCTAGTATACCTAACAAGATTGGTTTGGATAGTTTGGCATGCCAATAGGGTTCAGTTAGCAGTACTGCACATGGCATTATGCCATTCTGTGATTTCATAGCTTTTAGCCATTCTGACCTTGTATTGAGATTTGGCCTTGTGCCTGCTGTCATTACAGCTTATTAGCTGTTCTGTTGCACACTAGGAGATACATATGTGACCGATGGTGTGACGGCCCGAGGTACTTGATACCCAGTGCCAGTTTACCCGTTTATCCAGTCCAGCCATTCAGTATAGGTTACTTGGGCAACCAAAAATGAAAGTGGATAAATTTTATGAAATAATTAATATAACAAGTACAAAATAAGTAAGACTACAAATTTTCATTGAAAATTTATTTGCAATAAGACATCAATACATTCACTGCATATTTATTTTCTGTTATTTCTTTTTATTTTATTATTGGCACCACTAAGCATTATTGCTTAGCGCGTTGCTTTTGCCACGCGTAGGTTCTGGAGATACTGACCGAGAGCCCAGTAGACCACAGACTGGGTGAGATCTCCTACAGCTCTGCATAGTGTCCGTATCACCTCACCATCCTCAGTGCATTGGTAGGACACTAGGTTTCATTTTGGTATTTTGTAACTATCTTTTATTTTCTATTGTGTAAATAAGACTTATATAATGTATTTTGATGTTAATGTAAATAGTAAAAATTGTGGTTATGAATGGAAAATTTGAGTATTTATTTATTTCTTATACATATGAGTACCATAAGAAATGAATGATTGAGAAATGTTGTTGAAAAATATTGAGTTTTTGATGATTATTGGAGTTGAGAATGATTGGATATGATTATTGGAAGTGTTTTTAACAGGTTCCGAAGAACTGTTTTCTCCATTTTTAGCCGGTACTCTGCCGGATTTTCTATAAAATTTTCGGAACCTAAAATAAATTATAATTTCAATAAATGGCTTAAATGAATTATATTTCACAAGTTATATTCAAAACTACGATAAAAATTAATTAAGGAAGAATAAAAATGATTAAGATAAAATAGAGTGTTCCGGTACACCGTGTGACATATCTTACTCGGATATATTGTAGACGGGTAAGGGGTGTCACATTTAGTGGTATCAGAGCACGGTTTAGGCATTTCTGGGCCTAGATTGAGTCCATACCATGCATTGCATTTGTAAGAGTCGAGGTGACACTAATGCAGATCTGTTGTCTTTGTTAAATAGGATATGGACCCTACATCTCAGAGAGCAGTTGAGGAAGAAGTGGAGAGTCATGCTCCACCTGCAGCAGCTGAGACTAGGGGTAGGGGAGAACCTACTCCGCCAGCTCAAGCAGAGCCTGCTCAGCCTCCACAGGGCATGTTCCAGCAAATGGCCAAATTCTTCAGACAAATGGCTGGAAAGGTTGAGAAAATTTGGAGCAGTGGACTTCTTTGGCAAGAGAGAAGATGACTCTGTTGCAGTCGAAAATTGGTTGAACAGAACAGGCAGAGTTTTAAAACAACTCCACTGCACTCTAGAGAAAAATCTAGAAGCTGATGTATCTCTGTTGCAAGATGATGCATATGAATGGTGGGATACGGTGTCTAGTGAAGTACAGCCAGAAGTAATAACTTGGGACTTCTTCCTCTCCGAATTCAAGAAGAAATATGTGGGTAGTGTATACCTGGAAGAGAGAAGAAGAGAGTTCATTAACTCGAGGCGGTGACATGGTGGCGAGTATGAAAAGGAATTTATCAGATTAAGCCGCTATGGAAGGGAGATAGTCCCTAATGAAGCTGAAAGGTGTAAGAGATTTGAAGAGGGATTAAATGACAATATAAAGATCATGATCACTGCCTTGGGGATCACCGACTTCACCAAGTAAGTGGAAGCTGTAATAAAGGTTGAAAATGTCAGAATAAGTGAGCAGACCAGAAGAGGGAGACAGCAGAAGAGGGGCCCAGGTCAGTCTAGTTCATCTCATGCATCTGGGAAGAAGTTCAAGGGTCCACCTGCACAGAGTTCAGGTCAATCACAAGGTCAGGGTCAGTTTCAGGGGCCCAGGCCATAGTTTACCCCTAGGAGAGGTCAGTCCACACCATCAGTGGGCAGCTCTCCAGGGATGGGGTTCAGGGGACTAGCCCCAGTATCTTCTGCATGTCCACATTGTCTGAAATGGCATAAGGGGGAGTGTTGGAGAGTGACTGGTGCCTGCTTAAGGTGTGGGTCGACAGAGCATCAGCTGAGGAACTATCCACGCAGAACTACTACAGCTGCTCCAACACAAGTAGACAGACCTACTCCTACACCACAAAGGGGTAGGAAATCGCAAATCGGCCTTGATGGGATCATCACGAGGCTCTGCATCTAAGCCGCGAGAGAGGCACGAGGCGGACCACTGCAGAGCTTATGCCATTAGAGCTCAGGAGGAGCAAGATGCCCCGGACGTCATCAGGGGTACGTTCTCCCTCTACACTACATCTGTGCATGCATTGGTGGATCCAGGATCCACTCATTCATACATCTGCATCAACTTACCTATAGAAAGGGGGATATTAGTAGGGGAGAGTGACCAAGACATTTTGGTCACTAATCCATTGGGTCACAGTGTAGTGGTGAACAAAGTATACAAGGGTTGCCCGTTAAGGATTCAGGGGTATGAATTCTTGGCAGACTTGATTGAGTTGCCTTTCCATGAGTTTGACGTGATTTTGGGAATGGACTGGTTGTCACGTCATCAGGCAATGGTTGATTATAAATTGAAGAGGATTTCTTTGAAAATTCCTGAGGGTAATGAGATCACTGTTGTGGGTGAAAGGACAGATTTCTTGTCCAATGTTATCTCAGCCACAGTTGCAAGAAAACTGATGAGAAAAGGCTGTGAAGCCTACCTAGCACATGTGGTTGATACTAGGCAAGTTAAGCCAAACCTGTGTGATATACCCACAGTAAGGAACTTCCCAGATGTATTTCCTGAAGAGTTGCCTGGTTTACCACCAGAAAGGGAAGTCGAGTTTGCTATTGAGACACTGCCAGGTATAGCACCCATTTCCATTGCTTCTTATAGGATGGCACCCACTGAATTGAGGGAGTTGAAAACTCAGTTGCAAGAGTTGCTTGATAAGGGGTTTACACGCCCCAGTGTGTCACAATGGGGAGCTCCAGTGCTGTTTGTAAAGAAGAAGGATGGGACTTTGAGGTTATGCATCGATTACCGGTAGTTGAATAAAGTGACTGTGAAGAACAAATATCCGTTGCCTAGAATTGATGATCTGTTTGATCAGTTGAAGGGAGCAGGAATATTTTTAAAAATTGATCTCAGATAAGGTTATCATCAGTTGAGGGTGAAGGATGTAGATGTGCCAAAGACTGCATTCAGGATCGGATATGGGCATTATGAGTTCCTAGTGATGCCCTTTGGTCTAATAAATGCACCTGCGGCATTTATGGACCTTATGAACCGTATCTTCCATCCATACCTAGATCGGTTCATAGTGGTCTTTATTGATGATATTTTGGTGTATTCGAAGACCAGGGAAGAACATGATGAGCATTTGAGGATTGTTCTGCAAACCCTGAGAGAAAAGAAGCTGTATGCTAAGTTGTCCAAGTGTGACTTTTGGTTGAATGAGATTGCATTCCTTGGACACATAGTGTCAGCTGATGGGATTAGAGTGGATCCCAAGAAAATAGAAGCAGTGATGGAATGGAAGCCTCCCAGAAATACAACGGAGGTCAGAAGCTTCTTGGGGCTAGCTGGGTATTACAGAAGATTTGTGAAGGGATTTTCCTTAATAGCTGCTCCAATGACCAAGTTGTTACATAAGAATGTCAGATTTGACTAGAATGACAAGTGTCAGACTAGTTTTGAGAAGTTAAAGGCTATGTTGACAGAGGCACCAGTGTTAACACAGCCAGTGTCGGGAAAGGACTTTGTGGTCTACAGTGATGCCTCTCATAATGGGTTAGGGTGTGTATTGATGCAAGAGGGGAAGGTGGTCGCTTATGCTTCCAGGCAGCTAAGGCCACATGAACAGAATTACCCTACCCATGATCTAGAGCTTACAGCAATTATCTTCGCACTGAAGATATGGAGGCACTACTTGTATGGTGAAAAGTGCTACATTTACACAGACCACAAAAGTCTAAAATATTTGCCAACTCAGAAGGAGCTCAACCTTAGACAGAGGCGATGGATTGAGTTCCTGAAGGACTATGATTGTGTAATTGACTACCATCCTGGGAAGGCAAATGTAGTTGCTGATGCTTTAAGCAGAAAATCCATCACAGCTTTGAGATCATTGAATGACCATCTATTCTTGGCTCGAGATGGAGCTATTTTGGCTGAGTTACAAGTGAGGCCAAACCTGCTACAGCAGATTTTAGATGGACAGAAGGTAGATGAGAAGCTAAGGGCTATTATGAGAAAAATCCTAGGAGGGAAAGAAACTGACTATGAGGTGAAAGCAAATGGGTGTCTCTACTACAAGGGAAGAGTATGTGTACCAGATAATGAGGAATTGAAAGCGAGTATTCTGAAAGAGGCACATGCCAGTGTTTATGTTATGCACCCAGGAAGTACAAAGATGTATCATGATCTAAAGCCTCAGTATTGGTGGCCTGGTATGAAGAAGGACATAGCTGACTATATGACTAAATGCTTGACATGTCAGCAAGTCAAGGCAGAACATCAAGTTCCATCGGGTTTGCTACAGCCTATACGCATACCTGAATGGAAATGGGATCGGGTCACCATGGATTTTGTAAGTGGTCTACCTCTCACCCAGAAGAAACATGATGCAGTATGGGTGATAGTGGATAGATTGACAAAGTCAGCACACTTTCTGCCAGTTAGGACTGACTACTCACTAGAGAAGTTGGCAGAATTGTATATCAGTGAGATAGTTATACTGCATGGAATTCCACTTTCCATCATATCTGATCGAGACCCAAGGTTTACATCGAGATTTTGGAAGAAGTTGTATGAGTTCTTGGGTACACAACTCCACTTCATCACAGCTTTCCATCCTCAGACGGATGGGCAATCAGAAAGAGTAATCCAGGTAAACAATTGAACCAATTGAATTAATACAAATATTGAACTAAAATGATAATAATAACATGAAATATATGTCAGGTCCTTGAGGATATGCTGAGGAGTTGTGTCATTGAGTTTGAGGGAAGTTGGGATAGATACCTCCCACTGGCAGAATTTGCATACAACAATAGCTATCCAAATGGCCCCGTATGAAGCACTGTATGGGAGAAAATGTAGAACTCCAGTGTGCTGGACTGAATTGGGCGAAAACAAACTGGTACGCCCAGACTTGGTGAAATAGACTGAAGATAAGGTAAAACTAATCAAAGCCAATCTGAAGGTTGCCTCAGAGAGACAGAAATCCTATGCCGACTTGAAGAGAAAAGAAATAGAATATGCGGTTAGCGACAAAGTGTTCCTCAAGGTGTCACTGTGGAAGAAGGTACTGAGGTTTGGAAGAAAAGGTAAGTTAAGCCCTAGGTTCATTGGCCCATATGAAGTCATTGAACGTGTGGGTCCAGTGGCCTATAGGCTAGCTTTACCACCAGAGCTGGACAAGATCCATAATGTGTTCCACGTGTCTATGCTAAGAAGATACCGCTCAGATCCTTCACATGTCATCTCCAGGGAAGAAATTGAAGTACAACCGGATTTGACATATGAAGAAGAACCCATACGAATCCTGGCTCGGGAAGTGAAAGAGTTGATAAATAAGCAGATTCCACTAGTGAAAGTGCTTTGGAGGCACCATAACACCGAGGAGGCAACTTGGGAAAGTGAAGAGATGATGAGGCAACAGTTCCCTCAACTGTTTGCATCAGGTAAATTTCGAGGACGAAATTTAAATTAGAGGGGAAGAGTTGTAACACCCTCCCTGTAGCAACTCCGTACATTCTCTTATTCGGTGACTGTCGAATTTGATGGCAAATAGAACATTCGGAAAAATATTTAAATTAAAGTGAGGAACCATAATTAACTCAAATATTAATAAGAAAAATTTAGAAAAAATTTTAGAAATAAAATACAACCAAGTTAATGAGCCGGTGCCCTAGCGATGGGTAACCTAGTGAGAAGTTGCGGTTCTCGCAACTAGGAGCCCTAGACCCGGGGAAAAATTCATAAAATAATTTTTGGGACTCCAGAGAAGGGTCATTGAGGTTTCTATGGTATTAGAATGCCAAGAAAATACTTAGGAAAAATTTTCAATCGGTACAGACAATTTTGGTCTGTTAAGCCAAACGGAGGGCATTTTGGTCATTTCGCCTACAGAGGTAATTTTTGGCCGACTTGTCCAGTTAAGTAAATAATTATTGTGACATAAAATATGAATAAACATTACTAAAAATTAAATTAAAAATGAGTAGAGATGAAAAGAAAAGAAAATGAAAGAAAATACCTAATAATGACATCATATGATGTCATTAAAAACCTATCCACCAATCACAATTTGTTAAACTCATTAAAAGAGATAAAAGAGACCAAAAAATTGAAAAACCAATCTGCATCTTCAACCTTTGGGCAGCCAAAAAACGTTGAGAGAGAGAGAGAGAGAAGAGGTTCCACCATTAAAGCTCCCTTAAGCTTCATTTCCCACTTCAATTCACCTTAAAAACTTATCCTCCCTTCACTAAAAATTTGCCTTACCACTAGAGCAAGACTTGGGCAGCAATTAAAAGAAGAGAAAGTGGAAGAAAGTGAGGTGTGAACAAGCTTAGAAAATCACCAAAGAGGTTAGTGCCATATACTTTGCTTTTATACCTTTCTAATCATGAATTTGAGCTAAGTTAAGTTGAAAATTTAATGAAAATTGAATTAATGAAGCATGGTTATATTTCATGAAATTTTGGCAGCCTTGACATGAGTTAGAGTTAGGAGAATTCTTTGGTTAAAGTGACATATTAGCTGCCCCTCTTATAAATTATATGATTAGTATAGCAAATTAGGAGTAAGATGCATGAATTGGAGGCTTGGACAATTAGGGTTAGGGTTTTGAAATTTAATTTTGGTGGTGGATGAAAACGGACACAAACTAAAGTTTTAATGGTCAATTAGTGACCATTTGAGGTAATTTGACCACAACTTGGAGTGAATTGTAGCATTAGAAAACTGATTTGGTATGCTGCCTAGTGAGACTTGCAGGGTGGCTGTGAGTCCAGCCTGTTTGGACAGCCACAACTTGGGCTGTGTAGGTTTAATTGGTATTTGGCTAACTGAACATGAAACTAGACACAAAATGGCACAACTTTGGTGAAGAAATCATGCCCAAAATACCAAACTAAGTGGACCAAAAACTTGCCTCAATCCGGGTGTCCTGCAACCAGTTTCTTCAGAATGACTAAATGAACAGTGATTATTCATTTGGCCATAACTCATTGTAGAATGGTCCAATTGACCTGAAATTTTACCAGAAATAAGCTGAGATATAGACTAACAACTTTCATGAAGGAACCTACTCCAAATTATGACCAGAACCTATTCAACAAGAGAGTGGAATTTACTGTTTACTGCACTATAGATATGGTCAGTTCTGAAATTTTTCAATCCGGCCAGTTGTGGTTTTTGGACCATAACTTGAGCTACAAAACTACAAATGGAGTGATTCAAAAGAAGAAGTTCAACTAGACAAAATAAGGAATAACTTTCATGTTTATCATTTTCCCAAATTCCCACTGCAGCAGTAACTAATGGAACAGTAAATTTGGGTATAAAAACTGAAAATTCTGCTCCATAAATTTTAAGCTTAGAAATGATATTGTTAACCAATACCAACAAATTTTGAATGCAAAATGTGGTATGTTGGGAGTTTTAAAACCAATGTACCTATTTTCTATGCAAAAGTCAATATTTTTGTTGACTAATGAAGGGAATAGTAATACCAAAACTTGAAATTCAAAAATTGAAAGATTCAAAAGTGTCAAATGCCCTAGTATACCTAACAAGATTGGTTTGGATAGTTTGGCATGCCAATAGGGTTCAGTTAGCAGTACTGCACATGGCACTATGCCATTCTGTGATTTCATAGCTTTTAGCCATTCTGACCTTGTATTGAGATTTGGCCTTGTGCCTGCTGTCATTACAGCTTATTAGCTGTTCTGTTGCACACCGGGAGATACATATGTGACCGATGGTGTGACGGCCCGAGGTACTTGATACCCAAAGGCGGTTACCCGTTTATCCATCCGATCCAAAGATAGGTTACTTGGGCAACCAAAAAAGAGAGTGGATAAATTTTATGAAATAATGAATATAACAAGTACAAAATAAGTAAGACTACAAATTCTCATTGAAAATTTATTTATAATAAGACATCGATACATTCACTGCATATTTATTTTCTGTTATTTCTTTTTATTTTATTATTGGCACCACTAAGCATTATTGCTTAGCGCGTTGCTTTTGCCACGCGTAGGTTCTGGAGATACTGACTGAGAGCCCTGTAGACCACAGACTGGGTGAGATCTCCTGCAGCTCTGCATAGTGTCCGTGTCACCTCACCATCCTCAGTGCATTGGTAGGACACTAGGTTTCATTTTGGTATTTTTAACTATCTTTTATTTTCTATTATGTAAATAAGACTTATATAATGTATTTTGATGTTAATGTAAATAATAAAAATTGTGGTTATGAATGGAAAATTTGAGTATTTATTTATTCTTATACATATAAGTACCATGAGAAATGAATGATTGAGAAATGTTGTTGAAAAATATTGAGTTTTTGATGATTATTGGAGTTGAGAATGATTGGATATGATTATTGGAAGTGTTTTTAACAGGTTCCGAAGAACTGTTTTCTCCATTTTTAGCCGGTACTCTGCCGAATTTTCTATAAAATTTTCGGAACCTAAAATAAATTATAATTTCAATAAATGGCTTAAATGAATTATATTTCACAAGTTATATTCAAAACTATGATAAAAATTAATTAAGGAAGAATAAAAATGATTAAGATAAAATAGAGTGTTCCGGTACACTGTGTGACATATCTTACTCGGATATACTGTAGACGGGTAAGGGGTGTCACACATTTTAACCTTAACCTACTACTGGCCGAATTCATATATAGTCCCTTAACAATTGTTTTCTTTTCATTTAAGTTAAAATCTAAGCTAAAGTAACTCAAAACATGTATTTTTAACCATTAAATTTCAATTTAATGCTTACCTCAACTTGGAGTTTCCTCTTCCTCAATTCCTTCCTTTTCCTCTTTTCTTTTCTTGCTCAAACTTCTTTTTCAAGTGAAGTTAAAAGGTTTAATGATGGAAACTAAAGTTTCTATGGTGGGATTTAGGGTTTGATCAAGCTCAAAATGAGCTTTAATGGAGTTTTTCTAAGGGTGAAGTGAGGGAGAGAGAGAGCCGGCTGGTTTTGGGAGGAAGATGGAATTCTTTCCTTTTTTTTTAATGTCATTTTAGTGTTTTATTTTATGTATTTGAATTGGTAAAAAATTGTAGAAATTTAAAAATAATTTTGACATCATGATGATGTCATCCAAGTGATGTAGACAACCTTTTTCTTTTCTTTTCTTTTCTTTTTTATTTATTTTTCCTTAGTTTTTTAATTTAATTCTTAATCCCAAAATTTTCTTTTCTCTGATTTTATTAGACAGTTAGGTCAGGAGTCAGCTCTAGGGGTTAATTGACCAAATTGCCCCTCGCCAGTTTAATTCGGTTTGCTAGTTATTTGATATTTCTTCCGGATCACTGACCTAGCTATTTGACTAGCTTAACAATTCTTTTTCTTGATTTTCTTTTTTCCACTGTGTTCGCAATAGTCCTAAGGACAGCGGCGTCACATTTTATGGTTCAAAATTTGAGTTTAAATCGACCTCGCAGTCCTTCCCGAGAAGGTTACTCATCGCTGTGACTCTCGGCTCATTTAACTTCTTGTGTTTTATTTTTCTCATTTATACTTAACCATTTGACAATGACTAATTATTTATTTTCAGGACTTATCTAGTTATCTTAAATGTGGTTCTAATCCCTTTAATTATCCCGACCAACACCGGTCACCAGAACAGTGAAATATACCAGGCTATGCAAATATGGGTGTTACAATTCTCCCCTCCTTAAATAAATTTCGTCTCGAAATTTTACCTGGTATCAATCTCTGAACAGTTGTGGGTGTTGTCTCCTCATGTCCTCCTCTCGTTCCCAAGTAGCTTCTTCGCCCGAATGATGATTCCATAGCACTTTCACTAAAGGTATCTGCTTGTTCCCTAGCTGCTTCACCTCATAAGCCAAAATCTCTATGGGTTTTTCCTTATATGTGAGGTCCAGATTCACTTCAATTTCTTCCATTGGTAGTACATGAGATGGGTCTGATCAATACCTCCTCAATATGGACACATGGAAGACATTATGTATCTTCTCTAACTCTAGAGGTAGTGCCAAATTATATGCCAAAGGACCTACTCTTTCTAGAACCTCATATGGCCCAATGAAACGAGGACTCAGTTTCCCCTTTCTACTGAATCTCATAATTTTCTTCCAAGGGGAAACCTTGAGGAATACTTTCTCACCCACTGCATACTCAATATCCCTTCTCTTCATATCAATATAGGATTTCTGATGGTCTGATGCAGTCTTAAGTCGATGTTTGATCACCCTAATCTTTTCCTCAGTTTGCTGAATAATTTCAAGCCCAATCTTCTTCCTTTCGCCTACTTCATCCCAACATAGGGGAGTTCTGCATTTTTTGCCATACAAAGCTTCATATGGAGGCATTCCAATGCTTGATTGGTAGCTATTGTTGTAAGCAAACTCAATCAAAGGCAAGTGTCTGTCCCAACTGCCCTCAAATTCAATCACACAAGCCCGTAGCATGTCCTCCAAGATCTGAATTACCCTCTCAAACTGGCCATCTGTCTGTGGGTGGAATATCGTACTGAAGTTCAATCTAGTTCCTAGGGCTCTCTGAATACTACCCCAGAATCTAGAAGTAAACCTAGGAACTCGGTCAGATACAATGGATACTAGCACCCCATGCCGTCTGACTATCTCATCAATGTACAACTTGGCCAATCTTTCTAAACTATGGTCCATTCAGACTAGCAGAAAATAAGCACACTTGGTCAGTCTGTCAACAATGATCCATACTGCATCATGACTCTTATGTGTCCTCGGAAGTCCCATCACAAAATCCATTGTTATTCTTTCCCATCACAAAATCTATTGTTATTCTCTCCCATTTCCATTCCGGTACTGGTAGTGGATATACCAAACTAGCTGGTACATGATGCTTTGCCTTCACTTGCTGATAAGTTAGGCATTTGGAAATAAACTCTGCCATATCTCTTTTCATACCCATCCACCAGTAATGCTCCTTTAGCCCTCTATATGTTTTTGTGCCACCAGGGTGCATAACAAAAGGAGACTCATGTGCTTCCTTCAAAATGATCTGCCTCAAATCAACATCATTAGGAACACACATTTTGCCCTGGTGTAGCAGTAGACCATAATCTCTTACTGAGAATTCTAGTTTCTTGCCCATTCTGACTTCTTCTAATAGCTTCTGATACTTCTGATCATTTTGAACGGCCATTCTGATCTGATCAATCAACACTGGCTGTACATGCCATGCAACTGTTGTCTGCCTCTCATCATTAATCTCTAAGCTAGCATGCAATACTGTCAATTCATGTGCCATAGACAAAGGAGTAACTCGTAGACTTGCCATAGTCTTGTGACTTAAAGCGTCAGCCATAACATTAGCTTTCCCTGGCTGATAGTCTATCAGACAATCATAGTCTTTTATCACCTCTAACCATCTCCTCTGTCTCAAATTCAACTCCTTCTGAGTGCCCAGATACTTCAAACTCTTATGATCTGTGTAGATGTAGCTGTAACACCCTCCCGGTAGCAACTCCGTACATTCTACTGTTCCGGTGACCGGTGTCGGTTTGGACAGCTAGAACGTCCGGAAAAATATTTAAACTAAAGTGAGGGACCATAATTAACTCAAATATTAATAAGAAAAATTTAGTAAAAATTTTAGAAATAAAATACAACCAAGTTAAACGAGCTGGTGCCCAAGCGATGGGTAACCAGAGTGAAGTTACGGTTCTCGCAACGAGGAGCCCTAGACCCGGGGAAAAATTCATAAAATAATTTTTGGGACTCCAGAGAAGGGTCATTGAGGTTCCTATGGCATTAGAATGCCAAGAAAATATTTAGAAAAATTTTACAATCGGTACAGACAATTTTGACCCGTTAAGCCAAACGGAGGGCATTTTGGTCATTTCGCCTTCAGAGACGATTTTTGGCCGACTTGTCCAGTTAAGTAAATAATTATTATGGTCTAAAATGTGAATAAATATTGTTGAAAATTGAATTGAAAATGATTAGAAAAGAAAAATCAATAAAATGCCAAATATGACATCATTATGATGTCATTTAAAAGCTCCACCAATCACATGCAAGCAATCCATTTAATTAACTAATAAAAGAGACAAATAAGGACCAAAGAAATTAAAAAAAAAAAACAAACAGCAGCCCTTTCTTCTCCTTCAAAAACGTTTTACATCCCCTCCCCTCTTCCTCCATTGAATCTCAACCAAAGCTCCATTTTCATCCTTATTTTACCACAAACTCTCCTAAGTCCCTTCACTAAAAACTTGTCTCTACCTCTGGGGAAGTGTTTGGCAGCCTAGAAAGTGAAGGAAAGTGAAGTTTTAGCTTGGAGAAATCTGCCCTACAAGAGGTTAAAGTGAGGTTAGTGCCTACTTATATATATACTTCTTTGATTCCATGTTAGAAGCTTGAAATAAGTGAGAAATTGTAAATTAAATGAATAAAAGTTAAGTGTATGCATCCCTTGAATTTTGGCAGCCCTAAGGAAGGAACAAAGGTGGAGTGTTTTTGATGGTTTTAATGGACTTAGAATGAATTAGAGATTATGTTTAAGGTGTATATACACATAAATAATGAATGGAAGTGCTTAATTAGGTGTATGTGTGAATCATAAGGGAAAACTAGGGTTTTGAGAAGTGAAAAATTGACTTGGCTTAGGAAATTGTTAAAGAACATCTTAATGGTCAATTAGTGACCATTTTAGGTATGTTGACCATGAATTGGACTGAAAAATAGTATAGCCAAGTGAATGTGTAGGCTGCCTTGTGAGTGCAGCAGAGTGACTGAAATTTCAGTTCACTTGCACAGCCATAACTTTGGCTGTGTAGGTCCAATTGATGTTTGGCCAATTGGACATGAAACTAGGCTTATAATGTCACATTTTTGCTGAAGAAACCATGCCCAAAAGACCAAATCAAGAGGACCAAAACTTGGCCCCAATCCGGATACCCTGCAAACAGCCCCTGCAGAAATGACCAAATGAACAGTAACTGTTCATTTGGCCATAACGCACTGTTGATATGGTCAATTGACCTGAAATTTTTACAGAAACAAGTTAAGACATAGAAAAACAACTTTCATGAAGAAACCTACCCCAAATTATGACCATAACCTAACCCAAATGGCAGTCACAGTTACTGTTCAAACCTGCAACTCTGCAGATTTTCATTTGAGCAGTAATGTTTGGATGACTATAACTCTCTCTAAAAAACTCGGATTTAGGCGATTCTTGAACCAATGAAAACCTAAGGCATAGTAGAACATTTCATATGAAGAAAGTTAGACTAAATTATGAACTTAACTTGATCAAATTACTGACCAAAGTTGGACCAAAATCTGCCAAAACCCAAAAGTGCAGCATGAACAGTGCACGTAAACAGTAAACTTATTTTGGCCATAACTTGAGCTACAAAACTCCAAATAGAGTGATTCAAAAAAAGAAATTCAACTAGACAAAATAAGGAATATTTTCTGTGAAGGAAGTTTTGTCAAATTCCAACAGTAAATCGACCAATGAAACAGTGCAACTTCGGAGCACCAAAACCGAAAATTGGCAATTTTGCCAAAATGACCTAAGCTTTGAGAAAGTGACCAAAACCAACAAGTTTTAAATGAAAAATGTAGTATGTTTGAAGTGCCAAAGTCAATGTGCATATTTTCTATGCAAAAGTCAACATTTTAGTTGACTAATAAAGTGAATAGTGACATGAAAACTTGAAATAAGCTTGGAAATGGATTTGGTAATTGATTCCAACAAGTTTTAAATGCAAAATGTGGTACATCGGGAGTGTTAAAACCAATGTACCTATTGTCTATGCAAAAGTCAACATTTTTGTTGACCAATGAGGTGAATAGTGACACCAAAACTTGAAATTCAAAATTTGAAATTAGAAATGCATCTAGGGGACTTTAAATTGCAATTGGCAATTAATACTAGTAAATGTAAAACTCAAAATGTGGGATCTTGGTGTAATTAGAATTAATATATCCATTAAGTATAAAAAGGTCAACATTTTGGTTGACTAGTATGGTGAATAGTAATCAAAATGATTAGTGAATTAAGATGAAGACCTAGAACAAATTCTAAGCTTAAATGCTTAGAATTGTATGACAAATATGGACTATGCATCCTAGTCAAAATTGTTAAAAAGAAATTTAGGCCATAAATTTGAAATCCATGAAATATTCATGGATTACTTGAAACATGAAAAATAAGTCACCTAATTGATGTGAATAGATAGTTAGGGCATATATGCCCATCACAAATGGAATTCATAAAATATTAGTAACTCAACTTGAAATATAAAATTTGTAATTACATAAATAGATTCTTGAATGTATAAATGAGAAAAGAAAAATGTTTTGAATACAATGGTACATGTGAACCATTACTTAGAATTGTGATCAATATGAGTAACATAACGAATGAATAAATAAACCATATTAATGTATGAATGAGACATTAGTTCTCATTATTGTAGAGAGGAGAAATATTTTGAGTACAATGGTATATGAATACCATTATTGTGAATTGTGATCAATAGGAATGATGTAAGGAATGTATGAATATTATGATCAATGTACAAATTATGAAATTTATCGTGAAATAATAAAGACATAAAACACAACATATTAATATTTGATGATATTATATGCCCTTGTATTGCCTAGACATGTGTGTCAGATTGGATAGTTTGGCATGCTAATAGGGTATTGTTTTAGCAGTACTGCGAAAGGCTTTATGCCTGTATTCATGGCTTTATGCCTGTATTCATGGCTTTATGCCCGTATCCATGGCTTTTATGCCCGTATTCATGGCTTTTATGCCGATTATTTGATATCATGGCTCTTTAGCCATACCGATCGTGATACGTGGTTGACGCTCGCGTCCCATGGTATGACGGCGAGCCGAGGCGGTGTTCAGGCCAATGACACATTATCCGATCCACTGCCTAGTATAGGTTACTTGGGCAGTCAATTAAAGTATTATTCAATTCAGGTGGCTAAGTTAAGTTAAGTATAATGAAAATCCAGTACAATTAAATTAAGTATTGAATGAATAAGCAAAAGAGATTAGCAAAAGAAACATAACAAAAATATAAATTTCAGAATCTGCATGACTTGAAATACAATACGGATAGAATAAATTATATACCGCTAGTATTATCGAAAGTTATAAACTAAGCACTTCCAAAGAGGAACAAACTAGTATATAAGATCGTTGATACTAGAAATACCATACCAAATTAAATTGATTCTTGAGTATCTGAATTATCATTTATTTCTTTCTTTACTTGTATATATTATTTCGGTTATATTATTGCACCACTAAGCGAGAAATGCTTAGCGCGATGGAATTGCTTCCTCGCAGTCTTCAAGGTAAAACCAGTAGACTGTCGATTGAGATTTTTGGAGTCCAGATCTGCAGAAGTGTCAGAAGAGTTCAAGATTGTCACCTCCTCAGCAATGCATGTAGATAGGGCTCATTTTATACATGTTATGTATATCGTTCATTCCTAGCACATTATAAATTATTTGTATATCTTGTACAAAATAAACTCATGTAATTAACCTATGAATTATGGAAGCTATTCAAAGTAAGTATTTTAGTATGTGAATTGAATTTGAGTTATAATGAGATTATACTTGTGAATATTGAGATATTGAAAATCTAATGAGATTTCTGAGAAATCTAGATACTGCATTGAGATACATTATGTTTGAAAATTTTTGAGACTATTAAGTTTGAGAAATTGAGTATATATTGAAATTGTCTTTGGCAGGTTCAGAAGAACTGTTAGTCCAAATTACAGCCGACACTTTATCGGATTATCGTTAAAATTTTTGAAATTTCCAATTTAGTTAGATTTTGATAAAAGTAAAAATAGCCTAAATCTTCAATAAAGTTTTTGAATAAATAAATCAAGGAATGTAATGAAATCAGATAAAATAGAGTGCTCTGGCACACTGAGTGGCATAACTTGCTCGGCTACACTGTAGTCGGGTAAGGGGTGTCACAGTAGCAATTCTCCCCATACAAATAGTGTCTCCAGATCTTGAGAGCAAATACAATAGCTGCAAGCTCCAAATCATGTGTTGGATAATTCTTCTCATGCGGTTTCAGCTGGCGTGATGCATAGGCAATGACATTCCATTCTTACATCAATATACAGCCTAACCCATTATGAGAAGCATCACTGTAAACTGTGTATTCTTTACCCGGAGTAAGTAAAATCAGGACTGGAGCCTCAGTCAAACACCTCTTCAATTCATCAAAACTCTGCTGGCATTTGTCCGTTCGCTAAAATTTCATATCTTTTCGAAGTAATTTGGTCAATGGAGATGCCAATATGGAGAATCCCTTCACAAAATGATGGTAGTATCCAGCTAAACTCAGAAAAACTATGAATCTCTGTGATATTTCTGGGTGGCCTCCAATTAAGGACAACTTCTATCTTACTTGGATCTACCTTGATGCCCTCTACCAATACTACATGCCCCAAGAAGGATATTTCCTTCAGCCAAAATTCACACTTCGACAATTTGGCATATAGTTGTTTCTCCCTCAAAGTCTGCAGTACAATCTGCAGATGTCTATCATGCTCTTTTGCACTCCTCGAATAGACCAATATATCATCTATGAATACCACAACAAACTGGTCGAGGTATGGTCTGAAGATAGTGTTTATCAGATCCATAAAAGCAGCCAGAGCATTAGTTAACCCAAATGGCATGACCAAGAACTCATAATGGCCATAGCGGGTTCTAAAGGCAGTTTTAGGAATACTCTGCTCTTATACTTTCAGCTGATAATAACCTGATCTCGGGTCAATTTTGGAGAACACAGCTGCACCCCTCAATTGATCAAACAAGTCATCAATGCGGGGCAATGGGTATCTATTCTTTATTGTCACCTTATTCAACTACTGATAGTCGATACATAAGCGGAGAGTGCCATCCTTCTTCTTAAGAAAAAATATTGGCGCTCCCCAAGGTGACACACTAGGGCAAATAAAGCCCTTATAAAGCATCTCTTGCAACTGCACTTTCAATTCTTTTAGTTCTGCTGGTGCCATTCTATATGGTGTTATGGAGATTGGGTCCATACCAGGCATAACATCAATCTCAAACTGCACCTCTCTTTCTGGAGGTAATCCTTGTAACATCCTCATTTTCGTAGTCCGTACATTCTACTGTTCCGACAGCTAATGTCTGTCCCGGAAAGTCGGAATGTCTGGAACTACACTTCAGTGATAATGAACAGACATATAATGATGAAATAAATAAGAAGAAAATGCAAGAAAAATCAAAGACAAATGAAAGAGAGAAAATGAAGCTAAGTTAAACGAGCTGGCACCGCAGCGATGGGTGACCGCACTGGGAAGGCCGTTGCTGACCCCAGGTGTGACACCCCTTACCCGGCTACAGTGTATCCGAGTAAGCTATGTCACACGGTATACCGGCACACTCTATTTTACCTTAATTAATTTTTTTTTTGTCAAAGTTTTGAATATAATTTGTGAAAGATAACTCATTTAAGTCATTTATTGAAATCATAATTTATTTGAGGTTCCGAAAATTTTAAAGAAAATCTGGCAGAGTACCGGCTAAAAATGGAGAAAACAGTTCTTCGGAACTTGTTAAAAACACTTCCAAATAATTTCCAAACAATCCCAACTTCAATTCATCAACAAAATCTCAATATCAAGATCTCAACAACATTTCAATTTTAATTCTCAATAACCTTTTCATTTCTCAAACATCCATTTCTCATATACAAACAATAAATAAATGCTCAAATTTTGCATTAATAGCCATAACTTTCATTTTTTACATGAACATCAGAATACATTACATAAGTTGAAATACATATGAGAAAGTAAAAATTAGCTACAAAATATCAAAATGACACCTAGTGTCCTACCAATGCACTGCAGAAGTTGAGGTGACACGGACATCATGCAGAATCGCGGACAGACTCACCCAGTCTGCGGTCTACTGGGCTCACGATCTGTATCTCCAGTACCTACGCGTGGCAAAAGCAACGCGCTAAGCAATAATGCTTAGTGGTGCAATAGTATAATAAAAGAAAATAGCAGAAAATAAGTATGTATAGAATGTGTATGATTTCTTTGTTTGGTATTGGTGTATCCATTATTTCATTATCTTTGTCCACTTTCATTCATTTGGTTGCCCAAGTAACCTACACTAGATGACTGGACTGGATAACGGGTAAACTGGCACTGGGTATCAAGTACCTCGGGCCGTCACACCATCGGTCACATATGCATCTCCCGATGTGCAACAGAACAGCTAACAAGCTGTGATAACATCAGGCACAAGGCCAAAGCTCAATACAAGGTCAGAATGGCTAAAAGCCATAAAATCACAGAATGGCATATTGCCATGTGCAGTACTGCTAACTGAACCCTATTGGCATGCCAAACTATCCAAACCAATCTTGTTAGGTATACTAGGGCATTTGAAACTTTTAAATTCTTCAATTTGTGAATTTCAAGTTTTGGTGTTACTATTCACCTCATTGGTCAACAAAAATGTTGACTTTTGGATAGACAATATGTACATTGACTTGGGCACTCCCAACATACCACATTTCACGTTTAAAACTTGTTAGAATTGGTCACCATTACCATTTCTAACTTAAAACCAAGAGGGCAGAAAATTTCAGTTTTTGTAGCATAAGTTTACTGTTCCATTAAGCACTGTTGCAGTGGGAATTTGAAGAAATGGCAAACATGAAAGTTGTTCCTTATTTTGTCTAGTTGAATTTCTTTTTTTGAATCACTCCATTTGGAGTTTGGTAGCTTCAGATATGGCCCAAAAACCACAGCTGGCCGGATTGCCAATCTGCAGAATTGACCATATCTACAGTAACATGAACAGTAACTGAAATCACTTTGTTGGATGGGTTCTGGCCATAATTTGGGGTAAGTTCCTTTATGAAAGTTGTTTGTCTATGTCTTAACTTGTTGCTGTAAAAATTTCAGGTCAATTGACCATATCTACAGTAAGTTATGGCCAAGTGAACAGTTACTATTCATTTAGTCATTTCTGCAGGTGCTGTTGCAGGGTATCCGGATTGGGGCCAACTTTTGGTCCTCTTGCTTTGGTCTTTTGGGCATGGTTTCTTCAGCAAAAATGTGCCATTATAAGCCTAGTTTCATGTCCAATTGGCCAAACACCAATTGGACCAACACAGCCAAAGATATGGCTGTCCAAGTGGACTGAAATATCAGTCACCCTGCTGCCCTCATTGGGCAGCATACTCATTCACTTTGCCATGCTATGTTTCAGTCCAATTTAGGGTCAATTTACCTCAAATGGTCACTAATTGACCATTAGAGTGTTCTTTAACAATTTCATAAGCCAAGTCAAATTTTCTCTCCTAAACCCTAGCTCAAATTCATAGTTTTGTACAAACTACCCTAGTTAACTAACTAAATCAATATCCTTTTGTTTATATACTTTAAACTTGATTTGTAGTTCATTCCAAGTCAATCAAAAACACCCAATTCTATTCCTTCTTTAAAGCAGCCGAAATCCATGGGGTGCATACACTCAACTTTTATTCATTTAAGTTACAAAATCTCACCTATTTCAAGTCACTATCATGGATTAAAAGAGGTTTATGTATAAATATGCACTAACCTCTTGTAGGCAGATTTTTCCAAGCCCCAAACTTCACTTTCTTTCTTCTTCTTGGCTGCCAAAAGGTTTTGCAAGATGCAAGGACAAATTTTAGTGAAAGGTCTCTAGGGTTTTAGGGTGAAATGAAGAGGAAATGGAGCTTGATGGTGTGTTAATGGAGGGTTAGGGCAAACCATGGGTTTCGGCTGGTTTGGGGAGGAGGGTGATGGCTGTTTTCTTTTTAATTTTTTTAGTCTCTGTTTGTCTCTTTTATTAGTTAAGCAAATGGTTGGTTAAATGTGATTGGTGGGAAACTCTTAGATGACATCATATGATGTCAAAATTGACATTTATTCTCATTTTTCTTTTCTCTTCTTCTCTACTCATTTTCACTTTAATTTTTAGTAATGTTTATTCATATTTTATGCCATATTAATTATTTACTCAACTGGACAAGTCGGCCAAAAATCACCTCCGAAGGCGAAATGACCAAAATGCCCTCCGTTTGGCTTAACGGGTCAAAATTGTCTGTACCGATTGAAAATTTTTTCTAGGTATTTTCTTGGCATTCTAATTTCATGGGAACCTCAATAACCCTTCTTTGGAGTCCCATAAATTATTTTATAATTTTTCCCCGGGTCTAGGGCTCCTCGTTGCAAGAACCGCAACTTCCCTCTGGTTACCCATCGCTAGGGCACCGGCTCGTTTAACTTGATTGTATTTTATTTCTAAAATTTTTACCAAATTTTTCTTATTAATATTTGAGTTAATTATGCTCCCTCACTTTAGTTTAAATATTTTTCCGGACATTCTAGCTGTCCGGACCGACACTGGTCACCGGAACAGCAGGATATACGGAGTAGTTACCGAGAGGGTGTTACACCAAGACTGCGGGGAACCCTCAGAATTTAATTCCGGGACATAAGTAAAGGTCTATTGAAATATAATTTACACTAGAATTATTAAAGAAAAATTAATAAATTAGTACAAAGAAAAATGAAAAATCGAGAAACAGACAAAAATCAGTGTTACAGAAAAATCGGGAATATAACCCAAAGTGGTGTATTTTGGTCAATTGACACATAGAGTTCACTTTTGACTTCAATTTCCATGAAAAATAAGTGGTATCATATTTTGAAAATTTAATGAAAAATGAAATTCAAGATAACATCTAATTTAAGGGAATTGGAGGGCATAATTGCAATTAAAGGAAATCTTAAATTAATCTAATTTTTAATTGTGATTAGTGGGGCATTAGTGGAGTATATAAGGACCACTAGGACAGATTTTTCCACTATTCATCTTCTTCTTCATTCTTCTTCTTTGCTGAATTGAAATTTCTCCAAGCTTCATCCATGGCCGCCCCATATGCAAGCCTTCATCTACCCATCTTCAAGCCTTGATTTTCATAAGTTCATTCATTAAACTTAGTCTATACATCATGGGCAGTATAATGGAAGCAAAAAGAAGAGGATTTGATGAAGTTTTGGTCAAGCTCAAAAAAGGTTAGTGCTAGCTTTTCATCCCTTGCTTCATTAAAGTTTGTATTAAGGTTGAGATGAGTTGGATGGTGAAGAAATTTGAAGGATTTGATGAGTTATTGATATATTCAATTTTGGACAGCCATGAAAGTTTATTGTAGTTGAGTTTTTCTTACCTCAAATGGATGGAAACTAAGGTTGAATAAAATCTAAGTATGTGCATGTAGTGCTTGAATTAAGGGTGTGTAATGAAAACCTTAATGCTTTGGGCAAACTGCCATGTTTGGTAGCCTCTTAAACCATGAGTTTGTGTGTGAACATGTAGTTATTAATGAAATATGCAAATGTTAAATTGTGGGCAGCAAGTGCAAGTGATATTGAAGTATGATTATGTTGAAGTGTATGTGTAATATTGACATTGAGATGTGTTGAATTTTGGTGGAAGTGAATGTTGAACTTAGTGGTGAATTGTGTGCATTGAGCACTTGAATATTCTGCCCAAAATTGTTGCTGGAATTGTGTACAATATATTTATGGAAGTGTTATTGATTGAATATTGAAGTAATGAGGAGGAGAAGGAATATCAAATTGGAAGTGTATGTGCTTTGAACAGGTTGTGTATTGAAGGCAATACATAAATTAGGCCATAAGTGCCAAACTATGAACCCAATTGGTATGAAGCCAATGGGGGGTGAAACTAGACACCAAATAGGCCAACTTTCATGTAGAAATGTTGTCAAAATTCTGCCTAGAAACTGACCTTAAAAATGACCAAATCCGGAATAGCAACCTTGCAACCCAGATTTTTGACCATATGAACAGTAGTCCTTGGGATGACCATAACTCACTCAAAACAGGTCCAATTGACCTGAAATTTTTACCATGGTTAGTTTAAACATAGATCTACAATTCTTATGAGGACATCAAAACCCAGAAATGGCCAGAACCAAGTCAAATAGCTTGCACAAATTCAGGTACCAAAATTGCCAGAACTAAAACTGACCAAATTTTGCACTAAAGGTGCAATCTATCCAGCTTTAGTAAACTGACCATATCTTGGTCTATACAACTTAGAATGACCTGAAATTTTCTCCCGAGTGCAATAAGACATAGATGTACAATTCTTATGAAGACACCAAAACCCAGAAATGGCCAGAACCCAATCAAATAGCTTGCACAGGTTCAGGTACCAAAACTGCCAGAACTAAAATTGACCAAATTTTTCACTAAAGGTGCAATCTGTCTAGCTTTAGTGAATTGACCATATCTTGGTCTATACGACTTAGAGTGACCTAAAATTTTACCCCGAGTGCAGTAAGACATAGAGCTACAATTCTTATGAAGACATAAAAACTCAGAAATGGCCAGAACCAAGTCAAATAGCTTGCACAAGTTCAGGTACCAAAACTGGCCAAACCAAAAGTGACCTAAAAATGACCTAAGCCTACTATTTTAGTGCTTTTTGTCCAGCATTGGTAAATTGACCATATCTTGGTCTACACAACTCAGAATGACCTGAAATTTTGCCCTGCGTGTAATAAGATGTAGACCTACAAGTTTGTAGTTTGGGCCGAAACCCAAAAACCGAGGGAACTAAGTCGTCCGGCTAGGTCAAAATAGTACACCGAAATCCGGTAAATTGCAATAAAATGCAATACACTTAGAAATGAAATTGGTAACATATACCAACACTAAAGGGCTATAAAATGTGACATATTGGTAACATTAGAATTGACTCACGTAGAGTGCATCAAGGGTCAACATTATAGGTTGACTAAGGAAATGAATTAAAGGGAATAGTACCAAGAGAAATAGGACTTTAAACTAGACAAATCTAGCACACAAAATTGAGAAATTGACCAAATTTTGAAGTAAAGGTGCAATCTGTCCAGCTTTAGTAAATTGACCATAACTTGGTCTATACAACTCGAAATGACCTGAAATTTTGCCCCGCGTGCAATAAGACACAGAGCTACAATTTTGCTTCTTTGACCAGAAGCTAAAAACCAAGGAAAATAGGACTTTAAGCTAGACCAATCTAGCATACTAAAATTGACAATTGGTAATTACATAAAATGATGCTTGAAGTGATTTGGCAATGAATGCCAACTTGTGAAAAGGGTAAATTGCATTATATTGACAACATATTGAATTGTAAATTGTGACATGTTGATGCTAGAATCAACTTATCCATGATGCATAAAAAGGTCAATAATTTTATTGATCAGTGAAAGGCATAAACATGTATAAACCCTATGAATAAAGAATTAAATATGTAACATTGTAATATGCCCTAATTTGCCTAGTTGACTAGTTTGGATAGGTTGGCATGCCAATAGGATTCTGACAGCTATTCTGTAAATGACTTTACGTCATACTGTGTTTTATGGCTTATTATGCCATACTATGATTTTAATAGCCTATGGCTATACAGATTGTGTTATTATACTCGGCTTAATGCCTGATTGATTATATGGCTTTTTAGCCACACTGTTTGCACACCGGGAGATACTTTGTGACCGATGGTGTTACGGCCCGAGGTACTAGGTACCCAGTGCTAGTATATCCGTTTATCTAGTCTGGTCAGTGTATAGGCTATATGGGCAGTCATTTAAAATATTATTCAATTCAGGAAGTTAAGTTAAGTTAAGTATAATGAAATTTCTGTACAATTAAATTAAGTATTGAATAAATGAGTAAAAGAGATTAGCAAAAGAAACATAACAAAATATAAATTGCTGAACAATAGATACTTGAAATACAATACAGTTAGAATAATTTGAATACTGGGTAGTATTACTGAAAAGTTATAAACTAAGCACTTCCAAAGAGGAACAAACTAGTACATAAGATCATTGATACTAGAAATACCATACCAAATTAAATTGATTCCTGGATATCCGAATTATGAGTTATTTTTTTTTCTTTATTTGTATATATTATTTCTTGTTATACTATTGCACCACTAAGCAGAAATGCTTAGCGCGATGGAATTGCTTCCTCTCGCAGGTACTGAAGGTAAAACCAGTAGACTATCGACTGAGATTTTTGGAGTCCAGATCTGCAGAAGTGTCAGAAGAGTTCAAGATTGTCACCTCCTCAGCAATGCATGTAGATAGGGCTCATAATTATACATGTTATGTATTTTATTTATTCTAAGTATATTGTAATTTCATTTGTATATCCTGTACTTGATAAATTTATGTACTTAACTGGAAAATTATATAAGTTAATGAAATGTAAGAATTCTGATGTCTTTATTGGTTGTCTAATCATAATGATTATGAATGAGATTGAGTTTAAGAAATTTTGAGAAACTGATGAGATATTATTGAGATAAATTGAGCTATGAATTTGAATATGTTGTGAATTGTCTTCGGCAGGTTCAGAAGAACTGTTAGTCCAAATTACAGCTGACACTTTGTCGGATTATTGTTAAAATTTTTGAAATTTCCAAATTAGTTAGACTTTGATAAATGTAAAAATAGCCTAAACCTTAAATAAAGTTTTTGAATAAATAAATCAAGAACTGTAATGAAATCAGATAAGATCAGGTGCTCCGGCACGCTATGTAGCACGCCTCACTCGGCTACACTGTAGACGGGTGAGGGGTGTTACATTTAGTGGTATCAGAGCACGGTTTAGGCGTTCCTAGGCAAAGATAAGTGGAAAGATAGTGTGCATACATGCATTGCATTCATAAGAGTCGAGGTGACACTATGCAGATCTGTTACTTTTGATTATTCAAAGTTAAGATATGGACTTAGAGCCGCAGAGGGCATTAGAAAAAGAAGTAGAAAACCTAGTTCATGAGGTTATAACGTAATAACTACGTAATATTCTCAATGTTTGTATTGTAAGCTACAGATTATAATACCGACATGAGATTATTGTGTAGAGCTACGTGCTTTCTCATGGTAGAATAAAATAAGAATATTTGTAAGTAATCTATAATTTGATACAGTTACGCCCGAATAGAGTACTATTGCGGGAAATAAATGTGAAAATTCTAGTCAGAAATTTAAAACTTCAAAACTAGCCTATCGAAAGACTACACTTCTAAGGTAGCTAGAGTCAGTGACTCGGTTACACTAATGTGGACTACCATTATCACAAAAAAATTGCTATAAGCTTTGAGAATTCAGTATGGCTATAAATTAGAAAGAACACCTTGAGGATGAAGATATTTGGACATCGATATGGAGTCTTATCAGTATTTTAATATTTTTGACAGAAAGGAATGATGTTGGTATTTGAGAATACATTTACAAATTGTATTGATGCTCTCTCCGGAAGCAAGAATAGATACCTTCCATTGATGGAGTTTGTGTATAGTGATATTTATTAAATAAGCATGAAGATACCAAGGTATAAGGTCTTGTATGAGATAAATGCAGAATACCTAGACAAAGGGTAATTTAATAGAGTTGGAATTGGTAAAACAGACAGAAGGACTGGTAAAGAATCCTAGTATGAGAGATCAAGAAACTAATGAATAATAGAATTTCATGGGTAAGAATACTAAAGGCAGAGGAAAACAATGATGGAAAAGTGAATAAAATTATGAGACAACGATAAGCTCGGTTGTTTGAATAAGATGAATTTCAAGGAAGAAATTCCTTTTTAGAGGGGAAGAGTTGTAACATCCTCATTTTCATAGTCCGTACATTTCTTTATTACGGACACTAATGTCCATCCGGAAAGTCAGAATGTCTGGAACTACACTTCGGTGATAATGAACAGACATATAATGATGAAATAAATAAGAAGAAAATGCAAGAAAAATCAAAGACAAATGAAAGAGAGAAAATGAAGCTAAGTTAAACGCAGTGGCACCGCATGCGATGGTGACTTGCCTTGGGAAGGTCATTCTTGACCCGGAGGCTGAGAGCCCTCAGAATTTAATTTCGGGACGTAAGTAAAGGTCTATTGAATTATAATTAACACTAGAATTATTAAAGAAAAATTAATAAATTAGTACAAAGAAAAATAAAAAATCGAGAAACAGACAAAAATCGGTGTTACCGAAAAATCGGGAATATAACCCGAAGTGGGGTATTTTGGTCAATTGACACCTAGAGTTTACTTTTGACTTAAATGTCCATGAAAAATAAGCGGTATTATATTTTGAAAATTTAATGAAAAATGAAATTCAAGATAACATGTGATTTAAGGGAATTGGAGGGCATAATTGCAATTAAAGGAAATCTTGAATTAATCTAATTTTTAATAGTGATTAGTGGGGCATTAGTGGTGTGACACCCCTTACCCGTCTACAGTATATCCGAGTAAGATATGTCACACGGTGTACTGGAACACTCTACTTTATCTCAATCATTTTTATTCTTCCTTAATTTATTTTTATCATAGTTTTGAATATAATTTGTGAAATATAATTCATTTAAGTCATTTATTGAAATTATAATTTATTTGAGGTTCCGAAAATTTTATAGAAAATCTAGCAGAGTACCAGCTAAAAATGGAGAAAACAGTTCTTTGAAACCTGTGAAAAACACTTCCAATATTTTCAATCAATCCCAAACTCCAGTTCATCAACAAAATCTCAATATGTTTTTCAACAACATTTCCATTTCTCAATTATTCATCTCATATGATAATCATGTAAAAGTCATAAATAAATGTTCACTTTTTCATTCATAAACACAATTTCTACTATTTACGTTAATACCAAAATACATTACATAAGTTTCAATTACATATGAGAAAATAAAAGTTAATTACAAAATATCAAAATAAAACCTAGTGTCCTACCAATGCATTGATGACGGTGAGGTGACACGGATACTATGTAGAGCTGCAGGAGGTCTCACCCAGTCTGTGGTCTACTGGGCTCTCGGTCAGGAGCTCCAGAACCTACGCGTGGCAAAAGCAACGCGCTAAGCAATAATGCTTAGTGGTGCCAATAATATAATAAAAAGAAATAACAGAAAATAAATATGCAGTGAATGTATCAATGTCTTATTGCAAATAAATTTTCGATGAGTATTTGTAGTCTTACTTATTTTGTGCTTTTTATATTCATTATTTCATTAAATTTATCCACTTTCATTTTTGGTTGCCCAAGTAACCTATACTGGATGACTAGACTGGATAAATGGGTAAACTGGCACTAGGTATCAAGTACCTTGGGCTGTCACATCATCGATCACATATGTGTCTCCCGGTGTGCAACAGAATAGCTAATAAGCTGTAATAACATTAGGCACAAGGCCAAGTATCAACATAATGTCAGAATAGCTAAAAGCCATGAAATCACAGAATGGCATAATGCCATATGCAATACTGCTAACTGAACCCTATTGGCATGCCAAACTATCCAAACCAATCTTGTTAGGTATACTAGGGCATTTGATACTTTTGAATTTTACAATTTTTGAATTTCAAGTTTTGGTGTTACTTAGTCAACAAAAATGTTGACTTTTGCATAGAAAATAGGTACATTGGTTTTAACACTCCCAACATACCACATTTTGCATTCAAAATTTATTGGCATTGATTACCAATACCATTTCTAAGCTTAAAATTAATGGAGCAGAATTTTCAGTTTTTATACCCTATCTTTACTGTTCCATTAGTTACTGTTGCAGTATGAATTTGAAAAATGATAAACATGAAAGATGTTCCTTATTTTGTCTAGTTGAATTTCTTTTTTTGAATCACTCCATTTGGAGTTTTGTAGCTCAAGTTATGGTCCAAAAACCACAACTGCCCGGATTGAAAAATTTCAGAACTGACCATATCTACGGTCGATGTGATAACTTCCACTCTCTTGTTGAATAGGTTCTGGTCATAATTTGGGGTAGGTTCCTTCATGAAAGTTGTTGGTCTATATCTCAGCTTGTTGCTGGTAACATTTTAGGTCAATTGGGCCATTCTACACTGAGTTATGGCCAAATGAACAATTCACTGTTCATTTGGTCATTCTGCAGAAACTGGTTGCAGGACACCCGGATTAAGGCAAGTTTTTGGTCCACTTGGTTTGGTCTTTTGGGTATGGTTTCTTCACCAAAGTTGTGCCATTATGTGTCTAGTTTCATGTCCAATTGGCCAAACTTCAATTAAACCTCTGCAATTCATGTTATAGCTGCCCAAACCTGCTAGACTCATGTCCAATTCTGCAGGTCACCATGGGCAGCCACACTAAACCTAAATCCCATCACTAAACACACGTCATTTCTTGTTTACCAATAACCAAATGGTCACTAATTGACCATTAAAATGTTCCTACACCATTATAGGATTAAAACCTTAATTTGGTCAAAACCCTAAATTCTCAATTCCTCTATTCTTCCATTAACTTACAATATAAGGTGCTAAGTGTTAATTTCATATCAAAGGACAGCTTTTGTACTCTTTTAATCTAAAAAATAATCATCAAAACTCTCATAAGTTAATGGATGCCAAAAATGGTAAAAATTCATCATGCAACTTTTGTTTAATTTCACTTAATTTTTACACTTAATTCCTACTCCACATATGATATACATAAAATTTCTAGAAGGAATTGGCGCTAACCTCACTTGTGACCTAACTTGGACTTGCCCAACTTCAAAATTTCCTCAAATTTGTGCTACCTTATGCTTCCTCAAGGTTTAGGGATAATTTTTTGTGAAGGAAGTTTAGGGTTTTGGGGTGGAGAGCTTAGGGCAAATCAAGCTTGAACAAGAGCTTTCATGGAGTTTTTTTCTCCTTTCTCTCTCTCTCAATGTTTCTGCAGCCCAAAGATTGAAGATGGCTGTCCACTTTTTCAATTTTTATCTCCTTTTATTCATGTTTAAGAAGTTTTTTAATGATGTGTCAAAGTTTGGTTGGGTGAAAATATTTTAATTGCATCATGCTCATGTCATAAATATGACTTTTATTTCATTTTCTTTTCTTTTATTTTCTACTCATTTGCAATTCAATTTTTAGCAATATTTATTCATATTTTAGATCATAATAATTATTTAATTAACTGGACAAGTTGGCTAAAAATCGCCTCTGAAGGCGAAATGACCAAAATGCCCTCCGTTTGGCTTAACGGGTCAAAATTGTCTGTACCGATTGAAAATTTTTTCTAAATATTTTCTTGGCATTCTAATGCCATAGGAACCTCAATGACCCTTTTCTGGAGTATCAAAAATTATTTTATGAATTTTTCCCCGAGTCTAGGGCTCCTAGTTGCGAGAACCGCAACTTCCCACTAGGTTACCCATCGCTAGGGCACCGGCTCATTTAACTTGGTTGTATTTTATTTCTAAAATTTTTCCTAAATTTTTCTTATTAATATTTGAGTTAATTATGGTTCCTCACTTTAGTTTACATATTTTTCCGAACGTTCTACCTATCCAGTCTGACACTGGTCATCGGAACAGTAGAATGTACAGAGTTACTACAGGGAGGGTGTTACAACTCTTCCCCTCTAATTTAAATTTCGTCCTCGAAATTTACCTGATGCAAACAGTTGAGGGAATTGTTGCCTCATCGTCTCTTCACTTTCCCAAGTTGCCTCCTCGGTGTTGTGGTGCCTCTAAAGCACTTTCACCAATGGAATCTGCTTATTTCTCAACTCTTTCACTTCTCGGGCCAGGATCCGTATGGGTTCTTCTTCATATGTCAAATCTGGTTGTACTTCAATTTCTTCCATGGAGATGACATGTGAAGGATCTGAGCGGGATCTTCTTAGCATAGACACGTGGAACAAATTGTGGATTTTGTCCAGCTCTGGTGGTAAAGCTAGCCTATAAGCCACTGGACCCACATGTTCAATGACTTCATATGGGCCAATGAACCTACGGCTTAACTTACCTTTTCTTTCAAACCTCAGTACCTTCTTCCATGGTGACACCTTGAGGAACACTTTGTCGCCAACCGCATATTCTATTTCTTTTCTCTTCAGGTCGGCATAAGATTTCTGTCTATCTGAGGCAACCTTCAGATTGGCTTTGATTAGTTTTACTTTTTCCTCAGTCTGTTTCACTAGGTCTGGCCCTACCAGTTTGTCTTTGCCCAATTCAGTCTAGCACACTAGAGTTCTACAATTCCTCCCATACAGTGCTTCATATGGGGCCATTTGGATGCTAGCTTGGTAGCTATTATTGTATGCAAATTCTGCCAGTGGAAGATATCTATCCCAACTTCCCTCAAACTCAATGACACAACTCCTCAGCATATCCTCAAGGACCTGACATATATTTCATGTTATTGTTATCATTTCGTTTCAATATTTGTATTAGTTCAATTGGTTTCAATTGTTTACCTGGATTACTCTTTCTGATTGCCCATCTGTTTGAGGATAGAAAGCTATGTTGAAGTGGAGTTGTGTACCCAAGGACTCATGCAACTTCTTCCAAAATCTCGATGTAAACCTTGGGTCTCGATCAGATATGATGGAAAGTGGAATTCCATGCAGTCTAACTATCTCACTGATATACAATTCTGCTAACTTCTCCAGTGAGTAGTCAGTCCTAACTGGCAGAAAGTGTGCTGACTTCGTCAATCTATCTACTATCACCCATACTGCATCATGTTTCTTCTGGGTGAGAGGTAGACCACTTACAAAATCCATGGTGACCCGATCCCATTTTCATTCAGGTATACGTATAGGCTGTAGCAAACCTTATGGAACTTGATGTTCTGCCTTGACTTGCTGACATGTCAAGCATTTAGTCACATAGTCAGCTATGTCCTTCTTCATTCTAGGCCACCAATACTGAAGTTTCAGATCATGATACATCTTTGTACTTCCTGGGTGCATAGCATAAACACTGGCATGTGCCTCTTTCAAAATACTGGCTTTTAATTCCCCATTATCTGGTACACATACTCTTCCTTTGTAGTACAGACACCCATTTGCTTTTACCTCATAGTCAGTTACTTTTCCCCCTGAGATTTGGCTCACAATAGCCATTAACTTTTCATCTACCTTCTGCCCATCTAAAATCTGTTGTAACAGGTTTGGCTTCACTTGCAACTCAGCCAAAATAGCTCCATCTCGAACCAAAGTTAGACGGGCATTCAATGATCTCAAAGCTGTGATGGATTTTCTGCTCAAAGCATCTGCAACTACATTTGCTTTCCCAGGATGGTAGTCATTTACACAATCATAGTCCTTCAGGAACTCAATCCATCGTCTCTGTCTAAGGTTGAGCTCCTTCTGGGTTGGCAAGTATTTTCAGGCTTTTGTGGTCTGTGTAAATGTAGCACTTTTCACCATACAAGTAATGCCTCCATATCTTCAGTGCGAAGATAATTGCTACAAGCTCTAGATCATGGGTAGGGTAATTCTGTTCATGTGGCCTTAGCTGCCTAGAAGCATAAGCGACCACCTTCCCCTCTTGCATCAATACACACCCTAACCCATTATGAGAGGCATCACTGTAGACCACAAAGTCCTTTCCGACCTTTGGCTGTGTTGCTGCGGTGCCTCTGTCAACATAGCCTTCAAGTTCTCAAAACTGGTATGACACTTGTCATTCCAGTCAAATCTGACATTCCTGTGTAACAACTTGGTCATTGGAGCAGTTATTAAGGAAAATCCTTTCACAAATCTCCTGTAATACCCAGCTAGCCCCAAGAAACTTCTGACCTCAGTTGTATTTCTGGGAGGCTTCCATTCCATCACTGCTTCTATCTTTTTGGGATCCACTCTAATCCCCTCTACTGATACTATGTGTCCAAGGAAAGAGATTTCACTCATCCAGAAGTCACACTTAGACAACTTAGCATACAACTTCTTTTCTCTCAAGGTTTGCAGAACAATCCTCAAATGCTCATCATGTTCTTCCCTGGTCTTGGAATACACCAAAATATCATTAATAAAGACCACTACGAACCGATCTAGGTATGGATGGAAGATACGGTTCATAAGGTCCATAAATGCCGCAGGTGCATTTGTTAGACCAAAGGGCATCACTAGGAACTCATAATGCCCATATCGAGTCCTAAATGCAGTCTTTGGCACATCTGCATCCTCACCCTCAACTGATGATACCCTGATCTGAGATCAATTTTAGAAAATACTCCTGCTCCCTTCAACTGATCATACAGATCATCAATTCTAGGCAACGGATATTTCTTCTTCACTGTCACTTTATTCAACTGCTGGTAATCAATGCATAACCTCAAAGTCCCATCCTTCTTCTTTACAAACAGCACTGGAGCTCCCCATGGTGACACACTAGGGCGTATTAGCCCCTTATCCAGCAACTCCTATAACTGGATTTTCAGTTCCTTCAATTCTGTGAGTGCCATCCTATAAGGAGCAATAGATATTGGTGCTGTACCCGGCAGTGTCTCAATAGCAAATTCAACTTCCCTTTCTGGTGGCAAACCAGGCAATTCTTCAGGGAACACATCTGGGAAGTCTTTTACTGTGGATATGTCATACAGATCTGGCTTAGCCTGCCTAGTATCCACCACATGTGGTAGGTAGGCTTCACAGCCTTTTCTCATCAGTTTTCTTGCAACTGTGGCTGAGATAACATTGGACAAGAAATCTGTCCTCTCCCCCACAACTGTAATCTCATTACCCTCAGGAGTTTTCAAAGAAATTCTCTTCAATTTACAATCAACCATTGCCTGATGACGTGACAACCAGTCCATTCCCAAAATCATGTCAAACTCATGGAAAGGCAACTCAATCAGGTCTGTCGAGAATTCATACCCCTGAATCCTTAACAGGCAACCCTTGTATACTTTGTTTACCAATACACTGTGGCCCAATGGATTAGTGACCAGAATGTCTTGGTTACTCTCCCCTACTAATATCCCCCTTTCTATAGGTAAGTTAATGCAGATGTATGAATGAGTGGATCCTGGATCCACCAATGCATGCACAGATGTATTGTAGAGGGAGAACGTACCCCTGATAACGTCCGGGGCATCTTGCTCCTCCTGAGCTCTCATAGCATATGCTCTGGCAAGTGGTCTGCCCTCAGGCCTCTCTACTGGCTCAGATGCAGGCCTCTGTGATGGTCCTACTGCCTCCGATTTGCCATATTTCCTTCCCTTTTGTGGTGTAGGAGCAGGTCTGTTTGTTTGTGTTGGAGCAGCTATAGTAGTTCTACGTGGACAGTTACTCAGCTGATGCTCTGTCGACCCACACCTTAAGCAGGCACCAGTCACTCTCCAACACTCCCCCTTATGCCATTTCAGACAATGTGGACATGCAGAAGATGCTGGGGCTGGTCCCCTGAACCCCATCCACTGAGGCGCCCTTGATGGTGTGGACTGACCTCTCCTAGCGGTAAACTGTGGCTTGGGCCCCTGAGACTGACCCTGACCTTGTGGTTGACCTGAACTCTGTGCAGGTGGACCTTTGAACTTCTTCCCAGATGCAGGAGATGAACTAGACTGATCTGGGCCCCACTTCTGTTGTCTCTCTCTTTTGGTTTGCTCACTTATTCTTACTTTTTCAACTTTTATTGCAGCTTCCACTAACTTGGTGAAGTTTGTGATTCCTAAGGCAGTGATCATGATCTTTATATTGTCATTTAATCCCTCTTCAAATCTCTTACACCTTTCGACCTCATTAGGGACTATCTCCCTTCCATAGCGGCTTAATCTGACAAACTCCTTTTCATACTCGGCCACTGTCAGCTGTCTCTGCCTCAGGTTAATGAACTCTCTTCTTCTCTCTTCCAGGTATACACTACCCACATATTTCTTCTTGAATTCGGAGAGGAAGAAGTCCCAAGTTATTACTTCTGGCTATACTTCACTGGACACCGTATCCCACCATTCATATGCATCATCTTGCAACAGAGATACAGCAGGTTCTAGATTTTGCTCTGGAGTGCAGTGGAGTTGTTTTAAAACTCTGCCTGTTCTGTTCAACCAATTTTCAGCTGCAACAGAATCATCTTTTCTCTTGCCAAAGAAGTCCACTGCTCCAAATTTTCTTAGTCTTTCCAAGTGTGATTTCTGCTGTGTAGGTGGTGGTGGTGGTGGTGGTGGTGGTGCTGGCATTACCCCAGCCATTTGTCTGAAGAATTCGGCCATTTGCTAGAACATGGCCTGTGGAGGCTGAGCAGGCTCTGCTTGAGCTGGCGCAGCAGGTTCTCCCCAACCCCCAGTCTCAGCTGCTGCAGGTGAGCATGACTCTTCACTTCCTCCTCAACTGCCCTCTGAGATGTAGGGTCCATATCCTATTCAAAATAACAAAGACAAACAGATCTGCATTAGTGTCACCTCAACTCTTACTAATGCAATGCATGGTATGGACTCAATCTAGGCCCAGAAACGCCTAAACCGTGCTCTGATGCCACTAAATGTGACACCCCTTACCCGTCTACAGTATATCCGAGTAAGATATGTCACACGGTGTACCAAAACACTCTATTTTATCTCAATCATTTTTATTCTTCCTTAATTTATTTTTATCATAGTTTTGAATATAATTTGTGAAATATAATTCATTTAAGTCATTTATTGAAATTATAATTTATTTGAGGTTCCGAAAATTTTATAGAAAATCTGGCAGAGTACCGGCTAAAAATGGAGAAAGCAGTTCTTCGAAACCTGTGAAAAACACTTCCAATATTTTCAATCAATCCCAAACTCCATTTCATCAACAAAATCTCAATATGTTTTTCAACAACATTTCCATTTCTCAATTATTCATCTCATATGATAATCATGCAAAAGTCATAAATAAATGTTCACTTTTTCATTCATAAACACAAATTCTACTATTTACATTAATACCAAAATACATTACATAAGTTTCAATTACATATGAGAAAATAAAAGTTAATTACAAAATATCAAAATAAAACCTAGTGTCCTACCAATGCACTGATGACGGTGAGGTGACACGGACACTATGCAGAGCTGCAGGAGGTCTCACCCAGTCTGTGGTCTACTGGGCTCTCGGTCAGGATCTCCAGAACCTATGCGTGGCAAAAGCAACGCGCTAAGCAATAATGCTTAGTGGTGCCAATAATATAATAAAAAGAAATAAGAGAAAATAAATATGCAGTGAATGTATCGATGTCTTATTGTAAATAAATTTTCGATGAGTATTTGTAGTCTTACTTATTTTGTACTTGTTATATTCATTATTTCATTAAATTTATCCACTTTCATTTTTGGTTGCCCAAGTAACCTATACTGGACGACTGGACTGGATAAACGGGTAAACTGGCACTGGGTATCAAGTACCTCGGGCTGTCACACCATCGGTCACATATGTGTCTCCAGTTGTGCAACAGAACAGCTAATAAGCTGCAATAACATTAGGCACAAGGCCAAGTATCAACATAATGTCAGAATGGCTAAAAGCCATGAAATCACAGAATGGCATAATGCCATATGCAGTACTGCTAACTGAACCCTATTGGCATGCCAAACTATCTAAACCAATCTTGTTAGGTATACTAGGGCATTTGATACTTTTGAATTTTACAATTTTTGAATTTCAAGTTTTGGTGTTACTATTCCCTTCATTAGTCAACAAAAATGTTGACTTTTGCATAGAAAATAGGTACATTGGTTTTAACACTTCCAACATACCACATTTTGCATTCAAAATTTATTGGCATTGATTACCAATACCATTTCTAAGCTTAAAATTAATGGAGCAGAATTTTCAGTTTTTATACCCTATCTTTATTGTTCCATTTGTTACTATTGCCGTGGGAATTTGAGAAAATGATAAACATGAAAGTTGTTTCTTATTTTGTCTAGTTGAATTTCTTTTTTTGAATCACTCCATTTGGAGTTTTGTAGCTCAAGTTATGGTCCAAAAACCATAACTGGCCGGATTGAAAAATTTCAGAACTGACCATATCTACAAAGTCACGATGTGATAACTTCCACTCTCTTGTTGAATAGGTTCTGGTCATAATTTGGGGTAGGTTCCTTCATGAAAGTTGTTGGTCTATATCTCAGCTTGTTGCTGGTAACATTTTAGGTCAATTGGGCCATTCTACGCTGAGTTATGGCCAAATGAACAATTTTATTGTTCATTTGGTCATTCTGCAGAAACTGGTTGCAGGACACCCGGATTGAGGCAAGTTTTTGGCCCACTTGGTTTGGTCTTTTGGGTATAGTTTCTTCACCAAAGTTGTGCCATTATGTGTCTAGTTTCATGTCCAATTGGCCAAACGTCAATTGAACCTCTACAATTCATGTTATGGCTGCCCAAACCTGCTTGACTCATGTCCAATTCTGCAAGTCACCATGGGCAACTACACTAAACCTAAATCCCATCACTAAACACACGTCATTTCTTGTTTACCAATAACCAAATGGTCACTAATTGACCATTAAAATGTTCCTACACCATTAGGATTAAAACCTTAATTTGGTCAAAACCCTAAATTCTCAATTCCTCTATTCTTCCATTAACTTACAATATAAGGTGCTAAGTGTTAATTTCATATCAAAGGACAACTTTCTAAAAAAAATCATCAAAACTCTCATAAGTTCATGGCTGCCAAAAATGGTAAAAATTCATCATGCAACTTTTGTTTAATTTCACATAATTTTTATACTTAATTCCTACTCCACATATGATATACATAAAATTCCTAGAAGGAATTGGCACTAACCTCACTTGTGACCTAACTTGGACTTGCCCAACTTCAAAATTTCCTCAAATTTCTGCTGCCTTATGCTTCCTTAAGGTTTAGGGATAATTTTTTGTGAAGGAAGTTTAGGGTTTTGGGGTGGAAAGCTTAGGGAAAATCAAGCTTGAACAAGAGCTTTGATGGAGTTTTTTTCTCCTCTCTCTCTCTCTCTCAACGTTTCTGCAGCCCAAAGATTGAAGATGGCTGTCCACTTTTTCAATTTTTATCTCCTTTTATTCATGTTTAAGTAGTTTTTAATGATGTGTCAAAGTTTGGTTGGGTGAAAATATTTTAATTGCATCATGCTCATGTCATAAATATGACTTTTATTTCATTTTATTTTCTTTTATTTTCTACTCATTTTCAATTCAATTTTTAGCAATATTTATTCATATTTTAGATCATAATAATTATTTAATTAACTAGACAAGTCGGCCAAAAATCGCCTCTGAAGGCGAAATGACCAAAATGCCCTCCGTTTGGCTTGACGGGTCAAAATTGTCTGTACCGATTGAAAAATTTTTCTAAATATTTTCTTAGCATTCTAATGCCATAGGAACCTCAATGACCCTTCTCTGGAGTCCCAAAAATTATTTTATGAATTTTCCCCCGAGTCTAGGGCTCCTAGTTGCGATAACCGCAACTTCCCACTAGGTTACCCATCGCTAGGGCACCGGCTCATTTAACTTGGTTGTATTTTATTTCTAAATTTTTTCCTAAATTTTTCTTATTAATATTTGAGTTAATTATAGTTCCTCACTTTAGTTTAAATATTTTTCCGAACGTTCTACCTGTCCAGTCTGACACTGGTCACCGGAACAGTAGAATGTACGAAGTTGCTACAGGGAGGGTGTTACAAGTGGAGTATATAAGGACCACTAGGATAGATTTTTCCACTATTCATCTTCTTCTTCATTCTTCTTCTTTTCTGAATTGAAATTTCTCCAAGCTTCATCCATGGCCGCCCCATATACAAGCCTTCATCTACCCATCTTCAAGCCTTGATTTTCATAAGTTCCTTCATTAAACTTAGTCTATACATCATTGGCAGTATAATAGAAGCAAAAAGAAGAGGATTTGATTAAGTTTTGGTCAAGCTCAAAAAAGGTTAGTGCTAGTTTTTCATCCCTTGCTTCATTAAAGTTTGTATTAAGGTTGAGATGAGTTGGATGGTGAAGAAATTTGAAGGATTTGATGAGTTATTGATATATTCAATTTTGGACAGCCATGAAAGTTTATTGTAGTTGAGTTTTTCTTACCTCAAATGGATGGAAACTAAGGTTGAATAACTTAAATGGAGGAAGTAGCAAATTAAAATCTAAGTATGTGCATGTAGTGCTTGAATTAAGGGTGTGTAATGAAACCTTAATGCTTTGGGCAAACTGCCATGTTTGGCAGCCTCTTAAACCATGAATTTGTGTATGAACATATAGTTATTAATGAAATATGCAAATGTTAAATTGTGGGCAGCAAGTGTAAGTGATATTGAAGTATGATTTTGTTGAAGTGTATGTGTAATATGGACATTGAGATGTGTTGAATTTTGGTGGAAGTGAATGTTGAACTTAATGGTGAATTGTGTGCATTGAGCACTTGAATATTCTGCCCAAAATTGTTGCTGGAATTGTGTACAATATATATATGGAAGTGTTATTGATTGAATATTGAAGTAATGAGGAGGAGAAGGAATATCAAATTGGAAGTGTATGTGCTTTGAACAGGTTGTGTATTTAAGGCAGTACCTAAATTAAGCCATAAGTGCCAAACTATGAACCCAATTGGTATGAAGCCAATGGGAGGTGAAACTAGACACCAAATAGGCCAACTTTCATGTAGAAATGTTGCCAAAATTCTGCCTAGAAACTGACCTTAAAAATGACCAAATCCGGAATAGCAACCTTGCAACCCAGATTTTTGACCATATGAACAGTAGTCCTTAGGATGACCATAACTCACTCAAAACAGGTCCAATTGACCTGAAATTTTTACCATGGTTAGTTTAAACATAGATCTACAATTCTTATGAAGACAACAAAACCCAGAAATGGCCAGAACCAAGTCAAATAGCTTGTAAAAATTCAGGTACCAAAACTGCCAGAACTAAAACTGACCAAATTTTGCACTAAAGGTGCAATCTGTCCAGCTTTAGTAAACTGACCATATCTTGGCCTATACAACTTAGAATGACCTGAAATTTTGCCCCGAGTGCAATAAGACATAGAGCTAGAATTCTTATGAAGACACCAAAACCCAGAAATGGCCAGAACCCAGTCAAATAGCTTGCACAAGTTCTGGTACCAAAACTGCCAGAACTAAAATTGACCAAATTTTGCACTAAAGGTGCAATCTGTCCAGCTTTAGTGAATTGACCATATCTTGGTCTATACAACTTAGAATGACCTGAAATTTTTCCCCGAGTGCAATAAGACATAAAGCTACAATTCTTATGAAGACACCAAAACCCAGAAATGGCCAGAACCAAGTCAAATAGCTTGCACAAGTTCAGGTACCAAAACTGCCAGAACTAAAACTGATCAAATTTTGCACTAAAGGTGCAATCTGTCCAGCTTTAGTGAATTGACCATATCTTGGTCTATACAACTTAGAATGACCTGAAATTTTGCCCTGAATGCAATAAGACATAGAGCTACAATTCTTATGAAGACACCAAAACCCAGAAATGGCCAGAACCTAGTCAAATAGATTGTACAAGTTCAGGTACCAAAACTGCCAGAACTAAAATTGACCAAATTTTACACTAAAGGTGCAATCTGTCCAACTTTAGTGAATTGACCATATCTTGGTCTATACAACTTAGAATGACCTGAAATTTTGCCCCGAGTGCAATAAGACATAGAGCTACAATTCTTATGAAGACATCAAAACCCAGAAATGGCCAGAACCTAGTCAAACAGCTTGCACAAGTTTAGGTACCAAAACTGCCAAAACTAAAACTGATGAACTAAAACTGATCAAATTTTGCACTAAAGGTGCAATCTGTCCAGCTTTAGTGAATTGACCATATCTTGGTCTATACAACTTAGAATGACCTGAAATTTTGCCCCGAGTGCAATAAGACATAGAGCTACAATTCTTACAAAAACACCAAAACCTAGAAATGGCCAGAACCCAGTCAAATAGCTTGCACAAGTTCAGGTACCAAAACTGCCAGAACTAAAATTGACCAAATTTTGCACTAAAGGTGCAATCTGTCCAGCTTTAGTAAATTGACCATATCTTGGTCTATACAACTTAGAATCACCTGAAATTTTGCCCTGAGTGCAATAAGACATAGAGCTACAATTCTTATGAAGACACCAAAACTCAGAAATGGCCAGAACCCAGTCAAATAGCTTGCACAAGTTCAGGTACCAAAACTGCCAGAACTAAAATTGACCAAATTTTGCACTAAAGGTGCAATCTGTCCAGCTTTAGTGAATTAACCATATCTTGGTCTATACGACTTAGAATGACCTGAAATTTTACCCCGAGTGCAATAAGACATAGAGCTACAATTCTTATGAAGACACCAAAACTCAGAAATGGCCAGAACCAAGTCAAATAGCTTGCACAAGTTCAGGTACCAAAACTGGCCGAACCAAAAGTGACCTAAAAATGACCTAAGCCTACTATTTTAGTACTTTCTGTCCAGCATTGGTAAATTGACCATATCTTGGTCTTCACAACTCAGAATGACCTGAAATTTTGTCCTGCGTGTAATAAGACATAGACCTACAAGTTTGTATTTTGGACCGAAACCCAAAAATCGAGGGAACTAGGTCGTCCGGTTAGGTCAAAATAGTACGCCGAAATCCAGTAAATTGCAATAAAATGCAATACACTTAGAAATGAAATTGGTAACATATACCAACACTAAAGGGCTATAAAATGTGACATATTGGTAACATTAGAATTGACTCACGTAGAGTGCATCAAGGGTCAACATTATAGGTTGACTAAGGAAATGAATTGAAGGGAATAGTACCAAGAGAAATAGGACTTTAAGCTAGATAAATCTAGCACACAAAAATTGAGAAGTTGACCAAATTTTGAAGTAAAGGTGCAATCTGTCCAGCTTTAGTAAATTGACCATAACTTGGTCTATACAACTCGAAATGACCTGAAATTTTGCCCCGCGTGCAATAAAACATAGAGCTATAATTTTGCTTCTTTGACCAAAAGCTAAAAACCGAGGAAAATAGGACTTTAAGCTAGACCAATCTAGCATACTAAAATGGAAAATTGGTAATTACATAAAATGATGCTTGAAGTGATTTGGCAATGAATGCCAACTTGTGAAAAGGGTAAATTGCATTATATTGACAACATATTGAATTGTAAATTGTGACATGTTGATGCTAGAATCAACCTATCCATGATGCATAAAAAGGTCAATAATTTTATTGACCAGTGAAAGGCATAAAGATGTATAAACCCTATGAATAAAGAATTAAATATGTAACATTGTAATATGCCCTAATTTGCCTAGTTGACTAGTTTGGATAGGTTGGCATGCCAATAGGATTCTGACAGCTATTCTGTAAATGACTATACATCATACTGTGTTTTATGGCTTATTATGCCATACTATGATTTTAATAGCCTATGGCTATACAGATTGTGTTATTATACTCGGCTTAATGCCTGATTGATTATATGGCTTTTTAGCCACACTGTTTGCACACCGAGAGATACTTTGTGACCGATGGTGTTACGGCCCGAGGTACTAGGTACCCAGTGCTAGTATATCCATTTATCCAGTCTAGTCAGTGTATAGGCTATATGGGCAGTCATTTAAAACATTATTCAATTCAAGAAGTTAAGTTAAGTTAAGTATAATGAAATTTCTGTACAATTAAATTAAGTATTGAATAAATGAGTAAAAGAGATTAGCAAAAGAAACATAACAAAATATAAATTGCTGAACAGTAGATACTTGAAATACAATACAGTTAGAATAATTTGAATACTGGGTAGTATTACTGAAAAGTTATAAACTAAGCACTTCCAAAGAGGAACAAACTAGTACATAAGATCATTGATACTAGAAATACCTTACCAAATTAAATTGATTCCTAGATATCCGAATTATGAGTTATTTTTTTTCTTTATTTGTATATATTATTTCTTGTTATACTATTGCACCACTAAGCAGAAATGCTTAGCACGATGAAATTGCTTCCTCGCGCAGGTACTGAAGGTAAAACCAGTAGACTGTCAACTGAGATTTTTAGAGTCCAGATCTGCAGAAGTGTCAGAAGAGTTCAAGATTGTCACCTCCTCAGCAATGCATGTAGATAGGGCTCATAATTATACATGTTATGTATTTTATTTATTCTAAGTATATTGCAATTTCATTTGTATATCCTGTACTTGATAAATTTATGTACTTTATTAGAAAATTATATAAGTTATTGAAATGTAAGAATTCTGATGTCTGAATTGATTGTCTAATCATAATGATTCTGAATGATATTGAGTTTAAGAAATTTTGAGACACTGATGAGATATTATTGAGATAAATTGAGCTATGAATTTGAATATGTTGTGAATTGTCTTTGGCAGGTTCAGAAGAACTGTTAGTCCAAATTACAGCCGACACTTTGTCGGATTATTGTTAAAATTTTTGAAATTTCCAAATTAGTTAGACTTTGATAAAAGTAAAAATAGCCTAAACCTTAAATAATGTTTTTGAATAAATAAATCAAGAACTGTAATGAAATCAGATAAGATCAGGTGCTCCGGCACGCTGTGTAGCACGCCTCACTCGGCTACACTGTAGACGGGTGAGGGGTGTTACAATCCTGGCAATTCCTCAGGAAACATATCCGAAAAGTCACATACTATAGGGATGTCCCTCAGTGCTGGGCTCCCCACTTGGGTGTCTATCACATGTGCCAAGTATGCTTCATAACCCCTTTTTTATCTTTCTTTTGGGTAGTACAGCCAAAATGATGTTTGATGGCAGTAAATGCCTCTCCCCATGTATTACCACATCACCATACAGAGGGAGACCAAAAGTGACTATCTTCAGTCTATAGTCAATCATGGCGTAATGCCTGGCTAACCAATCCATGCCCAAAATGATATCGTAATCTCTGAAGGGCATTTCAATCAAATCTGATAGAAAAACATGTCCTTGGATCACCAAAGGACATTCTCTATAGATTCTGTTGACCCAAACCTCTTGTCCTAACGGACTATTTACTAGCACTTCAAAACCCATTTTGACACACGAAACAACAAGTGAACTGACTATGCTAGCACTAACATATGAGTGGGTTGAACCTGGATCAAACAAAACAAATACTTCTTTATCAGAGATAGAGAATGTACTGGCCACAATGTCAGAAGTCTCAGCCTCTTCTCGCTGTCTCATCGTATAAACCCGAGCTGAAGCACTTCCTTGTGCTGACTGACTAATAGTACCCTGACTGCCCGAAGCATTGCCTCTACCTTTGCCTCTTCCTCTACCAACCGGTTGTGAACCTCTGATAGCAGGACTCTGAATAGACCCTTTTACAGTTGTAGGAGCTGGCCCAAATCTAGGGGCACTGGTGCAGTCCTTAGTAAGATGGCCTTTGCCTCCACAGTTAAAGCAAGCTCCCGTTGCCCAATAACATTCTCCCCCATGAATCTTGCCACAGGTCTCATAGGGGCGGGTAGGATATGAACCCCTGGTTGATTGCTGACCAGATCTAGGGGGTCTCTGTCTAGAGAATCTACCCCTTCCAAACCTCTCACCTTGACCTCTGCTAGGTCCCCCAAATTTCTTCTTTTTCCCAGATGTACCACTGGGACTTTTGTTTAACTGAATTTTCACATTTTTCTTTTCCTGATTTCTCAGTCTTCTCTGATTTTTCTTTTACTGGGATCGCTTATGATTCAATTCTTTCCAACTCAAGTGCCTGAGAAATGAGCTCAGAGAAGTTACTATGTCTGAATCCCACTACTTGCATCCTCAAACTGGGCTTCAAACCAGTCTCAAATCTCTTGCACCTTTCCTTGCTAGTAGAAAAGAGACTCCCAGCATAGTGGCTTAAGTGGGAGAACTCCCTCTCATATTCTTCCACTATTCTGTTGCCTTGTTTCAGACTCAGAAATTCTTGTAGTTTCTGATCCACATATGCATCTAGGACGTATTTCTGTCTGAACTCTCTGATGAAGTCATCCCAGGTTAGAACTGGTGGTTCAGCCAAGCTGTGAGGGATGGTCTTCCACCAATCATAAGCATCCCCTTGTAGCAAAGATACCGAATATTCAATTTTTAGCTCATCTTGGCAATGCAATTTCTTGAATACTCTGTCCATTCTTTCCAACCATTGCTTTGCCTCTAGTGGGTCTATTGTACCCTTAAATTCCGTAGCCCCATACTTCAACAGCTTATCATACTGTCTGACTGGAGCTTGAGGTTGCACCTGTGACACCTCTTACCCGTGTACAGTATACCCGAGTAAGTAATGCCACACGGTGTACTGGCACACTCTAATATACCTTAATTATTTTATACCATGCTTTTGAATATAATTTGTGAAATATACTTTATTTAAGCCATTTATCAAAATTATTATTTATTTGAGGTTCCGAAAATTTTAAAGAAAATCCGGCGGAGTACCGGCTAAAAATGGAGAAAACAGTTCTTCGGAACCTGTTAAAAACACTTCCAATATTTATGTTCAATCATCTCAAACTCCAATATCCAAAATCTCAACAATATTTCTCAATTTCAGTTCTCAATAGCCTTTTCATTTCTCAAACATCCATTTCTCATAATACTCATATACAAACAATAAATAATTGCTCAAATTTTGCATTCATAGTCATAACTTCCATTATTTACATGAACGTCAGAATACATTACATAAGTTCAAATACATATGAGAAAGTAAAATTAGCTACAAAATATCAAAATGACACCTAGTGTCCTACCAATGCACTGCAGAAGTTGAGGTGACATGGACACTGTGCAGAACTGCAGGATGGACTCACCCAGTCTGTGGTCTACTGGGCTCACAATCTGTATCTCTAGTACCTACGCGTGGCAAAAGCAACGCGCTAAGCAATAATGCTTAGTGGTGCAATAATATAATAAAAGAAAATAGCAAGAAATTAAATGTGTAGTGAATGTATATGTTTTATTTGTTTGGTATTTGTATATCATTTACTTTGTCCACTTTTATTCATTTGGTTGCCCCAAGTAACCTACACTAGACGACTGGACTGGATAAACGGGTAAACTGGCACTGGTTATCAAGTACCTCGGGCCGTCACACCATCGGTCACATATGTATCTCCCGGTGTGCAACAGAACAGCTAACAAGCTGTAAATATATCAGGCACAAGGCCAAAGCTCAATACAAGGTCAGAATGGCTAAAAGCCATGAAATCACGGAATGGCATATTGCCATGTGCAGTACTGCTAACTGAACCCTATTGGCATGCCAAACTATCCAAACCAATCTTGTTAGGTATACTAGGGCATTTAAAACTTTTAAATTCTTCAATTTGTAAATTTCAAGTTTTGGTGTTACTATTCACCTCATTGGTCAACAAAAATGTTGACTTTTGGATAGAAAATAGGTGTATTAGTTTTAACACCCCAAACATACCACATTTTGTATTTAAAACTTGTTGGAATTGATTGCCATTTTCATTTCTCAACTTAAATCTAAGAGGGCAGAAATTTCAGTTTTGGAGACCCAAATTTACTGTTCCATTGGGCCCTATTGCAGTGGGAATTTGAAGAAATGACAAACATGAAAGTTGTTCCTTATTTTGTCTAGTTGAATTTCCTTTTTTGAATCACTCCATTTGGAGTTTTGTAGCTCCAGATATGGTCCAAAAACCACAGCTGGCCGGATTTGTATTCTGCAGAAATTACCATATCTACAGTAACATGAACAGTGACTGCCACTGCCATTTGGGTTAGGTTCTGGCCATAATTTGGGGTAGGTTCCTTCATGAAAGTTGTTTGTCTATGTCTTAACTTGTAGCTGTAAAAATTTCAGGTCAATTGACCAAATCTACAGTGAGTTATGGCCAAATAAACAGTTACTGTTCATTTGGTCAATTCTGCAGGGGCTGTTGCAGGGTGTCCGGATTGGGGCCAAGTTTTGGTCCTCTTGCTTTGGTCTTTTGGGCATGGTTTCTTCAGCAAAAATGTGCCATTATAAGCCTAGTTTCATGTCCAATTGGCCAAACACCAATTGGACCAACACAGCCAATGATATGGCAGTCCAAACAGGCTGGACTCACAGCCTCATTTCTGCTGTCTTTGGGCAGCCTTCCCATTTCACTTTGCCATGCATTAGCTCACTTCAAATTATGATTAACTTGCCTTAAATGGTCACTAATTGACCATTAGAATGTCCATTAATCATTTCATAAGCCAAGTCCACATTTTACTCCCAAAACCCTAGCTCAAATTCATGGTTCACACAACACACACCAATTAAACATACTAATCACACTTCTCATCATAATCAAGCAAGTTATCCATTTTATTTACAATAAAACACTTCAAATCCTACTCCTACACAAGCTGGCTGGATTCTTAGTCTAACATATATCCATCAATTTCATCATTTATCATATAATTCTAGTATAACTCACTTTATTTTCATCATTTATCATGTAATTCTAGTGTAATGCACTTTATTTTCATCATTATAAGAGGAAGAAGTAAGAATTTAGCACTAACCTTAGGAGGGCAGAATTTTCCCTTGTAAATTCCTCACTTTCTTTTGTTTTCTTGGTTGCCAAACACCTTCCCAAGAGGTAAGGATAATTTTTAATGAAGAGACTTAAGGTTTAGTGGTGAGAATTCAAGGTTTGGAAGAGAGAAAATGAAATGAATTTTAATGGAGGAAGAAAAGGTTCACGTCTAAAATTGGGAAGAAGAAGAAAGCTGCATTTTTCATTCATTTTCTGCCCATTTTATTGATTTTAAATGGGTTATAGCCATGTGTCAACACTTGAGTGGGTGAAGGCACACTAATGACATAATTTGATGTCATAAATTCCCATTTAATTCTTTTTTTTTTCTTTTCTTTTCTACTCATTTTCAATTCAATTTTTAGTGATATTTATTCACATTTTATGTCATAATAATTATTTACTTAACTGGACAAGTCGGCCAAAAATCACCTCTAAAGGCGAAATGACCAAAATGCCCTCCGTTTGGCTTAACGGGTCAAAATTGTCTGTACTAATTGAAAAATTTTTCTAGGTATTTTCTTGGCATTCTAATGCCATAGGAACCTCAATGACCCTTCTCTGGAGTCTCAAAAATTATTTTATGAATTTTTTCTCGGGTCTAGGGCTCCTCGTTGCGAGAACCGCAACTTCCCTCCGGTTACCCATCACTTGGGCACCGGCTCATTTTACTTGGTTGTATTTTATTTTTAAAATTTTTACTAAGTGTTTCTTATTAATATTTGAGTTAATTATGGTCCCTCACTTAAGTTTAATTATTTTTCCGGACGTTCTAGCTGTCCGAATCGACACGGGTCACCGGAACAGTAGAATGTACGGAGTTGTTATCGGGAGGGTGTTACAGCACCACAGTAGTCTGGGGTTGAGCTTGAGTTGGCATACCCTCAGCCATCTGTTGAAACATTGTCGCTATCTACTGTGCAAACTGTGTAGGAAACTGCGGCATTTGTGGGGCTGGTGCCACTGACCCACTGACATTTTGTAGAGCTGGGGCTTCCCCTTGTGCCTCAGCTTCAACAGATTGCTTAATAGAGCGATCCCCTTCTTCCATATCAGTCTGGAGTTAGGATATCTCCTGAACAAATAACACAAGGAGATTCCCTCCGTTAGTTCATATTCATGATGTAATACAATGTATGTAACAAATAAGGACATTGAGCAGTTGTACTTAGCAAGGAAAAGACACAAATTCACAAGCTAAAACATACTTTAAAAATTTTCTCTGATATCACTAAAACATGTCACACCTTACCCCTCTGTAAGGCATAACATGATCCCGTAGAATACTTAATGAACTACCAAACTTCACCTACCGATAACTCATTAAGTACCCTACAAGGGATTTTAAAATCATTTTCTTACTTTTTAGAAGTGGCGAGCATTTTCTAATAGGTATTAAAACATTTAATTAGAGTTTCTAAACTAGTTAAAATTTTTGTCCCTTTTTATTTTTTTCACAAATTTTGGGAAAATTTTGGCAGAGTGTTGTATGTATTTTGATAAAACAGTTCTTCAAATACTTGTAAAAAAGCACTTACAATGATTTATCTCATCAACTTCATCAAATCAATATCCATCACAACCAATTTCAACATCATTTCTCAAATTTCAAAAATTCAAATATTCAAATCAGTAATTTCCAATTCAAATAACATCCAAAATAAAACTAAGTAATTTCATTCAATTTAAAACAAAATACTTTCATTCATTTTTCATTAAAGTTAAAACAAATTACATTCATCCAACCAGAATTTACATTAGAAAAAAAAATCCAAACTAATATTATTACAAACTTTATACAACTGCTCATGACCAGTTCTACTTGTACATACATTTACATACATTAAAATAATTATTACAATCAGGTTATAAAATATACCCGATAGAACTTCAGGGAAGGTGGCTCCACAATCCTCAGCAGCTCACTCTGCTACTCCTCTAGTCTCTATATCTCTGACAACAATAACAGCCATCGCTGAGTACTATGACTCAGTGGTGCACAACATACTAAAATAACTTTTATGCAAAATTTAAATTATACTTATTCAAAAATTGAACTGAATATGAGAAATAAATACAAAACATAATTTATAAGCTTTTAATTCAAACAATTTCATTTTGAAAATCTTAAAACAAATTTCATAAAAACACACAGTTATATCATGCCATTCAAAACAATAATCATCTCAATAGCTAGAGGCTTATGAGAAGTCACATCATAAGGCTAGCTAGCTCAAACATATGGATATCCATTCAATTTCTTCTTCTACTGGCACACATCTCAACACTTCAGCCAGAGAAGGAATCAAAATTCGAAACTGATTTCCCCCACTAGTCATGCTAGTGAGGCATTCAAATATATGGTCATGGCACTGTGGTTTCAAAACTATCTTAGCAATTCACTAAACATTTATTGCCATTTTAAACATAAACAAATAAACTTTCAACAATTTAATCCAAAAGCATAATAAATATTTTATGCACTTTGTAAATGAATTTCAAAGAAAATTGATGTTGTGCATAAACCTTATACGAGTCGCCTCTTGGCCTTGACTCGATGCCTCGGGTTCTTTCCCGGTATTCTTTTCCACTGAAACACACAGTTTCATAATGTTTCAGTATCACAACTTATCATAAATCCAAAAATAAATTCAAATCTACTTATACCTAGCTTAAATATGATAAACGTGATGTTCTTTAAAATTTGTATTTCGGGGTTACTATTCATGATACTATTCAAGTTAATTTGTTGACTTTCTAATGTTTAATAGGTATGGGAATTCTAATTTCACCCACATACCACATTTTGGTTACCTAATTTGTTGGTTTTGGTTCTTTTCTCAAATTTTAAGTCTTTTAGGAAAAATTTCAAATTTTCAGTTTTGGTGTCCTATTTTGCACTATTCCATTGGTCATGTTGCTCTTAGAATTTGGCTAAGTTTTCTTCATAGAAGTTGTTACTTATTATCTTAACTTTATTTTTCTTTTTGAATCACTCCATTTAGATTTTTGTAGCTCAAGTTATAGCCATTTGAACAAGGCTGGCCGGATTGGTCTAACCCAGATTTTCTGGGCACTGATTTGGTTCTGGCAAATGACTTGGTTAAGGGCATAATTTGGACTGTGTTCTTCATGAAAGTTGTAGGGCTATATCTCATATTTCTGTTGGTAAAATTTCAGGTCATTTTGACTTGCCTAGCCTAAGTTATGGCTAAATGAACAAATACTGTTTATTTGGTCATTTTTGTACAGGTAGTGTGCCCAATTCCGGGTTTGGCTAATTTCTTCACTATGTTATGGTCACTTTCTGGGCATGATTTCTAAATAATAAATGTGCCATTTTGTGTCTATTTTCATTCGCTATTGGCCTTACACCAATTGGGTTGGCAAATATTCAGTTTTGGTCCCTGAAAGGGACCTTGGTCATGCTGCCTGCAGAATGACCATATCCAATCCAAATTTCAATTTGGTTCTAATATTTCCAACACACTACAATTGGTCATACATGACAATTTTTCAACTCAAGCAAGGTCAAACACATCATTTGACTAATTCTCAAAATTTTATCTCCCAAACCCTAGGTCTAAAACCCTAACTTCCATGTTGAGCTCATTTGTTGAATTCTAAAAGCATATTTAGTATTTATACACTCATTCCCACTTAGCTACTTCATAATTTACGTCAAAATCACCCATTTCAACCTTAACCTATTGCTGGCCAAATTCATATTTAGTCCCTCAACAATTGTTTTCTTTTCATTTAAGATAAAATCTAAGCTAAAGTAACTCAAAACATGTATTTTTAACCATTAAATTTCAATTTAATGCTTACCTCAACTTGGAGTTTCCTCTTCCTCAATTCCTTCCTTTTCCTCTTTTCTTTTCTTACTCAAACTTCTTTTCAAGTGAAGTTAACAAGGTTTAATGATGGAAACTAAAGTTTCTATGGTGGGATTTAGGGTTTGATCAATCTCAAAATGAGCTTTAATGGAGTTTTTCTAAGGGTGAAGTGAGGGAGAGAGAGAGCCGGCTAGTTTTGGAAGGAAGATGGAATTCTTTCCTTTTTTTTATGTCATTTTAGTGTTTTATTTTATGTATTTGAATTGGTCAAAAATCGTAGGAATTTGAAAATAATTTTGACATCATGATGATGTCATCCAAGTGATGTAAATAACCTTTTTCTTTTCTTTTCTTTTCTTTTTTATTTATTTTTCCTTAGTTCTTTAATTTAATTCTTAATCCCAAAATTTTCTTTTCTCTGATTTTATTGGACAGTTAGGTCAGGAGTCAGCTCTAAGGGTGAATTGACCAAATTGCCCCTCGCCGGTTCGATCCGGTTTGCTAATTATTTGATATTTCTTTCGGATCCCTGACCTAATTATTTGACTGGCTTAACAATTCTTTTTGATGATTTTCTTTTTTTCCACTGTGTTCGCAATAGTCCTAAGGACTGCGGCATCATTAGAAATTTGAGTTTAAATAGACCTCGCAGTCCTTCCTGAGAAGGTCACCCATCGCTGTGACTATTGGCTCATTTAACTTCTTGTGTTCTATTTTTCTTATTTATACTTAACCATTTGACAATTACTAATTATTTGTTTTTAGGGCTTATCTAGTTCTCTTAGATGTAGTTCTAATCCCCTTAATTATCCGGACCGACATCAGTCACCAGAACAGTGAAATATACTAGGCTATGCAAATAGGGGTGTTACAAGTATCTTTTCTATTCATTTCTTATATAGTCTAAGTCATTTCTGAATTTTATGTGCTTTGGAACTAAATTAATTATTAGTATCTTATCCATTCATTGGTTTCATTCTCAGTCTTTTCAAATTATATCAATACCCAAGTAACCTATAACAGACTATAATGCTAGACACACGGGAGTATACTGGTTAGACAACCATATGTCTGTCCAGTGTACATTTGTCATGTTAGGCACAAGGCTAGTGGGTAGGCTGTTGAAGTCAGAAATACAATTATGCACAATGACATCTGTGATGTCAAGCACAAAGCCAGTGGGCAAGCATAAAACCTGTAGATTAATGATTATCAATGTAGGCTTATTCATGTAGGCCTAATCTATGTAGGCTTATTCATGTAGGCCTATCTATGTAGGCTTATCCATGTAGGTCTATCTATGTAGGCTTATTCATGTAGGCAGTACTGCTATCTATATTCTCTAATTGGTATACCAATCGATCCAACTATATATATATGCCTAGGTTTACTGTGGGTAATTAAGCATTAATAATTATTTATCTAAATTTTCATTTCATGTATTGTGGGAAAGTGGGTCACACATTTCTGTTTCATGTAATTTAGTGTATAGTGATAACAGAATTTTCATGTCAATGTATAATGGGAAAGTGAATCCCACATGCCCATTTCATGTAATTTAGCATGCAGTGACTTATTAGAGATAAGTAAATAAGTTATTTCAAGAACCTTTCTTTAGGTTCAGCTTTACTGTCTTGTCTTTACATATCAAATTGAGCAACTTGTGGCTACAATTTGGCCACACTTCCTCAATGGACATTGTTCCTCTATGTCTTGTCTTTATTTTCCTTTTTTAATCATGTCATTTGGATTTGTATAACTCAAGTTATGGTCAAATACCCATAACTAGGTCAATTCTGAATTTTGGTTCCCTTATTAGGCAATTTTGATAATATACATTGCCAATTTTATTTGAGTAGGTTACTGCCATATTTAGCTCTACTATTCTTCATAGAATATGTTATCCTATGTCTTATGGTCACTCAAAATTTTTTATGCTGATTTTTCAAGTCTTGTAAAATTATTTATAGTCAAATAATTGACCTAGACTCAAGTGTCTTGTAGTAACAGGATTTCAATTATGTCAGTAGCTTTGACCCAATGTTTAAGCTTCTTACATTCATAAGTTGAGTAAAATGTCTAAAACAAAGTTGAATGTCTATTTCTTACCTTTCCAGAATGGTATGGCTCATTTCAATTAAACATTTCTAATGGGAGATATGCTTAAGATACTATTCTAGAGTTAATGGTCATTTATTCCATTTCTAAATTTGGTATGCCAAATTAATCAAGTTAATTGACCTAGTTCCCTTAATTTTTGGGTTTTGGTCAAAATACCATTATAGTAGGCCTACGTCTTATTGAAATTTTGGCACTAGTTTCAGGGCATTTGGAGTTCTATGGACCAAGTTATGGTCTCTTTACCAAAACTGGTCAGTTTGCATAGACAAAGGTAATTTTGGGCAATTTTCATTCTGGACAGTTTTGGTAACCCAACTTGGGCAAGCAATTTGACTTGGTTAATGGCATTTCTGGCTTTGGTGTCTTTATAAGAGTTGTAGCCCTATGTCTAAGCTTTCTAATGGTATAAACTTCAGGTCATTTGGACCTATCTACAATGAGATATGACTAAATGAATGGATACTGTTCATTTGGTCAAAATTTTGGGTTTATATTTTGGCAATCTGGATTAGGTCAGATTTTAGGTCACTTTTTAGACAGAATTTTGGCAAGGTTTCTATATGAAAATTGGTCCATTTTAGATTTAGTCTTACCTCCAATTGGCCTTATACCAATTGGGGTCACACATTTTCACTTATGACTTAAAACATACACTGCCATCAACAAGCACTCAACCTGTAAGGAAATTACACTCCCAATATTCATTTCTCCATCTCCCAAACTTCAATTTTGTATTCATGGCACTTCCATTATCATCAAGCATCTCAATACAATCAATTTCCAGCAGTTTACACAAGTCTTTAATAGTCAATTCAAAACCCTAGTTTAATTGGTCAAAATCAACACCATACACATGAAAACAATATGCTAGTATGTGTAACTTCAACTATGAACATCTAATTCACTTCCACATATCCATGAACATCATTAATTACCATTTAATTCATGAAATTACCCATCTCCTAAGTTCCTCAAGGCTGCCAAATTGGGCAGTTTCACAAGTCTCTCATAATTTGTTCAAAGCCCTAATTCAAATGGTTAAAGTCAACAATATATATGCAAGTAAATTTTAATACTCTTAATCACCTTACTCAACATCACTAATCACCCTTTTTCATGTACAATTTAATCAATATCCATGCTTATCAAGGCCGCCCAAAATTCAACAATTACACAAGCCTTACCAAATTCAGGCAATTACACACAAAGTCTCTAAATTAAAATGAAAACCCTAACTCAATTTGTCAAACCTTAAACTTACAATGAAATTAATTTCTAAAATATATAATTACTTTAATCCACATCACAAATCATCACTTATATACATGAATTAACCAAATTCTCATGGAAATCAAGGCTACACAAAATGAGGTAATTAAACAAGTCTTCCATAATTGTTTCAAACCCCAATTTAAATTAGTCAACCTCAAACTTAAACATACCATTAAATTCTAATACATGTAACTACTTAATCAATCTCACTAATCATCAACTACATATAAGAATCTATCAAACTCCTAAGCTTTTTATGGCTGTCGAATTCGTAGCTCCCCAAATACTCATCAATTTCCTCAAATTTTCTTAGCAAATTAACTCATCCAAAGCTCTAAACAAGAATTAATGAAGGAAAATGGGAAGATTAAGTACTAAGCTTTTCTTGAGCTTGTTAAAACCTTGGAATTTCTTCTCCCTTTTGCTACCTATAGTCTTCCCAAGAGGTAAGGATCACTTTTAATGAAAGAATTTATGAAGATCATGGCATGAAAGTGGTGAATTGGAGCTTCCTTGTGGGACGTCCATGGAGTCTTAAGAGAAACCAATTCGGCCATGAATGGAAGCTTGAAGAAGATGAAGTTTTTTAGTTTGTGGATGGCTTGTCTCTTATGCTTTTATACTCCACCAACTTAGGTTTAATTAATTTAATAATCAAAGTTTTTATTATTCCAAATTATGCCCCTCATTTTTCCTTAATTGCATTTCACATATACTTTCATTTTTTTAATGGGATTTTTAAAATTTAATACTATTCATTTTTAATGGACATTTAGGTCAAAAGTCAACTGTAGGTGTCAAATGACCAAAATGCCCCTCTTCGGGTTGTATTTCAAATTTTTCGGTAATACCGATTAAATTCCGAATTTGTCGGTTCCTTTAATTTTCATTTTTATCTGTACTGATTCACTAAATTTTCTTTAACATTTTCAATGTCATTTATACTTCAATAAACCTTTAATTCTATCTTGAAAATTATTTCCTAGGGTTCCTCGTGGTCCTGGGGTCGGCAATTGTCTTCACCATAACTTCTTAGTGCGGTCACCCATCCGGCTCGTTTAACCTAGTTGCATTTCCTTTCTTTTATTTTTCTCTTAATTTTTCTTGTATTTTCTTATCATGTATTCCATTATTTTATGTCTCCTCACTATTATTGAAGTGTAGTTCTAGACATCCTAGTTGTCCGGAAAGACATTAGTCATCAGAACAGTAGAACGTACGGACTACTTACGGTGAGAGCGTTACAATACTACCACATTTAGCTATTGAAAAATTCAACATTTAGTCACACTAAATCATGCTTTAAGTTCAGGATAGGCCTAATTGCCATTAGGAAACATTTTTCCCAAATTAAACATAACTAGGGTTTTTGGAGATTACATACTCTTCAAGGCACAGAATCAACCAATTCCACCTTAATCTGGGTAGTGAAGACTCCTAATTGCAAGTCCTCTAGCTTGTCCACATAAGCACTTGACCAAGACTACCTTGAACAGCCACTAACTCTCCCAAATTCTTTAAAAGTATGGCAACCAAGAAGAAGAGAGAAAGAGTATGTTGTGTTCTTATGGTTTTCTTATTGGAAGTAGAGGAGAAAAACTTTCTCCATGGTTTTAATTTAAGAAGAAAACAACTTAAGTTCTTGAATTTTGTCAAGGATGAAGATGAAGCTATGGAGAAGGGAAAGACCAAGGTTGGCTGACACAAGGATGAGGAAGAAGACTTAGTTTCTTCTTTCTTATCCCAACTTAAATACGTTAATCAATATTAGTGAGCAAATGTTGAATTCTAATTGGATAATCAAAATTCTTGTCCAATTCTAATTGGGCCATTTGTCACCACTAACCATTAATCAAAAAATTAAGCTTTAATTAATCATCATCAATTAATTAATAATGGTCTTCCATTAACTAACACTTTGACTAAGTCAAAGAGGTCAACATTTGACCAAGTCAAATTCTCTAAATTTCATCTTTATCCCTTTAGTTATTTTTACGTTTATATTTAAACTATTTAAATATTAACTTATAGACATCCATAAATAACTTTAGTTGTAAGTCATGCTAGGCACTTTGCAATCTTATTGCAAACTAAATTTGTCAATTTAATTAATTAACTAAACTCTTTAGTCAATTAATTAAAGTAATTATGTCTTGGTCAATATGCTTTTATGTATGTGTGACTTACTAGGTTCATGACTAATTGGCAATGAGATTAGAACCATTCCATAATTAGAATGAAATCTCCATTTCATCCGAATTCTCATAAGTCATAATCAACATTTAGCATTATGTATTATGACTACCCAATTAGTAATGAATTATATCTCTAATCTATGAACCTTTGGTCATGTGTGTCATGCACTAGAATCTCTCCATTACAAAATCCCAATTCTAGCTGGAGTCATGGTTTATGTCAAACTCCAATTGCATCGAATTATATGTTCTCTTTTAATTCTAGTTTTTTTTCTAATTAGACTTCTTGTCAGAAACTCTTTTCTAACTATGTCTATCTGTTCTGGCCAGGAACTTAAAACATAAAAAATAATTAAATGAACATAGGATTTTATACCTATTTACTTAGGGTAACAGATCCCACCATGACTAGCACCTATCTCCATATATAACTAGTAACAGCCAATACATGCCCATATATCCATACATAGTACGAGTATGAAAGCAGTATCAAACTCAAACCACCTATATACAAGATAATTGTGCTATCTCAAGTTAAGGGATTATAAGCACTAGCATGATCTTTATGACATTGCATTGATAAGAGTAAACTCCATGTGCATGTCATAAGCGTCACTAGTTTAGCCTACTCATCATATGAGTGCCCACCATGTTTGTTATATGGCATGAGACTTACCATTTTATCTCATTAGTATCTCATACTAATCCAAGGACACAAACATGAATGACAACCTTTTCCGATAAGTCATGTCCCTTATGAAATATCCTAGATTGTGAACCATATTTATAATACTTGTATTAGTATGTATTGTCACTCATGTTCTTAATGTCTTAAGAATAGAACTACTAATCAAGTATTAAAGGACCTTTTCCATTACACATAAACCATTTATATAAACAGAAAAGAATAATTACCCTTTATTAATAAATAGTTATTTACAAGATACAAATAAATGATATGCTCTAGGGTATACTACTAACACTTCTCAAGTGCTTAACGATATTCTTGACAGCAATCTAGTGTTCCAAACCTAGATTAGATTGAAACCTACTAGTCAAACTAAAGGCATACGAGATATCTGGCCTTGTACACAATATTGCTTACATTAGGCTTCCAATTGCTAAAGCATAAGGAATCTATAACACCCTCACTGTAGCAATTCTGTACATTCTACTATTCAGACAACCGGTGTCGGTCCAGATAGCTAGAATGTCTTGAAAAATATTTATACAAAAGTGAGAAGTCATAATTAACTCAAATAATAATAAGAAAAATTTAGGAAAAATTTTAGAAATAAAATATAACCAAGATAAATGAGCCGTAGCCCCAGTGAAGAATGACCCTAACGAGAAGTGACGGCGAAGGCCGTTAGAAATCCTAAACTTGGGGAAAACTTCATGGAATAATTTTTGAAATCTCAGAGAAGGATTATTGTGGTTTCAATAACAATAAAATGCTAAGAAAACACAAGGAAAATTTAATAAATCGGTACACACAATTTTAGCTCATTAAGCTAAATGGAGAGCATTTTGGTCATTTCGTCTCCAGAGATGATTTTTGAACAACATGTCCAATTAAGTATATAAATTATATGATATCAAATGTGAATAAACATTGCCAAAAAATGAAATTTAAAGTGAGTAGTGAAGAGAAGAAAAGAAATAAAGATAATATTGATTATTTAGATAAGCATGAGGTCATTTAAAATTTTTGGCTAATCAAAATGCAATAAAATCATTCATAATACATTAAAAAAGAGAGAAAATAAGTAAAAAATCTAGAACAAACCATCAGCCATCTTCCTCCCTTCCAAGCCGCACCATATTCCTCATCCCTCTCCTCCATTGCCAAGTTTTTCGAAGCTTGGTTCCTTGGTTTTTCTTCAACCAAACCCTAAGTTTCCAACACAAAACCTTAATGTTTTATCTTAGTGAAGCTTTTGGGAGTAAAACAAAGTAAAAATAAAGAGCTTTTACAAGCTTGGAATTGACTCCATTCAACGTTAGTGACCAAACTCTTCCTTCCTCTTTAAATTCATGTTGAGGGGGTGGAATTGAGTGCAAATTTACAAGAAAATGGAATAAACATCATATGTATACCTTTACCAAAATTTTGTCAGCCTTGAACTTGGTAGGGTTTTGAAGATTTCTTTGAATTAAAATGATACCATAGCTGCCCTTAACACTAATCTCTTGATTAGGATAATAAAGTATAAGTAAATGCATAATTTGAAATGGATGAGTTAGGATTTGGGCACAAATTTGAGACTTTGTTCATGTATTGGTGAAAGAAAGTTTTGATAGTCAATTAGTGACCATTTGGCTATGTGTGATTAAGAGATGAAGTGATTTGTTCCATGGGAATTGAAGTTAGGTATGCTATCCTTGGTGACCTACAGGAATGAGCATGAATCCAGCAGGTTTGGACAGCTATAACTTGGATTATATAGGTTCAATTGGTGCAAGACTAATTGAACATGCAATTAGACACATAATGGCACAATTTTAGTGAAGGAACTCTATCCAGAAACTAAACATAGGATGCCCTAAAAATTGATCAAATTCCGGTGACTTACATTCTGCCTGGGCAAAATGACCAAATGAACATTGTTCATTCATTTGGTCATAACTCAGTGTAGAAAGGTCCAATTGACCTAAATTTTTGCCAATAGAAATCTGAGACATAGCCCTATAACTTTAATGAAGAAAACAAAACCAAAATTTGATCATAACATGTCCAAAAACTGACCTGTAGTCAGTGTACAAAAACTACAGAATTGATTCTGCCCATAATTTCTAGAAAAAATTGTAATTCGACCAGTTATGGTTTCTAGGCCATACCTTGAGCTACAAAACTCCAAATGGAGTGATTCAAAAAAGAAATGTAACTAGACAAAATAAGAAACAACTTTGATGAAGAACATTTGGCCAAATTCTCACTGTAGAATGGCCTAATAGAACAGTGAACTCGAGCACCCAAAACTGAAATTTCTGATTTATTCACCATTGGTTAGAAGTATGGATTGGCAACTAATGCCAACACTTTGGGAACCAAAATGTGGTAAATTTATGCGATTAGGACTTATGTAGCTATTATGCATTGGAAAGTCAATAATTTGACCTAAATAGTAAAATGAATAGTAACCTTACATATAAAGCATGAAAATTCAATCAATAACTTGGTAATGTGCCCTAGTACACCTAGTAAGATTGGTTTGGATAGGTTGGCATGCCAATAGGGTTCAGTTAGGAGTACTGTACATGGCATTATGCCATTCTGTGATTTTATGGCTTTTAGCCATTATGATATTATGGTGATACTTGGCCTTGTGCCTAATAATTATTACAGCTTATTAGCTGTTCTGTTGCATACCGGGAGATACATATGTGACTGACGGTGTGACGGCCCGAGGTACTTGGTACCTAGTGCCAGTTTACCCGTTTATCCAGTCTAGTCATCCAGTATAGGTTACTTGGGCAATCAAAAATGAAAGTTGATAAATGTTATAAAATAATTGACATAACAAATACCAAATAAATAGATTACAAATAATTACGAAAAATATGTCTGCATGAGACATCAATATATACACTGCATATTTATTTTCTATTAGTTCTTTTTATTTTATTATTTACACCACTAAGCATTATTGATTAGCGTGTTGCTTTTGCCATGCGTAGGTACTGGAGATACGAAGCGCGATCCCAGTAGACCCCAGTTAGGGTGAGAGTCAGTTCTGCTAGTGTCCTGTGTCACCTCTCAGCTACAGTGCATTGGTAGGATGCTAGGCTACATTTTGTATTTTATGTTTTGTATCTTTGTAAATTTTGTAATTAAACTTTTATTTTGTCATGTATATTGAAACTTATGTGATTATGTATTAATGAAATTATCTGTAAATGGTGTTCATAAATAAAAGTTGAGTATTTACTTATGATTTGAGTATAAATATGATGTGAATTGGATGATTGGAAAGTTTGAGAAATTGATGAGAAACTGTTAAGAATTAATGACATATTTGGAGTTGTGAATTTGAACAAGTATTGGAAGTATTTTTCACAGGTTCCAAAGAACTTTTTTCTCCATTTTTAGCCGGTACTCTGCCGGATTTTCTATAAAATTTTCGGAACCTCAAATGAATTTATAATTTCTATAAATGACTTAAATGAGTCAAATATCCCAAATTGCATTTCATCATCATAAAGAAATAAATTAAGGAAGGAGAAAAATAATTGAGATAAAATATGGTGTTTCGGTACACAGGGTGGCATATCTTGCTCTCCTATACTGTAGACGGGTAAGGGGTGTCACATTTAGTGGTATCAGAGCACGGTTTATGCGTTTTTGGGTCTAGATCAAGTCCATACCATGCATTGTATTTGTAAGAGTCGAGGTGGCACTAATGCAAATCTGTTTGGTTTTCTTATTTTGATTAAGATATGGACGCCACATCTCAAAGGGCAGTTGAGGAGGAAGTGGAGAGTCATGCTCCACCTGCAGCAGCTGAAACTATGGGTAGGGGAGAACCTACTCCACCAGCTCCAGCAGAGCCTGCTCAACCTCCATAGGCCATGTTTCAGCAAATGGCTAAATTTTTTAGACAAATGGCAGGGGTTATACCACGACCACCACCTCCACAGCAGAAATCTCACTTGGAAAAACTGAGGAAATTTGGAGCTGTAAACTTTTTGGGTAAGAGAGAAGAAGACTCAGTGGCAGCTGAAAATTGGTTAGACATAACCATCTGGGTATTGAAGCAACAACATTGCACCCCGGAGCAAAACTTAAAGGGTGTTGTCCCTACTCCAAGACGATGCCTATCAGTGGTGGGACACGGTATCTAGTGAGGTGTAACCCGAGCATATCACTTGGGAATTCTTACTTGCTGAGTTTAAGAAGAAACATGTGGGTTGTCACACCTTTACCCCTCTGTAAGGCATAACATGATCCCGTAGTATACATAATAAATTACCAACTTCGTATACTGATAACTCATTAAATACACTACAAAGGATTTTAAAACTTTTCTTACTTCTTTTTATAGTGGTGAGCACTATTTACAGTTGTTAAAAAAAATTTTGAACTGAAGTAAAATAACTAGCACATTTTAAGAATTAATAATTTCTGTAAAAATTTTGGCGGAGTACCATCTGTATTTTGAACAAAACAGTTCTTCAGAAAACCTGTAAAAAGCACTTCAAATAGATTTCTCAATCTCGACTCCAACAGTTAAACAACACAATATATTTTTCAAGTCAAATCCACAAAATTTTTTCAAAGAATGAGATAAAAGAAATATAATATAAATTTTACAAGTCAAAATAACTAATAATTTATTTTACAACTTTAATGTATAATTTTAATTTACAACTGCTCAAAACCAAGAACAATATGTACATACAGTGAACATACATTACAGTACAAAATGCAAAATGTGGTATACTCAATATACCCGATGATCTCTCAGTGTAGTACTAGCAGCCTAGTCTGCTGCCTTGTCAGTCTGTCTACCTGCGACAGCAATGAAAAGCTATCGCTGAGTAAAATTTACTCAGTGGTGCACAATAACAATTTGAAATGCGATACATAAATCTTTTATTGACAATTCACAAATCAAATAGTTCACAATTCCATTTCACAATTTACAAAGTTCATATAACATAAATTTGATCAAATAATTGAGTAACACATTTTTGCCAATCAATAGCACAATTTGATCAAATAACTCAATAACACGGTTTGCCAATCCATAACACAATTTGATCAAATAACTGAATAATACAGTTTTGCCAATTAATAACACCATTTGATCAAATAACTGAATAATATAGTTTTGCTAATCAATAACACCATTTGATCAAATAACTGAAGAATACAGTTTTGCCAATCAATAACACCATTTGATCAAATAACTGAAGAATACAATGCTGCCAATCAATATCACAATTTAGTCCATGACACAATTTTTTTCGCACATGCCGTGTTGTACACCACGACAAGATACACTCACCTCAATAATCGAAATCAATGAGGGAGGAAGCTAGCTAAATAATGAGTACTCATCCACACTCACCTCAGACTAACAAGTCAAAGAGGGAGGAACATAATCACACTCACCGCAGACTGATAAGTCAAAGAGGGAGGAATATATCAACAGTGTCATGCCAAATGTGAATCAAAACAATTTCAAATCACAATATTTCATATAAACCATAAATCACATTTTATCTCAAAATTTCCATTTGCAAAGTTGGCAATACAATAAGTTCCAAATAATATTCCCAAAAACAAAGCAATCAAAAATTATTCATAACTCATTTCTCCAAATAAATTTGCTAGTAAAAGCAGTGAATATAAAAGTATTGTGCACGGACACAATTTAAAATAATAACATACAAAATAATCATAATTTATTTCAATTGAAAAATTCAAAAGAAATAGCTATTGTGCACAAACACAATTTAAAATAATAACATAGAAATAATCATAATTTATTGCAATTGAAAAATTCAAAAGAAATACTTATTATGCACAAACCTCTGATAACTGTCTCTTGGCTCTGACTCAGTGTTTCCTTCCCCTCCCTGAGTCTTTGCTAACTGAGAAACACAATTTGAAGTGTTTCAGTACTCATTTAAACTGTCTCTAACGATAATGCTTGATAATTAATTCACTGAATTCATTTATTCGCTTAGTCAACCTACTATGTCGACCCTTGGTACATTCTAGGTAATTTAGGTTTTAATGTCATTAATATGTCACATTCGATAGTCTTTTAGGGTTGGTACATGTTACCAAATTCATTTCCGTGTATACTGCATTTTCTTGCGATTTGCTGGATTCCGGGATACTAGTTTGACCTAGCCGGACCACCTAGTTCCCTCAGTTTTCAGGTTTCGGTCAAAACTACAAACTTGTAGATCTATGTCTTATTGCACGTGGGGCAAAATTTCAGGTCATTCTGAGTTATGTAGACCAAGTTATGGTCATTTTACTATTGCTGGTCAAATTGCACCAAAATTGGTCACTTTAGGTCACTTTAGGTCACTTTAGGTTCGGTCATTTTACTATTGTGCAAGCTGTTTGACTTACTTATGGTCATTTCTGGGCTTGGGTGTCTTCATAAGACTTGTAGATATGGGTCATAACTATTCATGGTTAAAATTTCAGGTCAATTGGACCTGTTTTGAGTGAGTTATGGCCTAAAAACTAACTGTTGCCCAAATGGTCAATTTTCAGCTCTCATTTGCACTTAATCCAGATTTGGTCATTTTTAAAGCTACCTTGCAAATAGAATTTTGGCAAGCTTCCTCCATGAAAGTTGGCACATTTTGTGCCTAGTTTTACCTCCAATTGGTCTCATACCAATTGGAGCCACACACTTAAAGTTATAGGCCTAAAACTCAAACTGCCTTATTGAAATTCTTGCATACACATCAAGCATCACATTTAACACTCACCAAACTTAACATTCAAACCAATTCTGGTTGTACCACAACCTAAACATAATTCACAACACATTATAGGTCATTTTGGAAGCTTACAATTACATTCAACATACAGCAACAAGTGCAGAATTTTTCAATCCAATTTACAACAATTCAATCACCTTTTTATGCTCGTTTACATGTCCCACTTCACACCACCTTACACACACTCAAACTGCCATAACAACCAACACATTTTAACATCATTATTCCATAAACCAAGCATGAATTCCAGCATTCTTCAAGGGTTAGCAAACTGCCACAATGGTACACTTACATTCCATTACTTTCCAAGTTTTAAATTTTATTTTACCTTTACATATACTAAGTATACATCACCAAAACAATTTTCTACACAATATACATTTAATCAATCATTTAATTCACCATTTACAAGCACAATTAAACTGCCTTCAAGGTGCTTCCATGGCTGCCAAAAGTGCACCTTCCCATTCAACATCAAAACTCAAAAATTCCTCCATAAATCAAACACCCATAACATGCTTACAAACTTTAACAAAGCAGTATTCAAAAACTCAAACTTACCTATGGATGAGACTTCTCAAATCTTCACTAAACTTCTTGATTTTGGTATCAAACTCTTCCTTGTAATGTGGGGATAAACTTTAATGAAGACAAGTGTGGGAAAAGATGGCTTGATCATGGAGTTGTAATGGTTTGAAGGTGGGTGGCCATGGGAGGGTTTGAAAGCTTTCATGCGGCAATGGAACTTTTAAATTGAAGAAGATGACTTGCAGATTGGTTAGTGGATTTACACCTGCCCATTGAGTATTTAATTTAATCCATAGTGGTCCACTCACCTTAATTAAACTATATTATATGTTTTAACTCTCCATTTTTGCTATTTACATTAGGTACCCCTAAATTAATTTTTTATTGTATTTTCCAAGTGTAATATTATTTATTTTTAATGGAAATTTAGGTCAAAAGACAATTCGGGATGTCAAATGACCACAATGCCCCTGTTCGGGTTGCATTGCCGATTTTTCTAAACAATAACAGTTTTGTCCATTTTTCGATTTCTCACTTTTCTTTGTACTAATTATTTAATTTTTCTTTGATATTTCTAATGATATTTATACTTCAATAAATATTTATTCGAGTCCTAAAAATATTTTCCAGGGTTCCCAGCGGTACAAGGCTAGTCAACGGTCCACGCCGTGACTTCCCGGTGCGGTCACCCATCGCTAGGGTTCTCGGCTCACTTAACTTAGTTGCATTTCTTTACTATTATTTTTCCTTTATTTTTCTTGTATTTTCTTTTCTTGTATTTCAATATTTAATGTCTCCTCACTCATATCGAAGTGTAGTTATAGGCATTCTAGCTGTCCGGACAACACTGGTCACCGGAACAGTAGACGCACTACCGAGCTTAGGGGTGTTACAATTCTCCCCCCCTTAAAATAAATTTCGTCCACGAAATTTTTCCCAATAGCCATCTTACAATAGTCATACGTTTATTTTCTCCTTTTTATATGATCGTATAATCTTCTTTCTCTCGAATTTGTATAAGACTTTTAACAATCTAATACAACATTTAATTTGTTTGTATAACACCAATCTTCTCTTACTATTGTCCTGTCTAATATTTCGATTCATGTCCCTTCTCGAATGACCCTTGAGGTCATGTTAGAATCATTTATCTAATCATTGGTCCTCTGACCATTCTAGTCCATAGTCTTCCTCACATTCGTAACATTTCTTTGTTATATTTGAACCAACTGTTCGAATTTTTACTTCCATAACTCTTTTTACCTATCAATATTCTATAACTTACTTTCTTTTGTACTGAACTATAACCTTTCGATATTCTAACTTTTAAGTTTTAGATCCCTAAGTGGGATTTTCAAACTTATTTCTAACAATTAAATTCTGTCATAGCATAACTATATCAAAACAGATGCCGTTGGCAACTATTCTTATCTAGGTGTACTATCGGGTAGTACGTAGCTCTACACAATAATCTCAAGTCAGTACTGTAATCTGCAGCTTACAGTATTAACATCAAGAACATTGCATAGTTACTACGATACATCCCAATAGATCAAATTTTCCTATCTTTTATCCTTTTCGAATTCACTAATATCCCGAACTTATTATGATTACAATATCCATTAACAATTACTAACAGTGACATCCTTGCCCTCATCCAGAGCAATTCCATTAATGCATCTTACTTTTACGTCCTCTTGCCTTACATTAAGTAGGCTCGCCAATTAGCTTTATAATTTATGGTGTGTTAGAAAATACTTTTCGCCAATAAACTCTTTCAAAACTAATTTCACTTATTATCACAATCCTTATTTTAAAGGGCTAATCACTAATGCATCAAAATTTATTCCCCTGTAAAGGAATAACAATAGAACATATAGTTCTAACACTAACATAAAAGTATGCAGACCCCAAGTCAAACAATACATATATATATCTTAGTTACTATTTGAGAAAGTACCAGCAATAATATCAAAAGTCTAAGTCTCTTCTCTCTGCCGTATAGCATATACTCCAGCTGGAGCATCACCCTGTTCTGGTTGATTCACAGTACTCTAACTTCTAGGTGTACTACCCCTACCTCTACCATTGCCTCTACTAAATGATGGTGAACTCTTTGGGATAGAGACTTGGGTTGATCCCTTTGGTGTAGTAAATGATTCAGAACGACCTGGATTTACACAATCCCTAGCAAAATGGCCAGTATCTCCACAATTAAAACATGCTCCTACGGCTCTATAACATACCCCACTATGTGGTTTACCACAAGTTTCACAAAGTCGATCTGACAGCGCATTCCTGGGTTTCTATTGAGTTTGCTGATCGGATCGAGGTGGTTTCTGTCCAAAAGATCTATCTCTACCGGACTTCTTACTATCTCTGTTGTATCCCCCAAAGCTTTTCCTCTTTCCAGTAAGACCACTAGAACTCTGTTCTACTGACTTTCCCTCTTTTTCTGTCTTCCCTGATTTCTTTTTCTCAGGAGCCGCTTCAAATTCAATTCTTTCTAATTCTAGTGCTTGAGAAATAAGTTTAGAGAAGTTGTTATGTTTGAATCCGACCACTTGTAATCTGATACTAGGCTTCAAGCCGGTTTTAAACCTCCTACATCTCTCCCTACTGGTAGAAAGTAGACTTACTGCATAATGGCTCAGGCGAAAAAATTCCCTTTCATATTCAGCCACCGATCTACTCCCCTGTTTCAAACTTAAGAACTCTTGCAGTTTCTGATCTACATAAGCATCAGGGACATATTTTTGTCTGAATTCCCTGAGAAAGTCACTCCAAGTTAGCACTGCAGGTTCTACCAAACTGTGGGGAATGGTTTTCCACCAGTCATAAGCATCCCCCTGTAGCAAAGATACTGAGTATTCAAATTTGAGCTCCTCTGTGCAGTGCAGTTTCTTGAATACCCTATCCATCCTTTCTAACCACTGTTCTGCCTCTAGAGGATCTACTGTCCCCTTGAACTCTGTAGCCCCATATTTCATCAATTTGTCATATTGTCTAGCAAAAGATTGTGGTTGTACCACTGGTGTCTGTATTGGGGCTTGAGTAGGCACATTACCAACCATTTGTTGGAACATTGCAGCCATCTGCTGAGCGAACTGAGCAGGGAACTACGATCATGCGGGTGGTCTTCTTGAACCATTGACATTATGTAGGGCTGGGGCATCCCCTCAGCCTCTATAGATTGATCGACTGAACGATCACCCTCTTCCATAGTCAATGCGAGGATCTTAGACCTCCTGGACAATTAATACAAGGAGATTTCCTCCCGTTAGTGCATATTTATAATGTAATGTACTGTATGTATCAAACAATGATATTGAGCAGTTGTACTATGAAGAAAGAATATTCAAATAACATATGAAAACAGAATTTAAAAAACTTTGCTCTGATACCACTAAAACATGTCACACCTTACCCCTCTGTAAGGCATAACATGATCCCATAGTATACCTAATAAATTACCAACTTCGTCTACTGATAACTCATTAAATACGCTACAAGGGATTTTAAAACTTTTCTTACTTCTTTTTATAGTGGTAAGCACTATTTACAGGTGTTAAAAAAAAATTTTGAACTGAAGTAAAACAACTAGCACATTTTAAGAATTAATAATTTCTGTAAAAATTTTGGCAGAGTACCATCTGTATTTTGAACAAAACAGTTCTTCAGAAAACCTGTAAAAAGCACTTCAAATAGATTTCTCAATCTCGACTCCAATAGTTAAACAACACAATATATTTCTCAAGTCAAATCCACAATAATTTTTCAAAGAATGAGATAAAAGAAATATAATATAAATTTTACAAGTCAAAATAACTCATAATTTATTTTACAACTTTAATGTATAATTTTAATTTACAACTGCTCAAAACCAAGAACAATATATACATACAGTGAACATACATTGCAGTACAAAATGCAAAATGTGGTATACTCAATATACCCGATGATCTCTCATTGTAGTACTAGCAGCCTAGTCTGCTGCCTTGTCAGTCTGTCTACCTGTGACAGCAATGAAAAGCCATCGCTGAGTAAAATTTACTCAGTGGTGCACAATAACAATTTGAAATGCGATACATAAATCTTTTATTGACAATTCACAAATTAAATAGTTCATAATTCCATTTCACAATTTACAAAGTTCATATAACATAAATTTAATCAAATAACTGAGTAACACAGTTTTGCCAATCAATAGCACAATTTGATCAAATAACTGAATAACACGGTTTGCCAATCCATAACACAATTTGATCAAATAACTGAATAATACAGTTTTGCCAATTAATAACACCATTTGATCAAATAACTGAATAATACAGTTTTGCCAATCAATAACACCATTTGATCAAATAACTGAAGAATACAGTTTTGCCAATCAATAACACCATTTGATCAAATAACTGAAGAATACAATGCTGCCAATCAATATCACAATTTAGTCCATGACACAATTTTTTTCGCACATGCCGTGTTTTACACCACGACAAGACACACTCACCTCAATAATCGAAATCAATGAGGGAGGAAGCTAGCTAAATAATGAGTACTCATCCACACTCACCTCATACTAACAAGTCAAAGAGGGAGGAACATAATCACACTCACCCCAGACTGATAAGTCAAAGAGGGAGGAATATATCAACAGTGTCATGCTAAATGTGAATCAAAACAATTTCAAATCACAATATTTCATACAAACCATAAATCACATTTTATCTCAAAATTTCCATTTGCAAAGTTGGCAGTACAATAAGTTCCAAATAATATTCCCAAAAACAAAGCCATCAAAAAATTATTCATAACTCATTTCTCCAAATAAATTTGCTAGTAAAAGCAGTGGATATAAAAGTATTGTGCACGGACACAATTTAAAACAATAACATACAAAATAATCATAATTTATTTCAATTGAAAAATTCAGAAGAAATAGCTATTGTGCACAAACACAATTTAAAATAATAACATAGAAATAATCATAATTTATTTCAATTGAAAAATTCAAAAGAAATACTTATTATGCACAAACCTCTAATAACTGTCTCTTGGCTCTGACTCAGTGTTTCCTTCCCCTCTCTGAGTCTTTGCAAACTGAGAAACACAATTTGAAGTGTTTCAGTACTCATTTAAACTGTCTCTAACGATAATGCTTGATAATTAATTCACTGAATTCATTTATTCGCTTAGTCAACCTACTATGTCGACCCTTGGTACATTCTAGGTAATTTAGGTTTTAATGTCATTAATATGTCACATTCGATAGTCTTTTAGGGTTGGTACATGTTACCAAATTCATTTCCGTGTATACTGTATTTTCTTGCGATTTGCTGGATTCCGGGATACTAGTTTGACCTAGCCGGACCACCTAGTTCCCTCAGTTTTCAGGTTTCGGTTAAAACTACAAACTTGTAGATCTATGTCTTGTTGCACGTGGGGCAAAATTTCAGGTCATTCTGAGGTATGTAGACCAAGTTATGGTCATTTTACTATTGCTGGTCAAATTGCACCAAAATTGGTCACTTTAGGTCACTTTAGGTCACTTTAGGTTCGGCCAGTTTTTGGACCCGAACTTGTACAAGCTGTTTGACTTACTTATGTTCATTTCTGAGCTTTGGTGTCTTCATAAGACTTGTAGATATGGGACTTAACTATTCATGGTTAAAATTTCAGGTCAATTGGACCTGTTTTGAGTGAGTTATGGCCTAAAAACTAACTGCTGCCCAAATGGTCAATTTTCAGGTCTCATTTGCACTTAATCCGGATTTGGTCATTTTTCAAGCTACCTTGCAAACTGAATTTTGGCAAGCTTCCTTCATGAAAGTTGGCACATTTTGTGCCTAGTTTCATTTCCAATTGGTCTCATACCAATTGGAGCCACACACTTAATGTTATAGGCCTAAAACTCAAACTGCCTTATTGAAATTCTTGCATACACATCAAGCATCACTTTTAACACTCACCAAACTTAACATTCAAACCAATTCTGGTTGTACCACAACCTAAACATAATTCACAACACATTATAGGTAATTTTGGAAGCTTACAATTACATTCAACATACACCAACAAGTGCAGAATTTTTCAATCCAATTTTCAACAATTCAATCTGTAACACCCTCCCGGTAGCAACTCCGTACATTCTACTGTTCCGGTGACCAGTGTCGGTCCGGACAGCTAGAACGTCCGGAAAAATATTTAAACTAAAGTGAGGAACCATAATTAACTTAAATATTAATAAGAAAAGTTTAGGAAAAATTTTAGAAATAAAATAAAACCAAGTTAAACGAGCCGGTGCCCTAGCGATGGGTAACCCAGAGGGAAGTTGCGGGTCTCGCAACTAGAAGCCCTAGACCAGAGGGAAAAATCATAAAATAATTTTTGAAACTCCGGAGAAGGGTCATTGAGGTCCCTATGGCATTAGAATGCCAAGAAAATATTTAGAAAAATTTTTCAATCGGTACAGACAATTTTGACCCGTTAAGCCAAACGGAGGGCATTTTGGTCATTTCGCCTTCAGAGGTGATTTTTGGCTGACTTGTCCAGTTAAGTAAATAATTATTATGATATAAAATATGAATAAACATTACTAAAAATTAAATTGAAAATAAGTAGTGATGAAAAGAAAAGAAAAATAAAAAAAAAGCTCATTTATGACTTATGATGATGTCATTAAAAGGCTACCACCAATCAAATTTAAACAACCAATTAACTAACTAATAAAAGAGATAAATAAAGACCAAAGAATTAAAAAAATTTTCAGCCATCTTCTTTCTCATTCAGCCGCACCACCATAACCAAGAACCCTCCATTTTTCTTCTTAAATCAAGCTAAAAATCTCTTAAACCTCTCTCCAAAACCCTAAGTCATCTTCACTAAAATTAATCCACACACCCTAAGGAAGCTCTAGGCAGCCACAAAGAGGAGAAATTTTAGAGTTTTCACAAGTTCAATAAGTTGAGCCAAGAGGTTTGTGCTTACTTATGTTAATATTCCTTTATTTCCATGTTAAGGACTTGAATTTAGTATGAAATTGTAAGTTAAATGAACTAAAACTCATGTGTATGTGTACCATAAATTTCAGCAACCCTAAGGAAGGAATGAGTCTGATTGTTTTAATGAACTTAGAATGAATTAGAGATTATGTTTAAGGTGTATATACACATATATGATGAATAAAAGTGTTTAACTAGGTGTATGGGTGAATTGAAATGGGAAATTAGGGTTTTGGGAGTGAAAAATTGGACTTGGCTTATGAAATGATTAATGGACATTCTAATGGTCAATTAGTGACCATTTGGGGCAAGTTAATCATAATTTGAAGTGAACTAAAGTGTTACAAACCCAATTGGTAGGCTGCCTAGTGACAAAGAATGAGGTGTGAGTCCAGCCTGTTTGGACTGCCATATCTTTGGCTGTGTAGGTCCAATTGGTGTTTGGCCAATTGGACATGAAACTAGACTTATAATGGCACAATTTTGCTGAAGAAACCATGTCCAAAAGACCAAAGCAAGTGGACCAAAAATTGGCCCCAATCCGGATACCCTGCAAACAGGTTCTGCAGAATGACCAAATGAACAGTAACTATTCATTTGGCCATAACTCACTGTAGATATGGTCAATTGACCTGAAATTTTTAAAGCAAAAAGTTCAGTTGCAAGAGTTGCTTGATAAGGGGTTCATACGCCCCAGTGTGTCACCGTGGGGAGCTCCAGTGCTGTTTGTAAAGAAAAAGGATGGGACTTTGAGGCTATGTATCGATTACCGGCAGTTGAATAAAGTGACTGTGAAGAACAAATATCCGTTGCCTAGAATTGATGATCTGTTTGATCAGTTGAAGGGAGCAGGAGTATTTTCTAAAATTGATCTCAGATCAGGGTATCATCAGTTGAGGGTGAAGGATGTAGATGTGCCAAAGACTGCATTCAGGACCCGATATGGGCATTATGAGTTCCTGGTAATGCCCTTTGGCCTAACAAATACACCAGCGGCATTCATGGACCTTATGAACCGTATCTTTCATCCATACCTAGATCGGTTCGTAGTGGTCTTTATTGATGATATTTTGGTGTATTCCAAGACCAGGGAAGAACATGATGAGCATTTGAGGATTGTTCTGCAAACCCTGAGAGAAAAGAAGCTGAATGCTAAATTGTCCAAGTGTGACTTTTGGTTGAATGAGATTGCATTTCTTGGACACATAGTGTCAGCTGATGGGATTAGGATGGATCCGAAGAAAATAGAAGCAGTGATGGAATGGAAGCCTCCCAGGAATACAACTGAGGTCAGAAGCTTCTTGGGGCTAGCTGGGTATTACAGGAGATTTGTGAAGGGATTTTCCTTAATAGCTGCTCCAATGACCAAGTTATTACACAAGAATGTCAGATTTGATTGGAATGACAAGTGTCAGACTAGTTTTGAGAAGTTGAAGGCTATGTTGTGAGAGGCACGGTGTTAACACGGCCCGGTGTCGAGAAAGGACTTTGTGGTCTACAGTGATGCCTCACATAATGGGTTAGGGTGTGTATTGATGCAAGAGGGGAAGGTGGTCGCTTATGCTTCCAGGCAGCTAAGGCCACATGAACAAAATTACCCTACCCATGATCTAGAGCTTGCAGCAATTATCTTCGCACTGAAGATACGGAGGCATTACTTGTATGGTGAAAAGTGCTACATTTACACAGACCACAAGAGTCTAAAATATTTGCCAACTCAGAAGGAGCTCAACCTTAGACAGAGGCGATGGATTGAGTTCCTGAAGGACTATGATTGTGTAATTGACTACCATCCTGGGAAGGCAAATGTAGTTGTTGATGCTTTGAGCAGAAAATCCATGACAGCTTTGAGATCATTGAATGCCCGTCTATCTTTGGTTCGAGATGGAGCTATTTTGGCTGAGTTGCAAGTGAGGCCAAACACATTCTGACAGATTTTAGATGGGCAGAAGGTAGATGAGAAGCTAATGGCTATTATGAGCAAAATCTCAGAGGGAAAAGCAACTGACTATGAGATGAAAGCAGATGGGTGTCTGTATTACAAAGGAAGATTGTGTGTACCAGATAATGGGGAATTGAAGGCCAGTATTCTAAAAGAGTCACACACCAGTGTATATGCTATGCACCCAGGAAGTACAAAGATGTATCATGATCTGAAGCTTCAGTATTGGTGCCCTGGTATGAAGAAAGACATAGCTGACTACGTGACTAAATGCTTGACATGTCAGCAAGTCAAGGCAGAACATCAAGTTCCATCGGGTTTGCTACTGACCTATCGCATACGAATGGAAATGGGATCGGTCACCATGGATTTTGTAAGTGGTCTACCTCTCACCGGAAGAAACATGATGCGATATGGGTGATAGTTGATAGATTGACTAAGTCGGCACACTTTCTGCCGATTAGGGTGATTACTCCTTTGGAAAAGTTAGCAGAATTGTATATCAGTGAGATAGTTAGACTGCATGGAATTCCACTTTCCATCATATCTGATCGAGACCCAAGGTTCACATCGAGATTTTGGAAGAAGTTGTATGAGTCCTTGGGTACACAACTCCACTTTAGCACAGCTTTCCATCCTCAGACGGATGGGCAATCCGAAAGAGTAATCCAGGTAAATAATTGAAACCAATGGAATTGATACAAATATTGAATTGAAATGATAAAAAATAACATGAAATATATGTCAGGTCCTTGAGGATATGCTGAGGAGTTGTGTCATTGAGTTTGAGGGAAGTTGGGATAGATACCTCCCACTGGCAGAATTTGCATACAACAATAGCTACCAAGCTAGTATCCAAATGGCCGTATGAAGCCTTTGTATGGGAGAAAATGTAGAACTCCAGGTGTCTTTGGACTGAATTGGCGAACAAGCGGTGGGGCGGACACTGTGAAACAGACTGAGGAGAAAGTGAAACTAATCAAAGCCAATTTGAAGGTTGCCTCAGACAGACAGAAATCTTATGCCGACCTGAAGAGAAAAGAAATAGAATATGTGGTTGGCGACAAAGTGTTCCTCAAGGTATCACCATGAAAGAAGGTATTGAGGTTTGGAAGAAAAGGTAAGTTACGCCCTAGGTTCATTGGCCCATATGAAGTCATTGAACGTGTGGGTCCAGTGGCCTATAAGCTAGCTTTACCACCAGAGTTGGACAAGATCCACAATGTGTTTCACGTGTCCATGCTCAGAAGATACCGCTCAGACCCTTCACATGTCATCTCCAGGGAAGAAATTGAAATACAACCGGATTTGACATATGAAGAAGAACCTCTATGGATCCTAGCTCGGGAAGTAAAAGAGTTGAGAAATAAGCAGATTCCATTGGTGAAAGTGCTTTGGAGACACCACAACACCGAGGAGGAAACTTGGGAAACTGAAGAGATGATGAGGCAATAGTTTCCTCAACTGTTTGCATCAGGTAAATTTCGAGAACGAAATTTAAATTAGAGGGGAAGAGTTGTAACACCCTCCCGGTAGCAACTCCGTACATTCTACTGTTCCGGTGACCAGTGTCGGTCCGGACAGCTAGAACGTCCGGAAAAATATTTAAACTAAAGTGAGGAACCATAATTAACTTAAATATTAATAAGAAAAATTTAGGAAAAATTTTAGAAATAAAATACAACCAAGTTAAACGAGCCGGTGCCCTAGCGATGGGTAACCCAGAGGGAAGTTGCGGTTCTCGCAACTAGGAGCCCTAGACCCGGGAGAAAAATCATAAAATAATTTTTGAGACTCTGGAAAAGGGTCATTGAGGTCCCTATGGCATTAGAATGCCAAGAAAATATTTAGAAAAATTTTTCAATCGGTACAGACAATTTTGACCCGTTAAGCCAAACGGAGGGCATTTTGGTCATTTCGCCTTCAGAGGTGATTTTTGGCCGACTTGTCCAGTTAAGTAAATAATTATTATGACATAAAATATGAATAAACATTACTAAAAATTAAATTTAAAATGAGTAGTGATGAAAAGAAAAGAAAAATAAAAAAAAGCTCATTTATGACATATGATGATGTCATTTAAATACTACCACCAATCAAATTTAAACAACCAATTAACTAACTAATAAAAGAGATAAATAAAGACCAAAGAATTAAAAAAATTTTCAGCCATCTTCTTCCTCATTCAGCCGCACCACCATAACCAAGAACCCTCCATTTTTCTTCTTAAATCAAGCTTAAAAATCTCTTAAACCTCTCCCCAAAACCCTAAGTCATCTTCACTAAAATTAATCCACACACCCTAAGGAAGCTCTAGGCAGCCACAAAGAGGAGAAATTTTAGAGTTTTCACAAGTTCAATAAGTTGAGCCAAGAGGTTAGTGCTTACTTATGTTAATATTCCTTTATTTCCATGTTAAGGACTTGAATTTAGTATGAAATTGTAAGTTAAATGAACTAAAACTCATGTGTATGTGTACCATAAATTTTGGTAGCCCTAAGGAAGGAATGAGTCTGATTGTTTTAATGAACTTACAATGAATTAGAGATTATGTTTAAGGTGTATATACACATATATGATGAATGAAAGTGTTTAACTAGGTGTATGGGTGAATTGAAATGGGAAATTAGGGTTTTGGGAGTGAAAAATTGGACTTGGCTTATGAAATGATTAATGGACATTCTAATGGTCAATTAGTGACTATTTGAGGCAAGTTAAACATAATTTGAAGTGAACTAAAGTGTTACAAACCCAATTGGTAGGCTGCCTAGTGACAGCAGCAATGAGGCTGTGAGTCTAGCCTGTTTGGACTGCCATATCTTTGGCTGTGTAGGTCCAATTGGTGTTTGGCCAATTGGACATGAAACTAGACTTATAATGTGTCACACCCTACCCCTCTGTAAGGCATAACATGATCCCGTAGTATACCTAATGAATTACCAACTCCGTCTACTGATAACCCATTAAATATACTACAAGGGATTTTAAAAACTTTTCTTACTTCTTTTACCGTGGTGAGCACTATTTACAGGTGTTAAAGACTTTGGTGAACTGAGTGAAATAACTAACTCAATTGGTTTATTTGGAATTTCTGTAAAAATTTTGGCAGAGTGCCATCTGTATTTTGGATAAAACAGTTCTTCAGAAAACCTGTAAAAAGTACTTCAATAATTTTCCAAATCTCAACTCCAATACATTTCTCAACACAACAATTTATCAACTCAATTCCATAGAAATTTTTCAAAGTCTGAGATAAGGAAATATAATACAGCTTTTACAAGTCAAAACAGCTCGTAATTATTTTACAACTTCAAGGTACAATTTGAATTTACAACTGCTCAAAACCAAAAACAATATGTACATACAGTGTCATACATTACAGTGCAAAATGCAAAATATTTGTATACTCATTATACCAGGAAATCCCTCGCTGGATGTATATGCAGCCTAGTCTGCTGCCCTGTCTGTCTCTCTACCTGCGACAGCAATAAAAAGCTATCGCTGAGACAATGTCTCAGTGGTGCACAACATTAACCAAATACAATTTCAAATCACAATTCATAAGTCATGTAAATAGTGGATACTTAAAATCATAGTTAAATTCAAGACAATAAATGTCAACAAGAATTTAAACTCCATTTGTCAATATCACAATAATTTTCAATAAGTCAGATCATGGTTGAATTCAATAGACAGTATATGTGAACAAGAGTTTAAATCAATTTCACAATTTCACAATACATAATAACGCAATTTAGTCGAATAATTTAAGAATACAGTGTTGCCAATTCATTCACAACTTAAGCCATGACACAATTTTTCGATCAATGCCGTGTTGTACATCACGACAAAGCAATCACAACCTCACTAATCGAAATCAATGAGGAAGGGAGCTAGCTATATAATGAGTACTCATCCGATCACCTCAACGGTAAACCGGAGAGGGAAAAATAAGCGATCACGACTCCATAAATGGAGAAGGAAAATAAACGATCACAACCCCATAAATGGAGAAGGAATGATACGATACTGTCATGCTAAGTGTGAACACAAAATCAATTCTAAACATTTTATTCAAATGATTCGTGAGAATCCAATAAATTTCCAAACTCATAGTTTCATTCATAAAATGGCAACCCAATTCATAATTAACTTCAATTTCCACAAAAACCATTTACGATTGCTTTTCAATCAATAAGTTTCCATCAATATCATTCAAACAATTTTCTGATTTCAAACCATTCACAATGTTTTTCAATCAATAAGTGTCCACCAAACACATTTCCACAATTTAAAACAATGATATGCAAATAGTCAATATTTATTTCTATTGAAAATAATTCAAAAGAAACAGTTGTTGTGCACAAACACAATTTAAAACAATAATATACAAATATTCAATATTTATCTCAATTGAAAAATTCAAAAGCAATAGCCGTTGTGCACAAACACAATTTAAAAGAATAATATACAAATATTCAATATTTATCTCAATTGAAAAATTCAAAAGCAATAGCCGTTGTGCACAAACACAATTTAAAACAATAATATACAAATATTCAATATTTATCTCAATTGAAAAATTCAAAAGCAATAGCCGTTGTGCACAAACCTCTGATGACTGTCTCCCTGGTCTGGACTCAGTGTTTCTTTCCCTTTTGATGAGTCCTTGTTAGCTGAGAAACACAATTTGAAGTGTTTTAGTACTAAATTAAACTGTCTCTATCGATGGTGTTTGGTAAATAATGCACTGAACTCAATTATTCACTTAATCACCTAATATACCGACCCTCGTTGCATTTTAGGTAAATTAGGTTTTAGTGTCATTAATATGTCACATTTGATAGGGTTTTAGGTTTGGTACGTTTTACCAAAGTCATTTCCTTGTTTAGTGCACTTTAATGCAAATTGCTGGATTCCGAGACACTGGTTTGACCTAGCCGGACGGTCTAGTTCACTCAGTTTTCGGGCTTCGGTCAAAACTATAAACTTGTAGATCTAGGTATTATTGCACGCGGTGCAAAATTTCAGGTCAATCCGAGTTAAGTAGACCAAGTTATGGTCATTATACTATTGCTGGTCAAATGGCATCAATTAGGTCATTTTTTTGGTCAATTTGGTCAACTTTGGTTCGGCCAGTTTTTGGACCCGAACTTGTGCAATCTTTTTGACTTGCTTCTGCTCATTTCTGGGTTTTGGTGTCTTCATAAGACTTGTAGGTATGGGTCTTAACTATTCATGGTTAAAATTTCAGGTCAATTGGACCTGTTTTGAGTGAGTTATGGCCTAAATACTCACTGCTGCCCAAATGGTCAGTTTTTAGGTCTCAAGTGTACCTAATCCGAATTGGTCATTTTTTCACATCACCTTGCAAGCAGAATTTTGGTATGGTTTCTCAATGAAAGTTGGCACATTTTGTGCCTAGTTTCACCTCAAATTGGTCTCATACCAATTGAGGTTACACATTTCAGGTTATGGGCTAAAATGTACACTGCCCTCAATATGCATTTCACACCCCACTTCAAACACACATATACCTTGCAATTTGGTTCACTTCCCTACCAATCTGTTTTGGTACATTAACCACAGTATAATCTACTTTGCATTAACATTATTTTGGGCAGATTACCATTACCCTCAACACACCAAATATAATTCACATTTACAATATCTCAATACCATTACATACACACCTAAACACCACTAATTCTCACATACACTTTACACAATAATTTCATACACATATCCTTCATTCCTTAATGCCACAATTCTGCCAATACTTCCATCAATACATACAATTATGCAAGGGTTCCCAAGCTGCCGAAATTGTCCTTCAACACCACATTGCCCTACAATCCATCAATTCTCATCCAAGTGCCAAAATCACCATATATATGTGAAACAATTCATTAGGATATTAATTTACCATGATCAACATTATTTCTCATCAATTATATGCATAATAAATCATCAAATGTGTGACCCCATGGCTGTCCAAAAATGGCTATCTCAATAACTATTTAAACTTCAAAATTTCCTTCACAAAACTAACACCCATAACATAAACATAAAGTTTAACAAGGAAATTCTCAAAAATGCAAACTTACCTTTAATTATAACTTGCTAAACCTTCACCAAACTTCTCAAAATTGGTATCAATATCTTCCTTGTGATGTGTAGACAAAGTTTCATGAAGGAACCTAAGAGATTGGAGTTGAAAATGGAGAGTTAAGAGAGCTTGCATGAAAAATGGCCATGGTGTTTCCTCTCACCTTCATTCACGGCAATGTTGAGATAACTTTGAGGAAGATGAAGTTCAGCTGATTTAGTGGAGTTACAGCTGCCCTATTATATGTTTATTTTATGCATTAGTGGTCCACTCACCATTTTAATCATATTTTAAGCTAAACTTTCATTTAATCCCACACTAAACCCTTGATTTTAGCTATTTACTTTAGGTACCACCAAATTAATTTTTCATTTTATTTTCTAAGTGTAATATTATTTATTTTTAATGGACATTTAGGTCAAAAGACACTTCGGGACGTCAAATGACCATAATGCCCCTGTTCGGGTGGCATTCCCGATTTTTCGGTAACACCGAGTTTTGTCCGTTTTTCGATTTCTCACTTTTCTTTGTACTAATTATTTAATTTTTCTTTGATCTTTCTAATGAGATTTATTCTTCAACAAGGGTCTATTTAAGTCCTAAAAATGTTTTCCAGGGTTCCCATGATCCGAGAGCTAGTCAACGGTCCACGCCGTGACTTCCCGATCTTGATCACCCATCGTTAGGTTTCATTTCGTTTAACTTGATCACATTTCTTTGCTATCATTTTTCCTTTGTTTTTCTTGTACTTTCTTTTCTTGTATTTCATTATTTTATGTCTCCTCACTCATATCGAAGTACGGTTCTTGGCATTCTAGCTGTCCGGACAACACTAGTCACCGGAGCAGCAGAACGCACTACCGAACTTAGGGGTGTTACAATTCTCCCCCCCTTAAATAAATTTGTCTCGAAATTTTACCCAATAGCCATCTTACAATAGTCATACGTTTATTTTCTCCTTTCTATATGGTCGTAAGACTTTTAACAATCTAATACAATGTTTAATTTGCTTGGATAACCCCAATCTCCTCTTACTATTATGTTGTCTAATATTTCAGCTCACGTTCCTTCTTGAATGACCCTTGAGGTCATGTTAGAATCATTCATCAGGCATTGGTCCTCTGACCATTCTAGTCCATAGTCTTCCTCACATTCGGAATATTTCTTTGTTATATATGAATCAACTGTTCAAATCTCTACTTCCATAACTCTTTTTATCTGTCAATATCCTATAACTTACTTCCTTTTGTACTGAACTATAACCTTTCGACATTCTAATTTTTGAGTTTTAGATCCCTAAGTAGGATTTTCAACTTATTTCTAACAATTAAATTCTGTCCTGGCATAACTATACAAAAGCAGATCCGTTGGCAACTATTCTCATCTAGGTGTACTATCGGGTAGTATGTAGCTCTACACAATAATCTCAAGTTAGTCAGTAATCTACACTTACTCAATAGATCAAACTTTCCTATCTTTTATCCTTTTCGAATTCACCGATATCCGAACTTATTCGATTACAATATCCATTAACAATTACTAACGAACATCTCTCGCTTCATCTAGAGCAATTCTATTTACAGAACTTATTTTTACGTCCTCTTGCCTTACATTAAGTAGGCTCGCCAATTAGCTTATAATTTTATGGTGTGTCAGCAAATACTTTTCGTCGATAAACTCTTCCAAAACTAATTTCACTTATTATCACAATCCTTATCCTAAAGGACTAATCACTAATGCATCAAAATTTATTCCCCGACTCTCCGTCCTAACTGTCTTGTTACTTGCACCTCAAAATCCATTTTTGTACCTGGAGCAGCAATGCAATCAATGATGCTAGCACACACATAAGAATGGGTAGAACCCAGATCGATTAACACAAACACATCCTGATTAAAAGTTGAGAAGGTACCAGACACAACATCAGATATCTCTGCCTCTTCCCTCTGTCTCATGGCATAGACTCGATCGAGCACTATCTTGCTCGATTGTTTTATCGTGCCTTGGCTGTCTTGGGTTACCTCTACCCCGCCTCTACCTCTGCTAGGTGGTTGTGAGCTTCGTGACAGGCTCAATCGACCCTTCGCAGTAGTGGGAGGTGGTCCAACTCTGCGACTCATCGTGCAGTCCTTGGCAAAGTGTCCTATGCCTCCACAGCTTATAACAGCTCCAATAGCCTTATAGCATATCCCACCATGATATCTTCCACAATTTTCACATTGGCGGGAATGGTAGGAACCTCCCAGACTATGTTGACCAGGATAAAGGAGGTTTCATCCGAATGTCCTCCCCTACCGGACTTCTTGCCACCTCTGTTGTGTCCTCATAGTTCTTCCTCTTTCCAAGAGGACCACCGAACTCGTTTCACCGACTTTCCCTCTTCATCTGTCTTCTCCGATCTCTTTTCTCAGAGTAGTCTCAAACTCAACTCTTTCCAACTCTAGGGCTTGAGAAACAAGTTCGAGAAGTTAGTGTGTTTGAAGCCGAGCACTTGTACTGACATCTGGGCTTCAAGCCAGTTTCAAACCTCTTGCATCTCTCCCTGCTGGTAGTAAGCAAACTTACTGCATAGTGGCTAAGGCGGGAGAATTCTCTTTCATACTCAGCCACTGATCTGCCCCCCTGTTTCAAACTTAGGAACTCTTGCAGCTTCTGGTCTACATAAGCATCAGGGATATATTTCTGCCTGAATTCCCCGAGGAAGTCATTCCATGTTAGCACTGCAGTTCTACTGCATCGTGGGGAATGGTTTTCCACCACCATAAGCATCCTCAGAGCAAAGATACTGAGTATTCAAGTCTAAGCTCCTCTGTACAATGAAGTTTCTTGAACACCCTATCCATCCTCTCTAACCACTGTTCAGCTTCTAGAGGATCTACTGTCCCCTTAAACTCTGTAGCCCCATACTTCATCAATTTGTCATACTGCCTTGTAGAAGACTGTGGTTGTACCACTGGTGTCTGTATTGGGACTTGAGTAGGTGCATTACCAGCCATTTATTGGAATATTGCAGCCATCTGCTGAGCGAACAGAGCAGAAATCGCAGATCTGCAGGGTCGTGTCACTTGAACCACTGACATTATGTACAGCTGGGGCATCCCCTTGCACCTCAGCCTCAATAGACTGATCGACTGAACGATCACCCTCTTCCATATTCAATGCGAGGATCTTAGCTTTCCTGAACAATAACATAAGGATATTTACTCTCGTTAGTGCATATTTATAATCAGAATGTAATTGTATGTATCAACAATGATATTGAGCAGTTGTACTATGAAGAAAGAACATTCAAATAACAGGTGAAAACAGAATTTAAAAACATTGCTCTGATACCACTAAAACATGTCACACCCTACCCCTCTGTAAGGCATAACATGATCCCGTAGTATACCTAATGAATTACCAACTCCGTCTACTGATAACCCATTAAATATACTACAAGGGATTTTAAAAACTTTTCTTACTTCTTTTACCGTGGTGAGCACTATTTACAGGTGTTAAAGACTTTGGTGAACTGAGTGAAATAACTAACTCAATTGGTTTATTTGGAATTTCTGTAAAAATTTTGGCAGAGTGCCATCTGTATTTTGGATAAAACAGTTCTTCAGAAAACTCGTAAAAGTACTTCAATAATTTTCCAAATCTCAACTCCAATACATTTCTCAACACAACAATTTATCAACTCAATTCCATAGAAATTTTTCAAAGTCTGAGATAAGGAAATATAATACAGCTTTTACAAGTCAAAATAATGTAATTATTTTACAACTTCAAGGTACAATTTGAATTTACAACTGCTCAAAACCAAAAACAATATGTACATACAGTGTCATACATTACAGTGCAAAATGTAAAATATTTGTATACTCATTATACCAGGAAATCCCTCGCTGGATGTATATGCAGCCTAGTCTGCTGCCCTGTCTATCTCTCTACCTGCGACAGCAATAAAAAGCTATCGCTGAGACAATGTCTCAGTGGTGCACAACATTAACCAAATACAATTTCAAATCACAATTCATAAGTCATGTAAATAGTGGATACTTAAAATCATAGTTAAATTCAAGACAATAAATGTCAACAAGAATTTAAACTCCATTTGTCAATATCACAATAATTTTCAATAAGTCAGATCATGGTTGAATTCAATAGACAGTATATGTGAACAAGAGTTTAAATCAATTTCACAATTTCACAATACATAATAACGCAATTTAGTCGAATAATTTAAGAATACAGTGTTGCCAATTCATTCACAACTTAAGCCATGACACAATTTTTCGATCAATGCCGTGTTGTACATCACGACAAAGCAATCACAACCTCACTAATCGAAATCAATGAGGAAGGGGAGCTAGCTATATAATGAGTACTCATCCGATCACCTCAACTGGTAAACCAGAGAGGGAAAAATAAACGATCACGACTCCATAAATGGAGAAGGAAAATAAACGATCACAACCCCATAAATGGAGAAGGAATGATACGATACTGTCATGCTAAGTGTGAACACAAAATCAATTCCAAACATTTTATTCAAATGATTCGTGAGAATCCAATAAATTTCCAAACTCATAGTTTCATTCATAAAATGGCAACCCAATTCATAATTAACTTCAATTTCCACAAAAACCATTTACAGTGCTTTTCAATCAATAAGTTTCCATCAATATCATTCAAACAATTTTTCACAGTTTCAAACCATTCACAATGTTTTTCAATCAATAAGTGTCCACCAAACACATTTCCACAATTTAAAACAATGATATGCAAATAGTCAATATTTATTTCCATTGAAAATAATTCAAAAGAAACAGTTGTTGTGCACAAACACAATTTAAAACAATAATATACAAATATTCAATATTTATCTCAATTGAAAAATTCAAAAGCAATAGCCGTTGTGCACAAACACAATTTAAAACAATAATATACAAATATTCAATATTTATCTCAATTGAAAAATTCAAAAGCAATAGCCGTTGTGCACAAACACAATTTAAAACAATAATATACAAATATTCAATATTTATCTCAATTGAAAAATTCAAAAGCAATAGCCGTTGTGCACAAACCTCTGATGACTGTCTCCCTGGTCTGGACTCAGTGTTTCTTTCCCTTTTGCTGAGTCCTTGTTAGCTGAGAAACACAATTTGAAGTGTTTCAGTACTAAATCAAACTGTCTCTATCGATGGTGTTTGGTAAATAATGCACTGAACTCAATTATTCACTTAATCACCTAATATACCGACCCTCATTGCGTTTTAGGTAAATTAGGTTTTAGTGTCGTTAATATGTCATATTTGATAGGGTTTTAGGTTTGGTACGTTTTACCAAAGTCATTTCCTTGTTTAGTGCACTTTAATGCAAATTGCTGGATTCCGAGACACTGGTTTGACATAGCCGGACGGTCTAGTTCCCTCGGTTTTCGGGCTTCGGTCAAAACTACAAACTTGTAGATCTAGGTCTTATTGCACGCGGTGCAAAATTTCAGGTCAATCCGAGTTAAGTAGACCAAGTTATGGTCATTATACTATTGCTGGTCAAATGGCATCAATTAGGTCATTTTTTTGGTCAATTTGGTCAACTTTGGTTCGGCCAGTTTTTGGACCCGAACTTGTGCAAGCTTTTTGACTTGCTTCTGCTCATTTCTGGGTTTTGGTGTCTTCATAAGACTTGTAGGTATGGGTCTTAACTATTCATGGTTAAAATTTCAGGTCAATTGGACCTGTTTTGAGTGAGTTATGGCCTAAATACTCACTGCTGCCCAAATGGTCAGTTTTTAGGTCTCAAGTGTACCTAATCCGAATTGGTCATTTTTTCACATCACCTTGCAAGCAGAATTTTGGTATGGTTTCTCAATGAAAGTTGGCACATTTTGTGCCTAGTTTCACCTCAAATTGGTCTCATACCAATTGAGGTTACACATTTCAGGTTATGGGCTAAAATGTACACTGCCCTCAATATGCATTTCACACCCCACTTCAAACACACATATACCTTGCAATTTGGTTCACTTCCCTACCAATCTGTTTTGGTACATTAACCACAGTATAATCTACTTTACATTAACATTATTTTGGGCAGATTACCATTACCCTCAACACACCAAATATAATTCACATTTACAATATCTCAATACCATTACATACACACCTAAACACCACTAATTCTCACATACACTTTACACAATAATTTCATACACATATCCTTCATTCCTTAATGCCACAATTCTGCCAATACTTCCATCAATACATACAATTATGCAAGGGTTCCCAAGCTGCCGAAATTGTCCTTCAACACCACATTGCCCTACAATCCATCAATTCTCATCCAAGTGCCAAAATCACCATATATATGTGAAACAATTCATTAGGATATTAATTTACCATGATCAACATTATTTCTCATCAATTATATGCATAATAAATCATCAAATGTGTGACCCCATGGCTGTCCGAAAATGGCTATCTCAATAACTATTTAAACTTCAAAATTTCCTTCACAAAACTAACACCCATAACATAAACATAAAGTTTAACAAGGAAATTCTCAAAAATGCAAACTTACCTTTAATTGTAACTTGCTAAACCTTCACCAAACTTCTCAAAATTGGTATCAATATATTCCTTGTGATGTGTAGACAAAGTTTCATGAAGGAACCTAAGAGATTGGAGTTGAAAATGGAGAGTTAAGAGAGCTTGCATGAAAAATGGCCATGGTGTTTCCTCTCACCTTCATTCACGGCAATGTTGAGATAACTTTGAGGAAGATGAAGTTCAGCTGATTTAGTGGAGTTACAGCTGCCCTATTATATGTTTATTTTATGCATTAGTGGTCCACTCACCATTTTAATCATATTTTAAGCTAAACTTTCATTTAATCCCACATTAAACCCTTGATTTTAGCTATTTACTTTAGGTACCACCAAATTAATTTTTCATTTTATTTTCTAAGTGTAATATTATTTATTTTTAATGGACATTTAGGTCAAAAGACACTTCGGGACGTCAAATGACCATAATGCCCCTGTTCGGGTGGCATTCCTGATTTTTCGGTAACACCGAGTTTTGTCCGTTTTTCGATTTCTCACTTTTCTTTGTACTAATTATTTAATTTTTCTTTGATCTTTCTAATGAGATTTATTCTTCAACAAGGGTCTATTTAAGTCCTAAAAATGTTTTCCAGGGTTCCCGATCCAGAGCTAGTCAACGGTCCACGCCGTGACTTTCCCAAAGATCACCCATCGTTAGGTTTCATTGCTTAACTTGATCACATTTCTTTGCTATCATTTTTCCTTTGTTTTTCTTGTACTTTCTTTTCTTGTATTTCATTATTTTATGTCTCCTCACTCATATCGAAGTACGGTTCTTGGCATTCTAGCTGTCCGGACAACACTAGTCACCGGAGCAGCAGAACGCACTACCGAACTTAGGGGTGTTACATAATGGCACAATTTTTCTGAAGAAACCATCTCCAAAAGACCAAAGCAAGTGGACCAAAAATTGGCCCCAATCCGGATACCCTGCAAACAGGTTCTGCAGAATGACCAAATGAACAGTAACTGTTCATTTGGCCATAACTCACTGTAGATATGGTCAATTGACCTGAAATTTTTACACCAACAAGTTAAGACATAGAAAAACAAGTTTCATGAAGAAACCTACCCCAAATTATGACCAGAACCTATCCAACAAGGCAGTGGAAGTCACTGTTCATTGTATTGTAGATTTGGTAAATTCTGCAGTTTTGCAATCCGGCCAGCTGTGATTTTTGGACCATATCTGGAGCTACAAAACTCCAAATAGAGTGATTCAAAAAAAGAAATTCAACTAGACAAAATAAGGAACAACTTTCATGTTCACCATTTCCTCAAATGTTCATCAGTAATATCACCAATGGAATAAATTTGGGTTCTAAACTGAAAATTCTGCTTCCCTTGGTTTAAACTTAGAAATGGTATTAATGCTTAATGCCAACATGTTTTGAATGCAAAATGTGGTATGTTGGGAGTGTCAAAACCAATGTACCTATTTTCTATCAAAAAGTCAACATTTTTGTTGACCAATAAGGTGAATAGTGACACCAAATCTTGAAATTCAAAATTTGAAGAATTGAAAAGTATCAAATGCCCTAGTATACCTAACAAGATTGGTTTGGATAGTTTGGCATGCCAATAGGGTTCGGTTAGCAGTACTGCACATGCCATTATGCCATTCTGTAATTTTATGGCTTTTAGCCATTATGATATTGTGTTGAGACTTGGCCTCGTGCCTAATATTATTTACAGCTTGTTAGCTGTTCTGTTGCACACTGGGAGATACATATGTGACCGATGGTGTGATGGCCCAAGGTACTTGATACCCAGTGCCAGTTTACCCGTTTATCCAGTCCAGTCATTCAGTATAGGTTACTTGGGCAACCAAATGAATGAAAGTGGACAAAGTTAACGAAATAAATGGATATACAAATACAAAACAAATAAGACATATACATTCAATGCATATTTATTTCTGTTATTTCTTTCTATTTTATTATTGCACCACTAAGCATCATTGCTTAGCACGTTGCTTTTGCCACGCGTAAGTTCTGGAGATACTGATCGTGAGCCCAGTAGACCGCAGACTGGGTGAGTCCATCCTGCAGCTCTGTACAGTGTCCGTGTCACCTTACCATCCGCAGTGCCTTGGTAGGACACTAGGTTTCATTTTGGTATTTTGTAACTAACTTTTATTTTTTTCATGTGTAAATGAACTTATGGATGTATTTTGATGTTCATGTAAATAATGAGAATTGTGTTTGTGAATGTTTATCTGTGTTTTATACACGATTACCACATGAGCTGAATGATTGAGAAACGAAATTGAAAAATATTGAGATTTTGATATTGGTGTTTGAGAGTGATGAGATATGAATATTGGAAGTGTTTTTAACAGGTTCCGAAGAACTGTTTTCTCCATTTTTAGCCGGCACTCAGCCGGATTTTCTTTAAAATTTTTGGAACCTCAAATAAATAATAATTTCGATAAATGGCTTAAATAAATTATATTTCATAAACTATATTCAAAACTATGACAAAAATTGATTAAGTTAAAATAGAGGGTGCCGATACACCGTGTGACATTGCTTACTCGGATATACTGTACACGGGTAAGGGGTGTCACACAATCACCTTTTTATGCTCATTTACATGTCCCACTTCACACCACCTTACACACACTCAAACTGCCATAACAACCAACACATTTTAACATCATTATTCCATAAACCAAGCAAGAATTCCAGCATTCTTCAAGGGTTAGCAAACTGCCACAATGGTACACTTACATTTCATTACTTTCCAAGCTTTAAATTTCATTTTAGCTTTACATATACTAAGTATACATCACCTAAACAATTTCCTACACAATATACATTTAATCAATCATTTAATTCACCATTTACAAGCACAATTGAACTGCCTTCAAGGTGCTTCCATGGTTGCCAAAAGTGCACATTCCCATTCAACATCAAAACTCAAAAATTCCTCCATAAATCAAACACCCATAACATGCTTACAAACTTTAACAAAGCAATATTCGAAAACTCAAACTTACCTATGGATGAGACTTCTCAAATCTTCACTAAACTTCTTGATTTTGGTATCAAACTCTTCCTTGTGATGTGGGGATAAACTTTAATGAAGACAAGTGTGGGAAAAGATGGCTTGATCATGGAGTTGTAATGGTTTGAAGGTGGGTGGCCATGGGAGGGTTTGAAAGCTTTCATGCGGCAATGGAACTTTTAAATTGAAGAAGATGACTTGCAGATTGGTTAGTGGATTTACACCTGCCCATTGAGTATTTAATTTAATCCATAGTGGTCCACTCACCTTAATTAAACTATATTATATGTTTTAACTCTCCATTTTTGCTATTTACATTAGGTACCCCTAAATTAATTTTTTATTATATTTTTCAAGTGTAATATTATTTATTTTTAATGGAAATTTAGGTCAAAAGACAATTCGGGATGTCAAATGACCACAATGCCCCTGTTCGGGTTGCATTGCCGATTTTTAGGTAACACCGGGTTTTGTCCGTTTTTCGATTTCTCACTTTTATTTGTACTAATTATTTAATTTTTCTTTGATATTTTGAATGATATTTATACTTCAATAAATATTTATTCGAGTCCTAAAAATATTTTCCAGGGTTCCCCGCGGTACAGGGCTAGTCAACGGTCCACGACGTGACTTCCCGGTGCGGTCACCCATCGCTAGGTTTCTCGGCTCGCTTAACTTAGTTGCATTTCTTTACTATTATTTTTCCTTTATTTTTCTTGTATTTTCTTTTCTTGTATTTCATTATTTAATGTCTCCTCACTCATATTGAAGTGTAGTTCTAGGCATTCTAGCTGTCCGGACAACACTGGTCACCGGAACAGTAGAACGCACTACCGAGCTTTGAGGTGTTACAATTCTCCCCCCCTTAAAATAAATTTCGTCCACGAAATTTTTCCCAATAGCCATCTTACAATAGTCATACGTTTATTTTCTCCTTTCTATATGATCGTATAATCTTCTTTCTCTCGAATTTGTATAAGACTTTTAACAATCTAATACAACATTTAATTTGTTTGTATAACACCAATCTTCTCTTGCTATTGTCCTGTCTAATATTTTGATTCATGTCCCTTCTCGAATGACCCTTGAGGTCATGTTAGAATCATTTATCTAATCATTGGTCCTCTGACCATTCTAGTCCATAGTCTTCCCCACATTCGTAACATTTCTTTGTTATATTTGAACCAACTGTTTGAATTTTTACTTCCATAACTCTTTTTATCTGTCAATATTCTATAGCTTACTTTCTTTTGTACTGAATTATAACCTTTCGATATTCTAACTTTTAAGTTTTAGATCCCTAAGTGGGATTTTCAAACTTATTTCTAACAATTAAATTCTGTCATGGCATAACTATATTAAAACAGATGCCGTTGGCAACTATTCTTATCTAAGTGTACTATCGGGTAGTACGTAGCTCTACACAATAATCTCAAGTCAGTACTGTAATCTACAGCTTACAGTATAAACATCAAGAACATTGCATAGTTACTACGATACATCCCAATATATCAAATTTTCCTATCTTTTATCCTTTTCGAATTCACTAATATCCCGAACTTATTATGATTACAGTATCCATTAACAATTACTAACAGTGACATCCTTGCCCTCATCCAGAGCAATTCCATTACTGCATCTTACTTTTACGTCCTTTTGCCTTACAATAAGTAGGCTCGCCAATTAGCTTTATAATTTACGGTGTGTTAGAAAATACTTTTCGCTAATAAACTCTATCAAAACTAATTTCACTTATTATCACAATCCTTATTTTAAAGGGCTAATCACTAATGCATCAAAATTTATTCCCCTGTAAAGGAATAACAATAGAACATATAGTTCCAACACTAACATAAAAGTATGCAGACCCCAGATCAAACAATACATATATATATCTTAGTTACTATTTGAGAAAGTACCAGCAATAATATCAAAAGTCTAAGTCTCTTCTCTATGCCGTATAGCGTATACTCCAGTTGGAGCATCACCCTGTTCTGGTTGATTCACAGTACTCTAACTTCTAGGTGTACTACCCCTACCTCTACCTTTGCCTCTACCAAATGATGGTGAACTCTTTAGGGTAAAAACTTGGGTTGATCCCTTTGGTGTAGTAAATGATCCAGAATGACCTGGATTTACACAATCCCTAGCAAAATGACCAGTATCTCCACAGTTAAAATATGCTCCTACGGCTCTATAACATACCCCACTATGTGGTTTACCACAAGTTTCACAAAGTCGATCTGACAGCGCATTCCTGGGTTTCTGTTGAGTTTGCTGATCGGATCGAGGTAGTTTCTGTCCAAAAGATCTATCTCTACCGGACTTCTTACTATCTCTGTTATATCCCCTAAAGTTTTTCCTCTTTCCAGTAAGACCACCAGAACTCTGTTCTACTGACTTTCCCTCTTTTTCTGCCTTCTCTGATTTCTTTTTCTCAAGAGCTGCTTCAGATTCAATTCTTTCTAATTCTAGTGCTTGAGAAATAAATTTAGAGAAGTTGTTATGTTTGAATCCGACCACTTGTAATCTGATACTAGGCTTCAAGCCGGTTTCAAACCTCTTACATCTCTCCCTACTGGTAGAAAGTGGACTTACTGCATAATGGCTCAGGCGGAAAAATTCCCTTTCATATTCAGCCACCAATCTACTCCCCTGTTTCAGACTTAAGAACTCTAGCAGTTTCTGATCTACATAAGCATCAGGGACATATTTTTGTCTGAATTCCCTGAGAAAGTCACTCCAAGTTACCACTGCAGGTTCTACCAAACTGTGGGGAATGGTTTTCCACCAGTCATAAGCATCCCCCTGTAGCAAAGATACTGAGTATTCAAATATGAGCTCCTCTGTGCAGTGCAGTTTCTTGAATACCCTATCCATCCTTTCTAACCACTGTTCTGCCTCTAGAGGATCTACTGTCCCCTTGAACTCTGTAGCCCCATATTTCATCAATTTGTCATATTGTCTAGTAGAAGACTGTGGTTGTACCACTGGTGTCTGTATTGGGGCTTGAGTAGGCATATTACCAGCCATTTGTTGGAACATGGTAGCCATCTGCTGAGCGAACTGAGCAAGGAATCATGATCGCTGGGCCGTGTCTTTGAACCACTGACATTATGTAGGGCTGGGGCATCCCCTTGCACCTCAGCCTCTATAGATTGATCGACTGAATGATCACCCTCTTCCATAGTCAATGCGAGGATCTTAGACCTCCTGGACAATTAATACAAGGAGATTTCCTCCCGTCAGTGCATATTTATAATGTAATGTACTGTATGTATCAAACAATGATATTGAGCAGTTGTACTATGAAGAAAGAATATTCAAATAACATATGAAAACAGAATTTAAAAAACTTTGCTCTGATACCACTAAAACATGTCACACCTTACCCCTCTATAAGGCATAACATGATCCCGTAGTATACCTAATAAATTACCAACTTTGTCTACTGATAACTCATTAAATACACTACAAGGGATTTTAAAACTTTTCTTACTTCTTTTTATAGTGGTGAGCACTATTTACAGGTGTTAAAAAAAAAATTTTAACTGAAGTAAAACAACTAGCACATTTTAAGAATTAATAATTTATGTAAAAATTTTGGCGGAGTACCATCTGTATTTTGAACAAAACAGTTCTTCAGAAAACCTGTAAAAAGCACTTCAAATAGATTTCTCAATCTCGACTCCAACAGTTAAACAACACAATATATTTCTCAAGTCAAATCCACAATAATTTTTCAAAGAATGAGATAAAAGAAATATAATATAAATTTTACAAGTCAAAATAACTCATAATTTATTTTACAACTTCAATGTATAATTTTAATTTACAACTGCTCAAAACCAAGAACAATATATACATACAGTGAACATACATTACAGTACAAAATGCAAAATGTGGTATACTCAATATACCCGACGATCTCTCAGTGTAGTACTAGCAACCTAGTCTGCTGCCTTGTCAATCTGTCTACCTGCGACAGCAATGAAAAGCTATCGCTGAGTAAATTTTACTCAGTGGTGCACAATAACAATTTGAAATGCGATACATAAATTTTTATTGACAATTCACAAATCAAATAGTTCACAATTCCATTTCACAATTTACAAAGTTCATATAACATAAATTTGATCAAATAACTGAGTAACACAGTTTTGCCAATCAATAGCACAATTTGATCAAATAACTGAATAACACGGTTTGCCAATCCATAACACAATTTGATCAAATAACTGAATTATACAGTTTTGCCAATTAATAACACCATTTGATCAAATAACTGAATAATACAGTTTTGCCAATCAATAACACCATTTGATCAAATAACTAAAGGATACAATGCTGCCAATCAATATCACAATTTAGTCCATGACACAATTTTTTTCACACATGCCGTGTTGTACACCACGACAAGACACACTCACCTCAATAATCGATATCAATGAGGGAGGAAGCTAGCTAAATAATGAGTACTCATCCACACTCACCTCAGACTAACAAGTCAAAGAGGGAGGAACATAATCACACTCACCGCAGACTGATAAGTCAAAGAGGGAGGAATATATCAACAGTGTCATGCCAAATGTGAATCAAAACAATTTCAAATCACAATATTTCATACAAACCATAAATCACATTTTATCTCAAAATTTCCATTTGCAAAGTTGGCAATACAATAAGTTCCAAATAATATTCCCAAAAACAAAGCAATCAAAAATTATTCATAACTCATTTCTCCAAATAAATTTGCTAGTAAAAGCAGTGAATATAAAAGTATTGTGCACGGACACAATTTAAAACAATAACATACAAAATAATCATAATTTATTTCAATTAAAAAATTCAGAAGAAATAGCTATTCTGCACAAACACAATTTAAAATAATAACATAGAAATAATCATAATTTATTTCAATTGAAAAATTCAAAAGAAATACTTATTATGCACAAACCTCTGATAACTGTCTCTTGGCTCTGACTCAGTGTTTCCTTCCCCTCCCTGAGTCTTTGCTAACTGAGAAACACAATTTGAAGTGTTTCAGTACTCATTTAAACTGTCTCTAACGATAATGCTTGATAATTAATTCACTGAATTCATTTATTCGCTTAGTCAACCTACTATGTCGAACCTTGGTACATTCTAGGTAATTTAGGTTTTAATGTCATTAATATGTCACATTCGATAGTCTTTTTGGGTTGGTACATGTTACCAAATTCATTTCCGTGTATACTGCATTTTCTTGCGATTTGCTGGATTCCGGGATACTAGTTTGACCTAGCCGGACCACCTAGTTCCCTCGGTTTTCAGGTTTCGGTCAAAACTACAAACTTGTAGATCTATGTCTTATTGCACGTGGGGCAAAATTTTAGGTCATTCTAAGTTATGTAGACCAAGTTATGGTCATTTTACTATTGCTGGTCAAATTGCACCAAAATTGGTCACTTTAGGTCACTTTAGGTTCGGTCATTTTACTATTGTGCAAGCTGTTTGACTTACTTATGGTCATTTATGGTCTTTGGTGTCTTCATAAGACTTGTATATATGGGTCTTAAATATTCATGGTTAAAATTTCAGGCCAATTGGACCTGTTTTGAGTGAGTTATGGACTAAAAACTAACTGCTGCCCAAATGGTCAATTTTCAGGTCTCATTTGCACTTAATCCGAATTTGGTCATTTTTCAAGCTACGTTGCAAACAGAATTTTGGCAAGCTTCCTTCATGAAAGTTGGCACATTTTGTGCCTAGTTTCACCTCCAATTGGTCTCATACCAATTAGAGCTACACACTTAAAGTTATAGGCCTAAAACTCAAACTGCCTTATTGAAATTCTTGCATACACATCAAGCATCACTTTTAACACTCACCAAACTTAACATTCAAACCAATTCTGGTTGTACCACAACCTAAACATAATTCACAACACATTATAGGTCTTTTTGGCAGCTTACAATTACATTCAACATACACCAACAAGTGCAGAATTTTTCAATCCAATTTACAACAATTCAATCACCTTTTTATGCTCATTTACATGTCCCACTTCACACCACCTTACACACACTCAAACTGCCATAACAACCAACACATTTTAACATCATTATTCCATAAACCAAGCATGAATTCCAACATTCTTCAAGGGTTAGCAAACTGCCACAATGGTACACTTACATTCCATTACTTTCCAAGCTTTAAATTTCATTTTACCTTTACATATACTAAGTATACATCACCTAAACAATTTCCTACACAATATACATTTAATCAATCATTTAATTCACCATTTACAAGCACAATTAAACTGCCTTCAAGGTGCTTCCATGGCTGCCAAAAGTGCACATTCCCATTCAACATCAAAACTCAAAAATTCCTCCATAAATCAAACACCCATAACATGCTTACAAACTTTAACAAAGCAATATTCAAAAACTCAAACTTACCTATGGATGAGACTTCTCAAATCTTCACTAAACTTCTTGATTTTGGTATCAAACTCTTCCTTGTGATGTGGGGATAAACTTTAATGAAGACAAGTGTGGGAAAAGATGGCTTGATCATGGAGTTGTAATGGTTTGAAGGTGGGTGGCCATGGGAGGGTTTGAAAGCTTTCATGCAGCAATGGAACTTTTAAATTGAAGAAGATGACTTGCAGATTGGTTAGTGGATTTACACCTGCCCATTGAGCATTTAATTTAATCCATAGTGGTCCACTCACCTTAATTAAACTATATTATATGTTTTAACTCTCCATTTTTGCTATTTACATTAGGTACCCCCAAATTAATTTTTCATTATATTTTTTGTCACACCCTACCCCTCTGTAAGGCATAACATGATCCCGTAGTATACCTAATGAATTACCAACTCTGTCTACTGATAACCCATTAAATATACTACAAGGGATTTTAAAAAAACTTTTCTTACTTCTTTTACAGTGGTGAGCACTATTTACAGGTGTTAAAAACCTTTTTGATCTGAAGTGATAGAACTAACACATTTGAATTATTTGGAATTTCTGTAAAAATTTTGGCAGAATGCCATCTGTATTTTGGATAAAACAGTTCTTCAGAAAACTTGTAAAAAGCACTTCAATTATTTTCCCAATCTCAACTCCAACATTTTTCTCAATACAACATTTTTCTCAACTCAAATCCACAGTAATTTTTCAAAAGCTGAGATATAAGAAATATAATACAATTTTTACAAGTCAAAATAACTCATAATTATTTTACAACCTCAAGTTACAATTTGAATTTACAACTGCTCAAACCAAAACAATATGTACATACAGTGGTCATACATTACAGTATAAAATGCAAAAAGCGGTATACTCGTTATACCCGAAAAATCTCTCGCTGGAGGTACTAGCACTTAGTCTCCGCCTGTCTGCTTGTCTACTGCGACAAAGAATAAAGTTATCACGAGACAATGTCTCAGTGGTGCACAACATTAACCAAATACAACTTTAAATCACAATTCATAAACCATATAAATAGTGGATACATAAAACCATAGTTAAATTCAAGACAATGAATGTCATAAGGAATTTAAACTCCAATTCACAATTTATTAAAATTCATAATAACACAATTTAGTCAAATAATTTAAGAATACCATATTGCCAATTCATACATAATTTGATCAAAATACTTAATAACACAGTGTTGCCGATCAATATCACAATTTAAGCAAGGACACAATTTTTCCACACATGCCGTGTTGTACACCACGACAAGACACACTCACCCCAATAATCGAAATCAATGAGGGAGGAAGCTAGCTATATAATGAATACTCATCCATACTCACCTCAGACTGGGAAGTCAAAGAGGGAGGAACATAATCATACTCACCCCAGACTGATAAGTCAAAGAGGGAGGAATAATCACACTCACCCCATTAATGGAGGAGGAACATAGTAACAGTGTCATGCCAATTGTGAATCAAAACAATTCCAAACATTTTATTCAAATGATCCGAAGAATCCAATAAATTTCCAAAGTTATAATTTCATTCACAAAATGGCAACACAATTCGTAATTCACTTCAATTTCCACAAAACCATTTACAGTGCTTTTTAATCAATAAGTATCCATCAAATACCATTCAAACAGTTTCTCACAGTTTCAAATCATTTATAATGCTTTTCAAGCAATAAATATCCATTCAAGTACATTTCCACAATTTAAAACAATAACATACAAGTAGTCATAATTTATTTCAATTAAAAATAATTCAAAAGAAATAAATATTGTGCATAAACACAATTTAAAATAATAACATACAATTTATCATATGAAATAGTATTCAGAACAAAATCAGTTGAAAACTAGTTGTGCACAAACACAATTTAAAACAATAATGTACAATAGTCATAATTCATTTCAATTGAAAAATTCAAAAGAAATAGCCGTTGTGCACAAACCTTTGATAATTGTCTCCTGGTCTGGACTCAGTGTTTCCTTCCCTTTTCTTGAGTCTTTGGTAACTGAGAAACACAATTTGAAGTGTTTCAGTACTAAATTAAACTGTCTCTAATGATAATGTTCGATAAGTAATTCACTGAAGGCTATTATTTGCTCAATTAACTAATATACCGACCCTCGATGCGTTTTAGGTAAATTAGGTTTTAGTGTCCTTAATACGTCACATTCGATAGGGTTTTAGGGTTGGTATGTTTTACCAAACTCATTTCTATGTATACTGCGTTTCCTTGCATTTTATTGCAAATTGCTGGATTCCGGGATACTAGTTTAACCTAGCTGGACGACCTATTTCCCTCGGTTTTCGGGTTTTGGTCAAAACTACAAACTTGTAGATCTATGTCTTATTGCACGCGGGGCAAAATTTTATGTCAATCCGAGTTGAGTAGACCAAGTTATGGTCATTACACGATTGCTGGTCAAATGGCATCAAATTAGGTCAATTTTAGGTGAATTTGGTCAACTTTGGTTCGGCCAGTTTTTGGACCCGAATGCAAGCTTTTTGACTTACTTCTGGTCATTTCTGGGCTTTGGTGTCTTCATAAGACTTGTAGGTATGGGTCTTAACTATTTATGGTTAAAATTTCAGGTCAATTGGACCTGTTTTGAGTGAGTTATGATCTAAACACTCACTGCTGCCCAATTGGTCATTTTTCAGGTCCTAATTGTACCTAATCCGAATTGGTCATTTTCTTAGGTCACCTTGCAAGCAGAATTTTGGTATGCTTTCTCAATGAAAGTTGGCGCATTTTGTGCCTAGTTTCACCTCCAATTGGTCTCATACCAATTGAGGTTACACATTTAAACTTATTGGCTAAAATGTACACTGCCCTTAACTACCTTACTTAACATACATCAATTACACACTTCATAACTATATGTGCACTTCCCCTTACCATTTCTGTTTTGGTTCATTACCAAAACCATATTCCACTTTACATTAACATCACTTTGGGCAGATTACAAACATCCTTAATACACCAATTACAGCTCACATTTACAAAGTCTAAATACAATCACATACACACCTAAACATCACTAATTCTTACATACACTTTACACAATCAATCTATATACATATCCATCAAACTTCTATTTCAATATTCTGCCAACACCTTCATGAACACACACATTTATTCAAGAATCCCCAAGCTGCCGAAAATCTTCCTCAATACCAAAGTGTCCTACAATCATCAATTTTCATCCAAGTGCAAAAATTACCTTATACATATGAAATATTTTACTAGGATATTAAATCACCAAAATCAACATCATTTCTCATCAAATATATGTATAATAAATCATTAAATACATGACTTCATGGCTGTCCAAAATGGACATTTCAATAACTCTTCAAACTTGCAAATTTTCTTCACAAATCCAACACCCATAACATGTACACAAGGTTTAACAAAGCAAAGTTCAAAAATGTAAACTTACCTTATGGTTGGAACTTGCCAAACCTTGATTAAACTTCTCAAATTTGGTATCAAGCTCTTCCTTATGATGTGTAGACAATTTTTTATGAAGGAACCTAAGTGATTGGAGTTGAAATGAGGGAGTGGATGAAGGTTGCATGAAAACATTAATGGAGGTTTCTTTTCTTCTTCAATTCGGCTAGTTTATGGAAATGGAGAAGATGAAGTATTCAGCTGCATATTAGGTGTACACATGTCCCACTTCATGTTTATTTTATTCCCTTTGTGGTCCACTTACTCACTTAATCATATAATATGTTAAACTTTCACTTAATCCCACATTAAACCCTTAATTCTCACTATTTACTTTAGGTACCACCAAATTAATTTTTCATTTTATTTTCTAAGTGTAATATTATTTATTTTTAATGTACATTTAGGTCAAAAGACACTTCGGGATGTCAAATGACCAGAATGCCCCTGTTCGGGTTGCATTCCCAATTTTTTGGTAACACCAGGTTTTGTCCGTTTTTCGATTTCTCACTTTTCTTTGTACTAATTATTTAATTTTTCTTTTATATTTCTAATGATATTTATACTTCAATAAATATTTATTAGAGTCCTAAAATTATTTTCCAGGGTTCCCCGCAGTCCAGGGCTAGTCAACGGTACACGCCGTGACTTCCCGGTGCGGTCACCCATCGCTAGGGTTTTCGGCTCGCTTAACTTGGTTACTTTTCTTTGCTATTATTTTTCCTTTGTTTTTCTTGCATTTTCTTTTCTTGTATTTCATTATTTTATGTCTCCTCACACATATCGAAGTGTAGTTCTAGGCATCCTAGCTGTCCGGACAGCATTGGTAACCGGAACAGTAGAACGCACTACCGAACTTAGGAGTGTTACAATTCTCCCCCCCTTAAAATAAATTTCGTCCACGAAATTTTACTCAATAGCCATCTTACAATAGTCATATGTTTATTCTCTCCTTTCTATACGATTGTATAATCTTCTTTTCCTCAAATTTGTATAAGACTTTTAACAATCTAATAAAACGTTTAATTTGTTTGTATAACACCAATCTCCTCTTACTATTGTGCTGTCAATATTTCAGTTCATGTTCCTTCTTGAATGACGCTTGAGGTCATGTTAGAATGATTTATCTAGTCGTTAGTCGTCTGACCATTCTAGTCAATAGTCTTCCTCATTCATAATATTTCTTTGTTATATATGAATCAACTGTTCAAATCTCTACTTCCATAACTCTTTTTATCTGTCAATATTCTATAACTTACTTCCTTTTGTACTGAACTATAACCTTTCGATATTCTAACTTTTTAGTTTTAGATCCCTAAGTAGGATTTTCAAACTTATTTTTAACAATTAAATTCTGTCATGGCATAAACATACTAAAACAGATGCCGTTGGCAACTATTCTTATCTAGGTGTACTATCGGGTAGTACGTAGCTCTACACAATAATCTCAAGTCGATCAGAATCTGCGACTACGATTATAAACATCAAGAACATTGCATAGTTACTACGATACATCCCAATAGATCAAATTTTCCTATCTTTTATCCTTTTTGAATTCACTGATATCTGAAACTTATTATGATTACAATATCCATTAACAATTAATAACTGTAACATCTTTGCCCTCATCTAGAGCAAGTCTACTACCACAACTTACTTTTACGTCCGCTTGCCTTACATTAAGTAGGCTTGCCAATTAGCTTTGTAATTTATGGTGTGTTAGAAAATACTTTTCGCCGATAAACTCTTTCAAAACTAATTTCACTTATTATCACAATCCTTATCTTAAAGGACCAATCACTAATGCATCAAAATTTATTCCCCTGTAAAGGAATAACAACAGAACATGTAGTTCTAACACTAACATAAAAGTATGCAAACTCTAGGTCAAACAACACATATATATATCTTAGTTACTAATTGAGAAAGTACCAGCAATAATGTCCAAAAGTCTAAGCCTCTTCTCTCTGCCGTATACCGTATACTCCAGCTGAAGCATCACCTTGTTCTGGCTGATTCACAGTACTTTGACTTCTAAGTGTACTGCCCCTACCTCTACCTCTACCTCTACTAACTGATGGTGAACTCTTTGGGGTAGAAACTTGGGTTGATCCCTTTGGTGTAGTAAATGATCCAGAACGACCTAGATTTACACAATCCCTAGCAAAATGGCCAGTCTCTCCACAGTTAAAACATGCTCCTACGGCTCTATAACATACCCCACTATGTGGTTTACCACAAGTTTCACAAAGTCGATCTGACAGCGCATTCTTGGGTTTCTGTTGAGTTTGCTGATCGAATCGAGGTGGTTTCTCTCCAAAAGATCTATCTCTACCGGACTTCTTACTATCTCTGTTGTATCCCCCAAAGTTTTTCCTCTTTCCAGTAAAACCACTAGAACTCTGTTCTACTGACTTTCCCTCTTTTTCTGTCTTCTCTGATTTCTTTTTCTCAGGAGCCAATTCAGATTCAATTCTTTCTAATTCTAGTGCTTGAGAAGTAAGTTCAGATAAGTTATTATGTTTGAACCCAACCACTTGTAATCTGATACTAGGCTTCAAGCCGGTTTCAAACCTCTTACATCTCTCCCTACTGGTAGAAAGTAGACTTACTGCATAATGGCTCAGGCGAAAAAATTCCCTTTCATATTCAGCCACTGATCTACTCCCCTATTTTAGACTTAAGAACTCTTGTAGCTTCTAGTCTACATAAGCGTCAGGGACATATTTCTGTCTGAATTCCCTGAGAAAGTCATTCCAGGTCAACACTGCAGGTTCTACCAGACTGTGGGGAATGGTTTTCCACCAATCATAAGCATCCCCCTGTAACAAAGACACTGAGTATTCAAATCTGAGCTCCTCTGTACAATGCAGTTTCTTGAATACTCTATCCATCCTTTCTAACCACTGTTCAGCTTCTAGAGGATCTACTGTCCCCTTGAACTTTGTAGCCCCATATTTCATCAATTTATCATACTGCCTTGCAGAAGACTGTGGTTGTACCACCGGTGTCTGTACTGGGACTTGAGTAGGCACATTACCAGCCATTTGTTGGAACTTTGCAGCCATCTGCTGTGAGCGAATCGAGCGAGCTGCGATCGCTGCGGTGATCTTTGCTGAACCACTGACATTATGTAGGCCTGGGGCATCCCCTTGCACCTCAGCCTCAATAGATTGATCGACTGAACGATCACCCTCTTCCATAATCAATACGAGGATTCTAGATCTCCTAAACAAATAACACAAGGAGATTTCCTCCCGTTAGTGCATATTTATACAGTAATGTACTGTATGTATCAAATAATGATATTGAGCAGTTGTACTATGAAGAAAGAATATTCAAATAACAGGTGAGATTAGAATTTAAAAAACTTTGCTCTGATACCACTAAAACATGTCACACCCTACCCCTCTTTAAGGCATAACATGATCCCGTAGTATACCTAATGAATTACCAACTCCGTCTACTAATAACCCATTAAATATACTACAAGGGATTTTAAAAAAACTTTTCTTACTTCTTTTACAGTGGTGAGCACTATTTACAGGTGTTAAAAACCTTTTTGATCTGAAGTGATAGAACTAACACATTTGAATTATTTAGAATTTCTGTAAAAATTTTGGCAGAATGCCATCTGTATTTTGGATAAAACATTTCTTCAGAAAACTTGTAAAAAGCACTTCAATTATTTTCCCAATCTCAACTCCAACATTTTTCTCAATACAACATATTTCTCAACTCAAATCCACAGTAATTTTTCAAAAGCTGAGATATAAGAAATATAATACAATTTTTACAAGTCAAAATAACTCATAATTATTTTACAACCTCAAGTTACAATTTGAATTTACAACTGCTCAAACCAAAACAATATGTACATACAGTGGTCATACATTCTGATTACAAAATGCAAAAAGCGGTATACTCGTTATACCCGAAAAATCTCTCGCTGGAGGTACTAGCAGCCTAGTCTGCTGCCCTGTCTGTCTGTCTACCTGCGACAGCAATAAAAAGCTATCGCTGAGACAATGTCTCAGTGGTGCACAACATTAACCAAATACAACTTTAAATCACAATTCATAAACCATATAAATAGTGGATACATAAAACCATAGTTAAATTCAAGACAATGAATGTCATAAGGAATTTAAACTCCAATTCACAATTTATCAAAATTCATAATAACACAATTTAGTCAAATAATTTAAGAATACCGTATTGCCAATTCATACACAATTTGATCAAAATACTTAATAACACAGTGTTGCCGATCAATATCACAATTTAAGCAAGGACACAATTTTTCCACACATGCCGTGTTGTACACCACGACAAGACACACTCACCCCAATAATCGAAATCAATGAGGGAGGAAGCTAGCTATATAATGAGTACTCATCCATACTCACCTCAGACTGGGAAGTCAAAGAGGGAGGAACATAATCATACTCACCCTGCATCGATAAGTCAAAGAGGGAGGAATAATCACACTCACCCCATTAATGGAGGAGGAACATAGTAACAGTGTCATGCCAATTGTTAATCAAAACAATTCCAAACATTTTATTCAAATGATATGAAGAATCCAATAAATTTCCAAAGTTATAATTTCATTCACAAAATGGCAACACAATTCGTAATTCACTTCAATTTCCACAAAAACCATTTACAGTGCTTTTCAATCAATAAGTATCCATCAAATACCATTCAAACAGTTTCTCACAGTTTCAAATAATTTATAATGCTTTTCAAGCAATAAATATCCATTTAAGTACATTTTCACAATTTAAAACAATAACATACAAGTAGTCATAATTTATTTCAATTGAAAATAATTCAAAAGAAATAAATATTGTGCACAAACACAATTTAAAACAATAACATACAATTTATCATATGAAATAGTATTCAGAACAAAAATCAGTTGAAAACTAGTTGTGCACAAACACAATTTAAAACAATAATGTACAATAGTCATAATTCATTTCAATTGAAAAATTCAAAAGAAATAGCCGTTGTGCACAAACCTCTGATAATTGTCTCCTGGTCTGGACTCAGTGTTTCCTTCCCTTTTCTTGAGTCTTTGGTAACTGAGAAACACAATTTGAAGTGTTTCAGTACTAAATTAAACTGTCTCTAACGATAATGTTCGATAAGTAATTCACTGAAGGCTATTATTTGCTCAATTACCTAATATACTGACCCTCGATGCGTTTTAGGTAAATTAGGTTTTAGTGTCCTTAATACGTCACATTCGATAGGGTTTTAGGGTTGGTACGTTTTACCAAACTCATTTCTATGTATACTGCGTTTCCTTGCATTTTATTGCAAATTGCTAGATTCCGGGATACTAGTTTAACCTAGCCGGACGACCTATTTCCCTCGGTTTTCGGGTTTTGGTCAAAACTACAAACTTGTAGATCTATGTCTTATTGCACGCGGGGCAAAATATTAGGTCAATCCGAGTTGAGTAGACCAAGTTATGGTCATTACACGATTGCTGGTCAAATGGCATCAAATTAGGTCAATTTTAGGTCAATTTGGTCAACTTTGGTTCGGCCAGTTTTTGGACCCGAACTTGTGCAAGCTTTTTGACTTACTTCTGGTCACTTCTGGGCTTTGGTGTCTTCATAAGACTTGTAGTTATGGGTCTTAACTATATATGGTTAAAATTTCAGGTCAATTGGACCTGCTTTGTGTGAGTTATGGCCTAAACACTCACTGCTGCCCAATTGGTCATTTTTCAGGTCCTAATTGTACCTAATCCGAATTGGTCATTTTCTTAGGTCACCTTGCAAGCGGAATTTTGGTATGCCTTCTCAATGAAAGTTGGCACATTTTGTGCCTAGTTTCACCTCCAATTGGTCTCATACCAATTGAGGTTACACATTTAAACTTATTGGCTAAAATGTACACTGCCCTTAACTACCTTACTTAACATACATCAATTACACACTTCATTACTATATGTGCACTTCCCCTTACCATTTCTGTTTTGGTTCATTACCAAAACCATATTCCACTTTAATTAACATCACTTTGGGCAGATTACAAACATCCTTAATACACCAATTACAGCTCACATTTACAAAGTCTAAATACAATCACATACACACCTAAACATCACTAATTCTTACATACACTTTACACAATCAATCTATATACATATCCATCAAACTTCTATGTCAATATTCTGCCAACACCTTCATGAACACACACATTTATTCAAGAAACCCCAAGCTGCCGAAAATCTTCCTCAATACCAAAGTGTCCTACAATCATCAATTTTCATCCAAGTGCAAAAATTACCTTATACATATGAAATATTTTACTAGGATATTAAATCACCAAAATCAACATCATTTCTCATCAAATATATGTATAATAAATCATTAAATACATGACTCCATGGCTGTCCAAAATGGACATTTCAATAACTCTTCAAACTTGCAAAATTTCTTCACAAATCCAACACCCATAACATGTACACAAGGTTTAACAAAGCAAAGTTCAAAAATGTAAACTTACCTTATGGTCGGAACTTGCCAAACCTTGATTAAACTTCTCAAATTTGGTATCAAGCTCTTCTTTATGATGTGTAGACAATTTTTGATGAAGGAACCTAAGTGATTGGAGTTGAAATGAGGGAGTGGATGAAGGTTGCATGAAAACATTAATGGAGGTTTCTTTTCTTCTTCAATTCGGCTAGTTTATGGAAATGGAGAAGATGAAGTATTCAGCTGCATATTAGGTGTACACATGTCCCACTTCATGTTTATTTTATTCCCTTAGTGGTCCACTTACTCACTTAATCATATAATATGTTAAACTTTCACTTAATCCCACATTAAACCCTTAATTCTCACTATTTACTTTAAGTACCACCAAATTAATTTTTCATTTTATTTTCTAAGTGTAATATTATTTATTTTTAATGTACATTTAGGTCAAAAGACACTTCGGGATGTCAAATGACCAGAATGCCCCTGTTCGGGTTGCATTCCCAATTTTTCGGTAACACCGGGTTTTGTCCGTTTTTCGATTTCTCACTTTTCTTTGTACTAATTATTTAATTTTTCTTTTATATTTCTAATGATATTTATACTTCAATAAATATTTATTAGAGTCCTAAAAATATTTTCCATGGTTCCATGATCCAGTATTAGTCAACGGTACACGCCGTGACTTCCCGGTGCGGTCACCCATCGCTAGGGTTTTCGACTCGCTTAACTTGGTTACTTTTCTTTGCTATTATTTTTCCCTTGTTTTTCTTGCATTTTCTTTTCTTGTATTTCATTATTTTATGTCTCCTCACACATATCGAAGTGTAGTTCTAGGCATCCTAGCTGTCCGGACAGCACTGGTAACCGAAACAGTAGAACGCACTACCGAACTTAGGAGTGTTACATTTTCCAAGTGTAATATTATTTATTTTTAATGGAAATTTAGGTCAAAAGAAAATTCGGGATGTCAAATGACCACAATGCCCCTGTTCGGGTTGCATTGCCGATTTTTTGGTAACACCGGGTTTTGTCCGTTTTTCGATTTCTCACTTTTCTTTGTACTAATTATTTAATTTTTCTTTGATATTTCTAATGATATTTATACTTCAATAAATATTTATTCGAGTCCTAAAAATATTTTTCAGGGTTCCCCGCGGTCCAAGGCTAGTCAACGGTCCACGCCGTGACTTCCCGGTGCGGTCACCCATCGCTAGGGTTCTCGGCTCGCTTAACTTAGTTGCATTTCTTTACTATTATTTTTCCTTTATTTTTCTTGTATTTTCTTTTCTTGTATTTCATTATTTAATGTCTCCTCACTCATATCGAAGTGTAGTTCTAGGCATTCTAGCTGTCCGGACAACACTGGTCACCGGAACAGTAGAACGCACTACCGAGCTTAGGGGTGTTACATGGGCAGTGTGTACCTGGAAGACCGAAGAAGAGAGTTTATTATCCTGAGGCAGAGGCAGCTATCGGTAGTAGAATATGAATGGGAATTTATGATATTAAGTAGGTATGGGAGAGAAATAGTCCCTACATGTCACACCTTATCCCTTGTAAGGCATGACATGTTCCCGTAGCATGCCTAATGAATCACCGAACTCCACCTACCGATAACCCATTAGTTATGCTACAAAGGATTTTAAAACAAACCATAGCTTTTTATCTTATCAATTCTTTTGCGGAAAACTGTATGAGAATAGTTAAAATTCCATGCAAACATTCATTGGAAATAATGATAGACTAAATATTGCAAAAGTTACATTTTCATAAGTCTCAAAGTAAAATACAAAATAATTACAAACTCAAAATGTAATAGCAATGCAAGGTTTTTAAATACAAACTACTCAACGTCCGTACATCCATGCATATAGGTACAAAATACATCAAAAGGAAATTACAAGGGTATGACTATAATATATACCCACAAACAATACCAAAATGCTGCTTCCAAGTCTCTCACTCGGCAGCCTTCTCCTTTCCCTTACCTGCGACAGCATAAAGAAGCTATCGCTGAGTATATCACTCAGTGGTGTACAACTAATAACTTTGAAACTTAAAGTAAAACATAATTTGTCAAAGCATAATAAATCACATTTTTCTTAAGCATGAAAACTTCACAATAGTTATAAGTTCATAAGAGCCATTTATTGGAATAACATTTCAAATGAGAAATCACACTTCATAAATCACAATTCACAAAGCATTAGTGTTGCCAACATCAACACACAGTTCAGGCCATGACACAAAATTCACGATCAGTGCCGTGTTGTACACCACGACAAAGCAATCTCAACCTCACTAACCGTTATTAATGAGGGAAGGGCTAGCTAACTAATGAGTACTCATGTAGTCTTACCCCACTAACCATTATTAATGGGAGACATAATCAATATCCATTATAAAACCCCAAGTAGCCGTTACTACTGGGGAGTTCCGAAGGGACTGTCATGCTAACTGTGGTTTCAAAACAACTTTCAAGAGTTTCTAAATCAATAATCACGTTTGCAAAACAATAGCATATTCAAATCATCATAAAATCCATAAAAGGGGTGGCAACACACAAATTCCTCAAATACAAGAGAAAAACATACCTCATTCAAAATAAACTCATTTAAAATCAAACTCATTCAAATAAACTTATTCAAATCAATTTACGAAGCTAAAACAAAGAAAAATGTTAGTTGTGCACAAACCTTCAATGCTCTCCTTTATTGTTACCTACTTCTCCTTGTCCGTTCCAACTTCTTTTTCTACTGAAAATAAACAAATAGAATACCTCAATACCAATCTCAATTGCTGCCAAAAACTCATTATATGCATGTCTAATGCATCCCAAGTTAGCTTTGAAAATTTTAGAATATTTTGGTTTTGGGACAGCTTGGTGCCCCAATCTTTGAACCCAATTTTTACCTAGTTTCGATCATAATTTGGTGAGGTGTTCTTCATGAAAATTGTTCATTTAGGTCTTAACTTTATTTTCCTTTTTGAATCGCCTAATTCGGAGCTGTGTAGCTCAAGTTATGCCCAAAACACCATTACTGTTCACGTCACTGTTCATGCTGCAGATTTTGTTTTGGCAGATTTATCGATCCAACTTCGTTCAGCAATTTAACCAAGTTAAGTCCATAATTTGGTCTAATGTTCTTCATATGAAATTTTCTACTATGTCTTAGGTTTCCATCGGTTTAAGAATTTCCTAAATCGGAGTTTTCTAGAGAGAGTTATAGCCATTTGGTCAATTTTAGGTGCCCAGATTCTGGCAGATTCGGTAACCCAAATTTGTTTCGCAATTTGATTGAGTTAAGTTCATAATTTGGCCTAACATTCTTCATATGAAATATTCTACTATGTCTTAGGTTTCCATCGGTTTAAGAATCGCCTAAATCGGAGTTTTCTAGAGAGAGTTATAGCCTTGCAAAGTTTACTGTTCATTTGGCAATTATGCAGTTTTGCAGATTCAGTAACTCAACTTTGCTCAATAATTTGATTGGGTTAATGGCATAATTTGGGTTTGTGTTCTTCATGAAAGTTTTAGGTCTATATCTCATCTAACTACTGGTAAAATTTCAGGTCATTTTGACCTGCCTAGCTCTAGTTATGACCCAAACACGATTACTGTTCATGTGTACTGTTCATACTGCAATTTTTCAAGTTTGGTCAGTTTGTTCACTAGGTTTTGGTCACTTTTTGGGCATGCTTCCTAAATTAAAATTGTGTCATTTAGTGCCTATTTTCAGTTTCAATTGGTCCCATACCAATTGGACTTGTAAAATTTCATTTTTGGTCCCTCAAAGTTGACTTTTGGTCATGCTTTATACCCAATCCGAATTTGGCTTTGATTTAAACACTTCTCACACACTTAATTAGGTCACAAATGACCATTTCTTTCCTTAAACTATGTCAAAGACATCATTTAGCACTTCTTCACGTTTTTGGTCTCTAAACCCTAATGTTCAAAACCCTAATTTTTCTCCCATTTGGCCAAAACCCTAGTTTAGGTTCCATATATGTTTTCTTTCATTTTCTTATGAAATTTCATCATAAATTAACTTCATTCAAAGCTTATACAACTAATCTAAAATGAAAAGAAAATTACCTCTTGTTGATTTCTTTCCAACTTCACTTTTCTTCTAATTCTTGTTCTTCTTGCTTTTAATCTCTCAATCAAAGATCTCTTTGATGTTTTCTTTTAGTGGGCTATGGAATTTATGAAGGGAATTTAAGAGAATTAAAACTTGGGAGGGGAAATCAATGAGGGGAAGAAGTGGAAGAAGAAGAGAAAAAGGGAGAGAGAGAAGAAGAGAGAGGAGAGGGTTTTGGCCTCTTATGAAAAAAAAGAAATGAAGAAGACAATTGTCTTCTTATTTATATATATAGATATATATATATATATATATATATATATATATATATATATATATTTATTTATATTTATCCCCAAAATTAGATTATTAAAATTATAAATTTTAATTGTGTCATAAGGATAATTAAACTTAAATTTTTATTCCCCCTTTTTTTTTTCTTTTACATTTACACTTAATTTTTCCTTTTAATTAAATAATTAAATTTAACTATCAAAAGCCTATAAGTCTTTCATTTTAATTTTGTCATAATGGAAATGAAAGTTTAAGTTTTCATTTCTTAAATTTTCCCTTACATATTTTTACTTGAATTTTTCTTCAATTTTTACCCCATAATTCAATTCATTAATTTCATTTAATTTAATTGACATTTTGGTCAAAAGTTTACTCTTGAGGTGAATTGACCAAAATGCCCCTCATCGGGTCATAATCCTTCTTTTTATAATACCTGATGAGTCCTTAGCTTTTTTGTTCACTAGAATTTTTATTGTGTCTATCTCAATTAATTTTCTATTTATTTTTGGTCCTCAAAGTGTCTTTGAATAGTATTAGTCACGGACCAAAAATGGTACTATTCATAACTCAAAGGTTCGGGGTGTTACAATTCTCCCCTCCTTAAAAAATAAATTTCGTCCACGAAATTTACCTGGTCTCAGTCTCTGAATAGCTGTGGGTGCTGTCTCCTCATGTCCTCCTCACGCTCCCATGTAGCCTCCTGGCCTGAATGATGGTTCCACAGCACTTTGACTAGAGGTATCTGTTTAGTCCTCAGCTGCTTCACCTCATGTGCCAAGATCTTTATGGGCTCTTCATCATATGTCAGGTCTGGATTCACCTCAATCTCCTCTGTTGGCAAAATGTGAGAAGGGTCTGATCTATACCACCTCAACATGGAGACATGGAAGACATTGCGAATCTTTTCCAACTCCGGAGGCAATGCAAGTCTATATGCCAATGGACCCACTCTTTCCAGATCCTCATACGGCCCAATGAAGTGAGGACGTAGTTTTCCCTTTCTACCAAACCTCATGATCCTCTTCCATGGGGAAACTTTCAGGAACACCTTGTCACCCACACTATATCGAATATCTCTTCTCTTTAGGTCAATGTAGGACTTCTGTCTATCCGTTGCAACTTTGAGTCTGTCTCTAATGAGCTTAACCTTTTCTTCTGTCTGTTGCACTAATTCTGGACCAATCAACTTCCTCTCGCCCACTTCATCCCAACACAAAGGAGTTCTACACTTCCTACCGTAAAGTGCTTCGTATGGAGGCATTCCGATGCTTGACTGATAACTATTGTTGTAGGCAAATTTAATTAAAGGCAAGTATGTGTCCCAACTCCCTTCAAACTCAATCACCCAAGCCCGAAGCATATCCTCCAAAATCTGAATGATCCTTTCAGACTGGCCATCTGTCTGTGGATGGAATGCTGTACTAAAGTTCAATCTAGTCCCTAGGGCTTTTTGGAGACTACCCTAGAATCTAGAAGTGAACCTAGGATCTCTATCAGACACAATAGACATTGGCACTCCATGCAACCTCACCACTTCGTCAATGTATAGTTTGGCCAATCTTTCCAGGTTGTAATCCATTCTCACTGGCAAAAAGTGTGCAGACTTGGTCAATCTATCAACAATAACCCAAACTGCATCATGATTCTTTTGTGTACGTGGAAGTCCTGTCACGAAATCCATAGTGATTCTTTCCCATTTCCATTCGGGAATTGGCAATGGCTGTAGCAACCCTGCAGGCACTTGGTGTTCTGCCTTTACTTGCTGACACGTTAGGCATTTGGCAACATATTCTGCAATGTCTTTCTTCATTCCTCTCCACCAATAGTGCTCTTTCACACTTCTATACAATTTGGTTCCACCAGGGTGTATTGCAAAAGGTGAATCATGTGCTTCCTTTAAAATAGTTTGCCTAAGTTCAACATTCTCAGGAATGCACATTCTGCCCTTATATAATAACAAGCTCTCATCATTTACTGATTATTCTGGTTTCTTGCCATCCCGAACCTCTTCCATCAACTTCACATACTTATCATCCTTTTGTGCAACTGCTTTAATTTGTTCTGCCAGCATTGGCTTCACTTGCCAAGTAGCTACCATCTGCCCATCTTCATTAATCTCCAAATTAGCATGCAATGCCCTTAATTCATGCACCATGGACAAAGGAGAAACCCTCAAACCAGCCATAGTCTTGCGACTTAAAGCATCAGCTATAACATTAGCTTTTCCAGGCTGATAGTCTATCAAACAATCATAATCTTTTATCAGCTCTAACCATCTCCTTTGGCTCAAATTTAACTCCTTTTGTGTGCCAAAGTACTATAAACTTTTATGATCTGTGTATATATAACATCTCTCCCCATACAATTAATGTCTCCAGATCTTCAAGGCAAAGACAATGGTTGCTAGCTCCAAGTCATGTGTAGGATAATTCCTCTCATGTGGTTTAAGCTGGCGTGAAGCATAGGCAATGACGTTTCTATCTTGCATCAACACACAGCCTAATCCGTTATGAGAAGCATCACTATATATGGTATACTTCTTACCCAAAGTGGGCAAGGTTAAGACTGGAGCTTCAGTTAAATGCCTCTTTAACTCATCAAAACTTTCCTGGCATCGATCAGTCCACCGAAATTTTACATCCTTCCTAAGTAGCTTGGTCAGTGGAGATGCTAGTATGGAGAATCCCTTCACAAACTTTCGATAATACCCAGCTAAACCAAGGAAACTCCGAACTTCCGTGACATTTTTGGGTGGCTTCCAATTAAGAATGGCTTCAACTTTGCTTGGATCCACCTGGATACCTTCTGCAGATACAATATGCCCCAAAAATGAAATCTCCTTTAGGCAAAACTCACATTTCGATAGTTTGGCATACAACTGCTTCTCCCTCAAAGTCTGCAATACTATCCTCAAGTGCTTGTCGTGTTCCTCTGCATTTTTTGAGTACACTAAAATATCATCAATGAACACCACAACAAACTGGTCCAAATATGGCCTGAAGATAGTGTTCATTAGGCCCATAAAAGCAGCTGGAGCATTAGTCAACCCGAATGGCATTACCAAGAACTCATAGTGGCCATACCGAGTCCTAAAAGCAGTTTTAGGAATACTTTGCTCCTGCACCCTCAACTGGTAGTAGCCCGATCTCAAGTCAATTTTGGAGAATACAGTTGCATCCTTCAACTGGTCAAACAAATCATCAATCCGTGGCAGAGGATATCTATTCTTTATGGTCACCTTATTCAACTGTCTGTAGTCTATGCATAGGCGGAGAGTACCATCTTTTTTCTTCACAAATAATACTGGTGCTCCCCAAGGTGACACGCTAGGGCGGATGAAACCCTTATCTAACAATTCCTTCAATTGTACCTTCAGCTCTTTTAACTCAACAGGTGCCATCCTATAAGGAGTGATGGAGATTGGCTCCACACCAGGCATAGTCTCAATTTCAAACTGCACCTCTCTTTCCGGAGGCAATCCCAGTAATTCTTCCGGAAAAACATCCGGAAAATCCCATACTATAGGAATATCTTTAAGATCTGGACTCCCCACCTGGGTGTCTATCACATGAGCTAGATAAGCTTCACATCCCTTTCTAATCATCTTTCTAGCAAGTGCAGCTGAAATGATGTTGGATGGCAATAACTGCCTCTCCCCGTGTATCACTACATCTGCATACTCGGGAAGACCAAAAGTGATTGTCTTCAATCTACAATCGATCATGGCGTGATGCCTAGCTAACCAATCCATGCCCAAGATGATATCATAATCTCGGAAGGGCATGTCAATTAATTCTGACAGGAATGTATGTCCTTGGATCACCAAAGGACAATCCTTATACAATTTTTTCACCCTAACCTCTTGTCCTAAAGGACTAGTCACTAGCACATCATAATCCAATTTCACATAAGGAATAGCAATAGAGCATGCAATACTGGCACTAGCATAAGAATGTGTAGAACCAGGGTCAAACAACACATGTATATCTCTATCAAAAATGGAGAAAGTACCAGCCACAACATCTGATGTCTCAGCTTCATCCCTCTGGCACATGGTGTACACCCTGACTGGTGCACCACTCTGCTCTGGTTGGCTCACTGTGCCCTGACTAGCAGAAGTGTTACCTCTACCCCTACCTCTGCCTCTACTAGTTGTCTGTTGTCCTCTAGAAGTAGAACCTTGAACAGATCCCTAAGTGGTAGTAGGCGGTCCAGATCTGCGAGCACTAGTGCAATCTCTAGCAAAATGCCCACTTCCACCACAGTTGTAACAGGCTCCTATGGCCTTAAAACATACTCCTCCATGAGTCCTGCCACAAGTTTCACAAGCACGGGTAGGAAAGGAACCCCTAGATGTCTGCTGTCCGGATCTAGGTGGCCTCTGCCCTGAGAATCTTCCCCTACTAGATCCTCTATTACTTGGTCCCCTAAAGCTCTTCCTCTTACCCGAATTGTTACTTGGACTTTGACTTGTTGGCTTACTGCTCTTCTCTTTTTCAGTGATTACCTTCTCAAATGCCCCTTCCAGTTCTATCCTTTCCAATTCAAGGGCCTGTGATATCAACCCAGAGAAGTTGTCATGTCGAAACCCAACCACTTGTAATCTCAAACTAGGCCTCAAACTAGCCTCAAACCGTTTGCATCTGTCTATACTAGTAGTGAGTAGGCTTCCAGCATAGTGGCTGAGGCGAGAAAAGTCTCTCTCATACTCGGCTACAGTCTTGTTCCCTTGCTTCAAACTAAGAAACTCCTGTAGCTTCATATCCACATAGGCATCCAGAACATATTTCTGTCTAAACTCCCTTAGAAAGTCATCCCATGTCAAGATCAAGGCGGCTCAAAAAGCGTGGGGAATGGTCTTCCACCACTCATATGCATCTCCATGTAGCAAGGAAATTGAATATTCAAACTTCAACTCGTCTGTGCAGTGTAATTTCTTGAAGACCCTCTCCATCCGTTCTAACCATTGCTCAGCTTCCAATGGGTCCACTGTACCCTTGAACTCTGTTGCCCCATACTTCATTAACTTGTCATATTGTCTGGCTAGGGATGGTGGTTGCACTGGAGGTGCTTGCACAGGAGCTTGGACTGGTATATTGCCAGCCATTTGCTGAAATAGTGCAGCCATCTGCTTAGCGAACAGAGCAGGAAACTGCATGGGTGGGATGGGTGCAGCCGATCCACTGGCATTCTGAGGAGCTGGGGCTTCCCCTTGTACCTCAGCTGCTACTGATTGCTCTACTGTGTGATTCCCCTTTTCCATATTAAATCACAAGGAATTTTACTCCCTGAACAACCAACACAAGGAGATTTCCCTCCATTAGTTCATATTTATGATGTAATGCACTATATGTATCAATAATGACAATTGAGGAGTTGTACTTGTCAAAAATTTTCAAACATGCAATTTTAAAACTTGTATAAAAACCAAAGCTTCGATACCACTAAAACATGTCACACCTTATCCCTTGTAAGGCATGACATGTTCCCGTAGCATGCCTAATGAATCACCGAACTCCACCTACCGATAACCCATTAGTTATGCTACAAAGGATTTTAAAACAAACCATTAGTCATACTAAAGTGAAGAGTCATAATTAACTCAAATAATAATAAGAAAAATTTTAAAAAAATTTTAGAAATAAAATACATCCAAGTTAAATGAGCCGTAGCCCCAATGTTGAGTGACCCTAACGGAAAGTAACGGTGAAGGCCGTTAGTAACCCTAGACCCGGAGAAAACTTCATGAAATAATTTTTCGGATCTCAGAGAAGGATTATTGGGGGTTTCAATGATAATAAAATGCTAGGAAAACACAAAGAAATTTTAATTAATCGATACACATAATTTTAGCTCGTTAAGCTAAACGGAGGGCATTTTGGTCATTTCGTCTCTAGAGATGATTTTTGACCAATATGTCCAATTAAGTATATAAATTATATGATATCAAATATGAATAAACATTGCAAAAAAATGAAAGTTAAAGTGAGTAGTAAAGAGAAGAAAAGAAATAAAGATAATATTGATTTATTAGGTAAGCATGAGGTCATTTAAAATTTTTGGCCAATCAAAATACAATAAAATCATTCACAATATATTAAAAGAGAGAAAATAAATAAAAAATGTAGAACAAACCATCAGCCATCTTTCTCCCTTCCAAGCCGCAACATATTCCTCATCCCTCTCCTCCATTGCCAAGTTTTTCAAAGCTTGGTTCCTTGGTTTTTCTTCAACCAAACCCTAAGTTTCCAACACAAAACCTTAGTATTTTTATCTTAGTGAAGCTTTTGAGAGCAAAAAGAAGTAAAAAATGAAGAGCTTTCATAAGCTTGAAATTGACTCCATTCAAGGTTAGTGACCAAACTCTTCCTTCCTCTTTAAATTCATGTTGAGGGAGTGGAATTGAGTGCAAATTTACAAGAAAATGGAATAAACATCAAATGTATACCTTCCCTAAATTTTGATAGTCTTGAACTTGGTAGGGTTTTGAAGATTCCTTCGAATTAAAATGATACCATAGATGCCCTTAACACTAATCTCTCTTGATTAGGATAATGAAGTATAAGTAAATGCATAATTTGAAATGGATGAGTTAGGGTTTGGGCACAAATTTGAGACTTTGTTCATGTATTGGTGAAAGAAACTTTTGATGGTCAATTGGTGACCATTTGGTTATGTGTGATTAAGAGATGAAGTGATTTGTTCCATGGGAATTCAAGTTAGGTATGCTGCCCTTGTTGACATGCAGGACTGGGTATGAGTCCAGCAGGTTTGGGCAGCTGTAACTTGGATTTTGTAGGTTCAATTGATGCAAGGCTAATTAGATATGAAATTAGACACATAATGGCACAATTTTAGTGAAGGTACTCTATCCAGAAACTAAACATAGGATGCCTTAAAAATTGACCAAATTCGGGTGACTTACATTCAGTTTGGGCAAAATGACTAAATGAATAGTGTTCATTCATTTGGTTATAACTCAGTGTAGAAAGTTCCAATTGACTTGATGTTTTACCAATAGAAAATTGAGACATAGCCCTACAACTTTCTTGAAGAAAAGAAACCCAAATTTTTATCATAACATGTCCAAAAACTGACCTACAGTCAATGTATAAAAACTGCATAATTGATTCTGCCCAGAATTTCTGGAAAAAATTGCAATCCGGACAGTTATGGTGTTTAGGCCATAACATGAGCTACAAAACTCCAAATGGAGTAATTCAAAAGAATAAATATAACTAGACACAATAAGGAACAACTTTGGTGAAGAACATTTGGCCAAATTCTCACTGTAGAATGGCTTAATGGAGCAGTGAATTCCAGCACCCAAAACTGAAATTTCTGATTTATTCACCATTGGTTAGAAGTATGGATTGGCAACTAATGCCAACACTTTTGGGAACCAAAATGTGCTGAATTTATGTGATTAGGACTTATGTAGCTATTATGCATTCAAAAGTCAATAATTTGGCCTAAGTAGTAAAATGAATAGTAACCTTACATGTAAAGCATGAACATTCAATCAATAACTTGGTAATATGCCCTAGTACACCTAGTAAGCTTGGTTTGGATAGGTTGGCATGTCAATAGGGTTCAATTAGCAGTACTGCACATGGAATTATTTCATTCTATGATTTTATGGCTTTTAGCCATTATGATATTATGGTGATACTTGGCCTTATGCCTAATAATTATTACAGCTTATTAGTTGTTCTGTTCTGCACCGGGAGATACATATGTGATTGATGGTGTGACGGCCTGAGGTATTTGGTACCCAATGCCAATTTACCCGTTTATCCAATCCAATCATCTAGTATAGGTTACTTGGGCAACAAAAAATGGAAGTTGATAAATGTTATAAAATAATTGACATAACAAATACCAAATAAATAAACTACAAATAATTACCAAAAATATGTCTGCATAGATATCAATATATACACTACATATTTATTTTCTATTAGTTCTTTTTATTTATTATTGGCACCACTAAGCATTATTGCTTAGCGCGTTACTTTTGCCATGCGTAGATATTGGAGATACAGAGTGTGATCCCAGTAGACCTCAGTTAGGTTGAGAGTCAGATCTGCTAGTGTCCTGTGTCACCTCCCAGCTACAGTGCATTGGTATGATGCTAGGCTACATTTTGTATTTTGTGTTTTGTATCTTTATAAATTTTGTAATTAAACTTTTATTTTGTCATGTATATCGAAACTTATGTAATTATGTATTAATGAAATTATCTGTAAATGGTGTTCATAAATAAAAGTTGAGTATTTATTTATGATTTGAGTATAAATATGATGTGAATTGGATGATTGGAAAGTTTGAGAAATTGATGAGAAACTATTAAGAATTGATGACATATTTAGAGTTGTGAATTTGAACAAGTATTGAAAGTATTTTTCACAGGTTTCGAAGAACTGTTTTCTCCATTATTAGTCGGTACTCTGCCAGATTTTCTATAAAATTTGTGGAACCTCAAATGAATTTATAATTTCTATAAATGACTTAAATGAGTCAAATCTCCCAAATTGCATTTCATCATCATAAAGAAATAAATTAAGGAAGGAGAAAAATAATTGAGATAAAATATGGTGTTTCGGTACACAGGGTGGCATATCTTGCTCGGCTATACTGTAGACGGGTAAGGGGTGTCACAGAATCCTTGCCATTTTCTCTCTTTTCTCAGGAGTCTTTGGAGACATCTCCTTGGAAAGGTGGAAACCTGATGGAGTGGAAGCGTGAATAAAGGGCATTAGAACCTTGAATTTCAAAAATTATTTCTAAGGTTACATGCACCATACCAAGTGTCTTATGATTCTAATCAATTTCTAATGCCCAATTGCATACCAAAACACATTTTAGCATGCATTAAAGTATCATTTGCCATTAAAGATTGTAAATTAATATTTAATTCAATTAAACCCTAACTAAAAGAGGAGTTTTTAGGTACTAACCTCTTGATGCATAATTGAAGCCTCTTAGGATGTTCTTAGAACTCCAAATGTTGTCCCTCAAGTTTGTCCACCACAAGCACATACCAAAGATGAAATGGTAGCCTTTAGATTGGCTTCTCAAGCCTTGTCAACCAATTTTGAGATGGGGTTTATGCTTTGTGAAGGTTGTATGAATGTACTGGGTATTAGAAACACTTTCTAATAATTTTAATTCAAGAGGAAATCATAATTTTTCCCTTGAATCAATTGAGAAATTGAAGAGGAGAGGGAGAGATAAAGTTGCCGTCCAACTTGAGAGAAAAGAGAGAGGAGTGTGTTTTTTCTTTATAACTTTCCTTTCTATACTTAGGTCAAAGCCTAACTTACTCCCGTGCCACATGTCATCACAAGATCCCATCTTGTTATTATTTGATTTAATCCTATGAAGCCAAGTGTCAAGCTCCATTTAAATCATGACATGTGGTCTTCCATCATAGGAAGACAAGTGGCAAGATCATATGGTGCCATGTGTCACCATCTCATGGTGCCATGTGTCACCATGTGAAAAGACCAATTTGTCCTTACTTTTTAATTTGAGTTCTCAATCTAAAATAATAATTTCTCCTCTTTAAATCAATTTATATCAAATATTAATTAATTAATTAATTAATTAATTAATTAATCTCTATTAATTAATTTATCATAATTAAATTCATATTTAATCAAATGAAATATAATTTTAATTTATACTATATATCCAATAACCTAGATTTGGTTTCCAGTCATACTAGGGACTTTGCAATCTTATTGCAAACCAAACCTCTTTAATTAATCAATTAAATCACATTTTAAATGGTGATTAGCTTGTGTAGATGTGTGACTTACTAGGCTCTTTACTTATTGGCAATGAAAAATGATATTAACTCTTAATATCATTAGAACTCATTTTTGCTGTAAATGATTTCTCTAAATCATTTTAGGCATCTCATAGACCATGGTTGACACCTAGTATAGTATGCCATGGCCACCCAATCAGTAATAAGGAATACCTTAAATGAACCTTAAATCATATGTTACCATGCACTAGAATCTCTCCGTTACAAAATCCCAAGTTAGAGTCATGGCTAATGTCAAACCCCATTTGCTATGAACATTATGTTCTCTTTTAATTCCTGTTCTTGATTAATTAAATTTTCTTGTCAGAAACTCTTTTCTGACTAAATCTATCTGTCTTGGCTAGGAACTTGAAACATCAAGAATAATTAAATGAATATAGGATTTTATCCCTATTTACTTAGGGTAACAGATTCCATCTTGATCAACACCTATCTCCATATATAACTAGTAGGAGCCAGCACATGCCCATATATCCATACACAATACAAGTATGAAAGTAGTATCAAATTCAAACCACCTATATACAAGATAACTGTGTTATCTCAGGTCTAAAGATTATATGCACTAATATAATATATGACAATGCATTGACAAGAGTAAACTCCATGTTCTTGTCATAAGCGTCACTGGTTCAGCCTAATTATATATAAGTGCCTATCATATTTGTTATGTGGCATGAGACTCACCACTCCATCTTATTTATATCTCATATAAATACCTTGGGAACAAACCTGATTACAATCTTTCTGGATAAGTCATGTCCTTTGTGAAGTATCCTCGATTGTGAATCAATTTATGATACTTTATGCTAGAAATACTGTCACTCATATTCTTAACAACTTAAGAATAGATTTTCTAACAAAACATCAATGGACCTTTTCTATTACACATAAATATATTATGTAAACGAAAAAGTGAAATTGCCTTTTATTAATAAGATATGTACAAGATACATACAAAATGTTATGCTCTAGGCCATACTACTAATAATACCATGCCTAACAAGTAACAATCCCCTCTTGGAATCAAGCATGTTAAACCTCTTTAACACCTTTTCTAAGTACAGACTTTGGGATAAGCATATCATTCTTTTCAATCTATCTCTATAGATACAAATTCCCAGAATATAGGTAGCTTCCCCTATGTCTTTCATGGAAAAAGTATTGGACAACTAGAATTTTACAATAGTAAGCATGCAGACATCATTACTTATTAATAATATATCATCAACATACAAGACAAGGAAAGTGATTGCACTCCCACTAACTTTCTTATAAGCACATGGCTCATCATTGTTCTTGATAAAATCAAAAGATTTAATGGCTTCATCAAAACAAATGTTCCAACTCCTCGAAGCTTGCTTCAAACCATAAATGAATCATTTAAGCTTGCATATTTTGGAACCGTCTAAGGATTCGAAACCCATAGGTTGTTCCATGAATATGTTTTTCTCAATATACCCATTAAGGAAAGCAGGTTTGACATCCATTTGCTAAATCTCATAGTCATAGTATGCTGCTATAGCTAATAAAATCTTAATAGATTTAAGCATAGCTACAGGTGAAAAGGTCTACTCATAGTCGATCTCCTGTCTTTGGCGAAACCCTCTCGTAAATAGCCTTGCTTTATAGGTCTCTACCTTTCCATCATAACCAATTTCTTCTTGAAAACCCATTTATTCCCTACAGCTACAATACCTTCAGGTAGGTCTGCAAGATCTCAAACTTGATTCTTATGCATGGAATCCATTTCAGATTTTATTGCTTCTATCCATTTTGAAGAGTCTATATTCGATATAGCTTCTTCATAGGTCATAGGATCATTATCATGATCCATTTCCTTATGAACAAATAACTCATGTTCATTCTCATAAAGAAATCCATATCTCTCTAGTGAATGAGATATTGTAATTGACCTTCGAGGCTGTGTTATGGATATATCATTAATAGGTTTAGGCTGGCTGGATGGATCTATATCTATTTTGTCTGTTGGTTAGTTAGAATTCTCTAATTCTAGTTCTATCTATCTTCCTTTGCCACCTTATTGAATAAGCTTTTTATCAAGAAAAATAGCATCTCTGCTTATCATAACTCTTTGTGATGAAAGATGATAGCAATAATATCCAAAATTATCTTTTGGATACTCAATAAACCATCCCTTCTTTGATTTGGCTTTCAATTTATCAGTCTTCAGCTTTTTAATATAAGCTGGATAACCCCAAATCTTAACATGCTTAAGACTTGGTTACCTTCATATGGCATGGAAGAGATTGATTTGGAAGGCACTCTATTAAGAATGTATGAAGCTATCTCCAGTGCATATCTTGATAAGGAAATATAGGATGATCTATGTAGCTCATCATGCTTCGTACCATATTTAATAAAGTATGATTTCTCCATTCAGATACACCATTTAATTGTGGCGTTCCTAGAGGAGTTAATTAAGAAATAATGCCTTGTTCTTTCAAGAACTCATTGAATTTAGTACTCAAGTATTCTCCTCCTCGATCTAATCTAAGAGTTTTAGTACTTTTTCTATTTGTTTCTCTACATCAGATTTGAATTCCTTGAACTTTTCAAAGAATTCATGTTTGTATTTCATCAAATATAAGGAACCATACCTAGATTTATCATTACTAAAAGTAATGAAATAGTGGTAATCGCTTATTTCCATTTCTTTAAATGGACTGCATACATTACTATGTATCAGTTTCAAAATATCATTAGCTCTTAACCTTTGTCCAACAAAAGGAGATCTGGTCATTTTACCCTAAAGGCAGAATTTATAATTTGGAGTAGCTCCAGCATCCAATGAAACAAAATCCCTATTTTCTATAATTTTGTAATCATATCTTTTGTAATATGACCTAATCTTAAGTGCCATAGATATTTTGGGCTGGATTTGGTTTCAATGATAGCATTAAACTCAATTTGATTGCTTGGAGCTATTTTGTAATTATTATTTAAATAATAAAGACCATCATGTGAATTATCCATGCCTATAATTTTATTTCCAAAATAAATATTGCAAATATCATCTATGAATCAAAATTCGTATCCATTACTAGTCAAACTAGATGCAAAAATGATATTCTTAAAAGCATTAGATACATACAATACATGATCCAAATACAAAAACATGTCCATTTAGATACAAATATTTAGACCTCTTAGCTAAGGCTGCAGCTATTGCTCCATTGCCAAGTTTGAGCTTAACATCCTGTGCAACTAAGCTCTCATGGCTTGCTAGTTCCTACATATCAAAACGTATGTGAGAACTTGCACCAATATCTAAAACCTAGTTGTAGATGAACTATGAGTATTATCTGAATCTAAATAACAAGAAATGGACATACTTTTAGAAGGTTTATCCTTTTTATCTTTTAGAGTCGCTAAATACTCAGAACAATTTCTCTTCCAATGCCCTTCTTTCTGACAATGGAAACACTTTCTCTTATTTGGAATAGTTTCAAATTTCTTCTTCTTAGACTGGTTGTCAGCTATCTTGCTAGATGGTCCAGGAATAGAAAGTTTCTTCTTCTTGTTACATTTCTTCTTCTTGGACTTTTCAAAAGAAGAAGAAGCAACCAAAGCTACCTCCTTTCCTTTATTGCTGGGTATATTCTTTTAATCAAAGACCAACAAGTTAAGCAGACCGGCTAGAGTGCATTCCTGTTTAGTCATATGAAAGTTTGTAATAAAAGATCCAAATGACTAAGGAAGGGACTGAAGGATCAAATCCGTCTAAAGTTGGAAGTCTATGGTGAAATCAAGAGCTTCCAACTGCTCTATCAATCTGATGATCTTATGAACATGGGCTCCCACTTCTTATCCCTCAGTCATCCTTATCCAAAATAATTGCTTAGATATCTCATATCTTGCATTTCACCTATGTTCATCATTCAACTCTTGTTGGTGATCGAGGATTTTAGATGCATTATGCATCTTTTGATGCTGTTTTTTATAACTCATTGGTCATAGAAGCCAGCATATAGTACATAGCCCGCATGTTGTGCTCTTTCCATTTATCCAATGTCTCCCTTTCTGTCACACCCTACTCCTCATAAGATGTAACATGCTCTCGTAGTACACCTTATGAATTACCGCACTTCGCCTATCGATAACCCATTAAATATACTACAAGGGATTTTAAAATAATTTTCATTCATTTTTAAATTGCCGGGTAAAATTTTTTTCAGATATTAAAAACTTTTGTTTAAAATCCAAACATAAATCTAATTTTTAGATATTTAAAATCTCCACAATTTTTATAAAAATTTTGGCAGAATGCCGTCTGTATTTTAAGAAATAAAGACACTCCCAATATATTTTTCAATCACAACTCCATTATTCAATCTCATTTCACAAACCAACACAAGCAACTTAATGCACAGTTTAAATTAAATCAAATATTGAAAAAGCTCATTATGGTAACAAAATTAATTTTTACATTCATGGGAGCATTAAAAATTTAGTAGTACAAAACTTTATAAGTACATAAAATCTCAAAATAATATTACAATAATTTTGTATTTGATTACAGTCTAAAAATATATTACAAAAAGTTGGTACAACTGCTCAAAAAAAATTTCATACATATAATTACAGAATTACATCAAAGTCTAAAGTACAAGGGTATACCTATGATATACCCGAAGATAGTCTCAATATGTCTTTCAGTAATCTTGCTCAGCTGCTTTATATTTTCTTTCACCTGCGACAGCATACAAAGCTATCGCTGAGTGGTGAACTCAGTGGTGCACAAACTAATAATTTAAAACTTAATACAAGTTATGCTTGACAATTCATAACAAATAAAATTTAAAATTTCTAAATTCTTCAAAATTTATAACATTCAGAAACTAATATTTTCATTTACGCAAATTATTTATTTGAATAACCTTTTGATCAAATAGTAATTATTTATCTACATTTCTTTTAAATCTCGAAATAATACAAAAATATTTTGAATCACTGACAAATTATTTATTTCAACCACAATATATCAAGCTATGCATAATTTAAAGGGCGTCGCCAACAATTCACACAGTTGAACCCATGACCCAAAATTCAAATAAATGTCGTGTTGTACGCCACGACATTTCAAACTCTCCCAATAACTGAGGTTAAAAGGGTGGAACAAAGACTACCTAGTATATATGAGTACTCATTCAAACTCTTCCCCAACTGGCAAGCCAGAGAGAAAGGAACTCACCCCATCTAGTGGAGGAGATATCTCACTAGACAAGCTAATGAGAATTCACAATATATATTACCATGTCAACTGTGGTTTCAAATCATATTCAAAACAATTTCTATTTACCAAGTGTTTACAAACCATTAACATATTGAATCATCATAAATTCATGCTCAAGGTTGGCAACACATCAAACTTAAAATTTATAATCCTCAAAACCATGCAATAAACCCTTAAATGCGTAAGAAAATTTATATTTAAATTATACAATTTCATTTAATAATTTAAAATTCTCAACACAATAAAATCATAAGTCATAAAATAAACTTGTTCAAATCAATTCAGAAGTGAAAAGAAACAAAATAGTTAGTTTTGCACAAACTTTATACGAGTCGCCTCTTGGCCTTGACTCAATGTCTTGCATTCTTTCCCGGTATTCTTTTTCATTGAAACACACAATTTCATAGTATTTCAATATCACAACTTATCATAAGTCTAAAAATAAATTCAAATCTACTTATACCTAGCTTTAATATACTAAGCTTGACGTTCTTTAAAATTTATATTTTGGGGTTACTATTTACGACACTATTTAAGTCAATTTGTTGACTTTCTAAGGCTTAATAGGTATGGGAATTCTAATTCCACTCACATTCCATATTTTGGTTACCTAATTTGTTGGTTTTGGTTCTTTTCTCAAATTTTAAGTCTTTTAGGCAAAATTGTAAATTTTCAGTTTTGGTATCCTGTTTTGCACTGTTCCATTGGTCATGTTGCTGTTAGAATTTGGTTAAGTTTTCTTCATAGAAGTTGTTTCTTATTGTCTTAACTTTATTTCCATTTTTGAATCACTCCAATTGGACTTTTATAGCTCAAGTTATAGCCATTTGAACATGGCTGGCCGGATTGGTCTAACCCAGATTTCCTGGGAACCAACTTGGTTCTGGAAGTTTTAGGTCACCAATTTTGGGTGGCTAAATGACTTCGTTAAGGGAATAATTTGGGCTTGTGTTCCCAATGAAAGTTGTAGGGCTAGGTCTCAGCTTTCTACTGGTAAAATTTCAGGTCATTTATACCTACTTAGCCCAAGTTATAGCCAAATGAACAAATGGTCATTTTTGTATAGGTCAGTTTGCCTAATTTGGATTTGGTCAATTTGTTCACTATGCTATGGTAACTTTCTAGGTATGATTCCTAAATGAAAAATGTGCCATTTTGTTTCTAGTTTCATTCCCAATGAGCCTCACACCAATTAGGTTTGTTAATTTTCAGTTTTGGTCCCTGAAAGGGACCTTGGTTATGCTGCCTACAGAATGACTATAAGCAATCCGAATTTAAACCTAATTCTAACACTTCGTACACACCACAATTGGTCATACATGATCATTTTTCAACTCAAGCAAGGTCAAATACATCATTTGGCTAATTCTCATATTTTTATCTCCCAAACCCTACTATCTATCCTTAAATAGTCATACATATTGTTTTCTCTTGTTTTTGTCACATTTCTGCATAGCTTCATAATCGAAATAATGGTCCGTAGCACTTTAACCAATACTATTTACTCATCGATTGCTTACCTCGTGTGCCAAGTTTCTTATAAGCTTCTGTCATAAGTTAGATTCAAATTCATTTCAATTTTAGAGGTAAGCAAATCTGTGTGCTAGTGGATCCACTCTTTCTAGGACCTCATACGATCCTATTAGTGAGAACTTAGTTTTACTATTTTTTTATCAAATCTCTTGATCATTTGATGCAACCTTTAGTTTAGTTTAGAATATTTTAGTATTTTCTTGTTGTTGTTTTAGCAATTATTTTCCTTTGTAGTCTTCTTTTTTTTTTAGTGACCTTGTTCGTTATATATGAACTGCTTATCTCTTTCTTAGCCATAGGTCTATAACCATTATCTTACCATCTCCATTTATGACCAAGGCCTATGTGCCATTTTGCACTATCTTGTTTGCTTTTGTTTAACTCATTTCTTTTTTGATAAAATAATTCAAGATATCGTTACGCGTCTTAAGTAAGTTGTTTGCCTTTATGGCAATTCCTCATCTAGTGTTTTTCTCATTTCTTACTGTTCTATTTGTTTCTTTTTTCATTTCACAACTTAACTTTAATTATTTTATTTCTCAATCTTATCTTTTTCCTTAACTTGACTGTCGAGTTGTAATTTAGCACCTCTTATTGTCCCTAATAAATCCACTATACTTCAATATTACTTTGATTTGGTCCTCTAACCATTCTAGTCAACACTTTAACTAATATTCATAACATTTCTTTATTACATTTGCATCAACTATTCTAATTTTTATTTTTACAACTCTTTTATATGTCGATATTCTATAGCTTATTTTCTACTGGTTTATGATCATTACCTTTTTTTTGAACCATAAACAATTCTTCAATCTTAAAAAGGGAGTCTACCGGACTCTCCTTTTTCCCATGCTATTCAAAAGTTTTGCTTTAATTCTAATTTAATCCTTATGGTCCGTACAATAAAATTGTGCTCTTCCTAAAAAATACCTGACCAACTAATTCTTATTGAATTACTGTTATTAGTAGAACATCATTTCTTAACTATTTTATAAGTTATAATTGTCATCCATAGCATCCTGTCTCTTCCAAGGGAACAAAATCATATTTTGTGTCTCACTGCTACACAAATAGAATACTGTTACTTACTAAACTTTGAGCAAAAGATCCATTGTAATACTAGAACAACTATAGACCCCATATCGGAGACTGGATGACTTAGCCCTACAGATGTTATTTTTAAATTTTGACCATGCTACAATCTCTAGTCCCATAATAATTCTTGATGTACTGTAATTTGTGCTAGGGTAATGGAGTCATTAACTCTCACTACCTTGCAACCATAATATTTTGATATTCTAATTATAGAGTTTTAAATCCCGAATTAGGATTTTCAAACACAGTTCTAGTAATAAAACTCTATTCTGGTATATTTGTACCAGAGCAAAAGCCATTTGTAACTATTCTTATCCTTGTGTAATATTGAGTAGCACGTAGCTCTACACAATAAATCCCAAGTCAGTACTGTAATCTGCAGATTACAGCACAAACATCAACAATATTGCATATTTACTATGATACATCCCAATAGATCAAACTTTCCTATATCTTATTTCTCTCAAATCCACTAATATCTTAAACTTATTTTGATTATGGTACCCACTAACATCTATTAGCAGTAATACCTTTACCCGCATCAATGGTAGCTATATTACTATAACTTACTTTTAGGTCCTCTTGCCATACCTAATTAAGCTTACTAATTAACTTTATTACTTATTGTAGTCTAGGAGATGTCTCTTACTAGAAACTTTTCCAAAATTAATTTCAATCACGCTTATTATCGCAATTCTTATCTTAAAAAACTAATCACTAACACATTAAAATTTATTTCCATGAAAGGGAATAGTAGTAGAACATATAATTTTGCATTAGCATATAAATAAGTAGAGCCGAAATCAAATAATACATAATTATTCCTTCCTAAAGTTAAGAATGTACCGGTAACTATATCTGAAGTCTCTGCTTTTTCCCTTTGATGCATGGCGTTCCCTCTTTCTAATATATTCCTCTGCTCGGGTTGGTCCATTGTGCTAGGATTACCCAAAGTGTTGTCTCTACTTCTACCTCTGCCCCTACTGACTATTAATGAGCCTCTAAATTCAGAACCTTGGACTGATTCCTGTGGTGTAGTATGTGGCATAAATCGGCGTGCGCTAGTACAATCTTGGGCGTAATGTCCGATTCCATCACAATTGAAGCAAGCTCCAGTAACCTTATAGCAAATACCCCCATAAAATTTTCCACAAACATCACAGATATAGATAGGGTAGGAACTTCTGGTTCTTTGACGAATGGTTCTCGATTGCTTCTGCCCTGAAGATCCGCCTCTATCATACTTGGAGCTCAGGGTCCCTCAAAATCTTTTCTCTTTCCCAAATTACTACTTGAACTTTGACTGATAGGTTTCTCATTTTTTTCTTTATTATGCTGCTCTTGAGGGGGTTGGGTTTGTACTTGGGCCTGGGCTGACAGATTATTAGCTATTTGCTGAAAGAACATGGCCATCTGTTGGGCCATTTGTGCAGTAATTTGCATAGGAGGGACTGGTGCAGCTGGACCTCCAACGCTCTGTGGAACTGAGGCATCTTCTTGTACGTCAGCTGTATCAGACTGCTCTACCGTTTTATCCCCCTTGTCCATATCTATTCACAGGATTTTTTTTCTGTACAACCAACATAAGGAGATTTCTCCCCGTTAGTTCATATTTATGATGTAGATGTACTATATGTATCAAACATTCGAGCAGTTGTACTTATCGAAAAATATTTCAAATCTACAGTTTAAAATTTACTTTAAAAAAACTAGCTCTAATACCACTAAAATATGTCACACCCTACTCCTCGTAAGATGCAACATGCTCCCATAGTACACCTAATGAATTATCGTACTTCGCCTACCGGTAACCCATTAAATATACTACAAGGGATTTTAAAACAATTTTCATTCTTTTTTAAATTGGTGGGTAAAATTTTTTTCAGATATTAAAAACCTTTATTTAAAATCCAAACATAAATCTAATTTTTAGATATTTAAAATCTCTGTAATTTTTACAAAAATTTTGGCAGAATGTCGTTTGTATTTTGAGAAAATAGTTCTTCAAAACCTAAAAATAAAGACAATCCCAATATATTTTTCAATCACAACTCTATTACTCAATCTCATTTCACAAACCAACACAAGTAACTCAATACACAGTTTAAATTAAATCAAATATTGAAACAACTCATTATGATAACAAAATTAATTTTTACATTCATGAGAGCATTAAAAATTTAGTAGTACAAAACTTTATAAGTACATAAAATCTCAAAATAATATTACAATAATTTTGTATTTGATTACAGTTAAAAAATTTATTACAAAAGAGTTGGTACAACTGCTCAAAGGAAATTTCATACATATAATTACAGAATTACATCAAAGTCTAAAGTACAAGGGTATACCTATGATATACCCGAAGATAGTCTTACTATGTCTTTCAGTATTCTTGCTCAGCTGCTTTATATTTTCTTTCACCTGCGACAGCATACAAAGCTATCGCTGAGTTGTGAACTCAGTGGTGCACAGACTAATAATTTAAAACTTAATACAAGTTATGCTTGACAATTCATAACAAATAAAATTTAAAATTTCTAAATTCTTCAAAATTTATAACATTCAGAAATCAATATTTTCATTTATGCAAATTATTCATTTAAATAACCTTTTGATCAAATAGTAATTATTTATCTACATTTCTTTTAAATCTCGAAACAATATAAAAATATTTTGAATCACTGACAAATTATTTATTTCAACCACAATTTATCAAACAATACATAATTTAAAGGGCGTTGCTAATAATTCACACAGTTGAACCCATGACCTAAAATTCAAATAGATGCCGTGTTGTAAACCACGACATTTAAAACTCTCCCAATAACCGAGGTTAAAAGGGAGGAACAAAGACTAGCTAGTATATATGAGTACTCATTCAAACTCTTCCCCAACTGGCAAGCCAGAGAGAAAGAAACTCACCCCATCTAGTGGAGGAGATATCTCACTAGACAAGCTAATGAGAATTCATAATTTATATTGCCATGTCAGCTGTGGTTTCAAATCATATTCAAAACAATTTCTATTTACCAAGTGTTTACAAACCATTAACCTATTAAATCATCATAAATTCATGCTCAAGGTTGGTAACACATCAAACTTAAAATTTATAATCCTCAAAACCATGCAATAAATCTTTAAATGCATAAGAAAATTTATATTTAAATTATACAATTTCATTCAATAGGTTAAAATTCTCAACACAACAAAATCATAAGTCATAAAATAAACTTGTTCAAATCAATTCAGAAGTGAAAAGTAACAAAATTGTTAGTTGTGCACCAACCTTATACGAGTTGCCTCTTAGCCTTGACTCGATGTCTTTGGTTCTTTCCTAGTATTCTTTTCCACTGAAACACACAGTTTCACAGTGTTTCAGTATCACAACTTTTCATAAGTCCAAAAATAAATTTAAATCTACTTATACTTAGCTTTAATACACTAAACTTGACGTTCTTTAAAATTTGTATTTTGGGGTTACTATTCATGATATTACTTAAGTCAATTTGTTGATTTTCTAAGGCTTAATAGGTATGGGAATTCTAATTCCACCCCCATTCCACATTTTGATTATCTAATTTATTGGTTTTGGTTCTTTTCTCAAATTTTAAGTTCTTTAGGCAAAATTGCAAATTTTCAGTTTTGATGTCCTATTTTGCACTATTCCATTGGTCATGTTTCTGTTAGAATTTGGCTAGGTTTTCTTCATAGAAGTTGTTCCTTTTTGTCTTAACTTTATTTCCCTTTTTGAATCAGTCCAATTGGAGTTTTATAGCTCAAGTTATAGCCATTTGAACTTGGCTGGCCGGATTGGTCTAACCCAGATTTTCTGGGAACCAACTTGGTTTTGGCAGTTTATGTCACCAATTTTGAGTGGCTAAATGACTTCGTTAAGGGAATAATTTGGGCTAATGCTCGAAAGTTGTAGGGCTATGTCTCAGCTTTCTACTGGTAAACTTTCGGGTCATTTGGACCTACCTAGCCCAAGTTATGGCCAAATGAACAGATTTCATTTGATCATTTTTGTACAGGTCAGTTTGCCTAATCCGGATTTGGTCAATTTGTTCACTATGCTATGGTTACTTTCTAAGCATGATTCCTAAATGAAAAATGTGCCATTTTATGTCTAGTTTCATTCCCAATTGGCTTCACAACAATTGGGTTTGTCAATTTTCAGTTTTCGTCCCTGAAAGGGACCTTGGTCATGTTGCCTGTAGAAAGACCATAAGCAATCCAAATTTAAACCTAATTATAACACTTCCTACACATAACAATTGGTTATACATGACCATTTTTCAACTCAAGTAAGGTCAAACACATCATTTGGCTAATTCTCACATTTTTATCTCCTAAACCCTAGGTGCCAAAAACCCTAACTGATAAAATTCAAACCTAATGCATTCTAAACATCTATCCATAGTTTACATACTTAATTCAACCTAAGCAACCATTCAAATGCATCAAATTCACCCATTTCAAACCTAACTAAGGCTGGCCAAAATTCATATATAGTCCCTCAACAATTGTTTTTGTTTCTTTTCTTTAATTTCTAAGTTAATTTAAGTAGCTAAGCATGCATTTAAATAGAAAATTGAAAGTTAAAACACTGACCTCCTTTGAATTTCCAATCTTCAAATCTCTATTTTTCTTCCTTCCTTTTCTTGATTAATAGTTGAACTAAGGTGCTAAATCAAGGTTTAATTTAGTGGATTAGGGAAATTATGGCCTAAATGAGGGTTTTGAAAAGCTTGAATCAAGCTTTCATGGGGTTTCTTAAATGGAGAAAATGGGAGAGGTGGGGCGGCCAAAGGCTTAGGAAGGAAGAAGATAATTTTCTTTTTAATTATTTTGTCTTTTAACTTAGTAATTATCCCACAATTATAATTTTGTAAATATTAGGTTTATTGCATCATGCATGATGCCATGCATGATGTAATTAACCTTTTTCAACTTTTTCTTTTTCTTTTTTTTTTTATTTATTTTTCCTTAGTTCTTTAATTTAACTCTCGATCTCGAAATTTTCTTTTCTCCAATTTTATTAGACAGTTAGGTCAGGAGTCAGCTCTGAGGGTCAATTGGCCAAATTGCCCCTCGTCGGCTCGATCCAGTTTGCAAGTTATTTGATATTTCTTTCGGATCCCTGACCTAATTATTTGACCTGCTTAACAATTCTTTTTCATGATTTTCTCTTTTCCACTGTGTTCGCAATAGTCCTAAGGACCACGGCGTCACATTTTACTGTTCAAAATTTGAGTTTAATCGATCTCGCAGTCCTTCCTAAAAAGTTCACCCATCGCTATAACTCTTGGCTCATTTAACTTCTTATGTTCTGTTTTTTTTTTATTTATACTTAACTATTTGACAATTACTAATTATTTGTGTTCAAGGTTTATCTAGTTGTCTTAGATGTGGTTCTAATCTCCTTAATTATCTAGACCGACACCGGTCATCGAAACAGTGAAATATACCAGGCTATGCAAATAGGGGTGTTACAAATTCTTCCTCTAGAGCCCCTTCAAGTAAAGGACTAGGAACCTTTAAATCTAGAACGTATCCTATATGCTCTAAATGTAGAACAATCCTTAGATTTCTTAACCAATATGAGAAGTTTGGTCTATTTAGTCTATTATGGTCAAGAATGTCTGCTAAGATATTGGAGGGTTGTGATTGTGTGCTCATTTTATCATATTATGTAACACCCCTATTTGCATAGTCTAGTATATTTCACTGTTCCAGTGACTGGTTTTGGTCCAGATAATTAAGGGGATTAGAACCACATCTAAGACAACTAGATAAGTCCTGAAAACAAATAATTAACAATTACTAAATAGTTAAGTATAAATAAGAAAAACAGAACACAAGAAGTTAAATGAGCTGAGAGTCACAGCGATGGATGACCTTCTCAAGAAGGATTACGAGGTCGATTTAAACTTGAATTTCAAACCAAAAAATATAACGCCGCAGTACTTAAGACTATTGCGAACACAGTGGAAAAGAGAAAATCATAGAAAAGAATTTTTAAGCAGGTCAAATAATTAGGTTAGGGATTTGAAAGAAATATCGAATAACTTGCAAACCGAATCAGACCAGCGAGGGGCAATTTGGTCAATTCACCCCTAGAGGTGATTCCTGACCTAACTGTCCAATAAAATCAAAGAAACGAAAATTTCAGAATCGAAAATTAAATTAAAGAACTATTGAAAAATTAAAGAAAAAGAAAAAGAATAAAAATGGGACTTATTACATCATGATGATGACATCATATATGATGTCAAAATTAATTTTAATTTTTCAACCTTTTTGACCAAGTCAAATAGCCAAATAATTACATAAAAAAATGAAAAAAAAAAGAATAATGACATCACCCAAAGTGACATAAGCATGATGGGGTAAATAAATTCTAATTAATTAGATTTTTGACCAAGTCAATTTTAATAGACAAATACACAACAAAATAACAAAAATTAAAAGAAAAATAGTGGTCCTCCACCCTTAGCTGTAGCTCTCTCTCTCTTTCTTAATTTTCTCTCAAACCTCCATGAAAGATCACCATTAAAGCTTGATTCAAGCTTGATTTTTCATACACATAACCCTAAATTCCCTCAAAATTTTCCATAAAAGCTTGCTATCTCAATTAGAAAAGAAGATTGAAGAAACAAAGAAAAGGAAAAATGAAGAGAATTGAAGAAATGGGGCATCCAAGTTGAGGTTAGTAATTTAAGTTGAAAATTTTAGTTTATTATTTGTGTGTTTAACTTGATTAAACTAGAAATCAACATAAAAAATCAAAAGAAAACTATTATGGGGGACTAAAGAGAAATTTTGGCAGCATTAAGGGGTATTGATATTTCATGATTTTGATAGAACTGAAGTGGTAGTTAAGTTAAATTAGCTGTATAAAGGTTGATTGTGAACTTTAATTGCATTAGTTAAAGAAATTGTGTAAATTAGGGTTTTTGGCATTTAGGGTTTAGGGAAAAATTTAGAGAAAATTTGCAATTGATGTATTGGAACCTAATTCAGGTTTGAAATGGTCATTTGGAATCATTTGTGGTGTGTTTGAATTGATAGAACCAAAGTGCAATTCGGATTATTTAGGATTCATATTCTGGCAGCTTGACCTAAGTCCATTTCAGGGATTAAAACTGAAAATTTACTTACCCAATTGGTGTGAGGCCAATTGGGAATGAAACTAGACACAAAATGGCACATTTTTCATTTAGGAATCATGCCCAGAAAATAACCATAACTTAGTGAACAATTAGGCCAAATCTGGATTAGGACACACTGACCTGTGCAAAAATGACCAAATGAATAGTAGTTACGTAAATGACCATAACTTGGTCTAGGAATGTCCAAATGACCTGAATTTTTACCAGTAGAAAGCTGAGACATAGACCTACAACTTTCATGAGGACACCAATCCAAATTCTATCCATAACTAAGTCATTTTGCCACCCAAATTTAATGGTCAAAAACTACCAGAACCACTTAGGTGCCCAGAAAATCTAGCTTAAACCAATCCGGCTAGCCATGTTCAAATACCCATATCTTGGGCTACAAAACTCCAAATGGAATTATTCAAAAAGGAAATTAAAGATAAGATAATAAGGAACAACTTTGATGAAGGACATTTAGCCAAATTCCCACTGTAGACAGACCAATGGAATAGTACAAACAAGAAACCCAAAACTGAAATTTTGATATTTAACCCTAATAGGCTTTGAATTGAATTTGGCAATCAATGCTAATAAAAATATGACTCAAAATGTGGTATGTGGGTGTAATTAGAATTAGCATATCTAATTAGTATGAAAAAGTCAATATTTTGACCAAATGGTCAAATGAATAGTAATCACAATTACACTAAGTACAAATGACTCAATTTTATGGGGTAAATTAAGTGTATAAAATTTAATTATTAAATTTATTAATTAGAAATAAATTGAATAGATATTGAAACACTCTAGTTATGTATTTTAGTGGGAAAGGAGCCCTCCAAGAAAGGAGGAGAAATGGAACCAAGACAAGTCTAGATAAGAGGTTTGTGCACAAATAACTATTTTGTTACTTTTCATTTCTAAATTGATTTGAACAAGTTTATTTTATGATTTATAATTTTGTTGTGTTGAGGATTTTAATTTGTTGAATGAAATTGTATAAATTAAATGTAAATTTTCTTATGCATTTAAGGATTTATTGCATGGTTTTGAGGATTGTAAATTTTAAGTTTGATGTGTTGCCAACCTTAAGCATGAATTTATGATGATTCAATATGTTAATGGTTTGCAAACAGTTTGTAAATAGAAATTATTTTGAATATGATTTGGAAGCACAGTTGACATAGCAATATATGTTGTGAATTCTCATTAGCTTATTGTAACGGCCCGACCCACTAGTGATATTATCTGCTCTGGGCCAAAGCCCTCACGGTTTTAAAACGCGTCACTAGGGGTTACGAACCACCAACTTATAAACCCAGCATCTCTCCCGTGTTTTGCCGATGTGGGATTTGCTTAGGGTGTTACAATCTACCCCCCTTATGGGACTCAGCGTCCTCACTGAGGTTTGCCCCACCATCGCCCAAGGATGCACGCGGAGTGGCTCTGATACCACAAAATGTGACACCCCTCACCCGACTACAGTGTGGCCGAGCAAGGCGTGCTACAATCGGTGTCGGAGCACCCTAACTTATCTTACTTTATTTTTTTTTAATAATTTTGAATTTGTTTAATTTAATATCAATTATTTTTCGACAGAGAAACTAGCGGAGTTTACCCTATTTTATTATCGTTTGGCGTATTTCAATATTCACTTGATTGAAATTCAATAATATTTCCAAAATAAAATCTTATCCATGCTAATCATAATTATCTCATCAATCATTCTCATAATTTTCTCATATTTCAAATCTCATCCACACATTTCAATTTCATAATCATTTCCATACATTTCCATTCATACTCAATTCATATGTAAACATTCTCAAATTAAATAAGCAAAATTTTCAAATTTCCTTAATTTACATAATTTACAAAATAATTACAAAATTTCATAATTTACATGATATATAAATTAATTAAATATGAAAAAAGCTAATTTATTAATTTACATCACATTTCTATTAATTACTTGTTCATAATCTACATTACAATACAGTATTTAGCATTTTATACAAAATACAAAATATGATCTATATGGGCCCTATTTACATGCATTGCTGAGGAGGTGACAACCTTGAATACTTCAGACACTTCTGCAGATCAGAACTCCAAAAATCTTAGTCAAAATACCTGCGCAAGGAAACAAATCCATCGCACTAAGCATTGCTGCTTAGTGGTGCAATAATATAACAAGGAAATAATATACAAATAAAGATAAAAATAAAACATAATTCAAATAATTAAGATTTATTTATACTTTACATACGGTTTCTAAAATTTAATATGTTTTATCCTAATTTAGTCTTCTTTGGAAGTGTTTATTTTGCCAATGTACAGTGATAATGTACATAGAATAAAATGATCTAAAAATAATAAATTTATGATTATATTATTATGTAAGTCACATTTGCAATATTTATGTATGTTATAATTTTCTTTGCTAATCTTTTAGAATTTTCTCAATACTTTCTAGGTTGTCTCAGATTATTTCATAATAAGTAAATTTTAATATCGGTCCAGTTCATTTCGATTCTTTCTAATAAATAACTATTTTAATTTATTTTAGGTCATCTTACTCATTTATTTAATTTCTAATATTTTTAATTACTAATATTCTTAACTTATTTCAATAAATTTCACTGCCCAAGTAACCTATGACAGGCTGACTAAACTGGATAACGGGTCATTGGCACTGGACACCACGGTGCCTCGGGCCGTCATACCATGGGATGCAGAACTCAACCACGTATGCAGTCAGTATGGCTAAAAAGCCATGATAACACATAATCGGGCATAAAAGCCATGAGTACGGGCATAAAGCCATGAATGCGGGCATAAAGCCATGAATGCGGGCATAAAGTCATGAGTGCGGGCATAAAGCCATAAATACAGGCATAAAGCCTTTCGCAGTAATGCTAAAATAATACCCTATTGGCATGCCAATCTATCCAATCTGACACACATGTCTAGGCAATACAAGGGCACTTAAAATCATTAAATATTAATATATTATATTTTATGACTTCATTATTTCATGATAAATTCCATAATTTATACATTCAAAAATCTACTTATGTAATTACAAATTTTATATTTCAAGTTGAGTTACTAATATTTTATGAATTATATTTGTGATGGGCATATAAGCCCTAACTATCTATTCACATCAATTAGGTGACTTATTTTTCATGTTTCAAGTAATCCACGAACATTTCATGGATTTCAAATTTATGGCCTTAATTTCCCTTTAACAATTTTAACTAGGATGCATAGTCCACATTTGTCATACAATTCTAAGCATTTAAGCTTAGAATTGGTTCTAGGTCTTCATCTTAGTTTGCTAATCATTTTGATTACTATTCACCTTACTAGTCAACCAAAATGTTGACTTTTTCATACTTAATGGATATGTTAATTCTAATTATACTAAGATCTCACATTTTGAGTTTCACATTTGCTAGTGTTAATTGCCGATTACAATTTAAAGTCCCCTAGATGCATTTCTAAATTTTCAGTTTTGATTACCTAGGTTCATTGTTCCATTGGACAATTTTACAGTGGAAACTATGTAACACCCCTATTTGCATAGCCTGGTATATTTCACTGTTTCGGTGATTAGAGTTGGTTCGGACAATTAAGAGAATTAGAATCACACTTAAGACAACTAGATAAGCCATAAACACAAATAATTAGTAATTATCAATTAGTTAAGTATAAATAAGAAAAATAGAACATAAGAAGTTAAACGAACCAAGAGTCACAGTGATGGGCGACCTTCTCGGGAATGACTGCGAAGTCGATTTAAACTCAAATTTCGAACCGTAAAATATAATGTTGCGGTCCTTAGGACCATTACGAACACAGTGGAAAAGAGAAAATCACGAAAAAAGGTTGTTAAGCCAGTCAAATAATTAGGTCAGGGATCCGGAAGAAATATTAAATTATTTACAAACTAGGTTGAACCGTCGGGGGCAATTTGGTCAATTGACCCTGAGAGCTGACTCCTGACCTAACTGTCAAATAAAATCGGAGAAAAGAAAATTTCAGAGTCGAGAATTAAATTAAAGAACTAATAGAAAAATTAAAAAAAAAAAAAAGAAGAAGAAAATGAAAAAGGTGTAGGAATTACATCATGCATGACATCATACATGATGCTATAAATAGTATAATTAATAAATTCAATTAATTAGATATTTTGGTCTTCCATAAGAAAAACATACATGAAAAGGAAAAGAAAAGAAAAATAAAACAAAGTCTTCTTCTTCCTCATGGTTGCCGCCTCCCATCCCTCTCTCCCTCTCCATTAAAATACCTCCATTGAAGCTTGATCCAAGCTTTTAAATTCCTACTAAACCCCAAATTCTCCCATAAAAACTTGTTTTAGTCACTTGAGAGGAAGATTGGTCATCAAAGAAAGAAGAAAAAAGGAAAGCTTAAAGACACCTAACAAGGTTAGTGATTTAAGATGCAAAATTAGTTTATTTGTTGTGTTTTTAGCTTGATTAACTTATAAATAAAATTAAAATGAAATGAAACAAATTGTTTAGGGACTAAGCTGAAATTCTGCCAGCATGTGTATGGGGGTTTATTGCATGATTTGAATGGTTTGAATGGGTATATGAACTTTAATTAGTTGAATGGTTATGATTCAAGGCTTTGAAAGTAGTTAAATGCAAGAGTTTGTGAATTAGGGTTTTGGACATTAGGGTTTAGAGACAAAAAATGTGAGAAACTTTTAAATGATGTTTTGGACCTAATTTGAAGTGAGAAATGGTCATTTGTGACCAAATGAAGTGTGTAGGAACGGTTGGAGTTAAGGCCAAATTCGGATTGAGCATGGTCATGCTGTTGGCAGCTTGACCAAGTTACCTTTGAGGGACCAAAAATGAAATTTTACAAGTCCAATTGGTATGAGAACAATTGGGAATGAAAATAGACACTAAATGACACAATTTTCATTTAGGAACCATGTCCAAAAAGTGACTAAAACCTAGTGAATAAATTGACTCAATTCGGAAAATCTCAGTCTGTCCCTGTATAAACTGACCAAATGAACAGTGTTTATTTATTTGGTCATAACATGAGCTAGGCAGGTCAAAATAATCTGAAATTTTACCAGTGGTTAGATGAGATATAGACCTAAAACTTTCATGAAGAACACAAATCCAAATTATGCCATTAACCAAGTCGTTTGGCCACCCAAAGTTGGTGACGCAAAACTGCCAGAATCAAAATTTGCTCAGAAAACTGGGTGGAGTCCAATCCAGCAGCCATGGTTCAAATGGCTATAACTTGAGCTAAAAAACTCCAATTTGAGTGATTCAAAAAGGAAAATAAACTTAAGACAATAGGGAACATTTCCTATGAAGAAAGTTTTGCCAAATTCTAACAGTAAAGTGACCAATGGAATAATGCAACTTAGGACACAAAAACTGAAAAATTACAAATTTGCCTACAAGACTTAGAATTTGAGAAAATGACCAAAACCAACAAGTTTGGTAACCAAAATGTGGTATGTGGGTGAAGTTGGAGTTCCCATACCTATTAAGCCTTAGAAAGTCAATGAATTGACTTGAATAGTGAAGGAACGGAAGCGTGAAAAACACAAGTTTATACCATTGAATTCAAAAATTTTCACCCAGGGTCACATGCATCATGCAAGATTTATTTTTATCTATTTGATTTCAATGATAAAGAACACATTAAAACTCTTTTAATATGTTTTTTGATCTGTATTCGCCATTTAAGATTTTTAAATTAATCAGATTAATTTTAGAACCCTAGATTAAATCAAAAACTATTACACTAACCTCTTGACTTTGAGATTCGTCTTCAGGACACCAGATGTTGTCCCTCTAGCTTGTCCACACCAAGAACACCTATGGCAGCCCTTGAACAGCTTCTAAAGCTTTTTCTGTTAATTAGAAATTCAAGTTCTGCCTTTTAAGAGATTAGAGATGTAAATAGGACACTAGAAACAATTTCTAGTGTTCTTAATTCAAGAGATTGATGGCTAATCTCTTTGAATTGATGAGAGATGAAGAAGAATAGATGAAAAAACCTGAAAGTGGCGTGACAAAGGAGAGGAGTGGCTGCTGGTTATTTTTCTTTTTCATAACAACACTTATATAGCTAGGTTAACACATTAAACCCTTGCCACATGTCACCCTTTGATTAGCTCTAGGTTTAAGTGACCCAATCACATTGTGCCAAGTGTCAAACCTATATTTAATCTTGATTTTAATCATCCTACATGATTAAAAACATTTGGCAAGCTTATGTGTAATCCCATGTGTCACCATCTCATGGTGCCACGCGTCACACTGTGAAATGACCAAAATGCCCCTATGTCTTAATTATGAGTTCTTAACCCAAAATAATTATTTTTCTTCTTCTAATCTATTTATTTCAAATATAAGTTAATTAATTAATCTCTATTAATTAATTTCTCATTAATTAAATTCATATTTAAACACTTTAAATATAAATTTAACTTATATTACACATCCAATAATCTAGATTTGGTTTTAAGTCATGCTAGGGACTTTGCAATCTAATTGCAAACCAAACCTATTTAATTAATCAATTAAACTCTTTAATTAATTAATTATATCATATTTAAATAGGTGATAACTTGTGTATGTGTGTGACTTACTAGGCTCATCACTAATTGGCAATGAGACATGATATCAACTCTTAATATCATCAGAACTCTTTCTTACCATAAATGATTTCTCTAAATCATTTTATGCACCTCATAGACCATGGTTAACACCTAGCATAGCATGCCATGGCCACCCAATCAGTAATAAGGTTTACCTTAAATGAACCTATAACCATATGTTACCATGCACTAGAATCTCTCTGTTTCAAAATCCCAACTCAAGCTGGAGTCATGATTTATGTTAAACTCCATTTGCTATGAATATTATGTTCTCTTTTAATTCCAGTTCTTGATTAAAAGAATTTTTCTCATCGGAAACTCTTTTCTGAATAAATCTATCTGTCCTGGCCAGGAACTTGAAACATCAAGAACAATTAAATGAGCATAGGATTTTATCTCTATTTACTTAGAGGAATAGATTCCATCTTGATCAACACCTACCTCCATATATAACTAGTAGAAGCCAACACATGCCCATATACCCATACACAGTACAAGTATGAAAGCAGTATCAAACTCAAACTACCTATATACAAGATAACTGTGCTATCTCAGGTCTAAAGATTATCTGCACTGATATGATTTATGATAAAACATTGACAAGAGTTAACTCCATGTGCTTGTCATAAGTGTCACTGGTTCGGCCTACTTATCATTTATAAGTGCCTATCATGTTTTTTATATGGCATGAGACTCACCATTCCATCTTATTTATATCTCATATAAATAACTTGGGAATAAACATGAATACAATCTTTCTGGATAGGTCATGTCCTTATTATGAAGTATCCTCGATTGTGAACCTATTTATGATACTTTGTGCTAGAAATATTGTCACTCATATTCTTAATAACTTAAAAATAATATTTCTAACAAAATATCAATGGACCTTTTCTATTACACATAAATATATTATGTAAACGGAAAAGTGGAAATGCCTTTTATTAATAAAATATGTACAAGATACATACTAAATGATATGCTCTAGGGCATACTACTAACAATCTCCCACTAGCACTAGAGCCATTCATTACAATATCTTAGACCCATCTTTTCAAGATGTCAGTCTAACTGAGCTTGTGACAAAGGCTTAGTGAATGGATCAGCTGGTTTTTCAGCTGATGTTATTTTTTCTGCATGGCTATATCGCCTTGCCTAACTATATCTTTGATAATGTGGTAGTGCCTTTCTATGTGTTTGGATTTTGGTGAGACCTTGGTTCCTTAGCCTGTATGACTGCTCCATTATTGTCACAGTGTAATGGAACGGCTGACTCAATGGAAGGAACTACTGTAAGTTCTGTCACGAACTTCTTTATCCAAACAGCTTCCTTTGCAGCATCGATGCGAGAATATACTCACCTACGTAGTGGAATATGCAGTCATGCTCTGTTTGGAACTCTTCCAACTGACTGCACCTCCATTACAAATGAACACATATCCAGAGGTAGACTTTCTATCATCGATATCTGATTGGAAATCAGAATCAGTATAACCATCCAATTGCAAGTCTCCACCTCCATAAATCAAGAATAAATCCTTAGTTCTTCTCAAGTACTTAAGGATATTCTTGACAGCTATCCAGTATTTCAAACCTGGATTGGATTGATACCTGCTAGTCAAACTAATAGCATATGCGATATCCGACCTAGTACACAACATTGCATACATTAAACTTCCAATAGCCGAAGCATATGGAATCCTGGCCATCTTATCTCTTTCTTTAGGTGTCTTTGGAGACATCTCTTTAGAAAGGTGGATACCATGTCTCACTGGTAACAATCCTCTCTTGGAATCAAGCATGTTAAACCTCTTTAACACCTTTTCCAAGTATAGACTTTGGGATAAACCAATTATTCTTTTCGCTCTATCTCTATAGATGCGAATCCCAAGAATATAGGTTTCCTCCCCTAAGTCTTTCATGGAGAATGTATTTGACAACCATACCTTTATAGTCGTCAACATACCTGTGTCATTACCCATCAACAGTATGTCATCCACATATAAGACAAGGAAAGTGATAGCACTGTCACTAACCTTCTTATATACATATGGCTCATCCTCATTTTTGATAAAACCAAAGGATTTAATGGCTTCATCAAAACGGATGTTCCAACTCCTCGAAGCTTGTTTCAACCCATAAATGGATCGCTTTAGTTTGCATACCTTGGAACCATCTTGGGATTCAAAACCCCTAGATTATTCCATGAAAATATTTTCTTCAATGTATCCATTGAGAAAAGCTGTTTTGACATCTATCTGCCAAATCTCATAATCATAGTATGCAGCTATTGCTAATAAAATCCTAATTGATTTAAGTATGGCAACAGGTGAGAAAGTCTCCTCATAGTCGATTCCTTGCCTTTGGCGAAACCCTTTCGCTACTAGCCTTGCCTTATAGGTCTCTAACTTTCCATCAGAACCAATTTTCTTCTTGAAAACCCATTTGTTCCCAATAGGTACAATACCTTCAGGTGGGTCAACAAGATCCCAAACTTGATTCTTATACATGGAATCAATCTCGGATTTCATAGCCTCAATCCATTTTGAAGAGTCTATATCTGATATAGCTTCTTCATAAGTAAGTGGATCATCTCTATGATCTACTTCTTCATGAGTAGACAACTCTTGTTCTTCTTCATGAAGAAAAACATATCTCACTGGTGGGTGAGATACCCTGGTTGTTCTACGAGGAACAGCTGTAGATGTTTCATCAACAGGTATAGGTTGACTAGATGGATCTATATCCATCTGATCTGTTGGTTGGTTAGAATTCTCCAATTCTAACTCTATTTGCCTTCCTTTGCCTCCTTCTTGAACAAACTGTTGTTCAAGAAATGTGGCATCTCTACTTATCACAACCTTTTGTGAAGTAGGCAAATAAAAATAATATCCAAAACTATCTTTTGGATATCCAACAAATCGACTTTTTTCTGATCTGGTCTCCAATTTATCAATGTTCAGCTTTTTGATATAAGCTGGACAACCCCAAATCTTAACATGCTTAAGACTTGGTTTCCTTCCATGCCATATCTCATAAGGTGTGGAAGAAACTGATTTTGATGGAATCCTATTCAGAATATACAAAGCTAATTCTAATGCAAATCCCCAAAAGAAGATTGGCATATCAGTATATCTCATCATACTACGTACCATATCCAATAGGGTACGATTTCACCTTTCAAATACACCATTCAGTTGTGGCGTTCCTGGAGGAGTCAGCTGAGAAACAATGCTATGCTCTCTCAAGTATTCATCAAATTCAGTACTCAAATATTCACCTCCACGATCTGATCGAAGAGCTTTAATACTCTTTCCTGTTTGATTTTCTACTTCAGATTTAAATTCTTTGAACTTTTCAAAAGATTCATGTTTGTATTTCATCAAATACAAATACCCAAACCTTGATTTATCATCAGTAAAGGTAATAAAATAATAAAAACCCCTTCTAGCCATTTTTTTAAATGGACCACATACATCACTATGTATTAGCTCCAAAATATTTTCAACTCTTAGCCCTTGTCCAACAAAGGGTGATCTAGTCATTTTGCCCTGAAGGCAAGATTCACAAGTTGGAGTAGGCTCAGAGCCCAATGAGGATAGAATCCCCATTTTCTCCAGTTTTAAAATCCTATCTTCTGCAACATGACATAACCTTAAGTGCCAAATATATTTTGAACTTGAGTTGGTTTTCACCATGGCATTGCATTCTTTTAGATTACTATACTCTGGACAGTGGAAACACTTTCCTGCTAGCAGTGGAAACACTTTCCTGTTGGTAGTGGAAATACTTTCCTTTACCTTTGTCAACTTTGATCTTTGTTTTTCTGTTTGGTTATCTTCTTAGAAGGACCAAGAATCTGAGGTTTTTTTTTCTTATTGCCCTTCTTCTTGCTAGCTTTCCAGCAGAAGAAGATGCAACCAAAGCTACCTCTTTTCCTTTATTGCCCGGCATATTCTTTTGGGCAATAACCAGCATGTTGAGTAAACCAACTAAGGTGCATTCCTGTTGAGTCATATGGAAATTTGTCACAAAATTCCCAAAAGACTCAGGAAGGGACTGAAGGATCAAATCCATCTGTAGTTGGAAATCCATGTTGAAGTCAAGATGTTCCAACTGCTCAATCAGCCGAATCATCTTGTGGACATAATCCCCAACATTCTGTCCCTCAGACATCCTCATACAGAATAGCTGTCTAGATATCCCATACCTAGCATTCCTGCTGTGCTCACCATACAACTCTTGTAGGTGAAGGAGGATCTCACTCGCACTCTGTATGTTCTCATGTTGCTTCTGTAACTCATTACTCATGGAAGCAAGCATGTAACACTTAGCTCTCATATCATGCTCCTTCCACTCGTCCAAAGATTCAAGTTCCTCTTGTGTGGCCTCTGGATGTAAGGGACCAGGAACATTTGAATCTAGAACATATCCTATATATTCAAGGTTTAGGACAAGTTTCAAATTTCTTAGCCAATCAGACAGATTAGGTCCTGTCAACCTATTATGATCAAGTATGCTTGCAAGGATATTGGATGGTGGTAGTTGTTTTGTGCTCATTTTTATCAGAAAATTAACTACAGAAAATAACCAGATTAATTAGTAAATGTATCATGTAATTAACCAAAATGATTATGGTCTTTTAATCAAATTGGTCCTCCCACTAACTTAGCGAATCCTACACTTTCAAAGTAGAAAATGGAAATCCTAGTTGGATGGATTTCTAGTGGGTGATTGAATTCTTATAATTCTATTGATCATCCTCAGGTACATCCATTATTGGAATTACAATAAACTATAAGTGAGCAACTCCTTGCCCATCACATCTCATGTGAGGTTCAATCCTTTACCTAGCCCCTAATGCTCAAAATCTCAGGTACATCCATTATTGACTTATCTTGCATTAGTTAAGTTGATCCCATTGAGCCAGTAATTATGCAAATAATTTTAATGTTCTCAGGTACATCCAATATTGGCCACTAAACCATTTACATATTTACAACATCTCATGCTTAACAATTATTCTTAAGAAAATCTCTTAAATTAATTGCATCTTATGCAACTATTTAAAATTTCTTAAAATAATTGCCCCAATGCAGGGCCTATGTTATAATTACTTTAATTTTAGCATTACCAACTTAATCATTTGTTTGGAAGATTTTATAGTCATTCTAATTACTATTAAGGTCTCACTTTGCACATTATCCAATTAGCATGCATATATCTGTTAGTAGTATGCCCTAGAGCATATTATTTAGTATGTATCTTGTACATATTTTTAATAATAAAAGGCATTTCCACTTTTCCGTTTACATAATATATTTATGTGTAATAGAAAAGGTCCATTGATATTTTGTTAGAAATATTATTCTTAAGTTGTTAAGAATATGAGTGACAATATTTCTAGCACAAAGTATCATAAATAGATTCACAATCGAGGATACTTCATAATAAGGACATGACTTATCCGAGAGATTTGTATTCATGTTTGTTCCCAGTTATATATATGAGATATAAATAAGATGGATGGGTGAGTCTCATGCCATATAACAAACATGATAGATAAATGATAAAAATAAAAAGTAGGATGGACACTTACACTTAGCACATGCAGTTTTTTACTCTGTCATTTGTTTGTCATAATCATAATCACATATATATAATCTTTAGACTGAGATAGATAGCATTATTATATATATATAGAGTTTTTTGATGATCTTTTTTCTTTGTACTACTATGTATATGGGTATATATGGTGTTGGTTGTTATATGTTATATAATATATATAGTGTTAGGAGAAAGAAGAAGAGATTCTAAGTAAAAAAAAAGAAAAAAAATCCTCATTGTTTTTTTTTGTTCTTTCATGTTTCAAGTTTTATTAGAGATTTATTAGAAAAAGAAAAGAAAAAGAAAAAAAATGAAATCAAATAATTTAATAAGAAAAGAAATAATAAATATAATATAATATGGAGTGGAATTTGACATAAACATATTTGGGATTTTGATTTTGATTTTTGAGAGATTCATAGAGCATGTAACATTATGATATTATTATCATTTCATTTAATAAAAATTATATATGGGGTTTATATGGCATGCTATGCTATGGTGTTAATTATGTCTGGTGTGAGAGAAAAAGAAAAATTTGATGATTTTTAGAAAGATGAAAAGATATTGAATGATATTATCATTGATATCATGATATTGACCAATTGATGAACACAGTAAGTTTACAACACACACACACACATTATATTATTATTAAATTTTTAAATTAAATTATAAATTAAAATAATTTAATTATTAAAATTTTTTAAATTTTTAATTAAAAAAAAAAAATTGCATGATGATTAAAAAAAATCTAGATATTATTTATGTTATATAAATTATTAAATATATTAAAAAAGTTAAAAAATGAATTAAATTAATTAAAAATTATTAATAGATTTTAATTATTTTATTTATTATTTTATATAATTAATTAATTAGAAAAAAATAATTATTTTTTTTAAGAAAGAAAAATTAAGACACATTGGCATTTTTTTTCATTTTTTTTTTGACACGTGGACATGACATGGCATGACATAACACATGGCATTTTAAAAAATGAAAAAAATTTTTTTTTTTTAAAAATAAGATTAAATTAAATTAAATAGGTTTGTGACTTGACACACACAATGATAATGTGTCTAATACTAAGCTAAAATGAAAGGTTTAATGTATGTAAGTTTTTAATGTATTAAACCTAGCTAGCTATGAAAAAAAAAAAAAAAAAAAGCCTCCTCTCTCCTCTCTCTCATCCTCATTTGAGCCTCTCTCTCAGCCTCTCTTCTTCTCTCTTCATTCTTTCAAGAAATTTATCTCTTGAATTATCTAATTAAGAAATGAATTTCTCTAATTCTAAATTCTCTCTCTCTCTAATCTCTAAATTAAAAACTTTGAATTTCTAAATTAATAGAAAGGGCTTTTAAAGGAAGCTGTAGCTGTTCAACTATATCATATAATAGCATACATTCCCATACATCTCATGCATTCATGGATAAGCAATAAATATGGTATGATCATGGACTTTCTAAGGGATTCAATTCTGAGCCACCAAAAATTGAATCAGGGCATTCCTAGGTGCATTTCATTCATTCATTCATTTTATAAGAGTTGCTGAAGGAGTACATAATCAACACTTGATCTTGAATTCCTCCCACTGGTCCCACCAATGCTCTTAACCTCCTTGAACTTCTTGCAATCCAACATTACATGGTAATCCTTGGCATACCAAGGCGAATTTACATGAACTTAAATGAATGAAATTACAACCCAAAAATTATTACAAACTTAATAATACATGCCCAAAATAAATTAAAATAAATTAATTAATTTACAATCCCAAAGAAACATAAAAGAAATAAATCCAATCACATTGGACTTTTATAGTCCATGATCATCCATCATGCATATCACTATTTAACAATTAAATAAAACATATATACTTAAATTAAATTGAATATCTCATATTCAACTTAAAATTCCAGATTCGAATATGATTCAAATAAATTTAAAAATTTAGATTTGAATCTCATTCAAACAAATTTAAAAATTCAGATTTGAATCACATTCAAACAACTTTAAAAATTCAGATTTGAATCACATTCAAACATTTTTTAAAAAATCAAATTTGAATCACATTCAAACATTTTTAAAAAAAATCAGATCTGAATTTTATTCAATCAATTTTAAAAAATCAGATTTAAATATGATTCAAACAACTTTAAAAATTCAGATTTGAATCACATTCAAACAACTTTTAAAATTCATATTTGAATAACATTCAAACAATTTTTAAAATTATGATTTGAATCATAATTTAATTGTGTGATTAAAATTCTAATTAAACAATTTAATTAGACATAGGATGAGCTTTTAGATCATACAACAATTGTAAATTAAAAAGCAAACCTTGCGCTACCTTGAAGAAGCTTTGTTGCCGCCACCAATGGTGGCTTCACCATGTGTGCCGCCACACAACCATTGCAACCAGCAATGGATCAATCATCTCATGATCAAATCACACAATTAAATCATATGATCAACAATCTAAATGACAAATATAGTGGCTCTGATACCAATTAGAGGAACGGAAGCGTGAAAAACAAAAGTTTATACCATTGAATTCAAAATTTTTCACCTAGGGTCACATGAATCATGCAAGATTTTTTTTATCTATTTGATTTCAATGATAAACAACATATTAAAACTCTTTTAATATGTTTTTGGATCTGTATTTGCCATTTAAGATTTTAAAATTAATCAGATTAATTTTAAAACCCTAGATTAAATCAAGAACGATTACACTAACCTCTTGATGCACTGCAGTGTGTCTGAGCCTTTAAGATTCGTCTTTAGGACACCAGATGTTGTCCCTCTAGCTTGTCCACACCAAGAACACCTATGGAAGCCCTTGAACAGCTTCTAAAGCTTTTTTTGTTAATTAGAAATTCAAGTTCTGCCTTTTAAGAGATTAGTGATGTAAACAGGACACTAGAAACAATTTCTAGTGTTCTTAATTCAAGAGATTGATGGCTAATCTCTTTGAATTGATGAGAGATGAAGAAGAATAGATGAAAAGCCTCAAAGTGGCGTGACAAAGGAGAGGAGTGGCTGCTGGTTATTTTTCTTTTTTATAATAACACTTATATAGCTAGCTTAACACATTAAACCCTTGCCACATGTCACCCTTTGATTAGCTCTAGGTTTAAGTGACCCAATCACATTGTGCCAAGTGTCAAACCTATATTTAATCTTGATTTTAATCATCTTACATGATTAAAAACATTTGGCAAGCTTATGTGTAACCCCATGTGTCACCATCTCATGGTGCCACGTGTCACACTGTGAAATGACCAAAATGCCCCTGTGTCTTAATTTTGAGTTCTTAACCCAAAATAATTATTTTTCTTCTTCTAATCAATTTATATCAAATATAAGTTAATTAATTAATCTCTATTAATTAATTTCTCATTAATTAAATTCATATTTAAACACTTTAAATATAAATTTAACTTATACTACACATCCAATAATCTAGATTTGGTTTCAAGTCATGCTAGGGACTTTGTAATCTAATTGCAAACCAAACCTATTCAATTAATTAATTAAACTCTTTAATTAATTAATTAAATCATATTTAAATAGGTGATAACTTGTGTATGTGTGTGACTTACTAGGCTCATCACTAATTGGCAATGAGACATGATATCAACTCTTAATATCATCAGAACTCTTTCTTACCATAAATGATTTCTCTAAATCATTTTATGCACCTCATAGACCATGGTTAACACCTAGCATAGCATGCCATGGCCACCCAATTAGTAATAAGGTTTACCTAAAATGAACCTATAACCATATGTTACCATGCACTAGAATCTCTCCGTTACAAATCCCAACTCAAGCTGGAGTCATGGTTTATGTCAAACTTCGTTTGCTATGAATATTATGTTCTCTTTTAATTCCAGTTCTTGATGAAAAGAATTTTTCTCATCGGAAACTCTTTTCTGAATAAATCTATCTGTCCTTGCCAGGAACTTGAAACATCAAGAACAATTAAATGAACATAGGATTTTATCTCTATTTACTTAGAGGAACATATTCCATCTTGATCAACACCTACCTCCATATATAACTAGTAGAAGCCAACACATGCCCATATACCCATACACAGTACAAGTATGAAAGCAGTATCAAACTCAAACTACCTATATACAAGATAACTGTGCTATCTCAGGTCTAAAGATTATATGCACTGATATGATTTATGACAAAACATTGACAAGAGTTAACTCCATGTGCTTGTCATAAATGTCACTGGTTCGGCCTACTTATCATTTATAAGTGCCTATCATGTTTGTTATATGGCATGAGACTCACCATTCCATCTTATTTATATCTCATATAAATAACTCGGGAACAAACATGAATACAATCTTTCTGGATAAGTCATGTCCTTATTATGAAGTATCCTCGATTGTGAACCTATTTATGATACTTTGTGCTAGAAATATTATCACTCATATTCTTAACAACTTAAGAATAATATTTCTAACAAAATATTAATGGACCTTTTCTATTACACATAAATATATTATGTAAATGAAAAAGTGGAAATACCTTTTATTAATAAAATATGTACAAGATACATACTAAATGATATGCTATAGGGCATACTACTAATAAATAGTATCATGAATAGTAACTCCAAAATGAAAATTTCCAAGAATGTTAGTTTAGGCATATTTGGGCTAGAATTAAGTATTTATGAATTAATTATTGGATTTATTATGAAATAAGATACTGAAACACTATAAATTTTGTGTTTCAGCTGAAAAAGACCCGAAAGGCCTAGAGGCAATTAAGTCCAGGTTTGTGCACAAAAATTTTTAAATTATAGTTTTCATAATGGAATTTGATTTGTTATATATTGTGAATGCTTTTGTTCATTATGAATTTCGATAATGTTGTGTTGCCTATTCTACAATGGAAATTTGGAAAGAAAATTAATCATTGATTTGTATGAAATAGTTGAACAATATAGTTTTGAATTTAGTTATGGCTTTGAAAATCTTATTTGAAAAAAAAAGTGTGTTGCCTACTTGTAAATGAAAAGTTTGGAATGAAATATGATTTGTGAATTGTATAAAATATTTGAATAACTTGATTTAAATTGTTTTTAATTCACACTTGGCATGGCAATAGTAATATGTTCCTCCTCCACTTGTGGGGTGAGTATGATATTTGATTAATTTCCTCCCTCTCTAGCTTCCCAGTATGAGGGGTGAGTGTGGATGAGTACTCATTAGCTAGCTAGCCACCTCCCTCATTGATTTCGATTAGTGAGGGTGTTTGCCTTGTCGTGATGTACACACAGCATGTTCAAAAATTTTGTGTCATGGCCTAAGTTGTGTTAATGTTTGGCAACACTATGTTTATTAAATTGTTTGATCAAGTTGTGCTATATTAAGTTTTGAAAATTATGATTTGTTATAAATGTGATTTGAGAAAAAAAAATGTGAAATGCGATTATGAGATTTTTGAATGATGATTTGTTCATAAATATTTTATATTATGCATTTTATGCTTTATTGTGCACTACTGAGTATTTATATACTCAGCGATAACTTTAACTTACTGTCGCAGATAGAGAAAATGACATAGCAGTAGAGTGAGCTGCTACAGCTAGAGAGGAACACAATTGAAAAATTTTTGTACTGGTATTTGTCTATACCCTGGTAGTTTAGTTTGATGTAAATATGATAGTATGCATATGTATCTCTGTAATTTGAGTAGTTGTACAGATAAAATTGTAATAATATTATTTTTGAGATTTTGCATCTGTAAATTAACTTATGATTGTAAATTAATGATTTAAAATGTAATGTGCATGAGTTATGAAATGTTTTGAGATATTAATTCTTGATTTGAAATTTGGATTTTAAATTGAAATGTTGCTATTGCTGTTGATTTGAAGTTTGGTAGTTGCAAATGGAGTTGTGATTGAGAAATACATTGGGAGTGTTTTTATTTTCAGTTTTTGAAGAATTGTTTTCTCAAAATATAGACGGCACACTGCCAAAATTTTCATAAAAATTGCGGAGAATTTAAATATCCAAAAATTTGATTTATGTTTGGACTCTAAATGAAGGTTTTTAATATTTGAAAAAAATTTTACCCACCAATTCCAAAATGAACGAAAATTGCTTTAAAATCCCTTGTAGTATATTTAATGGGTTACCGGTAGGTGAAGTACCGTAATTCATTAGGTGTACTACGGGAACATGTTACATCTTATGAGGAGTAGAGTGTGACATGTTTAGTTTAACTTAAAGGTCCCTTAGGCAAATCCCACATCGGCAAAGCACGGAGTTAGTCTTGGGTTCAAAATGTAATGATATATAAAATGGGGGAACTAATAACTAGAGGCGCCTTTTGGTGGAATGGCCTGGAGAGTTGGAAGAACTCCAGGGTTAAGCGTGCTCGCTTGAGAGAAATCCTAAGATGAGTGACCTCCTGGGAAGTTCTCCATTCCACCTATGGGACAAAACTGTGAGGCTTATGGCCAAAGCGGATAATTACTCTAGTGGTTGGAGTCCGATCATTACAATTGATATCAGAGCCGCTCATGTGTCCTCTTGGGCGATGGTGGGGCAAACCTCAGTGAGGACGCTGAGTCCCAAAAGGGGGGGGGGGGGGAGAATGGTCCCTTAGGCAAATCCCACATCAGCAAAGCACGGAGTTAGTCTTGGGTTCAAAATGTAATGATATATAAAATGGGAGAACTAATCACTAGAGGCGCCTTTTAGTAGAATGGCCTGGAGAGTTGGAAGAACTCCAGGGTTAAGCGTGCTCGCATGAGAGAAATCCTAGGATGGGTGACCTCCTGGGAAGTTCTCCATTTCACCTATGGGACAAAACCGTGAGACTTATGGCTAAAGCGGACAATTCCTCTAGTAATTAGAGTCCGATCGTTACAAACTAGGCTAACTTTTCTTCATCAAAGTTGTTCCTTATTGTGTCTTCTTTGATTCCCTTTTTGAATCACTCCATTTGGAGTTTTGTAGCTCATGTTATGGTCATTTTACCATAACTGGCCGGAGTGACCTGTACCTAGATTTTCTGGGCAATTTGGTTCTGCCATATTTGGTGCATAAGTTTAGTTGGCAATTTGACTAGGTTATGATCAGAATTTGGATTTGTGTTTTTCATGAAAGTTTTAGGTCTATGTCTCAGATTTCCACTGGTAAAATTTCAGATCAATTGAACTTGCCTACACTGATTTATGACCATTTGAACAAATACTGTTTATTTGGTCATTTTCCAGGGACAGCCTGTTGGTCACCCAGATTAGGGTAATTTTTAGGTCAACTTGGTTTGGTTTTCTAGGCAGGGTTTCTTCACCAAAGTTGTGCCATTATGCCTTATAAAACTTTTTCCATTGGTTTCATTGCATTTGGATTTTTATAGACCAGTTATGGCTATTTTGCCAAAACTGGTCGGGTGAGCTTTAATCCAGGAAATTCTGGGCAGAATGGTTTTGGTCAGTTTGGTGACCTCACTTGGGCTAGCAATTTCATTTGGTTAGAGACATTTCTGGGCTTGGTCTTCTTAATGAAAGTTGTAGTCCTATGTCTAATCTTTCCAATGATCAAAAATCAGGTCATTTGGACCTGTCTAGAGGAAGTTATGGCCAACTGTTCATTTGGTTAATTTTCTGGATTCAGTGTTTGGATTTTCGAATTAGGACAGCAATTTGGTCAAGATTTGGACAAAATTTAGGCATGGTTTCGTTATGAAAAATGGGGCTTTTTTTCCTAGGTTTCATCTCCAATTGGCCTCACACCAATTGGAGCAACACAACTCTAGTTATAGCTCAAACAATACATTGGACTCAAAGGTCCGAATTTCCTACATAAGAATCAACACTCCCAAATTAAATTCTCCCAACTCCACAAACTTCATTTGACATATTTGGCACTTCTAATGGTCATTAAATCATTCTCAATTTAGTCAATTTCAAACAATTTCACCAAATCCCCTAATAGTTAGGTCAAAACCCTAACTCAACATATCCCAAATCATGTAACTCACATCTAAACATTATGACTATCAAGTATACCTATCAATCATCATCCATAGGCATATTTATCATCAATTAAACTCATTATGTCCTCATGTCTCAAGGCTGCTGAAATTTTGATCACCTCACACATCCACTTTTTTTCTTAATTTTTCATGCAAAAACTACTCATTTTAACTTCAATTCAATGTTTAATGAATGGAGAAATGAAGAATAAGCACTAACCCTTTTTTAGCAAAATTTTCTCAAACTTAAACCTCACTTTCTTTTCAATTCTTGGTAGCTAAACACTTCTACAAGGTGTGGGTATAATTTTTAGTGAAGGGACCTAAGGGTTTTAGGGTAAGAATAGAGAGAAATTCAAGCTAGAAGGAAAGAATAAATGGAGGAGTTTCATGGCCATAGTGGTGCGGCTGGTTTGATGGGAGAAGATGGCAGATTGTTGTTTCATTTAATCCCATTTTATCTCTTTTTAATAACTTTAAATATGCTTGTTGTGTTGTGATTGGTGGAGGGCTAACTAATGACATTATGTGATGTCATATTTTCCATTTAATTCATTTTCTTTTTCTTTTTCTTTTCTATTCATTTTCAATTAAATTTTTAGCAATATTTATTTATATTTTATGTCATAATAATTATTTACTTAACTGGACAAATCGGGCAAAAATCATCTCTGAAGATGAAATGACCAAAATGCCCTTCGTTTGGCTTAACAGACTAAAATTGTCTGTATTGATTGAAAATTTTTTTTAAACCTTTTCATGGCATTCTAATGCCATAGAAACCTCAATTACTCTTCTCTGGAGTCCCAAAAATTATTTTATAAATTTTCCTTCTAGTTTAGGGCTCAATAGCTGTGAGAACTGCAACTTTCCATTGGTTTACCCATCGCTAGGGCCCTGGCTCATTTAACTTGGTAAAATTTTATTTCTAAAATTTTTTCTTTATTTTTCTTACACTTATTTGAGTTATTTATGACTCCTCACTGTAGTCTAAATATTTTTCCAGACGTTCTAGCTGTCCAGACCGACACGGATCACTAGAACAGTAGAATGTGTGGAATTGCTACAATAAGGGTGTTACAATTCTTCCCCTCTAACAAAAATTTCATCCTTGAAATTTACCGGGTGTAGGTATCTGAGATAATCCCTTTACCTTTCTATTGCTCCCACTGTCTACTTCTTTTATACATATATGGTACTATTTAGTCTTCTCGAATCTATCATTATACACTTAGTCATATCATAAGGGATGGATACTTTACCTCAAATTCATATTTGGGGCTTCTTGCTCGACATTTGGAAGTGGTGTTACTATTGTACTTGGTCCTTCCATGACCTTTGTCTGGGTCCATGGTAAATTCCTCTTAGGACAATCTTTCAGACGATGGTCTATGGCTCCATATCTACAACAGGCTCCAGTCAATCCCCTACATTCACCTTTATGCCACTTGTTACAATGGCCACATTTTCTTGCTAATCCTAGCGCACTCACTACTAGTGTTTCTGGTTGATCTCTTCTGGGTATAGGCCTGGGTCTGGATCTCCTACTTCGATCATATGTCTAACTTAACTGTTCTCTTGGCCTCTTATTACTATACTGTCCGATTTTCCTTTTTTGCTGATCACCACTCCTCTTCTGTTCCTCTTCATGAACACAGCTAATATATTTCTTTCTGAACTCTATCAGAAAGAATTCCCAAGTTACGTCGACTAGTGGCACTACCTTGGTTACAACATCCCACCACCGATATGCAGCTTCTTGTAACAATGAAACTGCACACTCCAAACTCTGTTCTGGTGTGCAATGGAGCTGCTGCAGGACTCTTTCAGTCATTTCTAACCAATATTCAGCCGCTGAAGAATCGTCTTCCTTTCTACCATTGAAATCTACAGCTCCATACTTCCTAAATTTTCCTAGAGGTGATTTTCGCTGAGGCGGTGGTGGAATAACCCTAGTCATCTGTCGAAAGAATTTAGTTATCTGCTCAAACAAGGCCGGTTGGGGTTGTACAGGCACCTCTTGCACTTATGAAGCAAGATCTCCCCGATTTCCAATATCACTCCCAGTCGAGATACGACTTACTACTTCTTCTTCTACTGCCCTCTGTGATTCTGAGTCCATACCTTAACCTAAAATAACAAAGAAAACAAATCTGCATTAGTGTCACCTCAACTCATATGAATGTAATGCATGTTATGCACACTATCTCATTCTATCTATCTATGCCTAGGAACGGCTAAACTATGCTCTGATACCACAAATGTAATGGCTCGACCCACTAGTGATATTGTCCGCTCTGGGCCGAAGCCCTCACGGTTTTAAAATGCGTCACTAGGGGTTACGAACCACCAACTTATAAACCCAGCATCTCTCCCGTTTTTTGCTGATGTGGGATTTGCCTAGGGTGTTACACTTATCTAGTGAGATATCTCCTCCACTAGATGGGGTGAGTTCCTTCCTCTCTGGCTTGCCAATTGGGGAAGAGTTTGAATGAGTACTCATATATACTAGCTAGCCTTTGTTCCTCCCTTTTAGCCTCAGTTATTGTGAGAGTTTGAAATGTCGTGGTGTACAACCCGACATCTATTATGAATTTTGGGTCATGGGTTCAACTGTGTGAATTGTTAGCAACGCCCTTTAAATTATGCATAGTTTGATAAATTATGGTTAAAATAAATATTTGTCAGTGATTCAAAATATTTTTGTATTGTTTCAAGATTTAAAAGAAATGTAGACAAATAGTTATTATTTGATCAAAACGTTATTCAAATGAATAATTTGTATGAATGAAAATATTGATTTATGAATGTCATGGATTTTGAAGAATTTATAAATTTTAAATTTTTATTTGGTATGAATTGTCAAACATAACTTTTATTAAGTTTTAAATTATTAGTTTGTGCACCACTGAGTTTACCACTCAGCGATAGCTTTGTATGCTGTCGTAGGTGAAAGAAAATATAAAGCAGCTGAGCAAGATTACTGAAAGACATAGTGAGACTATCTTCGGGTATATCATAGGTATACCCTTGTACTATATATTTTGATGTAATTCTGTAATTATATGTATGAAATTTCCTTTGAGCAGTTGTACTAACTCTTTTATAATATATTTTTGGATTGTAATTAAATACAAACTATTATAAGGCTATCTTGAGATTTTATGTATTTATAAAGTTTTGCACTACTAAATTTTTAATGATCCAATGAATGTAAATATTAATTTTATTACCTTAATAAGATATTTCAATGTTTGATTTAATTTAAATGGTGTACTGAGTTGCTTGTGCTGATTTGTGAAATGAGATTGAATAATGGAGTTGTGATTGAGAAATATATTGGGAGTGTCTTTGTTTTCAGGTTTTGAAGAACTATTTTCTCAAAATATAAACGGCACTCTACCGAAATTTTTGTAAAAATTATGGAGATGTTAAATATCTAAAAATTAGATTTATGTTTGGACTTTAAATAAAGGTTTTTAATATCTGAAAAAAGTTTTACCCACCAATTTAAAAATGATCTAAAATTGCTTTAAAATCCCTCGTAGTATATTTAATGGGTTACCGGTAGGTGAAGTACATTAATTCATTAGGTGTACTACGGGAGCATGTTACATCTTACGAAGAGTAGGGTGTGACATATTATACTATAGAAAATAACAAGATTCAAATTAGCATATTGTATCAAGTATATTTACCAAAATGATTATAGTCTTTTAATTAAATTAGTCATCCCACTAATTTGGCAAATCCTACACTTCCAAAGTAGGAAATGAAAATCCCAATTGGGTTGGAATCCCAGTGGGTTATTGAATTCTAATAAAATGTTAATCATTCTCAAGTACATCTTGTAACACTCCGAACCTCCAAGCTCTGAATAATATCATTTTTGGTCTGTGACTTGTACTATTCAAAAACACCTTGAGGATAAAAAAAAAAATAAAATGAAAATTTATTGAGATAGACACAATAAAAATTCAAGTGACCCAAAAATATAAGGACTCATCGGCTATATTGAAAAAGAAGGATTATGACCCGATGGGGGGCATTTGGTCAATTCACCTCAAGAGTTGACTTTTGACCAAAATGTTAATTAATTTAAGTGAAATTAATGAATTGAATTATGGGATAATTTTTTTTAGGAAAAGAGTTCAAGTATAGAGTGAAAGGAAAATAAAAGAAATAAAAATCTAGAATTTTAAGTCCATTTTGACCCAATTAAAATTTTAGGACCAATGGGCTTTGGATAACTCAAGTAAAATTAATTAAATAAATAAAAAATTGGGATAAGGATAAAAGAAAGCCATCTTCCTCCCTCCTCCATTTAGTTGCCACCCCACACACCTCCTCTCCCTCTCTCTTTCTTTCTTTCTTCTTCTTCCTTCTTCCTCTATTAACACCCCTCTCCAAATTCAATTTCTCACCTTTCTCCCATGAGTTTTCCCACCTAAATTGTAGTAGACACCAAAATAAATATTGATTGAAAGATTACAAGCAAGGAGAATAAGAAATTGGGAGAAATTAGAAGTTGGAAAGAAATCATCAAGAGGTAAGCTTCTTTAATGCTTAATTAGTTATACTAGCTTTGAATTAAGTTAACTTATGATGAAATTTCATGAGAAATTGCAAGGAATCATGAATGGAACCTAAACTAGGGTTTTGGCCAATTTGGAAAAAATTAGAGTTTGATGTATTTTAATGTAATTGATGATGAAATCAAGCTTAGTTGAAGTAGTATGCATGATTGGGGTAAAGAAATTGCATGAGATTTGCATAAATTTAATTATGAAAGATTAAGGTTCATGAGAAAATTAAGGCTTTGGTGCTAAAGAGTTAAATTGATGTGTGTAATGTTAAATTATAACTACTTAGCATGAATTGAATGTGGGTTGATGTTAGTTGGTGGAAGGGATTAATGGAATGGTATGGATTAGGGAAAATTGCAAACTTGGGTGTTAAAAAATTGGGATTTTATGCTAAGAAGTGCCATTGATGTGTTTAATGTTAAATTATGATTATTTGGAGTGAATTAAATACGAATTGAGATTGGTTAATGGAAGTAATTGAAGAAATGAAAATTTAACCTAGGGCAGAATTTTATACACTGAGTTCACTATGCTTGGCAAGCCATAAGTTGAGCTACACAACTCCAATTGGTGTTAAGCCAGTTGGAAATGAAACTTGAGACATAAGGCTAGAATTTTTATGAAGATATCCTATCCAGAAATTAACCATAAACTTCCCTAAATGAACATTGAAACTAGAAGCCAAAATCTGGAAATTTAAAAATTTACCAAATGAACAGTAAACTTTGCAAGGCTATAACTCTCTCTAGAAAACTCTGATTTAGGTGATTCTTGAACCAATGGAAACCTAAACCACAGTAGAACATTTCATATGAAGGACTTAAGGCAAAATTATGGACTTAACCCAATCAAATTGCTAAGCAAAGTTGAGTCACCAAATTTGCTAGAATCAGCCTCACGTGAATAGTAAAATTTATTTGACTATAACTTTGGCTACACAACTCCAAATGAGGTGTTCAAAAAGATAAATAAAGATGAGAACTAGAGGGACAATTTTCATGGAGAACACCTCACCAAATTATGATTGAAACTAGATAAAAATTAAGTGCAAAGATTGGGGCACCAAGCTGTCCAAAATCCAAAACTCTTTAAAATTTATAAAGCTAACTTGGGATGTATTAGACATTCATGTAATGAGTACTTGGTAGAATTGAGATGAGTATTGAGGTATTCTATTTGTGTATTTTTTGTAGAGAAAGAGGTTGGGACGGACAAGAAGAAGTAAGTAAAGATAAAGGAGTTCATTGAAAGTTTGTGCATAACTAACCTTTTTCTTCATTTTTGAACTTGTAAATTGTTTGGAATGTGTTTATTTGAATGAGTTTGCTTTGAACGAGTTTACTTTGAATGAAATATGGTTTTTCTCTTACATTTGAGAAATTTGGGTGTTGCCACCTCTATATGAATTTTATGATGATTTGAATGTGTTTATTGGGTTGCAAATGTGATTGTTGATTGAGAAACCTTTGAAAATTATTTTGAAACCATAGTTAGCATGACAGTCCCTTTCGGAACTCTCCAGTAGTAATGACTACTTGGGGTTGATAATTGATATTGATTATGTCTCCCATTAATAACGGTTAGTGGGGTAAAACTATATGAGTACTCATTAGCTAGCTAGCCCTTCCCTCATTAATAAAGATTAGTGAGTTGAGATTGCTTTGTCATGGTGTACAACATGGCATTGATCGTGAAATTTTGTGTCATGGTCTAAACTGTGTGTTGATGTTGGCAACACTTATGCTTTGTGAATGGTGATTTGTAAAGTATGATTTCTCATTCGAAATGTGATTTCAATAAATGATTCTTATGGACTCAGAAAGTTTTGTGATGCTATCATGATTATGCAAATATATGATTTCTTGTATTTGGACAAGTTGTGTTTTACCTTCAGTTTTAAAGTTATTAGTTGTGCACCACTGAGACTTGGCGATAGCTTATTTATGTTGTCGCAGGTAAGGGAAAGGAGAAGGCTGCCGAGTGAAAGACTTAGTAACAGCATTTTGGTTTTGATTGTAGGTATATATCATAAGTATGCCCCTGTAATTTCCTTTTGATATATTTTGTACCTATATGTATAGATGTACGGATATTGAGTAGTTTGTATTTAAAAGCATTACATTGCTATCACATTTTGAGTTTGTAACTATTTGTATTTTATTTTGAAACTTGTGGAAATGTAACTTTTATAATATTTAGTCTATCATTATTTGCAATGAATATTTACATTGAATCTTAATTATTTCCATGCAGTTTTCCACAAAAGAATTGATAAGATAAAAAGCTATGATTTGTTTAAAATCCCTTATAGCATAATTAATGGGTTATCGGTGGGTGTAGTTCGGTAATTCATTAGGTATGCTATGGGAACATGTTATGCCTTGCAAGGGAATAGGTGTGACATGTTTTAATGGTATCAGAGTTATGGTTTTTATGCAAGTTTTGAAATTATAGATTTGAAAAAAAAAAAAATCGATAAGTACAACTGCTCAACTGTCATTAATTGATATAGATAGTGCATTACATCATGAATATGGACTAATGGAGGGAAATCTACTTGTGTTGGTTGTTCAGGGAGTAGAATTCTTTGTTCGTCGGTATGGAAGAGGGGGTCACACAGTAGAGTAATCAAGGGAATAGGTATGACACATCTATTCTTAAATTCATTACAATTTATAAGTGAGTAACTCTTTACTCATGACATCTCATGTGAGGTTCAACCAATTTATTTGGTCTCTAAAACTCAAAACCTCAAGTACATTCATTCTTGATTTATTTTCCATTAGTTAAGTTGAGCTCACTAAGTTAGTAAGCTGACAAATTTGAACCTTAATGATCTCAGGTACATCCATTCTTGGCCACCAAAGTATTTACATACTCACGACATCCCATGCTTAACAATTATTTCAAGAAGTTCTCTTAAACCAAATACATCATTCCTATGTAATCATAGTCAATAATGTAAGTATTTAAAACTTCTTAAATAATTGCCTTAGTGGAGGGCCATGATGCAATTTCCAAAATTACACTATTACCAATTTAATCATTTGATTGGAAGATTTTCTTGGCCGACCTAATTACTATTCTATCTCACTTTGCACATCAACCATTTTGCATGCATATCTTATACACATCATGAATATATATATATCTCATACATACATTCATCAAAATGGAAAAGTAAAATGCATGATCATGGACTATTCTATGGGAATTCAACCCTAGCCACAAGGATTGAATTCTAGGGCATCCTCGGTTATCATTCATCTATTTGCGGCTTGCCTTGATAATCTTAAACTCTTGAAGCTTGTACTCCCACTGATCTCTATCAATGTGTTGGGACTCCTTTTCTTCTTGTAATTCCACCAAGCTAATTACAACATTTATCCTTGGCATACCAAGGTGAATATTACAATAGAATTGAGCATACAAGCTCAAATAAATAAATTACAATCTAAGGAAATCATAATAACTTTATGATACAACCATTGTAAAAATTAAAATTAATTATTAAATAAATTACAATCTAAGGCAATAATCACATTGGTCTCCTAAAGTCCATGATCAACCTTCATGCCAATACACACATTCAACACTTGAACATGCATTTTAATTCCAAAAAGCTCATATTCAAAATTAAATTTACCAATCATAAATCTCATTTACAATCATGTTTTACTGATTTTGGGACTTAGATTAAACATTTTAATCACATTAAAAGCCATAAAAGTGACGAAACACCTTGAACACTTTATTGGCTGAATGGTCACACCAACTTGGCCATAATGGTGCTTCACTCAAAATTTATGATTTTTCTTAGCTTTCCATGGTTCCAAACTCCAACTCATACATGTTAAAAACCATGAAAACAAAGAAATATACAAAAGCAAATTGTTTGGATATAATCAAAATTATGGCCATAAGAACTAAATTTGCTTATAATCAAAACCTAGAGAGGCTTGTGGGGAACCATTTGGCCATAATTTTAATCAAAACAAGGCACATAATCAAATTCTAACCACCTTTTCTGAGGAGTGAAGCCACCAAATGTTGGCTCTCTAGGTTGTCCACACAAGCCTCTTGATCAAGGCTCCTTTGGATCAAGTCAAATCCCTCCTTGGATCTCCAATTGGTTCGGCTAAGATAGCAAGAAGATAAAAAGAAAAATTTCTTGATCTTATGTATGTGGAAGTGGAGAGAAACTATCACACCTTATCTTTTTATAAGATATGACATGATCCCATAATATGCCTGATGAATTTTCGAACTCCATCTATCGATAATTCATTAAATATACTATAAGGGATTTTGAACAATCCTAATTTATTTTCTAATTTAAAATTATCAATTAAAGGGTTATTAGTGACTTCAAGATTAAGAAAATATCAGAAAATTTATTTAAAAGAAGAAATAAGTATTTTTAAAACTTTAATAAATAAGGTGAAAAATCGGCGTGGTGATGGCTAAAAACTCAATTATCCAAAAATTCATACCTGTAGCAATATATATATATATATATATATATATATATATATATATATATATATATATATATATATATCACAAATACTCATCAAATTAATAATTCATCTAATCAACATTTAAGTGGATGTTTCTTTCATTCAAAACCCAAAAGAGAGATTCGTATAAATTTACATTCATTTGAAGTTAACAAAATAATATTACATCATCATTGTATAACTGCTGAAACATTTCCTTAGATACATATAGACTTTATTTACTTCAAAAGCAAAAGTCAAAAGGGTAACCTAAAAGTATACCCTACTGGTACAATAAGGTAGTGTCTATTACTCTCACTCTATAGTCTTTTCTTTTCCTTTACCCGTGACAGTATCAGAAAAAGCTATCGCTGAGTATATAACTCAGTGGTGCACAACTATCAATTTTTAAAATCATCATAAAACATAATTAAACCATGATAAAGTATTCCAAATGTTCAAATTTCTATGAAATATGAAAATAGTAATAATATTCTCAGTCATCAACAAATCGTCAATCACAATCATTTCTTTTCACAACACATTATTTCAAAATAATTAAAAATCAATTGTGTTGCCAACATCACACATTTTAAGCCGTGACACAAAATTTCACAATCAATGATGTGTTATACACCACGACAAAGCTATCTCAACCAAAAATAGCTGTTACTAACTAGGGAAACAAAGCTAGCTAGCAAATATGAGTGCACCCATCCAATCTCAACCTCAACTGGCAAGCCAGATAGGGAAGGTAACATAATCAATCTCAACCTCATTAACCATTATTAATGAGAGAAGCAATCAAAGTTTGTCATGCCAACTGTGGTTTTAAAAAAATTTAAAACAATTTCCATTCAAATCACAATATTTCAAATCATCACAAATCAACATATAGGGTTGGCAACATTTCAATTTAACAAAGCACATCTAAATCACATTCAGTCCGATCACCCTCTTGCTACAATAAAATTAATGGCCAAACGTCCACCTTTTCAATACAACAATACATTCTTTTCAACATTCAAAATATTCTCAAAATAATATAACCAATTCTCAAAGATAAAGTAAATTCACATTTGTTTCATTTGCAAATTTCAAATACAAGAGAAATTCAAGTTAAGCACAAACCATGTCTCAGACTCTTTTCTTTGACTTAATTCTCCCTTTACTCTAAGGTTCTCTTCTCCACTGAAATACACAACTTCAATAGTTTCAATGTTCATTCTAACTTCCATTAATAGCTAACCAATTAAATTCCTAAGATTACTACACATTCTCACTTTTCAAATTTCAGTGCAGCACTCGAATATGCCTTTTAAACTCAATTTCAACCTAGTTTCAATCATAATTTTTCAAAGTGATCTTCATTAAAGTTGCTCCTCTATGTTTTGGCTTTAATTATCATTTTGAATCACTCAATTTGGAGTCTAGATTAATAGTTATGGTTAAAATACTAGGTACTGCTCCTGGGTGTCTTACCCTACAATTCTCAGGTTTTCCAAATTTTCACCAGAAATTGCACTCACTATTTAAGTACTTTACTCCCAAAATTTATAGCAGGTCTCTAAAAAAAAGTTTTAGGCCTTTGTCTTAAGTTTTCAAATCATTTTGTGGCACCTCAATTGGAGATGTATAAACGAAGTTTTGCTCTATTTACATCCTAGAGGTCATAGGGCAAAATTGCTGAGTTGCAGGAAATTTCACTTTTAAAATTCTAATTTGCTCTCACATTTCAACCACTTTGCCCTTACATCTGGGTCTAGGTCAAAACATAAAAGTTATAGTTCTATGTCTTATGTATATTTTGGCTTTGGAATTATGCAATTTTCATTTGTGTAGCTTAAGTTATAGTCATTCTATCAAAATTGTCTAGGTGATAATTTCTCAGGTGTCAAGTCAGTTCTAGAATCAGGGTAGATTTCTGGACTCACTTTGTCAAGGAAATTTATGTAGGTTACTGATAAGTGCATAATTTATTAATTTTACTCCCATCACATTTAGTGTTTTTAATGTGTTTTTATGTTTAATTCAGTTGGTTAAGTATATTTATCTATTAGCCATATGCTTAGAGAGTTATTGAAATACTTGTGTTAAATGGAGAAATTTGACTATTGCTATATTTTTCAGGGTTTTGGTGAAGTTTCGGAGCAATATAGTGTGGAAGGAAGCTTGGAAAGGTTGAAGAAATCTAAAGAACCGAGGAAGAGACAATTTACACGGGCCATGTAACTTGACCCGTGTAAATGTTGGAGACCCGTATAACATTCTGCCAAAAAAAATCCAGAAAACTGAGGAAGAGACAAAGTACACAGGACCTATAACTTGACCTGTGTAAATCTTGGAGACCCGTGTAACTTTCTGTACCCATGCAAAATAAGCCCATTCAGCTCCAGTAAGTTACACGGCCCTGGGCCGTGTAGTGATGCACGAGCCGTGTATCTATCGACAGCCAGATTCCTAATTTTGCTCCAGTTGCAGTTTTTTACAGAGAACCTAACCCTAGACCATTTATTATAAATAAAAGAGTTAGCAGCCAATTAGGGGGGATCCGGAGATTCAGAGACACCTCCAAAATCATTCAGCAGCCTCTCCATTCATCTTTTAGAATTCTTCTTTAGTTTTTCTTTTATTTTTCTGTAAGCCATGAATGGCAAAGTTTTTCATTCAGTTTAAGGGATTTAAGTTCTTTGGCTTGATTTGGGAGACCAGGTTCTTAATTTAATTTATGTCTTTTTGAATATCTATTGTTTTATGATTTATTTGTCTTTGATCTATTGAATGATTTGCTAAAAAGGCATATTAGTTGATTGTTTGATGAGATCAATTGCTAGTTCATCTTCATAATCCGTAATTGTTGTGTAAGATTGAACATAAGTAGCAATTAGGTTTTATTGATTATGATCTCAGTTTTCGATAATAACCTAAGGAAACAATAGGGTGGATTAAATAATTTATGCTTCATAAATTGTTGTTTAGCTTAACTACTTCCTTTTCTTAAAGCAGTTATTAATTTGATGAGGATTGCTTAATACCAACTCAGTTAATAATTAGAATCAATAAGAGTGTTGGGCTCGAATCGATGAGTATAGGGAAGTTAGGGGTTTATCTCACTGTTTGGTAAATCTACGTTAAGTATTTAATAAGAGATAATTATATTTCTTTTGTCTATGATCAAATCAATGCATTGGAATGCGAATTACCTTGGACTGAAGTCTGTTTAAATTGAAAATTTCATATTTAGTTCTTGAATTTCTGATTTCTCCTGATTTTGTTTTATAAAACCCCCCAATCTTTGTCTCTTCCGTTTCCTATTACACAAGTGCATGAAAATCCAATAATTCAGTCTCTAGGGTTTGACCTGGATTTACCATTTGCTACTGAAAATATTTTATAGTTGGTAATTTCAGTTAATTTAATTTCTGGTGGATTCGACACCCATCAAGAAATTTGGCGCCGTTGCTGGGGATTGAAGTTTATTTGATTTCATGTTTTTAGTGTTAGATAATTTTGTTATTAATTATGTTTGTTGTTGTTTTCAAGTTGAAAAAAAAAAAAAGAGTTAAAAATAAATAATTACGGTGTTACTGTTCATTGTTACTATTCATTAAGGATTTTGGTTGAATTTGGAGGGCGGCCTATACTTATTTTGAAGGAAACGATGCTCTGATCAAGACCAATCAATCCATAGGATTCCTTGGCCCCATTCTCTTGAGGCCAAATTCTACTATTTTCTACGGTTTTGAGGTATTTTTCTATTTTTACTTTGATTTCTTTTTGTTTATGACAAGAACTTCCCAATCTGGTGAGTTGATCTTTAATCCGAAAGTAGAAAAAACAACTAAACAGTTGAGAAAATTGGCTAAGCAAGGTAAGCTGATTCTGAGTACATCTGAGGGAGTCCAATCTCCAAGGGAGTTAGGTTTGGATTTGGATTCAGAGTCAAATTCTAAAAACAAAATCATGGCTGCTAGGACTTTGAAAGAGTTGGCTGCTCCTGATCTAAACCAACAGCCTTTATGTATTCAATACCCTGCTTTAAATGTTGCTTTTGAGTTGAAATCTGGACTAATCCATTTGTTGCCTAAGTTTCATGGTCTTGCAGGTGAGGATCCACATAAGCATTTAAAAGAATTTCATATTGTGTGTTCCAGCATGAAACCTCAAGGAGTTTCAGAGGATCAGATCAAGCTTCGAGCTTTCCCTTTCTCACTGGAGGGCACAGCTAAGGATTAGTTATATTACCTTCCTTCTAGATCTGCCAACTCATGCAATGGGATGAAGTAGATATTTCTGGAGAAGTATTTTCCTGCTTCCTGTGCTACCAACATAAGAAAATAAATTTGTGGCATTCGACAGTACAATGGAGAGAGCTTATATGAGTACTGGCAGAGATTTAAGAAACTGTGTGCAAGTTGTCCCCATCATCAAATAAGTGAGCAGCTATTAATTCAATATTTCTATGAGGGACTTCTACCAATGGACCTCATTATGATAGATGCTGCTAGTGGAGGAGCTTTGGTTGACAAGACACTAGAAGAGGCAAGGAGGCTGATTGCTAACATGGCAGCGAATTCTCAACAGTTTGAAATGAGAATGGATCACACACCTATGAAGGTTAATGAGGTAAGTACATCTAACCTTAAGAAACAAATTTCTAATTTAACTTTTTTGGTGAGGTAGTTGGCTGTAGGAAACATGCAAACTGTTAAGGTATGTGGAATTTGTTCGGGATCGGGTCATGCTACTGACATATGTCCTGTGTTACAAGAGGATGAATCAATGCAACATGCTAATGCAGTAGGACATTATGGACAGTCACAACACAGGTATGATCCCTATTCTAGTACTTATAATTCAAGATGGCGAGATCATCCCAATTTGAGTTATGGGAATCAACCAGTGCAAAATCGATATCATCGGCAAAGACCACAAGTGAATCAACCATAACCACCTCCGCCTCTGCCTCCCTCAAATTAAGGTATGTCACTTGATGAAATTGTTAAGGCTTTGGCTAACAATACTCAATACTTTCAACAGGAGACTAGAAATAGCATTCAAAACATAGAGAGGTAGATTGGTCAGTTAGCCTCATCTGTGAGCAAGCTTGAAGCTCAAAGTTCTAGAAAGCTCCCATCTCAAACAGTCATGAACCCCAGAAAAAATGCAAGTGCTATACTATTGCGAAGTGGGAAGGAAGTTGATAACCAGACCCCACATGAGCCAATGAAAAAGAAAGGAGCAAAAAAGTCTGAAGTTCCTGAAGTTGAGGTAAGTTCTGAATCTAAACTGAATAAGGTTAATAATTCTGTTCTTCCTCCATTCCCATGCAGGTTGGCTAAAAATAAGAAAGAAGAACAAGAGAAAGAAATTTTGGAGACTTTTAGGAAGGTGGAAGTCAATATACCTTTACTTGATGCGATCAAACAAGTTCCCAAGTATGCAAAATTCCTTAAGGAATTATGCACTACAAAGTGCAAGTTGAGGAATAATGAGAAGATCAGTGTGGGGGAAAATGTGTTAGCATTAATTCAACAAAAAATACCCCTTAAGTGTAAGGATCCAAGTTCATTTTCTATTCCCTGCATAATAGGTGATTCTAAATTTAAACGTGCAATAGCAGATTTAGGAGCATCTATTAATGTTATGTCAAATTTAATTTTTCAAACTTTAAATTTGGGTCCTTTGAAAGAAACCAGTGTCATTATTCAGTTAGCTGATCGTTTTAATGCTTACCCATTGGGAGTAGTTGAGGATGTGTTGGTGCAGGTTGGAGAATTGATTTTTCCTGCAGATTTTTACATTGTAGATATGGAGGATAATGTTCCCACATCAAAGTTAGCTTTGATTTTGTTTGGAAGACCTTTCCTAAAAACTGCCAAGACAAAAATCGATGTGGATGATGGTACCCTAACTATGGAGTTCGATGGAGAGACTGTCAAATTTAATATCTTTGATGCCATGAAGTATCCTGCTGATGATCATTCTATTTTCTCTATTGATGTTGTTGATACAATTATGCAGGATGTTTTTGAGTTAAGCATGGAGGATGAGTTAGAAGTGGTGATTAGTCAAGAAATTCAAGAAATCAGTACCAATCAACCATTAAGTGTAGAGGTTCAAGAGGCATTAATGGCATTGGAGTCATTACTTCTTGCTCCAAAAAGGTATGGAATATCAAAGATTGACTTATCTGTATCTCACACAAAATTATTACCTTCTGTGGTGCAGGCACCAGTCCTTGAACTCAAGCCTTTACCTGAGCATTTGAAGTATGTTTACTTGGGATACAATGAGACACTCCCAGTTATCATCTCAAGTAATTTAACAAAGATTGAAGAAGACAGATTGACTAGGGTTCTAAGACTACACAAGGAAGCAATTGGATGGGCAATAGCTGACATCAAAGGTATAAGCCCATCAGTGTGCATGCACAGGATTTTACTGGAGGATGAGGCTAAACCGAGTAGAGAAGCTCAAAGGAGATTGAACCCACAGATGATGGAGGATGTGAAGAAGGAGATTTTAAAGCTATTGGATGCAGGAGTTATTTACCCAATTTCATACAGCAAATGGGTAAGTCCAGTCCAATTAGTGCCAAAAAAATCGGGAATCACTGTGGTAGCGAATCAAGATAATGAACTTGTTCCAACAAGGATTCAGAGTGGATGGCATATGTGTATAGACTATCGCAAGCTGAATTCAACAACAAGGAAGGACCACTTCCCACTGCCATTCATTGATCAGATGCTTGAGCGGTTAGCAGGTAAGTCTTATTTCTGCTTTCTTGATGGCTTTTCTAGATATAATCAAATTGTGATTACACTAGAGGATCAAGAGAAGACTACTTTCACTTGCCCTTTTGGAACTTTTGCTTTTAGAAGGATGCCCTTCGGGCTTTGTAATGCACCTGTCACATTTCAGAGATGCATGATGAGCATATTTTCAGATTGCATTGATACTTGTATTGAGGTATTCATGAATGATTTTACTGTGTATGGTGATTCATTTGATGCATGTTTACATCATTTAACTTCTGTTCTTGAGAGATGCATTGAGAAAAATCTTGTTTTGAACTATGAGAACTGTCATTTTATGGTGGAATAGGGGATTGTTTTAGGTCATGTTGTCTCTAATAGGGGTATTAAGGTGGATAAATCTAAAATTGATTTAATTGTAAACTTACCCTACCCCACAACTGTGAGGGAAGTACGCTCTTTTCTTAGTCATGCAGGTTTCTATCGTAGGTTCATTAAGGATTCCTCTAAGATAGCATTGCATTTGTCTAGACTCTTGTAAAAAGATGTTTCTTTTTAGTTCAGTGAAGAGTGCAAGGAGGCTTTTAACAAATTGAAATCTGCATTAACATCACCTCCTATTATCCAGGCTCCTGATTGGACTATACCATTTAAAATTATGTGTGATGCGAGTAATTATGCAGCGGGAGCAGTTTTAGGGTAACGTGTTGGGAAGCTCTTTCATGTGATTTATTATGCATCCAGAACACTAAATTCAGCTCAACACAATTATTCTACAATCGAAAAAGAGTTTTTGGCTATAGTTTTTGCTTTAGATAAATTTCGGTCATATTTGCTTGCTTCTAAAATAATTATCTTCTCTGATCATGCAGCGTTGAAGTATCTCTTGGCAAAGAAGGAAGCAAAACCAAGGTTGATTAGATGGATCCTTCTGATACAAGAATTTGATCTTTAAATCAAGGATAAGAAACGAGCTAAGAACCTGGCAGCAGATCATTTGAGCAGGTTAGTGACACAAGAAGATCCACTTCCTTTACAGGAACTTTTTCCTGATGAGCAGTTATTTAAATTGCAAGGTATGATCCCTTGGTATGCTGATTTGGTGAATTATTTGGTTACTAAGGTTGTGCCTTTTGATTTGAGTAGAGCTAAGAAAGAGAAATTGAAAAGTGAAGCTAAGTATTATGTGTGGGATGACCCGTATTTGTGGAAATTTTGTTCAGTTCAAATTATTGGGAGATGTGTTCTTGATAATGAGATTCAATCTATTCTTGCATTCTGTCATGCCTATGCATGTGGAGGTCATTTTGGACCCAAGAGAACAGGTAGAAAAATATTAGATTGTGGTTTTTACTGGCCCACAATATTTCATGATTCATATTTGATTTGCAAAAATTGTGAACAATGTCAAAGAACAGGAAGTTTAACCCATAGGAATGAGATGATTCAGAATCCAATACTTGTTTGTGAGATTTTTAATGTGTGGGGTATTGATTTTATGGGTCCATTTCCTTCTTCTTTTGGCTTTGTTTATATAATACTTACTGTTGATTACGTTTCGAAATGGGTGGAAGCCAAAGCCACTAGGACTGATGATTCTAAAGTTGTCATAGGTTTTATCAAGTCAAACATTTTTAGCAAGTTTGGAGTTCCTAGAGTTATAATCAGTGATCGGGGTACACATTTTTGTAATAGAACTATTGAGGCATTATTGAGGAGATATGGTGTTTTCCATAGAGTATCTACAGCTTATCATCCTCAAATAAGTGGGCAAACAGAGGTGTCTAATAGAGAGATCAAGTCTATTTTGGAAAAAATAGTGAAACCAAATAGAAAAGATTGGAGCCTTAGACTTGATGATGCATTGTGGGCTTATAGAACTGCTTATAAGACACCAATAGGTATGTCCCCCTTCATATTGGTATTTGGTAAGTTGTGTCACCTTCCTGTGGAGTTAGAACATAAGGCTTATTGGGCTGTTAGACAATGTAATTTGGATTTGGATACTGCTGGTGTGGAAAGAAAATTACAATTGCAGGAATTAGAGGAAATTCGACTTGAGGCTTATGAGAACTCTAAGATCTATAAGGAAAATACTAAGGTATTCCATAACAAAATAATTCTAAGAAAGCAGTTTGTGGTTGGACAAAAAGTTTTATTGCATAACTTCAAACTGAAGCTGATGCCTGGTAAGTTGCGTTCTCGTTAGATTGGACCCTTTGTTGTTACTAATGTGTTTCCTTATGGTGTAGTTGAAATTCAAAGTTTAGGAACTAATAAAGTGTTCAAGGTCAACGGTTATAGACTCAAACCATTTTATGAAGGGTGTTAGGAGCATACAATGGAGGAACTCAAATTAAGTAACCCAATTTATGAGGATTAAGAAGTTTTGCCATGTCGAGCCAACGATAATAAACAAAGGCACTACTTGGGAGGCAACCCATGGGTGGCTTGTTAGCCACAATCAGATTTGTTTTCTTTCCCTTAACTTATTTTATTTTCTAGCATTTTTATTCCTTTTCTTTTGCATTTAGGCTTTACATTGGGGATAATGTAAGTTTTAAGTGTGGGGGAGGAGATATTTATTGTTTTTTTTAAAAAATAATAAATAAATAAATAAATAAAATTTGTTCTTATAAGCTTGATTCATGATTCTATATTAACTCTTGGAGAGAAGTACTTTGTCCTTGAAATAACTTTTCTATTTTAAATTAAATTTTTGAAATTTTAAGCAAGGTAATAGTAACTTTAATGATGGATTTTCCCTCTTCTCCATACCATTGCGAAAAAAATTTTTCCTGCATAAATCATTTAGGCTTGATTTAATGGTGAAATGATTAGTTATATGTGCTTTAAACTAGTCTCATGCATATTTCAGAACTTTGTTTAATCTATCAGGGCACTTTATAATATGTAGATGCATAAATTGGGGGAAATAAAAAGTTGAACTTGAAAATTGCTCCGCTATTTTAGTTAAGCAAACTAACCAGGGGTCTTCATGAACCCCATGTCGATTCTGAGGCCAAACGCTAGCTAAGATGTGAGCAAGGTACTTTTCTGAAGGTGACAGTTAAAAGTAACTGTGACGAGAGAGAAGTTCTAATTTTTAATTAAGAAAAAAAAGAAGCCCATTTCTATCTCCCCTAAGATTTGCAAAGAGCTATAATTGTTGTGCCTCGATAAATTAGCCTTATGTTTTGGTGTGTATTGACTTAAAATTTTATGGAACTCTAATTGTGTGAGCTTAATTGATTTCAAGCCTATTGTTTTATGTTGGAAAATTGTTGATATATTGGTATGGTGTTGATGAAATTTGCTATGATGGTTATTACCTTGCTTGCTTCTTCTTTTAAATTTTTAATCTTTTGTTAGAGAATGTTATAATATGGTGAAGTTAAAGAACTTCTAAGTGGAGTTAATTGAGAATTTAAGTCATGCTTGAGGACAAGGATAGAATAAGTGTGGGGGAATTTGATAAGTGCATAATTTATTAATTTTACTCCCATCACATTTAGTGTTTTTAATGTGTTTTTATGTTTAATTTAGTTGGTTAAGTATATTTATCTATTAGCCATATGTTTAGAGAGTTGTTGAAATAATTGCGTTAAATGGAAAAATTTGACTATTACTATATTTTTCAGGGTTTTGGTGAAGTTCTGGAGCAATATAGTGTGGAAGGAAGCTTGGAAAGGTCAAAGAAATCAAGAAAAATGAGGAAGAGACAAATTACACGGGTCGTGTAACTTAACCCATGTAAATCTTGGAGACTCGTGTAACATTCTGCTAGAAAGAATCTAGAGAACCGAGGAGGAGACAAAGTACACGGGCCATGTAACTTGACCCGTGTAAATCTTGGAGACCCGTGTAACTTTCTGTGCCTATGCAAAACAAGCCCATTCAGCTCCAGTAAGTTACACAGCCCTGGGCCGTGTAGCGATACACGGGCCGTGTATCCGTCGACAACCAGATTCCTAATTTGCTCCAGTTGTAGTTTTTGACAGAGAACCTAACCCTAGACCATTTATTATAAACAGAAGAGTTAGCAGCTGACTCGGGGGATCCGGAGATTCAGAGACGCCTCCAAAATCATTCAGCAGCCTTTCCATTCATCTTTTAGAATTCTTTTTTAATTTTTCTTTTATATTTCTGTAAGCCATGAGTGGCTAAGTTTTTCATTCAGTTCAAGGGATTCAAGTTATTTGGCTTGATTTGGAAGACCAGGTTTTTAATTTAATTTATGTCTTTTTGAATATCTATTATTTTCTGATTTATTTGTCTTTGATCTATTGAATGATTTGCTAAAAAGGCCTATTAGTTGATTGTTTGATGAGATCAATTGCTAGTTCATCTTTATAATCTGTAATTGTTTTGTAAGATTGAACATAAGTAGCAATTAGGTTTTATTGATTATGATCCCAGTTTTCGATAATAACCTAAGAAAACAATAGGGTGGATTAAATGATTTATGCTTCATAAATTGTTGTTCAGCTTAACTACTTCCTTTTCTTAAAGCATTTACTAATTTGATGAGGATTGCTTAATACCAATTCAGTTAATAATTAGAATCAATAAGAGTGCAAGCTCGAATTGATGAGTATAGGGAAGTCAGGGGTTTACCTCGCTGTTTGGTAAATCTACGTTAAGTATTCAATAAGAGATAATTATATTTCTTTTGTCTATGATCAAATCAATGCATTGGAATGCGAATTACCTTGGACTGAAGTATGTTTAAATTGAAATTTTCATATTTAGTTCTTAAATTTCTGATTTCTTCTGATTTTGTGTTACAAAACCCCCCAATCTTTGTCTCTTCCATTTCCTATTACATAAGTGCATGAAAATCCAATAATTCAGTCTCTAAGGTTCGACCTGGATTTACCATTTGCTACTGAAAATATTTTATAGTTGGTAATCACAGTTAATTTAATTTCTGGTGGATTCGACACCCATCAGTTATAGTCGTAATTTGGCTTCATAGCTTTCATATGAAATGTTCCCCTATATCTCAGAATTACAGAGGTTCAAGAATTACTCAATTTGGAGTTTTGTATAGTGAGTTATGCTCAATTTAGTATGTACTATTCATTTGGCCAGTTTTCTAGATTCGAAGCTTGCATTACTAGAGTCTAGCTCTAATTTAGATATCTTCTAGCCATTTTCAGGTCAAGTGTTTTGCATGAAAATTTTAGCATATTGTCTTAGGTTTAATTTCCCATTAGTTTCACATCATTTGGAGTTATGTAGCTCAAGTTATGGGCAAATAACCTTACTGGACTCAAGCTGTCCAGATTCAGCACTTAAGGCACCACATCAATTCACTTAATTTTCCCTCCAAATCTTTAATGTATCTTAACAAATGCACATCAAATTGTCATAATATAATTATATTAGCATTAAATATGCTTCCTACCATGAAAACCCAAATCACATAAAAACCCTAGTTGCCATCTTCCAATTCCAATCAATTTTAAGTTCACAATTATGTTTACAACTTCATTTCAAGCCTAGAAATCAAATTAATTGCATCAAAGTATAAAACTCTTAACTCCACAACCTTTTACCCAAATTCCCCTCTTCACTATTATACCCAATTTCAAGCAATTTCCATCAATTTCAATAACAATTTATACAATAAAACTTGAATTTATAAATAGCTAAGTTCAACTCACAACTTACCTCACTTGGCTCACTTCTATCTTCACAAATCTCCCAAATCACTTTAATTTCTTATTAGCTTTCTTCAAATCAAGGCTTGATTTAGGCTTTTCTCTTGATTTCTTATAGTAATTGTGGAAAAAATCAAGGGTTTAGAAGCTTGAATTGAACAACAATGGAGGTTAGAGAGAGAGAGAGAGAGTGAGGGGCGATACAACAAGGAAGAAGAAGAAGATGATGGTGAGTGACATATTCAAATGGGCATTTATCTTCCCATCAGTCAATTTTGTCTAATATTAAAAATATCTAAATTAATTATAATTATAATTTTATTTATAATTATAACAATTCAATAATTCATCGTATGTCCCTCATTAATTTTCATACTTCTTTCACTTAATTAAATTCCTTTTCAATATATTAATCTCATTTACTTTAATTAACATTTCGGTCAAAAGTCAACTCTTCAAGTGAATTGACAAAAATGCCTTTCATCTGGTTATAGTTCATCTTTTTCAATAATACCGATTAAGTCTATAACTCGATGATCACTTTGATTTTTATTCCACTTATCTTAATTAATTTTCATCTCCTTTTTTTAGTCCTCAAGTTAGCTTTGAATAATACTATTCACATACCGAAAATAGTACTATTCGGAGCTCAGAATTTTTGGGATTTTATAATTCTTCCTCTCTAAAAAGAAAATTTCGTCCTCGAAATTTACCTGGTATTAATCTCTGAATAGTTGTGTATGTTGCCTCCTCATATCCTCTTCACATTCCCATGTGGCTTCTTCTTTGGAGTTGTTCCTCCATAACACTTTCACTCGAGAAATTTATTTATCTCTCAACTACTTTGTCTCCTTTGCTAGAATAGCGATGAGCTCCTCATCATAGGTAAGGTCTGAACTGACTTCAATGGACTCCAAAGGCAATATGTGTGAAGGATCTAACCTATACCTTATGGTCAAAGCGGACAATTCCTCTAGTGGTTGGAGTCCAATCGTTACAATTGGTATCAGAGCTTTGGTTTTTATACAAGTTTTGAAATTGCATGTTTGAAAATTTTTGATAAGTACAACTACTCAATTATCATTATTGATACATATAGTGCATTACATCATAAATATGGACTAATTGAGGGAAATCTCCTTGTGTTGGCTGCTTAGGGAGTAGAATTCCTTGTGATTCAATATGGAAAAGGGGGATCACACAGTAGAGCAATCAGTAGCAGCTGAGGTACAAGGGGAAGCCCCAGCTCCTCTGAATGCCAGTGGATCGGCTGCACCCATCCCACCCATGCGATTTTACGCTCGATTCGCTCAGATGGTCGCACTATTTCAAAGAAATGGTGGCAATATACCATCAAGCTCCTGTGCAAGCACCTCCAGTGCAACCACCATCCCCAGCCAGACAATATGACAAGTTAATGAAGTATGGGGCAACAGAGTTCAAGGGTACAGTGGACCCATTGGAAGCTGAGCAATGGTTAGAACGGATGGAGAGGGTCTTCAAGAAATTGCACTGCATAGATGAGTTGAAGTTTGAATATTCAATTTCCTTGCTGCATGGAGATGCATATGAGTGGTGGAAGACCATTGCCCACAGTTTGGCTGAGCCGCCAGTGCTGACATGGGATGACTTTCTAAGGGAGTTTAGACAGAAGTATGTTCCTGATACCTATGTGGATATGAAGCTACAGGAGTTTCTCAGTTTGAAGCAAGGAAACAAGACTATAACCGAGTATGAGAGAGACTTTTCTCGCCTCAGCCACTATGCTGGAAGCCTACTCACTACCAGTAGAGACAGATGCAAACGGTTTGAGGCTGGTTTGAGGCCTAGTTTAGGATTGCAAGTGGTTGGGTTTCGACATGACAACTTCTCTGGGTTGATATCACAGGCCCTTGAATTGGAAAGGATAGATGTCACACCCTACCCCTCTGTAAGGTATGACATGATCCCGTAGTATACCTGATGAATTACCAACTCCGTCTACTGATAACCCATTAAATACACTACAAGGGATTTTAAAAACTTTTCTTACTTCTTTTACAGTGGTGAGCACTATTTACAGGTGTTAAAGACTTTGGTGAACTGAAGTGAAACAACTAACTCATTTGATTTATTTGGAATATTTGTAAAAATTTTGGCAAGGTGCCATTTGTATTTTGGACAAAACAGTTCTTCAGAAAACCTGTAGAAAGCACTTCAATTATTTTCCAAATCTCAACTCCAACATTTTTCTCAATACAACACATTTCTCAACTCAATTCCATAGAAATTTTTCAAAGTCTGAGATAAGGAAATATAATACAATTCTTATAAGTCAAATAACTCATAATAAATTTACAACTTCAAGGTACAATTTGAATTTATAACTGCTCAAAACCAAAAACAAAATGTACATACAGTGTCATACATTACAGTACAAAATGCAAAATATCGGTATACTCATTATACCAGGTAATCCCTCACTGGATGTATTAGCAGCCTAGTCTGCTGCCTTGTCTGTCTCTCTACCTGCGACAGCAATAAAAAGCTATCGCTGAGACAATGTCTCAGTGGTGCACAACATTAACCAAATACAATTTTAATTCACAATTCATAAATCATATCAATAGTGGATACTTAAAACCATAGTTAAATTCAAGACAATGAATGTCATAAGGAATTTAAACTCCAATTCACAAATTATCAAAATTCATAATAACACAATTTAGTCAAATAGTTTAAGAATACCGTATTGCCAATTCATGCACAATTTGATCAAATAACTGAATAATACCTTTTTGCAAATCAATAACACAATTCGATCAAATAACTGAATAATATCGTTTTGCAAATCAATAACACAATTCAATCAAATAACTGAATAATATCGTTTTGCAAATCAATAACACAATTGATCAAATAATGAATAATATCGTTATGAAAATCAATAACACAATTGATCAAATAACTGAATAATATCGTTTTGCAAATCAATAACACCATTCGATCAAATAATTGAATAATATCGTTTTGCAAATCAATAACACCATTCGATCAAATAATTGAACAATACAATGTTGCCAATCAATAACACAATTTAGGTCATGACACAAATTTTTCCATATATGCCGTGTTGTACACCACGACAAGACATACTCACCCCAATAATCGAAATCAATGAGGGAGGAAGCTAGCTATCTAATGAGTACTCATCCATACTCACCTCGGTGGGAAGTCAAAGAGGGAGGAACATAATCATACTCACCCTGCATCGATAAGTCAAAGAGGGAGGAATAATCACACTCACCCCATTAATGGAGGAGGAACATAATATCCGTGTCATGCCAATTGTGAGTCAAAACAATTCCAAACATTTTATTCAAATGATCCGTAAGAATCCAACAAATTTCCAAAGTTATAATTTCATTCACAAAATGGCAACACAATTCGTAATTCACTTCAATTTCCACAAAAACCATTTATAGTGCTTTTCAATCAATAAGTATCCATCAATATCATTCAAACAATTTTTCACAGTTTCAAACCATTCACAATGTTTTTCAATCAATAAGTGTCCACCAAACACATTTCCACAATTTAAAACAATAATATACAAATAGTCATAATTTATTTCAATTGAAAAATTCAAAAGAAATAGCCGTTGTGCGCAAACCTCGATGATCGTCCCCACAGTCCGACTCAGTGTTTCCTTCCCTATTGCTGAGTCCTTGTTAACTGAGAAACACAATTTGAAGTGTTTCAGTACTAAATTAAACTGTCTCTGTCGATGGTGTTTGGTAAATAATGCACTGAACTCAATTATTCACTTAATCACCTAATATACCGACCCTCGTTGCGTTTTAGGTAAATTAGGTTTTAGTGTCATTAATATGTCACATTCGATAGGGTTTTAGGTTTGGTACATTTTACCAAAGTCATTTTCTTGTTTAGTGCATTTTAATGCAAATTCTTTGGATTCGGGACCTGGTTTGACCTAGCCGGACGATCTAGTTCCTCGGTTTTTGGTCTCGGTCGAAACTACAAACTTGTAGATCTAGGTCTTATGGACCGCGGTGCAAAATTTTAGATCAATCCGAGTTAAGTAGACCAAGTTATGGTCATTACACTATTGCTGGTCAATTGGTATCAAATTAGGTCAATTTTGGGTCAATTTGGTCAACTCTGGTTCGGCCAGTTTTTGGACCCGAACTTGTGCAAGTTGTTTGACTTGCTTATGGTCATTTCTGGGCTTTGGTGTCTTCATAAGACTTGTAGGCATGGGTCTTAACTATTCATGGTTAAAATTTCAGGTCAATTGGACCTGTTTTGAGTGAGTTATGGCCTAAACACTCACTGCTGCCCAATTGGTCATTTTTCAGGTCCTAATTGCACCTAATCCGAATTGGTCATTTTCTTAGGTCACCTTGCAAGCAGAATTTTGGTATGTTTTCTCAATGAAAGTTGGCACATTTTGTGCCTAGTTCCACCTCCAATTGGTCTCATACCAATTGAGGTTACACATTTAAACTTATTAGCTAAAATGTGCACTGCCCTTGGTTACTTTGCTTAACACACATCAATCACACACATTTACCTTGCAATTTGTTCACTTCCTTACCAATTTGTTTTGGTACATTACCAAAAGCATATTCTACTTTACATTAACATTACTTTGGGCAGATTACAATTACCCTCAAAACACCAAATATAATTCACATTTACAAATTCTAAGTACCATTACATACACACCTAACCATTACAAATCTTACATACACTTTACAATATCAATCTACATACATATCCATCAATCCTTCTAGGTCAATATTCTGCCTACACTTTCATGAATACATACATTTACTCAAGTGTTCCCAAGCTGCCGAAAATTGTCCTTCAACATCAAAGTGCCCTACAATTTACCAATTCCCATCCAAGTGCATAAATCACCATATATATGTGAAATAATTCACTAGGATATTAAATCACCAAGATCAACATTATTTCTCATCAATTATATGCATAATAAATCATTAAATGCGTGGCCCCATGGCTGTCCAAAAATGGCTATCTCAATAACTATTTAAACTTTAAAATTTCCTTCACCAAACTAACACCCATTACATGAACATAAAGTTTAACAAAGGAATTCTCAAAAATGTAAACTTACCTTTGATTGTAACTTGCTAAACCTTCACCAAACTTCTCAAATTTGGTATCAATATCTTCCTTGTGATGTGTAGACCATTTTTGATGAAGGAACTCAAGTGATTAGAAGTGAAATGAGTGGCTAGATGAGCTTGCATGAAAAATGGCCATGGTGGTTCCCATTTTCTTCAATTCGGCAATGTTTATGAAATGAGGAAGATGAACATTCTGATGGGTTTAGTGGACTTACATCAGCCACATTTTATGTTTAATTTAATCCTTTAGTGGTCCACTTACTCATTTAATTATATAATAATGCTTAAATATGTTATTTACACATTTTTCACTCCATTTTTGGCTATTTACTTTATGTACCACCAAATTAATTTTTCATTTCATTTTCTAAGTGTAATATTATTTATTTTTAATGGACATTTAGGTCAAAAGACACTTCGGAATGTCAAATGACCATAATTCCCCTATTCAGGTGGCATTCCCGATTTTTCGGTATTACCGGGTTTTGTCTGTTTTTTGATTTCTCACTTTTCTTTGTACTAATTATTTAATTTTTCTTTAATCTTTGTAATGAGATTTATACTTCAATAAGGGTCTATTTATGTCCTAAAAATGTTTTCCAGGTTCCTCGCAAATTGTCACCAACGGTCCACGCCGTGATTTCCCGGTGCGGTCACCCATCGCTAGGTTTCCCGGCTCACTTATTCGGTTACATTTCTTTGCTATGATTTTTCCTTTGTTTTTCTTGTATTTTCTTTTCTTGTATTTCTTTATTTATGTCTCCTCTCTCATATCAAGGTGTGGTTCCAGGCATCCTAGCTGTCCAGATAGCACTGGTCACCGGAACAGCAGAACGCACTACCGAACTTAGGGGTGTTACAATAGAACTAGAAGGGGCATTTGAGAAGGTAATCACTGAAAAAGAGAAGAGCAGTAAGCCTACAGGTCAAAGTCCAAGTAACAAGTCGGGTAAGAGGAAGAGCTTTGGGGGACCAAGTAACAGAGGATCTAGTAGGGAAAGATTCTCAGGGCAGAGGCCACCTAGATCCGGACAGTAGACATCTAAGGGTTCCTTTCCTACCCATGCTTGTGAAACTTGTGGCATGACTCATGGAGGAGTATGTTATAAGGCCATAGGAGCTTGTTACAACTGTGGTGGAAGTGGGCATTTTGCTAGAGATTGCACTAGTGCCCACAGATCTGGACCGCCCACTACCACTCAGGGATCTGTTCAAGGTTCTGCTTCCAGAGGACAACAGACAACTAGTAGAGGAAGAGGCAGGGGTAGAGGTAACACTTCTGGCAACCAGGGCACAGTGAGCCAACCAGAGCAAAGTGGTGCACTATTCAGGGTGTACACCATGCGCCAGAGGGATGAAGCTGAGACATCAGATGTTGTGGCTGGTACTTTCTCCATTTTTGATAGAGATGTATATGTGTTGTTTGACCCTGGTTCTACACATTCTTATGCTAGTGCCAGTATTGCATGCTCTGTTGCTATTCCTTGTGTGAAATTGGATTATGATGTGATAGTGACTAGTCCTTTAGGACAAGAGGTTAGGGTGAACAAATTGTATAAGGATTTTCCTTTGGTGATCCAAGGATATACATTCCTGTCAGACTTAATTGACATGCCCTTTCGAGATTATGATATCATCTTGGGCATGGATTGGTTAGCCAGGCATCACGCCATGATCGAATGTAGACTGAAGACAGTCACTTTTGGTCTTCCCGAGTATGCAGACATAGTGATACACGGGGAGAGGCAGTTATTGCCATCCAACATCATTTCAACTGCACTTGCTAGAAAGATGATTAGAAAGGGATGTGAAGCTTATCTAGCTCATGTGATAGACACCCAGGTGGGGAGTCCAGATCTTAAAGATATTCCTACAGTATGGGATTTTCCGGATGTCTTTTTGGAAGAATTACCGGGATTGCCTCCAGAAAGAGAGGTGCAGTTTGAAATTGAGACTATGCCTGGTGTGGAGCCAATCTCTATCACTCCTTATAGGATGGCACCTGCTGAGTTGAAAGAGTTGAAGGTACAATTGCAGAAATTATTAGATAAGGGTTTCATCCGCCCTAGCATGTCACCTTGGGGAGCACCAGTATTATTTGTGAAGAAGAAGGATGGTACTCTCCGCCTATGCATAGATTACAGATAGTTGAATAAGGTGACCATAAAGAATAGATATCCTCTGCCACGGATCGATGATTTGTTTGATCAGTTGAAGGATGCAACTGTATTCTCCAAAATTGACTTGAGATCGGGCTACTACCAGTTGAGGGTGCAGGAGCAAAGTATTCCTAAAACTGCCTTTAGGACTCGGTATGGCCATTATGAGTTCTTGGTAATGCCATTCGGGTTGACTAATGCTCCAGCTGCTTTTATGGGCCTAATGAACACTATCTTCAAGCCATATTTAGACCAGTTTGTTGTGGTGTTCATTGATGATATTTTGGTGTACTCAAAGAATGCAGAGGAACACGACAAACACTTAAGGATAGTATTGCAGACTTTGAGGGAGAAGCAGTTGTATGCCAAACTATCGAAACGTGAGTTTTGGCTAAAGGAGATTTCATTTTTGGGGCATATTGTATCTGCAGAAGGTATCCAGGTGGATCCTAGCAAAGTAGAAGCCATTCTTAATTGGAAGCCACCTAGAAATGTCACAGAAGTTCGGAGTTTCCTTGGTTTAGCTGGGTATTATCGAAGGTTTGTGAAGGGATTCTCCATGCTAGCATCTCCACTGAGCAAGCTACTTAGGAATGATGTAAAATTTCAGTGGACTAATCGGTGCCAGGAAAGTTTTGATGAGTTAAAAAGGCGTTTAACTGAAGCTCCCGTCTTAACCTTGCCTACATTGGGTAAGGAGTATATCATATATAGTGATGCTTCTCATAACGGATTAGGCTGTGTGTTGATGCAAGATAGAAACGTCATTGCCTATGCTTCACGCAAGCTTAAACTGCATGAGAGGAATTATCCCACGCATGACTTGGAGCTAGTAATTGTCTTTGCCTTGAAGATCTGGAGACATTACCTGTATGGGAAGAGATGTTATATATACACAGATCATAAAAGTTTGAAGTACTTGGGCACATAGAAGGAGTTAAATTTGAGGCAGAGGAGATGGTTAGAACTGATAAAAGATTATGATTGTTTGATAGACTATCAGCCTGGAAAGGCAAATGTTGTAGCTGATGCTTTAAGTCGCAAGACTATGGCTAGTTTGAGGGTTTCTCCTTTGTCCACGGTGCATGAATTAAGGGCATTGCATGCTAATTTGGAGATTAATGAAGATGGGCAGATGGCAGCTACTTGGAAAGTGAAGCCAATGCTGGCAGAACAAATTAAAGCAGTTGCACAGAAGGATGATAAGTATGTGAAGTTGATGGAAGAGGCTCGAGATGGCAAGAAAACATAATTATCAGTAAATAATGAGTGCTTGTTGTTATATAAGGGCAGAATGTGCATTCCTGAGAATGTTGAACTAAGGCAGACCATTTTAAAGGAAGCACATGATTCACCTTTTGCAATGCACCCTGGTGGAACCAAAATGTATAGAAGTGTGAAAGAGCACTATTGGTGGAGAGGATTGAAGAAAGACATTGCAGAATATGTTGCCAAATGCCTAACTTGTCAGCAAGTAAATGCAGAATACCAAGTGCGTGCAGGGTTGCTATAGCCATTACCAATTCCCGAGTGGAAATGGGAAAGAATCACTATGGATTTCGTGACAGGACTTCCACATACACAAAAGAATCATGATGCAGTTTGGGTTATTGTTGATAGATTGACCAAGTCTGCACACTTTTTGCCATTGAGAATGGATTACAGCCTAGAAAGATTGGCCAAACTGTACATTGATGATGTTGTGAGGTTACATGGAGTGCCAGTGTCTATTGTGTTGGACAGAGACCCAACATTCACTTCTAGATTCTGGGGTAGTCTCCAAAAAGCCTTAGGAACTAGATTGAACTTCAGTACAGCATTCCATCGACAGACAGACGGCCAATCCAAAAGGATCATTCAGATTTTGGAGGATATGCTTCGGGCTTGTGTGATTGAGTTTGAAGGGAGTTGGGACACACACTTGCCTTTAATTGAATTTGCCTACAACAACAGTTATCAGTCAAGCATCGGAATGCCTCCATACGAAGCACTTTATGGCAGGAAGTGTAGAACTCCCTTGTGCTGGGATGAAGTGGGCGAGAGGAAGTTGTGTAACATCCCCACTATACGTGTTCTGTACGTTCTATGGCTCCAGTAGTCAAATAACAGTCCAGGCAAGTTAGGATGTCTAGAACTACACTTTGGTGATAGTGAACAAACATATAATGATGAAATAAATAAAAAGAAAATACAAGAAAAATGAAACAAAAAAATGAAAGAGAGAAAATGATGCTAAGTTAAACGAGCCGGCACCGCAGCAATGGGTAACTACACTGGGAAGGCCGTTGCTGACCCCAAGACCGCGGGGAACCCTCTGAATCTAATTTTGAGACATAAATAAAGGTTTATTGAAATGTAATTGACACTAGAAATATCAAAGAAAAATTAATAAATTAGTATAAAGAAAAACGAAAAATCGAGAAACAGACAAAAATCGGTGTTATCGAAAAATCAGGAATGTAACCCGAAGTGGGGTGTTTTGGTCATTTGACACATAGTGTTGCCTTTTGACCTCAATCTCCATTAAAAATAAATGATATTACACTTAGAAAATTTCAAAGAAAAATTAGAAAGTTAGTATAAACGAAAAATAAAAATTAAAGAAATCGGTGGTACAAGGAGTAAATCGGTGTTACCGAAAAAGTCCGAACTTGACCCAAAGAGGGGCATTTTGGTCAATTGACACCTAGAGTTGACTTTTGACCTAAATGTCCATGAAAAATAAGTAGTATTAAATTTTGAAAATGTCATGAAAATAAGAAGTTTTATACATAATGTAATTAAAAGAAATAATGGGGACATAATTGAAATAACTATAAGTTTAATTATACTAATATTAACCTAAAGTGAGTGGCATATATTATATTCATAAATCTTAATTAGTGGAGCATTATGGACGTGTAAAAGCACTAAGTGGACAGATTTTATGAGGAAAACCATTCATTTTCTTCAATTCCACTTCCATGGCCGAATATGGGTCTCCATTTTTCCTCCATGAGAACTCATCATGCAACCTTCAATCCTCCCCCATTTTTAACTCAAAACTCAAGGTTCCCTTCACCAAACTTTGTCTCCACACCATGGGAAGGCTTTGGGCAGCAAGAAAAAGAAGAAATTTCAAGGTTTAGCAAGCTCTAAACAAAGGTTAGTGCTAGTTTTCCTTACCTCACTTAATTAAAATTTGTACTAAGGTTGAGATGAGTTGAATTATTGAAAAATTAGATGGATTGGATGAATATTTAATGGTGATTGAATTTGGCAGCCATGGAACCTAAAGAGGTTTGAATTATCTTTACATGTATTTGATGGGAAATGATATTGATTAAGGTAATTAGAGGTCCTAGCAAATTAACTTTATGTATATGTTGAGATTGAGTGATTGAATTAGGAGTTTGAAAGAATTGTTGAAGACCTTGGATAATTGTTGAATTGGAGTAGCCTTGAGAAGCATGAAAATGGTTAATTTATGCATATTATTGTTGATTAATGATGCTCAATTTATGTGATCATAAGTGGTAGAATTTAATTGTAAGAGTACATGTGAGGTTGACAATGTGAAAGTGGGTTTTGAACAAAATTTTGAAGACTTGGACAATTGAGCTTGAAATTGGCAGCCTATAATGTTATCAATTGTATTTGAATTTATGTAATATATTGATGTGATGTGATGGTATTAAATTGTGGGCAGCATGTGTAGTTAAAATGGAAGTGTTTGTGTAACATAAGTGTTGATGTACATTGAATTTGGGTGGATGTAAATGTTGAAGTTTAATGGTGTATTGTGTGCTTTGTGCCCTTGAGTATTCTTCCTAGAATTCTTGCTGGAATTGTGTACAATATATATATAGAAGTGTTGTTGATTGAATATTGTAGTAATGAGGATGAGAAGGAACATTAAATTGGGAGTGTATGAGCTTTGTGCAGGTTGTGTATTGAGGGCAGCACCTAAATGAGGCCATAAGTGCCAAACTATGAACCCAATTGGTATGAGGCCAATATGGGGTGAAACTAGACACCAAATAGGCCAACTTTCATGTAGAAAGGTTGCCAAAATTCTGCCTAGAAACTGACCTTAAAAAGTGACCAAATCCGGATTAGTCCATTTAAGGCCTGAAAACTGACCATTTGGGCAGCAGTTAGTGTTTAGGCCATAACTCACTGAAAACAAGTCCAATTGACCTGAAATTTTGACCATGAATAGTTAAGACCTATATCTACAAGTCTTATGAAGACACCCAAGCGCAGAAATGACCATAAGAAAGTCAAAAAGCTTGCACAAGTTCGGGTCCAAAAACTGGCTGAACCTAAACTGACCTAAAATGACCTAAAGTGACTAATTTTGATACATTTTGACCAGCAATAGTAAAATGACCATAACTTGTTCTACATAACTCAGAATGACCTGAAATTTTGCCCCGCGTTCCATAAGACATAGACCTACAAGTTTGTAGTTTGGACCGAAACCCAAAAACCTAGGGAACTAGGTCATCCGGCTAGGTCAAAATAGTACACCGAAATCCGATAAATTGCAATAAAATGCAATACACTTGGAAATGAAATTGGTAACATATACCAACATTAAAGGGCTATAAAATGTGACATATTGGTAACATTAGAATTGACTCACATAGAGTGCATCAAGGGTCAACATTATAGGTTGACTAATGAAATAAATTGAGGGGAATAGCACCAAGAGAAATAGGACTTTAAGCTAGACAAATCTAGCAAACAAAAATTGAGAAATTGACCAAATTTCGCACTAAAGGTGCAATCTGTCCAACTTTAGTAAATTGACCATATCTTGGTTTATAGAACTTAGAATGACCTAAAATTTTGCCCCGCGTGCAATAAGACATAGAGCTACAATTTTTCTTCTTTGACCAAAAGCTAAAAACCAAGAGAAATAGGACTTTAAGCTAGACAAATCTAGCACACAAAAATTGAGAAATTGACCAAATTTTGAAGTAAAGGTGCAATCTGTCCAGCTTTAGTAGATTGACAATAACTTGGTCTATACAACTCAAAATGACCTAAAATTTTGCCCCGCGTGCAATAAGACATAGAGCTACAATTTTTCTTCTTTGACCAGAAGCTAAAAACCAAGGGAAATAGGACTTTAAGCTAGACCAATCTAGCACACTAAAATTGAAAATTGTTAATTACATAAAATGATGCTTGAAGTGATTTGGCAATGAATGCCAACTTGTGAAAAGGGCAAATTGCATTATATTGACAACATATTGAATTGTAAATTGTGACATGTTGATTCTAGAATCAACCTATCCATGATGCATAAAAAGGTCAATAATTTTATTGACTAGTGAAAGGCATAAAGATGTATCAACCCTATGAATAAAGAATTAAATATGTAACATTGTAATATGCCATAATGTGCCTAGTTGACTAGTTTGGATAGGTTGGCATGCTAATAGGATTCTGACAGCTGTTCTGTAAATGACTTTACGTCATACTATGTTTTATGGCTTATTATGCCATACTATGATTTTAATAGCCTATGGCTATACAGTTTGTGTTATTATACTCGGCTTAATGCCTGAATTATATGGCTTTTTAGCCACACTGTTTGCACACCGGGAGACACTTTGTGACCGATGGTGTGACGGCCCGAGGTACTAGGTACCTAGTGCTAGTATATCCGTTTATCCAGTCTGGTTAGTGTATAGGCTATATGGGCAGTCATTTAAAACATTATTCAATTTAGGAAGCTAAGTTAAGTTAAGTATAATGAAATTTCAGTACAATTAAATTAAGTATTGAATGAATGAGTAAAGGAAATTAGCAAAAGCAACGTAACAAAAATATAAATCGCAGAATCGTAGAGACTTGAAATACAATACAGTTAGAATAATTTGTATACTGGGTAGTATTACTGAAAAGTTATAACTAAGCACTTCCAAAGAGGAACAAACTAGTATATAAGATCGTTGATACTAGAAATACCATACCAAATTAAATTGATTCCTGGATATTCGAAATGATGATTTATTTCTTTCTTTATTTGTATATATTATTTCTTGTTATACTATTACACCACTAAGCAAAAATGCTTAGCGCGATGGAATTGCTTCCTCGCACAGGTACTGAAGGTAAAACCAGTAGACTGTCGACTGAGATTTTTGGAGTCCAGATCTGCAGAAGTGTCAGAAGAATTGAAAGTTGTCACCTCCTCAGCAATGCATGTAGATAGGGCTCATTTTAAGCATGTTTTATAATCTGTACATTATAATTACTGCTATTATTGTAATGTGAATTAGTAACTGTAATTTTATTTGTATATTCTGTACTTGAAAAATTTATGTACTTAGTTGGCAAATTATGCAAAATAATAAAATGTAAGAATTTTGATATATGAGTTAAGTATCTGATCATGATTATTCTGATTGAGATTGAGTATGAAAAATTTTGAGACTGATTCTGAGTTGTGAATTTGAGTATATATTGAAATTGTTTTTGGCAGTTCGTAAGAATCATAGTCCAAATTATCGCCAAAGACTGTTGGATTATCATTGAAATTTTTGAATTTTCCAAATTAGTCAGATTTTGATAAAAGTAAAAATAGCCTAAACCTCAGATAAAGTTTTTGAACAAGTAAATCTAGAACTATAATGAAATCGATAAGATCAGTGCTCCAAAGACGCCGTAGCACGCCTTGCTCAGCTACACTGTAGACGGGTGAGGGGTGTTACATTTAGTGGTATCAGAGCACGGTTTAGGCGTTCCTAGGCAAAGATAAGTGGAAAGATAGTGTGTATACATGCATTGCATTCATAAGAGTTGAGGTGACACTATGCAGATCTGTTTACTTTTGATTATTCAAAGTTAAGATATGGACTTAGAGTTGCAGAGGGTATTAGAAAAAGAAGTAGAAAACCTAGATCATGAGGTTATAACGTAGTGACTATGTAATATTCTTGATGTTTGTATTTTAAGTCACAGACATTCTGATGCGACATGGGATTATTGTATAGAGCTACGTGCTTCCTCATGGTACAATAAACTAAGAATATTTGTAAGTAATCTATAATTTGATACAGTTACGCCTGAATAGAGTACTATTACGGGAAATAAATGTGAAAATTCTAGTCAGAAATTTAAAACTTCAGAACTAGCCTATCGAAAGACTACACTTCTAAGGTAGCTAGAGTAAGTGACTCGGTTACACTAATGTGGACTACCATTACCACAAAAATTACTATGAGCTTAGAGAATCTAGTATGGCTATAAATTAGAAAGAACACCTTGAGGATGAAGATATCTGGACATTGATATGGAGTCTTATCAATAGTTTAATATTTTTGACAGGAAGGAATGATGTAGGTATTTGAGAATACATTTAGAAATTGTATTGATGCTCTCTCCGGAAGCAAGAATAGATACCTTCCATTGATGGAGTTATTTTGGCTGAGCTGCAAGTGAAGCCGAATCTATTACAACAGATACAGGATGGGCAGAAGACAGATGGGAAATTAATGGCTGTTATGGGCAAAATCACTGAGGGGAAGGAAACTGAATATGAAGTGAAAGAAAATGGGTGCCTATACTATAAATAAAGAGTGTGTATTCCAGATGATAACGAATTGAAAACCAGTCTTCTGAAAGAAGCACATAACAAAGGTGTATTCTATGCACCCAGGAAGCACAAAAATGTACCATAACCTGAAACTCCGATACTGGTGGCCAAGTATGAAGAAGGACATAGTTGACTATGTAACTAGATGCTTGACATGTCAGCAAGTCAAAGCAGAACATCAGGTTCCATCAGGTTTGTTACAGCCCATAAACATACCTGAATGGAAATGGGATCAAGTCACTATGGACTTTGTCAGTGGTCTACCTCTCACCCAGAAGAAGCATGAAGCAGTATGGGTGATTGTGGATAGGTTAACCAAATCAGCACATTTTCTGCTAGTCAAAACTGACTACTCACTGGAAAAGCTAGCAGAATTGTACATCAGTGAGATAGTTAGACTACATGGAATTCCACTTTCCATTATATCTGATAGAGACCCTAGGTTTACATCTAGATTTTGGAAGAAATTACAAAAATCCTTGGGCACACAACTCTATTTTAGTACGGCTTTTCATCCTCAGACGGATGGACAGTCAGAAAGAATAATCCAGGTCCTTGAGGATATGCTGAGAAGTTGTGTTATTGAGTTTGAAGGAAGTTGGGACAGATACCTTCCACTAGCAGAATTTGCATATAATAATAGCTATCAAGCTAGCATACAAATGGAACCCTATGAAGCACTGTATGGGAGAAAATGCAACACCTGTATGTTGGACTGAATTGGGTGAAGATAAGCTAGTGGGGCCAGACCTGATAAAACAGACAGAGGAAAAGGTGAAACTGATAAAGGCCAATTTGAAAGTTGCCTCAGACTGACAGAAATCTTATGCTGACTTGAAAAGAAAGGACATTGAGTATGAAGTTGGCGAGAAAGTATTTCTCACAGTATCACTATGGAAGAAAGTGTTGAGATTCAGGAAAAAGGGAAACTTAAGACCTAGGTTTATTGGCCCATATGAAGTTATTGAACGTGTGGGGCCAGTAGCCTACAGATTTGCCTTACCACCTGAGCTAGACAAGATACATAATGTGTTCCATGTCTCGATACTCAGAAGATACAGATCAGATCCTTCACATGTCATCTCAGCAGAAGAAATTGTGGTACAACCTGACTGACATATAAAGAAGAACCAATTAAAATCTTGGCACGAGAGGTAAAAGAGCTCAAAAATAAGACAATCCCACTAGTGAAAATCCTATGGAAACACCACAACACTAAGAGGCAACATGGGAGAGTGAGGAGACAATGAAACAACAGTTCCCTTAGCTCTTTACATCAGGTAAATTTCGAGGACGGAATTTTTATTTAGAGGGGAAGAGTTGTAACATCCCCACTATACGTGTTCTGTACGTTCTATGGCTCCAATAGTCAAATAACAGTCCAAGCAAGTTAGGATGTCTAGAACTACACTTCAGTGATAGTGAACAGACATATAATGATGAAATAAATAAAAAGAAAATACAAGAAAAATGAAACAAAAAAATGAAAGAGAGAAAATGATGCTAAGTTAAACGAGCCAAGACTGCAATGATGGGTAATCAGACTGGAAGGCCGTTTGACCCGGTCATCATGGAACCCTCTGAATCTACTTTTGAGACATAAATAAAGGTTTATTGAAATGTAATTGACACTAGAAATATCAAAGAAAAATTAATAAATTAGTATAAAGAAAAATGAAAAATCGAGAAACAGACAAAAATCGGTGTTACCGAAAAATTGGGAATGTAACCCGAAGTGGGGTGTTTTGGTCATTTGACACATAGTGTTGCCTTTTGACCTCAATCTCCATTAAAAATAAATGATATTACACTTAGAAAATTTCAAAGAAAAATTAGAAAGTTAGTATAAACGAAAAATAAAAATTAAAGAAATCGGTACAGATAAGGAGTAAATCGGTGTTACCGAAAAAGTCAGAAATTGACCCGAAGAGGGGCATTTTGGTCAATTGACACCTAGAGTTGACTTTTGACCTAAATGTCCATGAAAAATAAGTAGTATTAAATTTTGAAAATGTCATGAAAATAAGAAGTTTTATACATAATGTAATTAAAAGAAATTATGGGGACATAATTGAAATAACTATAAGTTTAATTATACTAATATTAACCTAAAGTGAGTGGCATATATTATATTCATAAATCTTAATTAGTGGAGCATTATGGACGTGTAAAAGCACTAAATGGACAGATTTTATGAGGAAAACCATTCATTTTCTTCAATTCCACTTCCATGGCCGAATATGGGTCTCCATTTTTCCTCCATGAGAACTCATCATGCAAGCTTCAATCCTCCCCCATTTTTAACTCAAAACTCAAGGTTCCCTTCATCAAACTTTGTCTCCACACCATGGGAAGGCTTTGGGCAGCAAGAAAAATGTCACACCCTACCCCTCTGTAAGGTATAACATGATCCCATAGTATACCTAATGAATTACCAACTCCGCTTCATCGATAACCCATTAAATACACTACAAGGGATTTTCAAAACTTTTCTTACTTCTTTTACAGTGGTGAGCACTATTTACAGGTGTTAAAAACTTTTGTGAACTGAAGTGATAGAACTAACACATTTGACTTATTTGGTGTTTCTGTAAAAATTTTGGCAGAGTGCCATCTGTATTTTGGATAAAACAGTTCTTCAGAAAACCTGTAAAAAGCACTTCAATATATATTTGCAAATCTCAACTCCAACATATTTCTCAACACAACATTTTTCTCAACTCAAATCCGCAGTGATTTTTCAAAGACTGAGATACAAGAAATATAATACAAAACTATTTAAGTATGGTATTTCCACAAGTATTAAGCATTGTTATGGATTGAATAAACTATGTTTTGGAAAATTGTGATATAACATGTTTTGAAATGTGATGGTAATTTTCATGGAAAATGCAAATTTATGATTTGAATTGTGATGAGCATAAAAATTATTGGATATTGGAATTGAATTTGAATCGAATTATATTGTGATTTAAGCTCACTAAAAGGATTGTGATATTGTTTTATATCTCACTATAGATGCTTGACTAGGTTATTACCCGTCTCTCTCATTTGTTGAGAAGACAATGGAGTTAGTTGTGTTTTGATTATCATGGTACGTGCACAGGCTTAGATTTTCCTCTGATTTGAGGTTAGATCTAAGTTTATTTTATCGTTATGGCCCTTGCGGAAGATTCATTATTGTGATGGTACTGTGCACGATGATTCGACCTCCCCGACCATAGGGAGTTAGAATCTGATTCGACCTTCCCGACCATAGGGAGTTAGAATCCCATCGAATATGGCCCTTTCGGATTAGTCTTGCATGGTTAGTGAGATAAAGAATGATTTTTGAGATAAAGAATGATTTTTGAGATAAAGAATGAGTTTTGAGATACAGTATGATTTTTGAGATACAGTATGATTTTTGAGATACATAATGATTTTTGAGATACATAATGGCTTTTGAATGGTAAGGAATTGTGATTTCAATTATGGTTTATGTATAATTGATTTTGTTGGAATTACTTAAATGGTTAGTCATGATTTGATAAATTAAATTTTGTGATCAAAGTCATTTATACAAATGATTTACATTATTGGCAATGAATATTTTGAGTTTTGGAATTTGATGAGTATTCAGATTTCCAAATTATTTATCAAATTTTGTCAATGTATATTGTACTATGTTTTAAATTATAGTTGTGCACCATCGAGTTCACCACTCAATGATAGCTTTGTATGTCGTCGCAGTAAGAAGAGCATAGAGCAAGAAGTAAATTTCCTTGAAGATATATTGAGATCACCTCGGGTATATCATAGGTAGACCCATGTACATAGGATGTGATGTATGCATGTAATAATATGTATGTAAATTATTTGAGCAGTTGTATAGATACTCTTGTATAATTTTTTGGTATATAATTAAATGTAAATTATTGTAAATGTAAATTTGAGATTTCATTTACTTAAATAGTTTTGTATTATATTTCTTGTATCTCATCTTTGAAAAATCATCATGGATTTGAGTTGAGAAAAATGTTGTGTTGAGAAATATGTTGGAGTTGAGATTTGCAAATATATATTGAAGTGCTTTTACAGGTTTTCAAGAACTGCTTTATCCAAAATACGGATGGCACTCGCCAAAATTTTCTGAAACACCAAATAAGTCAAATGTGTTAGTTCTATCACTTGATTCACAAAAGTTTTTAACACTGTAAATAGTGCTCACCATCAGAAAAGAAGTAAGAAAAGTTTTGAAAATCCTTGTAGTGTATTTAATGGGTTATCGTGAGAGAGTTGGTAATTCATTAGGTATACTACGGATCATGTTATACCTTCAGAGGGGTAGGTGTGACATGTTTAAGTGGTATCGAGCAATGGTTTTAAAGTAAATTTCGAATCGTGAATTTGAAATCTTTTGTCAGAATTACAATCGCCAAATGTTTGATACATATAGTACATTTACATCATAAATGTGAACTAATGGAGAGGAATCTCCTTGTGTTGGTTGTACAGATAGAAAATTCGTGAGAAAAGATATGGAAGAGAAGAATGAGACAATAGAACAGTGTGATGGCAGAGAACAAGTTGAGGCCCCACCCACAAAATGTCGAAGGCCCGACTGTACTGGGCTTTACCGTACAAATTATCGCACAAATGGCCCAAAGAAATAGCTACTTTCTTCCAACAAATGGCTGATAATCTGTCAGCCCAAGCCCAAGTACAGACACAACCCCCACAAGGGCAGTGTGAAATAGAAAAGAGGGAGAAACCTATGGGTCAGAGCTCGAACAGTAATTTGAGAAAGAGAAAAGAATTTGAGGAACCCCAAGCTCAGGGATACGATAGAGGTGGATCATTAGGACAGAGACCACCAAGGTTCAGTCGTCGAACAACTAGAAGTTCCTACCCTTCCCGCCAATGTGAAACTTGTGGAAAATATCATGGTGGGATATGCTATAAGGCCTCTGGAGCCTGCTACAATTATGGAAAACTAGGACACTTTGCTAAAGATTGTGCTAAACCACCTCGACCGCTCTCCGAGTTCACAGCACCACAATCGAGTCAAGATAGAAATAGAGTTGGTACTCCTCACCATTATAACACAGTGAATCAACCCGAATATAGTAGCGCACCAGTCGGGGTGTCCACTATGCGCCAAGTAAAAGGAGCAGAAACTTCAGATGTAGCTACTGGTAAGTTCTTAATTTTAGTTATTATTTGATCCCAAAGACTACTTAGTTGTGTGTTAGTGTCGAACTATATGTTCTGTTGTCATTCCTTTACATGGGAACGAATTTTGATGTATTAGTGACTAGTCCTTTAGGATAATAACTATAATAACAAGTATGATTGACATTACTTTTGGAAGAATTGTTAGCTAAAAGTATTTTCTAACATACCATAAATTATAAAGCTAAATGGCGAGCCTACTTAATGTAAGGCAAGAGGACCTAAAAGTAAGTTACAGTAATAGAATTACTCTAGATGAGGGCAAAGATGTTACTGTTAGTAATTATCAAAGGAAATTGTAATCAGAATCGGTTTGGGATATTAGTGGATTTGAGAAAGATAAGATGTTAGAAAACCTAGTCCATGAGGTTATAACGTAGTGACTATATAATGTTCTCGATGTTTGTATTGTAAGTCGCAGACAAAGATCGATTAATCGGATTATTGTGTAGAGCTACGTGTTTCCTCGTGGTACAATAAGTAAGAATATTTGTAAGTAATCTATAAATTGATACAGTTGCACCCGAATAGGGTACTATTACTGGAAATAAATGTGAAAATTTTAGTCAGAAATGTAAAACTTCAGAGCTAGCCTATCAAACGACTACACTTGTAAGGTAGCTAGAGTCAGTGACTCAGTTATATTAATGTGAATTACCTGTACCACAGTAATTGCTATAAGCTTAAAGATATCAGTACGGCTTATCATCCTCAAATGGATGGACAATCGAAACAAGTAATTCAGGTAAATTCGGAAACTCATTGAGTTCCTATAAATAATGAAATGAAATGATAATAATAATCGGTAAAATGTGACAAGCCCTTAAGAATATATCGAGAACTTGTGTCATTGAATCCGAGAGGAGATGGGACAGATACATCCCACTGACAGAATTTGTATACAATAATAAGTATCAAGCTAGCATACAAACGGCACCCTATGAAACACTGTAAGGGAATGGATAACTATGGATTTTATGATGAGATTTCCGAGGACACAGAATAGTCATGATGCGGTATAGGTCATAATTGACAGACTAACCAAGTCTGCTCACTTTTTGCCAGTCCGGATGGACTCTAGCCTAAAAAGATTGGCCAGATTATACATATATGAAATTGTAAAATTGCATGGAGTGCCAGTATCGATTGTGTTTGACAGAGATCCTAGGTTCACTTCTAGATTCTGGGGTAGTCTTCAGAGAGCCCTAGGAACTAGATTGAACTTCAAAGACAAAGATTCCACCCATGCATGACATGGCCATCCAAAGGGTAATTCAGATATTGGAGGATATGCTACGGGCTTGTGTGATTGAATTTGAAGGTAGTTGGGATACATACTTGCCTTTGATTGAGTTTGCTTATAACAACAACTACCAATCAAGCATTGGGATGCCTCTATATGAAGCTTTGTATGGCAGAAAGTGCAGAACTCCCTTATGTTGAGATGAAGTAGGTGAAAGGAAAATGATTGGACCAGAAATTGTTCAGCAGACAGAGGAAAAGATTAGATTGATCAGAGATAGACTCAAGGCTGCATCAGACCGTCAGAAGTCTTATGTTGGTTTGAAAAGAAGAGATATTGAGTATGCAGTGGGTGATAAGGTATTCCTCAAAGTTTCTCCTTGGAAGAGAATTATGAGATTTGGCAGAAAGGGGAAACTGAGTCCTCGTTTCATTGGACCATATGAGGTTCTGGAAAGAGTGGGTCCTTTGGTATATCAGTTGGCATTACCTCCAAAGCTAGCAAAGATACACAGTGTTTTCCATGTGTCCATGTTAAGGAGGTATAGATCTGACCCATCTCATGTACTATCAGTTGAAGAGATTGAAGTAAACCCAGACCTCACATAAGAGGAAGAACCCATAAAAATTCTGGCTTATGAGGTGAAGCGGTGAGGAACAAACAGATACACACAGTTAAAGTCTTTGTGGAACCATCATTCAGGCCAGGAAGCTACTTGGGAACGTGAAGAGGATATGAGGAGACATCACCCACAGCTGTTTAGAGACTAATGCCAGGTAAAATTTCGAGACGAAATTTATTTAAGGGGGGGAGAATTGTAACACCCCTAAGTTCGGTAGTGCGTTCTGCTGTTCCGGTGAACAGTGTTGTCCGGACAGCTAGGATGCCTAGAACTACACTTCAATATGAGTGAGGAGACATAAAATAATGAAATACAAGAAAAGAAAATATATGAAAAACAAAGGAAAAATAATAGCAAAGAAATGTGATCAAGTTAAATGAGCCGGGAAACCTAACGATGGGTGACCGCACTGGGAAGCCACGGCGTGGACCGTTGACTAGCCCTGGACTGCGGGGAACCCTGGAAAACATTTTTAGGACTTAAATAGAACCTTATTGAAGAATAAATATCATTAGAAAGATCAAAGAAAAATTAAATAATTAGTACAAAGAAAAGTGAGAAATCGAAAAACAGACAAAACCCGGTGTTACCGAAAAATCGGGAACGCAACCCAAACAGGGGCATTATGGTCATTTGACATCCCAAATTGTCTTTTGACCTAAATGTCCATCAAAAATAAATAATATTACACTTGGAAAATATAATGAAAAATTAATTTAGGGGTACCTAATGTAAATAGCAAAAATGGGGAGTTAAATGTGGGAAATTGAAACTTTTGAATAAATTAACATTATCTTTCCACTTAGTGCTCCACTCACACCTAAAGTGGACCACTTAATCTGCATTTGGACAGCAGATTCATTTCCTTCTTCAACCTCAAAAATTCAGCCGTGAGCCTCCAAGAAGAACTCCATGGCCAAAGCTTCCAAGCTCCATGCATGAACTCCAATCTTCACTTTCATGCCATAAATCCAACAAGTCCCTTCATGAAAGTTTGTCTACTCATCACAAGGAAGAGTTTGATACCAAATTTGAGAAGTTTAAGCAAGGTTTAACAAGCTCCAACCATAAGGTAAGTTAGCATTTTTGAAGATTTCTTTGATAAACTTTGTATACATGTTATGGGTGTTGGTTTTGTGAGGGAAATTTTTGAGTTTGAAGAGTTATTGTTGTGTTCATTTTGGACAGCCATGGAGTCATGTAGTTGATGAAATAATTGTGCATATATTTGATGAGAAATGGTGTTGATCATGATGATTTAATAACCTAGTGAATTACTTCATATTTATATGGTGATTTTTGGCACTTGGATGGGAATTGATGAATTGTAGGACAATTTGGTGTTGAAGAAGATTTTCGGCAGCTTGGGGACACTTGAATAAATGTATGTATTCATGGAAGTGTTGGCAGAATATTGACATAGAAGGATTGATGGATATGTATATGAACTTGTTGTGTAAAGTGTATGTAAAAACTAGTGATGTTTATGTGTATGTGTAATGGTATTTGAACTTTGGGAATTAGAGTTATATTTGGTATGTTGAGGATAATTGTAATCTGCCCAAAGTGATGTTAATGTAAAGTAATATATAGTTTTGGTAATGTACCAAAACAGATTTGGTAGGGAAGTAAACATATTGCAAGGTAAATGTGTGTAATTGATGTGTGTTAAGCAAAGTAACCAAGGGCAGTGTACATTTTAGCCAATAAGTTTAAATGTGTAACCCAATTGGTATGAGGCCAATATGGGGTGAAACTAGACACCAAATAGGCAAACTTTCATGTAGAAAGGTTGCCAAAATTCTTCCTAGAAACTGACCTTAAAAAGTTAACAAATCCGGATTAGTCCATTTAAGGCCTGAAAACTGACCATTTGGGCAGCAGTTAGTGTTTAGGCCATAACTCACTGAAAACAAGTCCAATTGACCTGAAATTTTGACCATGAATAGTTAAGACCTATATATACAAGTCTTATGAAGACACCCAAGCCCAGAAATGACCATAAGAAAGTCAAAAAGCTTGCACAAGTTCGGGTCCAAAAACTGGCCGAACCTAAACTGACCTAAAATGACCTTAAGTGACTAATTTTGATACATTTTGACCAGCAATAGTAAAATGACCATAACTTGTTCTACATAACTCAGAATGACCTGAAATTTTGCCCCGCGTTCCATAAGACATAGACCTACAAGTTTGTAGTTTGGACCGAAACCCAAAAACCTAGGGAACTAGGTCATCCGGCTAGGTCAAAATAGTACACCGAAATCCGGTAAATTGCAATAAAATGCAATACACTTGGAAATGAAATTGGTAACATATACCAATATTAAAGGGCTATAAAATGTGACATATTGGTAACATTAGAATTGACTCACATAGAGTGCATCAAGGGTCAACATTATAGGTTGACTAATGAAATGAATTGAGGGGAATAGCACCAAGAGAAATAGGACTTTAAGCTAGACAAATCTAGCAAACAAAAATTGAGAAATTGACCAAATTTCGCACTAAAGGTGCAATCTGTCCAACTTTAGTAAATTGACCATATCTTGGTTTATAGAACTTAGAATGACCTAAAATTTTGCCCCGCGTGCAATAAGACATAGAGCTACAATTTTTCTTCTTTGACCAAAAGCTAAAAACCAAGAGAAATAGGACTTTAAGCTAGACAAATCTAGCACACAAAAATTGAGAAATTGACCAAATTTTGAAGTAAAGGTGCAATCTGTCCAGCTTTAGTAGATTGACAATAACTTGGTCTATACAACTCAAAATGACCTAAAATTTTGCCCCGCGTGCAATAAGACATAGAGCTACAATTTTTCTTCTTTGACCAGAAGCTAAAAACCAAGGGAAATAGGACTTTAAGCTAGACCAATCTAGCACACTAAAATTGAAAATTGTTAATTACATAAAATGATGCTTGAAGTGATTTGGCAATGAATGCCAACTTGTGAAAAGGGTAAATTGCATTATATTGACAACATATTGAATTGTAAATTGTGACATGTTGATTCTAGAATCAACCTATCCATGATGCATAAAAAGGTCAATAATTTTATTGACTAGTGAAAGGTATAAAGATGTATCAACCCTATGAATAAAGAATTAAATATGTAACATTGTAATATGCCCTAATGTGCCTAGTTGACTAGTTTGGATAGGTTGGCATGCCAATAGGATTCTGACAGCTGTTCTGTAAATGACTTTACGTCATACTATGTTTTATGGCTTATTATGCCATACTATGATTTTAATAGCCTATGGCTATACAGTTTGTGTTATTATACTCGGCTTAATGCCTGAATTATATGGCTTTTTAGCCACACTGTTTGCACACCGGGAGACACTTTGTGACCGATGGTGTGACGGCCCGAGGTACTAGGTACCTAGTGCTAGTATATCCGTTTATCCAGTCTGGTCAGTGTATAGGCTATATGGGCAGTCATTTAAAACATTATTCAATTTAGGAAGCTAAGTTAAGTTAAGTATAATGAAATTTCAGTACAATTAAATTAAGTATTGAATGAATGAGTAAAGGAAATTAGCAAAAGCAACGTAACAAAAATATAAATCGCAGAATCGTAGAGACTTGAAATACAATACAGTTAGAATAATTTGTATACTGGGTAGTATTACTGAAAAGTTATAACTAAGCACTTCCAAAGAGGAACAAACTAGTATATAAGATCGTTGATACTAGAAATACCATACCAAATTAAATTGATTCCTGGATATTCGAAATGATGATTTATTTCTTTCTTTATTTGTATATATTATTTCTTGTTATACTATTACACCACTAAGCAAAAATGCTTAGCGCGATGGAATTGCTTCCTCGCATGTGCATCAAGGTAAAACCAGATCGTCGATCGAGATTTTTGGAGTCCGATCTGCGAAGTGTCGGAAGAATTGAAAGTTGTCACCTCCTCAAGAATGCATGTAGATAGGGCTCATTTTAAGCATGTTTTATAATCATACATTATAATTACGCTATTATTGTAATGTGAATTAGTAATCGTAATTTTATTTGTATATTCGACTTGAAAAATTTATGTACTTAGTTGGCAAATTATGCAAAATAATAAAAGGTAAGAATTTTGATATATGAGTTAAGTATCTGATCATGATTATTCTGATTGAGATTGAGTATGAAAAATTTTGAGACTGATTCTGAGTTGTGAATTTGAGTATATATTGAAATTGTTTTTGGCGTTCGGAAGAATTAGTCCAAATTATCACAAGACTCTGTTGGATTATCATTGAAATTTTTGAATTTTCCAAATTAGTCGATTTTGATAAAAGTAAAAATAGCCTAAACCTCGATAAAGTTTTTGAACAAGTAAATCTAGAACTATAATGAAATCGATAAGATCAGTGCTCCAAAGACGCCGTAGCACGCCTTGCTCACTACAATCAGACGTGAGGGGTGTTACATTTAGTGGTATCGAGCACGGTTTAGGCGTTCCTAGGCAAAGATAAGTGGAAAGATAGTGTGCATACATGCATTGCATTCATAAGAGTTGAGGTGACACTATGCAGATCTGTTTACTTTTGATTATTCAAAGTTAAGATATGGACTTAGAGTCGCAGAGGGTATTAGAAAAAGAAGTAGAAAACCTAGATCATGAGGTTATAACGTAGTGACTATGTAATATTCTTGATGTTTGTATTGTAAGCTGCAGATTACAGTACCGACATGGGATTATTGTATAGAGCTACGTGCTTCCTCATGGTACAATAAACTAAGAATATTTGTGAGTAATCTATAATTTGATACAGTTACGCCCGAATAGAGTACTGTTACAGGAAATAAATGTGAAAATTCTAGTCAGAAATTTAAAACTTCAGAACTAGCCTATCGAAAGACTACACTTCTAAGGTAGCTAGAGTAAGTGACTCGGTTACACTAATGTGGACTACCATTACCACAAAAATTACTATGAGCTTAGAGAATCTAGTATGGCTATAAATTAGAAAGAACACCTTGAGGATGAAGATATCTGGACATTGATATGGAGTCTTATCAGTATTTTAATATTTTTGACAGGAAGGAATGATGTAGGTATTTGAGAATACATTTAGAAATTGTATTGATGCTCTCTCCGGAAGCAAGAATAGATACCTTCCATTGATGGAGTTATTTTGGCTGAGCTGCAAGTGAAGCCGAATCTATTACAACAGATACAGGATGGGCAGAAGACAGATGGGAAATTAATGGCTGTTATGGACAAAATCACTGAGGGGAAGGAAACTGAATATGAAGTGAAAGAAAATGGGTGCCTATACTATAAATAAAGAGTGTGTATTCCAGATGATAAAGAATTGAAAACCAGTATTCTGAAAGAAGCACATAACAGTGTGTATTCTATGCACCCAGGAAGCACAAAAATGTACCATAACCTGAAACTCCGATACTGGTGGCCAAGTATGAAGAAGGACATAGTTGACTATGTAACTAGATGCTTGACATGTCAGCAAGTCAAAGCAGAACATCAGGTTCCATCAGGTTTGTTACAGCCCATAAACATACCTGAATGGAAATGGGATCAAGTCACTATGGACTTTGTCAGTGGTCTACCTCTCACCCAGAAGAAGCATGAAGCAGTATGGGTGATTGTGGATAGGTTAACCAAATCAGCACATTTTCTGCTAGTCAAAACTGACTACTCACTGGAAAAGCTAGCAGAATTGTATATCAGTGAGATAGTTAGACTACATGGAATTCCACTTTCCATTATATCTGATAGAGACCCTAGGTTTACATCTAGATTTTGGAAGAAATTACAAAAATCCTTGGGCACACAACTCCATTTTAGTACGGCTTTTCATCCTCAGACGGATGGACAGTCAGAAAGAATAATCCAGGTCCTTGAGGATATGCTGAGAAGTTGTGTTATTGAGTTTGAAGGAAGTTGGGACAGATACCTTCCACTAGCAGAATTTGCATATAATAATAGCTATCAAGCTAGCATACAAATGGAACCCTATGAAGCACTGTATGGGAGAAAATGCAGAACACCTGTATGTTGGACTGAATTGGGTGAAGATAAGCTAGTGGGGCCAGACCAGATAAAACAGACAGAGGAAAAGGTGAAACTGATAAAGGCCAATTTGAAAGTTGCCTCAGACTAACAGAAATCTTATGCTGACTTGAAAAGAAAGGACATTGAGTATGAAGTTGGCGAGAAAGTATTTCTCAAAGTATCACTATGGAAGAAAGTGTTGAGATTCAGGAAAAAGGGAAAATTAAGACCTAGGTTTATTGGCCCATATGAAGTTATTGAACGTGTGGGGCCAGTAGCCTACAGATTTGCCTTACCACCTGAGCTAGACAAGATACATAATGTGTTCCATGTCTCGATACTCAGAAGATACAGATTAGATCCTTCACATGTCATCTCAGCAGAAGAAATTGTGGTACAACCTGACCTGACATATGAAGAAGAACCAATTAAAATCTTGGCACGAGAGGTAAAAGAGCTCAGAAATAAAACAATTCCACTAGTGAAAATCCTATGGAAACACCACAACACGGAAGAGGCAACATGGGAGAGTGAGGAGACAATGAAACAACAGTTCCCTTAGCTCTTTACATCAGGTAAATTTCGAGGACGGAATTTTTATTTAGAGGGGAAGAGTTGTAACATCCCCACTATACGTGTTCTGTATGTTCTATGGCTCCAATAGTCAAATAACAGTCCAAGCAAGTTAGGATGTCTAGAACTACACTTCGGTGATAGTGAACAGACATATAATGATGAAATAAATAAAAAGAAAATACAAGAAAAATGAAACAAAAAAATGAAAGAGAGAAAATGATGCTAAGTTAAACGAGCCTACACGCAAATGATGGGTAATCAGACTGGAAGGCCGTTGTCGACCCAGTCATGAGGAACCTCTGAATCTAATTTTGAGACATAAATAAAGGTTTATTGAAATGTAATTGACACTAGAAATATCAAAGAAAAATTAATAAATTAGTATAAAGAAAAATGAAAAATCGAGAAACAGACAAAAATCGGTGTTACCGAAAAATTGGGAATGTAACCCGAAGTGGGGTGTTTTGGTCATTTGACACATAGTGTTGCCTTTTGACCTCAATCTCCATTAAAAATAAATGATATTACACTTAGAAAATTTCAAAGAAAAATTAGAAAGTTAGTATAAACGAAAAATAAAAATTAAAGAAATCATGTACAAGGAGTAAATCGGTGTTACCGAAAAAGTCTGAACTTGACCCGAAGAGGGGCATTTTGGTCAATTGACACCTAGAGTTGACTTTTGACCTAAATGTCCATGAAAAATAAGTAGTATTAAATTTTGAAAATGTCATGAAAATAAGAAGTTTTATACATAATGTAATTAAAAGAAATTATGGGGACATAATTGAAATAACTATAAGTTTAATTATACTAATATTAACCTAAAGTGAGTGGCATATATTATATTCATAAATCTTAATTAGTGGAGCATTATGGACGTGTAAAAGCACTAAATTGACAGATTTTATGAGGAAAACCATTCATTTTCTTCAATTCCACTTCCATGGCCGAATATGGGTCTCCATTTTTCCTCCATGAGAACTCATCATGCAACCTTCAATCCTCCCCCATTTTTAACTCAAAACTCAAGGTTCCCTTCATCAAACTTTGTCTCCACACCATGGGAAGGCTTTGGGCAGCAAGAAAAAGAAGAAATTTCAAGGTTTAGCAAGCTCTAAACAAAGGTTAGTGCTAGTTTTCCTTACCTCACTTAATTAAAATTTGTACTAAGGTTGAGATGAGTTGAATTATTGAAAAATTAGATGGATTGGATGAATATTTAATGGTGGTTGAATTTGGCAGCCATGGAACCTAAAGAGGTTTGAATTATCTTTACATGTATTTGATGGGAAATGATATTGATTAAGGTAATTAGAGGTCCTAGCAAATTAACTTTATGTATATGTTGAGATTGAGTGATTGAATTAGGAGTTTGAAAGAATTTTGAAGACCTTGGATAATTGTTGAATTGGAGCAGCCTTGAGAAGCATGAAAATGGTTAATTTATGCATATTATTGTTGATTAATGATGCTCAATTTATGTGATTATAAGTGGTAGAATTTAATTGTAAGAGTACATGTGAGGTTGACAATGTGAAAGTGGGTTTTGAACAAAATTTTGAAGACTTGGACAATTGAGCTTGAAATTGGCAGCCTATAATGTTATCAATTGTATTTGAATTTATGTAATATATTGATGAGATGTGATGGTATTAAATTGTGGGCAGCATGTGTAGTTAAAATGGAAGTGTTTGTGTAACATAAGTGTTGATGTACATTGAATTTGGGTGGATGTAAATGTTGAAGTTTAATGGTGTATTGTGTGCCTTGTGCCCTTGAGTATTCTGCCCAGAATTCTTGCTGGAATTGTGTACAATATATATATAGAAGTGTTGTTGATTGAATATTGTAGTAATGAGGAGGAGAAGGAACATTAAATTGGGAGTGTATGAGCTTTGTGCAGGTTGTGCATTGAGGGCAGCACCTAAATGAGGCCATAAGTGCCAAACTATGAACCCAATTGGTATGAGGACAATATGGGTTGAAACTAGACACCAAATAGGCCAACTTTCATGGAGAAAGGTTGCCAAAATTCTGCCTAGAAACTGACCTTAAAAAGTGACCAAATCCGGATTAGTGCATTTAAGGCCTGAAAACTGACCATTTGGGCAGCAGTTAGTGTTTACGCCATAACTCACTCAAAACAGGTCCCATTGACCTGAAATTTTGACCATGAATAGTTAAGACCTATATCTACAAGTCTTATGAAGACACCCAAGCCCAGAAATGACCATAAGCAAGTCAAAAAGCTTGCACAATTTCGTGTCCAAAAACTGGCCGAACCTAAAATGACCTAAAGTGACCAATTTTGATACATTTTGACCAGCAATAGTAAAATGACCATAACTTGGTCTACATAACTCAGAATGACCTGAAATTTTGCCCCGCGTTCCACAAGACATAGACCTACAAGTTTGTAGTTTGGACCGAAACCCAAAAACCGAGGGAACTAGGTCGTCCTGCTAGGTCAAAATAGTACACCGAAATCCGATAAATTGCAATAAAATGCAATACACTTGGAAATGAAATTGGTAACATATACCAATATTAAAGGGCTATAAAATGTGACATATTGGTAACATTAGAATTGACTCACGTAGAGTGCATCAAGGGTCAACATTATAGGTTAACTAATGAAATGAATTGAGGGGAATAGTACCAAGAGAAATAGGACTTTAAGCTAGACAAATCTAGCGAACAAAAATTGAGAAATTGACCAAATTTCGCACTAAAGGTGCAATCTGTCCAACTTTAGTAAATTGACCATATCTTGGTCTATAGAACTTAGAATGACCTGAAATTTTGCCCCGCGTGCAATAAGACATAGAGCTACAATTTTGCTTCTTTGACCAAAAGCTAAAAACCAAGAGAAATAGGACTTTAAGCTAGACAAATCTAGCACACAAAAATTGAGAAATTGACCAAATTTTGAAGTAAAGGTGCAATCTGTCCAACTTTAGTAGATTGACCATAACTTGGTCTATACAACTTGAAATGACCTGAAATTTTGTCCCGCGTGCAATAAGTCATAGAGCTACAATTTTGCTTCTTTTACCAAAAGCTAAAAACCAAGGGAAATAGGACTTTAAGCTAGACCAATCTAGCACACTAAAATTGAAAATTGGTAATTACATAAAATGATGCTTGAAGTGATTTGGCAATGAATGCCAACTTGTGAAAAGGGTAAATTGCATTATATTGACAACATATTGAATTATAAATTGTGACATGTTGATGCTAGAATCAACCTATCCATGATGCATGAAAAGGTCAATAATTTTATTGATTAGTGAAAGGCATAAAGATGTATAAACCCTATGAATAAAGAATTAAATATGTAACATTGTAATATGCCCTAATGTGCCTAGTTGCCTAGTTTGGATAGGTTGGCATGCCAATAGGATTCTGACAGCTGTTCTGTAAATGACTTTACGTCATACTGTGTTTTATGGCTTATTATGCCATACTATGATTTTAATAGCCTATGGCTATACAGTTTGTGTTATTATACTCGGTTTAATGCCTGAATGATTATATGGCTTTTTAGCCACACTGTTTGCACACCGGGAGACACTTTGTGACCGATGGTGTGACGGCCCGAGGTACTAGGTACCCAATGCTAGTATATCCGTTTATCCAGTCTGGTCAGTGTATAGGCTATATGGGCAGTCATTTAAAACATTATTCAATTTAGGAAGCTAAGTTAAGTTAAGTATAATGAAATTTCAGTACAATTAAATTAAGCATTGAATGAATGAGTAAAAGAAATTAGCAAAAGCAACATAACAAAAATATAAATCGCAGAATCGTAGAGACTTGAAATACAATACAGTTAGAATAATTTATATACTGGGTAGTATTACTGAAAAGTTATAACTAAGCACTTCCAAAGAGGAACAAACTAGTATATAAGATCGTTGATACTAGAAATACCATACCAAATTAAATTGATTCCTGGATATTCGAAATGATGATTTCTTTCTTTCTTTATTTGTATATATTATTTCTTATTATACTATTGCACCACTAAGCAGAAATGCATAGCGCGATGGAATTGCTTCCTCGCGCAGGTACTGAAGGTAAAACCAGTAGACTGTCGACTAAGATTTTTGGAGTCCAGATCTGCAGAAGTGTCAGAAGAATTGAAGGTTGTCACCTCCTCAGCAATGCATGTAGATAGGGCTCATTTTAAGCATGTTTTATAATCTGTACATTATAATTACTGCTATTATTGTAATGGAATTAGTAACTGTAATTTTATATGTATATTATGTACTTGATAAATTTATGTACTTAGTTGGCAAATTATGCAAAATAATAAAATGTAAGAATTTTGATATATGAGTTAAGTATCTGATCATGATGATTCTGATTAAGATTGAGTATGAAAAATTTTGAGACTAATTCTGAGTTGTGAATTTGAGTATATATTGAAATTGTTTTTGGCAGGTTCAGAAGAACTGTTAGTCCAAATTATCGCCAAAGACTCTTTGGATTATCATTGAAATTTTTGAATTTTCCAAATTAGTCAGATTTTGATAAAAGTAAAAATAGCCTAAACCTCAGATAAAGTTTTTGAACAAGTAAATCTAGAACTATAATGAAATCAGATAAGATCAGGTGCTCTAGCACGCTGTGTAGCACGCCTTGCTCGGCTACACTGTAGACGGGTGAGGGGTGTTACAAGTTGATTGGTCCAGAATTAGTGCAACAGACAGAAGAAAAGGTTAAGCTCATTAGAGACCGACTCAAAGTTGCAACGGATAGACAGAAGTCCTACATTGACCTAAAGAGAAGAGATATTCGGTATAGTGTGGGTGACAAGGTGTTCGTAAAAGTTTCCCCATGGAAGAGGATCATGAGGTTTGGTAGAAAGGGGAAACTAAGTCCTCACTTCATTTGGCCGTATGAGGTTCTGGAAAGAGTGGGTCCATTGGCATATAGACTTACATTGCCTCCGGAGTTGAAAAAGATTCACAATGTCTTCCATGTCTCCATGTTAAGGAGGTACAGATCAGACCCCTCACACATTTTGCCAATAGAGGAGATTGAGGTGAATCCAGACCTTACATATGATGAAGAGCCCATAAAGATCTTGGCACATGAGGTGAAGCAGTTGAGGAACAAACAGATACCTCTAGTCAAAGTGTTGTGGAACCATCATTCAGGCTAGGAGGCTACATGGGAGCGTGAGGAGGACATGAGGAGACAGCACCCACAACTATTCAGAGACTGAGACCAGGTAAATTTCGAGGACGAAATTTATTTTTAAGGAGGGGAGAATTATAACACCCCGAACCTCCGAGTTATGAATCGTACCATTTTTGGTCAGTGACTAATACTATTCAAAGACACCTTGAGGACCAAAAATAAATAGAAAATTAATTGAGATAGACACAATAAAAATTCTAGTGAACAAAAAAAAACTAAGGACTCATCAGGTATTATAAAAAGAAGGATTATGACCTGATAAAGGGCATTTTGGTCAATTCACATCAAGAGTTGACTTTTGACTAAAATGTCAATTAAATTAAATGAAATTAATGAATTGAATTATGGGATAAAAATTGAAGAAAAATTCAAGTAAAAATATGTAAGGGAAAATTTAAGAAATGAAAACTTAAACTTTCATTTCCATTATGACAAAATTAAAATGAAAGACTTATGGGCTTTTGATAGTTAAATTTAATTATTTAATTAAAAGGAAAAATTAAGTGTAAATGTAAAAAAGAGAAAAAAAAGGGAATAAAAATTTAAGTTTAATTATCCTTATGACACAATTAAAATTTATAATTTTAATAAGCTAATTTTGGGGATAAATATATATATATATATATATATATATATATATATATATATATATATATATATATATATATATAAGAAGACAAATGTCTTCTTCATTTCCTTTTTTTCATAAGAGGCCACCACCCTCTTCTCTTTCTTTTTCTCTCTCTCTTTCTCTCTCTCTCTTTTTCTCTTCTTCTTCCCCTTATTGATTTCCCCTCCCAAGTTTTAATTCCCTTAAATTCCCTTCATAAATTCCATAGCCCACTAAAAGAAAACATCAAAGAGATCTTTGATTGAGAGATTAAAAGCAAGGAGAACAAGAATTGGAAGAAAAGTGAAGTTGGAAAGAAATCAACAAGAGGTAATTTTCTTTTCATGTTAGATTAGTTGTATAAGCTTGGAATGAAGTTAATTTATGATGAAATTTTATAAGAAAATAAAAGAAAACATATATGGAACCTAAACTAGGATTTTGGCCAAATGGGAGAAAAATTAGGATTTTGAACATTAGGGTTTAGAGACCAAAAATGTGAAGAAGTGCTAAATGATGTCTTTGACATAGTTTAAGGGAAGAAATGGTCATTTGTGACCTAATTAAGTGTGTTAGAAGTGTTTAAATCAAAGGTAAATTCGGATTGGGTATGAAGCATGACCAAAAGTCAACTTTGAGGGACCAAAAATGAAATTTTACAAGTCCAATTGGTATGGGACCAATTGGGACTGAAAATTGGCACTAAATGACACAATTTTCATTTGGGAAGCATGCCCAAAAAGTGACCAAAACCTAGTGAACAAACTGACCAAACTTGAAAAACTGTAGTATGAACAGTACACATGAACAGTAATTGTGTTTGGGTCATAACTAGAGCTAGGCAGGTCAAAATGACCTGAAATTTTACCAATAGTTAGATGAGATATAGACCTAAAACTTTCATGAAGAAAACAAACCCAAATTATTCCATTAACCCAATCAAATTATTGGGAAAATTTGAGTTACTAAATCTGCAAAACTCGAGAATTGCCATATGAGCAGTAAAGTTTCAATGGCTATAACTCTCTCTAGAAAACTCCGATTTAGGTGATTCTTGAACCGATGGAAACCTAAGACATAGTAGAATATTTCATATGAAGAATGTTAGGCCAAATTATGAACTTAAATCAATCAAATTGCGAAACTAATTCGGCTCACTGAATCTGCCAGAATCTGGGCACCTAAAATTGACCAAATAAATAGTAAACTTTGCAAGTCTATAACTCTCTCTAGAAAATTCTGATTTAGGAGATTCTTGAACCAATGGAAACCTAAGACATAGTAGAATATTTCATATGAAGAATGTTAGGCCAAATTATGAACTGAACTTAATCAAATTGCAAAACGAATTCGGGTCACTGAATCTGCCAGAATCTGGGCACCTAAAATTGACCAAATGAACAGTAAAATTTGCAAGACTATAACTCTCTCTAGAAAACTCCGATTTAGGCAATTCTTAAAACGATGGAAACCTAAGACATAGTAGAACATTTCATATGAAGAACATTAGACCAAATTATGGACTTAACTTGGTCAAATTGCTGAACGAAGTTGGATTGATAAATCTGCCAGAACAAAATCTGCAGCATGAATAGTGACGTGAACAGTAATGGTGTTTTGGGCATAACTTGAGCTACACAGCTCCGAATTAGGCGATTCAAAAAGGAAAATAAAGTTAAGACCTAAATGAACAATTTTCTTGAAGAACACCTTACCAAATTATGATCGAAACTAGGTAAAAACTGGGTTCAAAGATTGGGGCACCAAGCTGTCCCAAAACCAAAATATTCTAAAATTTTCAAAGCTTACTTGGGATGCATTATACATGCATATAATGAGTTCTTGGTAGTAATTGAGATTGGTATTGAGGTATTCTATTTGTGTATTTTCAGTAGAAAAAGAAGTTAGAACTATTGTGATGTTTTCATGCTTAAGATGGATGTGATTTGTTATGCATTGACAAATTGTGTTTTTACCTTAAGTTTTGAAATTTTAGTTGTGCACCACTGAGTGATATACTCAGCGATAGCTTCTTTATGCTGTCGCAGGAAAGGGAAAGGAGAAGGCTGCTGAGTGAGAGACTTAAAAGCAGCATTTTGTTATTTTTTGTGGGTATTTACGTTAGGTATACCCTTGTGATTCGTTTGGATGTATTTTGTACCTATATGTATGGATGTACGGATATTGAGTAGTTTGTATTTAAAAGCATTGCATTGCTATCTCATTTTGAGTTTGTAACTATTTTGTATTTTACTTTTAGACTTATGAAAATGTAACTTTTGTAATATTTAGTCTATCATTATTTCCAATGAATGTTTACATGGAATTTTAACTATTCTCATGCAATTTTCCGCAAAAGAATTGATAAGATAAAAAGTTATGATTTGTTTTAAAATACTTTATAGCATAACTAATGGGTTATCTGTAGGTGGAGTTTGGTAATTCATTAGGTATGCTACGGGAACATGTCGTGCCTTATAAGGGATAGGGTGTGACACAATTCTTATTGGCACTCCATGTAATTTCACTACTTTATCAATATATAGCTTAGCCAACCTGTCCAAACTATAGTCCATCTTCACTGGTAGGAAGTGTGTAGACTTAATCAACCTATGTACTATTACCCAAACTGCATTATGATTCTTTTGAGTATGAGGAAGTCCCATCACAAAATCCATGGTAATTCTTTCCCATTTCCACTCGGGAATAGGCAATGGCTGTAATAAATCTGCTGGCACCTAGTGTTCTGCCTTCACTTGCTGACAAGTTAGGCATTTAGCTACAAATTCAGCAATGTTGTTCTTCATCCCTCTCCACCAGTAGTGTTCTTTTATGGTTTTGTACATTTTAGTCCTACTAGGATGCATGGCAAATGATGAATCATGTGATTCCAGTAAGATGATCTACTTCAATCCAACATCATTACGAATGCACACTCTACCCCGATATAGCAACATGCCTTTACCATTTACTAAATATTCTAGTTTCTTGCCATTTTGAGCCTCTTCCATTAATTTCAAGTAACTGTTATCATTCTGAGCTGCTGCTTTAATCTGCTCAATCAACATCAGCATTACTTGTAGAGTAGCCAAAATCTGCCCATCAGTATCTATCACCAACTTTGCATGTAATGCTCTTAAGTTATGCACCATAGATAAGGGTGAAACATTCAAGCTAGCTATGGTCATACGACTTAAGGCATCTGTCACTACATTAGCTTTCCCTAGTTGACAATTGATCAAATAGTCATTATCTTTTATCAACTCTAGCCATATCCTTTGCGTCAAATTCAGTTCCTTCTGAGTGCCCAAATACTTCAAACTTTTATGATCTATGTAAATATAGCATCTCTCCCCATACAAATAATGTCTCTAGATCTTAAGGGCAAATACAACTGCTGCAAGCTCCAAGTCATGAGTGGGATAATTCCTCTCATGTGGCTTAAGCTGGCGTCAAGCATAGGCAATGACATTTCTATCTTGTATTAACACACAGCCTAATCCATTATGAGAAGCATCACTATAGATGGTATACTTTTTGCTCGGAGAAGGTAAAGTCAAGATTAGAGCTTCAGTCAAACATCGTTTTAGCTTATCAAAGCTCTACTGGCACTGGTTACTCCATTGAAATTTTACATCTTTTTGCAACAACTTCGTCAATGGAGATGCAAACATAAAAAATCTCTCCATAAATTGGCAATAATATCCAGCTAAAACAAGAAAACTGTGAACTTTTGTAACATTCTTCAGCGGCTTCCAATTAAGGATGGCTTCCACCTTACTAGGATCCACTTTGATTCCCCCTGTCGACATAATATGCCCTAAAAAGGCAATCTTCTTCAGCCAAAACTCACACTTGGACAATTTAGCATGCAACTGCTTTTCCCTTAAAATTTGTAATATAATTCTCAAGTGTTTATCATGCCCTCTGCATCCTTTGAATTTACCAAAATATCATCAATAAACACCACCAAGAACTACTCAAGATATGGCCTGAAGATTGTTTTCATCAGGCTCATAAATGCAGTTTTAGTGGTCATATCGAGTCCTGAAAGTAGTTTTAGAAATACTTTACTCCTACACCCTCAATTGATAATACCTCGATCTCAAATCTATTTTAGAAAATGCAGTTGCATCTTTTAATTGATCAAACAAATTGTTAATCCTCAATAGAGGATATCTGTTCTTCACTGTTACCTTGTTTAGCTGCCTATAATCTATGCACAGATGGAGAGTACCATCTTTTTTCTTAACAAATAGCACTGGTGCTCCTCACAGTGATATACTAGGCGTATGAACCCTTTATAAAGCAATTCCTGCAACTGCATTTTTAATTCTTTCAATTCTGTAGGCGCCATCCTATATAGAGTGATGGATATTGGCTCCACTTCAGACATAAGCTCAATTTCAAACTGCATCTCTCTTATCAGGGGCAATCCTGGCAATTCGTCAAAAAAAAAAAACATCTGGAAAGTCACATACTATAGGGATATCCTTAAGATCTAGACTCCCTACACGTGTGTCTACCACATGAGCTAGATAAGCCTCACACCTCTTTCGAATCATCTACTTAGCTAGTGTAGCTGAAATGAGATTAGAGGGCAACAACTATCTCTCCCCTCGTATCACCACATCTGTATACTCAGGGAGACTAAAAGTGACTATCTTCAATCTACAGTCAATCATTGTATAGTGCTTGGATAGCCAATCCATGCCTAAAATAACATTATAATATTTGAAAGGTATCTCAATCAAATCAGACAAAAATGTGTGTCTTTGAATCACCAATGGACAACATGACTGAAAATGAAAAATGTGTGTTTTTGAATCACCAATGGACAACATGGCTAACTACTATGACTCAGTGGTACACAACATACTAAAATACAGTTTATGCATAAATCAAATCACATTTATTCAAATATTGTACTAAAAATGAAAAACAGATACAAAACACAATTTATAATTTTAGTCAAATAGTCTCATTTCTGAAGTCTCAAAACAATTTCATAAAAACACACAGTTATATCATGCCATTCAGAACAATATTCATCTCAATAGCAGAAGGCTTATGAGAAATCACAAGGCTAGGTAGCTCAATCTATGGTTACCCATTCAATTTCTTCCTTTACTGGCACACACCTCAACACTTCAGCCAGAGAAGGAATCAAAATTCAAAACTAATTCTTCCCACTAGTCATGCTAGTGAGACACTCAAATATATGGTCATGACACTATGGTTTCAAAACTGTCTTAGCAATTTACTAAACATTTATTGCCAATTCAAATACATACAACTAAAATTTCAACAATTTAAGTCAAAAGCATAATATACATTTCATGACTTTGCAAAGGAATTTTAAAGAATATTTATGTTGTGCACAAACCTTATGCGAGTCACCTCTTGGCCTTGACTCGATGCCTCGGCTTCTTTCCCAGTATTCTTTTTAACTGAAACACATAATTTTACAGTGTTTCAATATCATAACTTATCATAAGTCCAAAAATAAATTCAAATCTATTTATATCCAGCTTAATATGCTTAACTTGATGTTCTTTAAAATTTGTATTTCGGGGTTACTATTCACAACACTATTCAAGTCAATTTGTTGACTTTCTAATGCTTAATAGGTATAGGGATTTCCATTTCACCCACATACCACATTTTGGTTTCCTACATTGTTGGTTTTGGTTGTTTCCTCAAACTTTTACTTTCTTAGGTGAAATTTCCAAAATTTCAGATTTGGTGTCCTGTTTTGCACTGTTCCATTGGTCAAGTTGCTAAGGTAATTTGGCTAAGTTTTCTTCATAGAAGTTGTTCCTTATTGTCTTAACTTTATTTCCCATTTTGAATCACTCCATTTGTAGTTTTGTAGCCCAAGATATAACTATTTGAATGAGGCTAGCCGGATTTGGTGTTACCCAGAATTCTGGGCATTTTCTGGATATTGGTAGTTTTTGGTGTGTTGATTGTAGGTGAGTTTTTAGATAGGTTATAGTTAAAATTTGGGTTTATTTTCTTCATGAAAGTTGTAGGGCTATCTCTCAGCTTTCCATCGGTATAAAATTCAAGTTATTTGGACCTTCCTTGTAACACCCTAGGCAAATCCCACATCGACAAAACACGGGAGAGATGCTGGGTTTATAAGATGTAGGTTCCTAACCCCTATTGACGCGTTTTAAAACCATGCGGGCTACGGCCTAAAGCGGACAATATCACTAGTGGGTCGGGCCATTACATTTGTGGTATCAGAGCGGCTCTGCGTGCAACCTTGAACGATGGTGGGGCAAACCTCAGCGAGGACGCTGAGTCCCTTAAGGGGGGTGGATTGTAACACCCTAGGCAAATCCCACATATATAACAGGAGAGACACTGGTTATAAGATGTAGGTTCCTAACCCCTATTGACGCGTTTTAAAACCATGCGGGCTACGGCCCAAAGCGGACAATATCACTAGCGGGTCGGGCCCTGATATATATATATTAGGGCCCGACCCACTAGTGATATTGTCCGCTTTGGGCCGTAGCCCGCATGGCTTTAAAACGCGTCAATAGGGGTTAGGAACCTACATCTTATAAACCCAGCATCTCTCCCGTGTTTTGTCGATGTGGGATTTGCCTAGGGTGTTACACGTCAAGTTAGCATATTAAAGCTAGGTATAAATGAATTTGAATTTATTTTTGGATTAATGATGAGTTATGATATTGAAACACTGTGAAACTGTGTGTTTCAGTTGAAAAGAATACCGGGAAGGAACCCGAGGAATCGAGTCAAGGCCGAGAGGCGACTCGTATAAGGTTTGTGCTCGACTAACTGTTTTGTTCTATTTTTACTTCTAAATCGATTTGAATAAGTTTATTTTATGATTTATAAATTTAATGTGTTGAGAATTATAGTTTGTTGAATGAAATTATATAAATTAAATGTAAATTCTCTTATGCATTTAAGGATTTATTGCATGGTTTTGAGAATCGTAAATTTTAAGTTTGATGTGTTGCCAACCTTGAGCATGAATTTATGATGATTAAATATGTTGATTTGTAAACACTTTGTGATTAGAAATTGTTTTGAATATGATTTGAAACCACAGTTGACATGGCAAAATTTGTTGTGAATTCTCATTAGCTTGTCTAGTGAGATATCTCCTCCACTAGATGGGGCGAGTTACTTCCTCTTTGGCTTGCCAGTTGGGGAAGAATTTGAATTTTGAATGAGTACTCATATATACTAGCTAGTCTTTGTTTCTCCCTTTTAGGCTCGGTTATTGAGAGAATGTGAAATGTCGTGGTGTACAACACGGCATCTATTTGAATTTTGGGCCATGAGATAAACTGTGTGAATTGTTGGCATCGCCCTTTAAATTATGCATAATTTGATAAATTGTGATTGAAATAAATAATTTGTTAGTGATTCAAAATATTTTTGTATTGTTTCGGAATTTAAAAGAAATGTAAATAAATAGTTATTAATTGATCAAAATGTTATTCAAATGAATAATTTGCATAAAAGAAAATATTGATTTTTGAATGTCATGGATTTTGAAGAATTTAGAAATTTTAAATTTTTATTCATTATGAATTGTTAAGAATAATTTGTATTAAGTTTTAAATTATTAGTTTGTGCACCACTGAGTTCACCACTCAGCGATAGCTTTGTATGCTGTCACAGATATAGAGACTAGAGGAGGAGCAGATTGACCTGCTGAGGACAGGGGTGCTACCTGCTTGAAGTTATCGGGTATAATTTATGCCCTAACTGTAAATATTCATTTTGATGTATGTATTGCACGTAATTGTATGGACATGTAAAATCGGTCTTGATTAGCTTGTAGAAAGTTTGTATAAAATTGTAATAAATTTTAGTTTGGATTTTCTTGATGTAAATTTCTACTATGATGTATATATAAATTATTTTGTCATTAATGAAATATGATTGGTAGTATTTTATTTTAAATTGAATGAAATTCATTAATGGTATTTTGATAATTGTTAGATATTGGAAATGGTGAATTTGAATTTTGGAAGTTGATTTGTGAAATGAGGATTATTTGAATTTTGAGACTTGAGAAATTGGTTGAGATTGATTGTGAAATTTGAAGAAGTTGTTGAGAAAATTATTAGAAGTGCTTTTTTTTCAGGTATTTGAAGAACTGTTTTCTCAAAATACAGACGAAACTCTTGCAAAATTTTTATAAAATTTACGGAGAAATAAAATGAACCAAAAATATTAACTAGTTTTAATTTTAATTAAATGTTTTGAATACCTATTAGAAAATGCTCACCACTTAACAAAAGTAAGAAAATTGTTTTAAAATCCCTTATAGGGTACTTAATGAGTTATCGGTAGGTGAAGTGGGGTAGTTCATTAGGTATTCTATGGGATCATGTTATGCCTTACAGAGGGGTAAAGTGTGACATGTTTTAGTGGTATCAGAGCAAAATTTTTGAAGTATGTTTTAACTTGAGAATTTGTGTCTTTCCTTGTTAAGTACAACTGCTCAAAGTCCATATTTGTTACATACAGTACATTTACATCATAAATATGAACTAACGGGGAGAAATCTCCTGGTGTTGGGTGTACAGGAAATAGAAAAAAGAAAAAAAAATCCTGTAAATAGATATGGACAAGAGGGATAAAATGGTAGAGCAGTATGATACAGCTAACATACAAAGAGAGGCCCCAGTTTCACGGAGCGTTGGAGGTCCAACTGCACCAGTCCCTCCCATACAAGTTACTGCACAAACGGCCCAGCAAATGGCTATGTTCTTTCAGCAAATGGTTGATAATCAGTCAGCCCAGGCCCAAGTACAAACCCAACCCCCTCAAGAGCAGCATGAAAAAGAGAAAAGTGGGAAACCTATCGGTCAAAGTTCGAGTAGTAATTTGGGAAAGAGAAAAGATTTTGAAGGACCCCGAGCTCCTAAGTATGACAGAGGCAGATCTTCAGGGCGAAAGCAATCAAGAACAATTCGTCAAAGAACCAGAAGTTCCTACCCTACCCGTCTCTGTGACGTTTGTGGAAAATTTCATGGGGGTATATGCCACAGGGTCACTAGAGCCTACTTCAATTGTAGTGGAATTAGACATTTCGCTCGAGATTGTACTAGCGCATGTCGATTTATGCCACATACTACACCAGAGGAATCAGTTCAAGGCTCTGATTTTAGAGGCTCATTAATAGTCAGTAGGGGCAGAGGCAGAAGTAGAGATAGCACTTCGGGTAATCCTCACACAATGGACCAGCCCGAGCAGAGGAATACATTAGAAATAGGGAACGCCATGCATCGAGGGGAAGAAGCAGAGACTTCAGATGTAGTTACCAGTATGTTCTTAACTTGTGAAAGGAATAATTATGTACTATTTGATTCCGGCTCTACTTATTTATATGCTAATGCAAAATTATATGTTCTACTACTATTCCCTTGCATGGAGATAAATTTTAATGTGTTAGTAATTAGTCTTGTAGGATAAGAATTACGATAATAAGCGCGATTGGGATTAATTTTGGAAAAGTTTTTAGTGAGAGACATCCCCTAGACTACGATAAATTATAAAGTTAATTAGTAAGCCTAATTAGGTAAGGCAAGAGGACCAAAAAGTAAGTTATAGCAATACATCTACCCTAGATGGAAGTAAAGGTATTACTGCTGATAGATGTCAATAAGTACCATAATCAAAATGAGTTTAAGATATTAGTGGTTAGAAAAAAATAAAACATAGGGAAGTTTGATCTATTGGGATGTTTCGTAGTAAATATGCAATATTCTTAATGTTTGTGCTGTAAGCTGCAGATTACAGTACTGACTTGGGATTTATTGTGTAGAGCTACGTACTACCCAATAGTACATAAGGATAAGAATAGTTACAAATGGCTTTCACTCTGGTACAAATATACCAGAATAGAGTTTTATTACTAGAACTGAGTTTGAAAATCCTAATTCGGGATTTAAAACTCTATAATTAGAATATCAAAAGATCATGGTTGCAAGGTAGTAAGAGTTAAAGACTCCATTACCCTAGCATGAATTACAGTACATTAAGAATTGTTATGGGACTAGAGATTTTAGCATGGTAAAAATCTAAAAATAACACCTATAGGGCTAAGTCATCCAGTCTTCGATATGGGGTTTATAGTTGTTTTGATATTGCAATGGATCTTTTGCTCAAAGTTTAGTAAGGAACAGTATTTTATTTGTGTAGCAGTAAGACACAAAATATAATTTTGTTCCCCTAGAAGAGACAGGATGCTATGGATGACAATTATAACTTATAAAACAGTTAAGAAATGATGTTCTATTGATAACAGTAATTCGATAGGAACTAGTTGCTCAGGTATTCTTTAGGAAGAGCACAATTTTATTGTGCGGATCATAAGGATTATATTAGAATTCAAGCGAAACTTTTGAATAGCATGAGAAACAGGAGAGTCCGGTAGACTCCCTTCTTAAGATTACAAAATTGGTTATTAAAAAAAGAAAAAGGTAATGATCGCAAACCAGCAGAAAATAAGCTATAGAATATTGATAGATAAAAGAGTTGTGGAAGTAAAAAAATTAGAATAGATGGTGTGAATGTAATAAAGAAATGTTATGAATATTAGTTAAAGTGTTGACTAGAATGGTCAGAGGACCAAATCAAAGTAATATTGAAGAATAGTGAATTTATTAGGGATGATTAGAGGTGCTAAATTACGACTCGACAGTCAAGTTAAGGAAGAAGATTAGATTAAGAAACAAAATAATTAAAGTTAAGTTGTAGAATGAAAGAAGAAAACAAATAGAACATTAAGAAATGAGAAAAACCCTAGATGAGGAATTGCCACCAAGGCAAACAACCTACTTAAGATGCGTAATGATATCCCAAACTATTTTATCAAGAAGGAAATAAGTTAAATAAAAGCAAACAAGATAGTGCAAATGGCACATAGGCCTTGGTTATTAATAGAGATGGTAAGATAATGGTTATGGACCTATGGCCAAGAAAGAGATAAGCAGTTCATATATGACCACCAAGGTCATTTAAAAAAAAAAAAAAGACTACGAAGGAAAATAATTGCTAAAACAATAGCAAGAAAAGACTAAAATATTATAAACTAAATTGAAGGTTGCATCCAATGATCAAGAGATTTGATGCGAAAAGAGTAAAACTAAGTTATGACAGATTTGCTTACCTCTAAAATTGAAATGAAATTGAATCTAACTTATGACAGAAGCTCATAAGAAACTTGTCACACGATGTGAGCAATCGATGAGTAAATAGTGTTGTTAAAGTGCTAAGGAACCATCATTCAGGCCAGGAAACTACTTACGAGTGTGAATAGGACATGAGGAGACAGCACCCACAACTGTTCAGAGACTGATACCAGGTAAAATTTTGAGGGTGAAATTATTTTAAGGGGGGAGATTGTAACACCCCTATTTGCATAGCCTAGTATATTTCACTATTCCAGTGACCAGTGTCGGTCCGGACAATTAAGGCGATTAGAACCACACTTAAGACAACTAGAGAAGCCATAAATACAAATAATTAGTAATTGTCAATTAGTTAAGTATAAATAAGAAAAACAGAACATAAGAAGTTAAACGAGCCGAGAGTCACAGCGATGGGTGACCTTCTCGGGAATGACTGCGAAGTCGATTTAAACTCAAATTTCTAACCATAAAATGTGACGCTGCGGTCCTTAGGACTATTACGAACACAGTGAAAAAGAGAAAATTACGAAAAAGAATTGTTAAGTCAGTCAAATAATTAGGTCAGAGAACCGGAAGAAATATTGAATTATTTGCAAACCGGGTTGAACCGGGGAGGGGCAATTTGGTCAATTGACCTCGAGAGCTGACTCCTGACCTAACTATCAAATAAAATCAGAGAAAAGAAAATTTCGAAATCGAGAATTAAATTAAAGAACTAATAGAAAATTAAAAAAAAAAAGAGGAAATGAAAAAGGTGTAGGGAGATGACATCATGCATGACATCATGCATGATTCCATAAAGATTATAATTAATAAATTTAATTAAATTGATTTTTGGGTCTTCCATAAGACAAATTACATAAAAGAAAAGAAAAAAAAATTAAAAAGATCCATCTTCTTTTCCGTAGCTTTCTTTCTGTCTTTCTCCCAAAGCTGTCTTATCCTTAAAACCTCTATGAAAGCTCATCTTTGAGCTTGAAAAACCAAAAATTTCACCATAGAAAATTACTTTACCATGGTTAAAGCTTGTTTTGGCAACTAAAAGAGGTCATTGAAGAATAAAGAAAGAAGAAAGGAAGAGGTTTGAAGGGAAAGAAAATTATGCACTAAGGTTAGTAAACTAAATTTGATTTTCTAGTTGAATTAGTTGTGTTTATAGCTTAATTAACTTAGAAATAAACTTAAAATGAAATGAAATTAATTGTTGGAGGACTAAACATGGATTTTGATCAGCTAGGTTTTGCTATGATAGTGCATGAATTTGATTGGATAATAAGTGTAGGCAAGCTTATATGAATGTAGAGGTGATGCTGAGATGCTTGGATTTGGTTAAATGTAATTACTAGTGTAGTTAGGGTTTTGGACTTAGGGTTTAGAGGCAAAAATGTGAGAAATGGTGAAATTATGTAGTTGACCTAGTTTGAGGTGAGAAATGGTCATTTTTTACCAAATGAAGTGTGTTGGAAGTGTTGGAGTTAAGGTTAAATTCGGACTCAATGTGGTCATGCTGCTGGCAGCATGACCAAGGTCCCTTTGAGGCACCAAAAATGAAATTTTACAAGTCCGATTGGAATTGGGAATGAAAATAGACACTAAATGACACAATTTTCATTTAGGAAGCATGCCCAAAAAGTGACCAAAACCTAGTGAATAAATTGACTCAATTCGGAAAATCTCAGTCTGCCCTGTACAAACTGACCAAATAAATAGTGTTTGTTCATTTAGCCATAACTTGAGCTAGGCAGGTCTAAATGACCTGAACTTTTACCAGTGGATAGATGAGATATAGACCTAAAACTTTCATGCAGAACACAAACCCAAATTATGCCATTAACCAAGTCATTTGGCGACCCCAAGTTGGTGACCTAAAACTGCCAGAACCAAAATTTGCCCAGAAAATCTGGGTTGAGTCCAATCCGATAGCCATGATTCAAATGGCTATAACTTGAGCTAAAAAAATTCAATTGGAGTGATTCAAAAAGGACAATAAACTTAAGACAATAGGGAACATTTTCTATGAAGAAAATTTTGCCAAATTTCAACAGTAAGGTGACCAATGGAACAATGCAACCTTAGACACCAAAACTGAAAAATTTGTAATTTTGCCTAAAAAACTTGGAATTTGAATAAAAAACCAAAACCAACAAATTTAGTGATCAAAATGTGGTATGTGGGTGAAGTTGGAGTTCCCATACCTAGTAAGTCTTAGAAAGTCAACAAATTGACTTGAATAGTGTCGTGAATAATAACCCGAAACACAAATTTTAAAGAATGTCAAGCTTAGCATATTAAAGCTAGTTATAGATGAATTTGAATTTATTTTTGGATTAATGATGAGTTATGATACTGAAACACTATGAAACTGTGTGTTTTAGTGGAAAAGAATACCAGGAAGGAACCCGAGGAATCGAGTCAAGGCCAAGAGGTGACTCGTATAAGGTTTGTGCACGACTAACTATTTTGTTATATTTTTACTTCAAAATCGATTTGAATAAGTTTATTTTATGATTTATAAATTTTAATGTGTTGAGAATTATAGTTTGTTGAGTGAAATTGTATAAATTAAATGTAAATTTTTTTATGCATTTAAGAATTTATTGCATGGTTTTGAGAATCGTAAATTTTAAGTTTGATGTGTTGCCAACCTTGAGCATGAATTTATGATGATTAAATATGTTGATTTGTAAACACTTTGTGATTAGAAATTATTTTGAATATGATTTGAAACCATAGTTGACATGGCAAAATTTGTTGTGAATTCTCATTAGCTTGTCTAGTGCGATATCTCCTCCACTAGATAGGGCGAGTTACTTCCTCTCTGGCTTACCAGTTGGGGAAGAAATTGAATTTTGAATGAGTACTCATATATACTAGCTAATCTTTGTTTCTCCTTTTTTGTCACACCTTACCCCTCTATAAGGCATAACATGATCCCGTAGAATACTTAATTAACTATCGGACTTCACCTACTGATAACTCATTAAGTACCCTACAAGGGATTTTAAAATAATTTTCTTACATTTTGGAAATGGTAAGCATTTTGGTAGGAATTAAAAACCATTTATTCAAAGTTTAAATACTAGAAAAGATTTTTGTCTATTTTAATTTTGCCGTAAATTTTATAAAAATTTTGACAGAGTTCCGTTTGTAATTGGAGAAAACAGTTCTTCAAATACCTGAGAAAAACACTTCAAAAAATTTTTCACAACTCCCAACATCCAATAAATCTCAAATCAACTCAATTCAATTCACTTCAAAATAATTCCACAATTCAATCAAAATTTATCATCACAAAATATTTAATAATTTCATTCACATGGCATAAAGTATGAAATTTCCAAGTACAAATATTAATTTACAAAAGGAAATCTAAAAATAATATTATTACAATTTATTTTACAACTGCTCAACTTTACATTGATACATACAACATTCCTATATTTACATCAAAATTAACTATAAGGGTATAAAATAATACCCGTACAAACAGACCGATGTAGTTCTCAAGTCAATAGCAGCTCACTCTGCTGCTTTCTCCTTGCTCTTATCTGCGACAGCAAAATAAGCTATCGCTGAGTATAAAAAAATACTCAGTGGTGCATAATAAAAATTTGAAATACAATACATAAATCATTCATTGATGAAACACAATTTAAATATTTCTCAATCACATTTCACAAATTATTAAAGCTCATAATAACATAATTTAGTGAAATAATTTAATAAACACAGTGTTGCCAAAATCATACACAACTTAAGCCATGACACAAAATTTCTGATCAATGCCGTGTTGTACACCACAACAAAGCAATCTACAACCCCATTAATCGAAATCAATGAGGGAGGTGGCAAGCTAGCTAATGAGTACTCATCCGATCTCAACCTCAAATGGCAAGCCAGAGAGGGAGGAAAATAAACGATCTCAACCCCATAAATGGAGGAGGAATAATGTGATACTGTCATGCTAAGTGTAAACACAAAATCAATTCAAAAAAATTTATTCAAATAATTTATGAAAAATCTGGTCAATTTTCAAAGTCATATTCACAGTCATAAATGGCAACACATTTCATAATTAACTCAAAAAAAAAATCAAATTTTCAATAATCATATATTTAAACAAAAATTACTGTGCACAGACCTGACGTGAGTCGCCTTTAGGCCTTGACTCAGTCTCTTCGAGTTTCCAAGTCTTTTTTAGCTGAAACACACAGTTTCACAGTGTTTCAGTACCATAACTTAGCATAAATCCAAAAATAAATTTAACTTCACTTTTACCTAGCTCTAACGTGCTAAACTCGACGTTCTTGAAATTTTTGTGTTTCGGGTTACTATTCACTACATTATTTAAGTCAAATTGTTAACTTTTTAAGGCTTAATAGGTATGGGAACTCCAACTTCACCCACATACCACATTTTGGTCATTAAATTTGTTGGTTTTGGTCATTTTCTCAAAGCTTAAGTCTTTTAGCCAAAATTGTCAAATTTTCAGTTTTGGTGTCCCTAATTGCACTGTTCCATTGGTCATTCTACTGTTGGAATTTGGCAAAACTTCCTTCATAGAAAATGTTCCTTATTGTCTTAAGTTTATTTTCATTTTTAATCACCCCAATTGGAGTTTTGTAGCTCAAGTTATGGCCATTTGAACCATGGCTGCCGGATTGAAAACAACCCAGATTTTCTGGGCAAATTTGGTGCTGGCAGTTTTGGTTCACCAAATTGGGGTGGCCAAATGACTTGGTTGCTGGCAGAATTTTGGTTTGTGTTCTTCATGAAAGTTTTAGGTCTATATCTCATCTAACAACTGGAAAAATTCCATGTCATTTGGACTTGTCTAGCTTGAGTTATGACCAAATGAACAAATACTGTTCATTTGGTCAATTTGTACAGGGCAGCCTGCACTTATCCAACTTTGGTCAATTTGTTCACTAGGTTTTGGTCACTTTTTGGGCATGGTTCCTAAATGAAAATTGTGTCATTTTATGTCTATTTTCATCCCAAATTGGTGCCATATCAATTGGACTTGTAAAATTTCTTTTTTGGTCCTTCAAAGTTGACTTGGTCATGCTACTAGCAGCATGACCATACTCCCTCCAAATTTAACTTTAATTCCAACCATTCCAACACAACTCATTTGGTCACAAATGACCATTTTTCACTTCATAATAGGTCAAAGACATTATTTACTCATTTCTCACATTTTTGGTTCATAAACCCTAAGTCCCAAAACCCTAGTTTACAATTTTTTTGCATTTAACCAAATCTAAACATTTCAATCTCATTACCACATTCACATAAGCTTGCCTAACATAAGAAATTCAATCAAAACACATGCTTTTCATCACAAACCCTAGCTGCCAGAATTTCCATCTAGTCCTCCAACAATTAATTTCTTTTCATTTTAAGTTTATTTCTAAGTTAATTAAGCTATAAACACAACTAATTCAACTAGAAAATCAAATTTAGTTTACTAACCTTAGTGCAGAATTTTCTTTCCCTTCTAACCTCTTCCTTTCTTCTTTCTTTATTCTTCAATCACCTCTTCTAGTTGCCAAAACAAGCTTTAACCATGGTAGAGTAATTTTCTATGGTGAGATTTTTGGTTTTTCAAGCTCAAAGATGAGCTTTCACGGAGGTTTTAAGGGTGAGAGAGCTTTGGGAGAAAGAGATAAAGAGAGCTACGTGAAGAAGAAGATGGATCTCTTTTTATTTTTTTTTTCATTTAATGTGTATTTATGCAAAATTTGACTTAGTCAAATTGGTTAATTAAATTAAAATTAATTTTGATGTCATATCTTATGTCATTTGGTGATGTCATTATTCAATTTTCTTTTTTTTCCCTTTTTCTTTTATGTGTTTTTTTTTAATATTTAGTAAGACAAAATTATCCTAAAATTTAAATTTTTAATTATTAAGTTTATTGCATCATGCATGATGTCATGCATGATGTAATAAGCTTTTTCACCTTTTCCAAATTTTTTTCTTTTTCTTTTTCATATATTTTTCTATTAGCTCTTTAATTTAATTCTTGATCCCAAAATTTTCTTTTCTCCGATTTTATTTGACAGTTAGGTAAGGAGTTAGCTCTCAGGGTCAATTGACCAAATTGCCCCTCGCCTGTTCATCCCGGTTTGCAAATAATCCAATATTTCTTTCGGCTCCCTGACCTAAGTATTTGACTAGCTTAACAGTTCTTTTTCGTGATTTTCTCTTTTCCACTGTGTTCATAAGGGTCCTAAGGACCGCAGCGTCACATTTTACGGTTCAAAATTTGAGTTTAAAATGACTTCGCAGTCGTTCCCGAGAAGGTCACCCATCGCTGTGACTCTCGGCTCGTTTAACCTCTTATGTTCTGTTTTTCTTGTTTATACTTAACTAATTGAATATTACTAATTATTTGTATTTATGGCTTCTCTAATTGTGTTAAGTATGGTTCTAATCTCCTTAATTGTCCGGACTCACTCCGGTTATTGGAATAGTGAAATATACCAGGCTATACAAATAGGGGTGTTACATTTTTAGCCTCGGTTATTGGGAGAATGTGAAATGTCGTGGTGTACAACACGGCATCTATTTGAATTTTGGGCCATGAGACAAACTGTGTGAATTGTTGGCAACGCCCTTTAAATTATGCATAATTTGATAAATTGTGATTGGAATAAATAATTTGTTAGTGATTCAAAATATTTTTATATTGTTTCGAAATTTAAAAGAAATGTAAATAAATAGTTATTAATTGATCAAAATGTTATTCAAATGAATAATTTGCATAAAAGAAAATATTGATTTTTGAATGCCATGGATTTTGAAGAATTTAGAAATTTTAAATTTTTATTCATTATGAATTGTTAAGAATAATTTGTATTAAGTTTTAAATTATTAGTTTGTGCACCACTGAGTTCACCACTCAGCGATAGTTTTGTATGCTGTCGCAGATATAGAGACTAGAGGAGCAGCAGATTGAGCTGCTGAGGACAGGGGTGCTACCTGCTTGAAGTTATCGGGTATAATTTATACCCTAACTGTAAATATTCATTTTGATGTATGTATTGCACGTAATTGTATGGACATGTAAAATCGGTCTTGAGCAGCTTGTACAAAGTTTGTATAAAATTGTAATAAATTTTAGTTTGGATTTTCTTGATGCAAATTTCTACTATGATGTATATATAAATTATTTTGTCATTAATGAAATATGATTGGTAGTATTTTATTTTAAATTGAATGAAATTCATTAATGGTATTTTGATAATTGTTGGATATTGGAAGTGGTGAATTAGAATTTTGGAAGTTGATTTGTGAAATGAGGATTATTTGAATTTTGAGACTTGAGAAATTAGTTGAGATTGATTGTGAAATTTGAAGAAGTTGTTGAGAAAATTATTAGAAGTGTTTTTTTTTTCAGGTATTTGAAGAACAGTTTTCTCAAAATACAGACGGAACTCTGACAAAATTTTTATAAAATTTACGGAGAAATAAAATGGACAAAAAATATTAACTAGTTTTAATTTTAATTAAATATTTTAAATACCTATTAGAAAATGGTCACCACTTAACAAAAGTAAGAAAATTGTTTTAAAATCGCCTGTAGGGTACTTAATGAGTTATCGGTAGGTGAAGTGCGGTAGTTCATTAGGTATTCTACGGGATCATGTTATGCCTTACAGAGGGGTTAGGTGTGACAAACTTTCATGTAGAAGTGTTGTCCAAATTCTGCCTAGATGTGACCTAAAAGAATGACCAAATCTGAAATTGCATGACATGAAAACCCAGAATTTTGACCATATGAATAGTAGTCAGTATTTTGGCCATAACTCAGTCAAAACAAGTCCAAATTACCTGAAATGTATACCATGGAAGCTTAGACATGATCTACAACTCTTATGAAGACACCAAAGCCCATAAATCACCAGAACCAAGTCAAAATGCTTGCATAAGTTGGGTTACAAAAACTGGCCGAATTGACTTTGACCTAAAAATGACCTAAACTTTGCAATATAAGTGTAACTTGACTAGCAATAGTAAAATGACCATAACTTGGTCCATATGACTCCAATTGCCCTGAAACCAGTGCCAAATTTTCACTAAGACATAGGCCTACAATAATGGTATTTTGACCAAAACCTAGAAACTTAGGGAACTAGGTCAATTAACTTGATTAAATTGGCATATCAAATCTGGAAATGGTTCAAATGACCATTAACTCTAGCAAAGTGTTTTAAGTATAACTCCCACTAGAAGTCTTCAAACAAAATGAGCCATACCAATATGGAAAGTTAAGAAAGAGACCTAAAACATTGTTTTAGACAACTTCCTCAAATTATAAATGTATAAGGTCAGAATTTAAGGTCAAGCCATTGACCTAATTTAGGACCATGCCAATATAGGACCTTTGAGTCCAAGTTAACAATTTGTCTATAAAGAATTCCATAAGACTTGAAAAATGGTAAGAAAAATTTTTGGTTGTCCCTAAGACATAAGGATATAATACTTATGAAGAATGCTAGATCTCGATGTGATTATAAACATCAGAACCGAAAAATGCCTAAAAAGGAAATTAAAATTTAGATTTGACCTAGTTATGGTTAATTGACTATAACTTGAGTTATACAACTCCAAATGGAGTGATTCAAAAAGAAAATTAAAGAAGACATAATGAGAAAGAATTAAAGGAAGAGAAATCTGTTAAATTTACACTGTAGCTTGGTCCAATAGACAGTAAACATTGGCCATGAAATCTGAATAATTACAATAAAATGTAATAAGCTTTAAAATGAAGTTGGTAACATATACCAACACTCAGAGACTATAAAATGTGACAAATTAGGAACACTAAAATTAACTCACTTAGAGTGCATCAAAGGTCAATATTATAGGTTGACTAATGAAATGAATTGAAGAAAATAGTACCAAGAAAATTTAGATATTGGATTTTATTGTCAGAAACGATTTAACTAAGTACTAAAACACTTTAAATTATGTGTTTTAGTTGAAAAGGATATTGAAAAGCACAAGGAATATTGAGTCAAGGCCAAGAGGCGACTCATTAAAGATTTGTGCATAACTAGTTTTTAATGGCTTTTGTTCAGAATATTTCATATGACTAAATGACGTATTTTCCTTATGTATTATGTTTATCAAGTATTGGATTTAATTCAATTATTATTGAAATTATTATAGTATGTTTGAATTTAACTTTGTGAAATGGTATTTCAACAAGTATTAAGCATTGTTATGGATTGAATAAATTATGTTTTGGAAAATTATGATAGAATATGTTTTGAATTGTGATGAGCATAAAAAAATTATTAGATATTGGAATTGACTTTGAATCGAATTCTTTTTTGATTTATGCTCAGAAAAAGGACAAAGAGATTGATGATATTGTTTTGTATCTCACTATAGATGCTTGACTAGGTTATTACCCATCTCTCTCATTTGTTGAGGAGACAATGGAGTTAGCTTTATTTTGATTATCATGGTACGTGCACAGGCTTAGATTCTCCTCTTATTAGAGGTTAGATCTAATTTTTTATGTTATGGCCCTTTCGAAAGTTTCATTATTGTGGTGTGTACTATGCATGATGATTCGACCTCCTCGATCATAGGGAGTTAGAATCTGATTTGACCTCCTCGAACTTAGGGAGTTAGAATCCGATTCGACCTCCCCAAACTTAAGGAGTTAGAATCACCCCGAAGATGACCCTTGTGGATTAGTCTTGCATAGTTAGTGAGATAAGGAATAGTTTTTGAATTGTAAAGAATTTCGATTTCAAATGGGATTTATGCATAATTGATTTTGTTAGAATTTATCTTTATTTCCATGATTGCTGGAATTACTTTAAATGTCCAGTTGTGATTTGATAAATTGAATTTCTTGCTCAAAGTCATTTTATCTAATGATTTATATTATTGGCAACGAAGATTTTAAATTTTGAAATTGTATTGAACTTCGAGACTTTTAAATTAATTGTTATAATTTTGTCAATGTATATTGTACTATGTTTTAAATTATAGTTGTGCACTACTGAGTTCACCACTCAGCGATAGCTTTGTATGCTATCGTAGGTGAAAAGAGCATAGAGCAGTTGAGTAAGCTTCTTTGAAGACATATTCTGATCAGCTCCAGGTATATCATAGGTATACCCATGTACATAGGTTTTGATGTATGCATGTAATAATATGTATGTAAATTATTTGAGCAGTTGTATAAAAACTCTTGTAAAATATTTTGGTATGTAATTAAATGTAAATTATTGAAAATATAAATTTGAGATTTCATTTACCTGAATAGTTTTGTAATAGTAATTTTTGAGTCTTGTAATTAATGAAATGTTTCTTTTATGATGAGGTTGGTTTGAAAATGAAATGATTTGATTATTAAGATTGAATTATGAGATGAAATGAAGTTTATTGGATTTGTATTTAAGAAAACATATTGGGAGTGTTTTCCTTTTCAGGTTTTAAGAACTATTTTCTCAAAATACAACCGGCACTCTACCGAAAACTTGAAAAATTTTTATAACACTAGATTTTAATCGATGATTTAAATTTCATGAAAATTGATTTAAAATCTCTTATAGTATATTTAATGGGTTACCGGTAGGCGAAGTATGGTAATTCATTAGGTGTACTACGGGATCATGTTACATCTTACGAAGGAGTAGGGTGTGGCATGCCATTTGTCTTTTAATCATGTAAGATGATCAAAATCGAGATTAAATCTAGGTTTGACACTTGGTACAATGTGATTATGTCAATTAAACTAAGAGCCAATCAGAATATGACATGTGGCAAGGGTTTTAAGTGGTGACCTAGCTATATAAGGGAAAGAATGAAATAACAAAATACAATCTGTTATTTCTTCCAAAGGTGCCACCACCGTTGCCTTGTTCTTCCTCTCTTCTTGTTCATCTCTCATCAATTCAAAGAGAATTGCCAACATTCTCTTGAATTAAAATTGCTAGAAATTGTTTCTAGTGTTTTATATGCATCTGTAATCTCTCTAAAGGCAAAGCCTGAATTTCTAATTAATTGGAAAGACTTGAGAAGCTGTTCAAGGGGCTACCATTGGTGATCTTGGTGTGGATAAGCTAGAGGGGCAACATCTAGTGTCCTAAGTCATTCCAAAGGTACCAAACAAAACTGCAGTGCATCAGAAGGTTAGTGCACTTATTCTTGATCTAATCTAGGGCTCTAATGAATTAATCTGTTAATTCTAAAATCTTAAATGGCAAATGTAGATCCAAAAATATATTAAAAGTGTTTTAATATGCTGTTTATCATTGAAATCAAATAGATAAATAATGAATCTTACATGATGCATGAGACCCTAGAAGAAAAATTTTGAATTCAATGATCTAAACTTATGTTTTTCATGCTTTCGCTTCTTTAATTAGTATCAGAGCCACTATATTTGCCATTTAGATTGTTTAATATATGATTTAGTTGTGAGATTTGATCATGAGATGATTGATTCATTGCTAGTTGCAAAGAATAGGTGGTGGCATGATGATGAACACCATTGGTGCACATGGTTTGGTGCATTCAACCATGCGCATGGCTTTTGGGCTTGAATGTGGGCTTGGTTTCAAGGCCCATAATTAGGCCCATGACTAATTAAAGTGTTTAATTAGGAGTTTTAATCACACAATTAAATTTTGATTCAAATCTAAATTTTTAAATTTGTTTGAATGTGATTCAAATCTAAATTTTTAAATTTGTTTGAATCATATTCAAATCTGGATTTTTAAGTTGAATATGAGATATTCAATTTAATTTAAGTATGTATGTTTTATTTAATTGTTAAATAGTGATATGCATGATGGATGATCATGGACAATAAAAGACCAATATGATTGGATTTATTTCTTTGGGTTGTAAATTAATTAATTTATTTTAATTTATTTTGGTGGCATGTATTATAAAGGTTGTAATATTTTTGGGTTGTAATTTCATTTATTTGGTTCTTGTAAATTCGCCTTGGTATGCTAAGGATTACTATGTAATTGGATTGTAAGAAGATCAAGGAGGTCAAGAGCATTGGTGGGAACAGTGAGAGGAATTCAAGATCAAGTGTTGATTATGTACTCCTTCAGCAACTCTTGTAATATGAATGAATGAAATGCACCTAGGTATGCCCTGATTCAATTCTTGGTGGCTCAGAATTGAATTCCTTAGAAAGTCCATGATCATACCATATTTATTGTTTATCCATGAATGCATGAGATGTATGGGATTATATGCACGTATATGATATATGCATGCTAAATGGATAATGTGCAAAGTGAGACCATAATAGTAATTAGGCTGACCACAAAATCTTCCAAACAAATGATTAAGTTGAAAATGGTATAATTAAAGTAATTATAACATGGGCCCTCCATTGAGGCAATTATTTTAAGAAATTTTAAATACATGCATATGATGCAATTAATTTAAGAGATTTTTCTTAAGAATAATTGTTAAGCATGAGATGTTATAAATATGTAAATGGTTTGGTGGCCAATAGTGGATGTGCCTGAGGGCATTAAAATTATTTGCATAATTACTGGCTCAATGGGATCAACTTAACTAATGCAAGATAAGTCAATAATGGATGTGCTTGAGATTTTGAGCATTGGGGGCTAGGTAAAAGGAATAAACCTCACATGAGATGTGATGGGCAAGGAGTTGCTCACTTATAGTTTATTGTAATTCCAATAATGGATGTTCCTGAGGATGATCAATAGGATTATAAGAATTCAATCACCCACTAGAAATCCATCCAACTAGGATTTCTGTTTTCTACTTTGGAAGTGTAGGATTCGCTAAGTTAGTGGGAGCACCAATTTGATTAAAAGACCATAATCATTTTGGTTAAATACATGATATATTTACTAATTAATCTGGTTATTTTCTACAATTAATTTTCTAATAACAATGAGCACACCACAACCACCACCATCCAATATCCTTGCAAGCATACTTGATTGCAATAGATTGACAGGACCTAATCTCTCTGATTCGCTAAGAAATTTGAAACTTGTCCTGAACCTTGAACATACAGGATATATTCTAGACTCAAATGTTCCTGGTCCCTTAGCTCCAGAGGCCACTTAAGAGGAACATGAAACTTTGGACAAGTGGAAGGAGCATGATATGAGAGCCAAGTGGTAACTTGCTTCTATGAGTAATGAGTTATAGAAGCAGCATGAGATAGAATGTTGGGGATCATGTCCACAAGATGATTCGGTTGATTGAGGAGCTGGAACATATTGACTTTAACATGGATTTCCAACTGCAAATAGATTTGATCCTTCAGTCCCTTCCTGAGTCATTTGGGAATTTTATGACAAATTTCCATATGACAAAGCAAGAATGCACCTTGGCTGGTTTACTCAACATGCTGGTTATTGCCCAAAAGAATATGCCGGGCAATAAAGGAAAAGAGGTAGCTTTGATTGCATCTTCTTCTGCTAGAAAGTCCAACAAGATGAAGGGCAATAAGAAAAAGAAACCTCAAATTCCTTGTCCTTCCAAGAAGATAGCTAAACAAAAAGGGAAGACTAAAGCTGATAGAGGTAAAGGAAAGCGTTACCACTGGCAGCAGGATGGGCACTGGAAAAGGAATTGCCCAGGGTATCTTGCTTCACTGAAGGACAAGAAGGATACACCTTCGAAAGGTATGTCCATATCTTGTTATTTAGATTATGATGATTCTTATAGTTCATCTATAGCTTGGGTTTTAGATACTAGTGCCAGTTCTCACATTTCTTATGATATGTAGGAACTAGTAAACAGTAGCAGCTTGTTTTCTCCAGATGTTAGAGTCTGGATTGGTGATGGCTCAACTATTGAAGCTTTAGCCATAGGATCTAAATCTTTTTACATGTCAAGACATGTTTTGTGTTTGGATAATATTTTATATGTACCTGATTCTTTTAAGAACATCATTTCTATATCTAGTTTGACTAGAAATTGTTATGAATTTCATTTCACATATGATGTTTGCAATATTTATTTTGAAAATAAATATTTTGGCTCGGGTTATATGAATGATGGTATTTATTATTTGGATAATAATGACAAACACAAATTGAATGCAAGTGATCTAAATGAATGTAATGCCATGGTGAAAATCAACTCAAGTTCAAAATATATTTGGCACTTAAGATTAGGTCATGTTGCAGAAGATAGGATTGAAAACTGGAGAAAATGGGGATTCTATGCCCATTGGGTTCTGAACCTACTCCAACTTGTGAATCTTGCCTTCAAGGCAAAATGACCAGATCACCCTTTATTGGACAAGGGCTAAGAGCTGAAAATATTTTGGAGCTAATACATAGTGATGTAAGTGGTCCATTTAAAGAAATGGCTAGAGGTGGTTTTCATTATTTTATTACCTTTACTGATGATAAATCAAGGTTTGGGTATTTGTATTTGATGAAATACAAATATGAATCCTTTGAAAAGTTCAAAGAATTTAAATCTGAAGTAGAAAATCAAACAAAAAAAAGTATTAAAGCTCTTCGATCAGATGGTAGAGGTGAATACTTGAGTACTGAATTTGATGAATACTTTAAAGAGCATGGCATTGTTTCCCAGCTGACTCCTCTAGGAGCACCGTAGCTGATAGTGTATCTGAAAGGAGAAATTGTACCCTATTGGATATGGTACGTAGTATGATGAACTATACTGATATGCTAATCTCCTTTTGGGGATTTTCATTAGAATCAGCTTTGCATATTCTAAATAGGATTCCATCAAAATCAGTATCTTCCACACCTTATGAGATATGGCATGGAAGAAAATCAAGTCTTAAGCATGTTAAGATTTGGGGTTGTCCAGCTTATATCAAAAAGTTGAACACTAATAAATTAGAAACTAGATTAGAAAAGGGTCGATTTGTTGGATATTCAAAAGATAGTTTTGGATATTATTTTTATTTATCTACATAACAAAAAGTTATGGTAAGTAGACATGTCACATTTTTTGAACAACAGTTTGTTCAAGAAGGAGGCAAAGGAAGGCAAATAGAGTAAAAATTGGAGAATTCTGACCAACCAACAGATCAGATGGATATGGATTCATCTAGTCAACTTACACCTATTGATGAAACATCTACGGTTATTCCTCATAGATCAACCGGGGTTATCTCACCCACCAGTGAGATATGGTTTTCTTCATGAAGAATAATAAGAGTTGTCTACTCATGAAGAAGTAGATCATGGAGATGATCCACTTACCTATGAAGAAGCTATATCATATATAGACTCTTCAAAATGGATTGATGCTATGAAATCTGAGATTGATTCCATGTATAAGATCAAGTTTGGGATCTTGTTGACCCACCTGAAGGTATTGTACCTATAGGGAACAAATGGGTTTTCAAGGAAAAAATTGGTTCTGATAGAAAGGTAGAGACCTATAAAGCAAGGCTAGTAGCAAAAGGGTTTCGCCAAAGGTAAGGAATCGACTATGAGGAGACTTTCTCACCTATTACCATGCTTAATTCAATTAGGATTCTATTAGCAATAGCTGCATACTATGATTATGAGATATGGCAGATGGATGTCAAAATAGCTTTTCTTAATGGATACATTGAAGAAAACATTTTCATGGAACAACCTAGGGGTTTTGAATCTAAAAAACCTAGGGGTTTTGAATCCCAAGATGGTTCCAAGGTATGCAAGCTAAAATGATCCATTTATGGGTTGAAACAAGCTTCAAGGAGTTAGAACATCCATTTTGATGAAGCCATTAAGTCATTTGGTTTTATCAAAAATGAGGATGAGCTATGTGTATATAAGAAGGTTAGTGATAGGGCTATCACTTTTATTGTCTTATATGTGGATGACATTTTATTGATGGGTAATAACACAGGTATGTTGACAACTGTAAAGGTATGGTTGTCAAATACATTCTCTAGAAAGACTTAGGGGAGGCAACCTATATTCTTGGGATTTGCATCTATAGAGATAGAGCGAAAAGAATAATTGGTTTATCCCAAAGTCTATACTTGGAAAAGGTGTAGAAGAGGTTTAACATGCTTGATTCTAAGAGAGGATTGTTACCAGTGAGACATGGTATCCACCTTTCTAAAGAGATGTCTCCAAAGACACCTGAAGAAAGAAATAAAATGGCCAGGATTCCATTTATGTTAGCTATTGGAAGTTTGATATATGCAATGTTGTGTACTAGGTCGGCTATCACATATGCTGTTAGTTTGACTAGCAGGTATCAATCCAATCCAGGTTTGAAACACTAGATAGCTGTCAAGAATATCCTTAAGTACTTGAGAAGAACTAAGGATTTATTCTTGATATATGGAGGTGGTGACTTGCAATTGGATGGTTATACTGATTCTGATTTCCAATCAGATATCGATGATAGAAAGTTTACCTCTGGGTATATGTTCATTTGTCCTAGAGGTGCAGTTAGTTGGAAGAGTAACAAATAGAGTACGACTGCAGATTCTACTACCAAGGCTGAGTATATTGTTGCATCAGATATTGCAAAGGAAGCTGTTTGGATAATGAAGTTCGTGACAGAACTTGCAGTAGTTCTTTCCATTGAGTCAGCAGTTCCACTTCACTGTGACAACAATGGAACAGTCATACAAACTAGGAAACCCCAGTCTCACTAGAAATCCAAACACATAGAAAGACGCTACCACATTATCAGAGAGATAGTTGGGAGAGGCAATGTAGCCATGAAGAAAACAGCATCAGCTGAAAATTCAACTGATCCATTCACTAAGCCTATGTCACAAGCTCAGTTAGACCGATATCTTGAGAAGATGGGTCTAAGGTATTGTAATGAATGGTTCTAGTGCTAGTGGGAGATTGTTAGTAGTATGCCCTAGAACATATCCTTTAGTATGTATCTTGTACATGTTTTATTAATAGAAGGCATTTTCGCTTTTCCGTTTATATAATATATTTATATGTAATAGAAAAGGTCTATTGATATTTTTAATGGTGTATCAGAAAGGAGAAATCGTACCCTATTGGATATGGTACGTACTATGATGAGCTATACTAATATGCCAATCTCCTTTTGGGGATTTGCATTAGAATCAGCATTGCATATTCTAAATAGGATTCCATCAAAATCAGTATCTTCCTCACCTTATGAGATATGGCATGGAAGAAAACCAAATCTTAAGCATATTAAGATTTGGGGTTGTCCAGCTTATATCAAAAAGCTGAACACTGATAAATTGGAAACCAGATCAGAAAATGGTCGATTTGTTAGATATCCAAAAGATAGTTTTGGATATTATTTTTATTTGCCTACATCATAAAAGGTTATGGTAAGTAGAGATGCCACATTTCTTAAACAACAGTTTGTTCAAGAAGGAGGCAAAGGAAGGCAAATAGAGTTAGAATTGGAGAATTCTGACCAACCAACAGATCAGATGAATATAGATCCATCTAGTTAACCTACACCTTTTGATGAAACATCTACAGCTATTCCTCGTAGAATAACCAGGGTATCTCACCCACCAGTGAGATATGGTTTCCTTCATAAAGAAAAATAAGAGTTGTCTACTCATGAAGAAGTAGATCATGGAGATGATCCATTTACCTATAAAGAAGCTATATCAGATATAGGCTCTTTAAAATGGATTGATACTATGAAATCCGATATTGATTCCATGTATAAGAATCAAGTTTGGGATCTGTTGACCCACCTGAAGGTATTGTACCTATAGGGAACAAATGGGTTTTCAAGAAGAAAATTTGTTCTGATGGAAAGGTAGCGACCTATAAAGTAAGGCTTGTAGCGAAAGGGTTTTACTAAAGGCAAGGACTCGATGAGGAGACTTTCTCGCCTGTTGCCATGCTTAAATCAATTAGGATTCTGTTAGCAATAGCTGCATACTATGATTATGAGATTTGGCAGATAGATGTCAAAACAGCTTTTCTCAATGGATACATTGAAGAAAACATTTTCATGGAATAACCTAGGGGTTTTGAATCCCAAGATGGTTCCAAAGTATGCAAGCTAGAATGATCCATTTATGGGTTGAAGCAAGCTTCGAGAAGTTGGAACATCCGTTTTTTATGAAGCCATTAAATCATTTGGTTTTATCAAAAATGAGGATGAGCCATGTGTATATGAGAAGGTTAAAACAGTGCTTATCACTTTCCTTGTCTTATATGTGGATGGTATTCTGTTGATGGGTAATGACACAGGTATGTTGACAACTATAAAGGTATGGTTGTCAAAGACATTCTCCATGAAAGACTTAGGGGAAGTAACCTATATTCTTGGGATTCGCATCTATAGAGATAGAGCGAAAAGAATAATTGGTTTATCCCAAAGTCTATACTTGGAAAAGGTGTTAAAGAGGTTTAACATGCTTGATTTCAAGAGAAGATTGTTACCAGTGAGACATGGTATCCACCATTCTAAAAAGATATCTCCAAAGACAGCTAAAGAAAGAGATAAAATGGCCAGGATTCCATATGCTTTGGCTATTGGAAGTTTGATGTATGCAAAGTTGTGTACTAGGCTGAATATCGCATATGCTGTTAGTTTGACTAGGAGGTATTAATCCAATCCAAGTTTGGAACACTGGATAGCTGTCAAGAATATCCTTAAGTACTTGAGAAGAACTAAGGATTTATTCCTGATATATGGAGGTGGTGACTTACAATTGGATGGTTATACTGATTCTGATATCCTATCAGATATCGATGATAAAAAGTCTACCTGTGGGTATGTGTTCATTTGTAATGGAGGTGCAGTCAGTTGGAAGAGTACCAAATAGAGCACGACTGCAGATTCCACTACCGAGGCTGAGTATATTTCTGCATCAGATGCTGTAAAGGAAGCTATTTGGATAAAGAAGTTTGTGATAGAACTTGCAGTAGTTCCTTCCATTGAGTCAGCAGTTCCACTTCACTGTGACAACAATGGAGCAGTCATACAGGCTAAGGAACCTCGGTCTCACTAGAAATCCAAACACATAGAAATGCACTACCACATTATCAGAGAAATAGTTGGGTGAGGTGATGTAGCCACACAGAAAATAGCATCAGTTGAAAATCCAGCTGATCCATTCACTAAGCGTATGTCACAAACTCAGCTAGACCGATATCTTGAGAAGATGGGTCTGAGATATTGTAAGGAATGGCTCTAGTGCTTGTGGGAGATTGTCAGTAGCATGCCCTAGAGCATATCATATAGTATGTATCTTGTACATATTTTATTAATAAAAGGCATTTTCACTTTTTCATTTACAGAATATATTTATGTTTAATAGAAAAGGTCCATTGATATTTTGTTAAAAATATTATTCTTAAGTTGTTAAGAATATGAGTGACAGTATTTCTAGCACAAAGCATCATAAATTGGTTCATAATCTAGGATACTTCACAATAAGGACATGACTTATCCAGAAATATTGTAATCATGTTTATTCCCTAGTTATTTATATGAGATGTAAATAAGATGGAATGGTGAGTCTCATGCCATATAACAAACATGATATGCAGTTGTACATAATAAGTAGGTTGAACCAGTGATATTTATGATAAGCAGATGGAGTTTACTCTTGTCAATGCATTATCATAATTTATATCAGTGCATATAACCTTTAGACCTGAGATAGCACAGTTATCTTATATATAGGTGGTTTGAGTTTGATAGCATAGTTATCTTGTATATAGGTGGTTTGAGTTTGATACTGCTTTCTTACTTGTACTGTGTATGGGTATATGGGCATGTGTTGGCTCCTACTAGTTATATATGGAGGTAGGTGTTGATCAAGATGGAATCTGTTACCCTAAGTAAATAGGGATAAAATCCTATGTTCATTTAATTATTCTTGATGTTTCAAGTTCCTGTCCAGGACAGATAGATTTAATCAGAAAAGAGTTTCTGATGAGAAAATATTTTTAATCAAGAACTGAAATTAAAAGAGAACATAATATTCATAGCAAATGGGGTTTGACATAAACCATGACTCCAGCTCAAATTGGGATTTTGTAACAGAGAGACTATAGCGCATGGTAACATATGATTATAGGTTCATTTAAGGTAAACCTTATTACTAATTGAGTGGCCATGGCATGCTATGCTAGGTGTTAACCATGGTTTATAAGGTGTATAAAATGATTTAGAGAAATCATTTATGGTAAGAAAGAGTTCTGATGATATTAAGAGTTGATATCATGTCTCATTGCCAATTAGTGATGAAGAGAAATAATTATTTTGGGTTGATAAACTCAAAATAACAAGCTGTTCATTCTCTTTGGTGCCACCACCTTTGGCTGGCTCTCCCTTCTCTTCTTTCTCATCTCTCATCAATTCAAAGAGATTACCAAACAATCTCTTGAATTAAAAATACTAGAAATTGTTTCTAGTATCCTGTTTACATCTGTAATCTCTCAAAAGGCAAAACTTGATTTTCTAATTCATAGAAAAAGCTTTAGAAGCTGTTCAAGGGCTGTCATTAGTGATCTTGGTGTGGACAAGCTAGAGGGACAACATCTGGAGTCCTAGATGCATCCCAAAGGTGCCAAACACACTGCAGTGCGTCAAAAGGTGAGTGTCTTAAATGGCAAATGTAGATCCAAAAGTATATTAAAAGTGTTTTAATATACTGTTTATCATTGAAATTAAATAGATAAAAATAAATCTTGCATGTGACCTTAGTGTCGACACCATATTTTGGCCGATCACCAAAGTCAATGAACTTCGAAAATTGACCCTCAACTGACATTCCTCGGTTACAAGTAAACTAATTAGGAAATAAGCTGATCCCGCATCTGGTCAAATGTTTTCCTATCTCTCAACAAAGAAGGTAGCATTAATATCAGGTCCCCACGCCGTTCAATCACATTTCCGATCTCCCAAGGAGATCACATTAATATCAAGTTTCCAAGCCATCCAATCTCATTTTCGATCTCTCGCTAAAGAAGGTCGAACCAACTCCAAGTTATACGATTCATTACCGATCTCTCACCAGGGAGATCGAACCAATGTCAAGTCTTCATATCGTCCAACCTCAGTCCCGATCTCTTAAGCCAATATCAGACCTCTATGCCATTCGGTCTCGTCTCCGATCTCCCGTCAAAGGAAATCAAATTAATGTCAGGTCTCCGTGCCATCCAGTCTTATTTCCAATCTCCCCTTTATAAAAATTGTGGAAAATTGTTTAATAAAGTTAAGGTTGCAGTCCAACTTAATGGTGTTTCTGAGCTTAGGAAGTTAAATCAAGTTTCCAATTCTGATGATCTAAAGATCTACCCGGTGTTTGTTTCTGCCTCAAGCCAATCTTATGCTTACAATGTTTCTCCGATCCCCTATACTTAGATTAATAATCGTTTTAAGTTAGATGCTCCAATATGTTCAAACAATCAAGCATTCATGCAATTTGGATACTTTCCGAGCTCATCAAGAAATTGAACAAAAGAGATTTCATTTCATGTCAAAATAAAATACAAGTCATTCAGCTGGAGGATCACCCCCAGCCTATTCTACATTTCGCTCACCCTCTCTATCTCCCTCGGGCTCCTCCTCGCTCTCCTCCTCGTCTTGAGGAGCTAGGTCCACCATCCAAGAGAAGTCATCCTCAGGATAATGCCTCCTAAGCTTGGCCAAAAGGTCGTTGTGGGTCTTCACATAGGCACCAGCTTTCCTCGTTACAGCCTCTTCTTCTTTCGCTCTGATATCTTCAGTAAGGCGAGCAATTTCAGCAGTTCGGAGCGCCTGAGCCTCCTTGAGTTCACGAGCCTGATTGGCCAATTTATCCTTATAAGATTTCATTCTGACCCTCGATTTCAGCTATATAGTCCTGGGCAGATGAAAGTTGAGCTCGGGCGGAAGCTGCATCCTGGACAGCCTTTAGGATCTCTTGCCTTAGGAAATGAGCCTTTTCCCTGATTATATGCTGGTTTACCAAGCTCTCCACGCTCAAGCTCATTGTCTGGGCCAGGAGATCGTCGATGCTGCTCGGGGTCAGCCTATGCCGATCCTCCTGGTGGCAGATGGAAGCCCCCAGAACCTTAGCCAAACCCGAGTTCTCCTGAACAGAGCGATTCTTCTCCAAGGTATGAATGAGGACCTGGGCACCACGAGACAAAGTCCTCACAGTGGGTTGGAAAGGACCACCTTTCGCACTCGAAGGAGCAGGGGAAGGCAGTGGTTTTTCTTGTCAAGGAGGAGACTGAGCTATCTCTATTTTAGGGACCAGTTGTCATGAGGGTCGGGACGAGCCTCCCGGCACCTCTCCTGAATCATGCCTTGGCATCTGCGAGGCCTCGGCGCACTTCATTTCCTGCACTTTCCTAGAGACCTCCCTCTTACGCTTTCGGCTCTCTTTAGAAGCCTCGCTGCCCGCCATACCTGCACAAAGAGAAGTCAGTGAGTTCGCTAAGGCCTAGAGATAAGAGATATAGGAAGTACCATGGCCAAGGTCAAAGAGCTGAAGCTCGTATTCTTTGCCTGTAACTAGCCGCATCATCCAATGGTGCAGTTCGGCCATCACCGCATCTAAGCAGGAGAACTTCTGAGTGGCCGCCTGATCCTTCAGCTCCATTACCATGGCACCCTCGTCCTTACTCAGGGCGATCTTCTTCGGGGTCGGAGCAACTAGGTATATCCAACTTTGTGGCATCCCCTCAAAGCCGTTCGGAATCTTGCTTCTCAAAATGAAGAAATGATTTTTCCAATTCTTTAGTGAGGAGGGGAGATCGGTAAAGAGCCCACAGTGCGGTTTTTCTTGAAAGAACCAGTGCTCGTCATCCTTTCGACGAGTAAGTTTATGCAGCTCAACAAAAACCTTTGCTGTGGGCTCGAGCTTCTTAGCCCATCACAAGCCTCTGAAAGCCATCAGGATCCGCCACGAGTTCGGATGCACTTGGGCTATACTTATGTGGTGAAACTTCAGAACATCCTTGAAGAAGTTATCAAGGGGAAACCGTAACCTGACTTTTAATTGCTCTTCGTACACCATAATTGTATCATTTTCGTCGAAGAAATGATCGACTCGGAGATCGCCATGGCATCTGATGAGCTCGTATGAATCGATCCGAAGGTTGTACTCTTGACTAATGATTTGCAGATTGGTTTCCTTAAGGATCGATGACAATTCGTCCACAGGAAGATTTTCCCTTGACCGAGCTGCTTGACGGTGAGCTGAAGCGAAAGTCGTAGGAGGCTCAGGTCTACCACTTGGCCTGGCCACCTCAACTTCATCTGACATACACGAGACATGGACGGAAGGGTGTCTCGCCGCTCTCTGACCCTCGGTGCCACTCATTTTCAAAGAAAATAGAAAAGCTTAAGTAAGAGAAGGATTAAAGTCCTTACCGGAGTGTGATCGGCATCGAAACGACTTAAAGAAATGAGAGAAGGTCGAAGTTGTAAGCAGAAAGCTGAAAATGACACAGGGGAGCAAATGAGAAATCCTCCCCCTATTTATACCCGTTTGAGCATTCAATGCTCACAGTGCCCCAAGCAATGCAACGGTTAGCGAAAATCCGTCCGTTTTACCGACACGTCGCGCGAAGGTTCCAGAAACACTATAAATGAAATAAGATGAGATCGATTAGCTAGGGTTGTTGGGTTCGGGCAAATGTTTAGAGTCATAGATCGGCTAAAAATGTAGTGAGAAACCAGATCGGGTAGGCGCATCAGAGATCGAAAATTTAACTTCACTTTCACAAGGTCAGATTTCATCATTTGGGCAATCCCAAGAGATCGGATTACATCATTGAGAGAACCACTGAGAACCGAATTTCATCAAGAAGTGATGAGGGGCCCGATATGAGAGATTAGAAAAAGAGTCATAATAGAGAGATCGGAAGGAATGGGAGATCGGAGAGCAAAGAGAATAAAAGACTTCCAATAACTGTCATCATAATCAGAGCCGAGGTAGTTAAAGCGTTGCAAGCGAGAGCAAATCTCCACCGCACGCCTCATTTGCAGAATCACCAACATTGCTGACAGGCGCTAGGACATGGCATGGTAGTCCTGTACATCTCGATCTCCACCGTTGATCTTACTTGTAAGGACAAACCCGGAGCCCTTGGATCAAGAAGAAGACGACAGGACCGGCACCTTTTATTCCCAGCCTTCGGATCTGCCTTGACAAGAAGATCTTGAGCCGTTGGATTGGAAAAGGGAAAGGACAAATATTCTGAATGGGATCTCAGCCGTCCATTCTGATTCTCTTCAATTCTCAGGTATCAGATCATGTCCTTTTAAATCCAAGCCTTCCATCTCCCCAAAAGAGATCCTGATCCTTCATTAGGAGCACCCGTTCCCTATAAATACCTGCCTGCAATGTTGTTGAAAGGGGGATGAAAAAAGGTGGTAATTATAGTGGAGAAGCTCTGAAATTTGATTCAGCCTCGCTACTTTGCTATTTTAAGATTTCAAAAATAGAGAAACTTCAGAAACTAGTTTTCTTAAGTATCTCCATTGAAGGAGTGTTGGACCCTAAAACTCTTCATTTTCAGTTTGTCCACTACTCTGTGATATCATTTCTCAGTTCAGTTTCGTCTTCACCATCTTAATATCAACATTTTATTCTCCAAGCTTAATCTCATTCCAACCCGGTTACTGTTACTTTGACTCAACTGTATTCTAACTTAGTATTTGTTATTTTAAAGTAAGCATTAGTCCCCAGACTATTAACTCGCAGCTCTACAATATTTGTGGCTCCACAATTAGTTCAATAGTCTCAAATCCCCACAGGTAAGTGTCTAGACCGTTGATTTATCAAATGCTCGCGTTTTATTTTCTTTGTTCTCATACTCATATTTTTCATTAAGTTCAGTTATGCTAAAGATCCCCACGTAGATAATTATTCTCTTGAGTTTACCTTTTATTCATCAGCTCATGTTATTTATTTGTTCTTAGCTTTTATTGTAACACCCTCTCGGTAGCAACTCCGTACATTCTACTGTTTCGGTGACCGGTGTTGGTCCGGACAGCTAGAACGTCCGGAAAAGTATTTAAACTAAAGTCAGGAACCATAATTAACTCAAATATTAACAAGAAAAATTTAGGAAAAATTTTTGAAATAAAAATACAACCAAGTTAAACGAGCCGGTGCCCAAGCGATGGGTAACCAGAGTGAAGTTGCGGTTCTCGCAACGAGGAGCCCTAGACCTGGGGAAAAATTCATAAAATAATTTTTGGGACTCCAGAGAAGGGTCATTAAGGTTCCTATGGCATTAGAATGCCAAGAAAATATTTAGAAAAATTTTTCAATCCGTACAGACAATTTTGACCCGTTAAGCCAAACGAAGGGCATTTTGGTCATTTCGCCTTCAGAGACGATTTTTGGCCGACTTGTCCAGTTGAGTAAATAATTATTATGACATAAAATATGAATTAAGGTTGATGAAAAATTAATTTAAAGTTAGTAGAAAAGAAAAGAAAAGAAAAATAAAGAAAATTAGGGATAATGACATCACATGATGTCATTATCTTACTCCCAACCAATCACAAGTTAACAAGCATTCTTAAAACATTTAAAAGATACAAAATGGACCAAAAATTCTGGTCATCTTCTTCTTCTTCTTCTTCAAAACGTGACCTCTCTTCCATAGCCCTCCATAAAAATTTCTTGCATCACTTCCATTTTCCCATGAATTTCCACTACAAAACCCTAGACACCTTTCATTAAAACTTGTCCATACCTCTTGGGGAAGTGTTTGGCAGCCTAGAAAAGGAAGGAAAGTGAAGTTTGAGCTTGGAAAATTCTGCCCTACAAGAGGTTAGTGCACTTATACACCTTAAGCTCTTTATTTCCATGTTAGTGACTTGAATTGAGTAAGAATTTGTGAATTAAATGAACCAAATATATGTGTATGTCCACCATGAATTTTGGCAGCCCTAAGGAAGGAACAATGATGGAGTGTTTTTGATGGTTTTAATGGACTTAAAATGAATTAGAGATTATATTTAAGGTGTATATACACATATAGAATGAATGAAAGTGCTTAACTAGGTGTATGGGTGAATTGAAAGGGAAAATTAGGGTTTTGGGAGTGAAAAATTGGACTTGGCTTATGAAATGATTAATGGACATTCTAATGGTCAATTAGTGACCATTTGAGGCAAGTTAATCATAATTTGAAGTGAGCTAATGTATGGCAAATTGAAATGGGAAGGCTGCCTAGAGACAACAGCAATGAGGCTGTGATTCCAGCCCATTTAGACAGCCATAACTTTGGTTGTGTAGGTCCAATTTGTGTTTGGCCAATTGGACATGAAACTAGACTTATAATGGCACAATGTTTCTGAAGAAACCATGCCCAAAAGACCAAAGCAAGTGGACCACAAGTTGGCCCCAATCCGGATACCTGCAACAGCACCTGCAGAAATGACCAACTGTTCATTTGGCCATAACTCACTGTAGATATGGTCAATTGACCTGAAATTTTTACAGCAACAAGTTAAGACATAGACAAACAACTTTCATGAAGAAACCTACCCCAAATTATGACCAGAACCTAACCAAAATGGCAGTCACAGTCACTGTTCATGGTACTGTAGATTTGGTAATTCTGCAGTTTTTCCAATCCGGCCAGCTGTGGTTTTTGGACCATAACTGGAGCTACAAAACTCCAAATGGAGTGATTTAAAAAATGAAATTCAACTAGACAAAATAAGGAACAACTTTCATGTTTACCATTTCCTCAAATTCCCACTGCAACAGTGCTTAATGGAACAGTAAAATTAGGCTTCAAAAACTGAAAATTCTGCTTCCCTTGGTTTAAGTTTAGAAATGGTATTAATGCTTAATGCCAACAAGTTTTCAATGCAAAATGTGGTATGTTGGGTGTGTTAAAACCAATGTACCTATTTTCTATCTAAAAGTCAACATTTTTGTTGACCAATAAGGTGAATAGTGACACCAAAACTTGAAAATTCAAAATTTGAAATTAGAAATGCATATAAGGGACTTTAAATTGCAATTGGCAATTAATACTAGCAAATGTAAAACTAAAAATGTGGGATCTTGGTGTAATTAGAATTAATATATCCATTAAGTATAAAAAGGTCAACATTTTGTGTAACACCCTCCCGATAACCACTCCGTACATCCTACTGTTCCGGTGACCGGTGTCGGTCCGGACAGCTAGAATGTCCGGAAAAATATTTAAACTAAAGTCAGGAACCCTAATTAACTCAAATATTAATAAGAAAAATTTAGTAAAAATTTTAGAAATAAAATACAACTGAGTCAAACGAGCCGGTGCCCAAGCGATGGGTCACCGGAGGGAAGTTGCGGTTCTCGCAACGAGGAGCCCTAGACCCGGGAGAAAAATTATAAAATAATTTTTGGGACTCTAGAGAAGGGTAATTGAGGTTCCCATGGCATTAGAATGCCAAGAAAATACCTAGAAGAATTTTTCAATCCAGATGCACGATTTTGACCATAAGCCAAACGGAGGGCATTTTGGTCATTTCGCCTTCCGAGGTGATTTTTGGCCGAGTTGTCCAGTTGAGTAAATAATTAATATAACATAAAATATGAAGAAACATTGCTAGAAATTAAATTGAAAATGAGTAGTGGAGGAAAGAAAAGAAAAATGCAATAAAATGCAATTTATGACATCAATGTGATGTCATTTGTAATTTCCAACCAATCACACTTAAGCACCCATTTAACCAACAAATAAAAGAGATAAATAAGACTAAATAAAGACCAAAAGAAGACCAAAAACGTGAGCAGCCATGCCTTCCCATTTCAGCCGCTTTCCTCTTCCCTCTCCTCCACCATTTTTATCAAGCTTTGAACTTGATTTTCTCTTCATCCACTCACTAAAACCCATAAGTCCCTTCATTAAAAATTAATCCCACATCTTAAACAAACTCTTGGCAGCCAACAAGAGGAAGGAAATTGAGGTTTAGAGGCTTGGAAAATCTGCCACACAAGGTTAGTGCAACTATAACTTAAAAACTCATTATTTTCATGGTTTAGGACTTGAAACTTAGTGAGAATTGTGATTTAAATGAACAAAAACCTAAGTGTATGAGCTCTTGAATTTTGGCTGCCCTAGCTATGGAATAGGAGGGAGTGTTTTTATGAGCTTGAAGTGATCTAGAATTATATTAGAAGTTGATAAACACAAGAATAATGGATTAAAAGTTAACAAAGGTAAGTTGTGTAAAACATGAACTTGAATTACGGTTTTGTGAGCAAAATGTAAACTTGGTTTAGGAAATTGTTAGGGCACATTTTAATGGTCAATTAGTGACCATTTTAGATATGTTGACCATAAATGGGACTGAAAAATGCTATGGCAAAGTGAGGTGAAATCTGCCCTATGGACAGCAGCATAGGGACTAAAATTTCAGTCCCTTTGCACTGCCATAACTTGGGCTGTGCTTGTCCAATTGATGTTTGGCCAATTGGACATGAAACTAGGCTTATAATGGCACATTTTTTCTGAAGAAACCATGCCCGAAAGACCAAAGAAAAAGGGTCAAAACTCAGCCACAATCCGGAACCCTGAAACTGCCTCTGCAGAATTTGACCAAATGAATAGTAACTGTTCATTTGGCCATAAGTCACTGTAGATTTGGTCAATTGGTCTGAAATTTTTACAGCAACAAGTTAATACATAGACAAACAACTTTTATGAAGGAACCTACCCCAAATTATGGCCAGAACCCATTCAACCAAGTGACTCAAGTCACTGTTCATGCACTGTAGATATGGTAAAATTCTGCAGACTGCATATCCGGACAGCCTGGGTTTTTGAGCCATATCTGGAGCTACAAAACTCCAAATGGAGTGATTCAAAAAAGGAAATTCAACTAGACAAAATAAGGAACAACTTTCATGTTTTACATTTCTTCAAATTCCAACAGTAACAGTGTCCAATGGAACAGTGAACTTGACTTCCCAAAACTGAAAATTCTGCTGGTTTTGAGTTTCACTTTGGAATGGTTTTAACACTTAATGCCAACAAGTTTTAAACACCAAATGTGGTATGTTGGGAGTGCGAAAGTCAATGTACACATTTTTATTCTAAAAGTCAACATTTTTGTTGACCAATGATGAATAGTAACACCAAAAAAGTTGAAATTCACAAATTGACGAATTTAAGAGTTTCAAATGCCCTAGTATACCGAACAAGATTGGTTTGGATAGTTTGGCATGACAATAGGGTTCGATTAGCGATCGCACATGTCAAAAATGCCATTCTGTGATTTCATGGCTTTTAGCCATTATGACTTTTCATTGAGACTTAGACTTGTGCATGATATTATTTACAGATTGTTAGCATGCTGCACAATCGAGATGCATATGTGATCGATGGTGTGACGGCCCGAGGTACTAGGTACCCAAAGGCGCTTACCCGTTATCCACCCAATCGTCTAGTGTAGGTTACTTGGGGCAACCAAATGAATAAAAGTGAACAGAGTTAATGAATTAATGAATATACCAAAATCAAACAAAGAAAGCATACACTTTGCATACACATTTATTTTCTTGCCAATTTCTTCTATTATATTATTGCACCACTAAGCATTATTGCTTAGCGCGTTGCTTTTGCCACGCGTAGGTACTGGAGATTCCGACCGTGAGCCCAGTAGACCACGCATCGGGTGAGTCCATCCGATTAGCTCCGAGGTCCGTGTCACCTCACTACCTGCAGTGCATCGGTAGGGCACTAGGTGTCATTTTGTCATTTTGATATTTTGTAGCAGATTTGTATTTTCTCATAAGTACTTGAACTCATGTAATATATTTTGATGTTTATGTAAATAATGAAAGTTATGACTATGAATGCAAGATTTGAGCATGTATTTATTGCTTGTATATGAGAAATGGATGTTGAGAAATGAAAAGGTTGTTGAAACCTGAAACTGAAAAATTGTTCAAATCTTGATATTGAGTTTTGTGATGATATTGAAGTTGAGAATGAATGAATTTGTTTATTGGAAGTGTTTTTAACAGGTTCCGAAGAACGGTTTTCTCCATTTTTAGCCGGTACTCCGCCGGATTTTCTTTAAAATTTTCAGAACCTTTAATGAATAATACTTTTGATAAATGGCTTAAACAAATTGTATTTCATAAATTATATGCAAAAGTATGATATAAATTAATTGAGGAATATTAGAGTGTGTCGGTACACCGTGTGGCATTACTTACTTGGGTATACTGTACACGGGTAAGGGGTGTCACATTTAGTGGTATCAGAGCACGGTTTAGGCGTTTCTGGGCCTAGATTGAGTCCATACCATGCATTGCATTTGTAAGAGTCGAGGTGACACTAACGCAGATCTGTTTATCCTTCTTATTTTGAATAGGATATGGATCCTTCATCTCAGAGGGCAGTCGAGGAGGAAGTGGAGAGTCATGCTCCACTTGCAGCAGCTGAGACTGGGGGCATGAGAGAATCTGCTCCGCCAGCTCAAGCAGAGCCTCGCCACCTCCACGTGCCATGTTCCAACAAATGGCCGACTTCTTTAGACAGATGGCTGGGGTAATGCCAGCACCACCACCACCACCACCAGCTCCACAGCAGAAATCACACCTGGAAAGGCTAAGGAAGTTTGGAGCTATAGACTTCTATGGCAAGAGAGAAGATGACTCATTGCGGTAGAATTGGTTGAACAGAACGGGCGAGTCTTAAAACAACTCCATCGCACCCAGAGCGTAACTTAGAAGCTGCTATATCCTTGTTACAAGACGATGCCTACGGATGGTGGGACACTGTGTCCAGTGAAGTGCAGCCCGAAGCTGTAACTTGGGACTTCTTCCTCTCTGAGTTCAAGAAGAAATATGTGGGTACTGTATACCTAGAAGAGAGAAGAAGGGAATTCATTAATCTGAGGCAAAGGCAGTTGTCAGTGGCCGAGTATGAGAAGGAGTTTGTTCGATTAAGCCGTTATGGAAGGGAGATAGTCCCTAATGAAGCTGAAAGATGTAAGAGATTTGAAGAGGGACTAAATGACAACATCAAGATCCAGCTCACTGCCTTGGGAATCACAGAATTTACCAAGTTAGTGGAAGCTGCCATAAAGGTTGAAAAAGTGAGAATTAGTGAGTGGACTAGAAGAGAGAGACAGCAGAAGAGGGGACCGGGTCAGTCTAGTTCAGCTCCTGCATCAGGGAAGAAGTTCAAGGGTCCTCCTGCACAAAGTTCAGCTCAGCCACAGGCCGTGGTCGCCTCGGGGCCCAGCCACGCTCACCCCTAGGAGAGGTCACCCACACCATCAAGCGCGCTCTCCAGGATGGGGTTCAGGACCAGCCCCAGGCATCTTTTGCCCTGTCCACACCACAAAGATGGCATAAGGGGAGTGTTGGAGAGTGACTGTGCTCGCTTGAGGTGTGGGTCAACAGAGCATCGCTTGAGGAACCGCCCACGCAGAACTACTACAGCCTACTCCGACACAGCGAGCATGCACCGCCCCGCACCACCAAGGGTAGAAGGTCCGTAAATTGGCGGTGGGACCATCACAGAGGCTCAGATCTGAGCCAGAGAGGCGGATAATGTGCCACCGCCGAAATTATGCCCCGAGAGCTCAGAGGAGCAAGATGCCCCGGACGTCATCAGGGGTACGTTCTCCCTCTACAATACTCCTGTGCATGCATTGGTGGATCCAGGATCCACTCATTCATACATCTGCATCAATCTACCCGTAGAAAGGGGGATACTGGTAGGGGAAAGTGACCAAGACATTCTGGTCACTAATCCATTAGGCCACAGTGTAGTGGTGAACAAAGTATACAAAGGTTGCCCATTGAGGATTCAGGGGTATGAATTCTTGGCAGACTTGATTGAGTTGCCCTTCCATGAGTTTGACGTGATTTTGGGAATGGACTGGTTGTCACGTCATCAGGCAATAGTTGATTGCAAATTGAAGAGAATTTCTAAAAACTTCAGAGGGTAATGAGATCACAGCTTGTGGGGAAAGGATGATTTCTTGTCCAATGTCATCTCAAATGATTGCAAGAAGAATGATGAGAAAAGGTCGTGAAGCCTACCTAGCACATGTGGTGGATACTAGGCGTGCTAAGCCAAACTTGAGTGACATACCCACAGTGAGAGACTTCCTAAGTATTTCTGAAGAGTTGCCCTGGTTTGCCACCAGAAAGGGAAGTCGAGTTTGCTATTGAGACACTGCCGGGTACAGCACCCATCTCTATTGCTCCTTATAGGATGGCACCCACTGAATTGAGGGAGTTGAAAACTCAATTGCAAGAGTTACTGGATAAGGGGTTCATACGGCCCAGTGTGTCACCATGGGGAGCTCCAGTGCTATTTGTAAAGAAGAAGGATGGGACTTTGAGGCTATGTATTGATTACCGGCAGTTGAATAAAGTGACTGTGAAGAACAAGTATCCGTTGCCTAGAATTGATGATCTGTTTGATCAGCTGAAGGGAGCAGGAGTATTTTCTAAGATTGATCTCAGATCGTATCATCACCGAGGGTGAAAGATGTAGATGTGCCCAAGACTGCATTCAGGACCCGGTATGGGCATTATGAGTTTCTGGTGATGCCCTTTGGCCTAACAAATGCACCAGCGGCGTTCATGGACCTTATGAACCGTATCTTCCATCCATACCTAGATCGGTTCGTAGTGGTTTTTATTGATGACATTCTAGTGTACTCCAAGACCAGGGAAGAACATGATGAACATTTGAGGATTGTTCTGCAAACCCTGAAAGAAAAGAAGCTGTATGCTAAGTTGTCCAAGTGTGACTTCTGGTTGGATGAGATTGCATTCCTTGGACGCATAGTGTCAGCTGATGGGATTAGGGTGGATCCCAAGAAAATAGAAGCAGTGATGGAATGGAAGCCTCCCAGGAATACAACTGAGGTCAGAAGTTTCTTGGGGCTAGCTGGGTATTACAGGAGATTTGTGAAGGGATTTTCCCTAATAGCTGCTCCAATGACCAAGTTGTTACACAAGAATGTCAGATTTGACTGGAATGACAAGTGTCAGACCAGTTTTGAGAAGTTGAAGGCTATGTTGACAGAGGCACCAGTGTTAACACAGCCAGTGTCAGGAAAGGACTTTGTGGTCTACAGTGATGCCTCTCATAATGGGCTAGGGTGTGTATTGATGCAAGAGGGGAAGGTGGTCGCCTATGCTTCCAGACAGCTAAGGCCACATGAACAAAATTACCCTACCCATGATTTGGAGCTTGCAGCAATTATCTTCGCACTGAAGATATGGAGGCATTATTTGTATGGTGAAAAGTGTTACATCTACACGGACCACAAAAGCCTGAAATACTTGCCAACCCAGAAGGAGCTCAACCTTAGACAGAGGCGATGGATTGAGTTCCTGAAGGACTATGATTGTGTAATTGACTATCATCCTGGGAAGGCAAATGTAGTTGCTGATGCTTTGAGCAGAAAATCCATGATTGCTTTGAGATCATTGAATGCCCGTCTATCTTTGATTCGAGATGGAGCTATTTTGGCTGAGTTGCAAGTAAGGCCAAACTCACATACAGATACTAGATGGGCAGAAGGTAGATGAGAAGCTAATGGCTATTGTGAGCAAGATTTCAGAGGGAAAAGCAACTGATTATGAGGTGAAAGCAGATGGGTGTCTGTATTATAAAGGAAGACTGTGTGTACCAGATGATGGGGAATTGAAGGCCAGTATTCTAAAAGAGGCACACACCAGTGTATATGCTATGCACCCAGGAAGTACAAAGATGTACCATGATCTGAAACTCCAGTATTGGTGGCCTGGTATGAAGAGGGATATAGGTGACTATGTGACTAAATGTTTGACATGTCAGCAAGTCAAGGCAGAACACCAAGTTCCATCAGGTTTGCTACAGCCTATACGCATACCTGAATGGAAATGGGATCGGGTCACCATGGATTTTGTAAGTGGGCTACCTCTCACCCGGAAGAAACATGATGCAGCATGGGTGATAGTTGATAGATTGACAAAGTCATCACACTTTCTGCCAGCTTAGACCGACTACTCACCGGAGAAGTTAGCGTAATTGTATATCGCTGAGATAGTTAGATCGCATGGAATTCCACTTTCCATCATATCGATCGAGACCCAAGGTTTACATCGAGATTCGAAGAAGTTGCATGAATCCTTGGGTACACAACTCCATTTCAAAGATGCCTTTCCATCCTCGACGGATGGGCAATCGTAAAGAGTAATCTGTAAACAATTGAAACCCATGAAATTGATACAAATATTGAATTGAAATGATAACAATAACGTGAAATACTTGTCAGGTCCTTGAGGATATGCTGAGGTGTTGTGTCATTGTATTTGAGGGAAGTCGATAGATACCTCCCATCGCGTAATTTGCATACAACAATAGCTACCAAGCTAGTATTCAAATGGCCCCGTATGAAGCAATCGTATGGGAGAAAATGTAGAACTCCAGCAGGCCGGACTGAATTGGGAGAAGACAACTGGTAGGGCTGCACTGTGAAACAGCCGAGGAAAAAGTGAAAATAATCAAAGCCAACTTGAAGGTTGCCTCGCATGCATGTAAATCTTATGCCGACCTGAAGAGAAAAGAAATAGAATATGTGGTTGGTGACAAAGTGTTTCTCAAGGTGTCACCATGGAAGAAGGTATTGAGGTTTGGAAGGAAAGGTAAGTTAAGCCCTAGGTTCATTGGCCCATATGAAGTCATTGAACGTGTGGGTCCAGTGGCCTATAGGCTAGCTTTACCACCAGAGCTGGACAAGATCCACAATGTGTTCCACGTGTCTATGCTCAGAAGATATCGCTCAGATCCTTCGCATGCCATCTCCAGAGAAGAAATTGAAATACAGCCGGATTTGACATATGAAGAGGAACCTCTACGGATCCTCGCTCTGAAGTAAAAGAATTGAGGAACAACCAAATTCCATTGGTGAAAGTGCTTTGGAGGCACCACAACACTGAGGAGGCAACTTGGGAAAGTGAAGAGTCGATGAGGCAACAGCCCTCAACTGTTTAGCATCGAGTAAATTTCGAGGACGAAATTTAAATTAGAGGAAGAGTTGTAACACCCTCCCGATAACCACTCCGTACATCCTACTGCTCCGTGATCGGTGTCGGTCCCATGACTAGAACGTCCGAAAAATATTTAAACTAAAGTCAGAACCCTAATTAACTCAAATATTAATAAGAAAAATTTAGTAAAAATTTTAGAAATAAAATACAACCGAAGTCAAACGAGCCAATGCCTGCGATGGGTCACCGGAGGGAAGTTATGCTTTCGCAACGAGGAGCCCTAGATTCGGGAAAAATTATAAAATAATTTTTGGGACTCCAGAGAAGGGTAATTGAGGTTCCTATGGCATTAGAATGCCAAGAAAATACCTAGAAAAATTTTTCAATCCAGATGCATTTATTTTGACCGTTAAGCCAAACGGAGGGCATTTTGGTCATTTCGCCTTCCGAGGTGATTTTTGGCCAACTTGTCCAGTTGAGTAAATAATTAATATAACATAAAATATGAAGAAACATTGCTAGAAATTAAATTAAAAATGAGTAGTGGAGGAAAGAAAAGAAAAATGCAATAAAATGCAATTTATGACATCAATGTGATGTCATTTGTAATTTCCAACCAATCACACTTAAGCACCCATTTAACCAACAAATAAAAGAGATAAATAAGACTAAATAAAGACCAAAAGAAGACCAAAAACGTGAGCAGCCATGCATTCCCATTTCAGCCGCTTTCCTCTTCCCTCTCCTCCACCATTTTTATCAAGCTTTGAACTTGATTTTCTCTTCATCCACTCACTAAAACCCATAAGTCCCTTCATTAAAAATTAATCCCACATCTTAAACAAACTCTTGGCAGCCAACAAGAGGAAGGAAATTGAGGTTTAGAGGCTTGAAAAAATCTGCCACACAAGGTTAGTGCAACTATAACTTAAAAACTCATTATTTTCATGGTTTAGGACTTGAAACTTAGTGAGAATTGTGATTTAAATGAACAAAAACCTAAGTGTATGAGCTCTTGAATTTTGGCTGCCCTAGCTATGGAATAGGAGGGAGTGTTTTTATGAGCTTGAAGTGATCTAGAATTATATTAGAAGTTGATAAACACAAGAATAATGGATTAAAAGTTAACAAAGGTAAGTTGTGTAAAACATGAACTTGAATTAGGGTTTTGTGAGCAAAATGTAAACTTGGTTTAGGAAATTGTTAGGGCACATTTTAATGGTCAATTAGTGACCATTTTAGATATGTTGACCATAAATGGGACTGAAAAATGCTATGGCAAAGTGAGGTGAAATCTGCCCTATGGACAGCAGCATAGGGACTGAAATTTCAGTCCCTTTGCACTGCCATAACTTGGGCTGTGCTTGTCCAATTGATGTTTGGCCAATTGGACATGAAACTAGGCTTATAATGGCACATTTTTGCTGAAGAAACCATGCCCGAAAGACCAAAGCAAAAGGGTCAAAACTCAGCCACAATCCGGAACCCTGAAACTGCCTCTGCAGAATTTGACCAAATGAACAGTAAACTGTTCATTTGGCCATAAGTCACTGTAGATTTGGTCAATTGGTCTGAAATTTTTACAGCAACAAGTTAAGACATATAAAAACAACTTTCATGAAGGAACCTACCCCAAATTATGGCCAGAACCCATTCAACCAAGTGACTCAAGTCACTGTTCATGCACTGTAGATATGGTAAAATTCTGCAGACTGCATATCCGGACAGCCTGGGTTTTTGAGCCATATCTGGAGCTACAAAACTCCAAATGGAGTGATTCAAAAAAGGAAATTCAACTAGACAAAATAAGGAACAACTTTCATGTTTTACATTTCTTCAAATTCCAACAGTAACAGTGTCCAATGGAACAGTGAACTTGACTTCCCAAAACTGAAAATTCTGCTGGTTTTGAGTTTCACTTTGGAATGGTTTTAACACTTAATGCCAACAAGTTTTAAACACCAAATGTGGTATGTTGGGAGTGCCAAAGTCAATGTACACATTTTTATTCTAAAAGTCAACATTTTTGTTGACCAATGATGAATAGTAACACCAAAAAAGTTGAAATTCACAAATTGACGAATTTAAGAGTTTCAAATGCCCTAGTATACCTAACCCGAGTGGTTTGGAGAGTTTGGCATGCCAAGAGGGTTCGATTAGCGATCGCACATGGCAAAAATGCCATTCTGTGATTTCATGGCTTTTAGCCATTCGACTTTGCATTGAGACTTAGCCTTGTGCCTGATATTATTTACGCCTTGTTAGCCGCTCTGCACACCGAGATGCATATGTGACCGATGGTGTGACGGCCCGAGGTACTAGGTACCCAGTGCCAGTTTACCCGTTATCCAGTCCAGTCGTCTAGTGTAGGTTACTTGGGGCAACCAAATGAATAAAAGTGAACAGAGTTAATGAATTAATGAATATACCAAAATCAAACAAAGAAAGCATACACTTTGCATACACATTTATTTTCTTGCCAATTTCTTCTATTATATTATTGCACCACTAAGCATTATTGCTTAGCGCGATGCTATAGCCACGAGTAGGTACAGGAGATTCCGACCGTGAGCCCAGAAGACCACAGATCGGTGAGTCCATCCGACAGCCCGCTGTCCGTGTCACCTCACTACCGCAGGCATCGGTAGGGCACTAGGTGTCATTTTGTCATTTTGATATTTTGTAGCAGATTTGTATTTTCTCATAAGTACTTGAACTCATGTAATATATTTTGATGTTTATGTAAATAATGAAAGTTATGACTATGAATGCAAGATTTGAGCATGTATTTATTGCTTGTATATGAGAAATGGATGTTGAGAAATGAAAAGGTTGTTGAAACCTGAAACTGAAAAATTGTTCAAATATTGATATTGAGTTTTTTGATGATATTGAAGTTGAGAATGAATGAATTTGTTTATTGGAAGTGTTTTTAACAGGTTCCGAAGAACGGTTTTCTCCATTTTTAGCCAGATCTACGGATTTTCTTTAAAATTTTCGGAACCTTAAATGAATAATACTTTTGATAAATGGCTTAAACAAATTGTATTTCATAAATTATATGCAAAAGTATGATATAAATTAATTGAGGAATATTAGAGTGTGCCGGTACACCGTGTGGCATTACTTACTCGGGTATACTGTACACGGGTAAGGGGTGTCACATTTTGGGTTGACTAGTAAGGTGAATAGTAATCAAAATGATTAGTAAATTAAGATGAAGACCTAGAACCAATTCTAAGCTTAAATGCTTAGAATTGTATGACAAATGTGGACTATGCATCCTAGTCAAAATTGTTAAAAAGAAATTAAGGCCATAAATTTGAAATCCATGAAATATTTATGGATTACTTGAAACATGAAAAATAAGTCACCAAATTAATGTGAATAATTAGTTAGGGCTTATATGCCCATCACAAATGGAATTCATAACATATTAATAACTCAACTTGAAATATAAAAATTGTAATTACATGAGTAGATTCTTGAATGTATAAATGAGAAAAGAAAAATGTTTTGAGTACAATGGTATAAAAGGATAATTGATGTGAATTGTGATCATATAAATGATCAGATGAATGTATGAATTATAATCGAAATTTATCATGAAATAATGAAGTCATAAAATACAATATATTAATATTTAATGATATTATGTGCCCTTGTATTGCCTAGACATGTGTATCAGATTGGATAGTTTGGCATGCCAATAGGGTATTGTTTTAGCAGTACTACAAAAGGGTTTATGCCTATATTCATAGCTCTATGCCCGTATTCATGGCTCTTATGCCCGTATTCATGGCTTTTATGCCCGATTATGTGATATCATGGCTTTTTAGCCATATTGACTGCATACGTAGTTGACGTTCTGCGTCCCATGGTATGACGGCTCGAGGCACCGCGGTGTCCAGAGCCAACGACCCGTTATCCAGTTTAGTCAGCCTGTCGTAGGTTACTTGGGCAGTGTAATTTATTAAAATAAATTAAGACTATTAGTAATTAAAAATATTCGAAATCAAATAAATGAGTTAATAAGACTTCAAAAGAATTAGTTACAATTATGAAATGATCCAAACCACATAAAAATTGTTAAGTAAAATGATAAAAGAGTTACAAAAATATGTATAACTTAACTAAATATTTTAAATGTACCTTCTATTGCCATATAAATATAAACTGAGTATTTTTATTAATTCTGTATGTTGTACATTATCCCTGTGAATTTCGGAATTAAACGCTTTCAAAGCGAAACAAATGAGAACAAAAGATAATTAATATTAGACACATTATATTAAATTAAATTGATTCTTGAATATTCAAATTATGCTTCGTTCTTTCTTTATTTGTATATTTTATTTTTTTATTCTATTATTGCACCACTAAGCAACAATGCTTAGCACGATGGATTTGTTTCCTCGCGCAGGTACTTTGACTAAGATTTTTGGAGTCCAGATCTGCAGAAGTGCCTGAAGTATTCAAGGTTGTCACCTCCTCAGTAATGCATGTAGATAGGGCCCATATAGATCATATTTTGTATTTAGTATAAAATGCTAGATATTGTATTATAATGTAGATCATGAGCAGGTAATTAATAGAAATGTAATGTAATTTAATAAATTAGCTTTTTCATATGTAATTAATTTATATATCATGTAAATTATGAAATTATGTAAATTAAAGAAATTTGAAAATTTTAGTTATGTGATTTGAGCATGAATGAGATTGTATGGATTCGAAGACAGATTTGAAATATATAGATAATGCATGGAAATGAATATGAAATTGAGATATATGAATGAGATGTGAATTATGAGATGGTTATGAAAATAATTGATGAGATTTTAATTGTAAAATATTATTGAAACTTTCAAATAGGTAAATAGTAAAATACGTCAACTGGTAATAAAATAGGGGAAACTCCGCTGGTTTCTCTGTCGAAAAATAATTAATATTAAAATATAACGAGATCAAAATATGAAAGGAATAAAGTAAGATAAGATAGGGTGCTCCGGCACCGAATGTAGCACACTTTGCTCGGCTACACTGTAGTCGGGTGAGGGGTGTTACATTTATTACCTTCAAATACGGGTGTTCTGGTTACGGGTAGCATGTAGGTAATCTAATAAAGTGTTGGTAGCTGTATCTTAACACGAGAGTCTCTTTAAATAAATACAAATAATAAAAGTTTGGATAATAAATCGGAGGAAAAAGTTATGAAGTCGAGTTCAGGAGATAACCTGGTATAGTAGGGATCGAGATAAGATCGGATCCCAGACTAGTAAACCAAAGAGATCGGACTAAAGAAGTCCTGATAAGACGATCACATCAGAGATCGGCAAGGAGTTCGGTGTCGTGTCTACCATCTAGATAAGGCTTAATGGGTTCAAAAATCTACATGCGGATCTTTTGTGCCCTCAGCTACTAAATTCCTTAACTCATAAGATTGTACAATATGAAATTTTAATAAATAAGAGATCGGAAGAGAGTTCTTATCCGATTCTCAACCAAATTTTAATATGTGGAGATCAGAGGAGAGTTCTTATCCAAGATTCCTCACGCTAAACTCTAAATTAAATACTTAAAGAGATCGTAGGAGAGTTCTTACCCGATTCTCGACCAAAAATTTTAATAAATATGTGGAGATCGGAGGAGAGTTCTTATCCGAGATCCCTCTTTAAAATTTTAAACTGAATATTTTAGGAGGTAGGGGGAGAGTTCTTACCCGATCCTCATTCAAGCAAAACACGGAGATCGGAGGAGAGTTCTTATCTGAGATCCTTCTTTAAAAACTTTAAACCAAATATTTTAAGAGGTTGGGGGAGAGTTCTTACCTGATCCTCATTCAAGCAAAACACGAAGATCAGAGGAGAGTTCTTATCCGAGATCCTCCATCAAATTTTAAGTCATACACCTTAAGAGATCGGGGGAGAGTTCTTACCTGATTCTCACCTAAACTAAAGCGGGGAAATTAGAGGAGAGTTCTTATCCGAAATCTCCCACTCAAAATTCCTAATAAACATGTCTAGAGATCGGGAGAAGTTCCGTCCCGAGCTCTCTTAGCGAAGTTCAAAATAAACAAAACTCCAATACATAAGGCAACTTCACTCAAACACTTACTCAACAAAGGGCCATCTCATGAACTTGTGTTCCTGGGCAACCCAAAATAAGTGAAATATCAAACATTCCTTTATTTTTCACAAAGGATTAACATTATCATCCCAATCCCCTAATTACCCTTTTAATTCACGAAAGAGCATAAGATTAGATCTGTTTACCCTCATTGAGGGACGAGGCAGGGTGCCTAACACCTTCCCCACCCGTATATAGACCCCAAACCTAGAATCTCTGTTTTTGAAGTGGTTTCATTTAAATTTATTTTCATGAATGGTTTTCTATAATTTCCCTCAAAATTAAAGTGGCAACTCCTCACTCTTTCCCACTTTGGTGAGTGTTCGTCCAGGCGACGGCAAAAAATACCTTGCGACAGCTTGGTGACTCCGCTGGGGATTGTATTAAACCTTAACCCTGGTCTAGAGGTTCGAAAGCATATTTAATTTTATGCTCATATACACTAAAATCATAGTTAAGTGGGCTTAATTTACAAAATTTGGAAGATCTCAATATGTTAATTATTGTCATTTTTGCTAACCGTTTTGCTTATCTTGATTGTCTTATCCCCACAGCAACCTTTGTCTAAAAAAGGAAGAAAAACTCCCCCGTACTGGGAAGAGGTAAAGGTGTCCCTTCACACACTGAACACTCACACGATGTCCTCACACACTTCAGCGCTATACCCGGGCTTTCTCATCCTTTTAGGAAATAGGAGGGAGTCATGTAGCGGTACCCATGGGTTTTATCCCGTTAGTATCCGTGAAGGCTTCTGCTCAGATTGAAACTCGTTCTATTTACTGTGATACCCGTGGAACTCTCCCGTTAGTATCATGGTGATAGAATGGGGCTCTACTATTTACAGTAGGGGCAATTTGGGAACCTGTGGCTTTTAGAAAATTAGACCTTAAGCTAAACCATCACAATAACTGGAAGCCGTAGCAAACTACCTCATAAGATAGAACTATCCAATTAGGTAGCACCTACCTGGTACTAGGATTTTCCCTATTATAGGACAAAAGGGACATACATGCTCTCACCCTATTCTGTTTGTATTTTCTTATGTTTTTATTTTTTAGGGTAATCTTGGATCATACTGTTAGGAGAATCTACACATTTTCCTACTTTGACAAATGTGTGGGTGTCACCCTGCCAACAATATAATTCAAAATTACCTGAATTTATCCTGCTAACAAGTTTTCTACATAGGCATCACAGAATTAAGGTCTGTAAAAGAATAAGCATCATCTTTAACATGGCATCCTCGAGTCAGTCGGCGGAAGAGGTTCTTAGACAAGAATAAAATGCTAAACCGTGGTCCAAACCACCTCATAGTTTAGTGCCCCCACGAAGTGATGTCACCAGGGCAGATACTAGCTTGTTACCTCCATTAGACGTAAGCAAAGTTGAGGTCAGAATGACCGGTCTCGAGGGCCTATCTAGTAGTTGGAGGTCACTTTTCGATTACGTCAAGGCAAAGTTCGAGGAAAAATACGGAAGGATCGCGACCTTGATACGGGTCAAAGTTCAAATTCCAGCGCTTAAGGCCATGCTATCAGTTTGGAACCCCAATCTCCTTTAATGACATCGATACGACCCCCACTATGGAAGAGTATCAAGCATTGTTGGAAATTCCTTACGTGGCACAAAATCGGATCTACCTACACCTCAAGCATAGGCAGACCTGGAAGAGGTTCGCGCATATGTTGGGAATTCCCCTAGAGGAAGAAAAGGCAAGAGAAACTGTCAAAGGAAACACATATGGGTGGTATTGGACCTACCTCAAGAAGCAGTTGGACCTGTACATCCAAGATGAACAATGGGAGCAAGCTTCATTGGCACTAGCCTTGGGGATCTACGGCTTGATCTTATTCCCTGGGCCTTCAGGAATTATAACCTATAGTGTCGTATAGATGTTTTGGGCTGTAGAAAAGCAGAAGGTCAACCCAGTATCAGCAATCCTTGCAGAGACTCTACTGACTCTCACTTACTGTCGACAGCAAGGCAGGGGGTCTATTAAGTGTTGTTCTCAATTGTTGCACCTCTGGATCATCGGTCACATGTGCCCTGTAGAGACAAGGGGGTTAACTTGGTACCTTGACCAGCCTCTTATTGAGAAGATGGCCATATTAGTAATCAGCCCAAAGGACGAGCTACAGTGGCAAGAGCGGATTTTAAGCTTCAACAGCCACAATTATTGCTGGAGGAAAATGTGGACGTCAGGTCAACTTATTTTGTTCAGCACAGAGGGTAATTATTCAGTTTCTCTAATCGGAGTAACCGGATACACAAGTTACATCCCAACATTGGTAATGAGGCAGTTCGGCTCAACCCAGTCCACACTCAGTATTGAAGAATATCACCAAGGTCATTTCTATCATGAGCTCGGTAGTGAAGAGGAATTGAAAATAGCTCGCAAATCCTGGGAAAACATCACTATAATGGAAAGGTTGCCTAAAGGTCCGAGTGCCACAGACGATTATCTTAAATGGAGGGTCGGCAGGGATCAAGGATACCCAACTGCCTAGCCAACGGGGCTCAAAGGTAGGATCTCCCATCAGAACATCCTCTCAGAAGAAGCTAATACTCGTCTGGTCGATTCTCTACAAAAATTGGTCACCGAAAACTAGCAATTACAGGAACGAATAAGGCAGTTGGAGGACCAACAGCGGATCCTCGGAAGAGAGGTAAAAAGGCTGAGGGAAAAAGTAATGACCGAAAGGGCAGAGTTTGAGGGGCAAGAAACGCAGTGGGAAAAGGAAAAAATCTCCCTCCAAGCTACAATAAAAGAGGCAGAAGTTCGGAATGGCAAGCTCCAAGAGAAAATGGAATACCAGGAAATACTCATGGAAGAGTATAAACAAGAAAGCAAAAAGAAGAAGCTCGAACTAAAGGAGCAAGCACAGCTTATCAATGATATTCTAAGAGAATGTGCTAAAGAAAGAAGGGAAAAAGAAAGACAAGCTACTCTCCGTTTAGAGCTAAAAGAAAATGTTGACCAGCTGGAGAGAATGATAGCACAGGGGAAACAAGAACTCTTGCCAGAATCCGAATATGCCCTGAAAATGTTCGACCCCGCCAGACAAGAAGAAAGGCTTTACGAGTATCTCAAGAGATGTCATTACATTATAAAGAGTCTCCCTGAGCCTAGGCCAATGTAAAGAATGCTATGTATGAACTATTCTATCAATGAAATAGCTTTGGGCCATTGTTTAGCAAAATTGTGAATGAATAGTATGACTCCCGTAAGAACTACCCTCACTAGGGTTATGCGAAAAGTTGAATGCGCCATATGGACAAGTATCATAGACACGCATTCAATCTAGTCATTCACCGTCAGACCCTCGAGTAATGCCATGATAAAATGAATGCAATTATTCTTCTACAGATCTCATCTCTGGCTTTCAGATGCCACTGTATCCTTTGTCCAAACTAGGACCTTTTAAATTTTAACAAAATTTGAAATCATTAAAAGACTTTTTTTATCCCCCACAGAAAATCAACATTGTTTCAAGCAAAGTAAGCCTGACCAAAGAAGCTGTTTAACCAAGACGAGTGTACTTAACAAGGTCACGAACAAAAAGGCTAATGGAAGATCAGGAGCAAGTCCAGAACCTACAGGGACAAGTTTCTGAGTTGAAAGACCAAGTCTCAGAACTCATGAGACTAATGAGGGAGATGTTCCAAAATAAGCCTGCATCAGAGCCAAACTTACCACTACCTCCCCCACTTCCTACAACGGTTGATTCTCACCATGCTTCAACCTCTTTTACTTTCCAGCCGCCTATCCCAGATTTGATAATAACCATTAACCTGGCCCCCCTGAATAATGACCTACCCTTCCCCTACTACCCGGCTATCCCAAATGTCGAGCCACACACTTCAATCCCTCCGGTTCACCCTGCCCCTTATTTCCCAACTAAGGTAATAGCTCATCCAGGAGGAGAGAGCAGAGCCAGAGAGAATGAGAAGATGCCTGCTCTAGAAGAAAGACTAAGGGCAATAGAGGGCCTGAACATGTACGGGTCAGTAGATGTGGCATCACTGAGATTGGTGCCAGACGTGGTGGTGCCACCCAAATTCAAAATTTCGGACTTTGACAAATACACCGGGAAGTCAGACTCTCGCATTCACCTGGCTACTTACATTGCCAAAATGTCTGCCCTGACGGAAGATGATAGGCTTCTGGTCCACTTCTTCCATGAGGGTCTCTCTGGGGCATCCCTGAGATGGTGCATTCAGTTAGATAGGAGCAGGCTGCGCTCCTGGAAAGATCTGGCAGACGCTTTCCTGAAATAATATAAATTCAACTGTGACATCGCCCCCACAAGGAGAGACCTCCAAAATCTAGTGCAGAGAGAAAGGGAGAGTTTCAAGGAGTATGCCTAGAGATGGAGGGAGAAAGCAGCGGAGGTGTATCCTCCGATTACTGATAATGAACTCTGGTCTTTATTCATTGAGACGTTAAAAGCTCCCTATTTCAATATGATGATTCGAAACACCTCCAATAGCTTCTCAGACATCATTCAAGCTGGCGAGAGGATAAAAGCTAACCTGAGGATGGGACGGCTATAGGAGTTGACTGAGAATCCTGCAAAGAAGACCGCCAGCTTCGGCAAAAAGAAAGAAGGTGATGTGCACACCATCACCCGACAAGCCCAATCCCCAATTCTTCAGAATAACTATCGGCCATATCCTCCCCCTCATGGCCCAACAATTGCCAACATTCTACCCCCTTTTCCAAATTATCCTCACCCACGCCCCCAGTATCCACCGCAAACGGCCTATAACCCTAGACTGCCTGCCCAGCCAGTTCAATCAAGACCACCTCCTTCCCAAAATAATGCTAGACCGCAAAGAAATCTTGATCCACCTCTTCCCCTCCCACTCAGCGAAATATATCGATACCTCGTCAGTATAAATCAAATAGTGCTAATCCCCCTTGGCTCAATTCAGCCTCCATATCCCAGGTGGTATGATGCCAGTGCCCGATGCGAATATCATGGAGGGGCACTTGGACACTCGACCCATAACTATGGGGCACTCAGGGGAAGAGTGCAAGCCTTAATCAGAAGTGGGTGGTTGAAGATCGAAGGGAATGGTTCCCTCCCTAATGTCACTTCAAACCCATTGCCCAATCATGGTACGGGTAATGGTGTTAATATGATAGACTCTGAAGAAGAAAGGTCAACCTTGGAGGTAGATCAACTGATTCCTCACTTTGGGGAAATTTTTACAATGGCAGTGAGGGAGGGCTACCTCTATCCATAGGCATCCGGATCAGGAAGGAATACGGGATGTCCCTACCATGGAGGAGCAGCTGATCATGTGCAGCGAGACTGTGAGGAATTCCGGCAAGAGGTCCAGAACTTGCTGTCCCTCAAAATTTTGAGATGCCAAGCAAGGCCAAGAATGGAGGGCGGAGTAAATACAGCCAGATTCAGCCAGAATGCCTCCACCTTTAATCCCAGAATGACCTTCTTTGCCCCAGCACCACCATCACCAGTAACAGTTATCCGAACCCCACCCCAGCTCCTAGTCACAGACACTCATGCTGTGCCCTGGAATTATAATTTCCAAATCTTCACCCAAGGAGCATCAAGCAGTACATCAGCTCCTAGCCTTGACCTTGCCCCACCCTCAACACCTCCTAAACCCTACTTTGCTCCCCACGAGCATTTCAGAATGACTTACACCGGACCTTCTGCTAATGCTACTCCCCAATCAAACCCTGAGCCTGTCACTACCACAAACTCCTCCCCACCTGAGCAAGAGGTTGAATTTATAACCCGAAGTGGGAGATGTTACGGGAATGAAGAGAGAGAAAAGAAGAAAGGGAAAGCAAAAATGGGAGAGCAGCCAGAAAACACGAAGGGAGGGGCTGAGAAAATTGAAAAAGAACCTACGGAACCAAAAGAAGAGGAGGAACTTTTTCTTCAGATAATGAAGTAAAGCGAGTATGATGTTGTTGAGCAGTTAAGGAAGACGCCTGCTCGAATTTCACTGCTGTCACTAATTCTGAGCTCAAAAGTGCATCACCAAGCCCTACAGAAGATTCTGGGTCAAGCCTTTGTTAACCCCAACATCACACTGGGGCAGTTCGAGAAGGTAGTTGGTCAGATACAGGCATCCAGTTTCGTCACTTTCTTGGAAGAGGAGATAGACCTGGCAGGCTTGAAGCACACTAAAGCTCTGCATGTGACGGTAAAGTGCAAGGGATGTGTAGTCGCCAAAGTCTTGATTGATAATGGATCAGCTCTCAATGTTTTACCCAATGCCACCCTGGCCAGATTGCCTGTAGACTGATCAAATATACGCCAAAGCGCCATGGTGGTAAGAGCTTTTGATGGCATGAGAAGGGATGTGCTCGGAGACATTGATCTGCCACTCCAAGTCGGGGCATGCACTTTCAACATTACGGTCCAAGTAATGGACATTGAACCAGCGTACACTATACTATTAGGAAGACCCTGGATCCATTCGGCGAATGCTGTTCCTTCCACCTTGCACCAGAGGATCAAATACATCATAGGTGGCAAGATCATAACAGTAAGGGGGGAGGAAGCCATGATGGTCACAAAGTCGCAGTCAATTCCTCATGTGGAAACGACCGAGGAGTCATTGGAAAGCTCTTTCCAGGCACTTGAATTGCAAGAAACCACCTCAAGAAATGAAGGGGCCACGGCTATGGTGGTGAAGGTAATGCTGAAAAGCGGTTGTGAAAAGGGCAAGGGATTAGGCACCACATTACAAGGAATCGTCGAACCCATACCAGCCATCCAGAAGGTTGGCTATTTCGGCTTGGGTTATGAGGGAGACGCCCTCATGGATGGGTGATTCTGGATGAGAAATATGCTTCGGGATCAGAGATTCGACCAGAAAGTCGGGAAAATAAAGGTTGTCCCGAAAATCACTGATGTCTTCACCAAGTCGATCATTGAAAATCCAGTGGATGCTGAAGAATCACTCGACAAACCATCCGTTGATGTCATCCATCTCGATTCCTTGTATGAAGCCCTGATCTCGCCAATGGCTGAAGGGCAAGAACTGGACAACTGGACAGCAGAGGACATTCCTGTACTCAATTTCAAGTAAAGTACCTTTGGTTATCTACACTTGATCATTTCGTCCATGGTGACAAGTGTAATACTGTAAATGGACCCTTTTCTTATGATACAAATATTAATGAATTAATAGCGCATTTTACATCCAATTCTCTTTTCCTTTTTCTTGAAATCCATTCTTATAATATATTCTACTTTCGTTTCTTCAGGACCATTCATCAATTAACACCTAATAATTCAATAGACTCAGAAATTCCTCTAGTTAATTTTGAAATCCCCATAACTGCCATTACTTCAAGTGATTTTGAGGAGGAACTTGCAGAAGAAAGGGATGAAAGAGATAAACCTTCCCTAGTGCTTTGTGGGGACGAAACGCACACCATAAATCTAAGCACAGAAGAAATGGGAAGGGAACTTAAGGTTGTGGGGAGTGGAGAATTAGAAGATATGGTCAGTTTGCTCAAAGAATTCCTAGACTTATTTTCATGGAGCTATGACGATATGACTGGCTTAGACCCTCACATAGTGACGCACAAAATTCCCCTAATTCCCGGGACGATCCCAGTAAAGTAGAAGCTAAGAAGAATGAACCCTGACACTCTACTTAAAGTTAGGAATGAAGTCAAAAAGCAGTATGATGCTGGGATTTTGGAAGTAGTCAAATATCCCTAATGGATAGCTAATGTTGTCCTGGTAATGAAGAAGGACGGGAGAGTCAGGGTATGTGTTGATTACAGGGATCTCAATAAAGCAAGCTTAAAGGATGATTTCCCTCTCCCACACGTAAATGTGCTAGTAGACAATTCTGCAGGATTGGGCAGATGTTCGTGTATCGATAGGGCATCTGGGTACAATCAAATCCCCATGGATGAACAAGATAAGGAGAAAACTGCTTTTATCACTCAGTGGGGGGTATTCTGTTATTGGGTCATGCCATTTGGCTTCAATAATGCTAGCGCCACCTACCAACGTGCTATGGTCACGTTATTCCATGATATGTTGCACAAAGAAATGGAGGTGTACATGGATGATATGATCATCAAATCCAAGGAGGGAGAAAGTCATGTACAAGTGCTGAGGAAAGTATTCGAAAGGCTTAAAAAGTATCAGCTGAAGTTGAACCCAGCCAAATGTGTGTTTAGAGCTAGATCTGGAAAGCTGTAGGGATTCATAGTGAGTGAAAAAGGGAATAGAAATGGATCCAGACAAGGTTCGATCCATTCAAGAAATGCCATCCCCAAAAACAGAAAGGGAGGTGCGCAGTTTCCTGGGAAGCTGAACTACATCTTAAGATTTATTTCCAACCTCACTGCTAAAGCTGAGCCTATCTTTAGACTACTCCAAAAGAACAACACCTCTCAATGGGATTCTGTTTGTCAAGAGGCTTTAGAAAAAATTAAGCAGTACCTGTCAAACCCGCTGATATTGGTTCGTCCGGTGGCAATAAGGCCGCTGATTCTGTACATGGTAGTCCAACAGAGCTCAATGGGATGTGTATTGGGGCAACAAGGGAGAATGGAAACCAAGGATCCAAACTTAATCCCATATCAGAAGTACCTACTAGAGTTGATTAGAAAATTTGAAGAAATTTCTTTCACTCACCTCAGTCGGGACAAGAATCAGTTCGCGGATGCCTTAGCCACCCTGGCTGTCATCGCTCAAATGGAAGAAGGGCCGATGACTCAGGTATTATAAATCAAAGCAAGGAGTGAGCCGGCGTACTGCTTCATGATCGAGGAAGAAATAGATGGTAAACCTTGGTATCATGACATCCAGGTCTACATCAAAACCAGAGAATTCCCTCCAGGGGCAAGCAGAAACGAAAGAGGAATGATCCATAGATTAGCTTTGGGATACTTCCCCAGTGGTGAAATTCTATACAAAAGGAGCTCCAACGGTGAATTGTTGAGATGCATAGATGCAAAAGAAGCAAGGAGGATCCTTTTCGAGACTCATAAGGGGAATTGTGCAACCCATGCTAATGGGCATATGATGGCTAAGCAAATCATGAGACGGGGATACTTCTGGACTACTATGGAGAAAGATTGCATCGAGTACTTTCGGAAGTGCCATAAATGTCAAATCTATGCGAATCCGATAAATGTCCCGCCTCATCAACTGTTCAATCTCGTTTCTCCTTGGCCTTTTGCAATGTGGGGCATCGATGTAATTGGTCCCATTAACCCCAAGGCATCCAATGGGCATAGGTTTTTCCTGGTAGCTATTGACTATTTTTCTAAATGGGTCGAAGCGACATCATACGCCCACATCACACAGAACACATTTCTCAAGTTTCTCCGGAATAATGTCATCTGCCGACATGGACTCCCCAGCGAGATCGTTACTGACAATGCCAAGAATTTGAATGGTCCGAAGATCCAGAGATTATGTGATCAATACAAGATCTGACATCTCAATTCTTCACCCTACCGTCCCCAGATGAATGGAGCGGTGGAAGCCGCTAACAAAAATCTCAAGAGAATCATCCGAAAAATGACAGTCACCTATAGAGACTGGCATGATATGCTTCCTTATGCTCTTCATGCATACCGGACCTCTATAAGAACACCAACTGGTGCAACTCCATACTCACTAGTTTATGGAATGGAAGTTGTCTTGCCTATTGAGGTAGAAATTCCTTCCCTGAGATGTAACACCCCTATGTTCGGTAGTGCGTTCTACTGTTCTAGTGACCAGCATTGTCCGGACAGCTAGGATGCCTAGAACTACACTTCGATATGAGTGAGGAGACATAAAATAATGAAATACAAGAAAAGAAAATACAAGAAAAACAAAGAAAAAATAATAGCAAAGAAATGTAACCAAGTTAAGCGAGCCGAGAACCCTAGCGATGGTGACCGACCGGAAGTCACTCGTGGATCGTTGACTAGCTACTCGACGATGGGGAACCCTAAAAAATATTTTTAGGACTCAAATAAATAATTATTTAAGTATAAATATCATTAAAAATATCAAAGAAAAATTAAATAATTAGTACAAAGAAAAGTGAGAAATCGAAAAACGGACAAAACCCGGTATTATCGAAAAATCGAGAATGCAACCCGAACAGGGGCATTGTGGTCATTTGACACCCCGAGTTGTCTTTTGACCTAAATGTCCATTAAAAATAAATAATATTACACTTGAAAAATATAATGAAAAATTAATTTAGTGGTACCTAATGTAAATAGCAAAAATGGAGTGTAAATGGAGTAATTATCACTTAAAACTTATTAAATTATTATCCTAGCATGAGTGGAGCACTATGGGATTATATGAAGCACCAAATGGACAGAATTTATCACCAAAACACTTCATCTTCAACCTCACACACCCATGGCCGAATTGGAGCTCCCAAGCTTTCTCCATGGCCGTCCCACATGCAAGCCCTAATCTACCATGATCAAGCCATCATTTCTTCAAGAGTCCTTCATTAAACTTGTTCTACACATCATGGGCAGCATTTAGGAAGCAAGAGAGAGGAGTTTTGGTGAAGTTTAATTAAGCCCAACTTGAGGTTAGTGCTTAATCTTTCCAATTTCTTTCACTAATCCTTGTGTTGAGCCTTGGGTAAGTTGAATTGTTAGGAAAATTTGAGGTTTGATGTTTAAAGGGGGATGTGTACTTTTGGCAGCCATGGAAATACTTTGAAGGCAGTTTATTTTTGCTTGTAAATGATGAATTAAATGATTGATTAAATGTATATTGTGTAGGAAATTATTTGAGTGATGTATACTTAGTATATGTAAATGTGAATTGAAATTTGAAGCTTGGAAATTAATGGATTGTAAATGCACTAATGCGGCAGGTTGTTGACTCTTGAAGAATGCTGGAATTCATGCTTGGTTTATGGTATATTAATGTTGACTTGTGTTAGATGTTATGGCAGTTTGAGTGTATATATGATGGTGTGAAGTTGGACATGAAAAAAGTGTTATGGTTAGGTGCTTGAATTGTTGTAATTGAGTTGAAAAATTCTGCACTTTATGGTGTTTGTTGAATGTAATTTTAAGCTGCCAAAATGACCTATAATATGTTGTAAATTATGTTTAGGTTATGGTACAACAAGAATTGACTTGAATGTTGAGTTTGGTAAGTGTTAGGAGTGATCCTTGATATGTATGGAAGAAATGCAATAAGGTAGTTTGAGTTTTAGGCCTATAACTTTAAGTGTGTGGCTCCAATTGGTATGAGACCAATTGGAGATGAAACTAGGCACAAAATGTGCCAACTTTCATGAAGGAAGCTTGCTAAAATTCTGCTTGCAAGGTAGCTTGAAAAATGACCAAATCCGGATTAAGTGCAATTGAGGCCTGAAAATTGACTATTTGGGCAGCAGTTAGTATTTAGGCCATAACTCACTCAAAACAGGTCCAATTGACCTGAAATTTTGACCATGAATAGTTAAGACCCATATCTACAAGTCGTATGAAGACACCAAAGCCCAGAAATGACCATAATCAAGTCAAACAGCTTGCACAAGTTCAGGTCCAAAAACTGGCCGAACCAAAATTGACCTAAAATGACCTAAAGTGACCAATTTTGATGCAATTTGACCAGCAATAGTAAAATGACCATAACTTGGTCTACATAACTCAGAATGACCTGAAATTTTGCCCCGCGTGCAATAAGACATAGATCTACAAGTTTGTAGTTTTGACCGAAACCCGAAAATCGAGGGAACTAGGTTGTCCGGCTAGGTCAAACTAGTATCCCGGAATCCAGCAAATTGCAAGAAGATGCAGTATACATGGAACTGAAATTGGTAACATGCACCAACCCTAAAAGACTATCGAATGTGAAATATTAGTAACACTAAAACCTAATTTACCTAAAACGCATCGAGGGTCGATATATTAGGTTGATTAAGCAAATAATAGCATTCAGTGAATTACTTATCAAGCATTATCGTTAGAGACAGTTTAATTAAGTACTGAAACACTTCAAATTGTGTTTCTCAGTTAGCAAAGACTCAGGGAAAGGGAAGGAAACACTGAGTCAAGACCAGGAGACAGTTATCAGAGGTTTGTGCACAACAGTTATTTCTTTTAAATTTTTCAATTGAAATAAATTATGACTATTTGTATATTATTGTTTTTAATTATGGAAATGTGTTTGAATGGATACTTATTGCTTGAAAAGCATTGTAAATGGTTTGAAACTGTGGAAAAGATTATTTAGTGTGATTTGTGAAAATTGAAGTTACTTATGAATTGTGTTGCCATTTTGTGAATGAAATTATGACTTTGGAAATTTATTGGATTCTCACGAATCATTTGAACAAAATGTTTGGAATTGATTTTGTGTTCACACTTAGCATGACAGTATCATATCATTCCTTCTCCATTTATGGGGTTGTGATCATTTATTTTCCTTCTCCATTTATGGAGTAGTGATCGTTTATTTTTCTTCCTCTTTGGTTTACCAGTTGAGGTGATCAGATGAGTACTCATTATATAGCTAGCTCCCTTCCTCATTGATTTCGATTAGTGGGGTTGTGATTGCTTTGTCGTGGTGTACAACGCGGCATTGATCAAAAATTTTGTGTAATGGATTAAGTTGTGAATGAATTGGCAACACTGTATTCTTAAATTATTCGACTAAATTGTGTTATTATGCGATTTGATAATTTGTGAAATGGAGTTTAAATTCTTATTGACATTCACTGTCTTTTGAATTTAACCATGTTTTGACTATTGAGATTTATTATGATATTGTGAAATGGAGTTTAAATTCTTATTGACATTCACTGTCTTTTGAATTTAACTATGTTTTGATTACTGAGATTTATTATGATATTGTGTTAAATTCCTTATGACATTAATTGTCTTGAATTTAACTATGATTTTACGTATCCATCATTTATATGATTTATGAATTGTGATTTAAAATTTTATTTGGTTAATGTTGTGCACCACTGAGATATTGTCTCAGTGATAGCTTTTCATTGCTGTCGCAGGTAGACAGATTGACAGGGCAGCAGACTAGGCTGCTAGTACATTCAGTGAGAGATCATCGGGCATATTGAGTATACCACATTTTGCATTTTGTACTGTAATGTATGTTCACTGTATGTATATATTGTTCTTGGTTTTGAGCAGTTGTAAGTTAAAATTGTACATTGAAGTTGGAAAGTAAATTATGAGTATTTTGATTTGCAAAAATTGTATTATATTTCTTTTATCTCGGTCTTTGAAAAATTTATTGTGGATATGAGTTGAAAAATATATTGTGTTATTTAACTGTTGAAGTTGAGATTGGGAAATATATTTGAAGTGCTTTTTACAGGTTTTTCTGAAGAACTGTTTTATCCAAAATACAGATGGCACTCTGCCAAAATTTTTACAGAAGTCATTAATAGTCCAAATGTGTTAGCTGTTTCACTTCAGTTCAAAAAGGTTTTTAAAACCTGTAAATTGTGCTCACCACTGTAAAAAGAAGTAAGAAAAGTTTTAAAATCCCTCGTAGTGTATTTAATGGGTTATCAGTTGATGAAGTTGGTAATTCATTTGATATACTACGGGATCATGTTATGCCTTACAGAGGCGTAGGGTGTGACATGAGAATTCTCAAAGAATCAGGAATTGATGAGTTGGAATAGATCCAGTCAAGGTTAGACCAATTGAATTTGCTGGATGAAAAGAGGCTGGCGACAGTGTGTCATCGGCAATTATACCAGAGGAGAATGGCTAGGGCATTTAACAAAGGCGTTCGCCCATGCGAATTCCAACCAGGAGACCTGGTCCTGAAAAAGGTGCTTCCGAATCAAAACGACGTTAGGGGCAAATGGTCGTCAACCTATAAGGGACCCTAAGTGGTTAAAAAGGTGTTTTCTAATGGGGCCCTGATCTTGACCCATATGGATGGTGAAGAATTTCCAAGACCCGTGAATGCTGACACTGTCAAAAAGTATTATGCCTTAAAAAAAAAAAAAAAAGGGGTAGGGGTGAAAACCCGAAAGGGCGCTCCTAGCAAAATGTGCGAAAGAAGGCAAAAAATTGGAAGGACGCTTTTCTGAAAAATGAGCTAACGGTGAAAACCCGAAAAGGCACCCTGAAAAAGAAAAGAAAAAAAAGAAAAAAAAAAAGAAAAGAAAAAGAAAAAAGAGAAGAAAAAAAAAAAAGAAATGAAACAAAATCTGGGGGTGAAAACCCGAAAGGGCGCCCTTAGAACCAGAAAATAGAGAAATAAGGAAGGGGACACAGGACCTAGATCGGAAATAAACCACCACGGCATGAATCTTCGTCAATAGAGTACTTGAAATAATGGCAGTTAAGAGACTTCAAAGTCAACTACAAGGAATCTGTGAGATCTATCCTTGTACCCTTTTTCTTTGAAACTGTACATTTATCTCTCAAGCTATAATAAAGTCATCCTTTCACTTTAATCTATCTTCTTCACACATTTGCATTTTAATTTATCTTTTTGCTTAAACTCAGGTTTATCTTTCTCATATACTCACACTCTAATGTTGTCTTTTTTCTACACCTTTATTTTGTCCACTATTAATCTGTTAAAATTTTGTCATAAGATTAGGATTTGGATATTGATAACCTCATGTACTTTGCTATGAGATTTGCAGGGAATAGTCAAAAAAATAAAAAACTAGGGGTAAAAACCCGAAAGGGCGCTTTTCGCAAAGTAAGAAGGAAGTCAAGGACCGAAAGGGCATCCTGGGAAGTGAGTAAGAAATAGAAAGTGATAAGTCAAGTCTTATGACTCGTCCTCCATTAATCGTTTATCTTCGGGATCCTGTTAAGTACACTTCGTCACGGAAGAACTTCTCGTGTCAAGTTAGGCTTGCTTTGTACGCATTTTAATTTTTCAGCCTTTAAATTTCCTGTTATCAACCTCTAGTTCCTTAATCTAAGTTGATTTTAATTTTCAGCATTTAAATTTCCTGCTATCAACCTCTGGTTCCTTGATCTAAGTTGATTTTAATTCTTCAGCATTTAAATTTCCTGCTATCAACCTCTGGTTCCTTGATCTAAGTTGATTTTAATTCAATTATCAACCTCTAGTTCCTTGATCTAAGTTGATTTTAATTCTTCAGCATTTAAATTTCCTGCTATCAACCTCTGGTTCCTTGATCTAAGTTGATTTTAATTCTTCAGCATTTAAATTTCCTACTATCAACCTCTGGTTCCTTGATCTAAGTTTATTTTAATTCTTCAGTGTTTAAACTTCCTGTTATCAATCTCTGTTTCCTTGATCCAAGTTGATTTTAATTTTGCAGCATTTAAATTTATGCTATCAACCTCTGGTTCCTTAATCTAAGTTTATTTTAATTCTTCAGCATTTAAACTTCCTGTTATCAACCTCTGTTTCCTTGATCCAAGTTGATTTTAATTTTCCAGCATTTAAATTTCTGTCATCAATCTCTGGTTCCTTGATCTAAGTTGATTTTAATTTTTCAGCATCTAAATTTCTATTATCAACCTCTGGGTCCTTGACCTAAGTTGGTTTTAGTTTCCTAACTTTAACTTCCAAGTTAAATTTTGAGTCTCAACATTTTAATACCCAGTCGCCAAAAGTATGGGTCTGAATATTTATATAATTCCTACACAAAAAAAATTATTTCCTTCAATATAAATTATGTAAAGAGGGGCAGCTGTCGACACCATATTTTGGCCGATCACCGAAGTCAATGAACTTCGAAAATCGACCCTCAACTGACATTCCTCGGTTATAAGTAACCTGATTAGGAAATAAGCCGATCCCGCATCTAGTCAAATGTTTTCCTATCTCTCAACAAAGAAGGTCACATTAATATCAGGTCCCCACGCCGTTCAACCACATTTCTGATCTCCCAAGGAGATCACATTAATATCAAGTCTCCACGCCATCCAATCTCATTTTCAATCTCTCGCCAAAGAAGGTCGAACCAACTCCAAGTCATACGATTCATTATCGATCTCTCACCAGGGAGATCGAACCAATGTCAAGTCTCCATATCATTGAACCTTAGTCCTGATCTCTTAAGCCAATATCAAGCCTCCATGCCATTTGGTCTCGTCTCCGATCTCCCGTCAAAGGAAATCAAATTAATGTTAGGTCTTCGTGCCATCCAATCTTATTTCTGATCTCCCCTTTATAAAAATTGTGGAAAATTATTTAATAAAGTTAAGGTTGCAGTCCAACTTAATGGTGTTTCCGAGCTTAGGAAGTTAAATCAAGTTTCCAATTCTGATGATCTAAAGATCTACCCGGTGTTTGTTTCCGCCTTAAGTCGATCTTATGCTTACAATGTTTCTCCGATCCCCTATACTTAGATTAATAATTGTTTTAAGTTAGATGCTCTAATATGTTCAAACAATCAAGCATTCATGCAATTTGGATACTTTCCGAGCTCATCAAGAAATTGAACAAAAGAGATTTCATTTCATGTCAAAATAAAATACAAGTCATTCAGCAGGAGGATCACCCCCAGCCTATTCTACATTTCGCTCACCCTCTCTATCTCCCTCAGCTCCTCCTCGCTCACCTCCTTGTCTTGAAGGGCCAGGTCCACCATCCAAGAGAAGCCTTCCTTAGGATAATGCCTCTTGAGCTCAACCAAAAGGTCGTTATGGGCGTTCACGTAGGCACCAGCTTCCCTCATTATAGCCTCTTCTTCTTTCGCTCTGATATCTTTAGTAAGGCGAGCAACGTCAGCAGTTCGGAGCGCCCGAGCCTCCTCGAGTTCATGAGCTTGATCGGCCAATTTATCCTCATAGGATTTCATCCGACCCTCGATTTCAGCTATATAGTCCTGGGCAGATGAAAGTTGAGCTCGTGCGAAAGCTGCATCCTGGACCACCTTCAAGATCTCCTGCCTCAAGAGATGAGCCTTTTCCCTGATTATATGCTGGTTTGCCAAGCTCTCCACGCTTAAGCTCATCGTCTGGGCCAGGAGATCATCGATGCTGCCTGGGGTCAGCCTATGCCGATCCTCTTGGAGGCAGATGGAAGCCCCCAGAACCTTAGCCAAACCTGGGTTCTCCCAAACAGAGCAGTTCTTCTCCAAGGTATGAATGAGGACCTGGGCACCACAAGACAAAGTCCTCATAGTGGGTTGGGAAGGACCACCTTCTGCACTCGAAGGAGCAGGGGGAGGCAGTGGTTCTTTTTGTCGAGGAGACTGAGCTATCTCTATTTCAGGGACTGGCTGTCCTAAGGGTCGGGACGAGCCTCCCGGAACCTCTCCTAAATCATGCCTTGGCATCTGCAAGGCCTCGGCGCGTTTCATTTCCTGCACTTTCCTGGAGACCTCCCTCTTATGCTTTCGGCTCTCTTTGGTAGCCTCGCTGCTCGCCATACCTGCACAGAGAGAAGTTAGTGAGTTCGCTAAGGCTCAGAGATCAGAGATATAGGAAGTACCACGGTTGAGGTCAGAGAGCTGAAGCTCGTATTGTTCTCCTGTAACCAGCCGCATCATCTAATGTTATAGTTCACCCATCACTGCATCTAAGCAGGAGAACTTCTGAGTGATCGCCTGATCCTTCAGCTCCATTACCATGGCGCCCTCGTCCTTACTCAGGGCGATCTTCTTCAGGGTTGGAGCAACTAGGTATTGCCAACTCTGTGGGATCCCCTCAAAGCTATTCAAAATCTTGCTCCTCAAAATGAATAAACGATTTTTCCAATTCTTCAATGAGGAGGGGAGATCGGTAAAGAGCCCACAGTGCGGTTTTGCTTGAAAAAACCAGTACTCATCATCCTTTCAACTAGTAAGTCTATGCAGCTCGGTAAAAACCTTTGTTGTGGGCTCGAGCTGCTTAGCTCGTCATAAGCCTCTGAAAGCCACTAGGATCCGCCACGAGTTCGAATGCACTTAGGCTATACTTATGTGGTGAAACTTCAGAACATCCTTGAAGAAGTCATCAAGGGGAAACCGTAGCTCGGCTTTTAATTGCTCTTCGTACAGCATAATCGTATCATTTTCGTCGAAGAAATGATCGGCTCAGACATCGCCATGGCATCTGATGAGCTTGTACGAATCGATCCGAAGGTTATACTCGTGACTAATAATTTGCATATCGGTTTCCTTAAGGACCGACAGCAATTCATCCACGGGAAGATTTTCTCTTGATCGAGCTGCTCAACCATGAGCTGAAGCGGAAGTTGTAGGAGGCTCAGGTCGGCCACTTGGCCTGCCCACCTTAACTTCGTTCGACGTCCACGAGACATGGACGAAAGGGGGGCTCGCCGCTCTTAGACCCTCGATACCACTCATTTTCAAAGAAAATAGAAAAGCTTAAGTAAGAGAAGGATTAAAGTCCTTACCGGAGTGTGATCGGCATCGGAAAGACTTGAAGAAATGAGAGAAGGCCGAAGTTATAAGCAGAAAGCTGAAAATGACATAGGGGAGCAAATGAGAAATCCTCCCCCTATTTATACCTGTTTAAGCATTCAATGCTCATAGTGCCCCAAGCAATGCATCGGTTAGCAGAAATCCGTCCATTTTACCGACACGTCGCGGGAAGGTTCCAGAAACACCATAAATGAAATTAGATGAGATCGGTTAGCTAGGGTCGTTGGGTTCGGGCAAATGTTCAGAGTCACAGATCGGCTAAAAATGTAGTGAGAAACTAGATCGAGTAGGTGCATCAGAGATCGAAAATTTAACTTCACTTTCACAGGGTCAGATTTCATCATTTGGGCAATCCCAAGAGATCAGATTACATCATTGAGAGAACCATTGAGAACCAAATTTCATCAAGAAGTGATGAGGGGCTCGATATGAGAGATCGGAAAAGGAGTCATATTAGAGAGATCAGAAGGAATGGAAGATCGGAGAGCAAAGAGAACAAAAGACTTCCAACAACTGTCGTCATAATCAGAGCCGAGGTAGTTAAAGTGTTACAGGCGATATCAAATCTCCATCGCATGCCTCATTTGCAGAATCACCCACATTGCTGACAAGCGCAAGGACATGTCATGGCAGTCCTGTACATCTCGATCTCCACCGTTGATCTTACTTGTAAGGACAAACTCGGAGCCCTTGGATCAAAAGGAAGACGACAGGATCGACGCCTTTTATTCTCAGCCTTCGGATCTGCCTTGACAAGAAGATCTTGAGCCATTGGATTGGAAAAGAGAAAGGACAAATATGTCCATTCTTATTCTCTTCAATTCTCAGGCATCAGATCATGTCCTTTTAAATCCAAACCTTCCATCTCCCCAAAAGAGATCTTGACCCTTCATTAGGAGCACCCGTTCCCTATAAATACCTGTATGCAATATTATTGAAAGGGGGACGAAAAAAGGTGGTAATTATAGTGGAGAAGCTCTGAAATTTGATTCAGCCTCTCTACTTTGCTATTTTAAGCTTTCAAAAATAGAGAAACTTCAGAAACCAATTTTCTTAAGTATCTCCATTGAAGGAGTGTTGGACCCTGAAACTCTTCATTTTCAGTTTGTCCACTACTTTGTGATACCATTCCTCAGTTCAGTTTCGTCTTCACCATCTTAATATCAAAATTTTATTCTCCAAGCTTAATCTCATTCCAACCTGGTTACTGTTACTTCGACTCAACTGTATTCTAACTTAGTATTTGTTATTTCAAAGTAAGCATTAGTCCCCAGACTATTAACTTATAGCTCTACAATATTTGTGGCTCCAAAGTTAGTTCAATAGTCTCAAATCCCCACAGGTAAGTGTCTAGACTGTTGCTTTATCAAATGCTCACATTTTATTTTCTTTGTTCTCATGCTCATAATTTTCATTAGGTTCAGTTATGCTAAAGAGCCCCACGTAGATAATTATTCTCTTGAGTTTACCTTTTATTCATCAGCTCATGTTATTTATTTTTTCTTAGCTTTTATTACCTTCAAATACGGGTGTTCTAGTTACGGGTAGCGTGTAGCTAATCTAATAAAGTGTTGGTAGCTGTATCTTAACACGAGAGTCTCTTTAAAGAAATACAAATAATAAAAGTTCGGATAATAAGTTGTAGAAAAAAGTTATGAAGTCGAGTTCAGGAGATAACCTAGTATAGTAGGGATCGAGATAAGATCGGATCCCAAACTAGTAAACCAAAGAGATCGGACTAAAGAAGTCCTAATAAGACGATCACATCAGAGATTGGCAAGGAGTTTGGTGTCATGTCTACCATCTAGATAAGGCTCAATGGGTTCAAAAATCTACATGCGGATCTTTTGCGCCCTCGGTTACTAGATTCCTTAACTCATAAGATTGTACAATATGAAATTTTAATAAATAAGAGATCGGAAGAGAGTTCTTATCCGATTTTAAACCAAATTTTAATATGTGGAGATCGAAGGAGAGTTCTTATCCGAGATTCCTCATGCTAAACTCTAAATTAAACACTTAAAGTGATTAGAGGAGAGTTCTTATCCGATTCTCAACTAAAAATTTTAATAAATATGTGGAGATCGGAGGAGAGTTCTAATCCGAGATCCCTCTTTAAAATCTTAAACTGAATATTTTAAGAGGTAGGGGGAGAGTTCTTACCCGATCCTCATTCAAGCAAAACACAGATATCGGAGGAGAGTTCTTATCTGAGATTCTTCTTTAAAAACTTTAAACCAAATATTCTAAGAGGTCGGGGGAGAGTTCTTACTCGATCCTCATTCAAGCAAAACACGGAGATCGGAGGAGAGTTCTTATCCGAGATCCTCCATCAAATTTTAAATCATACACCCTAAGAGATCGGGGGAGAGTTCTTACCTGATTCTCACCTAAACTAAAACGGGGAAATCAGAGGAGAGTTCTTATCCGAAATCTCCCACTCAAAATTCCTAAAAAACATGTCTAGAGATTGGGAGAAGTTCCGTCCCGAGCTCTCTTAGCGAAGTTCAAAATAAACAAAACTCCAATACACAAGGCAACTTCACTCAAACACTTACTCACTAAAGGGCCATCTCACGAACTTGTGTTCCTGGGCAACCCAAAATAAGTGAAATATTAAACATTCCTTTATTTTGCATAAAGGATAAACATTATCTTCCCAATCCCTTAATTACCCTTTTAATTCACGAAAGAGCATAAGATTAGATCTGTTTACCCTCATTGAGGGACGAGGCGGGATGCCTAACACCTTCCCCGCCCGTATATGGACCCCGAACCTAGAATCTCTGTTTTCGAAGTGGTTTCATTTAAATTTATTTTCATGAATGGTTTTCTTTAATTTCCCTCAAAATTAAAGTGGCGACTCCTCACTCTTTCCCATTTCGGTGAGTGTTTATCCAGGCGACCGCAAAAAATACCTTGCGACACCTAGATGAAAAATTTTGAATTTCAATGATCTAAACTTATGTTTTTCATGCTTTCGCTTCTTCAATATGTGGATGACATTTTGTTGATGGGTAATGACACAGGTATGTTGACAGCTGTAAAGGTATGGTTGTCAAATACATTCTCCATGAAAGATTTAGGGGAGGCAACCTATATTCTCGGAATTTGCTTCTATAGAGATAGAGCGAAAAGAATAATTGGTTTATCCCAAAATCTATACTTGGAAAAGGTGTTAAAGAGGTTTAACATGCTTGATTCCAAGAGAGGATTGTTATCAGTGAGACATGGTATCCACCTTTTTAAAGAGATGTCTCCAAAGACACCTGAAGAAAGAGATAAAATGGCCAGGATTCCATATGCTTTGGCTATTGGAAGTTTGATGTATGCAATGATGTGTACTAGGCCGGATATTGTACATGCTATTAGTTTAACTAGCAGGTTTCAATCCAATCCAGGTTTGGAACACTGGATAGTTGTCAAGAATATCCTTAAGTACTTGAGAAGAACTAAGGAATTATTCTTGATTTATAGAGGTGGTGACTTGCAACTGGATAGTTATTTTGATTCTGATTTCCAATAAGATATCGATGATAAAACGTCCACCTCTAGGTTTGTGTTCATTTGTAATGGAGGTGCAGTCAGTTGGAAGAGTTCCAAACAGAGTACGACTGCTGATTTTACTATAGAGGCTGAGTATATTGCTGCATCAAATGCTGCAAAAGAAGCTGTTTGGATAAAGAAGTTTGTGATAAAACTTGCAGTAGTTCCTTCCATTGAGTCAGCAGATCCACTCTACTGTGACAACAATGGAGAAGTCATACAGGCTAAGGAACCCTGGTCTCACCAGAAATCAAAACACATAGAAAGGTAATACCACATTATCAGAGAAATAGTTGGGCGAGGCGATGTAACTATGCAGAAAATAGCATCAGCTGAAAATCCAGCTGATCCATTCACAAAGCCTATGTCACAAGCTCAGTTGGATTGACATCTTGAGAAGATGGGTCTAAGATATTGTAATGAATGGCTCTAGTGCTAGTGAGAGATTGTTTATAGTATGCCCTAGAGCATAATATTTAGTATGTATCTTGTACATATTTTATTAATAAAAAGGCAATTTCACTTTTCTGTTTACATAATGTATTTATGTGTAATAGAAAAGATCTATTGATATTTTGTTAGAAATTCTATTATTAAGTTGTTAAGAATATGAGTGATAGTATTTCTAGCACAAAGTATCATAAATTAGTTCACAATCGAGGATACTTCATAATAAGGACATGACTTATCTAGAAAGATTGTAATCATGTTTGTTCCTAAGGTATTTATATGAGATATAAATAAGATGGAATGGTGAGTCTCATGCCATACAATAAATATGATAGGCACTTATATATGATAAGTAGGCCGAACCAGTGACGCATATGATAAGCACATGGAGTTTACTCCTGTCAATATATTGTCATATATCATATTAGTGCATATAATCTTTAGACCTGAGATAACACAGTTATCTTGTATGTAGGTAGTTTGAGTTTGATACTGCTGAAGGAACGGAAGCGTGAAAAACACAAGATTATACCATTGAATTCAAAAATTTTCGCCTAGGGTCACATGCACCATGCAAGATTTATTTTTATCTATTTGATTTCAATGATAAACAACATATTAAAACTCTTTTAATATGTTTTTTGGATCTGTATTTGCCATTTAAGATTTTAAAATTAATCAGATTAATTTTAGAACCCTAGATTAAATCAAGAATGATTACACTAACCTCTTGATGTGCTGCAGCGTGTCTGCGCCTTTGAGATTCGTCTTCAGGACACCAGATGTTGTCCCTCTAGATTGTCCACACCAAGAACACCTATGGCAGCCCTTGAACAGCTTCTAAAGCCTTTTCTATTAATTAGAAATTCAAGTTCTGCCTTTTAAGAGATTAGAGATGTAAACAGGACACTAGAAACAATTTCTAGTGTTCTTAATTCAAGAGATTGATGGCTAATCTCTTTGAATTGATGAGAGATGAAGAAGAATAGCTGGAGAGGCTCAAAGTGGCGTGACAAATGAGAGGAGAGGCTGCTGGTTATGTTTTCTTTCATAACCACACTTAAATCGCTAGGTTAACACATTAAACCCTAGCCACATGTCACCTTTTGATTAGCTCTAGGTTTAAGTGACCCAATCACATTGTGCCAAGTGTCAAACCTATATTTAATCTTGATTTTAATCATCTTACATGATTAAAAATATTTGGCAAGCTTATGTGTTATGCCATGTGTCACCATCTCATGGTGCCACGTGTCACAATGAAATGACCAAAATGCCCTGTGTCTTAATTTTGAGTTCTTAACCCAAAATAATTATTTTCTTCTTCTAATTAATTTATATCAAATATAAATTAATTAATTAATCTCTATTAATTAATTTCTCATCAATTAAATTCATATTTAAACACTTTAAATATAAATTTAATTTATACTACACATCCAATAATCTAGATTTGGTTTCAAGTCATGCTAGGGACTTTGCAATTTAATTGCAAACCAAATCTATTTAATTAATCAATTAAACTCTTTAATTAATTAATTAAATCATATTTAATTAGGTGATAACTTGTGTATGTGTGTGACTTACTAGGCTCATCACTAATTGGTAATGAGAAATGATATCAACTCTTAATATCATCAGAACTCTTTCTTACCATAAATGATTTCTCTAAATCATTTTATGAACCTCATAGACCATGGTTAACACCTAGCATAGCATGCCATGGCCACCCAATTAGTAATAAGGTTTACCTTAAATGAACCTATAATCATATGTTACCAAGCACTAGAATCTCTCTGTTACAAAATCCCAACTCAAGCTGGAGTCATGGTTTATGTCAAACTCCATTTGCTATGAATATTATGTTCTCTTTTAATTCCAGTTCTTGATTAAAAGATTTTTCTCATCGTAAACTCTTTTCGAATAAATCTATTTGTCTGCCAGAACTTGAAACATCAAGAACAATTAAATGAACATAGGATTTTATCTCTATTTACTTAAAGGAACAGATTCCTTCTTGATCAACACCTACCTCCATATATAACTAGCAGGAGCCAACACATGCCCATATACCCATACATAGTACAAGTATGAAAGCGATATCAAACTCAAACTACCTATATACAAGATAAGCGTGCTATCTCGTGTCTAAAGATTATATGCATCGATATGATTTATGACAAAACATTGACAAGAGTAAACTCCATGTGCTTGTCATAAGTGTCACTGGTTCGGCCTACTTATCATTTATAAGTGCCTATCATGTTTGTTATATGGCATGAGACTCACCATTCCATCTTATTTATATCTCATATAAATAACTTGGGAACAAATATGAATACAATCTTTCTGGATAAGTCATGTCCTTATTATGAAGTATCCTCGATTGTGAACCTATTTATGATACTTTGTACTAGAAATATTGTCACTCATATTCTTAACAACTTAAGAATAATATTTCTAACAAAATATCAATGGACCTTTTCTATTACACATAAATATATTATGTAAACGGAAAAGTGGAAATGCCTTTTATTAATAAAATATGTACAAGATACATACTAAATGATATGCTCTAGGGCATACTACTAACAATCTCCCACTAGCACTAGAGCCATTCATTACAATATTTTAGACCCATCTTCTCAAGATGTCAGTCTAACTGAGCTTGTGACAAAGGCTTAGTGCATGGATCAGCTGAATTTTTTCAGCTGATGTTATTTTTCTGCATGGCTATATTGCCTTTGCCCAACTATATGTCTGATAATGTGGTAGTGCCTTTCTATGTGTTTGGATTTTGGGTGAGACCTTAGTTCCTTAGCCTGTATGACTGCTCCATTATTGTCACGGTAGTGGAACCTGACTCAATGGAAGGAACTACCGTAAGTTCTGTCACGAACTTCTTTATCCAAACGACTTCCTTGCAGATTCGATGCAAGAATATACTCGACCTGTAGTGGAATCTGCAATCGTGCTCGCTTGGAACTCTTCCAACTGACTGCACCTCCATTACAAATGAACACATATCCAGAGGTAGACTTTCTATCATCGATATCTGATTGGAAATCAGAATCAGTATAACCATCCAATTGCAAGTCTCCACCTCCATAAATCAATAATAAATCCTTAGTTCTTCTCAAGTACTTAAGAATATTCTTGACAGTTATCCAGTGTTCCAAACTTGGATTGGATTGATACCTGCTAGTCAAACTAATAAAGATATGCGATATCCGCCTAGTACACAACATTGCATACATTAAACTTCCAATAGCCAAGCATATGGAATCTCGCCATCTTATCTCTTTCTTCGTGTCTTTGGAGACATCTCTTTAGAAAGGTGGATACCATGTCTCACTGGTAACAATCCTCTCTTGGAATCAAGCATGTTAAACCTCTTTAACACCTTTTCCAAGTATAGACTTTGGGATAAACCAATTATTCTTTTCGCTCTATCTCTATAGATGCGAATCCCAAGAATATAGGTTGCCTCCCCTAAGTCTTTCATGGAGAATGTATTTGAAAACCATACCTTTATAGTCACAACATACCCGTATCATTACCCATCAACGATATGTCATCCACATATAAGACAAGGAAAGTGATAGCACTGTCACTAACCTTCTTATATACACATGGCTCATCCTCATTTTTGATAAAACCAAAAGATTTAATGGCTTCATCAAAATGGATGTTCCAACTCCTCGAAGCTTGTTTCAACCCATAAATGGATCGCTTTAGCTTGCATACCTTGGAACCATCTTGGGATTCAAATCCCTTAGGTTGTTCCATGAAAATGTTTTCTTCAATGTATCCATTGAGAAAAGTCGCTTTGACATCCATCCGCCAAATCTCATAATCATAGTATGCATTGCTAATAAAATCCTAATTGATTTAAGCATGGCAACAAAGTAGAAAGTCTCCTCATAGTCTATTCCTTGCCTTTGGCGAAACCCTTCGCTACTAGCCTTGCCTTATAGGTCTCTACCTTTCCATCGTAACCAATTTTCTTCTTGAAAACCCATTTGTTCCCTATAGGTACAATACCTTGGTGGGTCAACAAGATCCCAAACTTGATTCTTATACATGGAATCAATCTCGATTTCATAGCATCAATCCATTTTGAAGAGTCTATATCCGATATAGCTTCTTCATAGGTAAGTGGATCATCTCCATGATCTACTTCTTCATGAGTAGACAACTCTTGTTCTTCTTCATGAAGAAAACCATATCTCACCGTGGGTGAGATACCTCGTTGTTCTACGAGGAACAGTGTAGATGTTTCATCAATGGGTATAGGTTGACTAGATGGATCTATATCCATCCGATGCTGGTTGGTCGAATTCTCCAATTCTAACTCTATTTGCCTTCCTTTGCCTCCTTCTTGAACAAACTGTTTTTCAAGAAATGTGGCATCTCTACTTATCACAACCTTTTGTGAAGTAGGCAAATAAAAATAATATCCAAAACTATCTTTTTGATATCCAACAAATCGACCTCTTCTCGATATGGTCTCCAATTTATCAGTGTTCAGTTTTTCGATATAAGCTGGACAACCCCAAATCTTAACATGCTTAAGACTTGGTTTTCTTCCATGCCATATCTCATAAGGTGTGGAAGAAACTGATTTTGATGGAATCCTATTCAGAATTTATAAAGCTGATTCTAATGCAAATCCCCAAAAGGAGATTGGCATATCAGTATAGCTCATCATACTACGGACCATATCCAATAGGGTACGATTTCTCCTTTCGATACACCATTCACCGTATGCGTTCCTGGAGGAGTCAGCTGAGAAACAATGCCATGCTCTCTCAAGTATTCATCAAATTCAGTAGTCAAATATTCACCTCCACGATCTGATCGAAGAGCTTTAATACTTTTTCTTGTTTGATTTTCTACTTCAGATTTAAATTCTTTGAACTTTTCAAAGGATTCATTTTTGTATTTCATCAAATACAAATACCCAAACCTTGATTTATCATCGATAAAGGTAATAAAATAATGAAAGCCCTCTAGCCATTTCTTTAAATGGACCACATACATCACTATGTATTAGCTCCAAAATATTTTCAGCTCTTAGCCCTTGTCCAACAAAGGGTGATCTAGTCATTTTGCCTTGAAGGCAAGATTCACAAGTTGGAGTAGGCTCAGAGCCCAATGAGGATAGAATCCCCATTTTCTCGGTTTGCAATCCTATCTTCGCAACATGACATAACCTTAAGTGCCAAATATATTTTGAACTTGAGTTGGTTTTTACCATGGCATTGCATTCATTTAGATTGCTATACTCGCCGATGGAAACACTTTCTTCGCAATGGAAACACTTTCCTATTGGCAATGGAAACACTTTCCTGGCGGTGGAAACACTTTCCTTTGCCTTCATCACTTTAGTCTTCCTTTCTGCTTAGCTATTTTCTTGGAAGGACCAGAATCTGAGGTTTCTTTTTCTTATTGCCCTTATTCTTGTTGGACTTTCCAAGAAGATGCAACCAAAGCTACCTCTTTTCCTTTATTGCCTGGCATATTCTTTTGGGCAATAACTAGCATGTTGAGTAAACTAGCTAAGGTGCATTCCTGTTTAGTCATATGGAAATTTGTCACAAAATTCCCAAAAGACTCAGGAAGGGACTGAAGGATCAAATCCGTCTATAGTTGGAAATCCATGATGAAGTCAAGATGTTCCAACTGCTCAATCAGCCGAATCATCTTATGGACATGATCCCCAACATTCTGTCTCTCAGACATCCTCATACGGAATAGTTGTCTAGATATCTCATACCTAGCATTCCTGCTGTGCTCACCATACAACTCTTGTAGGTGAAGGAGGATCTCACTCGCACTCTGCATGTTCTCATATTGCTTCCGTAACTTATTACTCATGGAAGCAAGTATGTAACACTTAGCTCTCATATCATGCTCCTTCCACTTGTCCAAAGTTTCATGTTCCTCTTGAGTGGCCTCTGGAGGTAAGGGACCAGGAACATTTGAATCTAGAACATATCCTATATGTTCAAGGTTCAGGACAAGTTTCAAATTTCTTAGCCAATCAGACAGATTAGGTCCTGTCAACCTGTTGTGATCAAGTATGCTTGCAAGGATATTGGATGGTGATGGTTGTTTTGTGCTATTTTTTATCAGAAAATTAACTGCAGAAAATAACCAGATTAATTAGTAAATGTATCATATAATTAACCAAAATGATTATGGTCTTTTAATCAAATTGGTCCTCCCACTAACTTAGCGAATCCTACACTTCCAAAGTAGAAAACGGAAATCCTAGTTGGATGGATTTCTAGTGGGTGATTGAATTCTTATAATTCTATTGATCATCCTTAGGTACATCCATTATTGGAATTACAATAAACTATAAGTGAGCAACTCCTTGCCCATCACATCTCATGTGAGGTTCAATCCTTTACCTAGCCCCTAATGCTCAAAATCTAAGGTACATCCATTATTGACTTATCTTGCATTAGTTAAGTTGATCCCATTGAGCCAGTAATTATGCAAATAATTTTAATGTCCTCAGGTACATCCAATATTGGCCACTAAACCATTTACATATTTACAACATCTCATGCTTAACAATTATTCTTAAGAAAATCTCTTAAATTAATTACATCTTATGCAACTATTTAAAATTTCTTAAAATAATTGCCCCAATGGAGGGCCTATGTTATAATTACTTTAATTATAGCATTTCCAACTTAATCATTTGTTTGGAAGATTTTATGGTCATCCTAATTACTATTAAGGTCTCACTTTGCACATTATCCATTTAGCATGCATATATCATATAATTGCATACATTCCCATACATCTCATGCATTCATGGATAAGCAGTAAATATGGTATGATCATGGACTTTCTAAGGGATTCAATTCTGAGCCACCAAGAATTGAATCAGGGCATTCCTAGGTGCATTTCATTCATTCATTTTACAAGAGTTGCTGAAGGAGTACATAATCAACACTTGATATTGAATTCCTCCCACTGGTCCCACCAATGCTCTTGACCTCCTTGAACTTCTTGCAATCCAATATTACATAGTAATCCTTGGCATACCAAGGCGAATTTACAAGAACTTAAATAAATGAAATTACAACCCAAAAATATTACAAACTTAATAATACATGCCCAAAATAAATTAAAATAAATTAATTAATTTACAATCCCAAAGAAACATAAAAGAAATAAATCCAATCACATTGGTCTTTTATAGTCCATGATCATCCATCATGCATATCACTATTTAACAATTAAATAAAACATACATACTTAAATTAAATTGAATATCTCATATTCAACTTAAAAATCAGATTTGAATATGATTCAAATAAATTTAAAAATTCAGATTTGAATCTCATTCAAACAAATTTAAAAATTCAGATTTGAATCACATTCAAACAACTTCAAAAATTCAGATTTGAATCACATTCAAACATTTTTTAAAAAATCAGATTTGAATCACATTCAAATATTTTTTAAAAAATCAGATCTGAATTTTATTGAATCAATTTTAAAAAATCAGATTTAAATATGATTCAAACAACTTTAAAAATTCAGATTTGAATCACATTCAAACAACTTTTAAAATTCAGATTTGAATCACATTCAAACAATTTTTAAAATTCTGATTTGAATCATAATTTAATTGTGTGATTAAAACAACTAATTAAACACTTTAATTAGTCAAAGAATAGGCCTTAGATCATACAACAATTGCAGAATTAAAAGCCAAACCTTGAATCACCCATGGAACCATTGTTGCCGCCACCATTGGTGGCTTCACCATGTGTGACGCCACACCTCTTGATCCAACCAGCAATGGATCACTTGATCTCATGATCAAACACACAATTAAATTATATAATCAACAATCAAAATGGCAAATATAGTGGCTCTGATACCAATTGAAGGAACGGAAGCGTGAAAAACACAAGATTATACCATTGAATTCAAAAATTTTCGCCTAGGGTCACATGCACCATGCAAGATTTATTTTTATCTATTTGATTTCAATGATAAACAACATATTAAAACTCTTTTAATATGTTTTTGGATCTGTATTTGCCATTTAAGATTTTAAAATTAATCAGATTAATTTTAGAACCCTAGATTAAATCAAGAATGATTACACTAACCTCTTGATGTGCTGCAGCGTGTCTGCGCCTTTGAGATTCGTCTTCAGGACACCAGATGTTGTCCCTCTAGATTGTCCACACCAAGAACACCTATGGCAGCCCTTGAACAGCTTCTAAAGCCTTTTCTATTAATTAGAAATTCAAGTTCTGCCTTTTAAGAGATTAGAGATGTAAACAGGACACTAGAAACAATTTCTAGTGTTCTTAATTCAAGAGATTGATGGCTAATCTCTTTGAATTGATGAGAGATGAAGAAGAATAGCTGGAGAGGCTCAAAGTGGCGTGACAAATGAGAGGAGAGGCTGCTGGTTATGTTTTCTTTTCATAACCACACTTAAATAGCTAGGTTAACACATTAAACCCTAGCCACATGTCACCTTTTGATTAGCTCTAGGTTTAAGTGACCCAATCACATTGTGCCAAGTGTCAAACCTATATTTAATCTTGATTTTAATCATCTTACATGATTAAAAATATTTGGCAAGCTTATGTGTTATGCCATGTGTCACCATCTCATGGTGCCACGTGTCACTGAAATGACCAAAATGCCCTCGTGTCTTAATTTTGAGTTCTTAACCCAAAATAATTATTTTCTTCTTCTAATTAATTTATATCAAATATAAATTAATTAATTAATCTCTATTAATTAATTTCTCATCAATTAAATTCATATTTAAACACTTTAAATATAAATTTAATTTATACTACACATCCAATAATCTAGATTTGGTTTCAAGTCATGCTAGGGACTTTGCAATTTAATTGCAAACCAAATCTATTTAATTAATCAATTAAACTCTTTAATTAATTAATTAAATCATATTTAATTAGGTGATAACTTGTGTATGTGTGTGACTTACTATGCTCATCTCTTATTGGCAATGAGAAATGATATCAACTCTTATTATCATCAGAACTCTTTCTTACCATAAATGATTTCTCTAAATCATTTTATGAACCTCATAGACCATGGTTAACACCTAGCATAGCATGCCATGGCCACCCAATTAGTAATAAGGTTTACCTTAAATGAACCTATAATCATATGTTACCAAGCACTAGAATCTCTCATTACAAAATCCCAACTCAAGTGAGTCATGGTTTATGTCAAACTCCATTTGCTATGAATATTATGTTCTCTTTTAATTCCAGTTCTTGATTAAAAGATTTTTCTCATCGAAACTCTTTTGAATAAATCTATTTGTCTGGCCAGAACTTGAAACATCAAGAACAATTAAATGAACATAGGATTTTATCTCTATTTACTTAAAGGAAGATTCCTTCTTGATCAACACCTACCTCCATATATAACTAGCGAGCCAACACATGCCCATATACCCATACATAGTACAAGTATGAAAGCGATATCAAACTCAAACTGCCTATATACAAGATAACTGTGCTATCTCAGGTCTAAAGATTATATGCATTGATATGATTTATGACAAAACATTGACAAGAGTAAACTCCATGTGCTTGTCATAAGTGTCACTGGTTCGGCCTACTTATCATTTATAAGTGCCTATCATGTTTGTTATATGGCATGAGACTCACCATTCCATCTTATTTATATCTCATATAAATAACTTGGGAACAAATATGAATACAATCTTTCTGGATAAGTCATGTCCTTATTATGAAGTATCCTCGATTGTGAACCTATTTATGATACTTTGTACTAGAAATATTGTCACTCATATTCTTAACAACTTAAGAATAATATTTCTAACAAAATATCAATGGACCTTTTCTATTACACATAAATATATTATGTAAACGGAAAAGTGGAAATGCCTTTTATTAATAAAATATGTACAAGATACATACTAAATGATATGCTCTAGGGCATACTACTAACAACTGCTTTTATACTTATACTGTGTATTGGTATATGGGCATGTGTTGGCTCCTACTAGTTATATATGGAGGTAGGTATTGATCAAGATGGAATCTGTTACCCTAAGTAAATAGGGACAAAGTCTTATTTTCATTTAATTGTTCTTGATGTTTCAAGTTCCTGGCTAGGACAGACAGATTTAGTCAGAAAAGAGTTTCTGACAAGAAAATCTAATTAATCAAGAACTGGAATTAAAAGAGAATATAATATTCATAGCAAATGGGGTTTGACATAAACCATGAATCCAGCTCGAATTGGGATTTTGTAACAGAGAGATTCTAGTGCATGGTAACATATGATTATAGGTTTATTTAAAGGTATTCCTTGTTACTGATTGGGTGGCCATGGCATGCTATGCTAGGTGTCAACCATGGTTTATGAGATGCCTAGAATGATTTAGAGAAATCATTTATGGTAAGAAAGAGTTATGATGATATTAAGAGTTAATATCATATCTCATTGCCAATTAGTGATGAGCCTAGTAAGTCACACACATACACAAGATAATCACCAAGTTAAATGTGATTTAATTGATTAATTAAATAAGTTTGGTTTGCAATAAGATTGCAAAGTCCCTAGCATGACTTGAAACTAAATCTAGGTTATTGGATGTATAGTATAAGTTAAATTTATATTTAAAGTGTTTAAATATGAATTTAATTATGAGAAATTAATCAATAAAGATTAATTAATTAATTTATATTTGATATAAATTGATTAGAAGAGGAGAAATAATTATTTTGGGTTGAGAACTCAAAATTAAAACACAAGGGTAATTTGGTCATTGCACAGGGTGACATGTGGCACCATGAGATGGTGACACATGGCACCATATAAGTTTGCCATTTGTCTTCCTATCACGCAAGGTGATCAAAGTCAAGATTAAATCTAGCTTTGACACTTGGCTTAATGTGATTAGGTCAATTAAGATTAAGAAGCAATCAGGTTATGACATGTGGTAAGGGTTTTAAGTGATGACCTAATTATATAAAGTGATGTTATGAGAAAACAAAAAATCAGCCAACACTCTTATTCTCTCTATGTGTGGCGGCACTTCTTCCTCCATCTTCTCTCTTCATCTTTTCTCATCAATTCAAAAAGAAATCAATTCTTTTCTTTGAATTAAAATTGCTAGAAATTGTTTCTAGTGTCCTACACACATCTACAACCTCTCTAAAGGCAAATCCCTAATTTCTAATTGGTTGCCAAGGCTTGAGAAGTTGGTTTAGGGGCTGCCATTGGTAATCTTGGTGTGGACAAGCTAGAGGGACAACTCTTGGGATCCTAGGTGCTTCACAAAGGTACTAATTACATCTACAATGCATCAAAAGGTTAGTGCACATATTCTTGTATCAATCTAGGGTTCAAATAAATTGATTTGTTAGTTCAAAAATCTTAAATGGCAAATGTAGATCCTAATACTTATTAAAAGTGTTTTAATATGCAATTGAACATTGAAATCAATTAGGTACATAATAGATATGGCATGATGCATGAAACCCTAGAAGAAAATTTTTGAATTCAATGTTCTAATCTAACAATTTTCATGCTTCCGCTCATTCACGATGGCCATAATGGCAATTTTCATTATTACTGGCTTATAGGCGCCCACTGGCCTTGTGCTTGATATGACCATTGTATATTGGGTAGACATACGAATGTCTAACTAGTATACTCCCGAGTATCCAGTCTTTATAGTCTGTCATAGGTTACTTGGGCACAGTTATGAGAAAACCATTAATATAAATTATATAAGACTGAATATAAATTACATGAATTAAAAGATCCCTATTTATTTAATTGCTTCCAAAGTTTGATAAACAAGTAAAAAGACTGTAAATTCATATAATTGTATGTTACTTTATATGGTTATACTTAAAATAATTATTTTAAATTGTTTAGTTATTTTTCTTTATATATGCACCACTAAGTATTATACTTAGCACGTTGGTTTTTCCATTGTATAGGTACTGGAGAGCAGCAGCAACAGTACTATATAGACTGGACTTGGACCAGATCTGTTACCGTGTGACACCTCTTACCCGTCTATAGTATAGCCGAGCAAGATATGCCACACAGAGTATCGGAACACCACATTTTATCTCAATTATTTTACCCTTCCTTAATTTATTTCTACGTGTTTATGAAGTATAATTTGTGAAATTTAACTTATTTAAGTCATTTATTAAAATTATAAATTCATTTGAGATTCTGAAAATTTTATAGAAAATTCGGCAGAGTACGGCTAAAAATGGAGAAAACAGTTCTTCGGAACCTGTGAAAAACACTCCCAATTATTCATCCATATTATCAAACTCCAATAACCATAGTCCTTCAAGAACTCAATCCATCACCTCTGTCTAAGGTTGAGCTCTTTCTGGGTTGGCAAATATTTCATACTTTTGTGGTCTGTGTAAATATAACACTTTTCCCCATACAAGTAGTGCCTCTATATCTTCAGTGCAAAGATAATTGCTGCAGGTTCTAGATTATGGGTAGGGTAGTTCTATTCATGTGGCCTTAGCCGCCTGGAAGCATAGGCCACCACTTTCCCCTCTTGCATCAATACACACCCTAACCCATTATGTGAGGCATCAATATAGACCACAAAGTCCTTTCCCAACACTGGCTATGTTAACACTAGTGCCTCTGTTAACATAGCCTTCAACTTCTCAAAACTGGCCTGACACTTGTCATTCTAGTCAAATTTGATATTCTTGTGTAACAACTTGGTCATTGGAGCAGCTATTAAAGAAAATCCCTTCACAAATCTTCTATAAGACCCAGCTAGCCCTAGAAACTTCTGACCTCAGTTGTATTTCTGGGAGGCTTCCATTCCATCACTGCTTTTATTTTCTTGGAATCCACTCTAATCCCATCAGCTGACACTATGTGTCCAAGAAATACAATCTCATTCAACCAGAAGTCACACTTGGACAACTTAGCATACAGCTTCTTTTCTCTCAGGGTTTGCAGGATAATCCTCAAATGTTCATCATGTTCTTCCCTGGTCTTGGAATACACCAAAATATCATCAATAAAGACTACTACGAACCGATCTAGGTATGGATAGAAGATAGAGTTCATAAGGTTTATGAATGCTACTGGTGCATTTATTAGGCCAAAAGGCATCACTAGAAGCTCATAATGCCCACACTGGGTCCTGAATATAGTCTTTGGCACATCTGCATCCTTCACCCTCAACTGATGATATCCTGATCTGAGATCAATTTTAGAAAATACTCCTGCTCCCTTCAACTGATCAAATAGATCATCAATTCTAGGCAACGGATACTTGTTCTTCACAGTCTCTTTATTCAACTACCGGTAATCGATGCATAACCTCAAAGTCCCATCCTTCTTTTTTACAAACAGCACTAGAGCTCCTCATTGTCACACCTTATCCCTTGTAAGGCATGACATGTTCCCGTAGCATACCAAAAGAATTACTGAACTCCACCTACCGATAACCCATTAGTTATGCTACAAAGAATTTTAAAACAAACCATAACTTTTTATCTTATCAATTCTTTTACGGAAAACTGCATGAGAATAGTTAAAATCTCATGTAAAACATTCATTGGAAATAATGATAGACTAAATATTGCAAAAGTTACATTTTCATAAGTCTCAAAGTAAAATAAAAAATAGTTACAATCTCAAAATACTTTAGTAATGCTGTACTTTTTAATACAAACTGCTCAATGTCCGTACATCCTTACATATAGGTACAAAATACATCCAAAGGAATCACAAGGGTATACCTAACGTAAATACCCACAATCAATACCAAAATGCTGCTTCCAAGTCTCTCACTCGGTAGCCTTCTCATTTCCCTTACCTGTGACAGCATAAAGAAGCTATTCCTGAGCATATCACTTAGTAGTGCATAACTAAAAACTTTAAAACTTAAGGTAAAACACAATTTATCAAAGCATAATAAATCACATTTTTCTTCAGCATGAAAACTTCACAATAGTTCTAAATCCATAAGAGCCATTTGTTGGAATAACGTTTCAAAAGAGAAATCACACTTCATAAATCACAATTCACAAAGCATTAGTGTTGCCAACATCAACACACAGTTTAGGTCATGACATAAAATTTCACGATTAGTGCCGTGTTATACACCATGACAAAGCAATCTCAACCTCACTAACCGTTATTAATGAGGGAAGGGCTAGCTAGCTAATGAGTACTCATGTAGTCTTACCCCACTAACCGTTATTAATGGGAGACATAATCAATATCAATTATCAACCCCAAGTAGCCATTACTACTGGGGAGTTCCGGAAGAGACTGTCATGCTAACTGTGGTTTCAAAACAGTTTCCAAAAATTTCCCACTCAACAATTACATTTATAAACCAATAAACACATTTAAATTCATCATAATATCCATATAAAGGTGGCAACACCCAAATTTCTTAAATGCAAGAGAAAAACCATATTTTAGTCAAAGTAAACTTGTTCAAAACAAACTCATTCAATTTAATACATTCCAAGCAATTTACAAGTTTAAAAATGAAGAAAAGGTTAGTTGTGCACACACCTTCAATAATTCTCCTTCCTTGTTACCTACTTCTCCTTGTCTGTTCCAACTTCTTTTTCTACTGAAAATACACAAATAGAATAAGTCAATACCAATCTCAATTGCTGTAAAGAACTCATTACATTCATATCTAATGCATCCCAAGTTAGCTTTGAAAATTTTAGAATATTTTGGTTTTGGGACAGCTTGGTGCCCCAATCTTTGAACCCAATTTTTACCTGGTTTCGATCATAATTTGGTGAGGTGTTCTTCATGAAAATTGTTCATTTAGGTCTTAACTTTATTTTCCTTTTTGAATCGCCTTATTCGGAGCTGTGTAGCTCAAGTTATGACCAAAACATGATTACTGTTCACCTCACTATTCATCCTACAGATTCAGTACTGGCAGATTTATCGATCCAACTTCGTTCAGTAATTTGATCAAGTTAAGTCCATAATTTAGTCTAATGTTTTTTATACAAAATGTTCTACTATGTCTTTGGTTTCTATTGGTTTAAGAATTGCCTAAATCGGAGTTTTCTAGAGAGAGTTAAGGCCATGCAAAGTTTACTATTCATATGATAAATCTGCAGATTTTCAAATTTCTACAGATTCGGTGATTCAAATTTACTTAGCAGTTTGATTGGGTTAAGTCCATAATTTGGCCTCAAGTTCTTCATATGAAATGTTCTACTATGTCTTAGGTTTTCATTGGTTTAAGAATTGCCTAAATCAGAGTTTTCTAGAGAGAGTTATGGCCATGCAAAGTTTACTGTTCATATGGTCAAATTCTACAGGTTCTAGAATTTTGTCTCTACGTTCAAGGCTCATTTCGAATAGCTTAAGTTCATTTTCGAGGCAGGGTATCTTTAGGAAAATTCTAGCCCTATGTCTTAAGTTTCATTTTCAATTGGTTTCAAACCAATTAGAGTTGTGTAGCTTAAGTTATGGGCTTACAAACACACTGAATTTAGTGTGCAAAATTCTGCCCTAAGTTCAAATTTTCATTTCTTCAATTACTTCCATTAACCAACCTCAATTCACATTTAATTCACCCAAAATGACTATAATTTAGCATTGACACATCAATGGCACTTCCTAGCAAAAACTCCACAATTTTCAAACACCAAAGTTTGTAATTTTCCCTAATCCTACCATTTCATTACTTCCATTCATCAACCCAATGTCAATTCAAACTAAATAAGCCTCAAATGATCATAATTTAACACTACACACACCAATTTCACTCTCTAGCACCAAAACCCAATTTCCCCATGAACCCTAATCTTCCATAATTCAATTTATGCAATACTATGAAATCTTACTACTCTCAATCATGCATACTACTTCAATTTAACTTAGATTTATCATCAATTTAACTAAAATACATAAAAACCCTAATTTTCCCTAAGTTGGCCAAAACCCTAGTTTAGATTTTCATACATGTTTCCTTTCAATTTCTCATGTTATTTCATCACACCCAAAATTGATTTAAAGCATACTTGGTAAATCAAGCATGAAAGAGAGAGCTTACCTCACTTGATGATTTTTCCCACTTCCAATCTCTTCCAAATCTTGCTCTTCTTATTTTTAATATCTCATTCAAAGATCTCTTTGATGTTTTCTTTTAGTGGACTATGGAATTTATGAAGGGAATTGAAGTGAATCAAGACTTGGAGGGGAAAACAATGGTGGACGAAGATTGGAGAAGAAGAGAAAAGAAAAGAGAGAAAGAGGGAAGATGGGTGGTGGAATGGAAGAAGGGAAAGAAGGAGACTTGTCTTTCTTTATACTTATTTATTCCTTTTTAATTAAATAATTAATTTTAATTGTCAAAAGCCCATAAGTCATTAATTTTAATTAGGTCAAAAATGGAATTTAAATTCTAGATTTTTGCCTCTTTTGTTTTCTTTCCACTTTTACTCTAATTTTTCCCCTAATATTTCTTCATAATTTAATATTTTATTTTCATTTAATTAAATTAACATTTTGGTCAAAAATCAACTCTTTAAGTGAATTGACCAAAATGCCCCTTATCGGGTTATAATCCCTCTTTTACAATATACTCGATGAGTCCTTATATTTTTGGATCACTTGAATTTTTATTGTGTCTATCTCAATTAATTTTCTATTTATTTTTGGTCCTCAAGGTGTCTTTGAACAGTACCAGTCATGGACCAAAAATGGTATTATTCATAACTCGGAGGTTCGGGGTGTCACGGACCAAAAATGGTACTATTCATAACACGGAGGTTCGGGGTGTTACACCCATAGTGACACACTGGGGTGTATCAACCCCTTATCCAGTAACTCCTGCAATTGGATTTTAAACTCCTTTGACTCAGTAGGTGCCATCCTATAAGGAGCAATAGAGATTAGTGCTGCACTCGACAGTATCTCAATAGCAAATATTGTTACACCTTACCCCTTTGTAAGGCATAACATGATCCTGTAGAATACCTAATGAACTACCGAACTTCACCTACCGATAACTCATTAAGTACCCTATAAGAGATTTTAAACCCATTTTCTTACTTCTTGGAAGTGGTGAGCATTTTAGTAGGAATTAAAAACATTTAATTGAAGTTTCAAAACTAGTAAAAATTTTGTCCATTTTTATTTTTCCGTAAATTTTAGAAAAATTTTGGTAGAGTGCTGTCTGTATTTTGAGGAAATAGTTCTTTAAAAACCTGTAAAAAACACTTCCAATACTTGTTTCCACAACTCCCAACCACCAAAATGACTCAAGTCAACATAATTCAATTTAAGTCCATAATTCAACCAAAGTTTGTCATCTCAAAATACTTCATAACTTCATTCACATTGCCTATAGTACTTAATTTACAAATACAGATATTAATTTACAAAAAGAAAATCCAAAATAACATAATTATAAATTACTGTACAACTGCTCAACTTCACATTAATACATATAACATTACAATATTTACATCAAATAATTACAAGGGCATAAATAAATACCCGTACTGATTGGAATTTTCAAAATCAATGAGGGAGGTGGCTAGCTAACTAATGAGTAGTCATCCAAACTCACCTCCTGACTGGAAAGCCAAAGAGGGATAAATATAGTCAAAATCACCCCATAAATGGAGGAGGAACATAGTGATATTGCCATACCAAGTGTGAATAAAAAACAATTTAAATCAAGTTATTTAAACATTTCACACAATTTACAAATCATATTTCATTCCAAACTTTCCATTTACAAAGTAGGCAATATACTATTTTTTAAATAATATTTTCAAAGCCATAATAGTCAAAATTATTCACAACATTTATTTCAAGAATTGTCTAGTAGAAACAATGAATTTTAAGTTTGTTGTGCACAAACCTGATGTGAGTCGCCTCTAGGCCTTGACTCAATTTGCCCTATCCTTTTTCATGTCTTTTTCAGCTGAAACACAAAATTTATAGTATTTTAGTGTCTTATCTCACAATAATTCCAATAATTAATTTATATATATTCAATTCTAGCTCTAATATGCATAAACTTACATTCTTGAAAATTTTCATGTTGAGGTTACTATTCATGATACTATTCAAGTCAAAATATTGACTTTCTTATGCTTAATAGGTATGAGAAATTCAATTATACCCACATACCACATTTTGGTTACCTAACTTGTTGGTTTTGGTCATTTTCTCAAAACTTAAGTCTTTTTAAGCAAACTTTCAAATTTTCAGTTTTGGTGACCTATTTTGTACTGTTCCATTGGTCATGTTGCTGTTAGAATTTGGCTAAGTTTTCTTCATAGAAATTGTTCCTTATTGTCTTAAATTTATTTCCCTTTTTGAATCACTCCATTTGGAGTTTTGTAGCTCAAGTTATAGCCATTTGAACATGGTTGGCCGGATTGGCCTAACCCAGATTTTCTGGGCACCAAAACTGGTTCTGGCAGTTTTAGGTCACTAAATTTGGGTGGCTAAATGACTTGGTTAAGGGCATAATTTGGGTTTTTGTTCTTCATGAAAGTTGTAGGTATATATCTCAGCTTTTTACTGGTAAAATTTTAGGTCATTTGGACCTGCCTAGCTCAAGTTATGGCCAAATGAACAAAGTTCATTTAGTCATTTTTGTACAGGGCAGAACACCCAATTCTGGATTTGGCCAATTTGTTCACTATGTTATGGTCACTTTTTGGGCATAATTCCAAAATGAAAAATGTGCCATTTTGTGTCTAGTTTTATTCCCAATTAGCTTCATGCCAATTGGGTTGGTAAATTTTCAGTTTTGGTCCTTGAAAGGGACCTTGGTCATGCTGCCTATAGAATGGTCATATCCAATCCGAATTTCCATTTGGTTCCAACACTTCCAACACGCCACAATTGGTCATACATGACCATTTTTCAGCTCAAACTAGGTCAAACATACCATTTGACCAATTCTCAAAATTTTATCTCCTAAACCCTAGGTGCCAAAACCCTAATTCTTCAATAGCTTCAAATCATGAAATCAAAGTGTATAAACATTATCTACACACTCAATGAAACTTGCCTACATATTTAATTGCATCCAAATCCATCAATTCCTACTTACTACTAAGTTGGCTGAAATCTCTAATTACCAATCATGCATAGTTTTTCACTTTTCTTCATATAATTTCATTCAATCCTATCCTAAATCAACCATTAATACCAAAAAGGGAAGGTTAGATTAGCTTACCTTTCATGGAGCTTTTCCAATTCTCAAAATCCTTCCAAATTTTCTTGTTTCTTTTGCTTCAATTCTTCCTATGAAGTGTCAATTGAATGTTTTCTATTAATTTAGCATGGGATTTATGGAAGAAATGGGAGTGTTAGAGCTTGGCAGTTTTGTTAATGGTGGAAAGAAAGACAGAAAAGAGAAATGAATGAAATGGGGCGGCAAGGAGGTTGAAGAAGAAGATAACTATTTTTTTTTCTTTTTTTTTTATCCTTTAATTTTAATTGGTCCCTTTTGTATTGTATTTATCCCATAATTTCCTAAATTTTAATTATAGCTTTGTGATGTCATGCATGATGTCATTAATCCTTTTTTTTTTTTGTAATTGTTTGGCTATTTGACTTGGTAAAAAATGTGGGAAAATTAAAATAAAATTTGACATCATTTGTGATGTCATCACATGATGTAATAAATCAACTTTGTAATTCTTTTTCTTTTTCCTTTATTTTTTTAATAGTTCTTTAATTTAATTTTTGATCCCAAAATTTTCTTTTCTTCGATTTTATTTGACAGCTAGGTCAGGAGTCAGTTCTAGGGGTGAATTGACCAAATTGCCCCTTGCTAGTTCGATCCGGTTTGCTAGTTATTTAATATTTCTTCCGAATCCCTGACCTAATTATTTGACCTGCTTAACAATTCTTTTCTATGATTTTCTCTTTTCCACTGTGTTCACAATAGTCCTAAGGACCACGACGTCATATTTTACTGTTCGAAATTTGAGTTTAAATAGACCTCGCAATCCTTCCCCCATCGCTGTGACTCTCGGCTCATTTAACTTCTTATATTCTGTTTTTCTTATTTATACTTAACCAATTGACAATTACTAATTAATTGTGTTCAGGGCTTATCTTGTCACACCCTACCCCTCAGTAAGGCATAACATGATCCTGTAGTATACCTAATGAATTACTAACTTCGTCTACTGATAACCCATTAAATACACTACAAGGGATTTTAAACAATTTCTTACTTCTTTACAAAGTGGTGAGCACTATTTATAGGTGTTAAAAAAATTTTTAACTGAAGTGAAACTAGATAACACATTTGAAGTATTAATAATTTTTATAAAAATTTTGGCAGAGTGCTATCTGTGTTTTGAATAAAACGGTTCTTCAAAAACCTGTAAAAAGCACTTCCAATATTTTGTAAAGAAGTAAGAAAAGATTTAAAATCCCTTGTAGTGTATTTAATGGATTATCAGTAGACAAAGTTGGTAATTCATTAGGTATACTACGGGATCATGTTATGCCTTACTGAGTGGTAGGGTGTGACATGTTTAAGTGGTATCAGAGCTAAAACATACACTGTCCTGCTACACACTCTTCATCACATACCAATTACACATTCTATACTTACCAAGCTAATCCTTTCATGCCAATTCTGGTTTGTACCATACCATTAACACACTTTACATTACATTTTGGTCATTTTGGATAGCTTGTAACCATTCTCAATATGCACACTAAAACACAGAATTTTCCAAAGTCCATTTATACCATCTAACCACATGAACATATCCCATTTACATACCTAATTCCAAACCATTACACACATATACATACTGCCATCAATAACAACATAATTCAATAAACCAAACCATGAAACAACACATTTTAAACTATACTTTAAAGTTACCGATTTACACATCTCCTTCAAATAGCTTCCAAGCTTCCAAAACCAAGTGAACTATCACACATACACTTAGTATACATTATCCAAATTATTTCTATATACATAAACACTTATACCAACATCTTAAACAACCATAACCAAGTAAAAACAAGCTACAAATAGTGAGTTTCCATGGCTGCCGAAATGGTGTACCACCAATACTCCATCAAACTTCAAAATCTCTTCCACAAAACAACTCCCTATAACATCCACTCAAAGTTTAATGAAGCAAGATTGAAAAATACACACTTATCTCTTATGGACTTCTTCAAAACTCCACCAAATCTTGTTTTTATTGTTGCCAATATCTTCCCCAAGGTAAGTATGCAAGGTTTAATGAAGCTAGTACATGACTGCATGGAGCTTTAAGTTTGGCCGACCATGGAGTTTTTGGGAAGAATTTGGTTCGGCCATGGGGAGAATTTGAGGAAGAAGAAGGTTTGCAGAAGTTAGTGGAGAGTGACAGAATTTTTATTGATTTTCCAAGTTTTTAGTGGTCCACTAATGTAAGAATATTATTACTTTAATTCAACTTTCAATTATTCAACATTATACCCCTTTTCTTTCACTATTTAAACTATAGACCACCATTTTAATTTTCATGGTATTTTCAAAGTTTAATATCATTTATTTTTAATGGACATTTAGGTCAAAAGGCAACTCGGGATGTCAAATGACCACAATGTGTCACACCATACTCCTCTATAAGATGTAACATGATCCCGTAGTATACCTAATGAATTACCGTACTTCTCCTACCGATAATCCATTAAATATACTGCAAGGGATTTTAAAACAATTTTCGGGAAATTTAAGTCATAGATTAAAATCTGGTGTTATAAATTTTTTTTTTTTTTAAATTTTGGCAAAGTGCCGGCTGTATTTTGAGAAAACAGTTCTTCAATCCTGCAAAAGAAAATGCTCCCAATATGTTTTCTCAAATACAACTCCAATAAACTTTATTTCAATTCACAATTCAATTCTCAATAAACAATCAATTCATTTTCAAACCAATCTCATCATGAAGAAATATTTAATTGATTATAAGACTCAAAATTTATATTACAAAACTATTCAAGTAAATAAAATCTCAAATTTATATTTACAATAATTTGCATTTAATTACATACCAAAATGTTTTACAAGAGTTTTTATACAACTGCTCAAATAATTTACATACATATTATTACATGCATACATCAAAACCTATGTACATGGGTATACCTATGATATACCTGGAGCTGATCTGAAAGTGTCTTCAAAAAACTTACTCACTGCTCTATGCTCTTCTTACCTATGACAGCATACAAAGCTATCGCTGAGTGGTGAACTCAGTGGTGCACAACTATAATTTAAAATATAGTACAATATACATTGACAAAATTTACAGTAAATAATTTGGAAATCTGAATACTCATCAAATTCCAAAACTCAAAATATTCATTGCCATTAATGTAAATCATTTGTATAAAATGACTTTGATCACGAAATTCAATTTATCAAATCATGACTAACCATTTAAGGTAGTTCCAACAAAATCAATTATACATAAATCATAACTGAAATCACAATTCTTTAGTGTTCAAAAACATTCTGTGTCTCAAAAGCCATGTTGTATCTCAAAAACCATGTTGTATCTCAAAAATCAATCTTTGTCTTACTAACTATGCAAGACTAATCCGAAAGGGCCATATTCGATGTGACTCTAACTCCCTATGGTCGGGGAGGTCGAATTAGATTCTAACTCCCTATGGTCGGGGAGGTCGAATCATCGTGCACAGTACCATCACAATAATGAATCTTCCGCAAGGGCCATAACGATAAAAAAACTTAGATCTAACCTCAAATCAGAGGAAAATCTAAGCCTGTGCACGTACCATGGTAATCAAAATACAACTAACTCCATTGTCTTCTCAACAAATGAGAGAGACGGGTAATAACCTAGTCAAGCATCTATAGTGAGATATAAAACAATATCACAATCCTTTTAGTGAGCATAAATCACAATATAATTCGATTCAAATTCAATTCCAATATCCAATAATTTTTATGCTCATCACAATTTAAATCATAAATTTGCATTTTCCATGAAAATTACCATCACAATTCAAAACATGTTCTATCACAATTTTCCAGAACATAATTTATTCAATCCATAACAATGCTTAATACTTATGGAAATACCATTTCACAAAGCTAAATTCATACATATTATAACAATTTCAATAATCATTGAATTAAATCCAATGCTTGCTGAACATAATACATAAAAAAAAATATGTCATTTAATCATATGAAATATTCAAAACAAAATCAGTTAAAAACTAGTTGTGCACAAACCTCTGATAACTATCTCTTGGCTCTGACTCAGTGTTTCCTTCCCCTTCCCTGAGTCTTTGCTAACTGAGAAATACAATTTGAAGTGTTTCAGTACTCATTTAAACTGTCTCTAAGAATAAGGTTCAATAATTAATTTATCGAATTCTATTATTTCCTTAGTCAACCTAATATGTTGACCCTCGATGCATTCTAGGTAAATTAGGTTTTAATGTTACTAACATGTCACATTCAATAGTCTTTTAGGGTTGGTACATGTTACCAAGTTCATTTCTGTGTATACTGCATTTTCTTGCAATTTGCTGGATTCCAGGATACTAGTTTGACCTAGCCGGACGACCTAGTTCCCTCAGTTTTTGGGTTTTGGTCTAAACTAAAAACTTTTAGATCTATTTCTTATGGAATGCGGGGAAAAATTTTAGGTCATTCTGAGTTATGTAGGCCAAGTTATGGTCATTTTACTATTGCTGGTCAAATTGCACCAAAATTGGTCATTTTAGGTCACTTTAGGTCATTTTAGGTTCGGCCAGTTTTTGGACCCGAACTTGTGCAAGCTGTTTGACTTGCTTATAGTTATTTCTGGGCTTTGGTGTCTTCATAAGATTTGTAGGTATGGGTCTTAACTATTCATGGTTAAAATTTCAGGTCAATTAGACCTGTTTTGAGTGAGTTATGACCTAAACACTAACTGCTGCCCAAATGGTAAATTTTCAGGCCTCATTTGCACTTAATCCGGATTTGGTCATTTTTCAAGCTACCTTGCAAGCTGAATTTTGGTAAGCTTTCTTCATGAAAGTTAGCACACTTTGTGCCTAGTTTCACCTCCAATTGGTCTCATACCAATTGGAGCCACACACTTAAAGTTATAGGCCTAAAACTCAAACTGCCTTATTGCATTTCTTGCATACACATCAAGCATCACTTTTAACACTCACCAAACTTAACATTCAAACCAATTCTGGTTGTACCACAACCTAAACATAATTCACAACACATTATAGGTCATTTTGGCAGCTTACAATTACATTTAACATACACCAACAAGTGCAGAATTTTTCAATCCAATTTACAACAATTCAATCACCTTTTTATGCTCATTTACATGTCCCACTTCACACCACCTTACACACACTCAAACTGCCATAACAACCAACACATTTTAACATCATTATTCCATAAACCAAGCATGAATTCCAGCATTCTTCAAGAGCTAACAAACTACCACAATGGTACACTTACATTCCATTACTTTTCAAGCTTTAAATCTCATTTTACATTTACATATACTAAGTATACATCACCCAAACAATTTCCTAGACAATATACATTTAATCAATCATTTAATTCACCATTTACAAGCACAAATAAACTGCCTTCAAGATGCTTCCATGGCTGCCAAAAGTGCACACTCTCATTCAACATCAAAACTCAAAAATTTCTTCATAAATCAAACACCCATAACATTCCTACTAACTTTAATGAAGCAATAACCCAAAAATACAAACTTACCACTTTTGAAATTCTTCAAAATCTCTCCAAAACTTGGTCTTCTTGCTGCCTATCTACTGCCCATGGTGTGAAGATTAACTTTAATGAAGGAAGGTGCAAAGAAGGAAGCTTAAATCAAGCTTGCATGAAGCTTTCAAATGGACGTCAATGGTGGATTTTCTTGGGAGAAATTTGGCTGGTTCTTGGCGAAGTGAGGAAAAAGATGATCTGCTGTCCAAATGAAGTGGTAGTAGTCCACTTTGATGAATTAGTGGAGCACTATGTCAAAATAAATTATTAGTTTAATAAAAAATTTCATTTTCCCACATTAAGCTTCCCATTTTTGCTATTTACATTAGGTACCCCTAAATTAATTTTTCATTATATTTTCCAAGTGTAATATTATTTATTTTTAATGGACATTTAGGTCAAAAGACAACTCGGGATGTCAAATGACCACAATGCCCCTGTTCGGGTTGCATTCCGTTTTTCGATTTCCCACTTTTCTTTGTACTAATTATTTAATTTTGATTTAATATTTCTAATGACATTTATACTTCAATAGGGGTCTATTTAATTCCTAAAAATATTTTCCAAGGTTCCCCGCAGTCTAGGGCTAGTCAACGGTCCACGCCGTGACTTCCCGGTGCGGTCACCCATCGCTAGGGTTCTCGGCTCGCTTAACTTGGTTACATTTCTTTGCTATTATTTTTCCTTTGTTTTTCTTGTATTTTCTTTTCTTGTATTTCATTATTTAATGTCTCCTCACTCATATCGAAGTGTAGTTCTAGGCATCCTAGCTGTCCGGACAACACTAGTTACCTGAACAGTAGAACGCACTACCGAACATAGGGGTGTTACATAATGCCCCTATTCGAGTTGCATTCCCAACTTTTCAGTAACACCGAGTTTTGTCATTTTATTAATTTTTCATTTTTCTTTGATATTTCTAATGACATTTATACTTCAATAGATGTTTATTTAAGTCTTAAAAATATTTTTTAGGGTTCCCCATAGCCCAGGGCTAGTCAACGATCCATGCCGCAACTTCCCAGTATAGTCACCCATCGCTGCGATGTTGGCTCGTTTAACTTGGTTTTATTTCATTGCTATTATTTTTCATTTGTTTTTCTTGTATTTTTTTTCTTGTATTTCATTATTTTATGTCTCTTCACTACTTTTAAATGTAGTTCTAGGCATCCTAGCTGTCCGGATAGACACTGGTCACCGGAACAGTAAAATGTACTACCGAACATAGGGGTGTTGCAATTCTCTCCCCTTAAAATAAATTTCGTCTTGAAATTTTACCTGGCATCAGTTTCTAAACAGCTGTGGGTGCTGTCTCCTCATATCCTCTTCACATTCCCAAGTAGCTTCCTGGCCTGAATGATGGTTCCACAGCACTTTAACCAGGTGTATCCGTTTATTCCTCAGCTGCTTCACCTCATGTGCCAGAATTTCTAGAGGTTCTTCCTCATATGAGAGGTCTGGATTTACCTCAATCTCTTCAACTAATAAAATATGAGATGGGTCAGATTTATACCTCCTTAACATGGACACATGGAAGATACTGTGTATCCTTTCTAGCTCTAGAGGTAATGCCAACCGATAGACCAAAGGACCCACTTTCTCCAGAACCTCATATGGTCCGATGAAATGAGGACTCAGTTTCCCCTTTCTGCCAAATCTCATATTCCTCTTCCAAGGAGAAACTTTGAGGAATGCCTTATCACCCACTACATATTCAATATCTCTTCTCTTCAGATCAACATAGGACTTCTGACGGTCTGATGCAGCCTTGAGTCGATCTCTCATCAATCTGATATTTTCCTCTGTTTGCTGAATAATTTCTGGCCCAATCATCTTTCTTTTACCTACTTCATCCCAACATAGGGAGTTCTGCACTTCCTTCCATACAAAGCTTCATATGAAGGCATCCCAATGCTTGATTGGTAGCTGTTGTTATAAGTAAACTCAATCAAAGGCAAGTGTGTTTCCCAATTACCTTCAAACTCAATCACACAAGCCCGTAGCTTATCCTCCAATATCTGAATTACCCTCTCAGACTGACCATCTGTCTGTGGGTGGAATATTGTGCTGAAGTTCAATCTAGTTCCTAGGGCTCTCTGAAGACTACCCTAGAATCTAGAAGTGAACCTAGGATCTCTATCTGATACAATTGATACTGGCACTCCACGCAGTCTTACAATCTCATTTATGTACAATCTGGCCAATCTCTCCAAACTATAGACCATCCGGACTGGCAAAAAGTAAGCAGACTTGGTTAGTCTATCAACTATAACCCATATTGCATCATGACTATTCTGTGTCCTCGGAAGTCCCATCAAAAAAATCATAGTTATCCATTCCCATTTCCACTCTGGTACTGGCAATGGATGTAACAAACCTGCTGGTACTTGATGTTCTGCCTTCACTTGCTGATAAGTTAGGCATTTGGAAACAAATTCAGCTACATCCCTCTTCATACCCATCCACCAGTAATGCTCTTTCAGCCCTCTGTACATTTTAGTTCCACCAGGGTGCATAGTAAAAGGAGACTCATGTGCTTCCTTTATAATGATCTATCTCAAGTCAACATCATTAGAATGCACATTCTGTCCTGATGTAGCAATAAACCATCATCTCTCATAGAAAATTCAGGTTTTTTGCCCTGCTGGACTTCTTTCAGTAGCTTCTGATATTTTTCATCACTTTGAGCAACCATTCTGATCTGATCAATCAACACTGGCTGTACATGCCATGCAACTACTGTCTGTCCCTCATCATCAATCTCCAAACTGGCATGCTGTGCTTTCAATTCATGTACCATGGACAAAGGGGAAACTCTAAGACTTGCCATAGTCTTGCGACTTTAGGCATCAGCCACCACATTTGCTTTCCCTGGCTGATAGTCTATTAAGCAATCATAGTCTTTAATCAGTTCTAACCATCTCCTCTACCTCAAATTCAATTCCTTCTGGGTGCCCAAGTACTTCAAGCTCTTGTGATCTGTGTAAATATAGCATTTCTCCCCATACAAATAGTGTCTCCAGATCTTCAGAGCAAAAACAATAGCTGCTAGCTCCAAATCATGTGTTGGGTAGTTTCTCTCATGCGGTTTCAGCTGGCGTGATGCATAAGCAATGACATTCCGATCTTGCATCAGTACACAGCCTAACCCATTGTGAGAAGCATCACTATAAACTGTGTATTCTTTACCCGGGGTAGGTAAAGTAAGGACTGAAGCTTTAACCAAACACCTCTTCAACTCATTAAAACTCTGCTGGCATTTATCAGTCCACTAAAATTTTACATCATTTCGAAGCAGCTCAGTTAGTGAAGAAGCTAACAAAGAAAACCCTTTCACAAATCGATGGTAATATCCAGCTAAACCAAGAAAACTGCGAATTTCTGTGATATTCCTGGGTGGCTTCTAATTAAGGATAGCTTCTACCTTGCTGGAATCTACCTTGATCCCTTCAGCCGACACAACATGTCCCAAGAAGGAGATTTCTTTCAGCCAAAATTCACATTTCGATAATTTGGCATATAGTTATTTCTCTCTTAAAGTCTGCAGTACAATCTGCAGATGTCTGTCATGCTCCTCTGCATCCCTCGAATATATCAAAATATCATCAATAAACACCACCACAAATTGGTCGAGATATGGTCTGAAGATAGTGTTCATCAGATCCATAAAAGCAGTTGGAGCATTAGTTAACCTGAATGGCATTACCAGAAACTCATAGTGGCCATATCGAGTACTGAAAGCAGTCTTTGGAATACTCTGCTCTTGCACTTTCAACTGATAATAACCAGATCACAAATCAATTTTGGAGAATACAGCTGCACCCTTCGACTGATTAAACAGATCATCAATGTGAGGCAATGGATATCTATTCTTTATTGTTACCTTATTCAACTGTCGGTAGTCAATACATAAGCGAAAAGTGCCATCCTTTTTCTTAACAAACAATACTGGCACTCCCCAAGGTGACACACTAGGGTGGATGAAGCCCTTTTCAAGTAGTTCTTGCAACTGTACCTTCAACTCCTTCAACTCTGCTGGTGCCATTCTGTATGGTGTTATGGAGATTGGATCCACACCAGGCATAACATTAATTTCAAACTGCATCTTTCTTTCTGAAGGTAATCCTGGCAATTCATCAGGAAACACATCTATAAAGTCATATACTGTAGGGATTGCCCTCAATGCTGGACTCCCCACTTAGGTGTCTACCACATGTGCCAAGTATGCTTCACACCCCTTTCTGATCAATTTTCTGGCTAGTGTAGCCGAAATGATGTTTGATGACAATAGCTGCCTCTCCCCATGTATTACCACATCACTGTACTGAGGGAGACCAAAAGTGACTGTCTTCAGTTTATAGTCAATCATGGCGTGATGCCTGGCTAACCAATCCATGCCCAAGATGATATCATAATCTCTGAAGGGCATTTCAATGAGATCAGACAGAAAAGTATATTCTTGGATCACCAAAGGACAATCCCTATACATTCTATTGACCCTGACCTCTTATCCTAGCAGACTTGTTACTAGCACCTGAAAGTCCATTTTCACACACGGAACTGCAATGCAATCAATGATGCTAGTACTCACATAGGAATGGGTAGAACCCGGATCAAATAACACAAACACATCTTGATTAAAAGTTGAGAAGGTACCAGCCACAATATCAGATGTCTCTGCCTCTTCTCTCTGTCTCATTGCGTAGACTCTGACTGGAGCACTACCTTGCTTTGATTGATTCAATGTGCCTTGGCTGCCTGCTGGACTACCTCTACCCCTGCCTCTACCTCTGCTAGGTGGTTGCGAACCTCTAGTTACAGGATTCTGAACTAACCCTTCAGCAGTAGCAGGAGGTGGCCCAACTCTATGAGTACTGGTGTAGTCTTTGGCAAAGTGCCCTGTGCCTCCATAGTTATAACAGGCTCCTATGGCCTTATAGCATACCCCACCATGGCTTCTACCACAAGTTTCACATTGGCGGGGAGGGTAGGAACTTTTGGTACTCTGCTGACCAAATGGAGGAGGTTTCTGTCCTGAGTATCTTCCCCTACTGGACTTCTTAACACCTCTATTGTGTCCCCCAAAGTTTTTCCTCTTCCCAGTAGGACCACTGGAACTCTGATCTACTGACTTCCCCTCTTTCTCTTTTTCTGTCTTCTCTGATTTCTTTTTCTCTGGGGCCGCTTCTAACTCAATTCTTTCTAATTCTAGTGCTTGAGAAATAAGCTTAGAGAAGTTACTATGTTTGAATCCAACCACTTGTAATCTGATACTAGGCTTCAAGCCGGTTTTAAACCTCTTACATCTTTCCCTTCTGGTAGAAAGTAGACTTACTGCATGATGGCTCAGGCAGGAAAATTCCCTTTCATACTCTGCCACTAATCTACTCCCCTATTTTAGACTTAGGAACTCTTGCAGCTTCTAGTCCATATAAGCATCAGGGACATATTTTTGTCTGAACTCTCGTAGAAAATCATTCCATGTTAGCACTAAAGGTTTTACCAGACTATGGGGAATGGTTTTCCACCAGTCATATGTATCTCCCTGTAGTAGTGACACTGAATACTCAAATTTCAGCTCTTTTGTGCACAATACTTTTTATATTCACTGCTTTTACTATAAAATTTATTTGGAGAATTGAGTTATGAATAATTTTTTATTGTTTTGGCTTTGGGAATTTTATTTGAAAATTATTGTGTTGCCTACTTTGCAAATGGAAATTTTGAGATAAATAGTGTTTAAGTGGTATCAGAGCTAGTTTTTAAATTCTGTTTTCACCTGTAGTGGTGAGCACTATTTACAGGGGTTAAAAAAATTTTAAACTGAAGTGAAACCAGATAACACATTTGAAGTATTAATAATTTTTGTAAAAATTTTGACAGAGTGCCATCTGTATTTTGAATAAAATAGTTCTTCAAAAACCTGTAAAAAGCACTTTCAATATTTTGTAAAAAAGTAAGAAAAGGTTTAAAATCCCTTATAGTGTATTTAATGGGTTATCAGTAGACGAAGTTGGTAATTCATTAGGTATACTATGGGATCATGTTATGCCTTACTGAGGGGTAGGGTGTGACATGTTTAAGTGGTATCAGAGCTAAAACATACACTGCCCTGCTACACACTCTTCATCACATACCAATTGCACATTCTATACTTACCAAGCTAATCCTTTCATGCCAATTCTAGTTTGTACCATACCACTAACACACTTTATATTACATTTTGGTCATTTTGGATAGCTTGTAACCAATCTCAATATGCACGCTATAACACAGAATTTTCCAAAGTCCATTTACACCATTTAACCATATGAATATACCCCATTTACATACCCAATTCCAAACCATTATACACATATACATGCTGCCATCAATAACAACATAATTCAATAAACCAAACCATGAAACAACACATTTTAAACTACACTTTAAAGTTGCCAATTTGCACATCTCCTTCAAATAGCTTCCAAGCCTCCAAAACCAAGTGCACTATCACACATACACTTAGTATACATTATCCAAATTATATCTATATACATAAACACTTATACCAACATCTTAAACAACCATAAACAAGTAAAAACAAGCTACAAATAGTGAGTTTCCATGGCTACCGAAATGGTGTACCACCAATACTCCATCAAACTTCAAAATCTCTTCCATAAAATAACTCCCCATAACATCCACTCAAAGTTTAATGAAGCAAGATTGAAAAATACACACTTACCTCTTATGAACTTCTTCAAACTCCACCAAATCTTGTTTTTCTTGTTGCCAATATCTTCCCCAAGGTAAGTATGCAAGGTTTAATGAAGGAACCAAGTGGAAAAAGTGGCTAGAACATGATTGCATGGAGCTTTAAGTTTGGCCGGCCATGGAGTTTTTGGGAAGAATTTGGTTTGGCCATGGGGAGAATTTGAGGAAGAAGAAGGTTTGCAGAAGTTAGTGGAGAGTGACAAAATTTTTATTGATTTTCCAAGTGTTTAGTGGTCCACTAATGTAAGAATATTATTACTTTAATTCAACTTTCAATTATTCAACATTATACCCCTTTTCTTTCACTATTTAAACTATGGACCACCATTTTAATTTTCATAGTATTTTCAAAGTTTAATATCATTTATTTTTAATGGACATTTAGGTTAAAAGGCAACTCGGATGTCAAATGACCACAATGCCCCTATTCGGGTTGCATTCCCGACTTTTCGGTAACACCGAGTTTTGTCATTTTCTCAATTTCTCATTTTTCTTTGATATTTCTAATGACATTTATACTTCAATAGATGTTTATTTAAGTCTTCAAAATATTTTTCAGGGTTCCTCGCAGTCCAGGGCTAGTCAATGGTCCACGCCGCAACTTCCCGGTATAGTCACCCATCGCTGCGGTGCTAGCTCGTTTAACTTGGTTTCATTTCATTGCTATTATTTTTCATTTGTTTTTCTTGTATTTTCTTTTCTTGTATTTTATTATTTTATGTCTCCTCACTACTTTTAAATGTAGTTCTAGGCATCTTAGCTGTCCGAAAAGACACTGGTCACCGGAACAGTAGAACACACTACCGAACATAGGGGTGTTACATATCTAGTTGTGTTAGATGTAGTTCTAATCTCCTTAATTATCCGGACTGACACCGGTCACTGAAATAGTGAAATATACCAGGCTATGCAAATAGAGGTGTTACAATTCTCCCCCCTTAAAAGAAATTTCATCCTCGAAATTCTGCCCACTATCTGTCCTCAATTAGTCATATGTGTTATTTTCTCATGTTTTTCTCACATTTTCATGTAGCCTCATCGTTGGAATGATGGTCCATAGAACTTTAACTAATAATATTTACATATTGATTACTCACCTTGTGTACCAAGTTCCTTATGAGCTTCTGTCATAATTTAATTTTGAATTCATTTCAATTCTAGGGGTAAGCAAATATGTGTGCTAACGGATCCAATTTTTTCTAGGACCTTGTATGATCCTAGATAATGAGAACTTAGTCTTTCTCCTTTTTACATAATCTTATAATCTTCATTCCTTTGAATCTGTGTAAGACTTCTAACAATCTCATGTAAAGTTTAATTTATTTGTACAATCATAATTTTTTCTTACTGTTGCTTTAGCAATTATTTTCCTTTGTAATCTCTTTTTTTTTTTTCGTTCCATAACTTAACTTTAATTATTTTATTCCTCAATCTTATTTCTTTCAAATCTACTAATATCTTAAACTTATTTTGTACCCACTGACATCTATCAGTAGTAATACCCTTACCCACATCTAAGGTAACTATATTACTATAACTTACTTTTAAGTCTTCTTGCCTTACTTAATTAGGCTTACTAATTAACTTTATAGTTTATCGTAGTATAGGAGATGTCTCTCACTAGAAACTTTTTCAAAATTAATTCCAATCACGCTTATTATCATAATTCTTATCCTAAAAGACTAATCACTAACACATCAAAATTGATTTTTATACATATACATATCTTAATTAAGAATTGAGAAAATACCAGCCATAATGTCAGAAGTCTCATCCTCGTCCCTCTGTAGCATAGTGTATACTCTAGCTGGAGCATCACCTTGTCCTGGCTGATTCACAGTACTCTGACTTACAGGTGTACTGCCCCTACCTCTGCCTTTGCCTCTACCAACTGCTGGTGAACTCTTTGGGGTAGAAACTTGGGCTAATCCTTCTGACGTGGTAAATGATCCATAACGGTGTGGACTTACGCAATCTTTAACAAAATGACCAGTCCCTCCACAATTAAAATATGCTCCTATAACTCTATAACATACTCCACTATGTGGTTTACCACAAGTCTCACAAAGTCGTTCCGATAGTGTATTTCTGTGTGTCTGCTGAGTTTGCTGATCGGATCGGAGTGGCTTTTGTCCAGAAGATCTACCTCTGCTCGATTCATGTGAGCTAGATCCCCCAAAATGTTTTCTCTTCCCTGAACTACTTTTTGTAGTTTGACTAGTAGCTTTTTCTGTTTTCTCTTTCTCTTCTATACTCTTTTTTACTACCCCTTATGATTCTATCCTTTCCAGTTCCAGGGCTTATGAAATCAATTCAGAAAAATTCTAGTTTCGGAACCCCACCACCTGCATTCTCAAGCTAGGCCTTAACCCAGCCTCAAACCTCTTACATCGGTCTTTGGGGGTGGTGACCAAACTTCAGGCATAATGGCTTAGTCGAGAGAAATCTCGCTCATACTCTGCTACAGTTTTATCCCTTTGCTTCAGACTTAAAAACTCTTGCAACTTCATGTCTACATAAGTATTGGGGACCCACTTTTGCCAAAATTCCCTCAAAAGTCTGCCCATGTGAGGACTAGTGGCTCTACTAGGCTGTGGGGGATGGTCTTCCACCACTCATATGCATCCCCTTACAGAAGTGATACTGAATATTCAAACTTCAACTCTTCTACACACTGCAACTTTCTGAAAACCCATTCTATTCTTTCTAACAATTGTTTTGCCTCCAGTGGATCCATAGTGCCCTTAAACTCAGTGGCCTTAAATTTCATTAATTTTTCATATTGCCGAGCCGAGGGCTGTGGTTGTGCTGCAGGTACTTGCATCTGAGCTTGAGGTGGCGCATTGCCCGCCATTTATTGGAAAAATGTAGCCATCTGCTGTGAAAACAGAGCAGGAAACTGCGGTGCTGGAGTAGGAGCTGGAGTGGCTGACCCACTCACGTTCTGGAGTGCTGGTGTAACACCCCTCACCCGTCTACAGTATAGCCGAGCAAGGCGTGCTACACGGCGTGCCGAAACATCTAGTCTATGATTATTTCATTTCTTGAACTCAATTTGATTTTAAGAAGTCTTTTATGTAATATTCATATCATGCTGATACTATTTTCACGCTTTGATAAAATCAGTGTTTCAAAAAATGGTAATAAAAATTTAGCAAGGTGTTGTCTGTATTTCGGATAAACTGTCCTTCCAAACCTGTTGAAAATAGTTAAATATAATAATATCAAAATCTCTAATATTTCACAGTCTCTATTTCTCAGTAAAGTCAATAGACTTTTACAGTCATTAAACAGTTCCATAATACAGTCCATAATAATTTAAATATATTAAGAAAATCTTCATGTTATTTAATATGTACAGAATATTACAAACTTTAGAGCTTTTATAACATTACAAAATACAGGGCCGAATTTCAAAAATACAACAAAAGTACAAAATACAAGATATCCTAAGTCCTACCATGTATGCAATGTAGTGCAGATGACTCTGGACTCCTGTGCAGATCTGATGTCTCACCCGATCGTAGGTCTGCTGGGCTCCCCAGCTGTGTCTCCAATGCCTACGCGTTACAAAAGCAACGCGCTGAGTAATTTTGCTTAGTGGTGCCAAATAAAAGGAAATATACACTAAAATAAAGTAAATGAATTTATGATATCGGTATTCTTTACAATTGTTGACTCTATCTTTATTTGCTAACATTTCAATATATGCTAATTTTGGTAGTGCTGTATGTAAGAAGATTGGATTTAGCTATTTAAATTTAATAGCACTTGAATTAATTGCCCGTGTAGCCTATATACTAACCAGCCTGGATAAACGGATATACTGGCATTGGGTACCTAGTACCTCGGGCCATCACACCATCAGTCATAAAGTGTCTCTCGGTGTGCAAATAGTGTAGGTAAAAAGCCATATAGTCAATCTGGTGATAAGCCAAGAATAAATACACAATATGTATAGCCGTAGGCTATTAAAACCATAGTGCGGCATAATAAGCCGTAAAAACATAGTATGGTATGAAGCCATTTACAGAACAGCTGTCAGAATCCTATTGGCATGCCAACCTATCCAAACTAGTCAATTAGGCAAACTAGTGCACATTATAAATTAATTGTTTAATTCATCAAATTTTTTTTATAGTTTACTAGCTATTATGTAATTCATAAGTCAATGCATATGTTGACCTTTTTAGGTACTATGGATAAGTTGTTTCTAGTATCAACATGTCACATATTGTAATTTAATATGCTGCCAATATAGTGCAATTTACCATTTTTATAAGTTGGCATTCATTGCCAAATTGCTTCAAGCATCATTGTATGTAAATGTCAAATTCTCAATTTTTGGTGTGCTAGATTGGTCTAGCTTAAAGTCTTATTTCTCTTAGTTTCTAGCTTCTGGTCAAAGAAGAAAAATTGTAGCTCTATGTGTTATTGCACTCGGGGAAAAAGTTGAGGTCATTCTGAGTTGTATAGACCAAGATATGGTCAATTTACTAAAGCTGGACAGATTGCACCTTTAGTGCAAATTTTGGTCAATTTTAGGTCACTTTTAGTTCTGGCAGTTTTGGTACCCAAACTTGTGCAAGCTATTTGACTTGGTTTTGGCCATTTTTGAGCTTTGGTGTCTTCATAATAATTGTAGCTCGATGTCTAAGCTATCCATGGTAAAAATTTCAGGTCAATTGGACCTGTTTTGAGTGATTTATGGTCATCCTAATAATTATTGTTCATATGGTCAAAAATCTAGGTTGCAAGGTTGCTATTCCAGATTTGGTCATTTTTAAGGTAAGTTTCTAGGCAGAATTTTGGCAACATTTCTCCATGAAAGTTCGCCTATTTGGTGTCTAGTTTCACTCCCCATTGGCATCATACCAATTGGGTCCACAATTTGGCACTTATGACCTAATTTATGTACTGCCATCAATACACAATCTGCATAAGACACTTACACTTCCAAATTGACATTCCTTCTCCTCCTCATTACTTCATTATTCATGCATAGCACTTCTACAATATTAAACATAATTCCAACAAGCAATTTTGGGTAGAACACTCAAGTGCTCAATGCACACAATACACCATTCAAGTTCAACTTTCACTTCCACCAAAATTCAACATATCTCAATATCAATATTACACATACACTTCCATATACTCATACCTCAATATCAATTACACATGCTGCCCACAATTTAAGGCTATCATATTTCATTAATAAACTTCATATTCACACACACAAATTCATGATATTATGGGCTGCCAAACATGGCAGTTTGCCAAAGCATCAATGTTGCATTTCACACCCTTAATTCAAGCACTACATGCACATACTTAGATTTTAACTTACTACATCTTCCATTTGAGTTAATCAACCTTAATTCCCATCCATTAGACATAAGAAAAACTCAATTACAACAAATATTCATGGCTTCCAAAAATGGACAATTACATATCTCACTATTCTCTTCATTTCTCTCAGCAAAATACTCACCTCAACCTAAACACAAGGTTTACTAAAGCAAGGGAGAGGTTTTGGACACTTACCACTTTTGGAGCTTATCAAACTTCACCAAATCTTGTTTTTCTTGTTGCCAATATCTTCTCCAAGGTAAGTAGGCAAGCTTTAATGAAGGAACCATGTGGAAAGGAGGCTTGGAATGGGAGTGCATGGAGGTCCTTCCATGGCCGGCTATGGAGTTCTTTCAATAGTGAGAGTTTCGGCTGGTTTATGGAGCAAGGTTGAAGATGATGATTTAGCTATTCCAAGGCTTATATAGGTGTCCAAGTTTCTGAATTAGTGGAGGACTCAACAATAGTTTAATGGTTAATTATACTAAGTTCCATTATTTGTACATTTAGCTTAATTCTTTCACTATTTACATAATGTATCTCATTTTAATTTTTCATGACATTTTCTAAGTGTAATATCATTTATTTTTAATGGACATTGAGGTCAAAAGGCAACTCTAGGTGTCAAATGACCAAAATGCCCACTTCGGGTTATATTCCTGATTTTTCGGTAACACCGATTTTTGTCTGTTTCTCGATTTTTTGTTTTTCTTTGTACTAATTTATTAATTTTTATTTGATAATTCTAGTGTCAATTACATTTTAATAAACCTTTACTTACATCGCAAAATTTAATTTCGAGGGTTCCTCACAGTCCTAGGGTTTGCAACGGCCTTCCCGGTGTTGTTACCCATCACTGCGGTGCCGGCTCATTTAACTTAGCATCATTTTCTCTCTTTCATTTTTTCTTTGATTTTTCTTGTATTTTCTTTTTATTTATTTCATCATTATATGTCTGTTCACTATCACCAAAGTGTAGTTCTAGACATCCTGACATTCCTGGACTGATATTTGGCCACTGGAGCAACAGAACGTACAGAATACGTACAGTGGGGATGTTACAGCTGGGACTTCCTCTTGGACCTCAGCCTCTACAGATTGCTCCATGGAATGATCTCCCTCTTCTATTCTGTTTCCCAAAAATTTCTACTTCCTAAGATCAAACACAAGGAGATTGACCTTTGTTAGTGCATATTCATGATGTAAATATATCATATGTATTAATTGAAGACACTTGAGCAGTTGTACTTATAAAAGAAATATTCACATACATAGTCAAAATTCATTGCAAAACCATGCTTTGATACCACTAAAACATGTCACACCTTACCCCTCTGTAAGGCATAACATGATCTCATAGAATACCTAATGAACTACCGAACTTCACCTATCGATAACTCATAAAGTACCCTACAAGGGATTTTAAAACCATTTTCTTACTTCTTGGAAGTGGTGAGCATTTTAGTAGGAATTAAAAACATTTAATTGAAGTTTCAAAACTAGTAAAAATTTTGTCCATTTTTATTTTTTCGTAAATTTTAGAAAAATTTTGGTAGAGTTTCGTCTGTATTTTGAGAAAACAGTTCTTCAAAAACCTGTAAAAAACACTTTCAATACTTGTTTCCACAACTCCCAACCACCAAAATGACTCAAGTCAACACAATTCAATTTAAGTCCACAATTCAACCAAAGTTTGTCATCTCAAAATACTTCATAAATTCATTCACATTGCCTATAATACTTAATTTACAAATAGAGATATTAATTTACAAAAAGAAAATCCAAAATAACATTATTACAAATTACTGTACAACTGCTCAACTTCACATTAATACATATGACATTACAATATTTACATCAAATAACTACAAGGGTATAAATAAATACTCGTACAAAAAGATCAGTGAAGTCCCAACAATCAGTAGCTCACTCTACTGCTTTTTTTCTTGTCTCTATCTGCGACAACAAAGAAAGTTATCGCTGAGTATAAAAATATTCAGTGGTGCACAATAAAATACAAAATGCGCAATATAAAATATTTATGAACAATTCATAATTCAAAAATCTCACAATCACATTTCACAATTTTTTTCAAATCACATTTTTAGCAAATCATAATTTTCAAAGCTTAATATAACACAAATTTGATCAAACAATTTAATAATCATAGTGTTACCAATCAATAACACAACTTAGGCCATGACACAAAATTTCCAAACATGCCGTGTTGTGCACCACGACAAGGCAAACTCACCCCATTAATCGAAATCAATGAGGGAGGTGGCTAGCTAGCTAATGAGTATTCATCCAAATTCACCTCCTGACTGGAAAGCCAAAGAGAGAGGAATATAGTGAAACTCACCCCATAAATGGAGGAGAAACATAATGATATTGCCATGCCAAGTGTGAATAAAAAAAAATTTAAATCAAGTTATTCAAATATTTCATACAATTCACAAATCATATTTCATTCCAAACTTTTCATTTAAAAAGTAGGCAACACACTATTTTTCGAATAATATTTTCAATGCCATAATAATCAAAATTATTCACAACATTTGTTTCAAGAATTGTCAAGTAGAAACAAAGAATTTTAAGTTTGTTGTGCACAAACTTGATGTGAGTCGCCTCTAGGCCTTGACTCAGTTTGCCCTATCCTTTTCTAGGTCTTTTTTAGCTGAAACACGAAATTTATAATGTTTTAGTATCTTATCTCATAATAATTTTAATAATTAATTTATATATGTTCAATTCTAGCTCCAATATGCTTAAACTTACATTCTTGAATTTTTTCATGTTGAGGTTACTATTCATGATACTATTCAAGTCAAAATATTGACTTTCTTATGCTTAATAGGTATGGGAAATCCAATTATACCCACATACCACATTTTGGGTACCTAACTTGTTGGTTTTGGTCATTTTCTCAAAACTTAAGTCTTTTAGGCAAACTTTCAAATTTTCAGTTTTGGTGACCTATTTTGCACTGTTCCATTGGTCATGTTGCTGTTAGAATTTGGCTAAGTTTTCTTCATAGAAATTGTTCCTATTTATCTTAACTTTATTTCCTTTTTTAAATCACTCCATTTGGAGTTTTGTAGCTCAAGTTATAGCCATTTGAACATGGCTGGCTGGATTGGCCTAACCCAGATTTTTTGGGCACCAAAACTAGTTCTGGCAGTTTTAGGTCACTAATTTTGGGTGGCTAAATGACTTGGTTAAGGGCATAATTTGGGTTTGTGTTCCTCATGAAAGTTGTAGGTCTATATCTTAGCTTTTTACTGGTAAAATTTTCAGTCATTTGGATCTGCCTAGCCCAAGTTATGGCCAAATGAACAAACACTGTTCATTTGGTCATTTTCGTACAGGGCTGAACACCCAATTTCGGATTTAGCCAATTTGTTCATTATGTTATGGTAACTTTTTAGGCATAATTCCTAAATGAAAAATGTGCCATTTTGTGTCTAGTTTCATTCCCAATTAGCCTCACACCAATTGGGTTGGTAAATTTTTAGTTTGGGTCCCTGAAAAGGACCTTGGTCATGCTACCTACAGAATGGCCATATCCAATCCGAATTTCCATTTGGTTCCAACACTTCCAACACGCCACAATTGGTCATACATGACCATTTTTCAGCTCAAACAAGGTCAAATACACCATTTGACCAATTCTCAAAATTTCATCTCCTAAACTGTAGGTGCCAAAGCCCTAATTCTTCAATAGCTTCAAATCATGAAATCAAAGTGTATAAACATTATCTACATGCTCAATCAAACTTTCCTACATATTTAATTGCATCCAAATCCATCAATTCCTACTTACTAATAAGTTGGCTGAAATCTCTAGTTACCAATCATGCATAGTTTTTCACTTTTCTTCATATAATTTCATTCAATCCCATCCTAAATCAACCATTAATACCAAAAAGGGAAGGTTAGATTAGCTTACATTTCATGGAGCTTTTCCAATTCTGAAAATCCTTCAAAATTTTCTCTTTTTTTTTTTTGCTTCAATTCTTCTATCAAGTGTCAATTGAATGTTTTCTATTAATTTAGCATGGGATTTATGGAAGAAATGGGAGTGTTAGAGCTTGGCAGTGTTGTTAATGGTGGAAAGAAAGAGAGAAGAGAGAAATGAATGAAATGGGGCAGCAGGAAGGTTGAAGAAGAAGATGACTATTTTGTTTTTCTTTTTTTTTTTATCCTTTAATTTTAATTGGTCCCTTTTGTATTGTATTTATCCCATAATTTCCTAAATTTTAATTATAACTTTATGATATCATGCATGATGTCATTAATCCTTATTTTCTTTTCTTTCTCTATTTTTTTCTTTTTTTTTTTTGTAATTATTTGGCTATTTGACTTGGTAAAAAATGTGGAAAAATCAAAATAAATTTTGACATCATTTGTGATGTCATCACATGATGTAATAAATCAACTTTGTAATTCTTTTTCTTTTTCCTTAATTTTCTAATAGTTCTTTAATTTAATTATTAATCCCAAAATTTAGTTTTCTCCGATTTTATTTGACAGTTAGGTCAGGAGTCAGCTCTAGGGGTGAATTGACCAAATTGCCCCTTGCTGGTTCGATCTGGTTTGCTAGTTATTTGATATTTCTTTCGGATCCCTGATCAAATTATTTGACCTGCTTAAAAATTATTTTCTGTGATTTTCTCTTTTCCATTGTGTTCGCAATAGTCCTAAGGACCGTGGCGTCACATTTTATGGTTCGAAATTTGAGTTTAAATCAACCTCGCAGTCCTTCCCAAGAAGGTCACCCATCGTTGTGACTCTCGGCTCATTTAACTTTTTATGTTCTGTTTTTCTTATTTATAATTTACTAATTGACAATTACTAATTAATTGTGTTCAGGGTTTTTCTAGTTGTCTTAGATGTGGTTCTAATCTCCTTAATTATTTAGACCGACACGAGTCACCGGAATAGTGAAATATACCAGGCTATGCAAATAGGGGTGTTACAAATTCGACTTCCCTTTCTAGTGGCAAGCCAGGCAATTCTTCAGGGAATACATCTAGGAAGTCTCTTACTGTGGGATGTCACACAAATCTGGCTTAGCCTGCCTAGTATCCAACATATGTGCTAGGTAGGCTTCACAGCCTTTTCTCACCAGTTTTCTTACAATTGTGGCTAAGATGACATTGGACAAGAAATCTGTCCTTTCCCCCACAGCTGTAATCTCATTACCCTCAAAAGTTTTCAAGGAAATTCCCTTCAATTTACAATCAACCATTGCTTGATGACGTGACAACCAGTCCATTCCCAAAATCACATCAAACTCATGGAAAGGCAATTCAATCAGGTTTGCTAAGAATTCATACCCCTGAATCTTTAACGGGCAACCTTTGTACACCTTGTTCACCACTACATTGTGGCCCAATGGATTAGTGACCAGAATGTCTTGGTCACTCTCCCCTACTAGTATCCCCTTTTTTACAGGTAAGTTAATGCAGATGTATAAATGAGTGGATCCTGGATCCACTAATGCATGCACAGATTGTTGTAGAGTGAGAACGTATCCCTTATAACATCAAGGGCATCTTGCTCCTCCTGAGATCTCATGGCATAGGCTCTGGTAGGTGCTCTAGCCTCTGGCCTCTCAGCTGGCTCAGATGCAGGTCTCAGTGATGGACCAACTGCCTCAAATTTACCGAATTTCCTACCCCTTTGAGGTGTAGGGGTAGGTCTCTTTACTTGTGTTGGAGCAGCTATAGCAGTTTTGCATGGGCAGTTCCTTAACTGATGCTTTGTCGACCCACACCTTAGGCAGGCACCTGTCACTCTCCAACACTCCCCCTTATGCCACTTCAGGCAGTGTGGACAAGCAGAAGATGTTAAGGTTGGTCTCCTGAACACCGTTCCTGAAGAGCTGCCTACTGATGGTGTGGACTGGCCTTTCCTAGGTGTAATGTCACACCTTATCCCTGGTAAGGCATGACATGTTCCTGTAGCATACCTAATGAATTATCGAACTACACCTACCGATAACCCATTAGTTATGCTACAAGGGATTTTAAAACAAATCATAGCTTTTTGTCTTATCAATTCTGTTGCGAAAAATTGCATGAGAATAGTTAAAATTCCATGTAAACATTCATTGGAAATAGTAATGGAACAAATATTGCAAAAGTTACATTTTCATAAGTCTCAAAGTGAAATACAAAATAGTTACAAACTCAAAATGTGATAGCAATGCAGTGCTTTTAAATACAAACTGCTCAATGTCCGTACATCCATACATATAGGTATAAAATACATCTAAAGGAATCACAAGGGTATACCTAACGTAAATACCCACAAACAATACCAAAATGCTGCTTTCAAGTCTCTCACTCGGCAGCCTTCTGTTTTCCCTTACCTACGACAGCATAAAGAAGCTATCGCTGAGTATATTACTCAGTGGTGCACAACTAAAATTTCAAAACTTAAGGTAAAAACACAATTAGTCAAAGCATGAAAACATCACAATAGTTCTAAGTTCATAAGAACCATTTATTGGAATATCATTTCAAATGAGAAATCACATTTCATAAATCACAATTCACAAAGCATTAGTGTTGCCAACATCAACACACAGTTTAGCCCATGACACAAAATTTCACGATCAGTGCCGTGTTGTACACCACGACAAAGCAATCTCAACCTCACTAACCGTTATTAATGAGGGAAGGGCTAGCTAGCTAATGAGTACTCATGTAGTCTTACCCCAGTAACCATTATTAATGAGAGACATAATCAATATCAATTATAAAACCCCAAGTAGTCATTACTACTGGGGAGTTCCGAAAGGGACTGTCATGCTAACTGTGATTTCAAAACAGTTTTCAAAATTTTCCATTCAACAATCACATTTATAAACCAATAAACTCATTTAAATGCATCATAATATCCAAATAAAGGTGGCAACACCTAAATTTCTTAAATGCAAGAGAAAAACCATATTTCAGTTAAATTAAACTTGTCCAAAGCAAACTCATTCAATTTAACACATTCTGAGCAATTTACAAGTTTAAAAACGAAGAAAATGTTGGTTGTGCACAAACCTTCAATGCTCTCCTTTATTGTTACCTACTTCTCCTTGTCCGTTCCAACTTCTTTTTCTACTGAAAATACACAAATAGAATACCTCAATACCAATCTCAATTGCTGCTAAGAACTCATTATATGCATTTTTAATGCATCCCAAGTTAGCTTTGAAAATTTTAGAATATTTTGGTTTTGGGACAACTTGGTGCCCCAATCTTTGAACCCAATTTTTACCTAGTTTCAATCATAATTTGGTGAGATGTTCTTCATGAAAATTGTTCATTTAGGTCTTAACTTTATTTTTCTTTTTGAATCGCCTAATTCAGAGCTGTGTAGCTCAAGTTATGCCTAAAACACCATTACTATTCATGTCACTGTTCATGCTGCAGATTTTGTTCTGGCAGATTTATCGATCCAACTTCGTTCAGCAATTTGACCAAGTTAAGTCCATAATTTGGTCTAATGGTCTTCATATGAAATGTTCTACTATGTCTTAAGTTTCTGTCGGTTTAAGATCACCTAAATCGGAGTTTTCTAGTGAGAGTTATAGCCTTGCAAAGTTTACTGTTCATTTGGTCAATTTTAGGTGCCCAGATTCTGGCAGATTCGGTAACCCGAATTTGTTTCACAATTTGATTGAGTTAAGTTCATAATTTGGCCTAACATTCTGCATATGAAATATTCTACTATGTCTTAGGTTTCCATCGGTTCAAGAATCACCTAAATTGGAGTTTTCTAGAGAGAGTTATAGCCATTGAAACTTTACTGCTCATATGGCAATTCTGCAGTTTTACAGATTCAGTAACTCAAACTTGCTCAATATTTTGATTAGGTTAATGGCATAATTTGGGTTTGTGTTCTTCATAAAAGTTTTAGCTCTATATCTCATTTAACTACTGGCAAAATTTCAGATCATTTTGACCTTCCTAGCTCGAGTTATGACCCAAACACGATTACTATTCATGTGTACTGTTCATAATGCAGTTTTTCAAGTTTGGTCAGTTTGTTCACTAGGTTTTGGTCACTTTTTGGGCATGCTTCCTCAATGAAAATTGTGTCATTTAGTGCCTATTTTCAGTCCCAATTGGTCCCATACCAACTGGACTTGTAAAATTTCATTTTTGGTCCCTCAAAGTTGACTTTTGGTCATGCTTCATACCCAATCCGAATTTGGCTTTGATTTAAACACTTCTAACACACTTAATTAGGTCACAAATGGCCATTTCTTTCTTTAAACTATGTCAAAGACATCATTTAGCACTTCTTCACATTTTTGGTCTCTAAACCCTAATGTTCAAAACCCTAATTTTTTCTCCTATTTGGCCAAAACCCTAGTTTAGGATCCATATATGTTTTCTTTCATTTTCTTATGAAATTTCATCATAAATTAACTTCATTCCAAGCTTATACAACTAATCTAACATGAAAAGAAAATTACCTCTTACTGATTTCTTTCCAACTTCACTTTTCTTCCAATTCTTGTTCTCCTTGCTTTTAATCTCTCAATCAAAGATCTCTTTGATATTTTCTTTTAGTGGCCTATAGAATTTATGAAGGGAATTTAAGGGAATTAAAACTTGGGAGGGGAAATCAATGAGGGGAAGAAGTGGAAGAAGAAGAGAAAGAGAGAGAGAGAGAGAGAGAGAGAGAGAGGAAAAGAGAGGAGAGGTGGTGGCCTCTTATGAAAAAAAAGAAATGAAGAAGACATTTGTCTTCTTATTTATATATATATATATATTTATCCCCAAAATTAGCTTATTAAAATTATAAATTTTAATTGTGTCATAAGGATAATTAAACTTAAATTTTTATTCCCTTTTTTTTTTTTACATTTACACTTAATTTTTTTCTTTTAATTAAATAATTAAATTTAACTATCAAAAGCCCATAAGTCTTTCATTTTAATTTTGTTATAATGGAAATGAAAGTTTAAGTTTTCATTTCTTAAATTTTCCCTTACATATTTTTTTACTTGAATTTTTGTTCAATTTTTACCCCATAGTTCAATTCATTAATTTCATTTAATTTAATTGACATTTTGGTCAAAAGTCAACTCTTGAGGTGAATTGACCAAAATGCCCCTCATCGGGTCATAATCCTTCTTTTTATAATACCCGATGAGTCCTTAGCTTTTTTGTTCACTAGAATTTTTATTGTGTCTATCTCAATTAATTTTCTATTTATATTTTGCCCTCAATGTGTCTTTGAATAGTATTAATCACGGACCAAAAATGTTACCATTCATAACTCGGAGGTTTGGGGTGTTACATGTAAACTGTGGCCTGGGCCCCTGGAATTGACCCTGACCTTGAGGCTGACCTGAACTCTGAGTATGTGGACCTTTGAACTTCTTCCCAGGTGCAGGAGGTGAGCTAAACTGACCCGGGCCCCTCTTCTGTTGTCTCTCTCTCCTGGTCTACTCACTTATTCTGACTTTCTCAACTTTTACTGTAGTTTCCACTAACTTGGTGAAGTCTGTGATTCCTAAGGTAGTGATCATTATCTTTTTGTTGTCATTTAGACCCTCTTCAAGTCTTTTACACCTCTTGGCCTCATTAGGGACTATCTTCCTTCCATAATGGCTTAATCTAATAAATTCTTTTCACACTCTGGCACTATCAGCTGCCTCTGCCTCAGGTTAATGAATTCTCTTCTTCTCTCTTCCAGATATACACTACCCACATACTTCTTTTTTAACTCTGAGAGGAAGAAGTCCCAGGTTATTTATTCTGGCTGCACTTCACTAGACACTGTATCCCACCATTGATATGCATTATCTTGCAGTAGAGATACAACAGCTTCTAAGTTTTACTCTGGAGTGCAGTGGAGTTGTTTTAAAACTCTCCCTACTCTGTTCAACCAGTTCTCAGCTGCAACAGAATCATCTTCTCTCTTACCAAAGAAATCCACTGCTCCAAATTTTCTCAGTTTTTCCAGATGGGATTTCTACTGTGGAGGTGGTGGTGGTGGCGGCATTACCCCTGCCATTTGTTTGAAAAACTCGGCCATTTGCTGGAACATGGCCTTTGGAGGCTGTGCAAGCTCTGCTGGTGCTGGTGGAGTAGGTTCTCCCCTAACCCCAATTTCAGCTACTACAGGTGGAGCATGATCTCTCCACTTCCTCCTTAACTGCCCTCTGAGATGTGGGGTCCATATCCTAACCAAAATAACAAAGACAAACAGATCTGCATTAGTGTCACCTCGACTCTTACAAATGCAATGCATGGTATGGACTCAAACTAGACCCAGAAACGCCTAAACCAGGCTCTGATACCACTAATGTGACACCCCTTACCCGTCTACAGTATAGCCGAGCAAGATATGCCACAAAGAGTACTAGAACACCATATTTTATCTCAATTATTTTACCCTTCCTTAATTTATTTCTACATGGTGATGAAGTATAATTTGTGAAATTTAACTCATTTAAGTCATTTATTGAAATTATAAATTCATTTGAGGTTCCAAAAATTTTATAGAAAATCCAGTAGAGTACCGGCTAAAAATGAATAAAACAGTTCTTCGGAACCTGTGAAAAACATTCCCAATTATTCATCCATATTCTCAAACTCTAATAACCATCAACATGGTCTCAACAATTCTCAACATTCATAACCATCTCAAGTTTTCAACACGAGTCCACAATGTCATTCAAATCAAAATCAAATTTAATTTCATGAAGATATTCTCAAATTATATTAATTAATGAAATTTTACAAAATATGTGCATCAACATATGATTACATCAATTTACTATTTACATGAGTTCATAATTTACAAAATCACAAACTAATACCTATTACAAAATGCAAAAACAAAATTTCAAAAGGGACCTAAAGGTCTTACCACTGATGTACTGTAGATGAGAGGTGACTCTAACTCTATGCAGATCTGTGACCTCACCCAATCTATGGTCTGCTGGGCTTTCTATCAATCTCTCCAGAACCTACGCATGGCAAAAAGTGACGCGCTAAACAATAATGCTTAGTGGTGCCAATAATAAAGTAAAGAGAACTAAAAAGAAATAAACATGCAGTTTATATATTGATGTCTCATGCAGACAAATTTTTGGTAAATATTTATAGTCCATTTATTTGGTACTTGTTATGTCAATTATTTCATAAATTTATCAACTTGCATTTTTTGTTGCCCAAGTAACCTATACTGGATGACTGGACTGGATAAACAGGTAAACTGGCACTGGGTACCAAGTACCTCGGGCCTTCACACCATCGGTCACATATGTATCTCCCAGTGTGCAACAGAATAACTAATAAGCTGTAATAAATTGTAACACCCCTATTTGTATAGCCTGGTATATTTCACTGTTCCGGTGATCGATGTCGGTCTGGACAATTAAAGGGATTAGAATCACACTTAAGACAACTAGATAAGCCTTAAACCCAAATAATTAGGAATGTCTGATTAGTTAAGTATAAATAAGAAAAATAGAACATAAGAAGTTAAACGAGCTGAGAGTCACAGCGATGGGTGACCTTCTCGGGAAGGACTGCGAAGTCGTTTTAAACTCAAAATTTGAACCATAAAATGTGACGTCGCGGTCCTTAGGACCATTACGAACACAGTGGAAAAGAAAAAATCACGAAAAAGAATTGTTAAGCCAGTCAAATAATTAGGTTAGGGAGCCGGAGGAAATATTGAATTATTTGCAAACCGGGATGAACCGGCGAGGGGCAATTTGGTCAATTGACCCCGAGAGCTGACTCCTGACCTAACTGTCAAATAAAATCAGAGAAAAGAAAATTTCAGAATCGAGAATTAAATTAAAGAACTAATAGAAAAATAAATAAAAAAAAATGAAAAAGTTAAAAAGGTGATGACATCATGTATAACATCATGCATGATGCCATAAAAATAATAATTAATATATTTAATTAATTAGATTTTTGGTCTTCCTAAAGACATAAAAACAAAAAGAAAAGAAAGAAAAAAAAAAAGATAAAAGGTCTTCTTCAAGCCGCCTCACTCTCCCTCTCATCTCCATTAAAATACCTCCATTGAAGCTTGTATCCAAGCTTTGAAATCCTTACTAAACTTCAACTTCTCCCATAATTGCTTCATAAAAACTTGTTCTAGTCACTTGAGAAGGAGATTGGTCATCAAAGAAAGAATAAAAAAGGAAAGCTTAAAGACACCTAACAAGGTTAGTGATTTAAGATGCAAAATTAGTTTATTTGTTGTATTTTTAGCTTGATTAACTTGTAAAAAAACTTAAAATAAAATGAAAAAAATTGATGAGTGACTAAGCTGAAATTCGGCCAGCATGTTTATGGGGGTTTATTGCATTATTTGAATGGTTTGAATGGGTATATGAACTTTAATTAGTTGAATGGTTATGATTAAAGGCTTGACTTAGCTAAATGCAATAAATTAGTGTGAATAAGGGTTTTGGACATTAGGGTTTAGAGACAAAAGTGTGAAAAACTTGTAAATGGTGTCTTTGACCTAATGTGAAGTGAGAAATGGTCATTTGTGACCAAATGAAGTGTGTTGAAATGGTTGGAGTTAAGGCCAAATTCGGATTGAGTGTGGTCATGCTGCTGGCAGCATGACCAAGTCAACTTTGAAGGACCAAAAAAAAAAATTTACAAGACTAATTGGTATGAGACCAATTGGGGATGAAAATAGACACTAAGTGACACAATTTTCATTTAGGAAGCATGCCTAAAAAGTGACCAAAACCTAGTGAACAAATTGACCAAAGTTGAAAAATCACAGTCTGCCTCTGTACAAACTGACCAAATGAACAGTATTTGTTCATTTGGCCATAACTTTAGCTAGGCAGGTCACAATGACCTGAAATTTTACCATTGGTTAGATGAGATATAGATCTAAAACTTTCATGAGAAAACCAACTAAAATTATGCCATTAACCAAGTCATTTGGCCACCCCAAGTTGGTGACCTAAAACTGCCAGAACCAAAATTGCCCAGAAAATCTGGGTTGAATCCAATCCGGCAGCCATGGTTCAAATGGCTATAACTTGGGCTAAAAAAATCCAATTGGAGTGATTCAAAAAAGGAGAATAAACTTAAGATAATAGGAAACATTTTCTGTGAATAAAGTTTTGCCAAATTCCAACAGAAAAGTGACCAATAGAATAGTGCAACCTTGGACTCCAAAACTGAAAATTTTCAAATTTACCTAAAAGACCTAGAATTTGAATAAACAACCAAAACCAATAAATTTAGTGACCAAAATGTGGTATGTGGGTGAAGTTGAAATTTCCATACCTATTAAGCCTTAGAAAGTCAACAATTTGACTTGAATAGTGTAGTGAATAGTAACCCAAAACACAAAAATATAAGGAACGTCGAGTTTAGCACGTTAGAGCTAGGTAAAAGTGAATTTAAATTTATTTTTGGATTTATGCTAAGTTAAGGTATTGAAACACTATAAAATTGTGTGTTTCAGTTGAAAAGAATACCGGGAAAGAATCCGAGGAACCGAGTCAAGGCCAAGACGTAACTCGCTTGAGGTTTATGCAAAACATCATTATGCTTTAAAATTCATTGATAAAGTGAATGAAATATGCATTTTACTTTTGCTTTGAATTGTTGAAAGTTTATTGTGACCTTATTTATGATTTTTTTATTTAAATTGTGAAAGTTATTGTGTATATTTGAAATGACAATGTTTAGCAAATTGTTAAGATAAGTTTTGAAACCACAGTGTCATGACCATATATTTGAACACCTCACTAGCATGGCTAGTGGGGGTAATTAGTTTCGAAGTTTGATTCCTTCTCTAGAGAAGTGTTGAGGTGTGCCAGTAGAAGAGGATGTGAATGGATATCCATATATTTAAGCTAGCTAGCCTTGTGATGTGATTTCTCTTTAGCCTCTGGCTATTGAGATTCTATTTGTTTTGAATGGCATGAACTAACTGTGGGTTTTATGAAATGTGATTTGATACTTCAAAATGAAATTGTTTGGGATTAAAATCTCATAATGCATGATTTATATTTAATTCTCATGTTCAGTCAAAATTTTGAATAAATGTGATTTAAGTTATGCATAAAGATTATTTTAGTATGTTGTGCACCACTGAGTCCTAGTACTCAGCGATAACTTTTATTGCTGTCGCAGATATAGAGACTAGAGGAGTAGCAGACTGAGCTACTGAGGATTGAGGATCTATCAGCTTGAAGTTATCGAGTACAATTTATATCCTGACTGTAAATATTTCTTTTGATGTATGTATTGCACATAAATGTATGAACATGAAAATTTTGTCTTGAGCAGCTTGTAAAAAGCTGGTGTAAAGCTTGTAATAAATTTTAGTTGAATTTCTCTTAATGTAAATTTTGTAAGGATATATATAAATTGTTTTGTCCTTAATGAATTATGAATGGAACTATTTTATTTAATTTGAATGAATTGAATTGCTAGTATTTTGATGATGATTGGATAGTGGATCTGAAATTTGAAAGTTGATAAATGTGTTGAGAAATTGGTTGGGATTGAGTATGATTTTGAAGCAGTGGTTGAAAAATTATTGGAAGTGCCTTTTTTTCAGGTATTTGAAGAACTATTTTCTCAAAATACAGACAGAACTCTGTCAAAATTTTTATAAAATTTGTGAAAAAATAAAATGGGCCAAAAATTTTAACTAGTTTTAATTTTAATTAAATGTTTTAATACCTATTAGAAAATGCTCACCACTTATCAAAAATAAGAAAATTGTTTTAAAATCCCTTGTAGGGTACTTAATGAGTTATCGGTAGGTGAAGTTCGGTAGTTCATTAGGTATTCTACAGGATCATATTATGCCTTATAGAGGGGTAAGGTGTGACATGTTTTAGTGATATCAGAGCAAAATTTTTGAAGTATGTTTTAACTTGAGAATTTATGTCTTTTCTTTGTTAAGTACAACTGCTCAATGTCCATATTTGTTACATATAGTGCATTACATTATGAATATGAACTAACTGAGGGAAATCTCCTTGTGTTACTTGTTCAAGAGATGCTCTAATTTTAGACTGAAATGGAAGAAGGGGATCGCTCAGTCGAGCAATCTGTTGAAGCTGAGGCACAAGGGGAAGCCCCAGCTTTACAGAATGTCAGTGGATCTATAGCACTAGCCCCACAAATGCCGCAATTTTCTGCACAATTTGCACAGCAGATGGCTGTGATGTTTCAACAAATGGCTGGGGGTATGCCTACTCAAACTCCACCCCAGACACCTATGGCACAACCATTGCCTCCAGCCAGACAGTATGATAAATTACTGAAGTATGGGGCTGCATAATTTAAGGGTACAGTGGACCCTTTAGAGGCAAAGTAATGGCTTGAAAGAATGGACAGAGTATTTAAGAAGTTGCACTGCCAAGATGAACTGAAGTTTGAGTATTCTGTGTCGCTACTGCAAGGGGATGCGTATGATTGGTGGAAGACCATCCCCCACAGCTTGGCTGAACCACCAGTGCTGACTTGGGATGACTTCATGAGAGAATTCAGACAAAAATACATCCCAGATGCATATGTTGATCAGAAACTATAAGAATTTTTTAGTTTGAAACAAGGGAACCGATCAGTGGCAGAGTATGAGAGGGAGTTCTCCCACTTAAGTCATTATGCTGGGAGTCTCTTTACTACCAGCAAGGCAAGGTGCAAGAGATTTGAGACGGTTTGAAGCCCAGCATAAGGATGCAAGTTGTGGGATTCTGACACCGCAACTTGTCAGAGCTCATGTTTCAAGCACTTGAGTTGGAAAGAATAGAATTAGAAGCAACCCCAGTGAAAGAAAAATCAAAGAAAGATGAGAAATCAGAAAAAGACAAGGGGGAAAAGTCAGTAGAACAGAGTTCTGGTGGGACTTCTGGCAAGAAGAAGAAATTTAGTGGACTCAGCAGGGGTCGAGGTGGAGGATTTGGTAGGGGCAGATTTTCCGGACAGAGACCCCCTAGGTCTGGTCAGCAGTCGAGCAGGGGTTCACATTCTGCCTGCCCCTATGATACTTGTGGCCAGATTCATGGGGAGGAATGCTATTGGGCCACTGGAGCCTGTTTTAACTGTGGAGGCAAGGGCCATATAGCTAAAGACTGCACTAGTGCTTCGTCTCCGAGATATGGTCCAGCTCCTACTACTGCTGAGGGATCTATTCAGAGTCCTGCTCCCAGAGGTTCACAGTCAGTTGGTAGAGGAAGAGGCAGAGGCAGAGGCATTGCTTCAGGTAGTCAGGGCACAGTTGGTCAATCAGCACAAGGAAGTGCTTCAGCCAGAGTTTACAAGATGAGATAGCGAGAAGAGGCTAAGACTTCTGATGTGGTAACTAGTACATTCTCTATCTCTAATCAAGAAGTATTTGTATTGTTTGATCCGGGTTCAACTCATTCATATGTTAGTGCTAGCATAGTCTATTCTCTTGCTGTCTCATGTGTCCAAATGGGTTTTGAAGTGCTAGTAACTAGTCCGTTAGGACAAAAGGTCCGAGTCAACAGAATATATAGAGGCTGTCCTTTGGTGATCCAAGGACATGTTTTCTTGTCAGACTTGATTGAAATGCCCTTCAGAGAGTATGATATCATCTTGGGCATGGATTGGTTAGCCAGGCATCACGCCATGATTGACTGTAGACTGAAGACAGTTACCTTTGGTCTCCCTTTGTACGGTGATGTGGTAATACATGGGGAGAGGCATTTACTGCCATCAAACGTCATTTTGGCTGCATTAGCCAGAAGGATGATCGGAAAGAGGTGTGAAACTTACTTGGCACATGTGATAGACACCCTAGTGGGGAGCCCAGCACTGAGGGACATTCCTACAGTATGTGACTTTCCGGATGTATTTCATGATGAATTGCCAGGATTACCTCCAGAAGGAGAGGTACAGTTTGAGATTGATGTTATGCTTGGTGTGGACCCAATCTCCATAACGCCATATAGAATGGCACCTACAGAACTGACAGAGTTGAAAGTGCAGTTACAAGAGTTGCTTGACAAGGGCTTTATCCGCCCTAGTGTGTCACCTTGGGGAGCACCAGTGTTGTTTATAAAGAAGAAGGATGGCACTCTCCGGTTATGCATTGATTATCGACAGTTGAATATGGTGACAATAAAGAAAAGATATCAATTGCCCTGCATTGATGACTTGTTTGATCAGTTAAGGGGTGCAGCTGTGTTCTCCAAAATTGACATGAGATTAGGTTATTATCAGCGGAAAGTACAAGAGCAGAGTATTTCTTAAGCTGCCTTCAGAACCCGCTATGGCCATTATGAGTTCTTGGTCATGCCATTCGGGTTAACTAATGCTCTGGCTACTTTTATGGATCTGATGAGCACTATCTTCAGACCATACCTCGACCAGTTTGTTGTGGTATTCATTGATGATATATTGGTCTATTCGAGGAATGCATAAGAGCATGATAGACACCTACGGATTGTACTGCAGACTTTGAGGGAGAAACAACTATATGCCAAATTGTCGAAATGTGAATTTTGGCTGAAGGAAATATCTTTCTTGGGGCATGTAGTATCAGAAGAGGGCATCAAGGTAGATGTAAGTAAGATTGAAGCTGTCCTTAATTGGAGGCCACCTAGAAATGTCACAGAGATTCGCAGTTTTTTGGGTTTAGCTGTATACTACTGTAGATTTGTAAAGGGATTCTCCATGTTAGCATCCCCATTGACCAAACTGCTTAGAAAAGATGTGAAATTTCAGTAGACGGATAAATGCCAACAGAGTTTTGACGAATTAAAGAGATGTTTGACTGAAGCTCCAGTCTTGACTTTACCTATTCTGGGTAAAGAATACACAGTTTATAGTGATACTTCTCACAATGGGTTAGGCTGTGTATTGATGCAAGATCGAAATGTCATTGCCTATGCATCACACCAGCTAAAACCGCATGAGAGGAACTATCCGACACATGACTTGGAGCTTGCAGCTATTGTGTTTGCTCTTAAGATCTGGGGACACTATTTGTATGGGGAAAAGTGTTACATCTACACAGATCATAAGAGTTTGAAGTATTTGGGCACCCAGAAAGAGTTGAATTTGAGACAGAGGAGTTAATAAAAGACTATGATTGTCTAAAAGACTATGGTTAGAGTTAATAAAAGACTATGATTGTCTAATAGACTATCAGCCAGGGAAAGCTAATATTGTGGCCGACGCCTTAAGTCGCAAGACTATGGCAATTCAATGGGTTACTCCTTTATCCATGGTACATGAGTTGAGATCATTACATGCCAGCTTAGAGATTAATGATGATGGACAAACAGCAGTTGCATGGCATGTACAGCTAGTGTTGATTGATCATATCAGAATGGCTGCTCAGAATGATCAGAAGTATCAGAAGCTATTGGAAGAAATCAGGCAGGGCAAGAAACCAGAATTATTAATCGCAGATGATGGTCTACTACTACACTAGGGCAGAATGTGTGTTCCTAATGATGTCGATTTGAGGTAGATCATTTTGAAGGAAGCACATGAGTCTCCTTTTGCCATGCACCCTGGTGGCAAAAAAATGTATAGAGGGCTAAAGGAGCATTACTGGTGGATGGGTATGAAGAGAGATGTGGCAGAGTTTGTATCCAAATGCCTAACTTGTCAGCAAGTGAAAGCAGAGCATTAAGTACCCACTGGGTTGTTACATCCACTACCAGTACCAGAATGGAAATGGGAAAGAATAACAATGGATTTTGTGATGGGACTTCTGAGGACACAGAAGAGTCATGATGCAGTTTGGGTCAGTATTGACAGACTGAGCAAGTCTGCTCATTTTTTGCCAGTCCGGATGGACTACAGTTTAGAAAGATTGGCTAAGTTGCACATTAATGAGATTGTAAGACTACATGGAGTGCCAATATCCATCGTATCAGACAGAGATCCTAGGTTCACTTCTAGATTCTGGGGTAGTCTTCAGAGAGCCCTAGGAACTAGATTGAACTTCAGTACTACATTCCACCCACAGACAGATGGCCAGTCTAAGAGGATAATTCAGATCTTGGAGGACATGCTACGGGCTTGTGTGATTGAGTTTGAGGGCAGTTGGGATACACACTTGCCTTTGATTGAGTTTGCTTACAACAATAGCTACCAATCAAGCATTGGGACACCTCCATATGAAGCTTTGTATGGCAGAAAATGTAGAACCTCGTTGTGTTGGGATGACGTGGGTGAAAGAAAGATGATTGGACCCGAAATTGTTCAGCAAACTGAGGAGAAGATCAGGGTGATCAGAGACTGACTTAAGACTGCATCAGACCGTCAGAAGTCCTACATTGATTTGAAGAGAAGAGATATTGAGTATGTAGTAGGTGAGAAAGTATTCCTCAAGGTGTTAGTAGGATGCCCTAGAGCATATCATTTAGTACGTATCTTGTACACATTTTATTAATAAAAGGCATTTTCACTTTTCCGTTTACATAATATATTTATGTGTAATAGAAAAGGTCCATTGATATTTTGTTAGAAATATTATTCTTAAGTTGTTAAGAATATGAGTGACAATATTTCTAGCACAAAGTATCATAAATAGGTTCACAATCAAGGATACTTCATAATAAGGACATGACTTATCCAGAAAGATTGTATTCATGTTTGTTCCCAAGTTATTTAAATGAGATATAAATAAGATGGAATGGTGAGTCTCATGCCATATAACAAACATGATAGGCACTTATAAATGATAAGTAGGCCAAACCAATGACACTTATGACAAGCACATGGAGTTTACTCTTGTCAATGTTTTGTCATAAATCATATCAGTGCATATAATCTTTAGACCTGAGATAACACAGTTATCTTATATATAGGTAGTTTGAGTTTGATACTGCTTTCATACTTGTACTGTGTATGGGTATATGGGCATGTGTTGGCTCCTACTAGTTATATATGAAGGTAGGTGTTGATCAAGATGGAATCTGTTCCTCTAAGTAAATAGAGATAAAATCCTATGTTCATTTAATTGTTCTTGATGTTTCAAGTTCTGGCAGACAGATAGATTTATTCAGAAAAGAGTTTCTGATGAGAAAATCTTTTTAATCAAGAACTGGAATTAAAAGAGAACATAATATTCATAGCAAATGGAGTTTGACATAAACCATGACTCCAGCTTGAGTTGGGATTTTGTAACAGAGAGATTCTAGTGCATGGTAACATATGATTATAGGTTCATTTAAGGTAAACCTTATTACTAATTGGGTGGCTATGGCATGCTATGCTAGGTGTTAACCATGGTCTATGAGGTTCATAAAATGATTTAGAGAAATCATTTATGGTAAGAAAGAGTTCTGATGATATTAAGAGTTGATATCATGTCTCATTGCCAATTAGTGATGAGCCTAGTAAGTCACACACATGCACAAGTTATCACCTAATTAAATATGATTTAATTAATTAATTAAAGAGTTTAATTGATTAATTAAATAGGTTTGGTTTGCAATTAGATTGCAAAGTCCCTAGCATGACTTGAAACTAAATCTAGATTATTGGATGTATAATATAAGTTAAATTTATATTTAAAGTGTTTAAATATGAATTTAATTAATGAGAAATTAATTAATAGAGATTAATTAATTAATTTATATTTTATATAAATTAATTAGAAGAAGAAAAATAATTATTTTGGGTTGAGAACTCAAAATTAAGACACAGGGGCATTTTGGTCATTTTGCAGTGTGACACGTGGCACCATGAGATGGTGACACATGGCATAACACATAAGCTTGCCAAATGTTTTTTAATCATGTAAGATGATTAAATTCAAGATTAAATATAGGTTTGACACTTGGCACAATGTGATTGAGTCACTTAAACCTAGAGCTAATCAAAGGGTGACATGTGGCAAGGGTTTAATGTGTTAACCTAGCTATTTAAGTGTTGTTATGAGAAAATAAAATACAACCAGCAGCCACACTCCTTTGTCACGCCACTTTGAGGTTTTTCATCTCTTCTTCTTCATCTCTTATCAATTCAAAGAGATTAGCCATCAATCTCTTGAATTAAGAACACTAGAAATTGTTTCTAGTGTCCTGTTTACATCTTTAATCTCTTAAAAGGTAGAACTTGATTTTCTAATTAATAGAAAAAGCTTTAGAAGCTATTCAAGGGCTGCCATAGGTGTTCTTGGTGTGGACAAGCTAGAGGGACAACATATGGTGTCCTAAAGACGAATCTCAAAGGCGCAGACACATTGCGAAGGCATCAAGAGGTTAGTGTAATCGTTCTTGATTTAATCTAGGGTTCTAAAATTAATCTGATTAATTTTAAAATCTTAAATGGCAAATACAGATCCAAAAACATATTAAAAGAGTTTTAATATGTTGTTTATCATTGAAATCAAATAGATAAAAATAAATCTTGCATGATGCATGTGACCCTAGGTGAAAATTTTTGAATTCAATGGTATAAACTTGTGTTTTTCACGCTTCCGTTCCTTCAATTGGTATCAGAGCCACTATATTTGCCATTTAGATTGATGTTTATATGATTTAATTGTGTGTTTGATCATGAGATCAAAAGTTTATTGCTGGTTGGAAAGTCAAGGTGGCGGCACAAATGATGAACACCATGGTGCGCATGGTTGATGCATCACAATGGTGTGCAAAGGTAAATGGATGGTGAATGTGCAATTGTTGTATGATCTAAGATCCATTTTATGTCTAATTAAATTGTTTAATTAAAATTTTTATCACACAATTAAATTATGATTCAAATCAGAATTTTAAAAATTGTTTAAATGTGATTCAAATCTGAATTTTAAAAGTTGTTTGAATGTGATTCAAATCTTAATTTTTAAAGTTGTTTGAATCATATTTAAATCTGATTTTTTAAAATTGATTGAATAAAATTCAGATATGATTTTTTAAAAAATATTTGAATGTGATTCAAATCTGATTTTTTAAAAAATGTTTGAATGTGATTCAAATCCGAATTTTTAAAGTTGTTTGAATGTGATTCAAATCTGAATTTTTAAATTTGTTTGAATGAGATTCAAATATGAATTTTTAAATTTATTTGAATCATATTCAAATCTGAATTTTTAAGTTGAATATGAGATATTCAATTTAATTTAAGTATGTATGTTTTATTTAATTGTTAAATAGTGATATGCATGATGGATGATCATGGACTATAAAAGACCAATGTGATTGGATTTATTTCTTTTATGTTTCTTTGGGATTGTAAATTAATTAATTTATTTTAATTTATTTTGGGCATGTATTATTAAGTTTGTAATAATTTTTGGGTTGTAATTTCATTTATTTAAGTTCTTATAAATTCGCCTTGGTATGCCAAGGATTACCATGTAATATTGGATTGCAAGAAGTTCAAGGAGGTCAAGAGCATTGGTGGGACCAGTGGGAGGAATTCAAGATCAAGTGTTGATTATGTACTCCTTCAGCAACTCTTGTAAAATGAATGAATGAATGAAATGCACCTAGGAATGCCCTGATTCAATTCTTGGTGGCTCAGAATTGAATCCCTTAGAAAGTCCATGATCATACCATATTTACTGCTTATCCATGAATGCATAAGATGTATGGGAATGTATGCAATTATATGATATATGCATGCTAAATGGATAATGTGCAAAATGAGACCTTAATAGTAATTAGAATGACCATAAAATCTTCCAAACAAATGATTAAGTTGGAAATGCTATAATTAAAGTAATTATAACATAGGCCCTCCATTGGGGCAATTATTTTAAGAAATTTTAAATAGTTGCATGAGATGCAATTAATTTAAGAGATTTTCTTAAGAATAATTGTTAAGCCTGAGATGTTGTAAATATGTAAATGGTTTAGTAGCCAATATTGGATGTACCTGAGGACATTAAAATTATTTGCATAATTACTGGCTCAATGGGATCAACTTAACTAATGCAAGATAAGTCAATAATGGATGTACCTGAGATTTTGAGCATTAGGGGCTAGGTAAATGATTGAACCTCACATGAGATGTAATGGGCAAGGAGTTGCTCACTTATAGTTTATTGTAATTCCAATAATGGATGTACCTGAGGATGATCAATAGAATTATAAGAATTCAATCACCCACTAGAAATCCATCCAACTAGGATTTCCGTTTTCTACTTTGGAAGTGTAGGATTCGCTAAGTTAGTGGGAGGACCAATTTGATTAAAAGACCATAATCATATTTGGTTAATTACATGATACATTTACTAATTAATTTGGTTATTTCTGCAATTAATTTTCTGATAATAATGAGCACATAATAACCACCACCATCCAATATCCTTGCAAGCATACTTGATCGCAATAGGTTGACAGGACCTAATCTGTCTGATTGGCTAAGAAATTTGAAACTTGTCTTGAACCTTGAACATATGGGATATGTTCTAGATTCAAATGTTCCTGGTCCCTTACCTCCAGAGGCCACTTAAGAGGAACATGAAACTTTGGACAAGTGGAAGGAGCATGATATGAGAGCTAAGTGTTACATGCTTGCTTCCATGAGTAATGAGTTACAGAAGCAGCATGAAAACTTGCAGAGTGCAAGTGAGATCCTCCTTCACCTACAAGAGTTATATGGTGACCACAGTAGGAATGCTAGGTATGAGATATCTAAGCAGCTATTTCGCATGAGGATGTCTGAGGGACAGAATGTTGGGGATCATGTCCACAAGATGATTCGGCTGATTGAGCAGTTGGAATATCTTGACTTCAACATGGATTTCCAACTACAGACGGATTTGATCCTTCAGTCCCTTCCTGAGTCTTTTGGGAATTTTGTGACAAATTTTCATATGACTCAACAGGAATGCACCTTAGCTGGTTTACTCAACATGCTGGTTATTGCCCAAAAGAATATGCCAGGCAATAAAGGAAAAGAGGTAGCTTTGGTTGCATCTTCTTCTGCTGGAAAGTCCAACAAGAAGAAGGGCAATAAGAAAAAGAAACCTCAGATTCCTGGTCCTTCTAAGAAAATAGCTAAACAGAAAAGGAAGACTAAAGCTGATGAAGGCAAAGGAAAGTGTTTCCACTGCCAACAGGAAAGTGTTTCCATTACCAATAGGAAAGTGTTTCCATTGCCAGTAAGAAAGTGTTTCCACTGGCCAGAGTATAGCAATCTAAATGAATGCAATGCCGTGGTGAAAACCAACTCAAGTTCAAAATATATTTGGCACTTAAGGTTATGTCATGTTGCAGAAGATAGGATTACAAAATTGGAGAAAATGGGGATTCTATCTTTATTGGACTCTGAGCCTACTCCAACTTGTGAATCTTGCCTTCAGGGCAAAACGACTAGATCACCCTTTGTTGGACAGGGGCTAAGAGCTGAAAATATTTTGGAGCTAATACATAGTGATGTATGTGGTCCATTTAAAGAAATGGCTAGAGGGGGCTTTCATTATTTTATTACCTTTACTGATGATAAATCAAGGTTTGGGTATTTGTATTTGATGAAATACAAACATGAATCTTTTGAAAAGTTCAAAGAATTTAAATCTGAAGTAGAAAATCAAACAGGAAAGAGTATTAAAGCTCTTCGATCAGATCGTGGAGGTGAATATTTGAGTACTGAATTTGATGAATACTTGAGAGAGCATGGCATTGTTTCTTAGCTGACTCCTCCAGGAACGCCACAGCTGAATGGTGTATCTGAAAGGAGAAATCGTACCCTATTGGATATGGTACGTAGTATGATGAGCTATACTGATATGCCAATCTTCTTTTGGGGATTTGCATTAGAATCAGCTTTGTATATTCTGAATAGGATTCCATCAAAATCAGTTTCTTCCACACCTTATGAGATATGGCATGGAAGAAAACCAAGTCTTAAGCATGTTAAGATTTGGGGTTGTCTAGCTTATATCAAAAAGCTGAACACTGATAAATTGGAGACGGATCGTAAAAGGTCGAATTGTTGGATATCCAAAAGATAGTTTTGGATATTATTTTTATTTTCCTACATCACAAAAGGTTGTGATAAGTAGAGATGCCACATTTCTTGAACAACAGTTTGTTCAAGAAGGAGGCAAAGGAAGGAAAATAGAGTTAGAATTGGAGAATTCTGACCAACCAATGCATCGGATGGATATAGATCCATCTAGTCAACCAATACCCGTTGATGAAACATCTACAATTTGTTCCTCGTAGAACAACCGAGGTATCTCACCCACCGTGAGATATGGTTTTCTTCATGAAGAAGAACAAGAGTTGTCTACTCATGAAGAAGTAGATCATGGAGATGATCCACTTACCTATGAAGAAGCTATATCAGATATAGACTCTTCAAAATGGATTGATGCTATGAAATCCAAGATTGATTCCATGTATAAGAATCAAGTTTGGGATCTTGTTGACCCACCTGAAGGTATTATACCTATAGGGAACAAATGGGTTTTCAAGAAGAAAATTGGTTCTGATGGAAAGGTAGAGACCTATAAGGCAAGGCTAGTAGCGAAAGGGTTTCGCCAAAGGCAAGGAATCGACTATGAGGAGACTTTCTACTTTGTTGCCATGCTTAAATCAATTAGGATTTTATTAGCAATAGCTGCATACTATGATTATGAGATTTGGCAAATGGATGTCAAAACAGCTTTTCTCAATGGATACATTGAGGAAAACATTTTCATGGAACAACCTAGGGGATTTGAATCCCAAAATGGTTCCAAGGTATGCAAGCTAAAGCGATCCATTTATGGGTTGAAACAAGCTTTGAGGAGTTGGAACATCCGTTTTGATGAAGCCATTAAATCCTTTGGTTTTATCAAAAATGAGGATGAGCCATGTGTATATAAGAAGGTTAGTGACGGTGCTATCACTTTCCTTGTCTTATATGTGGATGACATACTTTTGATGGGTAATGACATAGGTATGTTGACGACTATAAAAGTATGGTTGTCAAATACATTCTCCATGAAAGACTTAGGGGAGACAACCTATATTCTTGGGATTCGCATCTATAGAGATAGAGCGAAAAGAATAATTGGTTTATCCCAAAGTCTATACTTTGAAAAGGTGTTAAAGAGGTTTAACATGCTTGATTCCAAGAAAGGATTGTTACCAGTGAGACATGGTATCCATCTTTCTAAAGAGATGTCTCCAAAGACACCTGAAGAAAGAGATAAGATGGCTAGGATTCCATATGCTTCGGCTATTGGAAGTTTAATGTATGCAATGTTGTGTATTAGGCTGGATATCGCATATGCTGTTACTTTGACTAGCAGGTATCAATCCAATCCAGGTTTGGAACACTGGATAGATGTCAAGAATATTCTTAAGTACTTGAGAAGAACTAAGGATTTATTCTTGATTTATGGAGGTGGAGACTTGCAATTGGATGGTTATACTGATTCTGATTTTCAATCAGATATCGATGATAGAAAGTCTACCTCTGGATATGTGTTCATTTGTAATGGCGGTGCGATCGGTTGGAAGAGTTCCAAGCGAGCACGATTGCAGATTCCACTACGTAGGTCGAGTATATTCTTTGCATCGAATCTTTGCAAAGGCTGTTTGGATAAAGAAGTTCGTGTGAGAACTTACAAGAGTTCCTTCCATTGAGTCAACGGTTCCACTACCTGTGACTACAATGGAGCGATCCTCTGAGCTAAGGAACTAAGGTCTCAACCAAAATCCAAACACATAGAAAGGCACTATCACATTATCAGAGATATAGTTGGGCAAGGCGATATAGTCATGCAGAAAAATAACATCAGCTAAAAAATTCAGCTGATCCATTCACTAAGCCTTTGTCACAAGCTCAGTTAGACTAACATCTTGAGAAGATGGGTCTAAGGTATTGTAATGAATGGCTCTAGTGCTAGTGGGAGATTGTTAGTAGTATGCCCTAGAGCATATCATTTAGTACGTATCTTGTACATATTTTATTAATAAAAGGCATTTTCACTTTTCCGTTTACATAATATATTTATGTGTAATAGAGAAGGTCCATTGACATTTTGTTAGAAATATTATTCTTAAGTTGTTAAGAATATGAGTGACAATATTTCTAGCACAAAGTATCATAAATAGGTTCACAATCAAGGATACTTCATAATAAGGACATAACTTATCCAGAAAGATTGTATTCATGTTTGTTCCCAAGTTATTTATATGAGATATAAATAAGATGGAATGGTGAGTCTCATGCCATATAACAAACATGATAGGCACTTATAAATGATAAGTAGGCCGAACTAGTGACACTTATGACAAGCACATGGAGTTTACTCTTGTCAATGTTTTGTCATAAATCATATCAGTGCATATAATCTTTACACCTGAGATAACACAGTTATCTTGTATATAGGTAGTTTGAGTTTGATACTGCTTTCATACTTGTACTGTGTATGGGTATATGGGCATGTGTTGGCTCCTACTAGTTATATATGGAGGTAGGTGTTAATCAAGATGGAATCTGTTCCTCTAAGTAAATAGAGATAAAATCCTATGTTCATTTAATTGTTCTTGATGTTTCAAGTTCCTGGCCAGGACAGATAGATTTATTCAGAAAAGAGTTTCTGATGAGAAAATCTTTTTAATCAAGAACTGGAATTAAAAGAGAACATAATATTCATAGCAAATGGAGTTTGACATAAACCATGACTCCAGCTTGAGTTGGGATTTTGTAACAGAGAGATTCTAGTGTATGGTAACATATGATTATAGGTTCATTTAAGGTAAACCATATTACTAATTGGGTGACTATGGCATGCTATGCTAGGTGTTAACCATGGTCTATGAGGTTCATAAAATGATTTAGAGAAATCATTTATGGTAAGAAAGAGTTCTGATGATATTAAGAGTTGATATCATGTCTCATTGCCAATTAGTGATGAGCCTAGTAAGTCACACACATGCACAAGTTATCACCTAATTAAATTGCAAAGTCCCTAGCATGACTTGAAACCAAATCTAGATTATTGGATGTATAATATAAGTTAAATTTATATTTAAAGTGTTTAAATATGAATTTAATTAATGAGAAATTAATTAATAGAGATTAATTAATTAATTTATATTTGATATAAATTAATTAGAAGAAGAAAAATAATTATTTTGGGTTGAGAACTCAAAATTAAGACACAGGGGCATTTTGGTCATTTTGCAGTGTGACACGTGGCACCATGAGATGGTGACACATGGCATAACACATAAGCTTGCCAAATGTTTTTTAATCATGTAAGATGATTAAAATCAAGATTAAATATAGGTTTGACACTTGGCACAATGTGATTGGGTCACTTAAACCTAGAGCTAATCAAAGGGTGACATGTGGCAAGGGTTTAATGTGTTAACCTAGCTATTTAAGTGTTGTTATGAGAAAATAAAATACAACTAGCAGCCACACTCCTTTGTCACGCCACTTTGAGGGTTTTCATCTCTTCTTCTTCATCTCTTATCAATTCAAAGAGATTAGCCATCAATCTCTTGAATTAGAAACACTAGAAATTGTTTCTAGTGTCCTGTTTACATCTTTAATCTCTTAAAAGGTAGAACTTGATTTTCTAATTAATAGAAAAAGCTTTAGAAGCTATTCAAGGGCTGCCATAGGTGTTCTTGGTGTGGACAAGCTAGAGGGACAACATCTGGTGTCCTAAAGACGAATATCAAAGGCGCAGACAGGCTGCAGTGCATCAAGAGGTTAGTGTAATCGTTCTTGATTTAATCTAGGGTTCTAAAATTAATCTGATTAATTTTAAAATCTTAAATGGCAAATACAGATCCAAAAACATATTAAAAGAGTTTTAATATGTTGTTTATCATTGAAATCAAATAGATAAAAATAAATCTTGCATGATGCATGTGACCCTAGGTGAAAATTTTTGAATTTAATGGTATAAACTTGTGTTTTTCACGCTTCCGTTCCTTCAATAGGTTTCTCCTTGGAAGAAAATTATGAGATTCGGCAGAAAGGGGAAACTGAGTCCTTGTTTTATAGGGCCATATGAGGTTTTGGAAAGAGTGGATCCTTTGGCATATCGTTTGGTGCTACCTCCAGAGTTAGAGAAGATACAAAATATCTTCCATGTGTCTATGTTGAGGAGGTATCGATCAGACCCATCTCATGTACTACCAGTGGAAGAAATTGAAGTGAATCCAGACCTCACATATGAGGAAGAACCTATAGTGATTCTGGCTTATAAAGTGAAGCAGCTACGGAACAAGCAGATACCATTGGTAAAAGTGCTGTGGAACCATCATTCGGGCTAGGAGGCTACTTGGGAATGAGAGGAGGACATGAGGAGACAGCACCCACAGCTGTTCAGAGATTGATACCAGATAAAATTCGAGACGAAATTTATTTTAAGGGGGGGAGAATTATAACACCCCTATTCGTATAGCCTGGTATATTTCAATATTCCGGTGATCGGTGTCGGTCCGGACAATTAAGGGGATTAGAACCACACTTAAGACAACTAGATAAGCCTTAAACTCAAATAATTAGGAATGTCCAATTAGTTAAGTATAAATAAGAAAAACAAAACATAAGAAATTAAACGAGCCGAGAGTCACAGCGATGGGTGGCCTTCTCAAGAAGGACTGCGAAGTGATTTTAAACTCAAATTTCGAACCGTAAAATGTGACGTCGCGGTCCTTAGGACCATTACGAACACAATGGAAAAGAGAAAATCATGAAAAAGAACTGTTAAGCGAGTCAAATAATTAGGTCAGGGACCAGGAGGATGAACCGGGGAGGGGCAATTTGGTCAATTGACCCCAAGAGCTGACTCCTGACCTAACTGTCAAATAAAATCAGAGAAAATAAAATTTCAGAATTGAGAATAAAATTAAAGAACTAATAGAAAAATAAATAAAAAAAAAGAAAATGAAAAAGTTAAAAAGGTGATAACATCATAAAGACATAAAAATAAAAATAAAAGAAAGAAAAAAGAAAAAGATAAAAGGTCTTCTTCAAGCTGCCTTACTCTCCCTCTCATCTCCATTAAAATACCTCCATTGAAGCTTGTATCCAAGCTTTGAAATCCTTACTAAACTTTAACTTCTCTCATAATTGCTTCATAAAAACATGTTCTAGTCACTTAAGAAGGAGATTGGTCATCAAAGAAAGAAGAAAAAAGGAAAGCTTAAAGACACCTAACAAGTTTAGTGATTTAAAATGCAAAATTAGTTTTTTTGTTATATTTTTAGCTTGATTAACTTGTAAATAAACTTAAAATAAAATGAAACAAATTGTTGAGGCTGAAATTCAGCCAGCATGTGTATGGGGGTTTATTGCATGATTTAAATTGTTTGAATGGGTATATGAACTTTAATTAGTTGAATGGTTAATGATTAATTGCTTGACTTAGCTAAATGCAACAAATTAGTGTAAATTAGGGTTTTGGACATTAGGGTTTAGAGACAAAAGTGTGAAAAACTTGTAAATGGTGTCTTTGACCTAATGTGAAGTGAGAAATGGTCATTTGTGACCAAATGAAGTGTGTTGAAATAGTTGGAGTTAAGGCCAAATTCGGATTGAGTGTTGGTCATGCTGCTGGAAGCATGACCAAGTCAACTTTGAAGGACCAAAAATGAAAATTTACAAGTCCAATTGGTATGAGACCAATTGGGAATGAAAATAGACACTAAATGACACAATTTTTATTTAGGAAGCATGCCCAAAAAGTGACCAAAACCTAGTGAACAAATTGACCAAACTTGGAAAATTCTTAATCTACCCTGTACAAAATGACCAAATGAACAGTGTTTGTTCAATTGGCCATAACTTGAGCTAGGTAGGTCAAAATGACCTGAAATTTTACCAGTGGACAGTTTAGATATAAACCTAAAACTTCCATGAAGAACACAAACCCAAATTATACCATTAACCAAGTCATTTGGCCACTCAAATTTGGTGACCTAAAACTGTCAGAACCAAAAATTGCCCAGAAAACTGGGTTGAGTCCAATCCGGCAGCCATGGTTAAAATGGCTATAACTTGAGCTACAAAACTCTAATTGGAGTGATTGAAAGAGGAGAATAAACTTAAGAAAATAGGGAACATTTTCTATGAAGGAAGTTTTGCCAAATTCCAACAGTAAAATGACCAATGGAACAGTGCAACCTTAGACACCAAAACTGAAAATTTATCAAATTTACCTAAAAGACTTAGAATTTGAGTAAGCAACCAAAACCAAAAAATTTAGTGACCAAAATGTGGTTTGTGGGTGAAGTTTGAATTCCCATACCTATTAAACCTTAGAAAGTCAACAAATTGACTTGAATAGTATAGTGAATAGTAACCCCGAAACACAAAATTTCAAGAATATCGAATTTAGCAGGTTAGAGTGAAGTTAAATTGATTTTTGGATTTATGCTAAGTTATCGTACTGAAACACTATAAAATTATGTGTTTCAGTTGAAAAGAATACCGGGAAAGAACCCGAGGAACCGAGTCAAGGCCAAGAGGAGACTCGCTTGAGGTTTGTGCACAACATCACTATGCTTTAAAATTCATTGATAAAGTGAATGAAATATATATTCTACTTCTGCTTTGAATTGTTGAAAGTTTATTTGTGACATTATTTATGATGTTTTTATTTAAACTGTGAAAGTTATTGTGTATATTTGAAATAGCAATGTTTAGCAAATTGTTAATATAAGTTTTGAAACCACAGTGTCATGACCATATATTTGAACACCTCACTAGCATGACTAGTGGGGGTAATTAGTTTCGAATTTTGATTCCTTCTCTGGAGAAGTGTTGAGGTGTGCCAGTAGAAGAGGACTTGAATGGATATCTATATATTTGAGCTAGCTAGCCTTTTGATGTAACTTCTTCTTAGCCTCTGGCTATTGAGATTATATTTATTTCGAATGGCATGGTCTAACTGTGGGTTTTATGAAATGTGTTTGATACTTCGAAATGAAATTGTTTGGAATAAAATCTCATAATTCATGTTTTGTGTTTAACTCGCATGCTTAGTACAATTTTTGAATAAATGTGAATTAAATTCTGCATAAAGATTATTTTAGTATGTTGTGCACCACTGAGTCCTAGTACTCAGCGATGGCTGTTATTGCTGTCGCAGATTGAGAGACTAGAGGAGCAGCAAACTGAGCTGCTGAGGATTGAGGACCTACTTGCTTGAAGTTATATCGGGTATAATTTATACCCTGAATGTAAATATTTATTTCGCTGTATGTATTGCACCTAATGGTATGGACATTTAATTGGTCTTGAGCAGTCTGTACAAAGTTTGTAGAAAGTTGTAAAAAAATTTAGTTTGGATTTCATAATGTAGATTTTATTATGTTGTATATATAGATTGTTTGTCTTTAATGAATGGAAATGTTTTATTTTAATTTGAATGAAATTGATAGATATTATTTTAATGATTATTGAATTTTGGGAATTGAGAAATGTTGACTATTGAATTTGGAAAGTTGAGAAATTAGTTGAAATTGATTATGAAATTAAAGTAGTGGCTGAGAAAAATTATTGAAAATGCTTTTTACAGGTATTTGAAGAACTGTTTTCTCAAAATACAAACGGAACTCTGGCAAAATTTTTATGATATTTGTGGAAAAATAAAATGGACTAAAAATATTAACTAGTTTTAAATTTAATTAAATGTTTTAAATACCTATTAGAAAATGCTCACCACTTATCAAAAATAAGAAAATTATTTTAAAATCCCTTGTAGGGTACTTAATGAGTTATCGATATGTGAAGTTCGGTAGTTCATTAGGTATTCTACGGGATCATGTTATGCCTTACAGAGGGGTAAGGTGCGACATGTTTTAGTGGTATCAGAGCAAATTTTTGAAGTATGTTTTAATTTGAGAATTTGTGTCTTTTCTTATTAAGTACAACTGCTCAATGTCCATATTTGTTACATACAGTGCATTACTTCATAAATATGAACTAACGTGGGGAAATCTCCATGTGTTACTTGTTCAGGAAATACCCTAACTTCAGATTGAAATGGAAGAAGGAGATTGCTCAGTCGAGCAATCTGTTGAAGCTGAGGCACAAGGGGAAGCCCCAGCTTTGCAGAATGTAAGTCTATCAGTAGCACCAGCCCCATAAATGTCGCAGTTTCCTGCACAATTCGCACAGCAGATAGCTGTGATGTTTCAACAAATGACTGGGGGTATGCCTGCTCAAGCTCCACCCCAGACACCTGTGGCACAACCACTGCCTCCAGCCAAACAGTATGATAAATTACTGAAGTATGGGGCTACAGAATTTAAGGGTACAATGGACCCTTTAGAAGCAGAGCAATGGCTTGAAAGAATGGACAGAGTGTTTAAGAAGCTGCATTGCCAAGATGAACTGAAGTTTGAATACTTTGTGTCTCTACTGCAAGGGGATGCATATGATTGGTGGAAGACCATCCCCCACAGCTTGGCTGAACCACCAGTACTGACCTGGGATGACTTCATCAGAGAATTCAGACAGAAATACGTCCCAGATGCATATGTTGATCAGAAATTACAAGAATTTTTGAGTTGGAAGCAAGGGAGTAGATCAATGACAGAGTATGAGAGGGAGTTCTCCAACTTAAGTCATCATGTTGGAAGTCTCCTTTCTACCAGCAAGGCAAGATGCAAGAGATTTGAGACTGGTTTGAAGCATAGTTTGAGAATGCAAGTAGTGAGATTCAGACACAGCTATTTTTCAGAACTTATGTCTCAAGAACTTGAGCTGGAGAGGATTAAATCAGAAGCGACCCCAATAAAAGAAAAATCAGAAAAAGTTCAAAGATCAGAGAAAGACAAAGGGGAAAAATCAATTGAACAGAGTTCTGTTGGGACTTCTGGAAAGAAGAAGAAATTTAGTGTACCCAACAAGGGTCGAGGTGGAAGATGTGGTAGGGGCAGATTTTCTAGACAGAGACCCCTTAAGTCTGGTCAGCAGTCGAGCAGGGTTTCACATTCTGCCTGCCCCTGTGAGACTTGTGGCAAGATTCATGGGGGGGAATGCTATTAGGCCACTGGAGCCTGTTTTAACTGTGGAGGCAAGGGCCATATAGCTAAAGACTGTACTAGTGCTCCGAGATATGGTCCAGCTCCTACTACTACCGAAGGATCTATTCAGAGTCCTGCTCCCAGAGGTTCACAGTCAGTTGGCAGAGGAAGAGGAAGAGGTAGAGGCACTGCTTCTGGCAGTCAGGGCACAATTGGTCAGTCAGCACAAGGAAGTGCTTCAGCCAAAGTCTACATGATAAGACAGTGAGAAGAGGCTGAGACTTCTGATGTTGTAGCTGGTACATTCTCTTTCTCTGATCAAGAAGTATTTGTGTTGTTTGATCCGGGTTTAACCCACTCATATGTTAGTGCTAGCATAGTCAGTTCACTTGCTGTTCCATGTGTGCAAATGGGTTTTGAAGTGCTAGTAACTAGTTCTCTAGGACAAGAGGTCCGGGTCAACAGGATTTATAGGGACTATCATTTGGTGATCCAAAGACATGTTTTTCTATCAGATTTGATTGAAATGCCTTTCAGAGATTATGATATCATCTTGAGCATGGATTGGTTAGCCAGGCATCACGCCATGATTGACTGTAGACTGAAGACAGTCACTTTTGGTCTCCCTCTGTATGATGATGTGGTAATACATGGGGAGAGGCATTTACTACCATCAAACATCATTTCAGCTGCACTTGCCAGAAGGATGATCAGAAAGGGGTGTGAAGCATACTTGGCATATGTGATAGACACCCAAGTGGGGAGTCCAGCATTGAGGAACATCCCTACGATATGTGACTTTCCGGATGTATTTCCTGATGAACTGCCAGGATTATCTCCAAAAAGAGAGGTACAGTTTGAGATTGATGTTATGCCTGGTGTGGACCCAATCTCCATAACACCATATAGAATGGCAGCTACAGAACTAAAAGAGTTGAAAGTGCAGTTGCAAGAGCTGCTTAACAAGGGCTTCATCCGCCCTAGTGTGTCACCTTGGGGAGCGCCAGTGTTGTTTGTAAAAAAGAAAGATGGCACTCTCCGCTTGTGTATTGATTATCGACAGTTGAATAAGATGACAATAAAGAATAGATATCCACTGCCCCGCATTGATGACTTGTTTGATCAGTTGAGGGGTACAGCTGTGTTCTCCAAAATTGACCTGAGATCAGGTTATTATCAGCTGAAAGTACAAGAGCAAAGTATTTCTAAAACTGCCTTCAGAACCTGCTATGGCCATTATGAGTTCTTAGTCATGCCATTCGGGTTAACTAATGCTCCAGCTGCTTTTATGGATCTAATGAATACTATCTTCAGACCATACCTCGACCAGTTTGTTGTGGTATTCATAGATGATATATTGGTCTATTCGAGGAATGCAGAAGAGCATGATAGACATCTGCGGATTGTACTGTAAACTTTGAGGGAGAAATAGCTATATGCCAAGTTGTCGAAGTGTGAATTTTGGCTAAAGGAAAAATCTTTCTTGGGGCATGTAATACCAGAAGAAGGCATCAAGGTAGATCCAAGTAAGATTGAAGCTGTCCTTAATTTGAGGCCACCCAGAAATATCACCGAGATTTGCAGTTTTCTGGGTTTAGCTGGATACTACCGTAGATTTGTAAAGGGATTCTCCATGTTGGCATCTCCATTGACCAAGCTGCTTAGAAAAGATGTGAAATTTCAGTGGACGGATAAATGCCAACAGAGTTTTGATAAATTGAAAAAATATTTAACTGAAGCTCCAGTCCTTACTTTACTTAGTCCGGGTAAAGAATACACAATTTATAGTGATGCTTCTCACAATGGGTTAGGTTTTGTGTTGATGCAAGATCGAAATGTCATTGCCTATGCATCACGCCAGCTAAAGCCGTATGAGAGGAACTATCCGACACATAACTTAGAGCTGGCAGCTATTGTGTTTGCTCTTAAGATCTGGAGACACTATTTGTATGGGAAAAAGTGTTATATCTACACAGATCATAAGAGTTTGAAGTATTTGGGCACCCAGAAAGAGCTGAATTTGAGACAGAAGAGATGGTTAGAGTTAATAAAAGACTATGATTGTCTGATAAACTATCAGCCAGGGAAAGCTAATGTTGTGGCTGACGCCTTAAGTCGCAAGACTATGGCAAGTCTACGGGTTACTCCTTTATCTATGGTACATGAGTTAAGATCATTACATGCCAGCTTAGAGATTAATGATGATGGGCAGACAGTAGTTGTATGGCATGTACAGCCAGTGTTGATTGATCAGATCAGTATGGCTGCTCAGAATGATGAAAGATATCAGAAGCTATTGGAAGAAGTCTGGCAGGGCAAGAAACCAGAATTCTCAATTAGAGATGATGGTCTACTGCTACACCAGGGCAGGATATGTGTTCCTAATGATGTTGATTTGAGGCAGATCATTTTGAAGGAAGCACATGAGTCTCCTTTTACCATGCACCCTGGTGGCACAAAAATGTATAGAGGGCTAAAGGAGCGTTACTGGTTGATAGGTATGAAAGGGGATGTGACAGAGTTTGTATCCAAATGCCTAACTTATTAGCAAGTGAAGGCAGAGCATCAAGTACCCGCTAGGTTGTTACATCCATTACCAGTACCAGAATGGAAATGGGAGAGAATAACGATGGAGTTTGTGATGGGACTTCCGAGGACACAGAAGAGTCATGATACAGTATGGGCCATTATTGACAGATTGACCAAGTCTGCTCATTTTCTGCCAGTCCGAATGGACTACAGTTTAGAAAGATTGGCCAGGTTGTATATAGATGAGATTGTGAGACTGCATGGAGTACCAGTATCCATCGTACTAGATAGAGCTCCTAGGTTCACTTCTAGATTCTGGGGTAGTCTTCAGAGAACCCTAGGAACTAGATTGAACTTCAGTACTGCATTCCACTCACAGACAGATGGCCAGTCTGAGAGGGTAATTTGGATCTTGGAGGACATGCTACGGGCTTGTGTGATTGAATTTGAGGGCAGTTGGGATACACACTTGCCTTTGATTGAGTTTGCTTACAACAATAGCTACCAATCAAGCATTGGGATGCCTCCATATGAAGCTTTGTATGGCAGAAAATGTAGAACCCCGTTGTGTTGGGATGACGTGGGTGAAAGAAAGATGATTGGACCCGAAATTGTTCAGCAAACTGAGGAGAAGATGAGGGTGATCAGAGATCGACTTAAGACTGCATCAGACCATCATAAGTCCTACATTGATCTGAAGAGAAGAGATATTGAGTATGCAGTGGGTGAGAAAGTATTCCTCAAGGTTTCCCCATGGAAGAGGATTATGAGATTCGGCAGAAAGGGGAAACTGAGTCCTCGTTTCATTGGGCCATATGAGGTTCTTGAAAGAGTGGGTCCTTTGGCATATTGGTTGGCACTACCTCTAGAGTTGGAGAAGATACATAATGTCTTCCATGTGTCTATGTTGAGGAGGTATCGATCAGACCCATCTCATGTACTACCAGTAGAGGAAATTGAAATGAATCTAGACCTTACCTATGAAGAAGAACCCATAGAGATTCTGGCTTATGAGGTGAAGCAGCTATGGAACAAGCAGATACTGTTGGTAAAACTATTGTGGAACCATCATTCGGGTCAAGAGGCTACTTGGGAACAAGAGGAGGACATTGGGAGACAGCACCCACAGCTGTTCAGAGATTGAAACCAGGTAAATTTTCGAGACGAAATTTATTTTAAGGGGCGGAGAATTGTAACACCCCTATTTGTATAGCCTGGTATATTTCACTGTTCCAGTGACCGGTGTCGATCTGGACAATTAAGGGGACTAGAACCATACTTAAGATAACTAGAGAAGCCATAAACACAAATAATTAGTAATGTTCAATTAGTTAAGTATAAACAAGAAAAACAGAACATAAGAAGTTAAACGAGCCGAGAGTCACAGCGATGGGTGACCTTCTCGGGAACGACTACGAAGTCGATTTAAACTCAAATTTAGAACCGTAAAATGTGACGCCGCAGTCCTTAGGACCATTACGAACATAGTGGAAAATTGAAAATCACAAAAAAAGAATTGTTAACCCAGTCAAATAATTAGGTTAGGGAGCCGGAAGAAATATTAAATTAATTGCAATCCGGGTTAAACCAGCGAGGGGCAATTTGGTCAATTCACCTCTAGAGCTGACTCTTGACCTAACTGTCCAATAAAATTGGAGAAAAGAAAATTTTGGGATCGAGAATTAAATTAAAGATTTATTGAAAAACTAATAGAAAAATTAAAAAGAAAAGAAGAGAAAATGAAAAAGGTGTAGGGAGATGACACATGCATGACATCATGCATGATGCCTAAATCGTATAATTAATAAATTTGATTAAAGTGATTTTTTGGTCTTCCATAAGATAAAATACATAAAAGAAAAGAAAAGAAAAAAAAATCATTTGGTCTTCTTCCACATATTCTTGCCGCCCTCACTCTCCCTCATTTCTCCATTGTTACACCTCTATTAAAGCTTGCACTCAAGCTTGAAATTCTTCACTAAACCTTAATAACTTCCATAAAAACCTCATTAGAGCTTGTTTTAGTCACTTGAGAAGAAGATTGAAAAAGGAAAGAAGAACAAAAGATAAAGATTTGAAGGAAAGAAATTCTGCACTAAGGTTTGTAAATTAAATTTGATTTTTTTTAGTTGAATTAGTTGTGTTTATAGCTTAGTTAACTTAGAAATATGCCTCAAATGAAATAAAAACATTGTTGAGGGACCAAAATGAATTTCGGCCAGCTAGGATTACTATGCATATTTTTGAGTTTTGATTGAATTTAATATGGTAAGCAAGCTTGTATGGATTTGCTAATGAGATTGGAATGCTTAAATGTGGTTAAATGCAACAATTAGTGTGAATTAGGGTTTTGGACATTAGGGTTTAGAGACAAAAATGTGAGAAACTTGTAAATGATGTCTTGGACCTAGTTTAAGGAGAGAAATGGTTAACTGTGACCTAATGACGTGTGTTAGGAGTGTTTGAATCAAAAGCAAATTCGGATTGAGTATGAAGCATGACCAAGTTACATTTGAGGGACCAAAAGTGAAAATTTACAAATCCAATTGGTATGAGACCAATTGGGAATGAAAATAGACACTAAATGACACAATTTTCATATAGGAAGCATGCCTAAAAAGTGACCAAAACCTAGTGAACAAAGTGACCAAACTTGGAAAATTCTTAGTCTGCCCTGTAGAAAATGACCAAATGAACAATGGACATTTTACCAGTGGCCATAACTTGAGCTAAGTAGGTCAAAATGACCTGAAATTTTACCAGTGGACATTTTAGATATAGACCTAAAACTTTCATGAAGAACATGAACCCAAATTATGCCATTAACCAAGTCATTTGGCCACCCAAATTTGGTGACCTAAAACTGCTAGAACCAAAAATTGTCCAGAAAACTGGGTTGAGTCCAATCCGGCAGCCATGGTTCAAATGGCTATAACTTGAGCTACAAAACTCCAGTTGGAGTGATTCAAAAAGGAGAATAAACTTAAGACAATAGGGAACATTTTCTATGAAGAAAGTTTTTTCAAATTCCAACAGTTGGAACAGTGCAACCTTAGATACCAAAACTAAAAATTTATCAAATTTGCCTAAAAGACTTAGAATTTGAGTAAGCAACCAAAACCAACAAATTTAGTGACCAAAATGTGGTTTGTGGGTGAAGTTGGAATTCCCATGCATATTAAGCCTTAGAAAGTCAACAAATTGACTTGAATAGTATAGTGAATAGTAACTCCGAAACACAAAATTTCAAGAATGTCGAGTTTAGCACGTTAGAGCTAGGTAAAAGTGAATTTAAATTTATTTTTGGATTTATGCTAAGTTATGGTACTGAAACACTATAAATTGTGTGTTTCAGTTGAAAAGAATACCGGGAAAGAACCCGAGGAACCGAGTCAAGGCCAAGAGGCGACTCGTTTGAGGTTTGTGCACAACATCACTATGCTTTAAAATTCATTGATAAAGTGAGTGAAATATATATTCTACTTCTGCTTTGAATCGTTGAAAGTTTATTTGTGACATTATTTATGATGTTTTGATTTAAACTATGAAAGTTATTGTGTATATTTGAAATAGCAATGTTTAGCAAATTCTTAAGATAAGTTTTGAAATCACAGTGTCATGACCATATATTTGAACACCTCACTAGCATGACTAGTAGGGGTAATTAGTTTCGAATTTTGATTCCTTCTCTGGAGAAGTGTTGAGGTGTGCCAGTAGAAAAGGATTTGAATGGATATCCATATATTTGAGCTAGCTAGCCTTGTGATGTGACTTCTCCTTAGCCTCTAGCTATTGAGATTATATTTGTTTCGAATGGAATGATCTAACTGTAGGTTTTATGAAATGTGTTTGATACTTCAAAATGAAATTGTTTGGAATAAAATCTCATAATTCATGTTTTGTGTTTAACTCACATGCTTAATTCAAATTTTGAATAAATGTGATTTAAATTCTGCATAAAGGTTATTTTAGTATGTTGTGCACCAATGAGTCCTAGTACTCAGTGATGGCTGTTATTGCTGTCGCAGATTTAGAGACTAGAGGAGCAGCAGACTGAGCTGCTAAGGATTGAGGACCTACTTGCTTGAAGTTATATCGGGTATAATTTATACTCTGAATGTAAATATTTATTTTGCTGTATGTATTGCACCTAATGGTATGGACATGTAATTAGTCTTGAGCAGTCTGTACAAACTTTGTAGAAAGTTGTAATAAAATTAGTTTGGATTTCCTAATGTAGATTTTAGTATGTTGTATATATAGATTGTTTGTCTTTAATGAATTGGAAATGTGTTTTATTTTAATTTGAATGAAATTAATAGATATTATTTTAATGATTATTGAATTTTGGGAATTGAGAAATGTTGACTGTTGAATTTTGAATGTTGAGAAATTAGTTGAGATTGATTATGAAACTGAAGTAGTGGTTGAGAAAAATTATTGAAAGTGCTTTTTACAGGTATTTGAAGAACTGTTTTCTCAAAATACAAATGAAACTCTGGGAAAATTTTTATAAAATTTGCGAAAAAATAAAATGGACCAAAAATATTAACTAGTTTTAAATTTAATTAAATGTTTTAAATACCTATTAGAAAATGCTCACCACTTATCAAAAATAAGAAAATTGTTTTAAAATCCCTTGTAGGGGACTTAATGAGTTATCGGTAGGTGAAGTTCAGTAGTTCATTAGGTATTCTACGGGATCATGTTATGCCTTATAGAGGGGTAAGGTGTGACACAATTCACATTCTCCATGATGAATACACAAAGTAATTAAGATTGACCTTGATTTAGCTAATTCCCAAAGCTTGAGAATTCCTCTTTTTCTCTTTCTTTTTGCTGCCCAAGACTTACTCTAACTGTAAGTATAAATATTTGTGAAGGGAAGCTAGGATTTTGGGGTGATTTGGGTGGTAAACTTAAGCTTGGTGAAGCTTTAATGGTGAAAAGGGAGAAGGAGAGAGTTTTGGATGGAAGAAGAAAGGAGAAAGCAATCTAATTTTTTTTCTTTCATTTCTGCCCATTTAACTCCTTTTAAGTGAGTTATAGCCATGTGTCACCATATGATTGGGTGGAGGCACACTAATGACATCATATGATGTCATAATTTCCCATTTAATTTATTTTCTTTTTCTTTTCTTTTCTACTCAATTTCAATTTAATTTATAGCAATATTTATTCATATTTTATGTCATAATAATTATTTACTTAACAGGACAAGTCGGCCAAAAATCATCTCTGAAGACGAAATGACCAAAATGCCTTCCATTTGGCTTATTGAGCCAAAATCATCTGTACCAATCTAAAAAATTTTCTAAGCATTTTCATGGAATTCTAATGCCATAGTAACCTTATTGACTCTTTTCTGGAGTTCCAAAAAGTATTTTATAAATTTTCTCCCTGGTTTAGGGCTCCTAATTGCAAGGACCGCAACTTCCCACTGGGTTACCCATTGCTAGGGCACCGGCTCATTTAACTTGGTTGTATTTTATTTCTAAAATTTTTCCTAAATTTTTCTTATTAATATTTGAGTTAATTATGGTTTCTCACTTTAGTTTAAATATTTTTCCAGACGTTCTAGCTATCTAGACCAATATCAGTTATCTGAACAGTAGAATGTACAGAATTGCTACAGTGAGGGTGTTACATACCATATGGGTTGTCACCTCATCAGTTATTTTTGGTGGGGCTCATGTACATATTAAATTTTGCATTTTGGTATTGTTTGTAATTAAATGAAGTAAATCATTTTTGGATTGAATATAAATTGTAAATATTATACTTAATTTTATATGAATGAAATGTAGTATTTTATTTTCTTAAAAATTGATATGAGCATGAGGAATAATATGATGAATGAATAGATGTAAAGGATATGAATTGTTTTAACAGGTAACACGAAACCCACCATGCACTAATAGAACAGAGGGGACTCTGTCTGGGTCTCCATAAAAATGAAATGGGATAAAAAAAATTTTCTACAAGTGAGACAATAAAATTAAATGGACATTGAATTAATATTGTAAACGATAAGACAGGATAGGGTGCCCCGGCACCGAATGTAGAACGCCTTACTCGGCTACACTGTAGACGGGAGACAGGTGTTACAGCAGGTGCCATTCTGTAAGGTGTAAAGGAGATTGGGTCCACACTGGGCATAACATCTATCTCAAACTGCACCTCCCTTTCCGGAGGTAATCTTGGTAACTCATCAAGAAATACATCCAAAAAATCACATGCTGTAGGGATGTCCCTCAATGCTGACTTCTCCACTTGGGTGTCTACCACAAGTGCTAAATAAGCTTCACACCCCTTTCTGATCATTTTTCTAGCTAGTGCAGCTGAAATAATGTTTGATGGCAATAACTGCCTCTCCCCATGTATTACCACATCACCATACTGAGGGAGACCAAAAGTGACTGTCTTCAATCTACAATCAATTATTGCATGATGCCTAGCTAACCAATCCATGCCCAAGATGATATCATAATATCTGAAGGGCATTTCTATCAAGTCAGATAAAAAGGTTTGTCCTTGGATCACCAAAGGACAATCTTTATACATTTTGTTGACTTTAACCTCTTGTCCTAGCGAACTAGTTACTAGTACCTCAAAATCCATTTTGACACAAGGAATAGTAAGATACCCAACGATGCTAGCACTAACATAAGAGTGGGTGGAACCCAGATCAAACAACACAAACACATCTTTATCACAAGTTGAGAAGGTACTGGCCACAATATCAAATGTCTCAGCCTCTTCTCTCTGTCTCATCATGTAGACTCTGGCTGGAGCACTGCCTTACTCTAACTGATTCACTGTACCCTGACTGCCTGAAGTACTGCCCCTACCTCTGCCTCTGTCTCTGCTAGCTGGTTGTGAACCTCTAGTGGCAGAACACTGAACAGATCCCTCTGCTGTGGTAGTGGGTGGCCCAAATCTGCGGAGAATGGTGCAATCCTTAGCAAAGTTCCCTTGCCCTTGTCACACCTTACCCCTCTGTAAGGCATCACATGATCCCGTAGAATACCTAATGAACTACCGCACTTCACCTACCGATAACTCATTAAGTACCCTACAAGGGATTTTAAAACAATTTTCCTATTTTTGATAAGTGGTGAGCATTTCTAATAAGTGTTTAAAACATTTAGTTGAAATTAAAACTAATTAATATTTTTGGCCATTTTAGTTTTCCGCAAATTTTATAAAAATTTTGACAGAGTTTCCTATGTATTTTGAGAAAACCGTTCTTCGAATACCTGTAAAAAGCACTTCTAAAAGTTTTTCTCAACCACTACTTCAGTTTCACAATCAAACTCAATCAATTTCTCAAGATTCACAAGTTCAATAATTCTCAAAATACTGTCAATCAATATCATTCATATTTCATTAAAAACAAAACAATTTGTACACAACCTTACAAATTTATATCAAAAGAAACACAAACTAAACTTTATTACAAACTTCATACAAATTTGTGTACAAGCTGCTCAAGACCCATTTTTACATGTCCATACATTTATGTGCAATATATACATCAAAAGAAGTATTTATAGTTAGGGTATAAATTATACCCGAAGGCTTCGAGCTGATGACTTCACACACCTCAGCAGCTCAGTCTGCTGCTCCTCTAGTCTCTGTATCTGCGACAGCAATAAAAGCTATCGCTGAGTACTAGGACTCAATGGTGCACAATATACTAAAATAATCTTTATGCAAAACTTAAAGCACATTCATTCAAAAATTTGGTTAAATATGAAAATTAAATACAATCATGTATTGTGAGATTTTACATGTAAACCAAGTTCATTTCAAAGTATCAAAACACATTTCATAAAACCCACAGTTAGATCACGCCATTCGAAACAAATAGAATCTCAATAGCCAGAGGCTAAAGAGAAATCACATGAATCTCAATAGCCAGAGGCTAAAGAGAAATCATATCACAAGGCTAGCTAGCTCAAATATATGGATATCCATTCACATCCTCTTCTACTGGCACACCTCAACACTTCTCCAGAGAAGGAATCAAAATTCGAAACTAATTACCCCCACTAGTCGCGCTAGTGAGGTGTTCAAATATATGGTCATGACACTGTGGTTTCAAAACTTATCTTAACAATTTGCTAAACATTGTCATTTCAAATATACACAATAACTTTCACAATTTAAATCAAACATCATAAAAATGCTATAATCCAATATTTCACATTATTCAAAACATTATGCAAAAGATGATTATAAAAGTATATGTTGTGCACAAACCTCAAGCAGTCGCTGTTGGCCTTGACTCGACTCCTCGGGTTCTGTCCCGGTATTCTTTTCCACTGAAACACGAAATTTTCCAATGTTTCAGTACTAAAACTTAAAATAAATCCAAAATAAACTTAACTTCACATTTACCTAGCTCTAACGTGTTAAATTCGACGTTCTCGAAATTTTGTGTTTCGGGTTACTATTCACTGCACTATTCAAGTCAAATTATTGACTTTCTAAGGCTTAATGGGTATGGGAACTCCAACTTCACCCACATACCACATTTTGGTCACCAAACTTGTTGGTTTTGGTCATTTGTTTAAAGCTTAGGTCATTTTGGCAAAATTGCCAATTTTCGGTTTTGGTTCTCCGAAGTTGTACTGTTCCATTGGTCGATCTACTGTTAGAATTTGACAAAACTTCCTTCATAGAAAATGTTCCTTATTGTCTTAAGTGTATTCTCATTTTTGGATCACCCCAATCGGAGTTTTGTAGCTCAAGTTATGGCCAAAATAAGTTTACTGTTCACATGTACTGTTCATACTGAGATTTTAGTGCTGGCAGATTTTTGGTCCAACTTTGGTTAATAATTTGACCAAGTTAAGTTCATAATTTGGTCTCACTTTCATTATATGAAATGTTGTACTATGTCTTAGGTTTCCATCGGTTCAAGAATCGCCTAAATCCGAGTTTTCTAGAGAGAGTTATAGCCATCCAAACATTGCTGCTCAATGAAAATTCTGCAGAATCTCAGTACAGTAATTTAATTTTGCTCAATGATTTTGAAAGGGTTAATGGCCTAATTTGGTTTGGTGTTCTTCATGAAAGTTTTAGGTCTATATCATATCTAATTTCTGGTAAAATTTCAGGTCAATTTGACCTACCTAGCTCGAGTTATGACCAAATGAACAGTTACTGTTCATTTGGTCAGTTTAGTGCAGTGGCAGCCTGCAATCAATCCACTTTGGTCAATTGTTTCACCAAGTTTTGGTAAGTTTTTGGCCATGGTTCCTTAATGAAAATTGTGCTCTTTTATGTCTATTTTCATCTCCAATTGGTGGCATATCAATTGGACTTGTAAAATTTGAGTTTTGGTCCTTCAAAGTGGGTTTGGTCATGCTGCCAGCAGCATGACCATTGACCTACGAATTTGATTTTTATTCCAACAATTCCCACACAACTTATTTGGTCATAATTGACCATTATTTCACTTCACAATAAGTCCAACATGCCATTTATGCATTTTTCCCAAAATTTGGTTCACAACCCTAGCATTTAAAACCCTAACTCATCAATTGAATCACACTTAATGGTTTTAATACTAATCATTCAACCAAGAAAGGTTTCTAAACTCATTCAAATGTATCATATCCATGCAAATCATATTCCTCTCAAGCTGCCCAAAATTTCAGTTTAATTCTTCCCCCATATTTGTTTCATTTAAATCAAGTTCTAAGCTCACTTTCAACCATCACATGTGCATTTGAATGGATAAATGAAGAGTTTAGCATACTAACCTTAGGTGAACCTTAAATCTTCACTTTTTGTTCTTCTTCTTCCTTCTTCTTCTTGCTTTCTTATGCTTCTTCTATACTCTTCAAGATGCAATAATGAAATTCATGTGGAGAATTTTAGGGAAAGCATGTTTAATTTAGGGTTTCAAAAGCTTGGTTAGACTTATCCATGGTGGAAGATGAAATAAGTGAGAGGGAAGAGTGAGCCACGTTTTTCCTTTTGAAGATGATGAATTTAATTTTTTTTTTCTTTTGTTTCTTTTATTTATTTTGCTATGGAAGACCATAAATATCAAATTTAATAAATATTTAATAAATTTGTTTATGACATCATTAATGATGTCATCAACTTTGACTTTTCCAACCTCTTTCCTTTTCTTTTTTTTTTTCTATTTATTTCTCTATTAGTTCTTTAATTTTATTCTCGATTCCGAAATTTTCTTTTCTCCGATTTTATTTGACAGTTAGGTCAGGAGTCAGCTCTCGGGGTCAATTGACCAAATTGCCCTCAGGTTCATCCCGATTTGCAAATAATCCAATATTTCTTCCGCCTCGACCTAATTATTTGACTGGCTTAACAGTTCTTTTTCGTGATTTTCTCTTTTCCACTGTGTTCATAAGGGTCCTAAGGACCGCAGCGTCACTTTTTACGGTTCGAAATTTGAGTTTAAAATGACTTCGCAGTCGTTCCCGAGGAGGTCACTCATCGTTGTGACTCTCGGCTCGTTTAACCTCTTATGTTCTGTTTTTCTTATTTATAGTTAACTAATTAAACATTACTAATTATTTGTGTTTATGGCTTCTCAAATTGTCTTAAGTGTGGCCCTAATCCCATTAATTGTCCGGACCGACACCGGTCACCGGAACAGTGAAATATACCAGGCTATACAACGGGGGTGTTACAGCCCTTGTAGTTATATAGGCTCCCGTGGCCTTGTAGCATACCCACCATGATTTCTACCACAAGTTTCACATGGACGGGGAAGGAAGGAACTTTTGGTCATCTGCTGACCAGATTGAGGAGGCCTCTGTCTTAAGAATCTTCCCCTACTAGACTTTTTATCATTGTTTTGTCCTCTAAAGTTCTTTCTCTTTCCAGTATTGCTGCTAGAACCCTGATCCACTGACTTCCCACTTTTCTCTTTTTCTGTCTTCTCTTTTTCTACTTCAATCCTTTCTTGCTTGAGTGCTTGGGAGATGAGTTCAGAAAAGTTATCATGTCTGAATCCAACCACTTGCATCCTTAGGCTGGACTTCAAGCCAGTCTCAAACCTCTTATATCTTTCTCTACTGGTAGAAAGTAGATTCCTGGCATAGTGACTCAAGTATGAGAATTCTCTTTCATACTCTGCCACTGTTCTGTTTCCTTGTTTCAAACTTAGGAACTCCTGCAGCTTCATATCCACATAAGCATTTGGGACATATTTCTGTCTAAACTCTCTGAGGAACTCATCCCAAGTGAGTACTGAAGGTTCCACAAGACTATGTGGGATAGTTTTCCACCAATCATATGCATCCCCCTGTAAAAGTGACACTGAGTACTCAAATTTTAGCTCATCGTGTGGTGCAGCTTCTTGAACACTTTTTGCATTCTTTCTAACCACTGCTCTGCCTCTAACAGATCCACTGTCCCCTTGAATTTAGTAGCCCCATATTTAATCAACTTGTAATACTGCCTGGCTGGAGGCTGTGGTTGTGTTGCTGGGGTTTAAATTGGGCCTTGGGTGGGTATACCTCCAGCCATTTGTTGTAACAGTGTAGCCATCTACTGAGCAAACTGAGCAGGAAATTGCAGCATTTAAGGAGCTGGAGTTGCTGACCGACTCACATTCTGGAGAGCTGGGGCTTCCCCTTGCGCCTCAGCTTCCATTGATTGCTCAACTGAGCGATCTCCTTCCTCCATATTCAAGTAGAGGGTATTCTATCTTCTGAACAAACAACACAAGGAGATTTCCCTCTGTTAGTTCATATTTATAATGTAGTGTACTGTATGTTTCAAAAAATGATATTGAGCAATTGTATTATCAAAGAAAAATATTCAAATTCACAGGTCAAAACATAATTTAAAAAAAAAAAAAAAAAACTTGCTCTGATACTACTAAAACATGTCACACCTTACCCCTCCGTAAGGCATAACATGATCCTGTAGTATGCTTAATGAATTACCGAACTTTGCCTACCGATAACCCATTAAATACACTACAAAGGATTTTAAACAAATTTTTATTCCCTTTTAAAGTGGTGAGCAATTTTGACAGGCATTAAAAACCTTTAATTGAAGTTTAACCACATATCAAATATTTAAGCAATTTTAAGTTTCTACAAATTTTATAAAAATTTCGGCAGAGTGTCGTCTATAATTAGGAAAAACTAGTTTTTCAAAGCCTGTGAAAACACTTTCAATAAATTTTCAATCTCAACCCCAACTCCAATATAGTTCAACACAATTCAAATCAATTTCACAATCTCAATCAACTCATTATTTGACAATTACCAAAAGAAACTTACATAATTCATTAAATAAGAATAACGGTTTTACAATACAAAGTTTATACATATCAAAAATAAATTTCTAAAATTATTTACATAACTGCTCATGTCAAAAATACATTCATACAGTTACATAAACATCAAAAATAAATTTACAAGGGTATAATCTTTATACCTGGTGAAGATCCAAAATACTGGTCACTTTAACTCACAAGCAACATACTCCGCTGCTTTATCTACCTCTTTACCTGCAACAGTAATAAACAGCTATCACTGAGCCAAAGACTCAGTGGTGCACAATATAAAGAAAAATGATAATTTAAACAATAAATAAATCACAATTAAATCAATTGAGGTATTGATTCATAGAATCATGCTCAATTTAAAAAGGCATAAAATTTCTTAAAGAAATCTAATTTCATTTCACAAATTCACCAATTAATGATTTTAACAAATCACACAACTTTATCATGACACCAATGTTCAATTCATCCCAATAGCCTAAGGCTAATGAGGAATACCATAACTAGCTAGCAAAATATATGAGTACTCATTCTATTCATTCTCGACTGACACACACCTCAACACTTTAGCCAGAAAGGGAATTCAAAACCAATTCATCCCACTAGGCAAGCTAATGAGGAATTCAATCACATAATCATGATTGCTATGGTTTCAAACTATTTTACAATTTCCAAGTTTCAAAGCATTCATCAATTTTGCATATAAATAAATTTCTCAAAATTAAATCACATTAAAGTATCAATCAAAATTTAACAAGAATTTAGTTATTGTGCACAAACCTTGTATGAGTCGCCTCTAGGCCTTGACTCAATTTTCCTTATCGTTTTTCCCAGTCTCTTTTTCAATTGAAACACATAATTTATAGTGTTTTAGTATCATATCTCATAATTAATCCAACAATTAATGTCATGCCTATTTAATTATACTCCTAAATTTGCTTAAAATAGAATTCTTAGAATTTTGCATTTTGGGGTTACTATTCATTATACTATTCAAGTCAAAATGTTGACTTTTTATGCTTAACAGGTATGTTATCCTAAATACACTCACATCCCACATTTTAGGTGTCAAATTTGTTGGTATTTGTTGCCATTGCAATTTCTAAGCTCCTTAAGAGAAATTTTAAATTTTAAATTTTGGGTCACTATTTTCTATTGTTCCATTGGTTAGGTTACAGTGGGAATTTGGCCAACATTCCTTCATTAAAGTTGTTCATCTTAGCTTTAATTCTCTTTTGAATCACTCTATTTGGAGTTTTTTAGCTCAAGTTATATTAATTTCAAAGTGGCTGGCCGGATTGGTTTTAACCCAGAATTCTGGGTACCAATTCTGTTCTGGCAGTTTTGGTATGCCGACTGCAGCTCACTTTTCAAATTGGTTATGGTCAGAATTTGGATTTGTGTTCTTCATAATAGTTGTAGTACTATGTCTCAGCTTTTCATCGATATAAAATTTAGCTCATTTGGATCTTTTTACGCCAAGTTATGGCCACACTGTTCATTTGGTCATTTCTGTATAGTGGCAGTGTGCTAATTTTGGGTTTGACCTAATTGTTCACTAACTTAAAGCCATTTTCAGGGTAGGGTTTCTGCATGAAAATTGTGGCATTATGTGTCTACTTTCATCTCCAAGTGGCCGCATACCAATTGGGGTGGCAAAATTATAATTTTGGTCCCTGAAGTGGATCTAGGACTGGTTGTCCAGAATTGGACCCCTACCAATCCGAATTTCATTTCAATTCTCATCACTCTAACACACTCCAATTGGACCGAATTGACCATTTTGAGTCTCAATTAGGTCAAGTTGCCTCAATTTCAAAAACTCCTAATTTTTTCCCCTAATTTTCCCTAAGTCAAGAACCCTAATTTTTATACTTAATTCAATTGATGCAATTAAAGTGTATAAACATCATCTGCACACTAAATTAAGCTTACATACAATTTTAATTTCATCAAAATCATGCAAACCCTAACTCATGTCATGTTGGCTAAAAATTTATGAAGGTGTAGATGTGCATGATTTTGTTTCATTTTTTCTTCAAATTCCAAGTTAACTCAAGTTCATGTGCATAAATATAAAGAGTTAAATTGAAAATTTCATACTAACCTCTTTGGTAGAATTCTCAAACTTCAAATCTCTATTTTCCTCTTCCTTTTCTTGATCAATAGTTGAACTAAAGTTCTAGAACAAGGTTTATGTAACATCCTCACTTTAGCTAGTCCTTACAGTCTACTGTTCCGGAGACTAATGTCGGTCCGGGCAGCTCGGATGTTTGAAATTATAAATAGACTAGAGTGAGGAGTTATGAAGTAGCTAAATAATGCTCATAAAAATCAAAGAAAAATTTTAGAAATCAAATACACTAAGGTTAAACGAGCTGAAACACCAGGGATGGGTAACCCGAAAGGGAAGTGACGGTGAAGGTCGTTAGCAGCCCTAGACCAGGGGGAAAAATTATAAAATAATTTTTGAGACTCCAGAGAAGGGTTATTGAGGTTCTTATGGCATTAGAATGCCAAGAAAATACTTAGAAAAAGTTTTCTATCGGTACACACAATTTTGGCTCGGTAAGCCAAACAGAGGGCATTTTGGTCATTTCGTCTTCAGAGATAATTCTTGACCAACTTGTCCATTTATGTAAATGAATTATGTGACATAAAATGTGAACAAATATTAATCAAAAATTGATTTAAAAATGAATAAGAAATGAAAGAAAAGTAAATGAGATAATGGGATTTATTACCTCATGCTTATGTAAGCATGAGGTAATTAAAAGTGTATTGGCCAATCAAATTTAAGAAAGACCATTAAAATGAAATAAAAATGGGTAAAGGAGGCAGAATTCTAGAAACCCAAAACCAGCTCCCTATCTTCTTCTTCATGCCGCCCACTCACCCTTACTCATTCCACCATTAACAACCTTCCATTTCTCATTTTTCTTAGCTTTCTTCCACTAAAAACCCTAACTACCAACACAAAAATTCATTCTATCATCTTGGTGATTATTGTGAGAGCAAAAAGAAAAAGGAAATCAAGACTTTGAGCAAGGAGAAAAATCACTCCATTAGAGGTTAGTGACTAAAACCTTAAATTTTAATTCAATTTCATGTTTAAGCACTATATTAGTGATTAAATGACAAAGAAACTTGATGAAAGACATTGGTATGCCATCCCTTATTTTTGGTAGCCATGGTTAGGGTTTGATGGTGTTGAATTTAATGAAGTTAAAAGGGTATTAGGGCTGCCCACAATATGTATTTGCTAAGTAGATTGATAAAGTTAAGTAAAAATGCATTTGTGGTAATGTTGAGTTAGGGTTTGGAGTGGGAAATGAGACCTTGATCTTGTGATGATGGAAGTAGGCTTTAATGGTCAATTAGTGACCATTTGGTTTGGTTTGAACCAAAAATGAAGTGAATTGGGTTGTGGGATTTGAGGTTGGAGTGGCTGCCTTGTGTGACCTGCAGGTATGGCTGTGAGTCCAGCCTGTTTGGACAGCCATAACTTGAATTGTAGAGGCTCAATTGGTGTTTGGCCAATTGGACATGAAACTAGACACATAATGGCACAAATTTGATGAAGAAACCATGCCCAGAAAACCAAACCAACTTGACCAAAAGTTTTCCCTAATCCGGGTGACTCGTGACTCTGCACTGGGCAAAATGACCAAATGAACAGTGTTTGGTCATTTGGCCATAACTCAATATAGAAAGGTCCAATTGACCTGAAATTTTACCAGCAAAAGGTGACATATAGACCAACAACTTTCATGAAGAAACCTGACGCAAATTATGACCATAACCTAATCAAATTGTCAACCAAACTTGAGTCGCCAAATGGCAGAATCCGCTTTGCCTAAATTTGGAATCTGTCCAATCCGGCCAGTTATGGTTTTTAGGCCATAACTTGAGCTACAAAACTCCAAATGGAGTGATTCAAAAAAAGAAACTCATCTAGACAAAATAAGGAACAACTTTCATGTTGATCACTTTTCCAAATTTCCACTGCAAAGATGACTAATGGAACAGTAAAGTTAAAGCATGAAAGCTGAAAATTTTGTCTAATTATCATTAAGCTTAGAAATGGTATTGGCATCCAATACCAACAAGTTTTAAATGAAAAATGTGGTTTATTGATGATATTTAAACTGATTTACCTATTATCAATATAAAAGTCAACATTTTGGTTGACTAGTGAAATGAATAGTAGTCATAAAAATTTCAATTTCAAAGAATTTCACAAATTAAAAGTGTTAAATGCCCTAGTAGGCCTAATGTGATTGGTTGGATAGTTTGGCATGCCAATAGGGTTCTCGTTAGCGATCGCATATGGCTTCATGCCATTCTGTATTTCATGGCTTCCCATGCCATTCTATGACATAATAGCCTTTGGCTATGATATTGAGTTGTTATACTTGGGTTTAACCCCCGATAAATATTACAGCTTATTAGCTGTTCTGTTGCACACCGGAAGACACAATGTGACCGATGGTGTGATGGTCCGAGGTACTTAGTACCCAGTGCCTGTTTACCCGTTTATCCAGTCCAGTTGAATAAATTAGGTTACTCGAGCAATGTTAATAAATCTTATCAAACTTAAATCGAATAACACTGCAATAAATATCAAAAACTAAGTCTACTCAGAAATGTAAATATATATTCTGTATATTTTATTTTAATTTAATTTATTTTATTTTATATTGTCACCACTAAGCAGAATTGCTTAACGCGTCGCTTCTGCCATGCGCAGGTACTGGAGACGTAGCTGGGGAGTCCAGCAGACCGCATACTGGGTGAGCCATCATATCTGCACTCAGAGTTCAGAGTCACCTCACATTGCAGTGCATTTGGTAGGACATTAGGCCATCTGGGATATTTTGATATTTTGTATTTTGAAAAATTTTTTTTTATGTACATTATGAACTCGTGTAATAATATTTTTGTTGTAATTATCTATGAACTGTGTTCAGAATTAAATATGAGTATTTATCATTGAATTTGGTGAATATGAGATGAATGTAAATTTTGGAATACTGAATTGATTTGAGAAATGATTGAAAAATATTGGAGGTTGAGTGAGAATAATGTGATGATGTTATTGGGAGTGTTTTTAACAGGTTCAGAAGAATTGTTTTTCCAATTTATAGCCGGCACTCTGTCGGATTTTCTATAAAATTTGCGAAAAAATTTAGATTTATCAAAAATTTTAAATAAATCAATTAAAAGGGATTAATTGAAATTAGAATACGAATTGGTATTCCGACACACTAAGTGACATAACTTACTCGGCTACACTGTAGACGGGTAAGGGGTGTCACATTTAGTGGTATTAGAGCATCGGTTTAGGCGTTTCTGGGCCTAAATAGAGTACATACCATTGCATTGCATTTGTAAATGTTGAGGTGACACTGATGTAGTCTGTTTGTCTTCTTATTTTGAATAGGACATGGATTCTGCTTCGCAAAGAGCAGTTGATGAAGAGGTGGAGAGTCATGCTCCACCAAGGGCTGAGTCTGGGGGCAGGGGAGAATCTACTCCACCAGCAGCTGAGGCACTTGCTCAACCTCAGTTTGCTCTATTCTAGCAAATGACCGAGTTTTATCGGCAAATGATGGGGGCAATTCCACCACAACAACCACAGCCACCACCTCCACCAGTGCCACAGAAATCTCATCTAGAGAAATTGAGGAAGCATGGGGTTGTGGACTTCTTTGGGAAGAGGGAGGATGATCCCATGGCTGCAGAAAATTGGTTGGATAGAACCATCAGAGTACTGAAACAGCTAAACTGCACCCCTGAGCAGAACCTGGTGGGTGCTGTGTCCCTACTTCAAGATGACGCATATCAGTGGTGGGACACAGTAACCAGTGAGGTGCAATCTGAACAGATCACTTGGGAATTCTTCCTTGTGGAGTTCAGGAAGAAATATATTAGTAAAGTGTATTTAGAGGAGAGAAGAAGGGAATTTATCAGTCTGAGACAGAGACAGTTGTCAGTGGCTGAGTATGAGCGTGAATTTGTCTGACTGAGCCGGTATGGGAGGGAGATAGTCCCTACTGAGGCAGAGAGGTGCAGACGGTTTGAGGAAGGGCTCAATGACAACATCAAAGTCATGATCACAGCACTAGAGATTACGGATTTTTCTAAACTAGTGGATGCTGCATCAAAAGTGGAAAGGGTTAGAATCAATGAACAAAATAGAAGGGAAAGACAGCAGAAGAGAGGTCCGGGTCAGTCCAGTGCATTCTCTGCTCCCAGCAAGAAGAGTAAGGGTCCTCCTGCTCAGAGTTCAGGACCACCACAGGGTCAGGGTCAGTCTCAGGGGCCCAGACCATAGTCTACACCTAGGAGAGGCCAGTCTACACCATCAATGGGCAGCTCTCCAGGGAAAGTGTTCAGGGGACCAGCCCCTGCATCTTCTGCTTGTCCATATTGTCAGAAGTGGCATAAGGGGGAGTGTTGGCGAGTGACTGGTGCATGCTTACGGTGTGGATCAACAGAACACCAGATCAAGAATTGTCCGAAGAGGACTACTACAGTTGCTCCAACACAAACTGACAGACCTGCTCCTGCACCACAAAGAGGTAGGAAGCCTGGTAAACCTGAGACAGCTGGTCCATCACTGAGGCCTGCATCCGAGTCAGCTGAGAGGCCAGACACTAGAATGCCAGCTAGGGCTTATGCCATCAGAGCTCAGGAGGAGCAAGATGCCCCGGATGTCATCAGGGGTACGTTTTCCCTCTACAACACTTCTGTACATGCATTGGTGGATCCAGGATCCACTCATTCCTACATTTGCATCAAACTACCCATCGAGAGGGGAGTTTCAGTAGAGGAGAGTGATCAAGACATTCTGGTCACAAATCCCCTAGGCCACAGTGTAATAGTGAATAAGGTGTATAAAGGTTGCCCGTTGAGGATTCAGGGGTATGAATTCTCAGCAGACCTAATTGAATTGCCCTTCCATGAGTTTGACGTGATTTTGGGAATGGACTGGTTGTCACGTCATCAGGCAATAGTTGATTGCAAATTGAAGAGGATTTCTCTGAAAACTTCTGAGGGTAATGAGATCACGATTGTGGGTGAAAGGACAGATTTCCTGTCCAATGTTATCTCAGCCACAGTTGCAAGAAGACTGATGAGAAAAGGCTGTGAAGCTTACCTAGCACACGTGGTTGATACTAGGCAAGCTAAGCCAAACTTGTGTGATATACCCACAGTAAGAGACTTCCCAGATGTGTTGCCTGAGGAGTTGCCTGGTTTACCACCAGAAAGGGAAGTCGAGTTTGCTATTGAGGTATTGCCGGGTACAGCACCCATTTCTATTGCTCCTTATAGGATGACACCCACTGAATTGAGGGAGTTGAAAATTCAGTTGCAAGAGTTGCTTGATAAGGGGTTCATACGCCCCAGTGTGTCACCATGGGGAGCTCCGGTGCTATTTGTGAAGAAGAAGGATGGAACCTTGAGATTGTGTATTGATTACCGGCAGTTGAATAAAGTAACTGTGAAGAATAAATATCCATTGCCCAGAATTGACGATCTGTTTGATCAGTTAAAGGGAGCCGGTGTATTTTCGAAAATTGATCTCAGATCAGGGTATCATCAGTTGAGGGTAAAGGATGCAGATGTGTCAAAAACTGCATTCAGAACCCGGTATGGGCACTATGAATTTCTAGTGATGCCGTTTGGGTTAACAAATGCACCAGCAGCATTTATGGACCTTATGAACCGTATCTTCCATCCATACTTAGATCGGTTTGTAGTAGTTTTTATTGATGATATTCTGGTGTATTCTAAGACCAGGGAAGAACATGATGAACATTTGAGAATTGTTCTGCAAACCCTGCGAGAAAATAAGTTGTATGCTAAGTTGTCCAAGTGTGATTTTTGGATGAATGAGATCTCCTTTCTTGGACACATAGTGTCAGCTGAGGGGATTAGAGTAGATCCCAAAAAGATAGAAGCAGTGATGGAATGGAAGCCTCCTAGAAATACAACTGAGGTCAGAAGTTTCTTAGGGCTAGCTGGGTATTACCGAAGATTTGTGAAGGGATTTTCCTTAATAGCTGCTTCAATGACCAAGTTGTTGCATAAGAATGTGAAATTTGGCTGGAACGACAAGTGCCAAGCTAGTTTTGAGAGGTTAAAGGCTATGTTGACAAAAGCACCAGCAGCACACACAAGGTCGTGAAAAGATTTTGTGGTCTATAGTGATGCCTCGCATAATGGGCTAGGGTGTGTATTGATGCAAGAAGGGAAAGTGGTCGCCTATGCTTCCAGGCAGTTAAGGCACATGAACAGAACTACCCTACTCATGACCTGGAGTTAGAAACAATCATCTTCGCACTGAAGATATGGAGGCATTACTTATATGGTGAAAAATGCTACATCTATACGGACCACAAGAGCCTAAAATACTTGCTAACCCAAAAGGAGCTCAACCTCAGGCAGAGGCGATGGATTGAGTTCCTGAAGGACTATGACTGTGTGATTGATTATCATCCTGGGAAGGCAAATGTAGTTGCTGATGCTTTAAGCAGGAAGTCCATCACAGCTTTAAGATCGCTAAATGCCTGTCTGTCCTTAACTCAAGATGGAGCTATTTTGGCTGAGTTGCAAGTGAGGCCAACCCTACTACAGCAAATACAAGATGGGCAGAGGGAAGATGAAAAACTAATGGCCATTGTGGGTAAAATTTCTGAGGGGAAGGAAACTGAATATGAGGTGAAAGCAGATGGGTGTCTATATTACAGAGGAAGAGTGTGTGTACCAGATGATGGGGAACTGAAGACTAATATTCTGAATGAAGCACACACTAGTGTTTATGCTATGCACCCGGGGAGCACAAAAATGTATAATGATTTGAAGCCTCATTATTGGTGGCCTGGTATGAAGAGGGATATAGCTGACTATGTGTGACACCCCTTACCCGACTACAGTGTAGCCGAGCAAGTTATGCCACTCAGTGTGCCGAAGCACTCTATTTTATCTTAATTCATTTTTATCATAGTTTTGAAAATAATTTGTGAAATATAATTCATTTATTGAAATTGTAATTTATTTGAGGTTCCAAAAATTTTTAAAGAAAATCCGGCAGAGTACCGGCTAAAAATGGAGAAAACCGTTCTTCGGAACCTGTGAAAAACACTTCCTATATTCTTATTCATTCATCTCAACTCCATTTATCAAAATCTCAATATTTTTCAGTTCACATTCATTTCTCAATCATTCATTTCATGTGATAATCATATATATATCACAGATAAACATTCACTTTTTCATTTACAAACACAATTCTCATTATTTACATGAGCATCAAATTACATTTCATAAGTCCATTTACACATGAGAAAATAAGATCAATTACAAAATACCAAAATGACACCTAGTGTCCTACCAATGCAATCAGAGTTGTGAGGTGACACGGACACTATGCAGATCTGCAGGATGGACTTACCCAATCTGTGGTCTACTGGCTCTCGATCAGTATCTTCAGTACCTACGCGTTGCAAAAGCGACGCGCTAAGCATAAAGCTTAGTGGTGCAAATAATAAAATAGAAAGAAATAATATGCAAATAAAAATCATAATTTCTTAGCCATTGTGTTCATAAGAACTGAATAATTACCAACTTAATGTTTAGTCAAGGGCTAATTACGTTTTATGATATTAACTTCTTCATGCATTTTGTTTATTTATTTTCTTCATGATCTTGAGTTTCCTTGTATTCTATCGTAATCATTTCTGATATTTAATTTTTGTATTTTCTTTAACAATCAGTTCAATTATAGTTATACTTTTCCGTGCCCAAGTAACCTATACAAATTGACCGGACTGGATAAACGGGTAAACTAGCATCGGGTACTGTGTACTCGCCGTCACACCATCGGTCACAATGTGTCTCCTAGTGTGCAAACAGAATGGCTAATAAGCCATATAAGCAATAAGGCATAAAGCCAAGTAAAACATCATAATCAGTATAGCCATAGGCTATCACATCACAGAATGACAATGAAGCCATACATCATACGCAGTACTGCTATCAGAACCCTATTGGCATGCCAACCTATCCAAACCAATCACATTAGGCCTACTAGGGCATTTGATACTTTTGAATTCTTCAATTTTTGAATTTCAAGTTTTTATGTCACTATTCACTTCAATAGTCAACAAAAAGTTGACTTTTGCATAGATCATAGGTGCATTGGTTTTAACACTCCCAATGTACCACATTTTGCATTTAAAACTTGTTGGAATTAATTACCAAATCCATTTCCAAGCTTATTTCAAGTTTTCATGTCACCATTCACTTCATTAGTCAACTAAAATGTTGACTTTTGCATAGAAAATATGTACATTGACTTTGGCACTTCAAACATACTACATTTTTCATTTAAAACTTGTTGGTTTTGGTCACTTTCTCAAAGCTTAGGTCATTTTGGCAAAATTGCCAATTTTCGATTTTGGTGCTCCGAAGTTGCACTGTTTCATTGGTCGATTTACTGTTGGAATTTGACAAAACTTCCTTCATAGAAAACGTTCCTTATTTTGTCTAGTTGAATTTCTTTTTTTGAATCACTCCATTTGGAGTTTTGTAGCTCAAGTTATGGCCAAAATAAGTTTACTGTTCACGTAATCGCTCTTGAGATTTTGGGTCTGGCAGATTTTTGGTCCAAGTTTGGTCAGTAATTTGACCAAGTTAAGTTCATAATTTGGTCTAACTTTCTTCATATGAAATGTTCTACTATGCCTTAGGTTTCCATCGGTTCAAGAATCGCCTAAATCCGAGTTTTCTAGAGAGAGTTATAGCCATCCAAACATTACTGCTCAAATCAAAATCTGCAGAGTTGCAGGTTTGAACAGTAATTGTGACTGCCATTTGGGTTAGGTTCTGGTCATAATTTGGGGTAGGTTTCTTCATGAAAGTTGTTTGTCTATGTCTTAACTTGTTGTTGTAAAAATTTCAGGTCAATTGACCAAATCTACAGTGAGTTATAGCCAAATGAATAGTTACTGTTCATTTAGCAAATTCTGCAGAATCAGTGCAGGGTATCCGGATTTGGGGCCAAGTTTTGGTCCTCTTGCTTTGGTCTTTTGGGCATGGTTTCTTCAGCAAAAATGTGCCATTATAAGCCTAGTTTCATTTCCAATTGGCCAAACACCAATTGGACTAACACAGCCCAAGTTATGGCAGTGCAAAGGGACTGAATTTTTAGTCCCTATGCTGCTGTCCTAGGGCAGCCTGCAATCCTCACTTTGCAATCTCATTTTTCTGTCCATTTGTTGGTCAAATTACCTAAAATGGTAACTAATTGACCATTAAAATTCTCTCTAATAATTTCCTAAGCCAAGTCACATTTTCACCTTTCCAAACCCTAATTCAAATTCATGGTTTATGCCATGTATCTTAGTAGCTACCAATACATTGCTCATATGTTTATCACTTCAACATGGTTTCTATTCACCTCTAAGCTCATCAAAACACTTCCCCCTATTCCATAGCTAGGGCAGCCAAAATTCAAGATGTTATACACATAAGTTTTTGTTAATTTAAATTACAATCCTTACTAGTTTCAAGTCCCAAACCATGAAAATAATGAGTTTTTAAGATATAAATGCACTAACCTCAAGTGGCAGAATTTTTCCCTTCCTCAAAGTCTTGATTTCCTTTTCTTTTTGCTCCCACAATAATCACCAAGATGATAGAATGAATTTTTGTGTTGGTGGTTAGGGTTTTTAGTGGAAGAAAGCTAAGAAAGATGAAGGATGAAAGGTTGTTAATGGTGGAATGGGTAAGAGTGAGTGAGTGGCGTGAAGAAGAAGAGAGGGAGCTGGTTTTGGGTCTCTAGAATTCTGCCTCATTACCCATTTTTATTTCATTTTAATGGACTTGCTTAAATTTGATTAGCCAATACACTTTTAATTACCTAAGCATGACATCATAATTCCCAATTAAGCTCCTTTTTCTTTCTTTTCTTTTCTATCAAGTTTCAATTTAATTTCTAGCAATGTTTCTTCATATTTTATGTCATATTAATTATTTACTCAACTGGACAAGTCGGCCAAAAATCACCTCTGAAGGCGAAATGACCAAAATGCCCTCCGTTCGGCTTAACGGGTCAAAATTGTCTGTACCGATTGAAAAATTTTTCTAGGTATTTTCTTGGCATTCTAATGCCATAGGAACCTCAATGACCCTTCTCTGGAGTCCCAAAAATTATTTTATAATTTTTCCCCCGGGTCTAGGGCTCCTCGTTGCGAGAACCGCAACTTCCCTCTGGTTACCCATCGCTAGGGCACCGGCTCGTTTAACTTGGTTGTATTTTATTTCAAAAATTTTTACTAAATTTTTCTTATTAATATTTGAGTTAATTATGATTCCCGACTTTAGTTTAAATATTTTTCCGGACGTTCTAGCTGTCCGGACCGACACCGGTCACCGGAACAGTAGAATGTACGGAGTTGCTACGGGGAGGGTGTTACACTATGTAACTAAATGCTTGACATGTCAGCAAGTTAAGGCAGAACATCAAGTTCCATCGGGTTTGTTACAGCCTATAAACATACCTGAATGGAAATGGGACCCGGTCACTATGGATTTTGTTAGTGGTCTACCCCTCACCCACAGAAAGCATGATACAGTATGGGTGATAGTGGATAGATTGACGAAGTCAGCACATTTTCTGCCAGTTAGGACTGGCTACTCACTGGAGAAGCTAGCAGAATTATATATCAGTGAGATAGTTAGACTACATGGAATCCCACTTTCTATCATATCTGACCGAGACCCAAGGTTTACATCAAGATTCTGGAAGAAGTTGCATGAATCCTTGGGTACACAACTCCATTTCTGCACAGCTTTCCATCCTCAGACGGATGGACAATCAGAAAGAGTAATCCAGGTAAACAACTGAAACCAATTGAATTAATGAAAATATTGAACTGAAATGATAATAATAACATGAAATATATGTCAGGTACTTGAGGATATGCTGAGGAGTTGTGTCATTGAGTTTGAGGGAAGTTGGGATAGATATCTTCCACTGGCAGAATTTGCATACAACAATAGCTATCAAGCTAGCATCCAAATGGCCCCGTATGAAGCATTGTATGGGAGGAAATGTAGAACTCCAGTGTGCTGGACTGAACTGGGCGAAGACAAGCTGGTAGGGCCAGACCTGGTGAAACAGACTGAGGAAAAAGTGAAAATAATCAAAGCTAACCTGAAGATTGCCTCCGATAGACAAAAGTCTTATGCCGACCTGAAGAGAAAAGAGATAGAGTATACAGTTGGTGATAAAGTGTTTCTCAAAGTCTCACCATGGAAGAAAATACTGAGGTTTGGAAGAAAGGGTAAATTAAGCCCTAGGTTCATTGGCCCATATGAAGTCATTGAACGTGTGGGACCAAAGAGCCTCTGAGCTAGCTTTACCACCAGAGCTGGACAAGATCCACAATGTGTTCCATGTGTCTATGCTAAGAAGATACCGCTTAGATCCTTCACATGTCATCTCCATAGAAGAAATTGAAGTAGAACCGGATTTGACATATGAAGGGGAACCCATACGGATCCTGGCTCGGGAAGTAAAAGAGTTGAGGCATAAGCAGATTCCACCAGTGAAAGTGCTTTGGAAGCACCACAACACCGAGGAGGTGACTTGGGAAAGTGAAGACGTGATGAGGCAACAGTTCCCTCAACTGTTTGCATCAGGTAAATTTCGAGGACGAAATTTTTATTAGAGGGGAAGAGTTGTAACATCCTCACTTTAGCTAGTCCATACAGTCTACTGTTCCGAAGACCAATGTCGGTCCGGGCAGCTCGGATATTTGAAATTATAAATAGACTAGAGTGAGGAGTTATGAAGTAGCTAAATAATGCTCATAAAAATCAAAGAAAAATTTTAGAAATCAAATACACTAAGGTTAAATGAGCCGAAACACCAGGAATGGGTAACCCGAAAGGGAAGTGACGGTGAAGGCTTTAGCAGCCCTAGACCAGGGGGAAAAATTATAAAATAATTTTTGAGACTCCAGAGAAGGGTTATTGAGGTTCTTATGGCATTAGAATGCCAAGAAAATACTTAGAAAAATTTTTCTATCGGTACACACAATTTTGGCTCGGTAAGCCAAACGGAGGGCATTTTGGTCATTTTGTCTTCAGAGATAATTTTTGACCAACTTGTCCATTTATGTAAATGAATTATATGACATAAAATGTGAACAAATATTAATCAAAAATTGATTTAAAAATGAATAAGAAATGAAAGAAAAGTAAATGAGATAATGGGATTTATTACCTCATGCTTATGTAAGCATGAGGTAATTAAAAGTGTATTGGCCAATCAAATTTAAGCAAGACCATTAAAATGAAATAAAAATGGGTAAAGGAGGCAGAATTCTAGAAACCCAAAACCAGCTCCCTATCTTCTTCTTCATGCCGCCCACTCACCCTTACTCATTCCACCATTAACAACCTTCCATTTCTCATTTTTCTTAGCTTTCTTCCACTAAAAACCCTAACTACCAACACAAAAATTCATTCTATCATCTTGGTGATTATTGTGAGAGCAAAAAGAAAAAGGAAATCAAGACTTTGAGCAAGGAGAAAAATCACTCCATTAGAGGTTAGTGACTAAAACCTTAAATTTTAATTCAATTTCATGTTTAAGCACTATATTAGTGATTAAATGACAAAGAAACTTGATGAAAGACATTGGTATGCCATCCCTTATTTTTGGCAGCCATGGTTAGGGTTTGATGGTGTTGAATTTAATGAAGTTAAAAGGGTATTAGGGCTGCCCACAATATGTATTTGCTAAGTAGATTGATAAAGTTAAGTAAAAATGCATTTGTGGTAATGTTGAGTTAGGGTTTGGAGTGGGAAATGAGACCTTGATCTTGTGATGATGGAAGTAGGCTTTAATGGTCAATTAGTGACCATTTGGTTTGGTTTGAACCAAAAATGAAGTGAATTGGGTTGTGGGATTTGAGGTTGGAGTGGCTGCCTTGTGTGACCTGCAGGTATGGCTGTGAGTCCAGCCTGTTTGGACAGCCATAACTTGAATTGTAGAGGCTCAATTGGTGTTTGGCAAATTGTACATGAAACTAGACACATAATTTCACAACTTTGATGAAGAAACCATGCCCAGAAAACCAAACCAACTTGACCAAAAGTTTGCCCTAATCCGGGTGACCTGCACTCTGCCTGGGCAAAATGACCAAATGAACAGTGTTTGGTCACTTGGCCATAACTTAATATAGAAAGGTCCAATTGACCTGAAATTTTACCAGCAACAATGTGACATATAGGCCAACAACTTTCATGAAGAAACTTGACGCAAATTATGACCATAACCTAATCAAATTGTCAACCAAACTTGAGCTACCAAATCTGGCAGAACCAGTTTTGCCCAGAAATTTGGAATCTGTCCAATCCGGCCAGTTATGGTGTTTAGGCCATAACTTGAGCTACAAAACTCCAAATGGAGTGATTCAAAAAAAGAAACTCATCTAGACAAAATAAAGAACAACTTTCATGTTGATCACTTTTCCAAATTTCCACTGCAAAGATGACTAATGGAACAGTAAATTTAAAGCATGAAAACTGAAAATTTTGTCTAATTATCATTAAGCTTAGAAATGGTATTGGCATCCAATACCAACAAGTTTTAAATGCAAAATGTGGTTTATTGATGATATTTAAACTAATTTACCTATTATCAATATAAAAGTCAACATTTTGGTTGACTAGTGAAATGAATAGTAGTCATAAAAATTTCAATTTCAAAGAATTTCACAAATTAAAAGTGTTAAATGCCCTAGTAGGCCTAATGTGATTGGTTGGATAGTTTGGCATGCCAATAGGGTTTTGTTAGCAGTACTGCATATGGCTTCATGCCATTCTGTATTTCATGGCTTCCCATGCCATTCTGTGACATAATAGCCTTTGGCTATGATATTGAGTTGTTATACTTGGGTTTAACCCCCGATAAATATTACAGCTTATTAGCTGTTCTGTTGCACATCGGGAGACACAATGTGACCGATGGTGTGATGGTCCGAGGTACTTAGTACCCAGTGCCAGTTTACCCATTTATCCAGTCCAGTTGAATAAATTAGGTTACTCGGGCATTGTTAATAAATCTTATCAAACTTAAATCGAATAACACTGCAATAAATATCAAAAACTAAGTCTACTCAGAAATGTAAATATATATTCTACATATTTTATTTTAATTTATTTTATTTTATTTTATATTGTCACCACTAAGCAGAATTGCTTAGTGCGTCGGTTCTGCCACGCGCAGGTACTAGAGACGTAGCTGGGGAGTCCAGCAGACCGCATACTGGGTGAGCCATCATATCTGCACTCAGAGTTCAGAGTCACCTCACATTGCAGTGCATTTGGTAGGACATTAGGCCATCTGGGATATTTTGATATTTTGTATTTTGTAAAATTTTTTTTTATGTACATTATGAACTCATGTAATAATATTTTTGTTGTAATTATCTATGAACTGTGTTCAGAATTAAATATGAGTATTTATCATTGAATTTGGTGAATATGAGATGAATGTAAATTTTGGAATACTGAATTGATTTGAGAAATGATTGAAAAATATTAGAGGTTGAGTGAGAATAATGTGATGATGTTATTGGGAGTGTTTTTAACAGGTTCAGAAGAACTGTTTTTCCAATTTATAGTCGGCACTCTGCCGGATTTTCTATAAAATTTGCGAAAAAATTTAGATTTATCAAAAATTTTAAATAAATCAATTAAAAGGGATTAATTGAAATTGAAATACGAATTGGTGTTCCGACACAATGAGTGACATAACTTACTCGGCTACACTGTAGACGGGTAAGGGGTGTCACAGTTTAATTAAGGAAATTGGCAAAATTATGGCCAAATTTAGGGTTTTGAAAAGCTTGAATCGAGCTTTCATGGAGGTTTTTTAGTGAGAGAGAGGAGAGTGAGAAGAGTGCCTCAATGGGAGAGAAGAAGTGAAAAAGTTTGATTTTTAATTTTGTTTCTATCTCTTTATTTGACTTGGTCAATAATTAATTAAATTGGTAATTACATATGAGGTCATGCTTGGGTCATTGGCGTGATGTCGTTAATCTTATTTTCATTTCTTTTCTTTTTCCTTTGTTTTCTCCATAATTCTTCAATTTAAATCTATACTTCAAAATTTTAATTTCTCACATTTTATTAGGTAGTTAGGCCATGAGTCATCTCTAGGGGTGAATTGACCAATTTGCCCCTCGCCAGTCTGATCCGGTTTACTAATAATTTAGTATTTCTTCCAAAATCCTAATCTAATTATTTGACCTACTTATCAACTCTTTTCTGTAATTTTCTCTTTTTCCCTTGCTTCGCAATAATTTTTAGGACTGCGGTGTCACAATATCCCATACAAAATTAGGGTTACAACTGACCTTGCAGTCACTTCTTGGTACGGTCAACCATCGTTGTGACTCCCGACTTATTTAACCTTTTAGGATCTGTTTTTCTTATTTATACTTTACCTTCTGGTAATCCCTATTAATTTTCATTCAGGGCTTTTCTAGGTGACTTAAATATGGTTCTAATCTTCTCAATTGTCCGGACCAACATTGGTCACCGGAATAGTGAAATACACTGAACTATGCAATGCAGGGGTGTTACATAGAAATTGTAAGAAAATTTGATGAAAACCACTTGTATGTATCTCCCCCAATTTTGGCAGCCTTGGGATGATTAGGGTTTGATAAATTTCCTTATGTTGAATTGGTAATCTAGCTGCCCTTGACATGAATTGCATGATTAGAATATGAATTGGAGGTGTAATGCATTGCGAATTTGGGGTTTGAGTAAAATTAGGGTTTTGGTCATGTAATGGTTGATGAACATTTTAAAGGTCAATTAGTGACCATTTAGTAAGGTTTGACCATAAAATGAGGCAATTTGTGGCATTGTATTGTGAGTTGTGCAGGCTGCCCTTTGTGATCAATTCTGGACCACTGGAGTCTAGTGTGGTTGGAGAGCCTTAAATGAACTTGTGTAGCTCCAATTGGTGCAAGGCCAATTGGAGGTGAAACTCGACACATAATGCAACATTTTTAGTTAAGAAGCCATGCCCAGAAAACTAACTTAGTTTGCCCTAAAAATTGACCTAATCCGGGTAATACACATGCTGCCCAAGAAAAGTGACCAAATAAACAATGTTTGTTCAAATGGTCGTAACTCAGTGTAGAAATATCCAATTGACCTGAATTTTATATCAATAAAAAGCTTAGACTTTTAGAACAAATTTCATGCAGAACACCAAACCAAATTCTGATCATAACCCATTTGAATTGCTAACTAAAATCAAGGTTTTAAAACTGCCAGAACCATTTCTACCCAGAAATTCTGGGTAAATACCAATCCGGCCAGTCTTAAAGAAATTAACATAACTTGAGTTAGAGAACTTCAAATGGAGTGATTCAAAAAGGAAATTAAAGAAGAGATAATAAGAAACAATCAAATTTTTACTGTAGCAAGGTCCAATGGACCTCAAATTCTGGAAATTTGAAATAAAACCTAGGAGGCTAAGAATTGAGTTTGGCAATCAATGCCAACAAAAATAAAATTCAAAATGTGGTATTTTGATAAACTTAGAATTAACAAATCTATTAAATATTAAAAAGTCAACATTTTTATGAAATAGTCTAATGAATAGTAACCTCTATACTACAAATATAAGTAATTACATAATTTATTGTATAAAATTCCCTAGTATGCCTAGAAAGATTGGGTTGGATAGGTTAGCATGCCAATAGGGTTTTGTTAGCAGTACTGCATATGGTTTTACACCATTTTGTGTTTTATGGCCTTCCGTGCCATTCTATGATATAATAGCCTTTGGTTATTTTGATTGTGTTTACTATACTTGGTCTCGTGCCTAATAATTATTACAGCTTATTAGCTGTTCTGTTACAGACCGGGAGACACTTTGTGACCAATAGTGTGATGGCCTGAGGTACTTGACACCTAGTGCCAGTTTACCCGTTTATCTAATTCGGTCTACTAGTATAGGTTACTTTGGCAATCAAAATAAACCTTAACAAATTTTAATCAAATAATTAACATAACAAGTACCAAATTAATAATACTACAATTAATTACCAGAAACTTAGTCTATATAAAATATCAGCATACCTTCTGCATAATTATTTTTATTTTTAGTTATTTTATTTTATATTGGCACCACTAAGCTGTATTACTTAGTGCATCACTGTTTGCAATGCGTAGGTTCTGGGGACACAGAGCGAGAACCCAGCAGACCCCAAACTGAGTGAGAGTCCGATCTGCTAAAGTCCAGTGTTACCTCACATCTGTAGTGCATTGGTAGGACTCTAGGCTACATTTTGTATTTTGCATTTTATATTTTGTAAATTTTTATAATTAGACTTTTATTTTTCCATGTACATTATAAACTCATGTAATTATGTTTTGATGTAATTATCTATAAACTATGTTCATTAATAAAAAATTTGAGTACTTCTTAATAAATTAAGCATGTGTATTATATGAAATTGAAGGAATGAGATTGTGGATTTGAGGAACTATGATATGATTAATATTATGGGATTGTGTTGAGAACGAGATTTGGGTTGATATTTGGAGTTGTGTGGTTTGAGAAAAAATTATTGAAAGTGTTTTTAATATGTTCTGAAGAACTGTTTTTCCAAATTACAATCGGCACTTTGCTAGATTTTCTATAAAATTTGCAGAAACTCCAAATTAAATAAAATTTATTTAAATCACATAAATGGTATAAATTTCACATAAAGGCCTTTTTCTCAAAAAACTAAAAATTGGAATTTGGAATAAGATAAGATAAGGTCCTTTGACACTCCGTGTGACATGTCTTACTCTGCTACACTGTAGACGGGTGAGGGGTGTCACAGATTATATGCACCATTATGATTTAGATGACCTTGTATTGACAAGAGTAAACTTTATGTACAAGTCATCCTATGTCACTAGTTCGGCCTACTTATCTTTTAAGTGCCCACCATGTTTGTCCTATGGTATGAGACTCACCATTCCATCCCATTAGTATCTCATACTAATCCATGGAAACAAACATAAGGGATAATCTTTCTGGATAAGTCATGCCAATGAAGTATCCTTGATTGTGAACCAAATTTATAATACTTGTGTTAGAATGTTCTATCACTCGTACTTTTAAAACTTAAGAATAGAACATCTAACAAGTTATTAAAGGACCTTTTCAATTAAATTCAAACCATTTAATTTTTTTTTTAAAAAAAAAGAATATTTGCCATTAAATGGGAAATGGATGTTTATAAGATACAATACAATAATATGCTCTAGGGCATACTACTTACACATATTATATTATACCATGGAAACAAACAATTGTTTGGACACGTGATATTATAATCAATTTAAGAATTTACAAATTTACAAACTATATAATAAGGTGCAATTATTATATATTTGTAATTTACTAATTATAAAAATAAATAAAACCAATTTGGACAATATACAATAACAAGTATTGAGAACAAGGCTTAAATGGGTGTGAAATTTAAATTGTTTATATTGTTGGTTGCCTTTATTCCCTTTTATCTTTTTGTTTTTCAATTTTTGAATTGTCATGCTTTTGGAAGACAATGCTTCTTAGGATTTCACTAGAAAATATAAAGCAAGACTTGTGCAACAAAAGTTTTAAAATTTTGATTTTGCCTAAATTACATGCATCACATGCCAAACTCATTTACATATAAGCTATTATCAAAAACACAAAGTTGCATCTCATGCAACCACCACAAGTCCTCAAGCCCATTTTATAATTTAGAAAACTAAAAGGAAACTAAGTTTAGGATATTTACCAAAAGGGGCACTGAATCACTATTCAATCACCTTAATCCAAGAAGTGAGACCGCCAAATGTCAACCCTTCAATCTGTCCACATGAACCAATGATCAAGACTCGTTCAACTCTTAAACCTCAACCTTGAAGTACCCTTCTCTCCTTTTATCGACCAAGGGTACAAATGGGTTTTGGTTCTCTTAGTTTTTCTTGGGTTAATTGAAGAAGCAATTCCTTTAATATGCTGATTCAAGAGTGACAACTTCTAATGTATTTTGAAAAAGCTATGGAAGAAAAGCTTGAAGCTATAACAATGGAGGTTGAGAGAAACTTTAACGAGAAAATGAAGAAATCTCTAATTCTTATCTTTTGCATGTGGGTTTCCCATTATATAGTTTATGGATTTCCATATTCCTAAACTTTAGGGAATTTACTCCATTTTAGGGATTCTAAATCTCTAAACTTGGTTAGTGGAGGAGGAATCTTCTCATTTTAGGAGACATGATTGACACTTGTCCTACAAGTCACATTCTTATCTCCCACTCACATGATCTCAAGTCATCTCATGTTAAAAGACATTAAAGCCCTACTAAGCATCTTCTTTCTCTCAATAACATGCCCCATTCAACTTTTTCCTTGGTTTTAAAATACCCCATGTTGGCTTGCTCTAGTTAGCAATATGCCCCATGTTGCTGCACATCCAACACAACCCTTGTATTGGAATGCAACATGCCCCATTTCGCATTTCATGTAACTTTTGGCCAACATTACTTCTCTTTCTTTTCACCCAATTCTTTTGAATCCAGTTTCAAGTCATGCTAAGGACTTTTGCAATGTTATTGTAAAACTAAATTCATTAATTTAATTAATTAATTAAGCCATTTAATTAATCAATTAAATTATTTAAGTCTTGATCACTTAAGTTCTATTGTGTGTGACTTCTTAGGTTCATAACTAATTGGGAACGAGAATGATATTAACTCTTTAATATCAATGGAACTCCTTCCATACCTAGAGTGAAATTCCCTTTCTATTCTTGGTTATCATAAATCATGATTGATACCTACCTTAGTGTATCATGACTATCCAACTAATGATGAATTAAATCATCCCTTTCTTAGAACCTTGAACATACATACTGTCACGCTTTACCCCTCTCCAAGACGTAATATGCCTCTCATAATATGTTCAACGGATTCTGAGATCGAATTATTAGAACCCGATGAACAAATTACAAGGGATTGGACACGATTTAAAATCATTTTAATTCAAAAAATAACAGAGTAAGAAACATTTTACTACAGAACTTTGGATTACAAAAAGATTATCAAAACAACCATAAATTAGAAATTTGTTGTTACTCATTTTAATCTATTTTCAAAGTACTTTGTAACTATATATTTTGTTTTAAAATTTGATGCAATACACCTTCTTAAGAAAATGATAAAGTTTCCAAATATAAGTTTCCCTATAGAAAGCTTCAAATAAGATAATTTAGAATTTTCAAACTGATGTATTTTAGCTAAAACAGTTCCAATAATACTTAAATTAACACCTATGGAAACCTGTGATAGTCCATAACTCAACAGTCTCATGGGTATCAGAATTGCATACTAGTTTTCTTTAATCAATTAACTAATAAATCATTTTATGTAGTTTATATTTATGTATAGATAACAAAATTTTATCTTGTTCTGCACAGATATTAAAACAAAATATCCTGTTGGAAATGGATAATATCATATATACACAAAATCAAGGAACTAAGTCACTTACATCAAGTTAGCTCTTGATCTTGGTGACAACAAGTGCTGTTGTTAGTAGTATGCCCTAGAATATATCATTTAGTATGTATCTTGTACATGTTTTATTAATAAAAGGCATTTCCACTTTTCCGTTTACATAATATATTTATATGTAATAGAAAAGTTTCATTGATATTTTGTTAGAAATTTTATTCTTAAGTTGTTAAGAATATGAGTGATAGTATTTCTAGTACAAAGTATCATAAATAGGCTCACGATCGAGGATACTTCATAATAAGGACATGACTTATCCAGAAAGATTGTATTCATGTTTGTTCCCAAGTTATTTATCTGAGATATAAATAAGATGGAATGGTGAGTCTCATGCCATATGACAAACATGATAGGCACTTATAAATGATAAGTAGGCCGAACCAGTGACACTTATGACAAGCACATGGAGTTTACTCTTGTCAATGTTTTGTCATAAATCATATCAGTGCATATAATCTTTAGATCTGAGATAGCACAGTTATCTTGTATATAGGTAGTTTGAGTTTGATACTGCTTTCATACTTGTACTGTGTATGGTTATATGGGCATGTGTTGGCTCCTATTAGTTATATATGGAGGTAGGTGTTGATCAAGATGGAATCTGTTCCTCTAAATAAATAGAGATAAAATCCTATGTTCATTTAATTATTCTTGATGTTTCAAGTTACTGGCCAGGATAGATAGATTTAATCAGAAAAGAGTTTCTAATGAGAAAATCTTTTTAATCAAGAACTGGAATTAAAAGAGAACATAATATTTATAGCAAATGGAGTTTGACATAAACCATGACTCCAGCTTGAGTTGGGATTTTGTAATAGAGAGATTCTAGTGCATGGTAACATATGATTATAGGTTCATTTAAGGTAAACCTTATTACTAATTGGGTAGCCATGGAATGCTATGCTAGGTGTTAACCATGGTCTATGAGGTATATAAAATGATTTAGAGAAATCATTTATGGTAAGAAAGAGTTTTGATGATATTAAGAGTTGATATCATATCTCATTGCCAATTAGTGATGAGCCTAGTAAGTCACACACATGCACAAGTTATCACCTAATTAATTAAAGAGTTTAATTGATTAATTAAAGAGTTTAATTGATTAATTAAAGAGTTTAATTGATTAATTAAATATGTTTGGTTTGCAATTAGATTGCAAAGTCCCTAGCATGACTTGAAACCAAATCTAGATTATTGGATGTAAAGTATAAGTTAAATTTATATTTGAAGTATTTAAATATGAATTTAATTAATGAGAAATTAATTAATAGAGATTAATTAATTAATTTATATTTGATATAAATTGATTAGAAGAAGAGAAATAATTATTTTGGGTTAAGAACTCAAAATTAAGACACAGGGGCATTTTGGTCATTTCATAGGGTGACATGTGGCATCATGAGATAGTGACATATGGCATTACACATAAGATTGCCAAATGTCTTTTAATCATGTAAGATGATTAAAATTAAGATTAAATATAGGTTTGACACTTGGCACAATGTAATTGGGTCAATTAAATCCAGAACTAATCAAAGGGTGACATGTGGCAAGGGTTTAAGTGGTGACCTAGCTATATAAGTGTTGTTATGAAAAATAAAACATATAACCAGCAGCTCCTCATCCTTGGTGCTGCCACCCAATAGTCTCCCTTCTCTTCCTCTTCATCTCTCATCTATTCCAAGAGATTAGCAAACAATCTCTTGAATTAAAAATACTAGAAATTGTTTCTAGTATCCTGTTTACATCCTTAATCTCTTAAAAGGCAGAACTTGATTTTCTAAATAATAGAAAAAGCTTTAGAAGCTGTTCAAGGGCTGCCATAGGTGTTCTTAGTGTGGACAAGCTAAAGGGACAACATCTGGTGTCCTGAAGACAAATCTCAAAGGTGCAAATACAGATCTAAAAACATATTAAAAGAGTTTTAATATGTTGTTTATCATTGAAATCAAATAGATAAAAATAAATCTTGCATGATGCATGTGACCCTAGGTGAAAATTTTTTAATTCAATGGTATAAACTTGTGTTTTTCACACTTCCATTTCTTCAGCTGCTCCTATCGCCTGTAATCTTGTCCTTTCCTTGATCTGCGTTAGTTTAAAAAATAACTGACGCTGAGTACAAATGTACGCGTGCACAACAAATATTAAACCATAAATAATTAAATCATCAAATAATAAGTCATAAAAACAATATTCAAAACAAGTCATGAAAATGGATATTCAAATATACTCACAAGGTGAAAATAAAAGTATGGGACACATATAGAAAATAGTTTCTTATATATCATTTACTCATATGGTCTCATCTTTAAAACACATTTGCATATTTCAAATTTCATTCTTAATCTCACCAGCCTAATGTAAGATTAATCCACAAGGGCCATCTTCAAATCTCATCTTACCTCTTACCTGAGGGAGACCATATCATATTAGTGTGCACATGCCATCCATAACACCATATATATAAATAATCTGCAAGGGCCATCTTCAAAAATCATCTCACCTCTTACATGAGGGAGACCATATCATATCAATGTGCACATACCATGACATCCATATCACATCAATCCAAACACCATTGTGCCACCTCAATAAGTGAGGGACAAGTAATAACCATGTCAGACATTAGCTATGAGATATGAAAACAATATCATAAATTCATTTCCTTCTGTATGGGTATGAAATCTCAATATGGATCCATTTACTGCAAATCTCAGTAACATACACTCTTCACACAAAACACAATAGAAATCATAATTTCAATTAAAATTCATCATAACAATAATGAAATTCAGTCAATTGTTGTGGTAAAATCATATCTTGGAGAACATAAAACATGTATCAATAAAGCCATTTACATAAATGTGTAGAAATATTTAATAGTTTAATACTAGTTGTGCACAAATCTGTTTATCTCCAATTTATGCGGATTTAGTTTCTAAATCAACACCTCTACGTTGCTCCTTTGGAGTTGTTGTCATATAGAAAAATTCAGATAGTTCAGAATAAATTCCTCGATTATTCCTAATAAGCACACCCACTGAGCTAATTTTATTGTTTACTTAAGAATTTTCCTAACCGATAAAACATAACAATTTTCTTTAACCAATTGGTCATACCTCCCACATTATGTTAAGTTCATTTAGGCATTTTATCAAATACTTGGTGTAACACCCTCACTTTAGCAAGTCCATATATTCTACTGTTCCGGTGACCGGTGTCGGTCTGGACAGCTAGAATGTCTGGAACTATATTTAGACTAGAGTGAAGAGTCATAAATAATTCAAATAAGTGTAAAAAAAAAATAAAGAAAAAATTTTAGAAATAAAATACAACAAAGTTAAATGAGCCGGTGCCTCGGTGATGGGTGACCCTAACGGGAAGTAGCGGTGAAGATAGCTAGTAACCCTAAACCCGAGGGAAATCCCGTGAAATAATTTTTGGGACTCCAGAGAAGAGTCATTGAGGTTTCAATGGCATTAGAATGCTAAGAAAATGCTTAGAAAAATTTTTAGATTAGTACAGATGATTTTGGCTCAATAAGCCAAACAGAGGGCATTTTTGTCATTTCGTTTTCAGAGATGATTTTTGGCTAACTTGTCTAGTTAAGTAAATAATTATTATGACATAAAATATGAATAAATATTGCTAAAAATTTAATTGAAAATGAGTAGAAAAGAAAAGAAAAGAAAAAAGAAGAAAATTGGAATTTTGACATCACATGATGTCATTTAAAAAGCTCCACCCAATCACCATTTAACAAGCAAATTTAAAGGGATAAAAATGACATAAAAAAGAGATAAAAATGAAACAATTCCAGTAGCCATCTCCTTCATTCAGCCGAACCAAGAGAAGAGAGAAAGAAAGAGAGAGAGAGAGACCTCCATTAAAGCTTTGAGTGAGCTTGATTTCCACCCACCAAACCACCTCAAAACCCCTTCCTAGCTTCACAAAAATTTGTTCCTACCACTAGAGCAAGACTTGGACAGCAAAAAGGAAGAGAAAAAGTGGAGTTTTCAAGCCTTGGGAATTGGCTAAGTTAAGGTTAGTGCTACTTCTTCCATAAATCCATGAGTTTACCTTGTGTAGATTATGAATTGAGTGTTAGTTTTGGAAGAAAGAAAGCAAGTTATGTAGGTATGAAAAAACCTCAATTTTGGCAGCCTAGGGTACTTTAGAGTTTCAATGATTCAAGTGAATTATAATTGTGAATTGATGTAATTGAACTTAAATTTGATGATTAGAACATTGAATGCATATTGTTTGAGTAAATTGGAATTTTGGAGTTAGGGTTTAGGGCAAACTTAGGGTTTTGCTCATGTGTTGGTGAATGAAAGTTCTAATGGTTAATTAATGATCATTTAGTTATATTTGATGAGGAATTGAAGTGATTTATGCCAATGGAATTGAGGTTAGGTATGCTGCCTTAGGTAACTTGCAGGGCTAGATGTGAGTCCAACAGATTTGGGCAGCTGTAACTTGAGAGGTGTAGGTTCAATTAGTGCAAGGCCAATTGGGCATGAAACTATAGACATAATGGCACAACTTTGGTGAAGAAAGCTTTCCCAGAAAACAAACTTAAAATACCCTAAAAATTGACCAAATCCAGGTAACCAACCTGCTGGTCCTGAAAATTGACCAAATGAACAGTGTTTATTCATTTGGCCATAACTCAGTGTAGAAATATCAAAATGACCTGAATTAGACAATTTAGAATAACTTTCATGAAGAACAAAAACTCAAATTATGAACCTAACTAATTCAAATTGCTAGTCTAAGTTAGGACACCAAATCTGGCAGAACCAAATTTGCCCATAAAATCTGGGTAAGGACCAATCCGGTTAGTTATGGTAAATTGACCATAACTTGAGCTACAAAACTCTAAATGGAGTTATTCTAAAAGAAAATTAAAAAGAAACATAAAGGAACAACTTTGATGAAGAGAATTTTGTTAATTTTCTATTGTAACAATGACCAATGGAACAGTAAACTTAAGGTATGAAATCTGAAAATTTTGAATAACATAAAATAAGCTTTGAAATGGTATTGGAAATCAATGCCAACAAAAATAAAATGCAAAATGTGGTATCTTAATGAACTTAGGCTTAATAAATCTATTAGGAATTAAAAAGTCAACTTTTTTGTAGGAATGGCTAAGTGAATAGTAATAACCAAAATTAATGGAGTGAAAGGTACCCCACTTAAATGATTTAATGAATGTTTAAATTATGTACATGTGTAGATGAGGGTTGTATTCTCATCACAAGTAGAACTTAGGGGATATTGTTAATTTAATTTGAAATGTGATTTATAAATGACTATAAATGAAATATTAAAGGTATAAAGGATGTGAAAATAATATTTGAGACTTAGGTTTCTTTTATGAATACAAATGAAAATACTTGAATCTAGGTACATATAAATGAAAATGCTTGAACCTAGGCACTTGTAAATTGGTGTAATAATTTAGCTAAATGATAAATAGATAGTGAGGTTGATATCCATGAAATGTTCATGGATTACTTGATAATTTATATATAAATAGTGCAATGAATAAATGAATTATGTTAATGTATGAATGAGACATTAGTTCTCATTATTGTAGAAAGGAAAAGTATTTTGAGTACAATGGTATATGAGAACCATTATTGTGAAATGTGATCAATACAAATGATATAATGAATAAATATATGAATTATGATGAAGGTAAAATTTATGTAGAAATGTATTTTAAAAATTTATACTTCTGTTAGGAATATAATTGAAATGTTATAAATTATAATTGGAATTTTTCATGAAATAATGAAGTCATAAAAAAACAATATATTAACATTTAATGGTACTATGTGCCCATGTATCGCCTAGACACGTGTGTCAGATTGGATAGATTGGCATGCCAATAGGGTGTTATTTTAGCAGTACTGCGTAAGGCTTTATGCCTATATTTATGGCTTTATGTCCGCACTCATGGCTTTTATGCCTGATTATATGTTATCATGGCTTTTTAGCCATACTAACTGCATACGTGGTTGACATTCCGCGTCCCATGGTATGACGGCCTGAGGCACCGCGATGTCCAGTGCCAATGACTTGTTATCCAGTTTAGTCAACCTATCATAGGTTACCTGGGCAGTGTAATTTATTGAAATTATTTAAGAATATTATTAATTAAAAACATTAGAAAGTATTGAATGAAATGAGAAAAAAGATTAGCAATGGAAACATAACTAAATCAAGTAGTACAAATGAAATTTTCAGAATTGTAGGAACAAAAAATACAATACTCCTAGAATTAATTTGTATATCGAATATTATTACTGTATAAACTCGGCACTTTCAAAGAGGGACAAAATAGAATATAAGATAGTTGATATTAGAAATATCATACCAAATTTAGTTGATACTCGAGGATCTAAATTACACTTTAGAATTATACTTCAATCTTTCTTATTTGTACATATTATTTTCTTGTTATATTATTGTACCAGTAAGCAGAAATGCTTAGCGCGATGGATTTGTTTCCTTCGCGTAGGTACAGAAGCTAAAACCAAGTGGACATTTGACTGGGATTATCGAGTTAAGATCTGCAGAAATGTCAGAAGTGTTCAAGTTATCACCTCCTCAGCAATGCATGTAGATAGGGCTCACAAAAGTTATTTTATGTTTTTATAATTAGTTATTAATTGTAATGTAAATTATGATATTGTAATTAATTTGTACATCATGTAAATTGTAAATTTATGAAATTAGCTTATAAATCATGTAAATTATGAAGTTTGAGAATTTTGATATATAAATTGAGTATGAATGGATATGTATGCAAATGAGTTGCAAGAATTGAATGTGTGATGAGATGATTATGAAAATAACTGATGAGATTTTATTGTGAAAATATTGTTGAAATTTCAAGCAGGTGAATAGTAAAATACGCCAAATGATAATAAAAACAGGGGAAACTCCGCTGGTTTCTCCATAGAAAAATAATTGATATTACAATATAACGAGAACAAAATTTTTAAAGGAATAAAGTAAGATAAAATAGGGTGTTTCGGCACCGTGTAACATCCTCACTTTAGCTAGTCAGTACAGTCTACTGTTCCGATGATCAATGTCGGTCTAGGCAGCTAGAACGTTTGAAATTATAAATAGACTAGAGTGAGTAGTTATAAAGAAACTAAATAATGCTCATAAAAATTAAGGAAAAATTTTTAGAAACAAAATACACTAAGGTTAAACGAGCCAAAACCCCAGGGATGAGTAACCCGAAGGGGAAGTGATGGTGAAGGCCGTTAGCAACCCTAGACCTAGAGGAAAAATTATAAAATAATTTTTGGGACTCCAGAAAAGGGTCATTGAGATTCCTATGGCATTAGAATCCCAAGGAAATACTTAGAAAAATTTTTCTATCGGTACACACAATTTTGGCTCGATAAGCCAAATGGAGGGCATTTTGGTCATTTCGTCTTTAGAGATGATTTTTGGCCAACTTGTCCAGTTAAATAAATAATTTATATAACATAAAATATGATTAAATGTTATTAAAAATTTAATTGAAATTAAATAGACAAGAAATGGAGAGAAAATGAAAGAAAATAAAATTATGACATCATAATGATGTCATTAAAATTCTCTCAACCAATTCAATGTTGACACATGGCATAAGCTTATTTAAAAGAGACCAAATGGGCTGAAAATGAAAAAAAAAAATCAGAACTCTCTCCCTCATCTTCTTCTTGCCGTCACTCTCCCTCCATAGCCAACCTTGAGCAAGCTTTTCAAAGCCTGATTTCCCTAGCTTTTGTCCCACTAAACCCTATATTCCCAACACAAAAATGTATTCTTACACCTTGGAGAGTCTTTTGGGAGCAAAAAAAAAAGGAAAAAGAAGAATCCTAGCAAGTGGGAAATCTCACTCCATTAGAGGTTTGTGACCTAACCATGGTTTTCATTCTGAATTCATGTTTAAGGACTATGAATGAGTGCAAATGATAAAGAAATTGATAAAATACCAATTGTATGCCATCCCTAAATTTTGGCAGCCTTGGTTGGGGTATGATTGTGATGAGTTTTATGGAGCTAACATGCTAGTATGGCTGCCCTTAATATGCATCTTGTAAGTGGAGTGATGAAATGCAATGATAATGCATGGTTTGTGATGTTTGAGTTAGGGTTTGGGATGGAAATGAGACTTTGGTCATGTAATGATGAAAGTAGGTTTTAATGGTCAATTAGTGACCATTTGGTTCTGTTTAAATAAAAAATGAAGTGAATTGTGTAGTGGGATTGGAGTTTGGTGTGGCTACCCTTGGTGACCTGCAGGATTGGGCATGAGTCCAGTAGGTTTGGGTAGCAATAACTGGAATTGCAAGGGCTCAATTGGTGCAAGGCTAATTGGACATGAAACTAGACACATAATGGCACAACTTTGGTGAAGAAACCATACCCAGAAAACCAAACCAAAGTGACCAAAAGATTGCCCTAATCCGAGTGACCTGCATTCTGCCTGGGCAAAATGACCAAATGAATAGTGTTTAGTCATTTGCCCATAACTCAGTGTAGAATTGCCCAATTGACCTGAAATTTTACCAAAAACGAGCTGAGATATTGACCAACAACTTTCATGAAGAAACCTAACCCAAATTATGATCATAACATATTCAAAAAGTGACCTGAATCACTGCTCCTAACACTATAGATTTAGTCAGTCCAGAAATTCTGGGAAAATCATAATCCGGCCAGTTGTGGTTTTTGGGCCATAACATGAGCTACAAAACTCCAAATGGAGTGATTCGAAAAAGGAACTGCAACTACACAAAATAAGGAACAACTTTCATGTTGATCATTTTACCAAATTCCCACTACAAAAATAACTAATGGAACAGTAAACACAAAGCTTGAAAACTGAAAATTCTGTCCAATTAACATTAAGCTTAAAAATGGTATTGGCAACCAATACCAGCAATTTGAGAATGCAAAATGTGGTATGTTGGGAGTATTAGAACTAATGTACCTATTACCTATGCAAAAGTCAACATTTTAGTTGACTAATGAAATGAATAGTAACACCTAAACTTAAATTTCTAAAATTATGCAATTTAAAAGTGTAACATGCCCTAGTACACCTAGCAAGATTGGTTTGGATAGCTTGGCATGGCAATAGGGTTCTGTTAGCAGTATTGCATATGGCTTCATTTCATTCTGTGTTTCATGGCTTCCTATGCCATTCTGTGACATAATAGTCTTTGGCTATATTATTTGAGTTGTTACACTCGGGTTTTATCCCTTATAATTATTACAGCTTATTAGCTGTTCTGTTGCACACCGGGAGACACAATGTGACCGATGGTGTGGTCGTCCAAGGTACTTAGTACCCAGTGCCAATTTACCTGTTTATCCAGTCCAATCGACTAGTATGGGTTACTCGGGCAATGATAATAAATTTTACCAAATTTTAATCGAATAATACTGCAATAAATATCAGAAATTAAGTCTACCCAAAAATGAAATCATACATTCTGCATAATTATTTTATTTTATTTATTTTATTTTATATTATCACCACTAAGCAGAATTGCTTAGCGCGTCGCTTTTGCCACGCGCAGGTACTGGAGACTTAGCTGGGGAGCCCAATAGACATCAAACCGGGTGAATTTTCAGACCTGCATTCGGAGTCTAGAGTCACCTCACATCTGCAGTGCTTATGGTAGGACATTAGGACTTTGGGTAGCATTTTGTATTTTGCATTTTGTATTAGTTTTGGATTGTTACTATAAACTCTTGTAATTATGTAATAATGTAAATATATGAAATTTTATGTTATTGAAATTTTCTGTATAATGTATGTTGATAAATGAAATGTTGAGAAATATTTATGAATATGTTTCAAGTGATGAAGTGAACAGCAAAGTTTTGAAAATAGTATTGAGATTTTGAGATTGATTTGAAATGTGTGTAATGGAGTTCTGGATTTGGAAATTATATTGGAAGTGTCTTTTAAATAGGTTCAGAAGAACTGTTTTTCCAATTTACAGCCGACACTCTGCCGGATTTTTAATAAAAATTTTGAAAAAATTCAGATTTATCAAAAATTGTAAATAAATGAATTAAAAGGGATAAATTGTAATTAAAATATGAATTGGTGCTCCGGCACACTGAGTGGCATAACTAGCTTGGCTACACTGTAGACGGGTAAGGGGTGTCACATTTAGTGGTACCAGAGCATCGGTTTAGGCATTTCTAGGCCTAGATAGAGTGCATACCATTGCATTGCATTTGTAAGTGTTGAGGTGACACTGATGCAGATCTGTTTATTTTCTTATTTTGAATAGGATATGGATCCTGCTTCGTAAAGAGCAGTTGATGAAGAGGTGGAGACTCGTGCCCCACCAAGGGCTGAATCCAGGGGCAGGGGAGAATCTGCTCCACCAGCAGCTGAGGCACCTGCCCAACCTCAGTTTGCACTATTTCAGTAAATGACCGAGTTTTACCGACAAATGATGGGGGCAATTCCACCACCACAACCACAGCCACAACCTCCACCAGCACCACAGAAGTCCCATCTGGAGAAATTACGAAAACATGGGGCTGTGGATTTCTTTGGGAAAAGGGAGGATGATCCCATGACAGCAGAAAACTGGTTGGATGGAACCATCAGAGTGCTAAAACAGCTTAATTGCACCCCTGAGCAGAACCTGGACGGTGTTGTGTCTCTACTTCAGGATGATGCATATCAGTGGTGGGGCATAGTAACTAGTGAGGTGCAACCAGAACGGATCACCTGGGAATTCTTTCTCACAGAGTTCAGGAAGAAATATGTTAGCAAAATACAATTTAGAAGAGCGAAGAAGAGAATTTATCAGTCTAAAATAGAGGCAATTGTCAGTGGTTGAGTATGAGCGTGAGTTTGTTAGACTGAGCTAGTATGGGAGGGAGATAGTCCCTTACAGAGGCAGATAGGTGCAGAAGGTTCGAAGAAGGGCTCAATGACAATATCAAAGTCATGATAACAGCATTGGAGATTACGGATTTTGCTAAGCTAGTTGATGCTGCAATGAAAGTAGAAAGGGTCCGAATAAATGAACAAAATAGAAAGGAAAGACAGCAGAAGAGGGGTCCGGGTCAGTCCAGTACATTTTCTGCTCCTAGTAAGAAGAGTAAGGCTCCTCCTGCTCAGAGTTTAGGACCACCACAGGGTCAGGGTCAGTCTCAGGAGCCCAGACTATAGTTCACACATAGGAGAGGCCAGTCTACACCATCAGTGGGCAGCTCTCCAAGGACGGTGTTTAGGGGACCAGCCCCAGCATCTTCTACCTATTCGTACTGCTAGAAGTGGCATAAGGGGGACTGTTGGCAAGTGACCGGTGCATGCTTATGGTGTGGATCTATAGAACATCAAATCAAGAATTGTCCGAGGAGAACTACTACAGTTGCTCCAACACAAGCTGACAGACCTGCTCCTGCACCACAAAGGGGTAGGAAGCCCGGTAAATCTGAGGCAGCTGGTCCATCACTGAGGCCTACATCCGAGTCAGCTGAGAGGCCAGATACTAGATTACCTGCTAAGGCCTATGCCATCAGAGCTCAGGAGGAGCAAGATGCCCCGGATGTCATCAGGGGTATGTTTTCCCTCTACAACACTTCTGTGCATGCATTGGTGGATCCAGGATCCACTCATTCCTACATTTGCATCTAACTACCCATAGAGAGGGGAGTTCCAGTAGAGGAGAGTGATCAAGACATTCTGGTCACAAATCCACTAGGCCACAGTGTGGTAGTGAATAAGGTGTATAAAGGTTACCTGTTGAGGATTCAGGTCTATGAATTCTCGGCAGACCTAATTGAATTGCCCTTCCACGAGTTTGATGTGATTTTGGGTATGGACTAGTGTCACGTCATCAGAAAATAGTTGATTGCAAATTGAAGAGGATTTCTCTGAAAACTTCTAAGGGTAATGAGATCATTATTGTGGGTGAAAGGACAGATTTACTGTCAAATGTTATCTCAGCCACAGTTGCAAGAAGATTGATGAGAAAAGGCTGTGAAGCTTACCTAGCACACGTGGCTGATACTAGGCAGGCTAAGCAAACCTATGTGATATACCCACAGTAAGAGACTTCCCAGATGTATTTCTTAAAGAGTTGCTTGGTTTACCACCTAAAAGGGAAGTCGAGTTTGCCATTGAGGTAATGTCGGGTACTACACCAATTTCTATTACTCCTTATAAGATGGCACTCACTGAATTGAAGGAGTTGAAAATTTAGTTGCAGAAGTTACTCGATAAGGGGTTCATACGCCCCAGTGTGTCATCATGGGGAGCTCCAGTGCTGTTTGTGAAGAAGAAGGATGGAACTTTGAGATTGTGTATTGATTACCGGCAGTTGAACAAAGTAACTGTGAAGAATAAATATCTGTTGCCCAGAATTGACGATTTGTTTGATCAATTGAAAGAAGCCGGTGTATTTTCAAAAATTGATCTCAGATCAGGGTATCTTCAATTGAGGGTAAAGGATGCAAATGTGTCAAAAACTACATTCAGAACCCGGTATGGGCATTATGAATTTTTAGTGATTCCGTTTGGGTTAACAAATGCACCAGCAGCATTTATGGACCTTGTGAACTGTATCTTCATCCATATCTAGATCGGTTTGCAGTGGTCTTTATTGATGATATTCTGGTGTATTCCAAGACTAGGGAAGAACATGATGAACATTTGAGGATTGTTCTACAAACCCTGCGAGAAAAGAAGCTGTATGCTAAGCTGTCCAAGTGTGACTTCTGGATGAGTGAAATCTCCTTTCTTGGACACATAGTATCAGTTGCGGGGATTAGAGTGGATCCCAAAAAGATAGAAGTAGTGATGGAGTGGAAGCCTCCCAGAAATACAACTGAGGTCAGAAGTTTCTTGGGGCTAGCTGGGTATTATAGAAGATTTGTGAAGGGGTTCTCTCTTGTAGCTGCTCCAATGACCAAGTTGTTGCACAAGAATGTGAAATTTGGCTAGAACGACAAGTGCCAAGCTAGTTTTGAGAGGCTAAAGGCTATGTTGATAGAAGCACCAGTGTTAACACAGCCAGTGTCAGGAAAAGACTTCGTGATCTATAGTGATGCCTCACATAATGGGCTAGGGTGTGTATTGATACAAGAGGGGAAAGTGGTCGCCTATGCTTCTAGGCAGTTAAGGCCACATGAACAAAACTATCCTACTCATGACTTGGAGTTAGCAGCAATTATCTTCGCACTGAAGATATGGAGGCATTATTTATATGGTGAAAAATGCTACATCTATACAGACCACAAGAGTTTCAAATATTTGCCAACCTAGAAGGAGCTCAATCTTAGACAGAGGTGATGGATTGAGTTCCTAAAGGACTATGATTGTGTGATAGATTATCATCATGGGAAGGCAAATGTAGTTGCTGATGCTTTGAGTAGGAAATCCATCACAGCTTTAAGATCACTAAATGCTTGTCTGTCCTTAGCACAAGATGGAGCTATTTTGGCTGAGTTGCAACTGAGGCCAACCTTGCTACAGCAGATACAAGATGGGCAGAAGGCAGATGAAAAATTAATGGCCATTGTGGGTAAAATTCCAGAGGGAAAGGAAACTGAATATGAGGTGAAAGCAGATGGGTGTCTGTACTACAGAGGAAGAGTGTGTGTACCAGATGATGGAGAATTAAAGACTAGTATTTTGAAGGAAGCACACACTAGTGTTTATGCTATGCACCTGGAAAGCACAAAAATGTATAATGATTTGAAGCCTCATTATTGGTGGCCTGGTATGAAGAGGCATATAGCTGACTATGTGACTAAGTGTTTGACATGTCAGCAAGTTAAAGCAGAACATCAAGTTCCATCAAGATTGCTACAGCCTATAAGCATACCTGAATGGAAATGGGACCGGGTCACTATGGATTTTGTTAGTGGTCTACCTCTCACCCAGAAGAAGCATGATGTAGTATGGGTGATAGTGGATAGATTGACGAAGTCAGCACATTTTCTGCCAGTTAGGATTGACTGCTCACTAGAGAAGCTAGCAGAATTGTATATCAGCGAGATAGTTAGACTGGACGGAATCCCACTTTCCATCATATCTGACCGAGACCCAAGGTTTACATTGAGATTCTGGAAAAGGTTGCAAGAAACCTTGGGCACACAACTCCGCTTTAGCATGACTTTTCATCCCCAGACTGATGGACAGTCAGAACGAGTAATCCAGGTAAACCTAGAAACTAATTGAATGTTCACAGTTAATAAATTGAAATGATAGTAATCATGTGAATTATGTGATAGATCTTGGAGGATATGCTAAGGAGTTGTGTCATTGAGTTTGAGAGGAGTTGGGATAGATACCTCCCACTGGCAGAATTTGCATATAACAATAGCTACCAAGGTAGCATTCAAATGGCTCCGTATGAAGCACTGTATGGAAGGAAATGTAGAACCCTAGTGTGTTGGACTGAATTGGGCGAAGATAAGCTGGTAGGACCAGACCTGGTGAAACAGACTGAGGAAAAAGTGAAGATAATCAAAGCTAACTTGAAGGTTGCCTTAAATAGACAGAAATCTTATGCCGACTTGAAGAGAAAAGAGATAGAGTATGCAATTGGTGATAAAGTGTTTCTCAAAGTGTCACCGTGGAAGAAAGTACTGAGGTTTGGGAGAAAGGGTAAGTTAAGCCCTAGGTTCATTGGCCCATATGAAGTCATTGAATGTGTGGGACCAGTGGCCTATCGACTAGCTTTACCACCAGAACTGGATAAAATCCATAATGTATTCCATGTTTCTATGCTGAGAAGATATCGCTTAGACCCTTCACATGTCATTTCCATGGAAGAGATTGAAATCCAATTGGACTTGACATATACAGAAGAACCTATACAGATCCTAGCACGGGAAGTGAAGGAACTGAGAAATAAACAAATTCCACTGGTGAAAGTGCTTTGGAGGCACCACAACACTGAAGAGGCAACATGGGAAAGTGAAGAGACGATGAGGCAATAGTTTACTCAATTGTTTGCATCAGGTAAATTTCGAGGATGAAATTTTTATTAGAGGAGAAGAGTTGTAACATCCTCACTTTAGCTAGTCCATACAGTCTACTGTTCCGATGATCAATGTCAGTCTGGGTAGCTAGAACGTTTGAAATTATAAATAGACTAGAGTGAGGAGTTATAAAAAAACTAAATAATGCTCATAAAAATCAAGGAAAAATTTTTAGAAACAAAATACACTAAGGTTAAATGAGTCGAAACCCTAGGGATGAGTAACCCGAAGGGGAAGTGACGGTGAAGGCCATTAGCAACCCTAGACCTGGGGGAACAATTATAAAATAATTTTTAGGACTCTAGAGAAGGGTCATTGAGATTCTTATGGCATTAGAATGCCAAAAAAATACTTAGAAAAATTTTTCTATCGGTACACACAATTTTAGCTCGTTAAGCCAAACGGAGGGCATTTTGATCATTTCGTCTTCAGAGATGATTTTTGGCCAACTTTCCAGTTAAATAAATAATTTATATAACATAAAATATGAATAAATATTGTTAAAAATTTAATTGAAATTAAATAGACAAGAAAATGAAGAGAAAATGAAAGAAAATAGAATCATGACATCATGATGATGTCATTAAAATTCTCCCAACCAATCCAATGTTGACACATGGCATAAGCTTATTTAAAAGAGACCAAATGGACTAAAAAATGAAAAAAAAAATCAGAACTCTCTTCCTCATCTTCTTCTTGCCGTCACTCTACCTTGAGCAAGCTTTTCAAAGCTAGATTTCCCTAGCTTTTGTCCCACTAAACCTTATATTTCTAACACAAAAAAGTGTTCTTACACCTTGGAGAGTCTTTTAGGAGCAAAAGGAAAGGAAAAAGAAGAACCCTAGCAAGTGGGAAATCTCACTCCATTAGAGGTTTATGACTTAATCATGGTTTTCATTCTCAATTCATGTTTAAGGACTATGAATGAGTGCAAATAACAAAAAAATTGAAGAAATACCAATTTTATGTCATCCCTAAATTTTGGCAGCTTGGTTGGGGTATGATTGTGATGAGTTTTATGGAGCTAACATGCTAGTATGGCTGCGCTTAATATGCATTTTGTAAGTGGAGTGATGAAATGCAATGATAATGCATGGTTTGTGATGTTTGAGTTAGGGTTTGGGATGGAAATGAGACTTTGGTCATGTAATGATGAAATTAGGTTTTAATGGTCAATTAGTAGCCATTTGGTTCTGTTTAAAAAAAAATGAAGTGAATTGTGTAGTGGGATTGGAGTTTGGTGTGGCTGCCCTTAGTGACCTGCAGGATTGGGCATGAGTCTAGCAAGTTTGGGCAGCAATAACTGGAATTTTAAGGGTTCAATTAGTGCAAGGCCAATTGGACATGAAAATAGACACATAATGGCACATATTTGGTGAAGAAACCATGCCTAGAAAACCAAACCAAAGTGACCAAAAGATTGCCCTAATCTAGGTGAGCTGCATTCTGCCTGGGCAAAATGACCAAATGAATAGTATTTAGTCATTTGGCCATAACTCAGTGTAGAAAGGTCCAATTGACTTGAAATTTTACCAAAAACAAGATGAGATATATACCGACAACTTTCATGAAGAAACCTAACCCAAATTATGAACATAACATATTCAAAAAGTGACCTGAACTCACTACTCCTAACACTGTAGATTTGGTTAGTGTAGAAATTCTGGAAAAATCATAATCCGGCCAGTTATAATTTTTGGGCCATAACTTGTGTTACAAAACTCCAAATGGAGTGATTCAAAAAATGAAATGCAAGTACACAAAATAAGGAACAACTTTCATGTTGATCATTTTGCCAAATTCCCACTACAAAAATGACTAATAGAACAGTAAACACAAAGCTTGAAAACTGAAAATTCTGTCCAATTAACATTAAGCTTAAAAATTGTATTGGCAACCAATACCAACAATTTTAGAATGCAAAATATGGTATGTTGAGAGTATTAGAATCAATGTACCTATTACCTATGCAAAAGTCAACATTTTAGTTGACTAATGAAATGAATAGTAACACCTAAACTTAAATTTCTAAAATTATACAATTTAAAAGTGTAACATGCCCTAGTACACCAAGCAAGATTAGTTTGGATAGGTTGGCATGCCAATAGGGTTCTATTAGCAGTACTGCATATGGCTTCATGCCATTCTGTGACATAATAGTCTTTGGCTATGTTATTTGAGTTGTTACACTCGGGTTTTATCCCTGATAATTATTACAGCTTATTAGCTATTATGTTGCACACAAGGAAACACAATGTGACCGATGGTGTGATAGTCCGAGGTACTTAGTGCTCAGTGCCAATTTACCCGTTTATCCAGTCCAGTCAACTAGTATGGGTTACTTGGGCAATGATAATAAATTTTATCAAATTTTAATCGAATAATACTGCAATAAATATCAGAAATTAAGTCTACCCAAAAAATGAAATCATACATTTTGCATAATTATTTTATTTTATTTTATTTTATATTGTCACCACTAAGCAGAATTGCTTAGCGCATCGCTTTTGCCACTCGCAGGTACTGGAGACCTAGCTAGGGAGCCCAGCAGACATCAAACGGGGTGAACTTTCAGACCTGCATCCGGAGTCCAGAGTCACCTCACATCTGCAGTGCATATGGTAGGACATTAGGACTTTGGGTAGCATTTTGTATTTTGCATTTTGTATTAGTTTTGAATTGTAACTATAAACTCTTGTAATTATGTAATAATGTAAATATATGAAATTTCATGTTATTGAAATTTTCTGTATAATGTATGTTAATAAATGAAATGTTAAGAAATATTTATGAATATGTTTCAAGTGATGAAGTGAACAGAAAAGTTTTGAAAATAGTAATGAGATTTTGAGATTGATTTGAAATGTGTGTAATGGAGTACTGGATTTGAAAATTATATTGGAAGTGTCTTTTAAACAGGTTCAGAAGAACTGTTTTTTCAATTTACAGCCGGCACTCTATCGGATTTTTTATAAAAATTTTGAAAAAATTCAGATTTATCAAAAATTGTAAATAAATGAATTAAAAGGGATTAATTGTAATTAAAATATGAATTGGTGCTCTGGCACACTGAGTGGCATAACTTGCTCGGCTACACTGTAGACGGGTAAGGGGTGTCACACACCAAATGTAGCACACCTTGCTCGGTTACATTGTGGACAGGTGAGGGGTGTTACACTTAGTGTGCAAGTTTTATATGCCAAAAAGAACTAGCTTGCTTTGTTTTTCGGACCCCCAAAAAATACCTTGGTATTCTTCGTCAAAAGCACTTTAATCCTGCAATTCTTAATTAACCAACCAACACCCACACTATTCCAAATAAATTCATCAAAGTGGCTGCCACATATGGCAATTTCATCATGTTTCAACAACTTTCTCCATACTTTACATTATGGAAACTTTGATTCAATACCAAATAAATTAATCTAATGCTAGAATTCATTTCAAGGTTGCTTAATCAGTTAAATTAACTAGTTAATTGGAGCAAAAATAAATTTTCCCCAATTCCTCTAATGTTGGCCGAACCATATCACAAGGAACCCTAGGTGGATTTTGTTGATTCATGCAAAATTCTTGTTGGTTTGTGTTTAGAATGTTAAAATCATGCTAAAAATAAAATTAAACCTAATTAAATCAAGTTACTTTCATGAATTCCCAAATTTCCATCAACTTCCATATTTAAACTTCCACATGAACCCTAACTTTCCTCTATCCCAAATCATGAAATTAACTAAGAAAAAGTGAAAATATATTGCATAGAATTTATTTGAAGTCAATTTACCTTGATTTGGAGTGAAAATTCAAGTTGAAAAATGGTGGTTCTCCTTCCTCCCTTTTCTTCCCTTATTAGGCCACCTCCTCTCTCTCTCCTTTCTTTTTATTTTCTGCATCCTAATATGAATTTTGAGATGTTTTATGGCTGCCATAATCATGTGCAAGTCACATGACAAGTGTTAGTTTCATCTTTGCCCTTAATCTTCCTTAAAATTACCATACATGTCATTTTCCAATTCTAATGCATTCTATTTGTTTCTTTTTGGTTTTCTTAAATTATTAATTCTTTATTATACCTTATTTAAGTCTTAATTAAGAGTCTTAATTAAGAGTCTTACAAGATCCTATATGAATTGGAGTAGCAAACAGATCCAAAACACTGATTTTTAGCTACTTACCAGGGGAGTCACTCATCGCCGGGACTTAAGCACATTTAACTATTTTCTAATCCATTTCTTTTGATTTCTTTCACCCTTAATTGACCAATTTAAGATTAAGTTATATCTCCTTTCCTTAATTTAAGGATAGTTCTAGATATTCCAGTCGTCTGAATAGATGTTAGTTGCTAGAACAGTGGAATATATATAACTACCTAAAGTGAAGGCATTACAGATACTATGCACTAAAGTCTCTCCATTACAAAGTCCTTATCCTAGCTGGGGCCACAATATATGTCCAACCCTAATTGCTTTGGATCATATGTCCTTATTTAAATTTTAATTCTTGATTAATAAGACTATCCATCAGAAACCCTTTTTTTACTAACTTTATCTGTTCTGCACAAAAACTTTACTTGTTAAGAACAATTTAGATAGCATAGGACTTTATCCTTATTTACGTAGGGTAATAGATTCCATCTTGACTAAACACACATCTCCACATACAGCTAGTCAGAGCCATCACAAACCTACATACCCATACATTGTACAAATATGTAAGTGGTATCAAACTCAAACCACCTAAATATGAGGTAACCAGGTTATCTCAAATCAAGAGACTATATGATTATGATCTAGATGACAATATATTGACAAGAGTAAACTCCATGTATATGTTATCCAAGCACCACTAGTTTGGCTTACTTATCTTGTAAGTGCTGTATTTGTCCTGACATCATAACGTCAGATCACATGAGACTCATCATTCAATTTTTATTAGTATCACATACCAATCCATGGAAACAAATAGAGGTGATAGTCTAGTTGGATAGATCATGTACAATTAAATATCCTTGACTATGAACTATTATTTTTAACACTTGTGTCAGGCAGTTCCATCACTCATATTCTTAACTCTTTAAGAATGGAACTTCCAACAAAGAGCTAATGGGATTGTTCAAATTAATAATAAATATTTTAGATTATATTAAACATTAATGCCATTTAAGGTAGTAAGGTTTACAATATACAATACAAAGGCATTGCTGTAGAGCTTACTACTAACAATCTCTCACTTGCACTAGAGCCAATAACTACAGTATATAGTACTCATCTTCTAAAGATGATTGTATAACTATTGTTAATCTATGGTTTAAGTGAAAGGATTAGGGAGGTTACCAGCCGAGGCTATCCTTGTAACACTCCTATATGCATAGCCTGGTATACTTCACTATTCCGGTGACCGATGTTGGTTCGGACAATTAAGAGGATTAGAGCCATATTTAAGACACCTAGAAAAGCCTTGAATGAAAATTAATGGTGATTACCAAATAGGTAAGTATAAATAAGAAAAACAATGCATAAAAAGTTAAATGAGCCGAGGATCACAGCGATGGGTGACCTTACGAGGAAGTGATTGCGAGGTCAACTATAATCCTAATTTTGAACTCAAAATTGTGACACCACGGTCCTAAGGACTATTGTGAACCTAGTGAAAAAGAGAAAATCTCAGAAAAGAGTTGATAAGTAGGTTAAATAATTAGGTCAGGACCCTAGAAAAAATACAGGATTATTTGCAAACCGGATCAATTCAGCGAGGGGAAAATTGGTCAATTCATCCCTAGAGGTGACTCCTGACCTAACTGTCCAATAAAATTGGAGAAATAAAAATTTCAGAATATAGAATTAAATTAAAGAATAATAGAAAAATAAAGGAAAAAGAAAAAGAAAAGAAAAAGGACTTATTACATCATCAAGATTACCTCACCCATGACATCATAAATGGATTTTTAAATTTGTTAAAAATTTGACTAAGTCAAATAAGACATAAAAACATAAAAATTAAAAGAAAAAAAAATCATTTCTTCTTCACCCCACCATTTCGCCGAACCTTGTCCCTCTCCCACCTCCATTGAAACCTCCATTAAAGCTTCGTTTCAAGCTTGATAAATCACTCAATTAACCCTAAATTTCCCAAATTCTCCTCATAAAACCTTGCTATCTTAACTTGGAAAGAAGCTTGATCAAGAAAAGAAAGAAGAAAAGTGGAGGAATTGAGAGTTGGAAATCTAAAGAAAAGGTTAGTGTTCTAACTCTTCATTTCCTAGTTAAATGCATACTCAGGTACTTGAAATAACTTAGAATTGTGAAAAAAAATCAAACAAAAACAAGCTTACTAGAACCCTAAGAAATTCGGCCATGATGTAATGAACTAGGGTTTGGTATGCTCAAGTTAAATTAGGCATGAAATTGAGCTTAATTAAGGTTGATTAAGTGATGTATGTAGAGAATTGGAGGTGAATTGAATAAATTCAAAAATTAGGGTTCTTGAGTTCTTGAAATTAGTAGAAAAATTAGAGAGAATGGTCAATTGATGCAATTGACCCTAATTGAGGTAAGAAATGGTCAATTGGGACCAATTGTGATGTGTTTGAATGAGTAAAAATGAAATGCAATTCGGATTAGTGAAGGGTCCCAATCTGGCAGTTTGACCTAGGTCCCTTTCAGGGACCAAAACTAAAATTCTGTTAACCCAATCGGTATGAGGCCAATTGGATATGAAATTAGACACATAATGCCACAATTTTCATGTAGAAACCATGCCCAGAAAATGACATTAAGTTAGTAAACAATTAGGCCAAATCCGGGTAATGTGCATTGCCACTATACAGAAATGACCAAATAAATAGTGTTTGTTCATTTGGCCATAACTTGGCGTAGGAAGGTCAAAATGACCTGAATTTTATACTGATGGAAAGCTGAGACATACCACTACAACTTTTATATAGAACATAAACCCAAATTCAGACCATAACCCATCCAAAAAGCGAGTTGCAATCAGCACACCAAAACTGCCAGAACTAAGAAAGTGCCCAGAATTCTAAGTTTGAACTAATCCGCCCAGCCTTAGAAAAATGACCATATCTTGGGCTACAAAACTTTAAATGGATTGATTCAAAAAGGGAATTAAAGATGAGACAATAAGGAACAACTTTTATGAAGAATACTTAAGAATACTTAGCCAAATTCTCACAGTAACTAGACCTATGAAACAGTGCAAGACAAGACACCAAAACTAAAAAATTGAATTTTCTCTTAGGAGACCTAGAAAATTTAAATGGCAATCAAGACCAACAAATTAGACACTCAAAATGTGGTATGTGGGTGTCATTGGAATTCACATACCTATTAAACTTGAGAAAGTCAATATTTTGACTTGAATAGTGACATGAATAGTGACCCTAAAATACAAATTTCAAAGAACGTTAATTTAAATATATTAGGGCTAGAATTTAGTAGACACAAATTTATTTATTAGATTTATTATAAGTTATGATACTGAAACACTATAAATTGTGTATTTCAGTTGAAAAGGCTACTGAGAAAGGAAAGAAAACATCGAGTCAAGGCCAAGAGGCGACTCGTACAAGGTTTGTGCATAACATATGATCTCTTTTTAAATTTTCTTTTGCAAATTGTGTTGAATAAATTATAAAAAATTAAATTATGACTTTATTTGTACTAAAAAATGTTATTGACAAGAAAAATGTATTATTGACCCAAAATGTTGAGAAAAAAAATTATATGCGAATAGTTGGTGAATGTTAAGAAAATTGTTAAAATATTTTGAAACCACAGTGTTATGACCAAATGTCTGAATGCCTCACTAGCTTGACTAGTGGGAGGAATTAGTTTTGTATTCCCTCTCTGGCTGAAGTGTTGCGGTGTATGCCAATAGAGGAAGAAATTTGAATGGGTACCCATAGATTTGAGCTAGCTAACCTTGGTATTCCTCATAAGCCTCTGGCTATTGAGATGAAAAATATATTAATGGCATGATAAGACTGTGTGTTTTTAATAAAAATTATTTTGTGACTTCTGAAGTGAAAATTTCTTTAACTAAAATTGCAAATTGTGTTTTGTATCAATTTAATGATTTCAGTACTGTATTTAGAATAATTGTGATTTAATATATGCATAAATTAGTATTTTTGTTATGTTGTGCACCACTGAGTAATTGTACTCAGCGATAGCTTTTTGTTGCTATCGCAGGCAGAGAAACTGATAAAGCAGCCGAGTAAGCTGCAAAGGACTGAAAGTACTTCACTTTGGATTTTTGTCGAGTATTGAATTATACTCTTTTGTACATATTTATTTTAATGTATATGACTGTATGTATGTTTTATAATTGGTTTTGAGCAGTTGTAAAGTAAATTGTAATAGTATTATTTTTAGATTTTATGTTGTAAATTAAACTTGTGGATGTAAAGTATATATTTTAAATGCAAATGTGATGAGTTGATTTAATTGTTTTGAAATATTGTGAATTGTGAAAATTTGAGTTGTGTTGATATATTGGAGGTTGGAGATTGTGATTGAAATTCATTTTGGAAGTGCTTTTTTTACAAGTTAAAATTTTTTTGTTTTTCTCAATTACAGATGACACTCTGCCAAAATTTCTACAAAATTTACTGAAAAAAAATCGTCAAAATTTTTACCTAACATTTAAACTCCAATTAAAAGTTTTAATAACTATTAAAAATGTTCGCCACCTTCAAAAAGAAGATAAAATTGTTTTAAAATCCCTTGTAGTGTATTTAATAGGTTATCGGTAGGCAAAGTTTGGTAATTCATTAAGTATACTGCAGGATCATGTTATTACTTACAGAGGAGTAAGGTGTGACATGTTTTAATGGTATCAAAGCAAATTTTTAAAGTATGTTTTGACTTGTGAATTTGCATAGTTTCTATGATAAGTACAACTGCTCAATGTCCTTATTTGATACATACAGTGCATTACATTATAAATATGAACTAATGGAGGAAAATCTCCTTGTGTTATTTGTTCAGGAGGTATAATACCCTTGAATTGACATGGAAGAAGGGGACCGTTCGGTTGAGCAATTTGTAGAGGCTGAGGCTGTCACACCTTACCCCTCTGTAAGGCATAACATGATCCCATAGTATACCTAATGAATTATCAAACTTTGTCTACTGATAACTCATTAAATACACTACAAGGGATTTTAAACCTTTTTTTATTTCTTTTTACAGTGGTGAGCACTTTTGACAGGTGTAAAATTTTTTTTTATCTGAAGTGAACTAATTAACAAATCTGAAGTAGCAATAATTTCTGTAAAAATTTTGGCAGAGTGCCATATGTATTTTGAATAAAAACAGGTCTTCAAAAACCTATAAAAAGCACTTCCAATATATTGCTTCAATTCTAAATTCCAATAACAGTTCAACACAATAAATTTTTCAACTCAATTCAACATCAATTTTTCAGTGTTTCCAAAAACTGAGATAAGAGAAATATATCAAAATATTTTTACAGGCCAAAACAATTTACAGTTTTAGTTTACAACTGCTCAAGACCAGTACAATATATACATACAGAGCACATACATTACAACAAAAACTATAAAATATAGTATACTCAATATACCCAGCGAAATCTCAAAATATAGCACAAGCAGCCTACTCTACTGCTCTGTCTGACTGTCTACCTGCGACAGCAATGAAAAAACTATTGCTGAGCCAATGTCTCAGTGGTGCACAACATTAAGAAAATACAATTTAAAACCATAAACCATAAATCGTATGAACTGTGGATACTTAAAATCATAGTTGAATTCAAAAGACAGTGAATGTCATAAAGAATTAAACTCCATTTCACAATATCACAATAAATATCAATAAATCACACACACAGCTTAATCATGTTTTCAAAGTCCAATTCATCCCAAAAGTCGATTGCTAGTGAGGAATAACATAGCTAGCTAGCAATAATATGAGTACTCATCCCAATTCGTCCTCAATAGGCACACACCTCAACACTTCAGCCAGAGAGGGAATTCAAAGCCAATTCATCCCACTGGACAAGCTAGCAAGAAATTCAATCAAATATGCAGGATAGCTATGGTTTCAAACCATTTACAATATTTTTCAATCAATAAGTATCCATCAAATATCATTCAAACAAAATTTCCACAATTTAAAACAATAACATACAAATTATCAAAATTTATTTCAATTGAAAATTCAAAAGAAATAACTGTTGTACGCAAACCTCTAAAGAGTAACCTCTTGGCCCTGACTCAGTATTTCTTTCCCCTTCCCTGATTTTTTGCTAACTGAAACACACAGTTTAAAGTGTTTCAGAACTCATTTAAACTGTCTCTAATAATAAGGTTCAATAATTAATTTATTTAATACTATTGCTTTCATTAGTCAACCTATTATGTTGACCTTTGATGCACTCTATTTAATGTTACTAATATATCACATTTTATAGTCCTTTAGTATTGGTATAAGTTACCAATTCCATTTTTAAGTGTAATGCATTTTATTCCAATTTATCTAATTTTTGTATGCAATTTTGACCTAGCCGAATGACCTAGTTCCCTCAATTATCGATTTCTGGTCCAACTTACAAACTTGTAGTTCTATGTCTTAGTAAACTTTTGCCACAAATTTTAGGTCATTTGGAGTTTACTAGACCAAGTTATGGTCATTTTACTATTGCTGGTCAGATTGCACTAAAATGGTAAACTTAGGTCATTTCTGGTTCTGGCAGTTTTTATACCCGAAATTATGCAAGCATTTTGACTTGCTTATGGTCATTTCTGAGTTTTGGTGTCTTCATAAGAGTTGTAGCTCTTTGTCTAAGCTAGACATGGTATAAATTTCTGGTCAATTGGAACTGTTTGAGTGAGTTATGGCCAAAAAATTAACTGCTGTCCAAATGGTCAATTTTCAGGTTTGCAAAGTCACTAATCCGAATTTGGTCAATTCTCATGTCACTTTTTAGACAGAATTTGGGTAGGTTTTCTTCATAAAAGTTGGCACATTTTGTGCCTAGTTTCACCTTCAATTGGCCTCATACCAATTGGAGTCACACACTTAGGGTTGTAGGATCATTTGCACACTGCCCTCTACATGCCTTTCAAACACCAAATCAAACACATATTTACCAACTACATTTTCACTTCCCCAAACCATTCTGCATTTGGCACTAACCATAACCATTCATTACCTTACATTATAGGTCAACTTGGACAGAATATAACAATTTCACAATACACTAAATGCAATCATAATTCACAAAGTCCAAACCCAACAATATATACACATAACCACTTCTAATTATTACACATAACTTCCATTATCAAATTACACATTTATTCTCTATTCAATCATACACATAAGCTGCCACTTTTAGTACCACAATTCAAAAAACTTTTCATGAATTTAAACACTTCAATCTTTGTCATGAGGCTGCCAAAATAATACACATACATATCAACTTCCATTTTCATTTTTCAAACTTACAAATCAAACTTTATACATGGAAATCAACTCTAATACATTTAAACACTTAATTCAAACCTCAAACTACCACTTACATGTAGATACAAGTTACACATATTGAACTACCATGGCTGCCGAAATGTAATATCATCCTAACCCACCAAACTTCAACTTTCCTTCCATAAATCTATTCACCACAACACCCACACAAGCTTTAATGAAGAAAAGGATGAAGAAATGGACATGTACCTCAAGTGGAGCTTGTCAAACCTCTTTAAACCTCTCCCTTTTTGCTCTCAAATGGCTGCCCAAGTTGTATAGACCAACTTTGATGAAGACACTTGCAAGAAATTGTTGCTTGATCATGGGAGCATGGAGCATGCAAATGGGGCGACAATGGTGATTTGGAAGGGAATTTGGTTTCGACAAGGAGAGCTTTTGAAGAAGAAATGGTGTTGCAGAATGTTAGTGGGAAAATTCTGGTTTTTTAATGCTTCAGATATTCCATAGTGGTCCACTAAGTGATTAAAAAATCTAAGTTAATGTTAACTTTCATTTATTCAACATTATACCCATAATTTTCCTTATTTATACAACATATAATATTTCATTTTTTTCATGGCATTTTCAAACTTTATTACCATTTATTTTTAATGGACATTTAGGTCAAAAGGCAACTTGGGGTATCAAATAACCAAAATGCCCATATTCGGGTTGTATTCCCGATTTTTCGGTAGCACCGATTTTTGTCGGTTTCTCGATTTCTCATTTTTCTTTGTACTACTTAATTAATTTTTCTTTGACATTTCTAATGTCATTTATAATTCAATAGACATTTATTTAAGTCTTAAAAATATTTTCTAGGGTTTCCCATGGTCTAGGGCTAGTCAACGGTCCACGCCGCAACTTCCCAATGCGGTCACCCATCACTACAGTTTTCGACTCGTTTAACTTGGTAACATTTCATTGCTATTATTTTTCTTTGTTTTTCTTGTATTTTCCTCAATTGTATTTCATTATTTCATGTCTCCTTACCAATATTTAAGTATAATTCTAAGCATCCTAGCTGTCCGGACAGACACTAGTCACCAAAACAGTAAAATGCACTACCGAACATAGGGGTGTTACAGAGGCACAAGGGGAAGCCCCAACTCTTCAAAATGTGAGTGGATCAGTGGCACCAGCCCCACCAATGCCGCAGTTTCCTGCACAATTTGCCCAGCAGATAGCTACGATGTTCCAACAGATGGCTGAAAGCCTGCCTACTCAAACTCCACTTCAGATACCTGCAGTGCAACCTCTACCTCCAGCTAGGCAGTATGACAAGCTAATTATGTATGGGGCTATAGAGTTTAAGAGTACAATGGACCCTTTAGAGGCAGAACAGTGGTTGGAGAGAATGGATAGAGTGTTTAAGAAACTGCACTACACAGACGAGCTAAGATTTGAATATTCAGTGTCACTGCTGCAAGGGGATGCGTATGATTGGTGGAAAACCATCCCCCATAGTTTGGTGGAACCACCAGTGCTGTCATGGGACAACTTCCTCAGAGACTTCAGATAAAAATATGTCCCAGATGCTTATGTGGACCTAAAGCTATAGAAGTTTTTAAGCCTGAAATAATGAAGTAGATCAGTGGCAGAATATGAAAGGGAGTTCTCCTGCCTGAGCCACTATGCAGGGAGTCTACTTTCTACCAGCAGAGAAAGATATAAGAGGTTTGAGACCGGTTTGAAGGCCAGTCTGAGGATACAAGTGGTCGGATTCAAACATAATAACTTCTCTGAGCTTATCTCTCAAGAACTTGAGTTAGAAAGAATTGAGTTAGAAGCAACAACGGGGAAAGAGAAAATAGAGAAGACAGAGAAATCAGAAAAGAAGAAAAATAGAAAGGCAGTGGATTAAAGTTCCAGTGGTGCTACTGGTAAGAGAAAGAATTTTGGGGGATCAAGCAAAGGTAGAAGGTCTGGTAGGGGTAGATTTTCTAGGCAGAGACCCCTTTGGTCTAGTCAGTAGAAGACCAGGAGTTCTCACCTTCCCCACCCTTGTGAGACATGTGGTAAGACCCATGGTGGGATATGTTATTGGGCTTCGGCAGCCTGTTTTAACTGTGGGGGTACGGCACATCTCGCTAAAGATTGTACCAGTACTCATAGTTTTGGGCCACCTCATACTACTGCAGAAGGATCTATTCAGAGTTCTGCTACCAGAGGTTCACAACCAGTTAGCATAGGTAGGGGCAGAGGTTGGGGTAGCACTTCAGGTAGTCAGAGTACAGTAAACGATTCAGAATAAGGTAGTGCTCTGGCTAGAGTCTACACAATGAGATAGAGAGAAGAGGCTGAGACTTCTGACATTGTGGCCGGTACCTTCTCCATCTCTGATCAAGATGTATTTGTACTATTTGATTTGGGTTTTACCCATTCCTATGTTAGTGCTAGTATCGTTAGTCTTCTTACTGTCCTGTGTGTCAAAATGGATTTTGAGGTGCTAGTAACAAGTCCATTGGGACAAGAGGTCATAGTCAACAGAATGTATAGAGATTGTCCTTTGGTGATCCAAGGATATATTTTTCTATCCGATTTGATAAAAATGCCCTTCAGAGATTATGATATCATCTAAGGCATGGATTGGTTAGCCAAGCATCACGCCATGATTGACTATAGACTGAAGACAGTCACTTTTGGTCTCCCTCTGAATAGTGATGTGGTAATGTAACACCCCTATGTTCGGTAGTGCGTTCTACTGTTCCGGTGACCAGTGTTATCCGGACAGCTAGGATGCCTAGAACTACACTTCGTTATGAGTGAGGAGACATAAAATAATGAAATACAAGAAGAGAAAACACAAGAAAAAAGAAGGAAAAATAATAACAAAGAAATGTAGCCAAGTTAAGCGAGCCGAGAACCCTAGCGATGGGTGACCGCACCGAGAAGTCACGGCGTGGACCGTTGACTAGCCCTGGACTGCGAGGAACCCTGGAAAATATTTTTAGGACTTAAAGAGACATCAATTGAAATATAAATATCATTAGAAATATCAAAGAAAAATTAAATAATTAGTACAAGAAAAAGTGAGAAATCAAAAAATAGACAAAACCCGGTGTTACCGAAAAATCGGGAATGCAACCCGAACAGGGGCATTGTGGTAAATTGACATCCTTAATTGTCTTTTGACCTAAATTTTCATTAGAAATAAATAATATTACACTTAGAAAATATAATGAAAAATTAAATTGGTGGTATATAAAGTAAATAGCAAAAATTATGTGTTTAATGTGGAATAAATGAGAATTAAACATATAAAATGAATTAATTTGTGTGAGTGGACCACTATGGAATAAATTAAGAGCTAAATGGTCAGGTGTACACCTATTATACAATCTGCATCTTCATCTCCCTCACTTGGTTCATCGATGCGAAATGAAGAATTGAAAACCTCCATTGCCGTTTTGCATAAAGCTTCATCAACCTCCTTCAATTCACCTCCAAACACCTAGGTTGTTTCATTAAAGATTACCTCCACTTCACAAGGAAGAGTTTGATAGCAAAATCAAGGAAGTTTAGTGAAGGTTTAACAAGTCCTAACAATAGATAAGTTTGTATTTTTGAATATTGCTTTGTTAAAGTTTGAAAACATGTTATGGGTGTTTGCTTTGTGAAGAAATTTTAAAGTTTTGAGGAGTTCTTAATATATCCAATTTTGGACAGGCATGGAGTTCTATATTTAATGAAGTATTCTTACATATATTTGATGTGAATTTATGTTGACTAGGGTGAATTAATGTCCTAGTAAGTTATTTCCATGTATATGTGGTGATTGTGCATTTGGAATTGAAGTGGAAGAAACTATGGGGAATTTTGGCAATGTGAAGCATTCGACAGCCTTGAGACTCCTTGATGAATGTTTAAATTCATGAAGATATTGGGTGAATTGTGACATTGAGGATTGATGAATATGTATATAAATTGGTTGTGGAAATTGTATGTAATAATTAGGAGTGTTTATGTGTACATATTGTTGTATTTGGACTTTGTGAATTAGTGTTTCATTTGGTGTATTGAGGATATTGTATTCTGCCCAAAGTGACTTTATTGTGAAGTGATAAATGGTTTTGGTAGTGTACCAAATCAGAATTGGTAAGAGAGATGGACTTATAGCAAGGTAATGTGTAATTGCTAGATGTTTAAGTAATGTATTTAAGGACAGTGTGCATTTCAGCCTATAACTTTATGTGTGTGGCTCCAATTGGTATGAGACCAATTGGAGGTGAAACTAGGCACAAAATGTGCCAACTTTCATGAGGGAAGCATACCAAAATTCTGTTTGCAAGATAGCTTGAAAAATGACCAAATCCAGATTAAGTGCAAGTGAGGACTGAAAACTGACCATTTGGGCAACAGTTAGTATTAAGGCCATAACTCACTCAAAACAGGTCCAATTGACCTGAAATTTAAACCATGAATAGTTAAGAGCCATATCTACAAGTCTTATGAAGATACTAAAGCCCATAAATGACCATAAGCAAGTCAAACAGCTTGCACAAGTTCGGGTCCAAAAACTGGCCGAACCAAAGTTGACCAAAATTGACCTAAAATGACCAAATTTGATGCCATTTGACCAGCAATAGTAAAATGACCATAACTTGGTCTACATAACTCAGAATGACCTAAAATTTTTCCCCACTTTCCATAAGACATAGATCTACAAGTTTGTAGTTTTGACCGAAACCCGAAAATTGAGGGAACTAGGTCGTCCAGCTAGGTCAAACTAGTATCCCGGAATCCAACAAGTTGCAATAAAATGCACTAAACAAGGAAATGAAATTGGTAACATGTACCAACCCTAAAAGACTATCGAATGTGACATATTAGCGACACTAAAACCTAATTTACCTTGAACGCATCGAGGGTCGATATATTAGGTTGATTAAGCAAATAATAGCTTTCAGTGAATTACTTATCAAGCATTATCGATAGAGACAGTTTAATTTAGTACTGAAACACTTCAAATTGTGTTTCTCAGTTAGTAAAGACTCAGGTAAAGGGAAGGAAACACTGAGTCCGCATCAGAGGCGATTATCGAGGTTTGTGCACAACAACTATTTCTTTTGAATTTTTCAATTGAAATGAATTATGACTATTTGTACATTATTATTTTAAATTGTGGAAATGTGTTTGAATGGATATTTATTGCTTGAAACTGTGTAAAATTGTTTGAATGATATTGATGGATACTTATTGATTGAAAAGCATTGGAAATGGTTTGAAACCACAGCTATCATGTATACTGATTGTATTCCTCACTAGCTTGTCTAGTGGGACGAATTGAATTCCCTCTCTGGCTGAAGTGTTGAGGTGTGTGCCTGTTGAGAACGAATTGGATGAGTACTCATATTTTTGCTAGCTAGCTATGTTATTTCTCATTAATCATTGACTTTTGGGATGAATTGAATACCTCATTAGTCATCGACTTTTGGGATGAATTGAACTTTGAAACATGATTAAGCTGTGTGTGATTTATTGATTTGTATTATGAGATTGTGAAATGGAGTTAAATCCTTATTGACATTCACTGTCTTTTGAAGTTAACTATGTTTTGATCTCTGAGATTTATTATGATATTGTGTTAAATTCCTTCTGACACTCATTGTCTTGAATTTAACTATGATTTTACATATCCATCATTTAAATGAATTATGAATTGTGATTTAAAGTTGTATTTGGTTAATGTTGTGCACCACTGAGACATTGTCTCAGCGATAGCTTTTCATTGCTGTCGCAAGTAGACAGATAGACAGGGCAGCAGACTAGGCTGCTAGTACCTCCAGCGAGAGATTTTCGGGTATAACGAGTATACCACATTTTGTATTTTGTACTGTAATGTATGTTCACTGTATGTACATATTGTTTTTGGTTTTGAGCAGTTGTAAGTTCAAATTGTACCTTGAAGTTGTAAAATAATTATGAGTTATTTTGGCTTGTAAAACAATTGTATTATATTTCTTTTGTTTCAGTCTTTGAAAAATCACTGTGGATTTGAGTTGAGAAAAATGTTGTGTTGAGAATATGTTGGAGTTGAGATTTGGAAATATATTGAAGTGCTTTTACAGGTTTTCTGAAGAATTGTTTAATCCAAAATACAGATGGCACTCTGCCAAAATTTTTACAGAAATTCCAAATAATTCAAATATGTTAGTTCTATCACTTCAATTCGAAAAGGTTTTTAATACCTGTAAATAGTGCTCACCACTGTAAAAGAAGTAAGAAAAGTTTTTAAAATCCCTTGTAGTGTATTTAATGGGTTATCAGTAGACAGAGTTGGTAATTCATTAGATATACTATGGGATCATGTTATGCCTTACAGAGGGGTAGGGTGTGACATGTTTTAGTGGTATCAGAGCAAAGTTTTTAAATTCTATTTCCACATGTTACTTGAATATTCTTTCTTTATAGTACAATTGCTCAATATCATTGTTTGATACATACAGTACATTACATTATAAATATGCACTAACGGGAGGAAATCTCCTTGTGTTAATTGTTCAGGAGATCTAAAATCCTCGCATTGACTATGGAAGAGGGTGATCGTTCAGTCAATCAATCTATTGAGGCTGAGGTGCAAGGGGATGCCCCGGGCCTACATAATGTCAGTGGTTCAGCAACACCAGCCCCAGCAGTACCGCAGTTTCCTACTCAGTTCGCTCAGTAGATGGCTGCAATGTTCCAACAAATGACTGGTAATGTGCCTACTCAAGTCCCAATACAGACACCAGTGGTACAACCATAGTCTCCTACTATGCAGTATGACAAATTGATGAAGTATGGGGCTACAGAGTTTAAGGGGACAGTAGATCCTCTAGAAGCTGAACAATAGTTAGAAAGGATGGATAGGGTATTCAAGAAATTGCATTGCACGGAGGAGCTCAGATTTGAATATTCAGTATCTTTGCTACAGGGGGATGCTTATGACTAGTGGAAAACCATTCCCCAGAGTCTGGTAGAACCTGCAGTGTTAACATGGAATAACTTTCTCAGGAAATTCAGACAGAAATATGTCCCTGATGATTATGTAGACCAGAAGTTATAAGAATTCCTAAGTTTGAAATAGGGGAGCAGATCAGTGGCTGAGTATGAAAGAGAATTTTCCTACTTGAGCCATTATGCAGTAAGTTTACTTGCTACCAGCAGGGAGAGATGCAAGAGGTTTGAAACCGGCTTGAAGCCTAGTATCAGATTACAAGTAGTCGGCTTCAAACACAATAACTTCTCTGAACTTATTTCTCAAGCTCTAGAGTTAGAAAGAATTGAGTCTGAAGCTGCTCCTGAGAAAAAGAAATCAGAGAAGACAGAGAAAGAGGGAAAATCTGTAGAACAGAGTTCCAGTGGTCCTACTGGAAAGAGGAAGAATCATGGGGGACATGGCACAGGTGGCAAGAAATCTGGTAGGGGAAGATATTCAGGACAGAAGCCTCCCCTATCTGGTCAGCAGAGTACCAGAGGTTCCTACCCTCCCCGCCAATGTGAGACATGTGGAAGAAATCATGGTGGGATCTGCTACAAGGCTATTGGAGCCTGTTATAACTGTGGAGGCACAGGACACTTTGCCAAGGACTACACCAGTAGTCGCAGAGTTGGACCACCTCCTACTACTGCAGAAGGGTCAGTTCAGAGCCCTGTCACTAGAAGTTCACAACCACCCAGCAGAGGTAGAGGTAGCCCAGCAGGCAGCCAAGGCACAGTGAAACAATCAGAGCAAGGCAGTGCTCCAGTCAGAATGTATGCAATGAGACGAAGGGAAAAGGCCGAGACACTTGATGTTGTGGCTGGTACCTTCTCAACTTTTAATCAGAATGTGTTTGTGTTATTTGACCCAGGTTCTACCCATTCTTATGTGAGTGCTAGCATCATTGATTGCATTGCTGTTCCATGTATACAAATGGACTTTGAGGTGCTAGTAACAAGTCCACTAGGACAGGAAGTCAGGGTTAATAGAATGTATAGAGATTGTCCTTTGGTGATCCAAGGACACAATTTTCTGTCTGATTTCATTGAAATACCCTTCAGAGATTATGATATCATATTGGGCATGGATTGGTTAGCTAGGCATCATGCCATGATTGACTGTAGGCTGAAGACAGTCACTTTTGGCCTTCCTCAGTACAGTGATGTGGTAATACATGGGGAAAGGCAGTTATTGCCATCAAACATCATTTCATTGCACTAGCTAGAAAAATGATCGAGAAAGGGTGTGAAGCATATTTGGCACATGTGGCGGACACCCAAGTGGGAGTTCGGCATTGAAGGACATCCCTACAGATATGACTTTCGGATGTGTTTCTGATGAATTGCGTGATTACCTCGGAAAGAGAAGTGCGATTTGAAATTAATGTTATGCAGTGTGGAACCAATCTCCATAACGCCATACAAAATGGCACCAGTGAGTTGAAGGAGTTGAAGATACAATTGTAAGAACTACTTGAAAAGGGCTTCATCCGCCTAGTGTGTCACCTTGGGAGCACGGTGTTGTTTGTTAAGAAGAAGGATGGTACTCTCCACTTATGCATTGACTACCGACAGTTGAATAAGGTGACAATAAAGAACAGATATCCATTGCCTCGCATTGATGATCTGTTTGATCAGTTGAAGGGTGCAGCTGTATTCTCCAAAATTGATTTGCGATCTGGTTATTATCAGTTGAAGGTGCAAGAGCAGAGTATTCCAAAAACTGCTTTTCAGAACTCGGTATGGCCACTATGAGTTTCTAGTAATACCATTCGGGTTAACAAATGCTCCAGCTGCTTTTATGGATCTGATGAACACTATCTTCAGGCCATATCTCGATCAATTTGTGGTGGTATTTATTGATGACATTTTGATATACTCGAGGAATGCAAAAGAGCATGATAGACATCTGCGGATTGTACTGCAGACTTTAAGGGAGAAACAGCTATACGCCAAATTGACGAAGTGTGAATTTTGGCTGAAAGAAATCTCCTTTTTGGGACATGTTGTGTCAGCTGAAGGGATCAAGGTAGATTCCAGCAAGGTAGAAGCTATCCTTAATTGGAAGCCGCCCAGGAACATCACAGAAATTCGCAATTTTCTAGGTTTAGCTGGATATTACCGTCGGTTTGTGAAGGGGTTTTCTATGTTATTTCTCCACTGACCAAACTGCTTCAGAAAGATGTAAAATTTCAGTGGACTGATAAATGTCAGCAGAGTTTTGATGAGTTGAAAAGGTGTTTAACTGAAGCTCTAGTCCTCACTTTACCTACTCCGGGTAAAGAATACACAGTTTATAGTGATGCTTCTTACAATGGGTTAGGCTGTGTACTGATGCATGATCGAAATGTCATTGCTTATGCATCACGCCAGCTAAAACCGCATGAGAGGAACTACCCAACACATGTTCTGGAGCTAGCAGCTATTTTTTTTGCTCTGAAGATATGGAAACACTATTTGTATGGGGAGAAATGCTACATTTACACAGATCACAAGAGCTTGAAGTACTTAGGCACCCAGAAGGAATTAAATTTGAGGCAGAGGAGATGGTTAGAACTCATCAAAGACTATGATTGCTTAATAAACTATCAACCAGGGAAAGCAAATGTGGTGGCTGATGCCTTAAGTCGCAAGACTATGGCAAGTCTCAGAGTTTCTCCTTTGTCCATGGTATATGAATTGAAAGCACAGCATGCCATTTTAGAGATTGATGATGAGGGACAGATAGTAGTTGCATGGCATGTACAGCCAGTGTTGATTGATCAGATCAGAATGGCTGCTCAGAGTGATGAAAAATATCGGTTACCGAAAGAAGTCAGCAGGCAAGAAACCCGAATTCTGCGAGAGATGATGGTTTATTGCTACATCAGGGCAGAATGTGCGTTCCTAATGATGCTGAATTGAGACAGATCATTATGAAGGAAGCACATGAGTCTCCATTTGCTATGCACCCTGGTGGAACTAAAATGTACAGAGGGCTGAAAGAGCATTATTGGTGGATGGGCATGAAGAGGGATATAGCTGAGTTTGTTTCCAAATGCCTAACTTGTCAGCAAGTAAAGGCAGAACATCAAGTTCCAGCTGGTTTGTTACATTTTTGTCGATGCAGTGGAAATGGGAACGAATAACTATGGATTTTGTTACAGGACTTCCAAGGACACAGAGTAGTCATGATGCAGTATGGGTTATAGTTGACAGATTGACCAAGTCTGCTCACTTTTTGCTAGTGCGGATGGACTATAGCCTGGAAAGATTGGCCACATTGTACATATATGAGATTGTAAAATTGCATGGAGTGCCAGTATCAATTGTATCTGACAGAGATCCTAGGTTCACTTCTAGATTTTGGGGTAGTCTTCAGAGAGCCCTAGGGACTAGATTGAACTTCAGCACAGCATTCCACCCACAGACAGATGGCCAGTCTGAGAGGGTTATTCAGATATTGGAGGATATGCTACGGGCTTGTGTGATTGAATTTGAATGTAGTTGGGATACACACTTGCCTTTGATTGAGTTTGCTTATAACAACAGCTATCAATCAAGCATTAGGATGCCTCCATATGAAGCTTTGTATGGCAGAAAGTGCAGAACTCCCTTATGTTGGGATGAAGTAGGTGAAAGGAAGATGATTGGGCCAGAAATTGTTCAGCAGACAGAGGAAAAGATCAGATTGATCAGAGATAGACTCAAGGCTGCATCAGACCGTCAGAAGTCCTATGTTGATCTAAAGAGAAGGGATATTGAATATGCAGTGGGTGATAAGGTATTCCTCAAAGTTTCTCCTTGGAAGAGAATTGTGAGATTTGGCAGAAAGGGGAAACTGAGTCCTCGTTTCATCGGACCATATGAGATTCTTGAAAGAGTGGGTCCTTTGGCATATCGGTTGGCATTACCTCCAGAGTTAGCAAGGATACACAATGTCTTCCATGTGTCCATGTTAAGGAGGTACAGATCTGACCCATCTCATGTACTATCAGTTGAAGAGATTGAGGTAAATCCAGACCTCTCATATGAGGAAGAACCCATAAAAATTCTGGCATATGAGGTGAAGCAACTGAGGAATAAACAGATACACCTGGTTAAAGTGCTGTGGAACCATCATTCAGGCCAGGAAGCTACTTGAGACGTGAAGAGGATATGAGGAGAAAGCACCCACAGCTGTTCAGAGACTAATGCCAGGTAAAATTTCGAGACGAAATTTATTTAAGAGGGGGAGAATTGTAATACCCCTATGTTCGGTAGTGCGTTCTACTGTTCCGGTGACCAGTGTTATCCGGACAGCTAGGATGCCTAGAACTACACTTCGTTATGAGTCAGGAGACATAAAATAACGAAATACAAGAAGAGAAAACACAAGAAAAACAAAGGAAAAATAATAGCAAAGAAATGTAGCCAAGTTAAGCGAGCCGAGAACCCTAGCGATGGATGACCGCACCGGGAAGTCACGGCGTGGACCGTTGACTAGCCCTGGACTGCGGGGAACCCTAGAAAATATTTTTAGGACTTAAAGAGACATCAATTGAAGTATAAATATCATTAGAAATATCAAAGAAAAATTAAATAATTAGTACAAGGAAAAGTGAGAAATCGAAAAACAGACAAAACCCGGTGTTACTGAAAAATCAGGAATGCAATCCGAACAGGGGCATTGTGGTCATTTGACATCTCTAATTATCTTTTGACCTAAATGTCCATTAAAAATAAATAATATTACACTTGGAAAATATAATGAAACATTAAATTGGTGGTATATAAAGTAAATAGCAAAAATTATGGGTTTAATGTGGAATAAATGAAAATTAAACATATAAAATGAATTAATTTGTGTGAGTGTCCACTAAGGAATAAATTAAGAGCTAAATGGGCAGATGTACACCTATTATACAATCTGCATCTTCATCTCCCTTTCTTGGTTCATCCATGCCAAAATGAAGAATTGAAAACCTCCATTGCCATTTTGCATAAAGCTTCATCAACCTCCTTCAATTCACCTCCAAACACCTAGGTTGTTTCATTAAAGATTACCTCCACATCACAAGGAAGAGTTTGATAGCAAAATCAAGGAAGTTTAGTGAAGGTTTAACAAGTCCTAACAATAGGTAAGTTTGTATTTTTGAATATTGCTTTGTTAAAGTTTGAAAACATGTTATGGGTGTTTGCTTTGTGAAGAAATTTTAAAGTTTTGAGGAGTTCTTGATATATCCAATTTTGGACAGCCATGGAGTTCTATATTTAATAAAGTATTCTTACATATATTTGATGTGAATTTATGTTGACTAGGGTGAATTAATGTCCTAGTAAGTTATTTCCATGTATATGTGGTGATTGTGCATTTGGAATTGAAGTGGAAGAAACTATGGGGAATTTTGGCAATGTGAAGCATTCGGCAGCCTTGAGACTCCTTGATGAATGTTTAAATTCATGAAGATATTGGGTGAATTGTGACATTGAGGATTGATGAATATGTATATAAATTGGTTGTGGAAATTGTATGTAATAATTAGGAGTGTTTATGTGTACATATTGTTGAATTTGGACTTTGTGAATTAGTGTTTCATTTGGTGTATTGAGAATATTGTATTCTGCCCAAAGTGACTTTATTGTGAAGTGATAAATGGTTTTGGTAATGTACCAAATCAGAATTGGTAAGAGAGATGGACTTATAGCAAGGTAATGTGTAATTGCTAGATGTTTAAGTAATGTATTTAAGGACAGTGTGCATTTCAGCCTATAACTTTAAGTGTGTGGCTCCAATTGGTATGAGACAAATTGGAGGTGAAACTAGGCACAAAATGTGCCAACTTTAATGAAGGAAGCATACCAAAATTCTGTTTGCAAGGTAGCTTGAAAAATGACCAAATCCGGATTAAGTGCAAGTGAGGACTGAAAACTGACCATTTGGGCAGCAGTTAGTGTTTAGGCCATAACTCACCCAAAACAGGTCCAATTGACCTAAAATTTTAACCATGAATAGTTAAGACCCATATCTACAAGTCTTATGAAGACACCAAAGCCCAGAAATGACCATAAGCAAGTCAAACAGCTTGCACAAGTTCGGGTCCAAAAACTGGCCGAACCAAAGTTGACCAAAATTGACCTAAAATGACCAAATTTGATGCCATTTGACCAGCAATAGTAAAATGATCATAACTTGGTCTACATAACTCAGAATGACCTAAAATTTTGCCCCGCGTTCCATAAGACATAGATCTACAAGTTTGTAGTTTTGACCGAAACCCGAAAATCGAGGGAACTAGGTCGTCCAGCTAGGTCAAACTAGTATCCCGGAATCCAACAAGTTGCAATAAAATGCACTAAATAAGGAAATGAAATTGATAACATGTACCAACCCTAAAAGACTATCGAATGTGACATATTAGCGACACTAAAACCTAATTTACCTACAACGCATCTAGGGTCGATATATTAGGTTGATTAAGCAAATAATAGCTTTCAGTGAATTACTTATCAAGCATTATCGATAGAGACAGTTTAATTTAGTACTGAAACACTTCAAATTGTGTTTCTCAGTTAGTAAAGACTCAAGGAAAGGGAAGGAAACACTGAGTCCAGACCAGGAGACAGTTATCAGAGGTTTGTGCACAACAACTATTTCTTTTGAATTTTTCAATTGAAATGAATTATGACTATTTGTACATTATTGTTTTAAATTGTGGAAATGTGTTTGAATGGATATTTATTGCTTGAAACTGTGTGAAATTGTTTGAATGATATTGATGGATACTTATTGATTGAAAAGCATTGGAAATGGTTTGAAACCACAGCTATCATGTATACTGATTGTATTCCTCACTAGCTTGTCTAGTGGGACGAATTGAATTCCCTCTCTGGCTGAAGTGTTGAGGTGTGTGCCTGTTGAGGACGAATTGGATGAGTACTCATATTTTTGCTAGCTAGCTATGTTATTCCTCATTAATCATTGACTTTTGGGATGAATTGAATACCTCATTAGTCATCGACTTTTGGGACGAATTGAAATTTGAAACATGATTAAGCTGTGTGTGATTTATTGATTTGTATTATGAGATTGTGAAATGGAGTTAAATCCTTATTGACATTCACTGTCTTTTAAAGTTAACTATGTTTTGATCTCTGAGATTTATTGTGATATTGTGTTAAATTTCTTCTGACACTCATTATCTTGAATTTAACTATGATTTTACATATCCATCATTTAAATGAATTATGAATTGTGATTTAAAGTTGTATTTGGTTAATGTTGTGCACCACTGAGACATCGTCTCAGCGATAGCTTTTCATTGCTGTCGCAGGTAGACAGACAGACAGGGCAGCAGACTAGGCTGCTAGTACCTCCAGCGAGAGATTTTCGTGTATAACGAGTATACCACATTTTGTATTTTGTACTGTAATGTATGTTCACTGTATGTACATATTGTTTTTGGTTTTGAGCAGTTGTAAGTTCAAATTGTACCTTGAAGTTGTAAAATAATTATGAGTTATTTTGGCTTGTAAAAAAATTGTATTATATTTCTTTTATCTCAGTCTTTGAAAAATCACTGTGGATTTGAGTTGAGAAAAATGTTGTGTTGAGAATATGTTGGAGTTGAGATTTGGAAATATATTGAAGTGCTTTTACAGGTTTTCTGAAGAATTGTTTCATCCAAAATACAAATGGCACTCTGCCAAAATTTTTACAGAAATTCCAAATAATTCAAATATGTTAGTTCTATCACTTCAATTCAAAAAGGTTTTTAATACCTGTAAATAGTGCACACCACTGTAAAAGAAGTAAGAAAAGTTTTTAAAATCCCTTGTAGTGTATTTAATGGGTTATCAGTAGACGGAGTTGGTAATTCATTAGATATACTACGGGATTATGTTATGCCTTACCGAGGGGTAGGGTGTGACAGGTAATACATGGGGAAAGGCAGCTATTGCCATCAAACATCATTTCAGCTGCACTAGCCAAAAAAATGATCAGAAATGGGTGCGAAGCATACTTGGCACAAGTGATAGACACCCAAGTGGGGAGTCTAGCATTGAGGGACATTCCTACAGTATGTGACTTTTCAGATATGTTCCCTGATGAGCTGCCAAGATTACCTCCGGAAAGAGAGGTGCAGTTTGAGATTGATGTTGTGCTTAGTGTGGATCTAATCTCCATAACACCATGGAGAATGGCACCAGTAGAATTGAAAGAGTTGAAGGTGCAGTTGCAAGAACTACTTAACAAGGGCTTTATTCGCCCTAGTGTGTCACCTTGGGGAACGCTAGTGTTGTTTGTTAAGAATAAAGATGGCACTCTCCTCTTGTGTATTGATAACCGAAAGTTGAATAAGGTGACAATAAAGAACAAATATCCATTGGCCAACATTGATGACTTGTTTGATCAATTAAAGGGTGCAGCTGTGTTCTCTAAAATTGACCTGAGATCGAGTTATTATCAACCGAAGGTGCAAGAGCAGAGTATCCCTAAAACTGCTTTCAGAACTCGATATGGCCATTATGAGTTCCTGGTCATGCCATTCGGGTTAACCAATGCTCCAGCTACATTTATGGATCTGATGAGCACTATCTTCATACCATACTGAAAGGAGAAATCGTACCCTATTAGATATGGTACGTAGTATGATGAGCTATATTGATATGCCAATCTCCTTTTGGGGATTTGCATTAGAATCAGCTTTGCATATTTGAATAGGATTCCATCAAAATCAGTTTCTTCCACACCTTATGAGATATGGCATGGAAGAAAACCAAGTCTTAAGCATATTAAGGTTTGGGGTTGTCCGGCTTATATCAAAAAGCTGAACGTTGATAAATTGAAAACTAGATCAGAAAAGGGTCGATTTGTTGGATATCCAAAAGAGAGTTTTGGATATTATTTTTATTTGCCTAAATCACAAAAGGTTGTGGTAAGTAGAGATCCCACATTTCTTGATCAACAATTTATTCAAGAAGGAGGCAAAGGAAGGCAAATAGAGTTAGAATTGGAGAATTCTAACTAACCAACAGATCAAATGGACATAGATCCATCTAGTCAACCGACACTTATTGATGAAACATCTATAGTAATTCCTCACAGATTGACTAGGATATCTCACCCACCAGTGAGATATGGTTTCCTTCATGAAGATCAACAAGAGTTATTTACTCATGAAGAAGTAGATCATGGAGATGATCCACTTACCTATGAAGAAGCTATATCAGATATAGAATCTTCAAAATGGATTAAAGCTATGAAATCCAAAATTGATTCCATGTATAAGAATCAAGTTTGGGATCTTGTTGACCCACCTGAAGGCATTGTACCTGTAAGGAATAAATGGGTTTTTCAAGAAGAAAATTAGTTCTGATGGAAAGGTAGAGACCTATAAAGCAAGGATAGTAGCGAAAGGGTTTCCAAAGGCAAGGAATGAACTATGAGGAGACTTTTTCACCTGTTGCCATGCTTAAATCAATTAGGATTCTATTAGCAATAGCTGTATACTATGATTATGAGATTTTGCAGATGGATGTCAAAATAGCTTTTCTCAATGGATACATTGATGAAAATTTTTTTTCATGGAACAGCCTGAGGGTTTTGAATCCCAAGATAGTTCTAAGGTGTGCAAGCTAAAGCGATCCATTTATGGGTTAAAACAAGCTTCGAGGAGTTGGAACATCCATTTTGATAAAGCCATTATGTCATTTGGTTTTATAAAAAATGTGGATGAACCACGTGTATATAAGAAGGTTAATGATAGTGCTATCACTTTTTTTGTCTTATATGTGGATGATATTCTGTTGATAGGTAATGACATAGGTATGTTGATAGTTGTAAAGGTATGGTTGTCAAATACATTCTCCATGAAAGACTTAGGGGAGGCAACCTATATTCTTGGAATTTGTAACACCCCTCACCCGTCTACAGAATGGCCGAGCAAGGCGTGCTACACGGCATGCCGGAACACCTAGTCTATGATTATTTCATTACCTAAGCTCAATTTGATTTTAAGAAGTCTTTAATGTAATATTCATATCATGCTGATACTATTTTCATACTTTGATAAAATCAGTGTTTCAAAAATAGTAATAAAAATTTGGCAAGGTGCCATCTTTATTTTGGACAAACTGTCCTTCCAAACCTGTTGAAAACAGTTTAATATGATAATATCAAAATTTTAAACATTTCACAGTCTCTATTTCTCACTAAAATCAATAGACTTTTACAGTCATTAAGCAGTTCCATGATACAATCCATAATAATTTAAATATATCCAGAAAATCTCCATGTTATTTAATATGTACAAGAAATTACAAACTTTAGAGCTTTCATAATATTACAAAATACAAGACCGAATTTCAAAAATACAATAAAAGCACAAAATAAAAGATATCCTAAGTCCTACCATGTATGCAATGCAGTGCAGATGATTCTGCACTCCTGTGCAGATCTGATGTCTCACCCGGCTGTAGGTCTGCAAGGCTCCCCAGCTGTGTCTCTGATACCTACGCTTACAAAAGCAACGCATTAAGTAATTTTGCTTAGTGGTGCCAAATATAAAGAAATATACACTAAAATAAAGTAAAAAAATGTTTACGAATTTTTTGTGGTGCTGTATGTCAGTAGACTGGATTTAGCTATTTGAATTTAATAGTACTTGAATTACTGCCTGTGTAGCCTATATACTGACCAGACTGGATAAACGGATATACTAGCACTGGGTACCTAGTACCTCGGGCCGTCACACCATCGATCACAAAGTGTCTCCCGGTGCGCAAATAGCATGGCTAAAAAGCCATATAGTCAATTTGGCGATAAGCCAATAATAAATACACAATATGTATAGTCGTAGGCTATTAAAGTTACAGTGCGGCATAATAAGCCGTAAAAACACAGTATGGCATGAAGCCATTTACATAATAGCTGTCAGAATCCTATTGGCATGCCAACCTATCCAAACTGGTCAACTAGGCAAACTAGGGCACATTATAAATTAATTGTTTAATTCATCAAATTTTTTTTTTTTGAGTTTACTAGCTATTATTTAATTCATAAGTTAATGCATATGTTGAACTTTTTAGGTACTATGGATAAGTTGTTTCTAGCATCAACATGTCACATATTGTAATTCAATATGCTACTAATATAGTGCAATTTATCATTTTTATAAGATGGCATTTATTGCCAAATTGCTTCAAGCATCATTGTATGTAAATGTCAAATTCTCAGTTTTTGGTGTGCTAGATTGGTCTAGCTTAAAGTCCTATTTCTCTTGGTTTTTAGCTTCTGGTCAAAGAAGAAAAATTGTAGCTCTATGTCTTATTGCACACGGGGCAAATTTTCAGGTCATTCCGAGTTGTATAGACCAAGATATGGTCAATTTACTAAAGCTGGACAGATTGCACCTTTAGTGCAAAATTTGGTCAATTTTAGGTCACTTTTAGTTTGGCAGTTTTTATACCCGAACTTGTGCAAGCTATTTGACTTGGTTCTGCCCATTTCTAGGCTTTGGTGTCATAAGAATTGTAGATATATGTCTAAACTAACCATGGTTAAAATTTTAGGTCAATTGGACCTGTTTTGAGTGAGTTATGGTCATCCCAAGGACTACTGTTCATATGGTCAAAAATCTAGGTTGCAGGGTTGCCATTTCGGGTTTGGTAATTTTAAGGTCAGTTTCTAGGCAGCATTTTGGCAAAATTTCTGCATGAAAGTTGGCCTATTTGGTGTCTAGTTTCACTCCCCATTGGCCTCATGCCAATTGGGGTCCCCATTGGCCTTATGACCTAATTTAGATACTACCTTCAATACACAACCTGCAGAAAGCACATACACTTCCAATTTGATATTCCTTCTCCTTATTACTTCAATATTCAATCAATGAAACTTCCATATATATATTGTACACAATTCCAGCAACAATTTTTGGTAGAACATTCAAGTGCTCAATTACACAATTCACCATTAAGTTCAACATTCATTTTCACCAAAATTCAACATATCTCAATGTCAATATTACACATACACTTCAACATAATCATACTTCAATATCACTTACACATGCTGCCCACAATTTAACACTAGCATATTTCATTAATAAATTACATATTCACACACAAATTCATGATTTAATAGGCTGCCAAAAACGGCAATTTGCCCAAAGCATTAAGCTTCCATTTCACACCCTTAATTCAAGCACTACATGCACATACTTAGATTTTAACTTACTACATCCTCCATTTGAGTTAATCAACCATAATTTCCATCCATTAGAGGTAAGAAAAACTCAAATACAACACATAATCATGTTTACTGAAAATGGACCATTTCATTTTTCAAGATTTTCTTCATTTCTCTTCACTAAAATACTCACCTCAACCTAAACACAAGGTTTACTAAAGCAAGGGAGAGGTTTTGGACACTTACCACTTTTGAAGCTTATCAAGACTTCACCAAATCATGTTTTTCTTGTTGCCAATATCTTCCCCAAGGTAAGCAGGCAAGCTTTAATGAAGGAACCAAGTAGAAATGGTGGCTTGATCATGCACCTATGGAGGTTGCATGTGGGGCAGCCATGGTGGTTTCCATGGTGAGTTTCTCTCGGCTAGTTATTTCTCAAAGTGGAAGATGATGGTTCTAATGTCCCAAAGGCATATTTAGGTGTCCCAAATTAGGAGTTAGTGGAGCACTAACTTGGATTTTAATGTTAATTATTCAAAGTTTCATAAATTGGATTTTATCCCCCATTTCTTTCACTATTCTTATAATGTATCATAATTTAATTTTTCATGACATTTTCTAAGTGTAATATCATTTATTTTAAATATATATTGAGGTCCAAAGGCAACCCTAGATGTCAAATGACCAAAATGCCCCACTTCGGGTTATATTCTCAATTTTTCTGTAACACTAATTTTTGTCTGTTTCTCGATTTTTTATTTTTCTTTGTACTAATTTATTAATTTTTCTTTAATATTTCTAGTGTCAATTACATTTCAATAAACCTTTATTTATGTCTCAAAATTTAATTCCGAGGTTCCCCGTAATCCTGGGGTCGGCAATGGCGTTCTCAGTGCAGTCACCCATTGCTACGGTGCCTGCTCGTTTAACTTAGCTTTATTTTCTCTCTTTCACTTTTCTTTGATTTTTCTTGTATTTTCTTTTTATTTATTTCATCATTATATGTCTGTTCACTATCACCGAAGTGTAGTTCCAGACATCCTGACTTGCTTGGACTATTATTTGGCCACTGGAGCAACAGAACGTACAGAACACGTACAATGGGGATGTTACAGAATTCGCATGTATAGAGATAGAGCGAAAAGAATAATTAGTTTATCCCAAAATCTATACTTGGAAAAGGAGTTAAAGAGGTTTAACATGCTTGATTCCAAGGGAGGATTATTACAACTAAGACATGGTATCCACTTTTCTAAAGAGATATCTCCAAAGACACCTGAAGAAAGAGATAAAATGGCCAGGATTCCATATGCTTCAGCTATTGGAAGTTTGATGTATGTAATGATGTGTACTAGGCCGGATATCGCACATGCTGTTAGTTTGACTAGCAGGTTTCAATCCAATCCAGGTTTAGAACACTGGATAGCTGTCAAGAATATCCTTAAGTACTTGAGAAGAACTAAGGATTTATTCTTGATTTATAGAGGTGGTGACTTGCAATTAGATGGTTATACTGATTCTGATTTCTAATCAAATATCGATGATAGACCTCTGGGTTTATGTTCATTTGTAATGGAGGTGTAGTCAGTTGAAAGAGTTCCAAACAGAGTACGACTACATATTCCACTACAGAGGCCGAGTACATTGCTGCATCAGATGCTGCAAAAGTGGCTATTTGGATATAATAAACTCCGGTCTCACCAGAAATCCAAACACTTAGAAAGGAGCTACCACATTATTAGAGAGATAGTTGGACGAGGCGATGTAGCCTTGCAGAAAATAGCATTAGCTAAAAAACCAGCTGATCCATTCATTAAGCCTATGTCACAAGCTCAGTTAGACTGACATCTTGAGAAGATAAGTCTAAGATATTATAATGAATGGCTCTAGTGCTAGTGGGAGATTGTTAATAGTATGCCCTAGAGCATATCATTTAGTATGTATCTAGTACATATTTTATTAATAAAAGGCAAATTCACTATTCTGTTAACATAATGTATTTATGTGTAATAGAAAATGTAACACCCCTATGTTCGGTTGTGCGTTCTACTGTTCCAGTGACCAGTGTTATTCCGACAGCTAGGATGCCTAGAACTACACTTCGATATGAGTGAGGAGACATAAAATAATGAAATACAAGAAAAGAAAATACAAGAAAAGCAAAGGAAAAATAATAGCAAAGAAATGTAACCAAGTTAAGCGAGCCGAGAACCCTAGCGATGGGTGACCGCACTGGGAAGTGGCAGCGTGGACCGTTGACTAGCCCTGGTCCACGGGGAACCCTGGAAAATATTTTTAGGACTTAAATAGACACCTATTGAAGTATAAATGCCATTAGAAAAATAAAAGAAAAATTAATTAATTAGTACAAAGAAAAGTGAGAAATCGAAAAATGGACAAAATCCGGTGTTACCGAAAAATCGGGAATGCAACCCGAACAAAGGCATTGTGGTCATTTGACATCTCGAGTTGTCTTTTGACCTAAATATCCATTAAAAATACATGATATTACACTTAGAAAATATATTGAAAAATTAAATTAGTGGTACCTAAGGTAAATAGTAAAAATGGAGAGTTAAATGTGGGAAAATGAAAGTTAAGATTAAAATAATAGTTAATTTTGACATAGTGCTCCACTAAGTCATTTAAGTGGACCACTAACTCATCCTTTAGACAACAGATTGAACTTCATCTTCAAGCTCCCAAATTCAGCCGAAAATGGTGAAAAGAAGATCCACCATTATTGTCCACTTGAAAGCTTCATGCAAGCTTGATTTAAGCTTCGTTCTTGGCAACTTTTTTCACTAAAGTTGTTCTACACAACATGGGCAGTAGATAGGCAACAAGAAAACCAAGTTTTGGAGAGGTTTTGAAGAATTTCCAAAGTGGTAAGTTTGTATTTTTGGGTTATTGCTTCATTAAAATTTGTAAGGATGTTATGGGTGTTTGATTTATGGAGAAAATTTTGAGGTTTGATGTTGAATGGGGATGTGTACTTTTGGCAGCCATGGAAACACCTTGAAGACAGTTTATTTTTGCTTTTAAATGGTGGATTAAAGCATTGATTAAATGTTTATGTGTGTAGGAAATCATTTGGGTGATGTATACTTAGTATATGTGAATGTGTATTGAAATTTGAATGCTTGGAAATTATGGGGAATGTAATGCATGAATTGGCAGCCTGGTTGGGTGAACCATAAGGATGTTATTTCATGTTTGGATTATGGAATATTAATTTTGAATTGTGTTGGTTGTTATGGCAGTTTGGGTATGTGTGTGATGGTGTGAAGTTGGACATGTAAAAGTGTTATGGTTGGGTGATTGAATTGTTGTAAATGAGTTTGATAAATTCTGCACTTTATGGTGCATGTTGAATGCAATTGTAAGCTACAAAAATGACCTATAATATGTTGTGAACTATGTTTAGGTTATGGTACAAACCAGAATTGGCTTGAATGTTGAGTTTGGTAAGTGTTAAAAGTGGTCTTTGATGTGTATAAAGGAAATGCAATAAGGCAGTTTGAGTTTTAGGCCTAGAACTTTAAGTGTGTGGCTCCAATTGGTATGAAACCAATTGGAGGTGAGACTAGACACAAAATGTGCCAACTTTCATGAAGGAAGCATACCAAAATTCTGCTTGCAAGGTAGCTTGAAAAATGACCAAATCCGGATTAATTGCAATAAAGGCCTGAAAATTTACCAATTGGGCTGCAGTTAGTGTTTAGGCCATAACTCACTCAAAACAAGTCCAATTGACCTGAAATTTTGACCATGAATATTTAAGACCCATATCTACAAGTCTTATGAAGACACCAAAGCCCAGAAATGACCATAAGCAAGTCAAACAGCTTGCACAAGTTCGGGTCCAAAAACTAGCCGAACCAAAATTGACCTAAAATGACCTAAAATGACCAATTTTAGTGCAATTTGACCAGCAATAGTAAAATGACCATAACTTGGTCTACATAACTTAGAATGACCTGAAATTTTTCCCCGCGTGCAATAAGACATAGATCTACAAGTTTGTAGTTTTGATCGAAACCCGAAAACCAAGGAAACTAGGTCGTCCGGCTAGGTCAAACTAGTATTTCGGAATCCAGCAAATTGCAAGAAAATGCAAGATACATGGAAATGAATTTGATAACATGTACCAACCCTAAAAGACTATTGAATGTGACATATTAGTAACATTAAAACCGAATTTACCCAGAACGCATCGAGGGTCGACATATTAGGTTGACTAAGGAAATAATAGAATTCGATAAATTAATTATTGAACCTTATTCTTAGAGACAGTTTAAATGAGTACTGAAACACTTCAAATTGTATTTCTCAGTTAGCAAATACTCAGGGAAGGGGAAGGAAACTGTAACAGCCCGATCCTTCTCCAGTTAGTATTGTCCTCTTTGGCCCATGGGCCTCACGGATTTGTCCCTTGGGAGGTTTCATTCCCAAAAGAGCGCTAACCAGGTGAGGAAGGCTCCCACATATATGGCCCAAATCTTTTCTTCTCGTTTCCGATGTGGGACATGAAGTTTCCACCCCAGTGCGTAGCTGGTTGAACAAGCACGTCCCAACCCCATCCCTGGGTCATGACAAGCCCACCAGCTTCCGCCTAGTGCGTCCTCGCACCACACATCGTACTAGAGGGAGTCCAGCTCTGATACCAAATTGTAATAGCCCGATCCTTCTCCAGTTAGTATTGTCCGCTTTGGCCCATGGGCCTCACGGATTTGTCCCTTGAGAGGTTTCATTCCCTAAAGCGCGCTAACCAGGTGAGGAAGGCTCCCACATATATGGCCCAAATCTTTTCTTCCTGTTTCCGATGTGGGACACGAAATTTCCACCCCAGTGCGTAGCTGGTTGAACAAGCACGTCCCAACCCCATCCCTGGGTCGTGACAGAAACACTGAGTCAGAGCCAAGAGACAGTTATCAGAGGTTTGTGCACAACTAGTTTTTAACTGATTTTGTTTGAATATTTCATATGATTAAATGACATACTTTTCTTATGTATTATGTTTAACAAGCATTGGATTTAATTCAATGATTATTGAAAATTGTTATAGTATGTATGAATTTAGCTTTGTGAAATGGTATTTCCACAAGTATTAAGCATTGTTATGGATTGAATAAATTATATTTTGGAAAATTGTGATAGAACATATTTTGAATTGTGATGGTAATTTTCATGGAAAATGCAAATTTATGATTTGAATTGTGATGAGCATAAAAATTATTGGATATTGGAATTGAATTTGAATCGAATTATATTGTGATTTATGCTCACTAAAAGGATTGTGATATTGTTTTATATCTCACTATAGACGCTTGACTAGGTTATTACCCGTCTCTCTCACTTGTTGAGAAGACAATGGAGTTAGTTGTGTTTTGATTACCATGGTACGTGCACAGGCTTAGATTTTCCTCTGATTTGAGGTTAGATCTAAGTTTTTTTATCGTTATGGCCCTTGCGGAAGATTAATTATTGTGATGGTATCAGGTACGATGATTCGACCTCCCGACCATAGGGAGTTAGAATCACATTGAATATGGCCCTTCAGTTAGTCTTGCATAGTTAGTGAGATAAAGAATGATTTTTGAGATCTGACATGGTTTTGAGATACATAATGGCTTTTGAATGGTAAAGAATTGTGATTTCAATTATGATTTATGTATAATTGATTTTGTTGGAATTACCTAAATGGTTAGTTATGATTTGATAAATTGAATTTCATGATCGAAGTCATTTTATACAAATGATTCACATTATTGGCAATGAATATTTTGAGTTTTAGAATTTGATGAGTATTCAGATTTCCAAATTATTTACTGTAAATTTTGTCAATGTATATTGTACTATGTTTTAAATTATAGTTGTGCACCACTGAGTTCACCACTCAGCGATAGCTTTGTATCTTTGTCATGAGTAAGAAGAGCATAGAGCGTTGAGTAAGTTTCTTTGAAGATACTTTGGATCACTCGGTATATTATAGGTATACCCATGTACATAGGTTTTGATGTATGCATGTAATAATATGTATGTAAATTATTTGAGCAGTTGTATAAAAACTCTTGTAAAATATTTTGGTATGTAATTAAATGTAAATTATTGTAAATGTAAATTTGAGATTTCATTTACTTGAATAGTTTTGTAATATAAATTTTGAGTCTTATAATCAATGAAATATTTCTTCATGATGAGATTGGTTTGAAAATGAATTGATTGTTTATTGAGAATTGAATTGTGAATTGAAATAAAGTTATTGGAGTTGTATTTGAGAAAACATATTGGGAGCATTTTCTTTTATAGGATTGAAGAACTGTTTTCTCAAAATACAGCCAGCACTTTGCCGAAATTTTGAAAAAATTTTATAACACTAGATTTTAATCTATGACTTAAATTTCCTGAAAATTATTTTAAAATCCCTTGTAGTATATTTAATGGATTATCGGTAGGAGAAGTACGGTAATTCATTAGGTATACTATGGGATTATGTTACATCTTATAGGAGAGTAGGGTGTGACAGAAAAAGTCCATTGATATTTTGTTAGAAATTCTATTCTTAAGTTGTTAAGAATACGAGTGATAGTATTTCTAGCACAAAGTATCATAAATTGGCTCATAATCGAGGAAACTTCACACAGGACATGACTTATCTAGAAAGAATATAATCATGTTTATTCCTAAGATATTTATATGAGATATAAATAAGATGGACTGGTGAGTCTCATGCCATATAACAAACATGATAGGCACTTATACATGATAAGTAGGCCAAACTAGTGATGCATATGACAAGCACATGGAGTTTATTCTTGTCAATGCATTGTTATATATCATATCAGTGCATATAATCTTTAGACCTGAGATAACACAGTTATCTTGTATATAGGTGGTTTGAGTTTTATACTGCTTTCATACTTGTACTATGTATGGGTATATGGGCATGTGTTGGTTGCTACTAGTTGTATATGGAGGTAGGTGTTATCAAGATGGAATCTGTTACCCTAAGTAAATAAGGATAAAGTCCTATATCCCTTTAATTGTTCTTGATATTTCAAGTTTCTAGCCAGGACAGACAGATTTAGTCAAAAAAGAGTTTCTGACAAGAAAATCTAATTAATCAAGAATTGAAATTAAAAGAGAACATAATATTCATAGTAAATGGGGTTTGACATAAACCATGACTCCAACTCGAATTGGGATTTTGTAACAGAGAGATTATAGTGCATGGTAACATATGATTATAAGTTCATTTAAGGTATTCCTTATTACTGATTGGGTAGCCATAGCATGCTATGCTAGGTGTTAACCATGGTCTATGAGGTGCCTAAAATGATTTAGACAAATCATTTATGGTAAGAAAGAGTTCTGATGATATTAAGAGTTAATATCATATCTCATTGCCAATTAGTGATGAGCCTAGTGAGTCACACATATACAAACGTTAATCAACAAGTTAAATGTGATTTAATTGATTAATTAAAGAGTTTAATTGATTAATTAAATAGGTTTGATTTGCAATAAGATTGCAAAGTCCCTGGCATGGCTTGAAACTAAATTACATTATTAGATGTATAGTACAAGTTAAATTTATATGTAAAGTGTTTAAATATGAATTTAATTATGAGAAATTAATTAATGGAGATTAATTAAATAATTTATATTTGATATAAATTGATTTGAAGAGGAGAAATAATGATTTTGGGTTGTTAACTCAAAATTAAAACATAAGGGTAATTTGGTCATTTCACAACGTGACATGTGGCACCATGAGATGGTGACACATGGTATCATATAAGCTTGTGATTTGTCTTCCTATCATGTAGGATGATCAAAGTCAAGATTAAGTCTAGCTTTGACACTTGGCTTAATGTGATTAGGTCAATTAAAAATAAAATGCCATGTGGAGGTGACATGTGGCATAGGGTTTAGGTGATGACTTAATTATAAAAGGAAAAAGAAAAGAAGAAACACTCACTCTCTTATTCTCTCTTATGTGTGGCAGCACCTCTTCCTCCCTCTCCTCTCTTTATCTTTTCTCATCAATTCAAAGAGAATCACTCCATTCCCTTTGAATTAAAATTACTAGATATTGTTTCTAGTGTCTTATACACACCAAAAACCTCTCTAAAGGTAAAAACCGAATTTATAATTGGTTGGAAAGGCTTGAGAAGCAAGATTGGGGCCTACCCTTTGGTGATCTTGGTGTGAACAAGCTAGAGGGATAACATTTGGGTTCCTAGGTGCTTCCTAAAGGTGTACATCAATAGTGTGATACCCCTTACTCGTCTACAGTATAGCCGAGTAAGATATGCCACACATTGTGCTGGAGCACCAATTCATATTTCTATTACAAATTACCCTTTTTAATTCATTTATTCACAATTTTTTATTAATTTGAATTTTTTCACAAATTTTATAGAAAATCCGACAGAGTGCCGACTGTAAATTGGAAAAATAGTTCTTCTGAATCTGTTAAAAACACTTCCAATATAATCATAATTTCAATCTCAGTCAACCACCAACATATTTTCAATAATTTCTCAAATGACTTCAATATCTCAAAATTCAATTTGTTTCATATCATACTCCATTTAATAAGAAATGCTCAAATTTATTACTAAACATGGTTCATAAATAATTACATTAAAAGCATAATTACATGAATTTATAATATACATTACAAAAGTTTACAAAATACAAAAGACCAAAAGTAGCCTAATGTCCTACCAATGCACTACAAATTTGAGATGACTCTGGACTCTGTGTGCAGATCTGAAAGCTCACCCGGTATGAGGTCTGCTGGACTCCCCAGCTATGTCTCCAGTACCTACGCGTGGCAAAAGCGATGCGCTAAGCAATTCTGCTTAGTGGTGACAAATATAAAATAAAATAACTAAAATAAAATAAATATGCATAATGTATGTTTACATCTTTGGTAGACTTAATATCTGGAATTTATTACAGTATTATTAGATTAAAATTTGGAAAGATTTATTATCATTGCCCGAGTAATCCATACTAGTTGATTGGACTGGATAAATGGGTAAACTGGCACTGGGTACTAAGTACCTCGGACCCTCACACCATCGGTCACATTGTGTCTCTCGGTGTGCAACAGAACAGCTAATAAGCTGTAATAACTATTAGAGATAAAACCCAAGTATAACAACTCAATCAACATAGCCAAGGGCTATTATAACACAGGATGGCACGTGAGGCCATAAAACACAGAATGGCATGAAGCCATATGCAGTACTGCTAACAGAACCCTATTGGCATGCCAACCTATCCAAACCAATCTTGCTAGGTATACTAGGACATGTTACACTTTTAAATTGTACAATTCTTGAAATTTAAGGTTGGGTATTACTATTCATTTCATTAGTAAACAAAAATGTTGACTTTTGCATAGACAATAGGTACATTGGTTTCAATACTCCCAACATACCACATTTTGCATTCTAAAATTATTGGTATTGGTTGCCAATACCATTTCTAAGCTTAATGTAAGTTGTTCAAAATTTTCAGATTCCAAGCCTTGTATTTATTGTTCCATTAGTCATTTTTGCAGTGGGAATTTGGCAAAGTTGTCAACATGAAAGTTGTTCCTTATTGTGTCTAGTTACATTTCTTTTTTTGAATCACTCCATTGTAACTCAAGTTATGGCCTAAATACCATGATTGGTCAGATTGCCAACTTCCCAGATTTTCTGGACTGACCAAATCTATAGTGTTTTGTGCAGTGATTGCAGGTCACCTTTTGAAGATGTTATGGTCAAAATTTGGGTTAGGTTTCTTCATGAAAGTTGTAGGACTGAGTTATGACCAAATGAATAAACACTATTCATTTAGTCATTTTGCCCAGGCAGAATGCAGGTCACCCGAATTAGGGCAATCTTTAGGTCAATTTGGTTTGGTTTTCTAAGCATGGTTGTGCCATTTTGTGTCTAGTTTCATGTACAATTGGCTTTGTACTAATTGAGCCTCTACAGCTCTAGTTATTGCTGCCCAAACCTGCTGGACTCATGCCCAGTCCTGCAGGTCACCAAGGGCAGCAACACTAACTTCAATTCCCATTACACAAACCACTTCATTTCTCATTCACAAATAACCAAATGGTCACTAATTGACCATTAAAACTTACTTTCACCATTGCATGATCAAATCTCAATTTTTGGATCCAAACCCTAGCTCCACCATTATAGATTTTTGCATTTACATGCACTTCACCTTCCTAATCAATAGATTAGTATTAAGAGCAACTAAAGTACCATTTTAATTCAAGAAAATCTTCAAACCCTACCTATCCCAAAGCAGCTGAAATTTTAAGAAAAGCTTACACATGATATATTTTAAATTTTCATACAAATTTACACTCCACTCCACTCCTTTAACATGAATCAAAAGAGAAAGAGTGAGTTTAGTCACTAACCTCTAATGAAGTGAATTTCAATCTTGCAAGACCTCTTCCTGTACACTTCTTTTTGCTCCCAAAAGATTCACCAAGATGAAATATCAAGGTTTTATATTGTCAAGTTAGGGTTTTGTTGAGAGAAAACTAGGAAATTTAAGCATTAGTAAGCATAAAAATGGAGGAGGGAAAGAGGAGCTTATGGGACAGCTTAAGGAAGAAGAATTGGCTACTGAAATTTTCTAGAATTCTACCTCATTTTTTCTATTTTTAATTTATTTTAATTATGGTTCTTTATTTTGATTGGCCATGCATTTTAATTACCTCATGCTTACATAAGCATGAAGTAATAAATCCCATTTCTTTTCATTTTCTTTCCTTTTCTTGTCTACTTAATTTGAATTAAATTTTTAACAATATTTACTCATATTTTATATCATATAAATTATTTAGTTAACGAGGCAAGTTGGCCAAAAATTATCTCTGAAGATGAAATGACCAAAATGCCCTCTGTTCGGCTTATCGAGCAAAAATTGTGTGTACCGATTGATTAAATTTTTCTTGTGCTTTCTTAACATTCTATTGTCATGGGAACCCCAATAATCCTTCCCTGAGGTCCCAAAAATTATTTTATTCCCCAGGTTTTGGGTTGCTAACTGCGTTCACGGTCACTTCCTCTTCAGGTTACTCATCACTGGGGTTTTGGCTCGTTTAACCTTAGTGTATTTCGTTCCTAAAAATTTTCCTTGATTTTTATTAGCATTATTTGGTTTATTTATAACTCCTCACTCTAGTCTATTTATAATTTCAAACATTCTAGCTGCCTGGACAGACATTGGTCACATGAACAGTAGACTATACGGACTAGCTAAAGTGAGGATGTTACAACTTTTCCCCTCTAATAAAAATTTCATCCTCGAAATTTACCTGATGCAAACAGTTGAGGGTGTCACACCTTACCTCTTTGTAAGGCATAATATGATCTCGTAGAATACCTAATAAACTACCGAACTTCACCTACCGATAACTCATTAAGTACCCTACAAGGGATTTTAAAACAATTTTTTTTACTTTTATAAGTGGTGAGTATTTCTAAATAGATATTAAAATCATTTATTCAAAGTTTTAAAACTAGTAAAATTTTTGTCCCATTTTATTTTTCCACAAATTTTATAAAAATTTTGGTAGAGTGCCGTCTGTATTTTGAGAAAACAGTTCTTCAAATTCTTGTAAAAAGCACTTCCAATAATTTGTCTCAACAACTTCTTCAATTTCACAATCATCCCAATTAATTTCAACATCACTTATCAATTTCCAAAAATTCAAATCCACAATTTTCAATTAAAATATCATCCAAAATATTACTAATTACTTTCATTCAAATTAAAATAAAATACTTCCATTCACATGTAATTAAATGTAAAACAATTTATATACATCATACTAAAAATTTACATTAGGAAAATCCAACTAAAATTTACTACAAACTTTATACAAACTGCTTAAGACCAGTTTTACATGTCCATACCTTTACATACATTACATACATCAAAACAAATTTTTACAGTGAGGGTATAAAATACACCCGATAACTTCAAAGCAGGTAGCTCCTCAGTCCTCAGTAGCTCAATCTGCTGCTCCTCTAGTCTCTAAATCTGCGATAGCAATAACAACCATCGCTGAGTACTAGGACTTAGTGGCGCACGGCATACTAAAATAATCTTTATGCAGAATTTAAATCATATTTATTCAAAAATTGAACTGAACATGAGAATTAAATACAAAACATGAATTATGAGATTTTAATCCAAACAATTTCATTTCGAAGTGTCAAAACCAATTACAATCTCAATAGCCATAGGCTAAAGAGAAGTCACATCACAAGGCTAGCTAGCTCAAATATATGGGAACCCATTCTTTTTCTTCTTCTACTGGCACACACCTCAACACTTCAGCCAAAGAAGGAATCAAAATTCAAAACTGATTACCCCTACTAGTCATGCGAGTGAGGTGTTCAAATATATGGTCATGACACTGTGGTTTCAAAACTTATCTTAACAATTTACTAAACATTTATGCCATTTCAAATATATACAAATAGCTTTCAACAATTTAAATCAAAAGCATAATAAATATTTCTTCACAATGATGTCACAATTCAATATTTCAAATTATTCAAAACAATATGTAGAAGAAAATTTACAGAAATTCTACGTTGTGCACAAACCTTATATGAGTCACCTTTTGGCCTTGACTCGACACCTCGGGTTCCTTTTTGGTTTTCTTTTCCACTGAAACACACAGTTTCATAGTGTTTCAGTATCATAACTTAGCATATATCCAAAAATAAATTTAAATTCACTTTTACCTAGCTCTAATGTGCTAAACTTGAAGTTCTTTAAAATTTGTGTTTTGGGTATACTATTCACGACACTATTCAAGTCAATTTGTTGACTTTCTTAGGCTTAATAGGTATGGGAATTCCAACTTCACCCACATACCACATTTTGGTTACTAAATTTGTTGGTTTTGATTGTTTACTCAAAATCTAAGTCTTTTAGGCAAATTTATAAATTTTTAGTTTTGGTGTCTTATGTTACACTGTTCCATTGGTCATTTTTTTGTTAGAATTTGGCAAAACTTTCTTCATAGAAAATGTTCGCTATTGTCTTAAATTTATTCTCCTTTTTGAATTACTCCAATTGGAGTTTTGTAGCTCAAGTTATAGCCATTTGAATCATGGCTGCCGGATTGGACTTAACCCAAATTTCTGGGCACCAAACTGGTTCTAGTAGTTTTAGGTCACCAATTTTGGGTGGCCAAATGACTTGGTTAAGTGTATAATTTGGGTTTTTGTTCTTCATGAAAGTTTTAGGTCTACATCTCAGCTGTCCACTGGTAAAATTTCAGGTCATTTAGACCTACCTAGCCCAAGTTATGGCTAAATGAACAAATACTATTTATTTGGTCAGTTTTATACAGGTCAGATTGCCTAATCCGGATTTGGTCAATTTGTTCACTAGGTTTTGGTCACTTTTTGGGCACGATTCCTAAATGAAAAATGTGTCATTTTGTGTCTAGTTTCATTCAAAATTGGACTCACACCAATTGGGCTTGTAAATTTTTAGTTTTGGTCCCTGAAAGGGACCTTGGTCCTGCCACATGCAGAATGACCATTTTCAATCCAAATTTAAACTCACTTCTAACACTTCCAACACATCTCAATTGGTCACAAATAACCATTTTTCATCTCAAACAAGGTCAAACACACCATTTGACCAATTCTCACATTTTTGCCTTGTAACATCCTCATTTTCGTAGTCCGTACATTCTACTGTTCCGACAGCTAATGTCTGCCCCGGAAAGTCAGAATGTCTGGATCTACACTTCGGTGATAATGAACAGACATATAATGATGAAATAAATAAGAAGAAAATGCAAGAAAAATCAAAGACAAATGAAAGAGAGAAAATGAAGCTAAGTTAAACGAGCCGACACCATAGCGATGGGTGACCGCACTGGGAAGGGCGTTGCCGACCCCAGGACCATGGGGAACCCTCAGAATTTAATTTTGAGATGTAAGTAAAGGTCTATCGAAATATAATTGACACTATAATTATTAAAGAAAATTAATAAATTAGTACAAAGAAAAATGAAAAATCGAGAAACAGACAAAAATCGGTGTTACCGAAAAATCGAGAATATAGCCCGAAGTGGGGTATTTTGGTCATTGGATACCTAGAGTTGCCTTTTGACCTAAATGTCTATTAAAAATAAGTGATATAAAAATTTTGAAAATGTCATGAAAATAAGAAATATTACACATAATGTAAATTAAAGGAAAATAAGGACATTAGTGCAATTAGGGAAAACTTGGATTATTATAATGTTAATGTTAATTAGTGGAGCACTAAGTGGACACTTAGTGGACTATAAAAGCTCACTTGAGGACAAAGTGGACAGCCATTTGATCACTTTCATCTTCTCCATTCTTCTTTGCCAAATTAAAAATCCTCCAAGCTTCATCCATGGCCGCCCAATATACAAGCCTTCATCCACCTATGATCAAGCCATCATTTCTTCAAGAGTCCTTCATTAAACTTGTTCTACACATCATGGGCAGCATGTAAGAAGCAAGAAAGAGGAGTTTTGGTGAAGTTTAATCAAGCCCAAGTTGAGGTTAGTACTAGTTTTCCTTACCTTACTTAAGTAAACTTTGTACTAAGGTGGAGATGAGGTGAATTATTGAAAAATTGGAAGGATTGGATGAATATTTAATGGTGATTGAATTTGGCAACCATGGAACCTAAAGAGGTTTGAATTATCTTTACATGTAGTTGATGGGAAATTATATTGATTAAGTTAATTAGAGGTCCTAGCAAATTAACTTTATGTGTACGTTGAGATTGAGTAATTGAATTAGGAGTTTGAAAGAATTATTGAAGACCTTAGATAATTGTTGAATTGGGGCAGCCTTGAGAAGCATGAAAATGGTTAATTTATGCATATTATTGTTGATTAATGACACTCAATTTATGTGATTATAAGTGGTAGAATTTAATTGTAAGAGTACATGTGAGGTTGACAATGTGAAAGTGGGTTTTGAACAAAATTTTGAAGACTTGGACAATTGAGCTTGAAATTGGTAGCCTATAATGTTATGAAATTGTATGTGAATTTATGTAATATATTGATGAGATGTGATGGTATTAAATTGTGGGCAGCATGTGTAGTTAAAATGGAAGTGTTTGTGTAACATAAGTGTTGATGTACATTGAATTTGGGTGGATGTAAATGTTGAAGTTTAATGGTGTATTGTGTGCTTTGTGCCCTTGAGTATTCAGCCCAGAATTCTTGCTGGAATTGTGTATAATATATATATAGAAGTGCCATAGATTGAATATTGAAGTATTGGGAGGAGGAGGATTGTTAAAATTGGAAGTGTGATGTTCAAATGCAGGTTGTGTATGTTGGCAGCACTTAAATTAGGTCATAAGTGCAATATTGTGAACCCAATTGGTATGAGGTCAATGGGGAGTGAAACTAGACACCAAATAGGCCAACATTCATGTAGAAATGTTGCCAAAATTCTGCCTAGAAACTAACCTTAAAAATGACCAAATCCGGAATAGCAACCTTGCAACCCAGATTTTTGACCATATGAACAATAGTCCTTGGGATGACCATAACGCACCCAAAACAGGTCCAATTGACCTGAAATTTTTACCATGGTTAGTTTAGACATAGATCTACAATTTATATGAAGACACCAAAGCCCAGAAATGGCCAGCACTAATTCAAATAGCTTGTACAAGTTTAGGTACCAAAACTGCCAGAACTAAAACTGACTAAATTTTGCACTAAAGGTGCAATCTGTCCAGCTTTAGTAAATTAACCATATCTTGGTCTATACAACTTAGAATGACCTGAAATTTTGCCCCGAGTGCAATAAGACATAGAGCTACAATTCTTATGAAGACACCAAAGCCCAGAATGGCTAGAACCAAGCCAAATGGCTTGCACAAGTTCAGGTACCAAAACTGGCCGAACCAAAAGTGACCTAAAATGACCAAAGCCTACTATTTTAGTGCATTCTGTCCAGCATTGGTAAATTGACCATATCCTGGTCTACACAACTCAGAATGACCTAAAATTTTGCCCCGCGTGCAATAAGACATAGACCTACAAGTTTGTAGTTTGGACTAAAACCCAAAAACTGAGGGAACTAGGTCGTCCGGCTAGGTCAAAATAGTAGACCGAAATCCGGTAAATTGTAATAAAATGCAATACACTTGAAAATGAAATTGGTAACATATACCAACACTAAAGGGCTATAAAATGTGACATATTTGTAACATTAGAATTGACTCACATAGAGTGCATCAAGGGTCAACATTATAGGTTGACTAATGAAATGAATTGAAGGAAATAGTGGCAAGAGAAATAAGACTTTAAGCTAGACAAATCTAGCACACAAAAATTGAGAAATTGACCAAATTTTACACCAAAGGTGCAATCTGTCCAGTTTTAGTAAATTGACCATAACTTGGTCTATACAACTCGGAATGACCTGAAATTTTGCCCCGCATGCAATGAGACATAGAGCTACAATTTTGCTTCTTTGACCAAAAGCTAAAAACCAAGAGAAATAGGACTTTAATCTAGACCAATCTAGCACACTAAAATTGCAAATTGGTAATTACATAAAATGATGCTTGAAGTGATTTGGCAATGAATGCCAACTTGTGAAAAGGGTAAATTGCATTATATTGACAATATATTGAATTGTAAGTTGTGACATGTTGATGCTAGAATCACTCCATGATGCATAAAAAGGTCGATAATTTTATTGACCAGTGAAAGGCATAAAGATGTATAAACCCTATGAATAAAGAATTAAATATATAACATTGTAATATGCCCTAATTTGCCTAGTTGACTAGTTTGGATAGGTTGGCATGCCAATAGGATTCTGACAGCTGTTCTGTAAATGACTTTACGTCATACTGTGTTTTATGGCTTATTATGCCATACTATGATTTTAATGGCCTATGGCTATACAGTTTGTGTTATTATACTCGGCTTAATGCCTGATTGATTATATGGCTTTTTAGCCATACTGTTTGCACACCGAGAGATACTTTGTGACCGATGGTGTGACGGCCCGAGGTACTAGGTACCCAGTGCTAGTATATCCGTTTATCCAGTCTGGTCAGTGTATAGGTTATATGGGCAGTCATTTAAAACATTATTCAATTCAGGAAGCTAAGTTAAGTATAATGAAATTTCAGTACAATTAAATTAAGTATTGAATGAATGAGTAAAAGAAATTAGCAAAAGCAACATAACAAAAATATAAATTGCAGAATCGTAGAGAGTTGAAATACAATATAGTTAGAATAATTTGTATCCTGGGTAGTATTACTGAAAAGTTATAAACTAAGCACTTCCAAAGAGGAACAAACTAGTATATAAGATCGTTGATACTAGAAATACGATACCAAATTAAATTGATTCTCGAGTATCCGAATTATGATTTATTTCTTTCTTTATTTGTATATATTATTTCTTGTTATACTATTGCACCACTAAGCAGAAATGCTTAGCGCGATGGAATTGCTTCCTCGCAGTAATCAAGTTAAAACCAGAGATCACAATCGAGATTTTTGGAGTCCAGATCTGCAGAAGTGTCAGAAGAGTTCAAGATTGTCACCTGCTCAGCAATGCATGTAGATAGGGCTCATTTTATACATGTTATGTATATTGTTCATTCCAAGCACATTGTAAATTATTTGTATATCTTGTACAAAATAAACTCATGTAATTAACCTATGAATTATGGAAGCTACTCAAAGTAAGTATTTTAATATGTGAATTGAATTTGAGTTATAATGAGATTGTACTTGTGAATATTGAGATGTTGAAAATCTGATGAGATTTCTGAGAAATCTGGATACTGTATTGAGATACATTATGTTCGAAAATTTTTGAGACTATTAAGTTTGAGAAATTGAGTATATGTTGAAAATTTTTTTGGCAGGTTCGGAAGAACTGTTAGTCCAAATTACAGTCGGCACATTGCCGGATTATTGTTAAAAATTTTTGAAATTTTCAAATTAGTTAGATTTTGATAAAAGTAAAAATAACCTAAACCTTAAATAAAGTTTTTGAACAAGTAAATTAAGAACTGTAATGAAATCAGATAAGATCAGGTGCTCCGGCATGCCGTGTAGCACGCCTTGCTCGGCTACACTGTAGTCGGGTGAGGGGTGTTACATTTAGTGGTATCAAAGCACGGTTTAGGCATTCCTAGGCAAAGATAAGTAGAAAGAACTAGTGTGCATACATGCAATGATTCATAAGAGTCGAGGTGACACTAATGCAGATCTGTTTACTTTTGATTATTCAAAGTTAAGATATGGACTTAGAGCCGCAGAGGGCATTAGAAAAAGAAGTAGAAAACCTAGTTCATGAGGTTATAACGTAATAACTACGTAATGTTCTCGATGTTTGTATTGTAAGCTGCAGATTACAGTACCGATATGAGATTATTGTGTAGAGCTACATGCTTCCTCGTGGTAGAATAAAATAAGAATATTTGTAAGTAATCTACAAGTTGATACAGTTACGCCCGAATAGAGTACTATTACGGGAAATAAATGTGAAAATTCTAGTCAGAAATTTAAAACTTCAGAACTAGCCTATCAAAAGACTACACTTATAAGGTAGCTAGAGTTAGTGACTCGGTTACACTAATATGGACTACCATTACCACAAAAATTGCTATAAGCTTTGAGAATTCAGTATGGCTATAAATTAGAAAGAACACCTTGAGGATGAAGAGAATCTCTTTGAAAACTACTGAGAACGAAGAAATAATAGTAGTGGGTGAAAGGATAGATTTCTTATCCAATGTCATCTCAGCTACAGTTGCAAGGAAATGGTTGAGAAAAGGGTGTGAAGCCTATCTGGCACACGTGGTTGACACTAGGCAGGGTAAACTTGACTTGTCTGACATACCCACAGTAAGGGATTTCTCTGAGGTATTTCCTAAGGAATTGCCTAGTTTGCCACCAGAAAGGGAAGTTGAATTTGCTATTGAGATTATGCTAGGTACAGCTCCACTTTTAATTGCTCCATATAGGATGGCACCTGCTGAATTGAAAGAGTTAAAAATCCAACTACAAGAATTACTAGACAAGGGGTTCATACGCCCTAGTGTGTTACTTTGGGGAGCTTCGGTACTGTTTGTAAAGAAGAAAGATGGGACACTGAGGTTATGTGTTGACTACCGGCAGTTAAACAGAGTAACAGTGAAGAACAAGTATCCGTTGCCTAGAATTGACGATCTGTTTGATCAGTTGAAAGGAGCCGGTGTGTTTTCTAAGATTGACTACCACCCTAATAAGGCAAATGTAGTCGCTGATGCTTTAAGTAGAAAATCTATTGTAGCATTAAGATCTTTGAATGCCCAACTGTCCTTAACTCATTATGGAGTTATTTTGGCTGAGTTGCAAGTGAAGCCGAATCTGTTACAACAAATACAGGATGGGCAGAAGACAGATGAGAAATTAATGGCTGTTATGGGCAAAATCACTGAGGGGAAGGAAACTGAATATGAAGTAAAAGAAAATGGGTGCTTGTACTATAAAGAAAGAGTATGTGTACCAGATGATAAAGAGTTGAAAACCAATATTCTGAAAGAAGCACATAACAGTGTGTATGCTATGCACCCAAGAAGCACAAAAATGTACCATGACCTGAAACTCCGATACTAGTGGCCAGGTATGAAGAAGGACATAGTCGACTATGTAACTAGATGCTTGACATGTCAGCAAGTCAAAGCAGAACATCAAGTTCCATCAGGTTTGTTACAGCCCATAAACATACCTGAATGGAAATGGGACCGAGTCACTATGGACTTTGTCAGTGGTCTACCTCTCACTCAGAAGAAGCATGAAGATACCAAGGTATAAGGTCTTGTATGAGATAAATGCAGAATACCTAGAAAAAGGGCAATTTAACAGAGTTAGAATTGGTCAAAGAGACAGAAGGACTGGTAAAGAATCCTAGTATGAGAGATCAAGAAACTAGTGAATAATAGAATTTCATGAGTAGGAATACTAAAGGCAGAGGAAAACAATGATGGAAAAGTGAATAAAATAATGAGATAACGACAAGCTCGATTGTTTAAATTTGATGAATTTCGAGGACGAAATTCCTTTTTAGAGGGGAAGAGTTGTAACATCCTCATTTTCGTAGTCCGTACATTCTACTGTTCCGACAGCTAATGTCTGCCCCGGAAAGTTGGAATGTCTAGAACTACACTTCGGTGATAATGAACAGACATATAATGATGAAATAAATAAGAAGAAAATGCAAGAAAAATCAAAGACAAATGAAAGAGAGAAAATGAAGCTAAGTTAAACGTGCCGACACTACAGCGATGGGTGACCGCACTGGGAAGGCCGTTGCTGACCCCAGGACCGTGGGAAACCCTCAGAATTTAATTTTGGGACGTAAGTAAAGGTCTATTGAAATATAATTGACACTAGAATTATTAAAGAAAATTAATAAATTAGTACAAAGAAAAACGAAAAATCGAAAAACAGACAAAAATCGGTGTTACCGAAAAATCGGAAATATAGCCCGAAGTGGGGTATTTTGGTCATTTGACACCTAGAGTTGCCTTTTGACCTAAATGTCCATTAAAAATAAGTGATATAAAAATTTTGAAAATTTCATAAAAATAAGAAATATTACACATAATGTGAATTAAAGGAAAATAAGGACATTAGTGCAATTAGGGAAAACTTGGATTATTATAATGTTAATGTTAATTAGTGGAGCACTAAATGGACACTTAATGGACTATAAAAGCTCACTTGAGAACAAAGTGGACAGCCATTTGGTCACTTTCATCTTCTCCATTCTTCTTTGCCGAATTAAAAATCCTCCAAGCTTCATCCATGGCCGCCCAATATACAAGCCTTCATCCACCAATGATCAAGCCATCATTTCTTCAAAAGTCCTTCATTAAATTGGTTCTACACATCATGGGCAGCATGTAGGAAGCAAGAAACCGGAGTTTTGGTGAAGTTTAATCAAGCCCAAGTTGAGGTTAGTGCTAGTTTTCCTTACCTTACTTAATTAAACTTTGTACTAAAGTGGAGATGAGGTGAATTATTGAAAAATTGGAAGGATTGGATGAATATTTAATGGTGATTGAGTTTGGCAGCCATGGAACCTAAAGAGGTTTGAATTATCTTTACATGTAGTTGATGGGAAATGATATTGATTAAGGTAATTAGAGGTCCTAGCAAATTAACTTTATGTGTATGTTGAGATTGAGTAATTGAATTAGGAGTTTAAAAGAATTGTGTAACACCCTCCCTGTAGCAATTTCGTACATTCAACTGTTCCGGTTATCGGTGTCGGTCTGGACAGCTAGAACATCTGGAAAAATATTTAAACTAAAGTGAGGAACCATAATTAACTCAAATATTGATAAGAAAAATTTAGAAAAAATTTTAGAAATAAAATACAACCAAGTTAAATGAGCCGGTGCCCAAGTGATGGGTAACCTAGTGAGAAGTTGCGGTTCTCGCAACTAGGAGCCCTAGACTCGATAGAAAAATTATAAAATAATTTTTGGGACTCCAGAGAAGGGTCATTGAGGTTCCTATGGCATTAGAATGCCAATAAAATATTTAGAAAAATTTTTCAATCGGTACAGACAATTTTGACCCGTTAAGCCAAACGGAGGGCATTTTGGTCATTTTGCCTTCAGAGGCGATTTTTGGCCGACTTGTCTAGTTAAGTAAATAATTATTATGATCTAAAATATAAATAAATATTGCTAAAAATTGAATTGAAAATGAGTAGAAAAGAAAAGAAAAGAAAATGAAATAAAAGTCATCTTTATGACATGAGCATGATGCAATTAAACTATTTTCACCCAACCAAATTTTGACACATCATTAAAATCTACTTAAACATGAATAAAAGGAGATAAAAATTGAAAAAGTGGATAGCCATCTTCAATCTTTGGGCTGCAGAAACGTTGAGAGAGAGAGAGAGGACAAAAAAAACTCCATGAAAGCTCTTATTCAAGCTTGATTTTCCCTAAGCTCTCCACCCCAAAACCCTAAACTTCCTTCACAAAAAATTATCCCTAAACCTTGAGGAAGCATAAGGCAGCAGAAATTTGAGGAAATTTTGAAGTTTGGCAAGTCCAAGTTAGGTCACATGTGAGGTTAGTGCCATCTTTCTTTTTTTTCTTTGGATAATCATGTTAAGGCACTAAGTTAGGCTAAGAAATTGTGGGATTTGAAGGGAATTATGGATGCTAGGGTAGAGGTAAATTTTGGCAGCCTATTGGCAGTGGGGATTTGATTGTTTTGATGGGCTTAGAATGGATTAGAGATGGTGTTTGAAGTGTATATACATATTGATAATGAGTTAGTGTGTTTAACTAATATGCATGTTGTGTGAATTGGAATGGGGAATTAGGGTTTTGAAGAGAAATTTGGACTTTGTTTATGTAATGTTGAGTGAACATTCTAAGGGTCAATTAGTGACCATTTGAGGGAGATTGACCATAACTTGGAGTGAATTATAGCATTAGAAAACTGATTTGGTATGCTGCCTAGTGAGAGCAGCAGGTTTGGATGTAAGTCCAGCCTGTTTGGACAGCCACAACTTGGGCTGTGTAGGTTCAATTGTTATTTGGCCAATTAGACATGAAACTAGACACATAATGGCACAACTTTGGTGAAGAAACCATGCCCAAAGACCAAACCAAGTGGACCAAAAACTTGCCTCAATCCGGGTGTCCTGCAACCAGTTTCTGCAGAATGACAAAATGAACAGTGATTATTCATTTGGCCATAACTCAGTGTAGAATGGCCCAATTGACCTGAAATTTTACCAGAAACAAGCTGAGATATAGACCAACAACTTTCATGAAGGAACCTACCCCAAATTATGACCAGAACCTATTCAACAAGAGAGTGGAATTTACTGTTTACTGCACTGTAGATATGGTCAGTTCTGAAATTTTTCAATCCGACCAGTTGTGGTTTTTGGACCAGAACTTGAGCTACAACACTCCAAATGGAGTGATTCAAAAAAATAAATTCAACTAGACAAAATAAGGAACAAATTTCATGTTTATCATTTTCCCAAATTCCCACTGCAACAACAACTAATGGAACATTAAAAATTGGGTATGAAAACTGAAAATTCTGCTCCATTAATTTTAAGCTTAGAAATGGTATTGTTAACCAATACCAACAAATTTTGAATGCAAAATGTGGTATGTTGAGAGTGTTAAAACCAATGTACCTATTTTCTATGCAAAAGTCAACATTTTTGTTGACTAATAAAGGGAATAGTAACACCAAAACTTGAAATTCAAAAATTGTAAAATTCAAAAGTATCAAATGCCCTAGTATACCTAACAAGATTGGTTTGGATAGTTTGGCATGCCAATAGGGTTCAGTTAGCAGTACTGCACATGGCATTATGCCATTCTGTGATTTCATGGCTTTTAGCCATTCTGACATTGTGTTGATATTTGGCCTTGTGCCTATTGTTATTATAGCTTATTAGCTGTTCTGTTGCACACCGGGAGATGCATATGTGACCGATGGTGTGACGGCCCGAGGTACTAGATACCCAGTGCCAGTTTACCCGTTTATCCAGTCCAGTCGTCCAGTATAGGTTACTTGGGCAACCAAAAATGAAAGTGGATAAATTTAATGAAATAATGAATATAATAAGTACAAAATAAGTAAGACTACAAATACTCATCGAAAATTTATTTGCAATAAGACACCGATACATTCACTGCATATTTACTTCCTGTTATTTCTTTTTATTTTATTATTGGCACCACTAAGCATTATTGCTTAGCGCGTTGCTTTTGTCACGCGTAGGTTCTGGAGATACTGACCGAGAGCCCAGTAGACCACAGGATAGGTGAGACCTCCTGCAGTTCTGCATAGTGTCCGTGTCACCTCACCATCTTCAGTGCATTGGTAGGACACTAGGTCTCATTTTGGTATTTTGTAACTAACTTTTATTTTCTTTTGTGTAATTGAAACTTATGTAATGTATTTTGATGTTCATGTAAACAATGGAAATTGTGTTTGTGAATGGAAAAGTGAATATTTATTTATGACTTTTACATGATTATTACATGAGATGTTCGATTGAGAAATGGAAATGTTGTTGAAAAACATATTGAGATTTTGATATTGGAGTTTGAGAATGATTGAATATGATTATTAGAAGTGTTTTTCACAGGTTCCGAAGAACTGTTTTCTCCATTTTTAGCCGGTACTCTGCCGGATTTTCTATAAAATTTTCGGAACCTCAAATAAATTATAATTTCAATAAATGACTTAAATGAATTATATTTCATAAATTATATTCAAAACTATGATAAAAGTAAATTAAGGAAGAATAAAAATGATTGAGATAAAGTAGAGTGTTCCGGTACACCGTGTGACATATCTTACTCGGATATACTGTAGACGGGTAAGGGGTGTCACATTTAGTGGTATCAGAGCACGGTTTAGGCATTTCTGGGCCTAGATTGAGTCCATACCATGCATTGCATTTGTAAGAGTCGGGGTGACACTAATGTAGATTTGTTGTCTTTGTTAAATAGGATATGGACCCTTCATCTCAGAGGGCAGTTGAGGAGGAAGTGGAGAGTCATGCTCCACCTGCAGCAGCTGAGACTGGGGGTAGGGGAGAACCTGCTCCACCAGCTCCATCAGAGCCTGCTCAACCTCCACAGGCCGTGTTCCAGCAAATGGCCGAATTCTTCAAACAAATGGCTGGGGTAATGCCACCACCACCACCACCTCCACAACCAAAATCACACCTGGAAAAATTGAGAAAATTTGGAGCAGTGGACTTCTTTGGCAAGAGAGAAGATGATTCTGTTACAGCCGAAAATTGGTTGAACAGAACAGGCAGAGTTTTAAAACAACTCCACTGCACTCCAGAATAAAATCTAGAAGCTGCCATATCTCTGTTGCAAGATGATGCATATGAATAATGGGATACTGTGTCCAGTGAAGTACAGCCAGAAGTAATAACATGGGACTTCTTCCTCTCCGAATTTAAGAAGAAATATGTGGGTAGTGTATACCTGGAAGAGAGAAGAAGAGAGTTCATTAACCTGAGGCAGAGACAGCTGACAGTGGCCGAGTATGAAAAGGAATTTGTCAAATTAAGCCACTATGGAAGGGAGATAGTCCTTAATGAGGTCAAAAGGTGTAAGAGATTTGAAGAGGGATTAAATGACAACATAAAGATCATGATCACTGCCTTGGGAATCACCGACTTCACCAAGTTAGTGGAAGCTGCAATAAAGGTTGAAAAGGTTAGAATAAGTGAGTAGACCAGAAGAGAGAGATAGTAGAAGAGGGGCCCAGGTCAGTCTAGTTCATCTCCTGCATTTGGGAAGAAGTTCAAGGGTCCACCTGCATAGAGTTCAGGTCAACCACAAGGTCAGGGTCAGTCTTAGGGGCCCAGGCCACAGTTTACCCCAAAGAGAGGTCAGTCCACACCATCAATGGGCAGCTCTCCAGGGATGGGGTTCAGGGGACCAGCCCCAGCAACTTCTGCATGTCCACATTGCCTGAAGTGGCATAAGGGGGAGTGTTGGAGAGTGACTGGTGCCTGCTTAAGGTGTGGGTCAACAGAGCATCAGTTGAGGAACTGTCCACGCAGAACTACTACAACTGCTCTAACACAAGCAGACAGACCTACTCCTGCACCACAAAGGGGTAGGAAATCTGGCAAATCTGAGGCAGTGGGACCATCACAGAGGCTCAGATCCGAGCAAGCGAGAGGCACGAGAGCGGACCACCGCCAGAGCCTATGCCATGAGAGCTCGGGAGGAGCAAGATGCCCGACGCCATCGTGATACGTTTCTCCTCTACAATACATCTGTGCATGCATTGGTGGATCCAGGATCCACTCATTCATACATCTGCATCAACTTACCTATAGAAAGGGAGATATTAGTAGGGGAGAGTGACCAAGACATTCTGGTCACTAATCCATTGGGCCACAATGTAGTGGTGAACAAAGTATACAAGGGTTGCCCGTTAAGGATTCAGGGGTATGAATTCTTGGCAGACCTGATTGAGTTGCCTTTCCATGAGTTTGGCGTGATTTTGGGAATGGACTGGTTGTCACGTCATCAGGCAATAGTTGATTGTAAACTGAAGAGGATTTCTTTGAAAACTCCTGGGGGTAATGAGATCACAGTTGTGGGGGAAAGGACAGATTTCTTATCCAATGTCATCTCAGCCATAGCTGCAAGAAAACTGATGAGAAAAGGCTGTGAAGCCTACTTAGCACATGTGGTGGATACTAGGCAGGCTAAGCCAGATCTGTGTGACATATCCACGAAAGGACTTCCTGCATGTGTTTCTGAAGAATTGCCCAGTTTGCCACCGTAAAGGGAAGTCGAATTTGCTATTGAGACACCGCCGTGCACAGCACCCATTTCCATTGCTCCTTATAGGATGGCACCCACTGAATTGAGGGAGTTGAAAACTCAGTTGCAAGAGTTGCTTGATAAGGGGTTCATACGCCCCAGTGTGTCACCGTGGGGAGCTCCAGTGCTGTTTGTGAAAAAGAAGGATGGGACTTTGAGGTTATACATCGATTACCGGCAGTTGAATAAAGTGACTGTGAAGAACAAATATTCGTTGCCTAGAATTGATGATTTGTTTGATCAGTTGAAGGGAGCAGGAGTATTTTCTAAGATTGATCTCAGATCAGGGTATCATCAGTTGAGGGTGAAGGATGCAGATGTGCCAAAGACTGCATTCAGGATCCGATATGGGCATTATGAGTTCCTAGTGATGCCCTTTGGCCTAACAAATGCACCAGCAGCATTCATGGACCTTATAAACCGCATCTTCCATCCACACTTAGATAGGTTCGTAGTGGTCTTTATTGATGATATTTTGGTGTATTCCAAGACCAGTGAAGAACATGATGAGCATTTGAGGATTGTTCTGCAAACCCTAAGAGAAAAGAAGCTGTATGCTAAGTTGTCCAAGTGTGACTTCTGGTTAAATGAAATTGCATTCCTTGGACACATAGTGTCAGCTGATAGGATTAGAGTGGATCCCAAGAAAATAGAAGCAGTGATGGAATGGAAGCCTCCCAGGAATACAACTGAGGTCAGAAGTTTCTTGGGGCTAGCTGGGTATTACAGGAGATTTGTGAAGGGATTTTCCTTAATAGCTGCTCCAATGACCAAGTTATTACACAAGAATGTCAGATTTGACTGAAATGACAAGTGTCAGACCAGTTTTGAGAAGTTGAAGGCTATGTTGACAGAGGCACCAGCAGCACACACCAAGGTCGTGAAAGGACTTTGTGGTCTACAGTGATGCCTCTCATAATGGCTTAGGGTGTGTATTGATGCAAGAGGGAAAGGTGGTCGCTTATGCTTCCAGACAGCTAAGGCCACATGAACAGAATTACCCTACCCATGATCTAGAGCTTGCAGTAATTATCTTCGCACTGAACATATGGAGACATTACTTATATGGTGAAAAGTGCTACATTTACACGGACCACAAAAGCCTGAAATACTTGCCAACCCAGAAAGAGCTCAACCTTAGACAGAGACGATGGATTGAGTTCCTGAAGGACTATGATTTTGTAATTGACTACCATCTTGGAAAGGCAAATGAAGTTGCTGATGCTTTGAGCAGAAAGTCCATCACAGCTTTGAGATCATTGAATGCCCGTCTATCTTTGGTTCGAGATGGAGCTATTTTGGCTGAGTTGCAAGTGAGGCCAAACCTGCTACAGCAGATTTTAGATTGGCAAAAGGCAGATGAAAAATTAATGGCTATTATGAGCAAAATCTCAGAGGGAAAAGCAACTGACTATGAGGTGAAAGCAGATGGGTGTCTCTACTACAAAGGAAGAGTATGTGTACCAGATAATGGGGAATTAAAAGCCAATATTCTGAAAGAGACACATGCCAGTGTTTATGCTATGCAACCAGAAAGTACAAAAATGTATCATGATCTGAAACTTCAGTATTGGTGGCCTGGTATGAAGAAGGACATAGCTGACTATGTGACTAAATGCTTGACATGTCAGCAAGTCAAGGCAGAACATCAAGTTCCATCAGGTTTGCTACAGCCTATACGCATACCTGAATGGAAATGGGATCGGGTCACCATGGATTTTGTAAGTGGTCTACCTCTCACCTAGAAGAAGCATGACGCAATATGAGTGATAGTGGATAGATTGACGAAGTCAGCACACTTTTTGCCAGTTAGGACTGACTACTCACTAGAGAAGTTAGCAGAATTGTATATCAGTGAGATAGTGAGACTGCATGGAATTCCACTTTCCTTCATATCTGATTGAGACCCAAGGTTTACATCGAGATTTTGGAAGAAGTTGCATGAATCCTTGGGTACACAACTTCACTTCAGCACAGCTTTCCATCCTCAGACGGATGGGCAATCAGAAAGAGTAATCTAGGTCCTTGAGGATATGCTGAGGAGTTGTGTCATTGAGTTTGAGGGAAGTTGGGATAGATATCTTCCACTGGCAGAATTTGCATACAACAAAAGCTACCAAGCTAGCATCCAAATGGCCCTATATGAAGCACTATATGGGAGGAAATGTAGAACTCCAGTGTGCTAGACTGAATTGGGCGAAGACAAACTGGTAGGGCCAGACTTGGTGAAACAGACTGAGGAGAAAGTAAAACTAATCAAAGCCAATCTGAAGGTTGCCTCAGACAGACAGAAATCCTATGCCGACTTGAAGAGAAAAGATAAAGAATATGCGATTGGCGATAAAGTGTCCCTCAAGGTGTCACCGTGGAAGAAGGTACTGAGGTTTGGAAGAAAAGGTAAGTTAAGCCCTAGGTTCATTGGCCCATATGAAATCATTGAACGTGTGGGTCCAGTGGCCTATAGGCTAGCTTTACCACCAGAGCTGGACAAGATCCACAATGTGTTCCACGTGTCTATGCTAAGGAGATACCGCTCAGATCCTTCACATGTCATCTCCATGGAAGAAATTGAAGTACAACCGGATTTGACATATGAAGAAGAACCCATACGGATCCTGGCTCGGGAAGTGAAAGAATTGAGGAATAAGCAGATTCCACTGGTGAAAGTGCTTTGGAGGCACCACAACACCGAAGAGGCAACTTGGGAAAGTGAAGAGATGATGAGGCAACAGTTCCCTCAACTGTTTGCATCAGGTAAATTTCGAGGACGAAATTTAAATTAGAGGGGAAGAGTTGTAACACCCTGTAGCAATTCCGTACATTCTACTGTTCCGGTTATCGGTGTCGGTCCGGACAGCTAGAACATCTGGAAAAATATTTAAACTAAAGTGAGGAACCATAATTAACTCAAATATTGATAAGAAAAATTTAGAAAAAATTTTAGAAATAAAATACAACCAAGTTAAATGAGCCGGTGCCCAAGTAATGGGTAACCTAGTGAGAAGTTGCGGTTCTCGCAACTAGGAGCCCTAGACCCGAGAGAAAAATTATAAAATAATTTTTGCGACTCCAGAGAAGGGTCATTGAGGTTCCTATGGCATTAGAATGCCAAGAAAATATTTAGAAAAATTTTTCAATTGGTACAGACAATTTTGACCCGTTAAGCCAAACGGAGGGCATTTTGGTCATTTCGCCTTCAGAGGTGATTTTTGGCTGACTTGTCCAGTTATGTAAATAATTATTATGATCTAAAATATGAATAAATATTGCTAAAAATTGAATTGAAAATGAGTAGAAAAGAAAAGAAAAGAAAATGAAATGAAAGTCATATTTATGACATGAGCATGATGCAATTAAAATATTTTCATCCAACCAAATTTTGACACATCATTAAAAACTACTTAAACATGAATAAAAGGAGATAAAAATTGAAAAAGTGGACAGCCATCTTCAATCTTTGGGCTGCAGAAACGTTGAGAGAGAGAGAGTGTAACACCCCTCACCCGTCTACAGTATAGCCGAGCGAGGCATGCTACACGGCGTGCTGGAACACCTAGTCTGTGATTATCTCATTTCTTGAACTCAATTTGATTTTAAGAAGTCATTTATGAAATATTCATATCATGTTGATACTATTGTCATACTTTGTTAAAATCAGTGTTTTAAGACTGGTAATAAAAATTTGGCAAGGTGCCGTTTATATTTAGGACTAACTTGTCCTTCCAAACCTGCTGAAAACAGTTTAATATTATGATATCAAAATCTCAAATATTTCACAGTCCCTATTTCTCAGAAAAGTCAATAGACTTTTACAGTCATTAAACAGTTCCATAATACAGTCCATAATAATTTAAATATATACATAAAATCTCCATATTATTTAATATGTACAAAAAATATTACAAACTTTAAAGCTTTCATAATATTACAAAATACAAGGCCAAATTTCAAATATACAACAAAAGTACAAAATACAAGATATCCTAAGTCCTACCATGTATGCAATGCAGTGCAGATGACTCTGGACTCCTGTGCAGATCTGATGTCTCACCCGGTAGTAGGTCTGCTGGGCTCCCCAGCTGTGTCTCCAATACCTACGCGTTACAAAAGCAACGCGCTAAGCAATTTTGCTTAGTGGTGCCAAATGTAAATAAATATACACTAAAATAAGGTAAATAAAGTGTTTACAAATTTTTGGTAGTGCTGTATGTTAGTAGATTGGATTTAGGTATTTGAATTTAATAGTACTTAAATTACTGGCCGTGTAGCCTATATACTGACCAGACTGGATAAGCGGATATACTGGCACTGGGTACCTAGTACCTCGGGCCGTCACACCATCGATCACAAAGTTTCTCCCAGTGTGCAAATAGCGTGGCTAAAAAGCCATATAGTCAATCTGGCGATAAGCCAAAAATAAATACACAATATGTATAGCCGTAGGCTATTAAAGTCACAGTGCGGCATAATAGGTCGTAAAAACACAGTATGGCATAAAGCCATTTACGTAATAAATTGTCGAATCCTATTGGCATGCCAACCTATCCATACTAGTCAACTAGGCAAACTAGGGCACATTATAAATTAATTGTTTACTTCTTCAATCTTTGGAGTTTACTAACTATTATATAATTCACAAGTCAATGCATGTGTTGACCTTTTTAGGTAATATGGATAAGTTGTTTCTAGCATCAATATATCACAATTTAAATCTCAATATGCTGCCAATATAGTGTAATTTACCATTTTTACAAGTTGGCATTCATTGCCAAAATGCTTCAAGCATCATTGTATGCAAAATGTCACATTCTCTATTTTTGTATGCTAGATTGGTCTAGGTTAAAGTCCTATTTACCTTGGTTTTTAGCTTTGGGTCAAAGAAGAAAAAATTATAGCTCTATGTCTTATTGCACACGGGGCAAAATTTCAGGTCATTCCGAGTTGTGTAGACCAAGATATGGTCAATTTGCTAAAGCTGGATAGATTGCACTTTTGGTGCACAATTTGGTCAATTTTTAGGTCACTTTTGGTTCGGCAGTTTTTGTGCCCGAAATCGTGCAAGCCATTTGACTTGGTTATGGTCATTTCTGGGATTTGGTGTCTTCATAAGACTTGTAGATATAGGTCTTAACTATTCATGGTCAAAATTTCAGGTCAATTGGACCTGTTTTGAGTGAGTTATGGCCTAAACACTAACTGCTGCCCAAATGGTCAGTTTTCAGGCCTCAAATGCACTAATCCGGATTTGGTCACTTTTTAAGGTCAGTTTCTAGGCAGAATTTTGGCAACCTTTCTACATGAAAGTTGGCCTATTTGGTGTCTAGTTTCACCCCATATTGGCCTCATACCAATTGGGTTCATAGTTTGGCACTTATGGCCTCATTTAGGTGCTGCCTTCAATACACAACCTGCACAAAGCTCATACACTTCCAATTTAATGTTCCTCCTCCTCCTCATTACTACAATATTCAATCAACAACACTTCTATACATATATTGTACACAATTCCAGCAAAAATTATGGGTAGAATGCTCAAGTCCACAAGGCACACAATACACCATTAAACTTCAATATTTACATCCACCCAAATTCAACATACTTCAATGTTAATATTACACATATATTTCAACATATTCATACTTCAATATCATTTACACTTGCTGCCCACAAATTGACATTAACATATATCATTAATAACCATATATTCACACACAAATTCATGCTATTAGGAGCTGCCAAACATGGCAGTTTGCTCAAGGCTTCAAGGTTCCATTTCACACCTTAAATCTAAACACTACATGTACATATTTATGCACAAACTTACTCTAACTTTCATTTGAATCAATCGACCTTCATTTTCATTCATTAGAAGTAAAATAACTCAAGCTCAACAAGGGTTCATGGCTGCCAAAAATGGACAAGTCCATTTCTCACTATTTCTTTTATTTCTCTTCACCAAAACACTTACCTCAACCTAAACACAAGCTTTACCAAAGCAAGGGAGGGATTTTGGACACTTACAACTTTTGATGCTTATCAAAACTTCACCAAATCTGGTTTTCCTTGTTGCCAATATCTTCCCCAAGGTAAGTAGGCAAGCTTTAAGGAAGGAAAGAAGTGGAAAGGATGGCTTGATCATGCACCCATGGAGATTGCATGTGGGGTGGCCATGGTGATTTCCATGGTGGAATTCATTACGGCAAAGTAAAATGGGCTGATGAAGAAGATGATGGTGAGTGCTATCTGCTTTCCCAAGGCTATGATAAGGGTCCCAATATCCAAGTTAGTGGAGCACTAACTTGGATTTTAATGTTAGTTATTCAAAGTTTCATAAATTGGATTTTATCCCCCATTTCTTTCACTATTCTTATAATGTATCACAATTTAATTTTTTCATGACATTTTCTAAGTGTAATATCATTTATTTTTAATGGAGATTGAGGTCAAAAGGCAACACTATGTGTCAAATGACCAAAATACCCCACTTCAGTTTATATTCCTGATTTTTCGGTAACACCGATTTTTGTCTGTTTCTCGATTTTTCATTTTTCTTTGTTCTAATTTATTAATTTTTCTTTGATATTTCTAGTGTCAATTACATTTCAATAAATCTTTATTTATGTCTCAAAATTATATTCAGAGGGTTCCCCTTGGTCCTGGCCTCAATGGCCTTCCATGCAGTCACCCATCGCCGGTGCCACTCGTTTAACTTAGCATCATTTTCTCTCTTTCATTTTTGTTTGATTTTTCTTGTATTTTATTTTTATTTATTTCATCATTACATGTCTGTTCACTATCACCGAAGTGTAGTTCCAGACATACTGACTTGCCTGGACTATTATTTGACTACTGGAGCAATTGAACATACAGAACACGTGCAATGGGGATGTTACAACTCTTCCCCTCTAAATAAAAATTTCGTCCTCGAAATTTACCTGATGTGAAGAGCTGAGGGAACTGTTGTCTCATTGTCTCCTCGCTCTCCCATGTTGCCTCTTCCGTGTTGTGATGTCTCCATAGGATTTTCACTAGTGGAATTGTCTTATTTCTGAGCTCTTTTACCTCTCGTGCCAAGATTTTAATTGGTTCTTCTTCATATGTCAGGTCAGGTTGTACCATAATTTCTTCTGCTGAGATGACATGTGAAGGATCTGATCTGTATCTTCTGAGCATCGAGACATGGAACACATTATGTATCTTGTCCAGCTCAGGTGGTAAGGCTAATCGGTAGGCTACTGGTCCCACACGTTCAATAACTTCATATGGGCCAATAAACCTAGGGCTTAATTTTCCCTTTTTCCTGAATCTCAACTGTAACACCCCAAAGTTCGGTAGTGCGTTCTGCTGTTCCGGTGACCAGTGCTGTCCGGACAGCTAGGATGCCTAGAACTACACTTTGACACGAGGGAGGAGACATAAAATAATGAAATACAAGAAAAGAAAATACAAGAAAAACAAAGGAAAAATAATAGCAAAGAAATGTGATCAAGTTAAGCGAGCCGGGAAACCTAGCGATGGGTGATCAGACTGGAAGTCACGGCGTGGACCGTTGACTAGCCCTGGACTGCGGGGAACCCTGGAAAATATTTTTAGGACTTAAATAGAACCTTATTGAAGTATAAATATCATTAGAAAGATTAAAGAAAAATTAAATAATTAGTACAAAGAAAAGTGAGAAATCGAAAAACAGACAAAATACGATTTTACCGAAAAATCGGGAACGTAACCCGAACAGGGGCATTATGGTCATTTGACACCCCGAATTGTCTTTTGACCTAAATGTCCATTAAAAATAAATAGTATTACACTTAGAAAATAAAATGAAAAATTAGTTTAGTGGTACCTAAAGTAAATAGCAAAAATCATGGGTTAAATGTGGAATAAGTGGGAATTTAACATAAAATATGACTTAAATTCTTTAGTGGACCACTAAGAACATTAAAATGATTAAATTACTTCATAAGTGGGCAGATTATTCCCACTCAAAGGTCATCTTCCTCATTCCATTAAACCTAGCCGATTTGAGAAAGAAAAGAAAGCCACCATTAACGTTTTTCTTCAAAGCTCCATGCACTCCCCATTTTCAACTCCAATCACTTTGATAGCTTCATGAAAAATGGTCTACACACCACAAGGAAGATATTGATACCAATTTTGAGAAGTTTGGTGAAGGTTTAGCAAGTTACAATTAAAGGTAAGTTTGCATTTTTGAGAAATTCTTTGTTAAAGTTTATGTTCATGTTATGGGTGTTAGATTGGTGAAGGAAAATTTTGAGTTTGAAGGGTTATTGTTGTTTTCATTTTGGACAGCCATGAGTCACGTTTTTGATGAGGTATTTGTGCATATAATTGATGAGAAATAATGTTAATCATGGTGATTTAGTAACTTAGTGAATTATTTCATGTTTATATGGTGAATTATGCACTTTGATGGGAATTGGTATATGGGACGGCAATGTGATGTTGAAGAATGGTTTGTGGCAGCTTGTGGACACTTGAGTAATGGTATATATTGAAGGAAGTGTGGGCAGAATATTGACCTAGAAGGATTGATGATATGTATGTAAATTAACATTGTAAAGTGTGTGTTTGAAGTTGGGGTGTGAAATGCATATTGAGGGCAGTGTATATTTTAGCCTATAACCTTGAATGTGTAACCTCAATTGGTATGAGACCAATTTGAGGTGAAACTAGGCACAAAATGTGCCAACTTTCATTGAGAAACCATGCCAAAATTCTGCTTGCAAGGTGACCTAAAAAAATGACCAATTCGGATTAGGTGCAATTAGGACCTGAAAAATGACCAATTGGGCAGCAGTGAGTGTTTAGGCCATAACTCACTCAAACCAGGTCCAATTGACCTGAAATTTTGACCAAGAATAGTTAAGACCCATACCTACAAGTCTTATGAGGACACCAAAGCCCAGAAATGACCATAAGCAAGTCAAACAACTTGTACAAGTTCGGGTCCAAAAACTGGCCGAACCAAAATTGACCAATTTGACCTAATATTGACCTAAAATGGTACCATTTGACCAGCAAGAGTGTAATGACCATAACTTGGTCTACTTAACTCGGATTGACCTAAAATTTTGCACCGCGGTCCATAAGACCTAAATCTACAAGTTTGTAGTTTCAACCGAGACCCGAAAACTGAGGAAACTAGATCGTCCGGTTAGGTCAAACCAGTGTCCCGGAATCCAGCAATTTGCATTAAAATGCACTAAGCAAGGAAATGACTTTGGTAAAACATACCAAACCTAAAACCCTATCAAATGTGACATATTAACGACACTAAAACCTAATTTACCTAAAACGCAACGAGGGTCGGTGTATTAGGTGATTAAGTGAATAATTGAGTTCAGTGCATTATTTACCAAACACCATCGATAGAGACAGTTTAAATTAGTACTGAAACACTTCAAATTGTGTTTCTCAGTTAACAAGGACTCAAAGAAAAGGGAAGGAAACACTGAGTCCGGATCGTGAGACAACATCAGAGGTTTGTGCACAACTAGTTTTTAACTGATTTTGTTTTGAATATTTCATATGATTAAATGATATATTTTTCTTATGAATTATGTTTAACAAGCATTGGATTTAATTCCATGATTATTGAAAATTGTTATTGTATATATGAATTTGGCTTTGTGAAATGGTATTTCCATAAGTATTAAGCATTGTTATGGATTAGGTAAATTATGTTTTGGAAAATTGTGATAGAATATGTTTTGAATTGTGATGGTAATATTCATGGAAAAAATGAAAACTTTATTATTTGAATTGTGATGAGCATAAAAATTATTGGATATTGGAATTGACTTTGAATCGAATTATATTGTGATTTATGCTCGCTAAAAGGATTGTGATATTGTTTTATATCTCACTATAGATGCTTGACTAGGTTATTACCCGTCTCTCTCATTTGTTGAGAAGACAATGGAGTGAGTTGTGTTTTGATTACCATGGTACGTGCACAGGCTTAGATTTTCCTCTGATTTGAGGTTAGATCTAAGTTTATTTTATCGTTATGGCCCTTGCGGAAGATTCATTATTGTGATGGTACTGTGCACGATGATTCGACCTCCCCGACCATAGGGAGTTAGAATCAGATTCGACCTCCCCGACCATAGGGAGTTAGAATCACATAGAATATGGCCCTTTTGGATTATTCTTGCATAGTTAGTGAGATAAAGATTGATTTTTGAGATACAGTATGATTTTTGAGATACAGTATGATTTTTGAGATACATAATGATTTTTGAGATACAGAATGGCTTTTGAATGGTAAGGAATGGTGATTTCAATTATGGTTTATGTATAATTGATTTTGTTGGAATTACTTAAATGGATAGTCATGATTTGATAAATTGAGTTTTGTGCTCTAAGTCATTTATACAAATGATTTACATTATTGGCAATGAATATTTTGAGTTGCGAAATTTGATCAGTATTCAGATTCTCAAATTATTTACTGTAAAATTTGTCAATGTATATTGTACTATGTTTTAAATTATAGTTGTGCACCACTGAGTTCACCACTCAGCGATAGCTTTGTATGCTGTCGCAGGTAAAAAGAGCATAGAGCAGTGATTAAGTTGCTTTGAGGACACTTTCAGATAAGCTCCAGGTATATCATAGGTATACCCATGTACATAGGTTTTGATGTAAGCATGTAATAATATGTATGTAAATTATTTGAGCAGTTGTATAAAAACTTTTGTAAAACATTTTGGTATGTAATTAAATGTAAATTATTATAAATGTAAATTTGAGATTTCGTTTACTTGCATAGTCTTGTATTATATTTCTTGTATCTCAGTTTTTGAAAAATCACTGCGGATTTGAGTTGAGAAATATGTTGTGTTGAGAATTATATTGGAGTTGAGATTTGCAAATACAGACTGAAGTGCTTTTTTACAGGTTTTCTGAAGAACTGTTTTATCCAAAATACAGATGGCACTCTGCCAAAATTTTTACAGAAATTCTAAATAAATCAAATGAGTTAGTTATTTCACTTCAGTTAACCAAAAGTTTTGAACACCTGTAAATAGTGCTCACCACTATAAAAGAAGTAAGAAAAGTTTTTAAAATCCCTTGTAGTGTATTTAATGGGTTATCAGTAGACGGAGTTGGTAATTCATTAGGTATACTACGGGATCATGTTATGCCTTACAGAGGGGTAGGGTGTGACATGTTTTGTGGTATCAGAGCAATGGTTTTAAAGTAAATTTTGAACTGTGAATTTGAAATCTTTTTGTCGGTAACTACAACTGCTCAAATGTTTGATACATATAGTACATTTACATCATAAATGTGAACTAATGGAGAGGAATCTCCTTGTGTTGGTTATACAGGAATAGAAAATTCTGTGAATAGAATGGAAGAGAAGAATGAGACAATAGAACAGTCTGTGATGGTAGAAGAACAAGCTGAGGCCCCAGCTCCACAAAGTGTCGAAGGCAGTATGCAGTTTTCTGGGTACAAATTACTGCACAAATGGCCCAGCAAATGGCCACTTTCTTCCGACAAATGGCTGATAATCTGTCAGCCCAAGCCCAAGTACAGACCCAACCCCCACAAGGGCAGTGTGAAATGGAAAAGAGGGAGAAACCTATGGGTCAGAGTTCGAACAGTAATTTGAGAAAGAGAAAAGAAATTGAGGAGCCCCGAGCTCAGGGATATGATAGAGGTGGATCAGTAAGACAGAGACCATCAAGGTCCAGTCGTCGAACAACTAGAAGTTCCTACCCTTCCCGCCAATGTGAAACTTGTAGAAGATATCATGGTGGGATATGCTATAAGGCGTCTGGAGCCTGCTACAATTGTGGAAAACTTGGACACTTTGCTAAAGATTGTACTAAACCACCTCGATCTGCTCTCTGGATTTCACAGCACGTCGATCGAGTCAAGATAGAAATAGAGTTGGTACTCCTCACCATTATAACACGATGAATCAACCCGAATATGGTAGCACACCGATCGGGCGTCACTATGCGCCAAGGAGAAAGAGCAGAAACTTCAGATGTAGGCTTGGTAAGTTCTTAATTTTTGAAAGAAACAATTAGTTATTATTTGATCCCAGCACTACTTAATTGTGTGTTAGTGTCAGAACTATATGTTCTGTTGCTATTCCCTTACAGGAGAATAAATTTGATGCGTTAGTGACTAGTCTTTTAGGATCAAAACTACAATAACAAGTATGATTGACACTAATTTTGGAAGAATTGTTAACTAAAAGAATTGGGATATTGTAATCAGAATCGGTTTAGGATATTAGTGGATTTGAGAAAGATAAGATGTTAGGAAACCTAGTCCATGAGGTTATAATGTAGTGACTATATAAGGTTCTCAATGTTTGTATTGTAAGCTGCAGATTCTGATGCAGACACGGGATTATTGTGTAGAGCTACGTGCTTCCTCGTGGTACAATAAATTAAGAATATTTGTAAGTAATCTATAAATTGATATAGTTGCACCTGAATAGAGTACTAGTACTGGAAATAAATGTGAAAATTTTAGTCAGAAATTTAAGACTTCAGAACTAGCCTATCAAACGACTACACTTGTAAGGTAGCTAGAGTCAGTGACTCGGTTACATTAATGTGAATTACCTGTACCCCAGTAATTGCTATAAGCTTAGAGATATCAGTACAACGTATCATCCTCAGACAGATGGACAATTGAAACAAGTGATTCAGGTAAATTTTAAAACTCATTGAGTTTCTATAAATAATGAAATGAAATGATAATAATAACCTGTAATACGTGATAAGCCCTCGAGAATATACTGAGAACTTGTGTCGTTGAATCCGAGGGGAGATGGGACAGATAAATCCCACTAATAGAATTTGTATACATTAATAAGTGTCAAGCTAGCATACAAGTGGCACCCTATGAAACATTGTAAGGGAATAGATAACTATGGATTTTGTGACGAGATTTCCGAGGACATAGAATAGTCATGATACAGTATATTATAGTTGATAGACTAACCAAGTCTACTCACTTTTTGCCATTCTAAATGGACTATAGTTGGAGAGATTGGCCAGATTTTTACATATATGAAATTGTAAAATTGCATGGAGTGCCAGTATCGATTATATCTTATAGAGATCCTTTGTTCACTTCTAGATTCTGGGGTAGTCTTCAGAGAGCCCTAGGAACTAGATTGAACTTCCGCACAGCATTCCACCCACAGACAGATGGCCAGTCTGAAAGGGTTATTCAGACATTGGAGGGTATGCTACGGGCTTGTGTGATTGAATTTGAAGGTAGTTGGGATACACACTTGCCTTTGATTGAGTTTGCTTATAACAACAGCTACCAATCAAGCATTGGGATGCCTCCATATGAAGCTTTGTATGGCAGAAAGTGCAGAACTCCCCTACGTTGGGATGAAATTGGTGAAAGAAAGATGATTGGGCCAGAAATTGTTCAGCAGACATAGGAAAAGATCAAATTGATCAGAGATAGACTCAAGGCTGCGTCAGACCGTCAGAAGTCCTATTTTGATCTGAAGAGAAGAGATATTGAGTATGCAATGGGTGATAAGGTAGTCCTCAAAGTTTCTCCTTGGAAGAGGATTATGAGATTTGGCAGAAAGGGGAAACTGAGTCCTCGTTTCATCGGATCATATGAGGTTTTGGAAAGAGTGGGTCCTTTGGCATATCGGTTGGCATTACCTCCAGAGTTAGCAAGGATACACAATGTCTTCCATGTGTCCATGTTAAGGAGGTACAGATCAGACCCATCTCATGTACTATCAGTTGAAGAGATTGAAGTAAATCCAGACCTCTCATATGAGGAAGAACCCATAAAAATTCTGGCTTATGAGGTGAAGCAGCTGAGGAACAAACAGATACCCCTGGTTAAAGTCTTTGTGGAACCATCATTCGGGCAGAAGCTACTTGGGAACGTGAAGAGGATATGAGGAGACAGCACCCACAGCTGTTCAGAGACTAATGCCAGGTAAAATTTCGAGACGAAATTTATTTAAGGGGGGGAGAATTGTAACACCCCAAAGTTCGGTAGTGCGTTACTCATTCGGTGACTGATCTTTGTCAGGACAGCTAGGATGCCTAGAACTACACTTTGACACGAGGGAGGAGACATAAAATAATGAAATACAAGAAAAGAAAATACAAGAAAAACAAAGGAAAAATAATAGCAAAGAAATGTGATCAAGTTAAGCGAGCCGGGAAACCTAGCGATGGGTGACCGCACCGGGAAGTCACGGCGTGGACCGTTGACTAGCCCTGGACTGCGGGGAACCCTGGAAAATATTTTTAGGACTTAAATAGAACCTTATTGAAGTATAAATATCATTAGAAAGATTAAAGAAAAATTAAATAATTAGTACAAAGAAAAGTAAGAAATCGAAAAACAAACAAAATACGATTTTACCGAAAAATCGGGAACGTAACCCGAACAGGGGCATTATGGTCATTTGACACCCCGAATTGTCTTTTGACCTAAATGTCCATTAAAAATAAATAGTATTACACTTAGAAAATAAAATGAAAAATTAGTTTAGTGGTACCTAAAGTAAATAGCAAAAATCATGGGTTAAATGTGGAATAAGTGGGAATTTAACATAAAATATGACTTAAATTCTTTAGTGGACCACTAAGAACATTAAAATGATTAAATTACTTCATAAGTGGGCAGATTATTCCCACTCAAAGGTCATCTTCCTCATTCCATTAAACCTAGCCGATTTGAGAAAGAAAAGAAAGCCACCATTAACGTTTTTCTTCAAAGCTCCATGCACTCCCCATTTTCAACTCCAATCACTTTGATAGCTTCATGAAAAATGGTCTACACACGACAAGGAAGATATTGATACCAATTTTGAGAAGTTTGGTGAAGGTTTAGCAAGTTACAATTAAAGGTAAGTTTGCATTTTTGAGAAATTCTTTGTTAAAGTTTATGTTCATGTTATGGGTGTTAGATTGGTGAAGGAAAATTTTGAGTTTGAAGGGTTATTGTTGTTTTCATTTTGGACAGCCATGAGTCACGTTTTTGATGAGGTATTTGTGCATATAATTGATGAGAAATAATGTTAATCATGGTGATTTAGTAACTTAGTGAATTATTTCATGTTTATATGGTGAATTATGCACTTTGATGGGAATTGGTATATGGGACGGCAATGTGATGTTGAAGAATGGTTTGTGGCAGCTTGTGGACACTTGAGTAATGGTATATATTGAAGGAAGTGTGGGCAGAATATTGACCTAGAAGGATTGATGATATGTATGTAAATTAACATTGTAAAGTGTGCGTTTGAAGTTGGGGTGTGAAATGCATATTGAGGGCAGTGTATATTTTAGCCTATAACCTTGAATGTGTAACCTCAATTGGTATGAGACCAATTTGAGGTAAAACTAGGCACAAAATGTGCCAACTTTCATTGAGAAACGATGCCAAAATTCTGCTTGCAAGGTGACCTAAAAAAATGACCAATTCGGATTAGGTGCAATTAGGACCTGAAAAATGACCAATTGGGCAGCAGTGAGTGTTTAGGCCATAACTCACTCAAACCAGGTCCAATTGACCTGAAATTTTGACCAAGAATAGTTAAGACCCATACCTACAAGTCTTATGAAGACACCAAAGCCCAGAAATGACCATAAGCAAGTCAAACAACTTGCACAAGTTCGGGTCCAAAAACTGGCCGAACCAAAATTGACCAATTTGACCTAAAATTGACCTAAATTGGTACCATTTGACTAGCAAGAGTGTAATGACCATAACTTGGTCTACTTAACTCGGATTGATCTAAAATTTTGCACCGCGATCCATAAGACCTAAATCTACAAGTTTGTAGTTTCGACCGAGACCCGAAAACTGAGGGAACTAGATCGTCCGGTTAGGTCAAACCAGTGTCCCTGAATCCAGCAATTTGCATTAAAATGCACTAAGCAAGGAAATGACTTTGGTAAAACATACCAAACCTAAAACCCTATCAAATGTGACATATTAACGACACTAAAACCTAATTTACCTAAAACGCAACGAGGGTCGGTATATTAGGTGATTAAGTGAATAATTGAGTTCAGTGCATTATTTACCAAACACCATCGATAGAGACAGTTTAAATTAGTACTGAAACACTTCAAATTGTGTTTCTCAGTTAACAAGGACTCAGCAAAAGGGAAGGAAACACTGAGTCCAGATCAGGGAGACAGTCATCAGAGGTTTGTGCACAACTAGTTTTTAACTGATTTTGTTTTGAATATTTCATATGATTAAATGATATATTTTTCTTATGAATTATGTTTAACAAGCATTGGATTTAATTCCATGATTATTGAAAATTGTTATTGTATGTATGAATTTGGCTTTGTGAAATGGTATTTCCATAAGTATTAAGCATTGTTATGGATTAAGTAAATTATGTTTTGGAAAATTGTGATAGAATATGTTTTGAATTGTGATGGTAATATTCATGGAAAAAATGAAAACTTTATTATTTGAATTGTGATGAGCATAAAAATTATTGGATATTGGAATTGACTTTGAATTGAATTATATTGTGATTTATGCTCGCTAAAAGGATTGTGATATTGTTTTATATCTCACTATAGATGCTTGACTAGGTTATTACCCGTCTCTCTCATTTGTTGAGAAGACAATGGAGTTAGTTGTGTTTTGATTACCATGGTACGTGCACAGGCTTAGATTTTCCTCTGATTTGAGGTTAGATCTAAGTTTATTTTATCGTTATGGCCCTTGTGGAAGATTCATTATTGTGATGGTACTGTGCACGATGATTCGACCTCCCCGACCATAGGGAGTTAGAATCAGATTCGACCTCCCCGACCATAGGGAGTTAGAATCACATAGAATATGGCCCTTTCGGATTAGTCTTGCATAGTTAGTGAGATAAAGATTGATTTTTGAGATACAGTATGATTTTTGAGATACAGTATGATTTTTGAGATACATAATGATTTTTGAGATACAGAATGGCTTTTGAATGGTAAGGAATGGTGATTTCAATTATGGTTTATGTATAATTGATTTTGTTGGAATTACTTAAATGGATAGTCATGATTTGATAAATTGAGTTTTGTGCTCTAAGTCATTTATACAAATGATTTACATTATTGGCAATGAATATTTTGAGTTGCAAAATTTGATCAGTATTCAGATTCTCAAATTATTTACTGTAAAATTTGTCAATGTATATTGTACTATGTTTTAAATTATAGTTGTGCACCACTGAGTTCACCACTCAGCGATAGCTTTGTATGCTGTCGCAGGTAAAAAGAGCATAGAGCAGTGATTAAGTTGCTTTGAGGACACTTTCAGATAAGCTCCAGGTATATCATAGGTATACCCATGTACATAGGTTTTGATGTAAGCATGTAATAATATGTATGTAAATTATTTGAGCAGTTGTATAAAAACTTTTGTAAAACATTTTGGTATGTAATTAAATGTAAATTATTATAAATGTAAATTTGAGATTTCGTTTACTTGCATAGTCTTGTATTATATTTCTTGTATCTCAGTTTTTGAAAAATCACTGCGGATTTGAGTTGAGAAATATGTTGTGTTGAGAATTATATTGGAGTTGAGATTTGCAAATACAGACTGAAGTGCTTTTTTACAGGTTTTCTGAAGAACTGTTTTATCCAAAATACAGATGGCACTCTGCCAAAATTTTTACAGAAATTCTAAATAAATCAAATGAGTTAGTTATTTCACTTCAGTTAACCAAAAGTTTTGAACACCTGTAAATAGTGCTCACCACTATAAAAGAAGTAAGAAAAGTTTTTAAAATCCCTTGTAGTGTATTTAATGGGTTATCAGTAGACGGAGTTGGTAATTCATTAGGTATACTACGGGATCATGTTATGCCTTACAGAGGGGTAGGGTGTGACATCAACACTTTCTTCCACGGTGATACTTTGAGAAATACCTTCTCGCCAACTTCATACTCAATGTCTTTTCTCCTCAAGTCGGATAAGATTTACATGGATGCGAGGCAACTTTCAAATTGGCCTTTATCAGTTTCACCTTTTCCTCTGTCTGTTTTATCAGGTCTGGCCCCACTAGCTTATCTTCACCCAATTCAGTCCAACATACAGGTGTTTTGCATTTTCTCCCATACAGTGCTTCATAGGGTGCCGTTTGTATGCTAGCTTGATAGCTATTATTATATGCAAATTCTGCCAGTGGAAGGTATCTCTCCCAACTTCCCTCAAACTCAATAACACAACTTCTCAGCATATCCTCGAGGACCTATCACACATATTCAGTTATTACTATTATTATTATTATCAGTTTATTGTTTGCAATAACTCAGTGAGTTTCAAAATTTACATGGATTATTCTTTCTAACTGTCCATCCGTTTGAGGATGAAAAGCCGCACTAAAATGGAGTTGTGTGCCCAAGGATTCTTGTAATTTCTTCCAAAATCTAGATGTAAACCTTGGGTCTCTATTAGATATAATGGAAAGTGGAATTCTATGTAGTCTAACTATCTCACTGATGTACAATTCTGCTAGCTTTTCCAGTGAGTAGTCAGTTCTAACTGGCAGAAAATGTGCTGATTTGGTTAACCTATCAACAATCACCCATACTGCATCATGCTTCTTCTGAGTGAGAGGTAGACCACTGACAAAGTCCATAGTGACTCGGTCCCACTTCCATTCAGGTATGTTTATGGGCTGTAACAAACCTGATGGAACTTGATGTTCTGCTTTGACTTGCTGACATGTCAAGCATCTAGTTACATAGTCAACTATGTCCTTCTTCATACCTGGCCACCAGTATTGTAGTTTCAGGTTATGGTACATTTTTGTGCTTCCTGGGTGCATAGCATACACACTATTATGTGCTTCTTTCAGAATACTAGTTTTCAACTCTTTATCATCTGGAACACACACTCTTTCTTTATAGTACAGACACCCATTTTCTTTCACTTCATATTCAGTTTCCTTCCCCTCAGTGATTTTGCCCATAACAGCCATTAATTTCTCATCTGTCTTCTGCCCATCCTATATCTGTTGTAACATATTCGGCTTCACTAGCAACTCAGCCAAAATAACTCCATCATGAGTTAAGGATAGTTGGGCATTCAGAGATCTTAATGCTACAATAGATTTTCTACTTAAAGCATCAGCGACTACATTTGCCTTCCTAGGGTGGTAGTCAATCACACAATCATAATCTTTCAGGAATTCAATCCATCGCCTCTGTCTCAAATTAAGTTCCTTCTGGGTTGGCAGATACTTCAGACTCTTATGGTCTGTGTATATGTAGCATTTTTCTCCATGCAGGTAATGCCTCCATATCTTCAATGCGAAGATAATTGCTGCTAATTCTAAATCATGAGTAGGGTAATTCTTTTCATGTGGCCTTATTTGCCTGGAAGCATATGCGACCACTTTCCCTTCTTGCATCAATACGCACCCTAACCCATTATGTGAGGCATCACTGTAGACTACAAAGTCTTTTCCAGACATTGGTTGTGTTAACACTGGTGCCTCTGTCAACATAGCCTTCAGCCTCTCAAAACTGGCTTGACACTTGTCATTCCAGTCAAAATTCCTATTCTTGTGCAGTAATTTGGTCATTGGAGCAGCTATCAGGGAAAATCCCTTTACAAATCTTCTATAATATCCAGCTAACCCCAAGAAACTTCTTATCTCAGTTGTATTTCTGGGAGGCTTCCATTCCATCACTGCTTCAATCTTCTTGGGACCCACTCTAATCCCTTCAGCTGATACTACATGTCCAAGGAATGCAATCTCATTCAACCAGAACTCACACTTGGACAATTTAGCATACAATTTCTTCTCTTTTAAAGTCTGCAGAACAATTCTCAAATGCTCATCATGTTCTACTTTATCCTTGGAATACACCAGGATGTCATCAATGAAGACCACTACGAACCGATCTAAATATGGATGGAAGATATGGTTCATAAGGTCCATGAATCTTCTTTGGGCGTTTGTTAACCCAAATGGCATCACCAGGAATTCATAATGCCCATACCGGGTTCTAAATGCAGTCTTAGGCACATCTGCATCCTTAACCCTTAGCTGATGATACCCTGATCTGAGATCAATCTTAGAAAACACACCGGCTCCCTTCAACTGATCAAACAGATCATCAATTCTAGGTAATGGATACTTGTTCTTCACTGTTACTCTGTTTAACTGCCTATAGTCAACACATAACCTCAGTGTCCCATCTTTCTTCTTTACAAATAGTACCGGAGCTCCCCACAGTGACACACTGGGCCGTATGAACCCCTTGTCTAGTAATTCTTGTAGCTGGATTTTTAACTCTATCAATTCAGTAGGTGCCATCCTATATGGAGCAATTGAAATTGGAGCTGTACCCGGCATAATCTCAATAGCAAATTCAACTTCCCTTTCTAGTGGCAAACTAGGCAATTCCTCTGAAAACACCTCAGAGAAATCCCTTACTGTGGGTATGTCAGATAAGTTAAGTTTACCCTGCCTAGTGTCAACCACGTGTGCTAGATAGGCTTCACACCCTTTTCTCAACCATCTCCTTGCAACTGTAGCTGAGATGACATTGGACAAGAAATCTGTCCTTTCACCCACAACTATTATTTCTTCGTTCTCGTGATTTTCAGAGAGATTCTCTTCAATTTACAATCTACTATTGCCTGATGATGGGATAACCAGTCCATTCCCAAAATCACATCAAACTCATGGAAAGGCAGTTCAATTAAGTCTGCTAAGAACTCTTTCCCTTGAATCTTCAATGGACAGCCCTTATACACCTTGTTTACTACCACACTGTGGCCTAGCGGATTTGTGACCAGGATGTCTTGGTCACTTTCCTCCACTGGTATTCCCTTTTCTACGGGCAGCTTGATACAAATATATGAATGAGTAGATCCAGGATCTACTAATGCATGCACAGAAGTATTATAAAGGAGGAACGTACCCTTGATAACATCTGGAGCATCCTGTTCCTCCTGTGCCCTTATAGCATAGGCTTTGGCTGGTTTTACGCATACGCTCTCTCCACGCACTCGACACGGGTTTTACGTGAAGTACCGGCTGCCTCAGCCTTACCCGGCCTTCTACCCCTTGGAGCTGGAGGGGCAGGCCTATCAGTTGATACCAGAGTGGATGTAGCAGTTCTGCGTGGACAATCTCGGACTAGGTGCTCTGTAGATCCACACCGTAAACAAGCACCTGTCGTCCTCCAACACTCACCCTTATGCCATTTTTGGCAATGTGGGCAAGCAACAGATACCGTTGGGGCTGGTCCTCTATACCCTGTCCCTGTAGAGCTAGCCACTGAAGGGGTGGACTGGCCTCTCGTTGGTGCAAACTGAGATTTGGGCCTCTGTGACTGACCCTGACTTGGTGCTCTACTAAAACTCTGAGTAGGCAAACCTCTGAATTTCTTACTAGGGACAGAAGATGTACTGCGTCGACCACGACCTCTTTTCTCATCTGTCCATACATTACGCTCATTCATTCTAACTTTTTCAACCTTCAGTCCAGCTTCCACTAACTTGGCAAACTCTGTAATCCCCAAGGCTTTAATCATTACTTTAATGTTATCATTGAGTCCTTCCTCAAATCTCTTGCATCTCTCTGCCTCATTAGGGACTATTTCCCGCCCATAGCGGCTCAGTCTGACAAATTCTCTTTCATATTTAGCCACTGTCAGCTGTCTCTGGCGTAGGGTAATAAACTCCCTTCTCTTCTCTTCCAAGTATACACTGCCCACATACTTCTTTCTGAACTCAGTGAGAAAGAAATCCCAAGTTATCTGTTCTGGTGGCACCTCACTAGTTACTGTTGTTAGTAGTATGCCCTAGAGCATATCATTTAGTATGTATCTTGTACATATTTTTAATAATAAAAGGCATTTCCACTTTTCCGTTTACATAATATATTTATGTGTAATAGAAAAGGTCCATTGATATTTTGTTAGAAATATTATTCTTAAGTTGTTAAGAATATGAGTGACAATATTTCTAGCACAAAGTATCATAAATAGGTTCACAATCGAGGATACTTCATAATAAGGACATGACTTATCCAGAAAGATTGTATTCATGTTTGTTCCCAAGTTATTTATATGAGATATAAATAAGATGGAATGGTGAGTCTAATGCCATATAACAAACATGATAGGCACTTATAAATGATAAGTAGGCCGAACCAGTGACACTTATGACAAGCACATGGAGTTTACTCTTGTCAATGTTTTGTCATAAATCATATCAGTGCATATAATCTTTAGACATGAGATAGCACAGTTATCTTGTATATAGGTAGTTTGAGTTTGATCTTCTTTCATACTTGTACTATGTATGGGTATATGGGCATGTGTTGGCTCTGCTAGTTATATATGGAGGTAGGTGTTGATCAAGATGGAATCTGTTCCTCTAAGTAAATAGAGATAAAATCCTATGTTCATTTAATTGTTCTTGATGTTTCAAGTTCCTGCCAGAAAGATAGATTTATTAAAGAGTTTCGATGAGAAAAATCTTTTAATCAAGAACTGGAATTAAAAGAGAACATAATATTCATAGCAAATGGAGTTTGACATAAACCATGACTCCAGCTTGAGTTGGGATTTTGTAACAGAGAGATTCTAGTGCATGGTAACATATGATTATAGGTTCATTTAAGGTAAATCTTATTACTAATTGGGTGGCCATGGCATACTATGCTAGGTGTTAACCATGGTCTATGAGGTTCATAAAATGATTTAGAGAAATCATTTATGGTAAGAAAGAGTTCTGATGATATTAAGAGTTGATATCATGTCTCATTGCCAATTAGTGATGAGCCTAGTAAGTCACACACATACACAAGTTATCACCTATTTAAATATGATTTAATTAATTAATTAAAGAGTTTAATTGATTAATTAAATAGATTTGGCTTGCAATAAAATTGCAAAGTCCCTAGCATGACTTGAAACCAAATCTAGATTATTGGATGTGTAGTATAAATTAAATTTATATTTAAAGTGTTTAAATATGAATTTAATTGATGAAAATTAATTAATAGAGATTAATTAATTAATTTATATTTGATATAAATTAATTAGAAGAAGAAAATAATTATTTTGGGTTAAGAACTCAAAATTAAGACACGAGGCATTTTGGTCATTTTGCAGTGTGACACGTGGCACCATGAGATGGTGACACATGGCATAACACATAAGCTTGCCAAATGTTTTTTAATCATGTAAGATGATTAAAATCAAGATTAAATATAGGTTTGACACTTGGCACAATGTGATTGGGTCACTTAAACCTAGAGCTAATCAAAGGGTGACATGTGGCAAGGGTTTAATGTGTTAACCTAGCTATTTAAGTGTGGTTATGAAAAGAAAACATAACCAGCAGCCTCTCCTCTCAATTGTCACGCCATTTTGAGCCTCTCCAGCTATTTCTCTTCATCTCTCATCAATTCAAAGAGATTAGCCATCAATCTCTTGAATTAAGAACACTAGAAATTGTTTCTAGTGTCTGTTTACATCTCTAATCTCTTAAAAGCGAACTTGAATTTCTAATTAATAGAAAAGGCTTTAGAAGCTGTTCAAGGGCTGCCATAGGTGTTCTTGGTGTGGACAAGCTAGAGGACAACATCCGTGTCTCAAGACGAATCTCAAAGCGCGGACACCGCGGCACATCAAGAGGTTAGTGTAATCGTTCTTGATTTAATCTAGGGTTCTAAAATTAATCTGATTAATTTTAAAATCTTAAATGGCAAATACAGATCCAAAAACATATTAAAAGAGTTTTAATATGTTGTTTATCATTGAAATCAAATAGATAAAAATAAATCTTGCATGGTGCTTGTGACCCTAGGTGAAAATTTTTGAATTCAATGGTATAATCTTGTGTTTTTCACGCTTCCGTTCCTTCAACTGTATCCCACCACTAGTATGCATCATCCTGCAGTAGTGATACAGCGGCTTCCAAATTCTGCTCTGGAGTACAATGAAGTTGTTTCAATACTCTTCCAGTTCTGTCCAACCAGTTTTCAGCTGTGATAGAATCATCTTCTCTTTTACCCAGAAAGTCCACTGCTCCAAACTTCCTGAGTCTCTCCATATGAGATTTTTAATGTGGAGGTGGTGGTGGTGGCATAACTCCTGCCATCTGTCTAAAGAACTCAGCCATTTGCTGAAATGTGGCTGATGTATTTGGTACTGGGGGAACAGGTTCCCTCCTGTCTCTTGGTTCAGTCATAGATGGAGCATGACTTTCCACTTCCTCATCGACCGCTCTCTGCGATGTGGAGTCCATATTCTGATCAAAATAACAAAACAAATCAAAAGATCTGCATTAGAGTCATCTTAACACTTACAATGCAATGCATGATGTGCAATCTATCTAGGTCCAGAAATGCCTAAATCGTGCTCTGATACCACTAAATGTAACACCCCTCACCCGTCTACACTATAGCCGAGCGAGGCATGCTACACGGCATGCCGGAACACCTAGTCTGTGATTATCTCATTTCTTGAACTCAATTTGATTTTAAGAAGTCATTTATGAAATATTCATATCATGTTCATACTATTGTCATACTTTGTTTAAATCAGTGTTTCAAGACTGGTAATAAAAATTTGTCAAGGTGCCGTTTATATTTAGGACTAACTGTCCTTCCAAACCTGTTGAAAACAGTTTAATATTATGATATCAAAATCTCAAATATTTCACAGTCCCTATTTCTCAGTAAAGTCAATAGACTTTTACAGTCATTAAACAGTTCCATAATACAGTCTATAATAATTTAAATATATACAGAAAATCTCCATATTATTTAATATGTACAAAATATTACAAACTTTAAAGCTTTCATAATATTACAAAATACAAGGCAAAATTTCAAATATACAACAAAAGTACAAAATACAAGATATCCTAAGTCCTACCATGTATGCAATGCAGTGCAGATGACTCTGGACTCCTGTGCAGATCTGATGTCCCACCCGGTAGTAGGTCTGCTGGGCTCTCCAGCTGTGTCTCCAATACCTACGCGTTATAAAAGCAACGCGCTAAGCAATTTTGCTTAGTGGTGCCAAATGTAAAGAAATATACACTAAAATAAGGTAAATAAAGTGTTTACAAATTTTTGGTGGTGCTGTATGTCAGTAGATTGGATTTAGGTATTTGAATTTAATAGTACTTGAATTACTGCCCGTGTAGCCTATATACTGACCATACTGGATAAACGGATATACTGGCACTGGGTACCTAGTACCTCGGGCTATCACACCATCGGTCACAAAGTGTCTCCCGGTGTGCAAATAGCGTGGCTAAAAAGCCATATAGTCAATCTAGCGATAAGCCAAAAATAAATACACAATATGTATAGCCGTAGGCTATTAAAGTCACAGTGCGGCATAATAGGCCGTAAAAACACAGTATGGCATAAAGCCATTTACAGAACAGCTGTCAGAATCCTATTGGCATACCAACCTATCCATACTAGTCAACTAGGCAAACTAGGGCACATTATAAATTAATTGTTTGCTTCTTCAATCTTTGGAGTTTACTAACTATTATATAATTCACAAGTCAATGCATGTGTTGACCTTTTTAGGTAATATGGACAAGTTGTTTCTAGCATCAATATGTCACAATTTAAATCTCAATTTGCTGCCAATATAGTGCAATTTACCATTTTTACAAGTTGGCATTCATTGCCAAAATGCTTCAAGCATCATTGTATGCAAAATGTCACATTCTCTATTTTTGTGTGCTAGATTGGTCTAGGTTAAAGTCCTATTTACCTTGGTTTTTAGCTTCGGGTCAAAGAAGCAAAATTGTAGCTCTATGTCGTATTACACACGGGGCAAAATTTAAGGTCATTCCGAGTTGTGTAGACCAAGATATGGTCAATTTGCTAAAGCTTGACAGATTGCACTTTTGGTGCACAATTTGGTCAATTTTTAGGTCACTTTTGGTTCGGCAGTTTTTGTGCCCGAACTTGTGCAAGCCATTTGACTTAGTTCTGGTCATTTTTGGGATTTGATGTCTTCATAAGACTTGTAGATATAGGTCTTAACTATTCATGGTCAAAATTTCAGGTCAATTGGACCTGTTTTGAGTGAGTTATGGCCTAAACACTAACTGCTGCCCAAATAGTCAGTTTTTCAGGCCTCAAATGCACTAATCCGGATTTGGTCACTTTTTAAGGTCAGTTTCTAGGCAGAATTTTGGAAACCTTTCTACATGAAAGTTGGCCTATTTGGTGTCTAGTTTCACCCCATATTGGCCTCATACCAATTGGGTTCATAGTTTGGCACTTATGGCCTCATTTAGGTGCTGCCTTTAATACACAACCTTCACAAAGCTCATACACTTCCAATTTAATGTTCCTCCTCCTCCTCATTACTACAATATTCAATCAACAAAACTTCTATACATATATTGTACACAATTCCAGCAAAAATTCTGGGTAGAATACTCAAGTCCACAAGGCACACAATACACCATTAAACTTCAATATTTACATCCACCCAAATTCAACATACTTCAATGTTAATATTACACATATACTTCAACATATTCATATTTCAATATCATTTACACTTGCTGCCCACAAATTGACATTAACATATATCATTAATAACCATATATTCACACACAAATTCATGCTATTAGGGGCTGCCAAACATGGCAGTTTGCTCAAGGCTTCAAGGTTCCATTTCACACCTTAAATCTAAACACTACATATACATATTTATGCACAAACTTACTCTAACTTTCATTTGAATCAATCAACCTTCATTTTCATTCATTAGAAGTAAAATAACTCAAGCTCAACAAGGGTTCATGGCCGCCAAAAATGGACAAGTCCATTTCTCACTATTTCTTTTATTTCTCTTCACCAAAACACTTACCTCAACCTAAACACAAGCTTTACCAAAGCAAGGGAGGGATTTTGGACACTTACAACTTTTGATGCTTATCAAAACTTCACCAAATCTGGTTTTTCTTGTTGCCAATATCTTCCCCAAGGTAAGTAGGCAAGCTTTAATAAAGGAAAGAAGTGGAAAGGATGGCTTGATCATGCACCCATGGAGATTGCATGTGGGGTGGCCATGGTGATTTCCATGGTGGAATTCATTACGGCAAAGTAAAATGGGCCGATGAAGAAGATGATGGTGAGTGCTATCTATTGTCCCAAGGCTGTGATAAGGGTCCCAATATCCAAGTTAGTGGAGCACTAACTTGGATTTTAATGTTAATTATTCAAAGTTTCATAAATTGGATTTTATCCCCCATTTCTTTCACTATTCTTATAATGTATCACAATTTAATTTTTTCATGACATTTTCTAAGTGTAATATCATTTATTTTTAATGGAGATTGAGGTCAAAAGGCAACACTATGTGTCAAATGACCAAAATACCCCACTTCGGTTTATATTCCTGATTTTTCGGAAACACCGATTTTTGTCTGTTTCTCGATTTTTCATTTTTCTTTGTACTAATTTATTAATTTTTCTTTGATATTTCTAGTGTCAATTACATTTCAATAAATCTTTATTTATGTCTCAAAATTATATTCCCGGTGCGGTCACCCATCGCTATGGTGCCGGCTCATTTAACTTAGCATCATTTTCTCTCTTTCATTTTTGTTTGATTTTTCTTGTATTTTCTTTTTATTTATTTCATCATTATATGTCTGTTCACTATCACCGAAGTGTAGTTCCAGACATACTAACTTGCCTGGACTGTTATTTGACTACTGGAGCAATTGAACGTACAGAACACGTGCAATGGGGATGTTACAGAGAGAGGAGAAAAAAACTCCATGAAAGCTCTTGTTCAAGCTTTATTTTCCCTAAGCTCTTCACCCCAAAACCCTAAACTTCCTTCACAAAAAATTATCCCTAAACCTTGAGGAAGCATAAGGCAGCAGAAATTTGAGGAAATTTTGAAGTTGGGCAAGTCCAACTTAGGTCACAAGTGAGGTTAGTGCCATCTTTCTTTTTTTTTCTTTGGATAATCATGTTAAGGCACTAAGTTAGGCTAAGAAATTGTGGGATTTGAAGGGAATTATGCATGCTAGGGTAGAGGTAAATTTTGGCAGCCTATTGGGAGTGGGGATTTGATTGTTTTGATGGGCTTAGAATGGATTAGAGATGGTGTTTGAAGTGTATATACATATTGATAATGAATTAGTGTGTTTAACTAATGCATGTTGTGTGAATTGGAATGGGGAATTAGGGTTTTGAAGAGAAATTTGAACTTTGTTTATGTAATGTTGAATGAACATTCTAAGGGTCAATTAGTGACCATTTGAGGGAGATTGACCATAACTTGGAGTGAATTATAGCATTAGAAAACTGATTTGGTATGCTGCCTAGTGAGAGCAGTAGGTTTGGATGTAAGTCCAGCCTATTTGGATAGCCACAACTTGGGCTGTGTAGGTTCAATTGGTATTTGGCCAATTGGACATGAAACTAGACACATAATGGCACAACTTTGGTGAAGAAACCATGCCCAAAAGACCAAACCAAGTGGACCAAAAACTTGCCTCAATCCGGGTGTCCTGCAACCAGTTTTTGCAGAATGACCAAATGAACAGTGATTGTTCATTTGGCCATAACTCAGTGTAGAATGGCCCAATTGACCTGAAATATTACCAGCAACAAGCTGAGATATAGTCCAACAACTTTCATGAAGGAACCTACCCCAAATTATGACCAGAACCTATTCAACAAGAGAGTGGAATTTACTGTTTACTGCACTATAGGTATGGTCAGTTCTGAAATTTTTCAATCTGACCAATTGTGGTTTTTGGACCATAACTTGAGCTACAAAACTCTAAATGGAGTGATTCAAAAAAGTAAATTCAACTAGACAAAATAAGGAACAACTTTCATGTTTATCATTTTCCCAAATTCCCACTACAACAGCAACTAATGGAACAGTAAAATTGGGTATGAAAACTGAAAATTTTGCTCCATTAATTTTAAGCTTAGAAATGGTATTGTTAACCAATACCAACAAATTTTGAATGCAAAATGTGGTATGTTGAGAGTGTTAAAACGAATGTACCTATTTTCTATGCAAAAGTCAACATTTTTTTTTACTAATGAAGGGAATAGTAACACCAAAACTTGAAATTCAAAAATTGTAAAATTCAAAAGTATCAAATGCCCTAGTATACCTAACAAGATTGGTTTGGATAGTTTGGCATGCCAATAGGGTTCAGTTAGCAGTACTGCACATGGCATTATGCCATTCTGTGATTTCATGGCTTTTAGCCATTCTGACATTGTGTTGATATTTGTCCTTGTGCCTATTGTTATTACAGCTTATTAGCTCATTTACATGCCGAGAGATGCATATGTGACCGATGGTGTGACGGCCTGAGGTACTAGATACCCAGTGCCAGTTTACCCGTTTATCCAGTCCAGTCATCCAGTATAGGTTACTTGGGCAACCAAAAATGAAAGTGGATAAATTTAATAAAATAATGAATATAACAAGTACAAAATAAGTAAGACTACAAATACTCATTGAAAATTTATTTGCAATAAGACACCGATACATTCACTTCAATTTACTTCCTGTTATTTATTTTTATTTTATTATTGGCACCATTAAGCATTATTTCTTAGCGCGTTGCTTTTGTCACCCGTAGGTTCTGGAGATACTGACCGAGAGCCCAGTAGGCCACAGGCTGGGTGAGACCTCCTGCAGTTCTGCATAGTGTCCGTGTCACCTCACCATCTTCAGTGCATTGGTAGGACACTAGGTCTCATTTTGGTATTTTGTAACTAACTTTTTTTTTCTTTTGTGTAATTGAAACTTATGTAATGTATTTTGATTTTCATGTAAATAATGGAAATTGTGTTTGTGAATGGAAAAGTGAATATTTATTTATGACTTTTACATGATTATTACATGAGATGAATGATTGAGAAATTGAAATGTTGTTGAAAAAGATATTGAGATTTTGATATTGGAGTTTGAGAATGATAGAATATGATTATTGGAAGTGTTTTTCACAGGTTCCAAAGAACTGTTTTCTCCATTTTTAGCCGGTACTCTGCCGGATTTTCTATAAAATTTTCGAAACCTCAAATAAATTATAATTTCAATAAATGACTTAAATGAATTATATTTCATAAATTATATTCAAAACTATGATAAAAGTAAAATAAGGAAGAATAAAAATGATTGAGATAAAGTAGAGTGTTCCGGTACACCGTGTGACATATCTTACTAGGATATACTGTAGACGGGTAAGGGGTGTCACAAATTGTTGAAGACCTTGGATAATTGTTGAATTGGGGCAGCCTTGAGAAGCATGAAAATGGTTAATTTATGCATATTATTGTTGATTAATGATACTCAATTTATGTGATTATAAGTGGTAGAATTTAATTGTAAGAGTACATGTGAGGTTGACAATGTGAAAGTGGGTTTTGAACAAAATTTTGAAGACTTGGGCAATTGAGCTTGAAATTGGCAGCCTATAATGTTATGAAATTGTACGTGAATTTATTTAATATATTGATGAGATGTGATGGTATTAAATTGTGGGCAGCATGTGTAGTTAAAATGGAAGTGTTTGTGTAACATAAATGTTGATGTACATTGAATTTGGGTGGATGTAAATGTTGAAGTTTAATGGTGTATTGTGTGCTTTGTGCCCTTGAGTATTCAGCCCAGAATTCTTGCTAGAATTGTGTATAATATATATATAGAAGTGCCATAGATTGGATAATGAAGTATTGGGAGGAGGAGGATTGTTAAAATTGGAAGTGTGATGTTCAAATGCAGGTTGTGTATGTTGGCAGCACTTAAATTAGGTCATAAGTGCAATATTGTGAACCCAATTGGTATGAGGCCAATGGGGAGTGAAACTAGACACCAAATAGGCCAACTTTTATGTAGAAATGTTACTAAAATTCGGCATAGAAACTGACCTTAAAAATGACCAAATCCGGAATAGCAACCTTGCAACCCAGATTTTTGACCATATGAACAATAGTCCTTGGGATGACCATAACTCACTCAAAACAGGTCCAATTGACCTGAAAGTTTTACCATGGTTATTTTAGACATAGATCTACAATTCATATGAAGACACCAAAGCCCAGAAATGGCCAGAACTAAGTCAAATAGCTTGCACAAGTTTAGGTACCAAAACTGCCAAAACTAAAACTGACCAAATTTTGCACTAAAGTGCAATCTGTCCAGCTTTAGTAAATTGACCATATCTTGGTCTATACAACTTAGAATGACCTGAAATTTTGCCCCAAGTGCAATAAGACATAGAGCTACAATTCTTATGCACACACCAAAGCCCAGAAATGGCCAGAACCAAGCCAAATAGCTTGCACAAGTTCAGATACCAAAACTGGCCGAACCAAAAGTGACCTAAAATGACCAAAGCCTACTATTTTAGTGCATTCTGTCCAGTATTGGTAAATTGACCATATCTTGGTCTACACAACTCAGAATGACCTGAAATTTTGCCCCGCGTGCTATAAGACATAGACCTACAAGTTTGTAGTTTGGACTGAAACCCAAAAACCGAGGGAACTAGGTCGTCCTGCTAGGTCAAAATAGTAGACCGAAATCCGGTAAATTGCAATAAAATGCAATACACTTGGAAATGAAATTGGTAACATATACCAACACTAAAGGGCTATAAAATGTGACATTTGGTAACATTAGAATTGACTCACGTAGAGTGCATCAAGGGTCAACATTATAGGTTGACTAATAAAATGAATTGAAGGAAATAGTACCAAGAGAAATAAGACTTTAAGCTAGACAAATCTAGCACACAAAAATTAAGAAATTGACCAAATTTTGCACCAAAGGTGCAATCTGTCCAGTTTTAGTAAATTGACCATAACTTGGTCTATACAACTCGAAATGACCTGAAATTTTTCCCCGTGTGCAATGAGAGATAGAGCTACAATTTTGCTTCTTTGACCAGAAGCTAAAAACTAAGAGAAATAGGACTTTAAGCTAGACCAATCTAGCATACTAAAATTGCAAATTGGTTATTACATAAAATGATGCTTGAAGTGATTTGGCAATGAATGCCAACTTGTGAAAAGGGTAAATTGCATTATATTGAAAATATATTGAATTGTAAGTTGTGACATGCTGATGCTAGAATCAACCTATCCATGATGCATAAAAAGGTCAATAATTTTATTGACCAGTGAAAGGCATAAAGATGTATAAACCCTATGAATAAAGAATTAAATATGTAACATTGTAATATGCCCTAATTTGCCTAGTTGACTAGTTTGGATAGGTTGGCATGCCAATAGGATTCTGACAGCTGTTCTGTAAATGACTTTACGTCATACTGTGTTTTATTGCTTATTATGCCATACTATGATTTTAATAGCCTATGGCTATACAGTTTGTGTTATTATACTCTGCTTAATGCCTTATTGATTATATGGCTTTTTAGCCACACTGTTTGCACACCGGGAGATACTTTGTGATCGATGGTGTGACGGCCCGAGGTACTAGGTACCCAGTGCTAGTATATCCGTTTATCCAGTCTGGTCAGTGTATAGGCTATATGGGCAGTCATTTAAAACATTATTCAATTCAGGAAGCTAAGTTAAGTTAAGTATAATGAAATTTCAGTACAATTAAATTAAGTATTGAATGAATGAGTAAAAGAAATTAGCAAAAGCAACATAACAAAAATATAAATTGCAGAATCGTAGAGACTTGAAATACAATACAGTTAGAATAATTTGTATACTGGGTAGTATTACTGAAAAGTTATAAACTAAGCACTTCCAAAGATGAACAAACTAGTATATAAGATCGGTGATACTAGAAATACCATACCAAATTAAATTGATTCTCGAGTATCCGAATTATGATTTATTTCTTTCTTTATTTATATATATTATTTCTTGTTATGCTATTGCACCACTAAGTAGAAATGCTTAGCGCGATGGAATTGCTTCCTCACGCAGGTACTGAAGGTAAAACCAGGAGACTGTCAACTGAGATTTTTGGAGTCCAGATCTGCAGAAGTGTCAGAAGAGTTCAAGATTGTCACCTCCTCAGCAATGCATGTAGATTCAAGATTGTCACCTCCTCAGCAATGCATGTAGATAGGGCTCATTTTATACATGTTATGTATATTGTTCATTCCTAGCACATTGTAAATTATTTGTATATCTTGTACAAAATAAACTCATGTAATTAACCTATGAATTATGGAAGCTACTCAAAGTAAGTATTTTAATATGTGAATTGAATTTGAGTTATAATGAGATTGTACTTGTGAATATTGAGATGTTGAAAATCTGATGAGATTTCTGAGAAATCTGGATACTATATTGAGATACATTATGTTTAAAAATTTTTGAGACTATTAAGTTTGAGAAATTGAGTATATGTTGAAATTGTTTTTGGCAGGTTCAGAAGAACTGTTAGTCCAAATTACAATCGACACGTTGCCGGATTATCGTTAAAAATTTTTGAAATTTCCAAATTAGTTAGATTTTGATAAAAGTAAAAATAGCCTAAACCTTAAATAAAGTTTTTGAACAAGTAAATTAAGAACTGTAATGAAATCAGATAAGATCAGGTGCTCCGGCACGCCGTGTAGCACGCCTTGCTCGGCTACACTGTAGTCGGGTGAGGGGTGTTACATGCCTCCCAAACCCTAGGTGCCTAAAACCCTAACTCACTAATTTTGTTGCATTTAACCAATTCAATACATATACACATGCTTCTTCAACTCAATCAAGCTCACATGCACTTTTAAGTCCATTAAATTCATGCAAATTAAATCTCCCCTATTGCTGGCTAGATTTTCCATTTATACCCCAGCAATTTTTTTTGTTTATATTTTCTCTAATTGCTAAGTATATAACCACAAACACATAAATTAAACTAAAAATTATTAATTTAAACACTAACCTCAACTTTGATGTTCCCTTCTTCAATTTCCTCTTTTTTCTTCCTTCTTTCTTTGCTAAATCTCCTTCTCAAGTGAGGGTAGTAAGGTTTTATGAAATAATTGTGGTAGAAATTAAGTTTAAGTGAGGGAACAAAAGCTTGAAGCAAGCTTTAATGGTGGACAAACATGGAGATGAGAGGGAGAGAGTGAGGGGCGGCAAGTTGGGTTAGGAAGACAACTTTTGTTTTTTTTTTTTTTTTCTTTTATCAAATTTATCATCTTGAAAGACCACAAAAATGATCCAAAAATTAATTTTTAATTATTATGTTTATTGCATCATGCATGATGTCATGCATGATGTCATCACCTTTTTCACTTTTTCTTTATTTTTTTTATTTATTTTTCAATTAGTTCTTTAATTTAATTCCCGATTCTGAAATTTTCTTTTCTTTGATTTTATTTGAAAGTTAGATCAAGAGTCAGCTATCAGGCTCAATTGACCAAATTGCCTCTTGCAGGTTCGACCCGGTTTGCAAATAATTTAATATTTCTTTTGGCTCACTGACCAAATTATTTGATTGGCTTAACAATTCTTTTTCATGATTTTCTCTTTTCCACTATGTTTGCAATAGTCCTAAGGACCGTAGTGTCACATTTGACGGTTCGAAATTTGAGTTAAAATTGACCTCGCAGTCCTTCCCGAGAAGGTCACCCGTCGCTGTGACTCTCAGCTCATTTAACTTCTTATGTTCTGTTTTTCTTATTTATACTTAACTAATTGACAATTACTAATTATTTGTGTTCGGGGCTTATCTAGTTGTCTTAAGTATGATTCTAATCCTCTTAATTGTCTAGACTGACACTAGTCATCGAAATAGTGAAATATACCATGCTATGCAAATAGGGGTGTTACAGAGGGAACTGTTGCTTCATCGTCTCTTTACTTTCCCAAGTTGCCTCCTCGGTGTTGTGGTGCCTCCAAAGCACTTTCACCACTGGAATCTGCTTATTCCTCAATTCTTTCATTTCCCGAGCTAGGATTCGTTTTGGTTCTTCTTCATATGTCAAATCCGGTTGGATTTCAATCTCTTTCATGGAGATGACATGTGAAGAGTCTGAGCGGTATCTTCTTAGCATAGACACATGGAATACATTATGAATTTTATCCAATTCTGGTGGTAAAGCTAGCCGATAAGCCACTGGTCCCACACTTTCAATAACTTCATATGGGCTAATGAACCTAGGGTTTAACTTACCCTTTCTTCCAAACCTTAGTACTTTCTTCCACGGTGAGACTTTGAGAAACACTTTGTCGCCAACTGCATACTCTATCACTTTTCTCTTCAAGTCGGCATAAGATTTCTATCTATCTGAGGCAACCTTCAAATTTGCTTTGATTATTTTCACTTTTTACTCAGTCTGGGTCTGGTCCCACCAGCTTATCTTCGCCCAATTCAGTCCAACATACTAGGGTTCTACACTTCCTCCTATACAGTGCTTCATAGAGGGCCATTTGAATGCTAGCTTGGTAGCTATTATTATATGCAAATTCTACCAGTGGGAGGTATCTATCCCAACTCCCCTCAAACTCAATGACACAACTCATCAGCATATCCTCCAGGATCTATCACATAATTCACATTGTTACTATCATTTCAATTTATTAATTGTGAAAATTCAATTAGTTTTTAGGTTTACCTGGATTACTCATTCTAACTGTCCATCCGTCTATGGATGAAAAGCCGTGCTAAAGCAGAGTTGTGTGCCCAAGGCTTCTTCCAACTTTTTCCAAAATCTCGATGTAAACCTTGGGTCTCGATCAGATATGATGGAAAGTGGGATTCCATGCAGTCTAACTATCTCACTGATATACAATTCTGCTAGCTTCTCCAATGAATAGTCAGTCCTAACTGGCAGAAAATGTGCTGACTTCGTTAATCTATCGACTATCACCCATACTACATCATGCTTCTTCTAGGTGAGAGGTAGAATACTAACAAAATCCATAGTGACCCTGTCCCATTTCCATTCAGGTATGCTTATAGGCTATAGCAATCCTGATGGAACTTGATGTTCTGCTTTAACCTGCTGACATGTCAAACACTTAGTCACATAGTTAGCTATATCCTTCTTCATACCAGACCACCAATAATGAGGCTTCAAATCATTATATATTTTTGTGCTTCCCGGTGAAAGAACAGAAGCGTGAAAAACACAAGTTTATACCATTGAATTCAAAATTTTTCACCTAGGGTCACATGCATCATGCAAGATTTATTTTTATCTATTTGATTTCAATGATAAACAACATATTAAAACTCTTTTAATATGTTTTTTGATCTGTATTTGCCATTTAAGATTTTAAAATTAATCAGATTAATTTTAGAACCCTAGATTAAATCAAGAACGATTACACTAACCTCTTGATGCACTGCAGCGTGTCTGCGCCTTTGAGATTTGTCTTCAGGACACCAAATGTTGTGTCTCTAGCTTGTCCACACCAAGAACACCTATGGCAGCCCTTGAACAGCTTCTAAAGCTTTTTCTATTAATTAGAAATTCAAGTTCTTCCATTTTAAGAGATTAGAGATGTAAACAGGACACTAGAAACAATTTCTACTGTTCTTAATTCAAGAGATTGATGGCTAATCTCTTTGAATTGATGAGAGATGAAGAAGAATAGATGGAGAACCTCAAAATGGTGTGACAAAGGAGAGGAGTGGCTGCTGGTTGTTTTTCTTTCTCATAACAACACTTATATAGCTAGGTTAACACATTAAACTCTTGCCACATGTCACCCTTTGATTAGCTCTAGGTTTAAGTGACCCAATCACATTGTGCCAAGTGTCAAACCTATATTTAATCTTAATTTTAGTCATCTTACATGATTAAAAAAACATTTGGCAAGCTTATGTGTAATCCCATGTGTCACCATCTCATGGTGCCACGTGTCACACTGTGAAATGATCAAAATGCCCTTGTGTCTTAATTTTGAGTTCTTAACCCAAAATAATTATTTTTCTTCTTCTAATTTATATCAAATATAAATTAATTAATTAATCTCTATTAATTAATTTATCATTAATTAAATTCATATTTAAACACTTTAAATATAAATTTAACTTATACTATACATCCAATAATCTAGATTTGGTTTCAAGTCATTCTAGGGACTTTGCAATTTAATTGCAAACCAAACCTATTTAATTAATCAATTAAACTCTTTAATTAATTAATTAAATCATATTTAAATAGGTGATAACTTGTGTATTTGTGTGACTTACTAGGCTCATCACTAAGCAATGAGACATGATATCAACTCTTAATATCATCAGAACTCTTTCTTACCATAAATGATTTCTCTAAATCATTTTATGAACCTCATAGACCATGGTTAACACCTAGCATAGCATGCCATGGCCACCCAATTAGTAATAAGGTTTTCCTTAAATGAACCTATAATCATATGTTACCATGCATTAGAATCTCTCTGTTACAAAATCCCAACTCAAGCTGGAGTCATGGTTTATGTCAAACTCTATTTGCTATGAATATTATGTTCTCATTTAATTCCAGTTCTTGATTAAAAAGATTTTCTCATCAGAAACTCTTTTCTGAATAAATCTATCTGTCCTGGCCAGGAACTTAAAACATTAAGAATAATTAAATGAACATAGGATTTTATCTCTATTTGCTTAGAGGAACAGATTCCATCTTGATCAACACTTACCTCCATATATTACTAGTAGGAGCCAACAGATGCCCATATACCCATACACAGTACAAGTATGAAAGCAGTATCAAATGCAAACTACCTATATACAAGATAACTGTGCTATTTCAGGTCTAAAGATTATATGCACTGATATGATTTATGACAAAACATTGACAAGAGTAAACTCCATGTGCTTGTCATAAGTGTCACTGGTTCGGCCTACTTATCATTTATAAGTGCGTATCATGTTTGTCATATGGCATGAGACTCACCATTCCATCTTATTTATATCTCATATAAATAACTTGGTAACAAACATGAATACAATCTTTCTGGATAAGTCATGTCCTTATTATGAAGTATCCTCGATTGTGAAACTATTTATGATACTTTGTGCTAGAAATATTGTCACTCATATTCTTAACAACTTAAGAATAATATTTCTAACAAAATATCAATGGACCTTTTCTATTACACATAAATATATTATGTAAAAGGAAAAGTAGAAATGCTTTTTATTAATAAAAATATGTACAAGATACATACTAAATGATATGCTCTAGGGCATACTACTAACAATCTCCCACTGACACTAGAGCCATTCATTACAATATCTTAGACCTATCTTCTCAAGATGTCGATCTAACTGAGTCTGTGATATAGGCTTAGTGAATGGATTAGCGGGATTTTCAGCTGATGCTATTTTCTGCATGGCTACATCACCTCGCCCAACTATTTCTCTGATAATGTGGTAGCGCCTTTCTATGTGTTTGGATTTCTGGTGAGACCTTGGTTCCTTCTCCATTGTTGTCACACTCAATGGAAGGAACTCAGTTCACGAACTTCTTTATCCAAACAACTTCCTTTGTAGCATCTGATGCAGCAATATACTCAACCTCTGTAGTGGAATCTGCAATCGTGCTCTGTTTGGAACTCTTCTAACTGACTGCACCTCCATTATAAATGAACACATATCCAGAGGTAGACTTTCTATCATCGATATCTGATTGGAAATCAGAATCAGTATAACCATCCAATTGCAAGTCTCCACCTCCATAAATTAAGAATAAATCGTTAGTTCTTCTCAAGTACTTAAGGATATTCTTGACAGCTATCTAGTGTTCCAAACCTGGATTGGATTGATACCTGCTAGTCAAACTAACAACATATGCGATATCCGGCCTAGTACACAATATTGCATACATTAAACTTCCAATAGCCGAAGCATATGGAATCCTGGCCATCTTATCTCTTTCTTCAGGTGTCTTTGGAGAGATCTCTTTAGAAAGGTAGATACCATGTCTCACTGGTAACAATCCTCTCTTAGAATCAAGCATGTTAAACCTCTTTAACACCTTTTCCAAGTATAGACTTTGGGATAAACCAATTATTCTTTTCGCTCTATCTCTATATATGCGAATCCCAAGAATATAGGTTGCCTCCCCTAAGTCATTAATGGAGAATGTATTTGACAACCATACGTTTATAGTTGTCAACATACCTATGTCATTACCCATCAACAGTATGTCATCCACATATAAGACAAGGAAAGTGATAACACTGTCACAAACCTTCTTATATTCACATGGCTCATCCTCATTTTTGATAAAACCAAAGGATTTAATGGCTTCATCAAAACGAATGTTCCAACTCCTCGAAGCTTGTTTCAATCCATAAATGGATCGCTTTAACTTGCATACCTTGGAACCATCTTGGGATTCAAAACCCATAGGTTGTTCCATGAAAATGTTTTCTTCAATGTATCCATTGAGAAAAGCTGTTTTGACATCCATCTGCCAAATCTCGTAATCATAGCATGCAGCTATTGCTAATAAAATCCTAATTGATTTAAGCATGGCAACAGGTGAGAAAGTCTCCTCATAATCGACTCCTTGCCTTTGGCGAAACCCTTTCACTACTAGCCTTGCCTTATAGGTCTCTACCTTTCCATCAGAACCAATTTTCTTCTTAAAAACGCATTTGTTCCTTATAGGTACAATACCTTCAGGTGGGTCACAAAATCCCAAACTTGATTCTTTTACATGGAATCAATCCATTTTGAAGAGTCTATATCTGATATAGCTTCTTCATAGGTAAGTGGATCATCTCCATGATCTACTTGTTCATGAGTAGACAACTCTTGTTCTTCTTCATGAAGAAAACCATATCTCACTGGTGGGTGAGATACCTTGGTTGTTCTACGAGGAACAGCTGTAGATGTTTCATCAATGGGTATAGGTTGACTAGATGGATCTATATCCATCTGACCTGTTGGTTGGTCAGAATTCTCCACTTCTAACTCTATTTGCCTTCCTTTGCCTCCTTCTTGAACAAACTGTTATTTAAGAAATGTGGCATCTGTACTTATCACAACCTTTTTTGAAGTAGGCAAATAAAAATAATATCCAAAACTATTTTTTGAATATCCAACAAATCGACCTTTTTCTGATTTGGTTTCCAATTTATCAGTGTTCAGCTTTTTGATATAAGCTGGACAACCCCAATTCTTAACATGCTTAAGACTTGGTTTTCTTCCATGCCATATCTTATAAGGTGTGGAAGAAACTGATTTTGATGGAATCCTATTCAGAATATACAAAGCTGATTCTAATGCAAATCCCCAAAAGAAGATTGGCATATCAGTATAGCTCATCATACTACGTACCATATCCAATAGAGCACGATTTCTCCTTTCAGATACACCATTCATCTGTGGCGTTCCTAAAGGAGTCAACTGAGAAACAATGCTATGCTCTCTTAAGTATTCATCAAATTCAGTACTCAAATATTCACCTCGACGATCTGATCGAAGAGCTTTAATACTCTTTCCTGTTTGATTTTCTACTTCAGATTTAAATTCTTTAAACTTTTCAAAGGATTTATGTTTGTATTTCATCAAATACAAATACCCAAATCTTGATTTATCATCAGTAAAGGTAATAAAATAATGAAAGCCCCCTCTAGCCATTTCCTTAAATGGACCACATACATCACTATGTATTAGTTCCAAAATATTTTCAGCTCTTAGCCCTTGTCCAACAAAGGGTGATCTAGTCATTTTGCCCTGAAGGCAAGATTCACAAGTTGGAGTAGGCTCAGAGCCCAATAAGGATAGAATCTCCATTTTCTCCAGTTTTGCAATCCTATCTTCTGCAACATGACATAACCTTAAGTGCCAAATATATTTTGAACTTGAGTTGGTTTTCACCATGGTATTGCATTCTTTTAGATCACTTGCATTCAATTTGTGTTTGTCATTATTATCCAAATAATAAAGACCATCATTCATATAACCCGAACCAACATATTTATTTCCAAAATAAATATTGCAAACATCATCTGTGAACTGAAATTCATAGCCAATTCTAGTCAAACTAGATATAAAAATGATGTTCTTAAAAGCATCAGGTACATATAAAATACTATCCAAACACAAAACATGTCCAAACATGTAAAAAGATTTAGATCCTATGGCTAAAGCTTCAACAGTTGAGCCATTGCCAATCCGGACTCTAATATCTTGAGAACGCAAGCTGCTACTATTTGCTAGTTCCTGCATATCATTAGAAATGTGAGAACTGGCACCAGTATCTAAAACCCAAGCTGGAGATGAACTATGAGTACCATCAAAATCTAAATAACAAGATATGGACATACCTTCCGAAGGTGTATCCTTCTTGTCCTTCAGAGAAGCAAGATACTCTGGGCAGTTCCTTTTCCAGTGCCCATCCTTTTGGCATTGGAAACACTTTCCTTTGCCTCCATCAGCTTTAGTTTTCCTTTTTTTTTAGCTATTTTCTTGGAAGGACCAGGAATCTGAGGTTTCTTTTTCTTATTGCCCTTTTTCTTGTTGGACTTTCCAGCAGAAGAAGATGCAATCAAAGCTACCTCTCTTCCTTTATTGCCCGGCATATTCTTTTGTGCAATAACCAGCATGTTGAGTAAACCGGCTAAGGTGCATTCCTGTTTAGTAATATGGAAATTTGTCACAAAATTCCCAAAAGACTCAGGAAGGGACTGAAGGATCAAATCCGTCTGTAGTTGGAAATCCATGTTGAAGTCAAGATGTTCAAACTGCTCAATCAGCCGAATCATCTTGTGGACATGATCCACAACATTCTATCCCTCAGACATCCTCATACAGAATAGCTGTCTAGATATCTCATACCTAGCATTCCTGCTATGCTCACCATACAACTCTTGTAGGTGAAGGAGGATCTCACTTGCACTCAACATGTTCTCATGCTGCTTTTATAACTCATTACTCATGGAAGCAAGCATGTAACACTTAGCTCTCATATCATGCTCCTTCCAGTTATCCAAAGTTTCATGTTCCTCTTGTGTGGCCTCTGGAGGTAAGGGACTAGGAACATTTGAATCTAGAACATATCCTATATGTTCAAGGTTCAGGACAAGTTTCAAATTTCTTAGCCAATCAGACAGATTAGGTCCTGTCAATCAAGTATGCTTGCAAGGATATTGGATGGTGGTGGTTGTTCTGTGCTCATTTTTATTAGAAAATTAACTGCAGAAAATAACCAGATTAATTAGTAAATGTATCATGTAATTAACCAAAATGATTATGGTCTTTTAATCAAATTGGTCCTCCCACTAACTTAGCGAATCCTACACTTCCAAAGTAGAAAACGAAAATCCTAGTTGGATGGATTTCTAGTGGGTGATTGAATTCTTATAATTCTATTGATCATCCTCAGGTACAACCATTATTGGAATTACAATAAACTATATGTGAGCAACTCCTTGCCCATCACATCTCATGTGAGGTTCAATCATTTACCTAGCCCCTAATGCTCAAAATCTCAAGTACATCCATTATTGACTTATCTTGCATTAGTTAAGTTGATCCCATTGAGCCAGTAATTATGCAAATAATTTTAATGTCCTTAGGTACATCCAATATTGGCCACCAAACTATTTACATATTTACAACATCTCATGCTTAACAATTATTCTTAAGAAAATCTCTTAAATTAATTGTATCTTATGCAACTATTTAAAATTTCTTAAAATAATTGCCCCAATGGAGGGCCTATATTATAATTACTTTAATTATAGCATTTCCAACTTAATCATTTGTTTGAAAGATTTTATGGTCATTCTAATTACTATTAAGGTCTCACTTTGCACATTATCCATTTAGCATGAATATATCATATAATTGCATACATTCTCATACATCTCATGCATTCATGAATAAGCATTAAATATGGTATGATCATGGACTTTCTAAGGGATTCAATTCTGAGCCACCAAGAATTGAATCAGGGCATTCCTAGGTGCATTTCATTCATTCATTTTACAAGAGTTGCTAAAGGAGTACATAATCAACACTTGATCTTGAATTCCTCCCACTGGTCCCACTAATCCTCTTGACCTCCTTGAACTTCTTGCAATCCAATATTAGATAGTAATCCTTGGCATACGAAGGCGAATTTACAAGAACTTAAATAAATGAAATTACAACCCAAAAATTATTACAAACTTAATAATACATGCCCAAAAATAAATTAAAATAAATTAATTAATTTACAATCTCAAAGAAACATAAAAGAAATAAATCAAATTACATTGGTCTTTTATAGTCCATGATCATCCATCATGCATATCACTATTTAACAATTAAATAAAATATACATACTTAAATTAAATTGAATATCTCATATTCAACTTAAAAATCCATATTTGAATATGATTCAAATAAATTTAAAAATTCATATTTAAATCTCATTCAAACAAATTTAAAAATTCATATTTGAATCACATTCAAACAACTTTAAAAATTCAGATTTGAATCACATTCAAACATTTTTTAAAAAATCAGATTTGAATCTTATTCAATCAATTTTAAAAAATCAGATTTAAATATGATTCAAACAACTTTAAAAATGCAGATTTGAATCACATTCAAACAACTTTTAAAATTCAGATTTGAATCACATTCAAACAATTTTTAAAATTCTGATTTGAATCATAATTTAATTGTGTGATAAAAATTCTAATTAAACAATTTAATTAGACATAAAATGGATCTTAGAGCATACAAAAATTGCACATTCACTATCCATTAACCTTTGCACACCATTGTGGTGCATTAACCATGCGCACCATGGTGTTCATCATTTGTGCCACTACCTTGGCTTTGCAACCAGCAATGAACTTTTGATCTCATGATCAAACACACAATTAAATCATATAAACATCAATCTAAATGGAAAATATAGTGGCTCTAATACCAATTGAAAGAACGGAAGCATGAAAAACACAAGTTTATACCATTGAATTCAAAATTTTTCACCTAAGGTCACATGCATCATGCAAGATTTATTTTTATCTATTTGATTTCAATGATAAACAACATATTAAAACTCTTTTAATATGTTTTTTGATCTGTATTTGCCATTTAAGATTTTAAAATTAATCAGATTAATTTTAGAACCCTAGATTAAATCAAGAACAATTACACTAACCTCTTGATGCAATCGCGCAATGTCTGCGCCTTTGAGATTTGTCTTCAGGACACCAAATGTTGTGTCTCTAGCTTGTCCACACCAAGAACACCTATGGCAGCCCTTGAACAGCTTCTAAAGCTTTTTCTATTAATTAGAAATTCAAGTTCTTCCATTTTAAGAGATTAGAGATGTAAACAGGACACTAGAAACAATTTCTACTGTTCTTAATTCAAGAGATTGATGGCTAATCTCTTTGAATTGATGAGAGATGAAGAAGAATAGATGGAGAACCTCAAAATGGTGTGACAAAGGAGAGGAGTGGCTGCTGGTTGTTTTTCTTTCTCATAACAACACTTATATAGCTAGGTTAACACATTAAACCCTTGCCACATGTCACCCTTTGATTAGCTCTAGGTTTAAGTGACCCAATCACATTGTGCCAAGTGTCAAACCTATATTTAATCTTGATTTTAATCATCTTGCATGATTAAAAAAATATTTGGCAAACTTATGTGTAATCCCATGTGTCACCATCTCATGGTGGCACGTGTCACACTGTGAAATGACCAAAATGCCCCTGTGTCTTCATTTTGAGTTCTTAACCCAAAATAATTATTTTTCTTCTTCTAATTTATATCAAATATAAATTAATTAATTAATCTCTATTAATTAATTTATCATTAATTAAATTCATATTTAAACACTTTAAATATAAATTTAACTTATATTATACATCCAATAATCTAGATTTAGTTTCAAGTCATGCTAGGGTCTTTGCAATTTAATTGCAAACCAAACCTATTTAATTAATCAATTAAACTCTTTAATTAATTAATTAAATCATATTTAAATAGGTGATAACTTGTGTATGTGTGTGACTTACTAGGCTCATCACTAATTGGCAATGAGAAATGATATCAACTCTTAATATCATCAGAACTCTTTCTTACCATAAATGATTTCTCTAAATCATTTTATGAACCTCATAGACCATGGTTAACACCTAGCATAGCATGCCATGGCTACCCAATTAGTAATAAGGTTTACCTTAAATGAACCTATAATCATATGTTACCATGCACTAGAATCTCTCTGTTACAAAATCCCAACTTAAGCTGGAGTCATGGTTTATGTCAAACTCCATTTGCTATGAATATTATGTTCTCTTTTAATTTCAGTTCTTGATTAAAAAGATTTTCTCATCAGAAACTCTTTTCTGAATAAATATATCTGTCCTGGCCAAGAACTTGAAACATCAAGAACAATTAAATGAACATAGGATTTTATCTCTATTTACTTAGAGGAATAGATTATATCTTCATCAACACCTACCTCCATATATAACTAGTAGGAGCCAATAGATGCCCATATACCCATACACAGTACAAGTATGAAAGCAGTATCAAACTCAAACTACCTATATACAAGATAACTGTGCTATCTCAGGTCTAAAGATTATATGCACTGATATGATTTATGAAAAAACATTGACAAGAGTAAACTCCATGTGCTTGTCATAAGTGTCACTGGTTCAGCCTACTTATCATTTATAAGTGCCTATCATGTTTGTCATATGGCATGAGACTCACCATTCCATCTTATTTATATCTCATATAAATAACTTGGTAACAAAAATGAATACAATCTTTCTGGATAAGTCATGTCCTTATTATGAAGTATCCTCGATTGTGTACCTATTTATGATACTTTGTGCTAGAAATATTGTCACTCATATTCTTAACAACTTAAGAATAATATTTCTAACAAAATATCAATGGACCTTTTCTATTACACATAAATATATTATGTAAACGGAAAAGTAGAAATGCCTTTTATTAATAAAAATATGTACAAGATACATACTAAATGATATGCTCTAGGGCATACTACTAACACCCGTGTGCATAGCATAAACACTAGTGTGTGCTTGTTTCAAAATACTAGTCTTTAGTTCCCCATCATCTGGTACACACACTCTTCCTCTATAGTATAGACACCCATCTGCTTTCACCTCATAATTTGTTTCCTTCCCCTCTAGAATTTTATCCACAATAGCCATCAATTTGTCATTTGCCTTCTGCCGATCTTGTATCTGCTGTAGCATGTTTGGCCTCACTTGTAACTCAGCCAAAATAGCTCCATCTTGAGCTAAGGACAGACAGGCATTTAGTGATCTTAAAGCTGTGATGGATTTTCTGCTCAAGGCATCAGCAACTACATTTGCCTTCCCAGGATGGTAATCTATCATACAATCATAGTCCTTTAGGAACTCAATCTATCGCCTTTGTCTAAGATTGAGCTCCTTCTGGGTTGGCAAGTATTTCAGACTTTTGTGATCTGTATATATGTAGCATTTTTCACCATATAAATAATGCCTCCATATCTTCAGTGCGAAGATAATTGCTGCTAACTCCAGGTCATGAGTAGGGTAGTTCTGTTCATGTGGCCTTAACTGCATGGAAGCATAGGCGACCACTTTCCCCTCTTGCATCAATACACACCCTAACCCATTATGCGAGGCATCACTGTAGACCACAAAGTCTTTTCCTGACACTGGCTGTGTTAACACTGGTGCTTCTATCAACATAGCCTTCAACCTCTCAAAATTGGCTTGGCACTTATCGTTCCAGCCAAATTTCACATTCTTGTGTAACAACCTGGTCATTGGAGCAGCTATAAGAGAGAACCCCTTCACAAATCTTCTATAATAACCAGTTAGCCCCAAGAAACTTCTGACCTCATTTGTAATTCTGAGAGGCTTCCATTCCATCATTGCTTCTATCTTTTTGGGATCCACTCTAATCCCCTTTGCTGATATTATGTGTCCAAGGAAAGAGATTTTACTCATCCAAAAGTCACACTTAGACAGCTTAGCATACAACTTTTTTTCTTGTAGGGTTTGTAGAACAATCCTCAAATGTTCATCATGTTCTTCCCTGGTCTTAGAATACACCAAAATATCATCAATAAAGACCACTACAAACCGATCTAAATATGGATGGAAGATATGGTTCATAAGGTCCATAAATGCTGTTGGTGCATTTGTTAACCCAAATGGCATCACCATGAATTCATAATGCCCATACCGGGATCTGAATGCAGTTTTTGACACATCTACATCCTTTACCCTTAACTGATGATACCCTGATCTGAGATCAATTTTTGAAAATGCACCAGCTCCCTTTAACTGATCAAGCAGATCATTAATTCTGAGCAACGGATATTTATTCTTCACAGTTACTTTGTTCAACTGCCGGTAATCAATACACATTCTCAAGGTTCCATCCTTCTTTTTCACAAACAGCACTGGAGCTCCCCATGTTGACACAATGGGGCGTATGAACCCCTTATCAGTTAACTCTTGTAACTGAATTTTCAACTCTCTCAATTCAGTGGGTGCCATCGTATAAGGAGCAATAGAAATTGGTGCTGTACCCGGCATTACCTCAATAGCAAATTCGACTTCCTTTTCTGGTGGTAAACTAGGCAATTTTTCAGGAAACACATCTGGGAAGTCTCTTACTATGGGTATATCACACAGGTTTGGCTTAGTCTACCTAGTATCAACCACATGTGCTAGGTAAGCTTTACAGCCTTTTCTCATCAATCTTCTTGTAACTGTGGCTGAGATAACATTGGACAGGAAATCTATCCTTTCACCCACAACAGTAATCTTATTACCCTCAAAAGTTTTCAGAGAAATCCTCTTCAATTTGCAATCAACTATTGCCTGATGACATGACAACTAGTCAATTCCCAAAATCACGTCAAACTCGTAGAGGGCAATTCAATTAGGACTGCCGAAAATTCATACCCCTGAATCCTCAACTGGTAACCTTTATAGATTCACTACCATACTGTGGCCTAGTGGATTTGTGACCATAATGTCTAGATCACTCTTCTCTACTGAAACTCCCCCCTCTACGGGTAGTTTGATGTAGATGTATGAATGAGTGGATCCTGGATCCACCAATGCATGCACAAATGTGTTGTAAAGGAAAAATGTACCCCTGATGACGTCCGGGGCATCTTGCTCCTTCTGAGCTATTATGGCATAGGCTCTGGCAGGTACTCTGACCTCTAGCCTCTCAGCTGACTCAGATGCAGGCCTCAGTGATGGACCAGCTACCTCAGATTTACCGGGCTTCCTACCCCTTTGAGTTGCAGGGGTAGGCCTATCAGCTTGTGTTGGGGCAACTGTAGTAGTCCTCTTTGGACAATTTTTAATCTGATGTTCTATAGATCCACACTGTAAGTATGCACCAGTCACTCGCCAATAATCCCCCTTATGCTAGAAGATGCTGGGGCTGGTCCCCTGAACACCGTCCCTAGAGAGCTGTCCACTGATGGTGTGGACTGGCCTCTCCTAGGTGTGAACTATGGTCTGGGCCCCTGGGACTGACCCTGACCTTGTGGTTGTCCTGAACCCTGAGCAGGAGGACCCTTACTCTTCTTACTAGGAGCAGAGAATGAACTGGACTAACTTGGACCCCTCTTCTGCTGTCTTTCCCTTCTAGTTTGCTCATTTATTCGGACTCTTTCTACTTTCGATGCAGCATCTACTAATTTGGCAAAATCCATGATCTCCAATGCTGTTATCATGACTTTGATATTATCAATGAGCCCTTCTTTGAACCTTCTACACCTTTCTGTCTCCGTAGGGACTATCTCCCTCCCATACCGGCTCAGTCTGATGAATTCTCGCTCATACTCTACCACTGATAGTTGCCTCTGTTTTAGATTGATAAATTCTCTTTTTCTCTCTTCTAGATACACTTTACTAACATACTTCCTCCTGAACTCTATAAGGATGTAATCCTAGGTGATTCGATCTGGTTGCACCTCACTGGTTACTGTGTCCCACCACTGGTATGCATCATCCTGAAGTAGGGACACAACACCCTCCAAGTTTTGCTCAGGGGTGCAATGGAGCTATTTCAGCACTCTAATTGTTTTATCCAACCAGTTTTCTACTGTCATAGGGTCATCCTCCTTCTTTCCAAAGAAATCCACAGCCCTATGTTTTTGCTGTTTCTCTAAATGGGACTTCTGTGGTGCTAGTGGAGGTTGTGACTGTGGTTGTGGTGGTGGAATTACCCCCATCATTTTCGGTCATTTGCTGAAATAATGAAAATTGAGGTTGGGTAGGTGCCTCAGCTGCTGGTGGAGCAGATTCAGCCCTGTCCCCAGATTCAGCCCTTAGTGGGGCACGACTCTCCACCTCTTCATCAACTGCTCTTTGAGAAGCAGGATCCATATCCTGATCAAAATAACAAAACAAATAGATCTGCATCAGTGTCACCTCAACACTTACAAATGCAACGCAATGGTATGCACTCTATCTAGGCCCAGAAATGCCTAAACTGATACTCTGATACCACTAAATGTGATACCCCTTACCCGTCTATAGTGTAGCCGAGTAAGATATGCCACACATTGTGCTGGAGCACCAATTCATATTTCTATTACAATTTACCCTTTTTAATTCATTTATTCACAATTTTTGATTAATCTGAATTTTTTCGTAAATTTTATAGAAAATTCGGCAGAGTGCCAGCTGTAAATTAGAAAAACAGTTCTTCTGAATCTGTTAAAAACAGTTCCAATATAATCATAACTTCAATCTTAGTCAACCACCAAAATATTTTCAACAATTTCTCGACTTTAATATCACAAAATTCAATTTGTTTCATATCGTACTCCATTCAATAAGAAATACTCAAATTTATTACTAAACATGGTTCATAAATAATTACATCAAAAGCATAATTACATGAGTTTATAATATACATTATAAAAGTTTACAAAATACAAAAGACCAAAAGTAGCCTAATGTCCTACCAATGCACTGCAAATGTGAGATGACTCTGAACTCTATGTGCAGATCTGAAAGCTCACCCGGTATGAGGTCTGCTGGACTCCCAAGCTATGTCTCTAGTACTTACGCGTGGCAAAAGTAATGCGCTAAGCAATTCTGCTTAGTGGTGACAATATAAAATAAAACAACTAAAATAAAATAAATATGCTGAATGTATGTTTACATCTTTAGTAGACTTAATATCTGGCATTCATTGCAGTATTATTAGATTAAAATTTCGAAAGATTTATTATCATTGCCCAAGTAACCCATACTAGTCGATTGGACTGGATAAACGGGTAAACTGGCACTAGGTACTAAGTACTCAGACCATCACACCATCGGTCATATTGGGTCTCCTGGTGTGCAACAGAATAGCTAATAAGCTGTAATAATTATCAGTGATAAAACCCAAGAATAACAACTCAATCAACATAACCAAGGGCTATTATAACACAGAATGGCACGTGAAGCCATAAAACACAGAATGGCATAAAGCTATATGCAGTACTGTTAACAGAACCCTATTGGCATGTCAACCTATCCAAACCAATCTTGCTAAGTATACTAGGGCATGTTACACTTTTAAATTGTACAATTCTTGAAATTTAAGGTTGGGTGTTACTATTCATTTCATTAGTCAACAAAAATGTTGACTTTTGCATAGACAATAGGTACATTGGTTTCAATACTCCCAACATACCACATTTTGCATTCTAAAATTGTTGGTATTGGTTGCCAATATCATTTCTAAGCTTAATGCTAGTTGTTCAAAATTTTCAGATTTCAAGCCTTGTATTTACTGTTCTATTGGTCATTTTTGCAGTGGGAATTTGGCAAAGTTGTCAACATGAAAGTTGTTCGTTATTGTGTCTAGTTACATTTCTTTTCTTGAATCACTCCATTTGGAGTTTTGTATCTCAAGTTATGGCCTAAATACCATGATTGGCCGGATTGCCAACTTCTCAGATTTTCTGGACTGACCAAATCTACAGTGTTTCATGTAGTAACTGCAAGTCACATTTTGAACATGTTATGGTGAAAATTTGGGTTAGGGTTCTTCATAAAAGTTGTAGGTCTATATCTTATCTATTTTTTGGTAAAATTTCAGGTCAATTGGACCTTTCCACACTGAGTTATGACTAAATGAATAAATACTGTTCATTTAGTTATTTTGCCCAGGCATAATGCAGGTCACCTGGATTAGGGCAATCCTTAGGTCAATTTGATTTGGTTTTCTAGTCATTGTTTCTTCACCAAAATTGTGCCATTTTGTGTCTAGTTTCATGTAAAATTGGCATTATACCAATTGGACCTCTAAAACTCTAGTTATTGCTGCCCAAACCTACTGGACTCATGCCCAGTCCTGCAGGTCACCAAGGGCAGAAACACTAACTTCAATTCTCATTACACAAATCACTTCATTTCTCATTCACAAATAACGAAATGGTCACTAATTTACCATTAAAACTTACTTTCACCATTGCATGATCAAATCTCAATTTTTTGGTCCAAACCCTAGCTCCACCATTTTAGATTTTTTCATTTATATGCACTTCACCTTCCTATTCAATAGATTAGTATTAAGAGCAACTAAAATACCATTTTAATTCAAGAAAATCTTCAAACCCTACCTATCCCAAAGCTACTGAAATTTTAAGAAAAGCTTACACATGGTATATTTTAAATTTTCATAGAAATTTACACTCCACTCCACTCTTTTAACATGAATCAAAAGAGAAAGAGTGAGTTTAGTCACTAACCTCTAATGGAGTGAATTTCAATCTTGTAAGAGCTCTTTCTTTACACTTCTTTTTGCTCCTAAAAGATTCACCAAGATGAAATATCAAGGTTTTATATTGTCAAGTTAGGGTTTTATTGAGAGAAAACTAGGAAATTTATGCTTTAGTAAGCATAAAAATGGAGGAGGGAAGGAGGAGCATATGGGATGGCTTGAGGAAGAAGAATTGGCTGCTGAAATTTTCTAGAATTCTACCTCATTTTCTCTATTTTTAGGATATTTTAATTATGGTTCTTTATTTTGATTGGCCATGCATTTTAATTACCTCATGCTTACATAAGCATGAAGTAATAAATCCCATTTCTTTTCATTTTCTTTCCTTTTCTTGTCTACTTAATTTCAATTAAATTTTTAACAATATTTATTCATATTTTATGTCATATAAATTATTTAGTTAATGGGACAGGTTGGCCAAAAATCATCTCTGAAGACGAAATGACCAAAATGCCCTCTGTTCGGCTTATCAAGCAAAAATTATGTCTACCGATTGATTAAATTTTGCTTATGTTTTCTTAACATTCTATTGTCATGGGAACCCCAATAATCCTTCCCTGAGGTCTCAAAAATTATTTTATGAAGTTTTCCCGGAGTTTACGGTTGCTAATGGCATTTACCGTCACTTCCCCTTCGGGTTACTCATCATAGGGGTTTCGGCTCGTTTAACCTTAATGTATTTCGTTCCTAAAAATTTTTCTTGATTTTTATGAGCATTATTTGGTTTATTTATAACTCCTCACTCTAGTCTATTTATAATTTCAAACATTTTAGCTGCCCGGACTGACATTGATCGCCTGAAAGTAGACTGTACGGACTAGCTAAAGTAAGGATGTTACAAATAGTGCATCAAAAGGTTAGTGCACATATTCTTCTTTTAAACTAGGGTTCAATTGAATTAATTTGTTAATTCAAAAATCTTAAATGGCAAATATGGATCCTAATACATATTAAAAGTGTTTTAATATGTAATTGAGCATTGAAATTAATTAAGCACTCTCTAATCTAACAAGCTTCTGCTCCTTCATTATGTATTAAAATACTTTTAATATGTATTAGGATCTACATTTACCATTTAGGATTTTTGAATTAATAAATTAATTCAATTGAACCCTAGTTTAAAAGAAGAATATGTGCACTAACCTTTTAATGCACTATTGATGTAATTGGCACCTTTAAGAAGCACCTAGGACCCCAAATGTTGTCCCTCTAGCTTGTCCACACCAAGATCACCAGTGGGCAGCCCCCAATCTTACTTCTCAAGCCTTGCCAACCAATTATAAATTAGGTTTTTTCCTTTAGAGAGATTGTATGTAACACCCCTATGTTCGGTAGTGTATTCCACTGTTCCGGTGACAGTGTTTATCTGGACAGCTAGGATACCTAGAACTACACTTAAATATTGGTGAGGAGACATAAAATAATGAAATACAAGAAAAGAAAATGCAAGAAAAACAAAGGAAAAATAATAGCAATAAAATGTAACCAAGTTAAATGAGCCGAGAACCATAGCGATGGGTGAGCGCACCGAGAAGTTGTGACGTCAACCGTTGACTAGCCCTGGACTGCGGAGAACCCTAAAAAATATCTTTAAGCCTTAAATAAACATCTATTGAAGTATAAATGTCATTAGAAATATCAAAGAAAAATTAAATAATTAGTACAAAGAAAGACGGGAAATCGAGAAAACTCGGGAATGCAACCCAAACAGGGGCATTGTGGTCATTTGACACCCCAAGTTGCCTTTTGACCTAAATGTCCATTAAAAATAAATGATATTACACTTGGGAAATGTCATGAAAAATTAAAATAGTTGCACATAATGTAAATAGAGAAAAATGAGGGTGTAATTAGAATTAATTAAACTTTAATTATTATAATGTTTAAACTAAGATTAATGGAGGGTTAGTGGAGCTATATAAGGCATGTGAGGACAAAAGGACAGCCACTTCACTCATCTTCTTCAACCTCACTCACCTTGCCGAATTGAAATGCTCTCAAATCCTCCATGGATAGCCAACCATGCAAGCTCCACTCTTCCATCTTCAATCCATGATCCTTGCATTTTCCTTCACTAAACTTTGCCTACACATCTTGGGAAACATATAGGTAGTAAGAAAGTTAAGTTTTGGTGAGGTTTTGAAGAATTTCAGAAGTGGTAAGTATGTATTTTTTATTCTTGTTTCATTAAACTTTGAATGGATATTGTGAGTAGTTGAATTGTGGAAGAATTTTTGAAGTTTGATAAATTAGTGGAAATATACATTTTGGCAGCCATGGAACTTCACTATGAATAGTTTATTCTTGCATGTAAATAGTGGTTTGAATGATGATTTAAATGTTTGATTGTATTGTAGTTGAATTCCAGGAGTAAGGTTTGACTTGGAAGCTTGAAAAGTGAAAATGGAAATTGATGGATATGTGTAAACTTGTGGTAGCCTCATAAAGAAGATTGAAGTGTTTGAGTTCATGAAATATTGTTCAATTATGTTGTCATGGATGGCAGCATGTGTATGAGTTTAATTGTTAGAATTTGGACATAGAAATGAGGTATGTTCATGTGATTGAATTGTGGTAAATGGGACTTTAATTGTTGTAAATGGGACTTTGGAAAATTCTGCATTATAGTGTGTATGTTGAGAGTGGTTACAAGTTGCCAAAATGACCAAAAATGTATTGCTAAATGTGTTAATGTCATGGTACAAACCAGAATTGGCATGGAAGAGTGAACTTGGTAAGCATAGGATGTGTAATTGGTAAAGGATGAACAAATTGTAATAGGGCAGTGTATGTTTTGGCTTAGAACCTTAAGTGTGTGGCTCCAATTGGTATGAGACCAATTGGAGGTGAAACTAGGCACAAAATGTGCCAACTTTCATGGAGGAAGCTTACCAAAATTCTGCCTAGAAGGTGACTTGAAAAATGACCAAATCTGGATTAGTGCTTTGAAAGCCTGATTGGTAACATTAAACCTAATTCACCTAGAGTGCATCGAGGGTCAACATTTTAGGTTGACTAAGGAAAATAATAGAATTCAATAAATTAATTGTTAAGCCTTATTGTTAGAGACAGTTTAAATGAGTACTGAAACACTTCAAATTGTGTGTTTCAGTTAGCAAAGACTTAGGGAAGGAGAAGAAAACACTGAGTCAAAGCCAAGAGACATTTATCAGAGGTTTGTGCACAACAGTTACTTCTTTTGAATTTTCAATTGAAATGAATTATGACAAATTGTCTATTATTGTTTAAATTGTGAAAAATTGTCTTAATGATATTAGATGGATACTTATTGCTTGAAAAACATTGTAAATGGTTTGAAACACAGCTATCATGTATATTGATTGAATTCCTCGCTAGCTTATCTAGTGGGATGAATTGACTTTGAATTCCCTCTCTGGCTAAAGTGTTGAGGTGTGTGCCTGTTGAGGACGAATAGAATGAGTACTCATATTATTGCTAGCTAGCTATGTTATTCCTCATTAGCCATCGGCTCTTGGGATGAATTGTACTTTGGAACATCATTAAGCTATGTGTGTGATTTATTGATATTTATTGCGATATTGTGAAATGGAGTTTAAATTCTTATTGACATTCACTGTCTTTTGAATTTAACTATGGTTTTAAGTATCCATTATTTATATGACTTATGATTTGTGATTTAAAGTTGCATTTTGTTAATGTTGTGCACCACTGAGACATTGGCTCTGCGATAGCTTTTCATTACTGTCGCAGGTAGACAGACTGACAAGGCAGCAGACTAGGCTGCTAGTACTACACTGAGAGATCATCGGGTATATTGAGTATACCATATTTTGCATTTTGTATTGTAATGTATGTTCATTGTATGTATATTGTGTTCTTGGTTTTGAGCAGTTGCAAATTAAAATTGTACATTGAAGTTGTAAAGTAAATCTGTAAATTATTTTGGCTTGTAAATATTGTGATATATTTCTTTTATCTCAACTTTTGAAAACACTGGAAAATTATTATGGATTTGAGTTGAGAAACTTATTGTGTTGATTGGATATTGGAGTTTGGGATTGAGAAAAATATTGGAAGTGCTTTTTACAGGTTTTTGAAGAACTGTTTTATTCAAAATACATATGGCACTCTGCCAAAATTTTTACAGAAATTATTAATACTTCAAATGTGTTATCTGGTTTCATTTCAGTTAAAAAATTTTTTTAACACTGTAAATAGTGCTCACCACTGTAAAAAGAAGAGAAGGTTTAAAATCCCTTGTAGTGTATTTAATGAGTTATCAGTAGATGAAGTTTGGTAATTCATTAGGTATACTACGGGATCATGTTATGCCTTACAGAGGGGTAGGGTGTGACATTGTATGTGTATATGAGACACTAGAAACAATTTCTAGCAATTTTAATTTAAAGAAAATAATTGATTTCTTTTTGAATTAATGAGAAAAGAAAAAGAGAAGAGAGAAGAGATATGTGGCGGCACCTTTAGAGAAAAATAAGAATGAGAGTTTATTTTTCTTTCTTTTCCCTTTTATAATTAGGTCATCACTTAAAACCCTTGCCACATGTCATCACCACATCGCATCTAAATTTTAATTGACTTAATCACATTAAGCCAAGTGTCAAAGCTAGACTTAATCTTGACTTTGATCATCTTACATGATAGGAAGATAAATGGCAAGCATATATGGTGCCATGTGTCACCATCTCATGGTGCCACGTGTCACCATCTCATGGTGCCACATGTCACCTTGTGAAATGACCAAATTACCCTTATGTTTTAATTTTGAGTTCTCAACCCAAAATCATTTTTTCTTCTCTTTTAATCAATTTATATCAAATATAAATTAATTAATTAATCTCCATTAATTAATTTCTCAAAATTAAATTCATATTTAAACACTTTAAATATAAATTTAACTTGTACTATACATCTAATAACCTAGATTTGGTTTCAAGCCATGCTAGGGACTTTGCAATCTTATCGCAAACCAAACCTATTTAATTAATCAATTAAATCACATTTAACTTGGTGATTAACTTGTGCATGTGTGTGACTCACTAGGCTCATCACTAATTGGCAATTAGATATGATATTAACTCTTAATATCATCAGAACTGTTTCTTACCATAAACGATTTCTCTAAATCATTTTAGGCATCTCATAGAGCATGGTTAATACCTAGTATATTATGCCATGGCCACCTAATCAGTAACAAGAAATACCTTAAATGAACCTATAATCATATGTTACCATGCACTAGAATCTCTCTGTTACAAAATCCTAATTCGAGCTGGAGTCATGGATTATGTCAAACCCTATTTGCTATGAATGTTATGCTCTCTTTTAATTCCAGTTCTTGATTAATTAGATTTTCTTATCAGAAACTCTTTTCTGACTAAATATATCTGTCCTGGCTAGGAACTTGAAACATCAAGAACAATTAAATGAATATAGGATTTTATCCCTATTTACTTAGGGTAACAAATTCCATCTTGATCAACACCTACCTCCATATATAACTAGTAGGAGCCAACACATACCCATATACCCATACACAATACAAGTATGAAAGCAGTTTCAAATTCAAACCACCTATATATAAGATAACTGTGTTATCTCAGGTCTAAAGATTATATGCACTGATATGGTATATGGCAATGCATTGACAAAAGTAAACTCCATATGCTTGTCATATATATCACTGGTTCGGCCTACTTATCATGTATAAGTGCCTATCATGTTTGTTATATGGCATGAGACTCACCATTCCATCTTATTTATATCTCATATAAATACCTTGGGAACAAACATAATTACAATCTTTCTAGATAAGTTATGTCCTTATTATGAAGTATCCTTGATTGTAAACCAATTTATGATACTTTGTGCTAGAAATACTATCACTCATATTCTTAACAACTTAAGAATAGAATTTCTAATAAAATATTAATGGACCTTTTCTGTTACACATAAATACATTATGTAAACGAAAAAGTGAAATTTCCTTTTATTAACAAAATATATACAAGATACATATTAAATGATATGCTCTAGGGCATACTACTAACAATCTCCCACTAGCACTAGAGCCATTCATTACAATATCTTAGACCCATCTTCTCAAGATGTCTTTCTAACTAAGCTTGTGACATAGGCTTCGTGAATGGATCAGTTGGATTTTCAGCTGATGTTTTTTTCTGTACAGCTACATCGCTTTGCCCAATTATTTCTCTAATAATGTGGTAGCACCTTTCTTTGTGTTTGGATTTCAAGTGAGACTGGGGTTCCTTAGCCTGTATGACCACTCCATTGTTGTCACAGTAAAGTGGAACTACTGACTTAATGGAAGGAACTACTGTAAGTTTTATCACAAACTTCTTTATCCAAACAGCTTCTTTTGTAGCATCTGATGCAGCAATATACTCAGCCTCTGTAGTGGAATCAGCAGTCGTGCTCTGTTTGGAACTCTTCCAACTAATTGCACCTCCATTACAAATGAACGCAAACCCAGAGGTAGACTTTCTATCATCGATATCTGATTGGAAATCAGAATCAGTATAACTATCTAATTGCAAGTCCCCACCTCCATAAATCAAGAATAAGTCCTTAGTTTTTCTCAAGTACTTAAGGATATTCTTGACAGCTATCTAGTGTTCCAAACCTAGATTGGATTGAAACCTGCTAGTCAAACTAATAGCATGTTCAATATCCGCCCTAGTACACATCATTGCATACATCAAACTTCCAATAGCCAAAGCATATGGAATCCTGGCCATTTTATCTCTTTCTTTAGGTGTCTTTGGAGACATCTCTTTAGAAAGATGGATACCATGTCTCACTAGTAACAATCCTCTCTTGAAATTAAGCACGTTAAACCTCTTTAGCACCTTTTCCAATTATATACTTTGGGATAAACCAATTATTCTTTTCGCTCTATCTCTATAGAAGTGAATTCCAAGAAAATAGTTTGCCTCCCCTAAGTCTTTCATGGAGAATGTATTTGAAAACCATACCTTAACAGTTGTCAACATACCTATGTCATTACCTATCAACAGAATGTCATCCACATATAAGACAAGGAAAATGATAGCACTATCACTAACCTTCTTATATACACATGGTTCGTCCACATTTTTGACAAAACCAAATGACTTAATGGCTTCATCAAAATGGATGTTCCAACTCCTCGAAGCTTGTTTCAACCCATAAATGGATCGCTTTAGCTTACATACCTTAGAATCATCTTGGGATTCAAAACCCCTAAGTTGTTTCATGAAAATGTTTTCTTCAATGTATCCATTGAGAAAAGCTGTTTTGACATCCATATGCCAAATCTCATAATCATAGTATGCAGCTATTGCTAATAGAATCCTAATTGATTTAAGCATGGCAACAAGCGAGAAAGTCTCCTCATAGTCGATTCCTTGCCTTTGGCAAAACCCTTTCACTACTAGCCTTGCTGTGTAGGTCTCTTCCTTTCCATCAGAAACAATTTTCTTCTTGAAAACCCATTAATTCCCTATAGGTACAATACCTTCAGGTGGGTCAACAAGATCCCAAACTTGATTCTTATATATGGAATCAATTTTGGATTTCATAACTTCAATCCATTTTGGAAGAGTCTAAATCTGATATAGCTTATTCATAGGTAAGTGAATCATCTCTATGATTTACTTCTTTATGAGTAAACAACTCTTGTTCATCTTTATGAAGGAATCCATATCTCACTGGTGGGTGAGATATCCTGGTTGATCTGTGAGGAATTACTATTAATGTTTCATCAATAGGTGTAGGTTAACTAGATGGATCTATATCCATTTGATCTATTGGTTGGTCAGAATTCTCCAATTCTAACTCTATTTGTCTTCCTTTGCCTCCTTCTTGAATAAACTATTATTCAAGAAAATTGGCATCTCTGCTTACCACAACCTTTTGTGATGTAAACAAATAAAAATAATATCCAAAACTCTCTTTTGGATATCCAACAAATCGACCTTTTTCTGATCTGATTTCCAATTTATCAGCGTTCAGCTTTTTGATATAAGCTGGACAACCCCAAATCTTAACATGCTTAAGACTTGGTTTTCTTCCATGCCATATCTCATAAGGTGTGGAAGAAACTGATTTTGATAGAATTCTATTCAGAATATGCAAAGCTGATTCTAATGCAAATCCCCAATAGGAGACTGGCATATCAGTATAGCTCATCATACTGCGTACCATATCTAATAGGGTACGATTTCTCCTTTCAGATACACCATTCAGCTATGGCGTTCCTGGAGTAGTCAGCTAGGAAACAATGTCATGATCTTTCAAGTATTCATCAAATTCAGTACTTAAGTATTCACCTCCATGATCTGATCGAAGAGTTTTAATACTTTTTCCTGTTTGATTTTCTACTTCAGATTTAAATTCTTTGAACTTTTTAAAGGATTCATATTTGTATTTCATCAAATACAAATAACCAAATCTTGATTTATCATCAGTAAAGGTAATAAAGCAATGAAAACCACCTCTAGCCATTTCCTTAAATGGACCACATACATCACTATGTATTAGCTCCAAAATATTTTCAGCTCTTAGTCCTTGTCCAATAAAGGGTGATCTATTTATTTTGCCCTGAAGGCAGGATTCACAAGTTAGAGTAGGTTCATAACCTAATGAGGATAAAATCTGTTAGTAGTATACCTTAGAGTATATCATTTAGTATGTATCTTGTACATGTTTTATGAATAAAAAGGCATTTTCACTTTTCCGTTTACATAATATATTTATGTGTAATAGAAAACGTCCATTGATATTTTGTTAGAAATTCTATTCTTAAGTTGTTAAGAATATGAGTGACAGTATTTCTAGCACAAAGTATCATAAATTGGTTCACAATCGAGGATACTTCACAATAAGGACATGACTTATTTAGAAAGATTGTAATCATGTTTGTTCCCAAGTTATTTATATGAGATGCAAATAAGATGGAATGGTGAGTCTCATGCCATATAACAAACATGATAGGCACTTATAAATGATAAGTAGGCCGAACCAGTGACACTTATGACAAGCACGTGGAGTTTACTCTTGTCAATACATTGTCATAAATCATATCAGTGCATATAATCTTTAAACCTGAGATAACACTGTTATCTTATACATAGGTGGTTTGAGTTTGATACTGCTTTCATACTTGTACTATGTATGGGTATATGGGCATGTGTTGGCTCCTACTAGTTATATATGGAGGTAGGTGTTGATCAAGATGGAATCTGTTACCCTAAGTAAATAGGGATAAAATCCTATTTTTATTTAATTATTCTTGATGTTTCAAGTTCTTGGCTAGGATAGGCAGATTTAATCAGAAAAGAGTTTCTGATGAGAAAATCTTTTTAATTAAGAATTAGAATTAAAAGACAACATAATATTCATAGCAAATGGGGTTTGACATAAATCATGACTCCAGCTCGAATTGGGATTTTGTAACAGAGAGATTCTAGTGCATGGTAACATATGATTAAAGGTTCATTTAAGGTATTCCTTATTACTGATTGGGTGGCCATAGCATGTTATACTTGGTATTAACCATCGTCTATGAGGTGCCTAAAATGATTTAGAGAAATCATTTATGGTAAAAAAAAGCTCTGATGCTATTAAGAGTTGATATCATATCTCATTGCCAATTAGTGATGAGCCTAGTGAGTCACACACTTACACAAGTAATCACCAAGTTAAATGTGATTTAATTAATTAGTTAAAGAGTTTAATTGCTTAATTAAATAGATTTGGTTTGCAATAAGATTGCAAAGTCCCTAGCATGTCTTGAAACCAAATCTAGGTTATTGGATGTATGGTATAAGTTAAACTTATATTTAAAGTGTTTAAATATGAATTTAATCATGAGAAATTAATTAATAGAGATTAATTAATTAATTAATTTATATTTGATATAAATGTTAGTAGTATGCCCTAGAGCATATCATTTAGTATGTATCTTGTACATATTTTTATTAATAAAAGGCATTTCCACTTTTCTGTTTACATAATATATTTATGTGTAATAGAAAAGGTCCATTGATATTTTGTTAGAAATATTATTCTTAAGTTGTTAAGAATATGAGTGACAATATTTCTAGCACGAAGTATCATAAATAGGTTCACAATCGAGGATACTTCATAATTAGGACATGACTTATCCAGAAAGATTGTATTCATGTTTGTTCCCAAGTTATTTATATGAGATATAAATAAGATGGAATGGTGAGTCTCATGCCATATAACAAACATGATAGGCACTTATAAATAATAAGTAGGCCGAACCAGTGACACTTATGACAAGCACATGGAGTTTACTCTTGTCAATGTTTTGTCATAAATCATATCAGTGCATATAATCTTTAGACCTGAGATAGCATAGTTATCTTGTATATAGGTAGTTTGAGTTTGATACTGCTTTCATACTTGTACTATGTATGGGTATATGGGCATGTGTTGGCTCCTACTAGTTATATATGGAGGTAGGTGTTGATCAAGATGAAATCTGTTCCTCTAAGTAAATAAAGATAAAATCTTATGTTCATTTAATTGTTCTTAATGTTTCAAGCTCCTGGCCAGGACAGATAGATTTATTCAGAAAAGAGTTTCTGATGAGAAAATCTTTTAATCAAGAACTGGAATTAAAAGAGAACATAATATTCATAGCAAATGGAGTTTGACATAAACCATGACTCCAGCATGAGTTGGGATTTTGTAACAGAGAGATTCTAGTGCATGGTAACATATGATTATAGGTTCATTTAAGGTAAACCTTATTACTAATTGGGTGGCCATGGCATACTATGCTAGGTGTTAACCATGGTCTATGAGGTTCATAAAATGATTTAGAGAAATCATTTATGGTAAGAAAGAGTTCTGATGATATTAGGAGTTGATATCATGTCTCATTGCCAATTAGTGATGAGCCTAGTAAGTCACACACATACACAAGTTATCACCTAATTAAATATGATTTAATTAATTAATTAAAGAGTTTAATTGATTAATTAAATAGGTTTGGTTTGCAATTAGTTTGCAAAGTCCCTAGCATGACTTGAAACCAAATCTAGATTATTGGATGTATAATATAAGTTAAATTTATATTTAAAGTGTTTAAATATGAATTTAATTAATGAGAAATTAATTAATAGAGATTAATTAATTAATTTATATTTGATATAAATTAATTAGAAGAAGAAAAATAATTATTTTGGGTTGAGAACTCAAAATTAAGATACAGGGGCATTTTGGTCATTTTGCAGTGTGACATGTGGCACCATGAGATGGTGACACATGGCATAACACATAAGCTTGCCAAATGTTTTTTAATCATGTAAGATGATTAAAATCAAGATTACATATAGGTTTGACACTTGGCACAATGTGATTGGGTCACTTAAACCTAGAGCTAATCAAAGGGTGACATGTGGTCAGGGTTTAATGTGTTAACCTAGCTATTTAAGTGTTGTTATGAGAAAATAAAATACAACCAGCAGCCACACTCCTTGGTCACGCCATTTTGCAGCCCTCCCTCTATTCTTCTGAACGAACGGAAGCGTGAAAAACACAAGTTTATACCATTGAATTCAAAAATTTTCACCTAGGGTCACATGCACCATGCAAGATTTATTTTTATCTATTTGATTTCAATGATAAACAATATATTAAAACTCTTTTAATATGTTTTTGGATCTGTATTTTCTATTTAAGATTTTTAAATTAATCAGATTAATTTTAGAACCCTAGATTAAATCAAGAACGATTACACTAACCTCTTGATGTGCTGCAGCGTATCTGCGCCTTTGAGATTCGTCTTTAGGACACCAGATGTTGTCCCTCTAGCTTGCCCACACCAAGAACACCTATGGCAGCCCTTGAATGGCTTCTAAAGCTTTTTCTATTAATTAGAAAATCAAGTTCTGCCTTTTAAGAGATTAAAGATGTAAACAGGACACTAGAAACAATTTCTAGTGTTCTTAATTCAAGAGATTGATGGCTAATCTCTTTGAATTGATGAGAGATGAAGAGAAATAGCTGGAGAGGCTCAAAGTGGCGTGACAATTGAGAGGAGAGGCTGCTGGTTATGTTTTCTTTTCATAACCACACTTAAATAGCTAGGTTAACATATTAAACCCTAGCCACATGTCACCTTTTGATTAGCTCTAGGTTTAAGTGACCCAATCACATTGTGCCAAGTGTCAAACCTATATTTAATCTTGATTTTAATCATCTTACATGATTAAAAAACATTTGGCAAGCTTATGTGTTATGCCATATGTCACCATCTCATGGTGCCACGTGTCACACTGTGAAATGACCAAAATGCCCCTGTGTCTTAATTTTGAGTTCTCAACCCAAAATAATTATTTTCTTCTTCTAATTAATTTATATCAAATATAAATTAATTAATTAATCTCTATTAATTAATTTCTCATCAATTAAATTCATATTTAAACACTTTAAATATAAATTTAATTTATACTACACATCCAATAATCTAGATTTGGTTTCAAGTCATGCTAGGACTTTGCAATTTAATTGCAAACCAAATCTATTTAATTAATCAATTAAACTCTTTAATTAATTAATTAAATCATATTTAAATAGGTGATAACTTGTGTATGTGTGTGACTTACTAGGCTCATCACTAATTGGCAATGAGACATGATATCAACTCTTAATATCATCGTAACTCTTTCTTACCATAAATGATTTCTCTAAATCATTTTATGAACCTCATAGACCATGGTTAACACCTAGCATAGCATGCCATGGCCACCCAATTAGTAATAAGATTTACCTCAAATGAACCTATAATCATATGTTACCATGCACTAGAATCTCTCTGCAAAATCCCAACTCAAGCCGAGTCATGGTTTATGTCAAACTCCATTTGCTATGAATATTGTGTTCTCTTTTAATTCCAGTTCTTGATTAAAAGATTTTTCTCATCGTAAACTCTTTCTCGAATAAATCTATCTGTCTGCCAGAACTTGAAACATCAAGAACAATTAAATGAACATAGGATTTTATCTCTATTTACTTAGAGGAACAGATTCCATCTTGATCAACACCTACCTCCATATATAACTAGCAGAGCCAACACATACCCATATACCCATACATAGTACAAGTATGAAAGCAGATCAAACTCAAACTACCTATATACAAGATAATCGTGCTATCTCAGTCTAAAGATTATATGCATCGATATGATTTATGACAAAACATTGACAAGAGTAAACTCCATGTGCTTGTCATAAGTGTCACTGGTTCGGCCTACTTATCATTTATAAGTGCCTATCATATTTGTTATATGGCATGAGACTCACCATTCCATCTTATTTATATCTCATATAAATAACTTGGGAACAAATATGAATACAATCTTTCTGGATAAGTCATGTCCTTATTATGAAGTATCCTCGATTGTGAACCTATTTATGATATTTTGTACTAGAAATATTGTCACTCATATTCTTAACAACTTAAGAATAATATTTCTAACAAAATATCAATGGACCTTTTCTATTACACATAAATATATTATGTAAACGGAAAAGTAGAAATGCCTTTTATTAATAAAAATATGTACAAGATACATACTAAATGATATGCTCTAGGGCATATTACTAACAATCTCCCACTAGCACTAGAGTCATTCATTACAATACCTTAGACCCATCTTCTCAAGATGCCGGTCTAACTGAACTTGTGATAAAAGCTTAGTGAATGGATCAGCTGGATTTTCAGCTGATGTTATTTTTCTGCATTGGCTATATCGCCTTACCCAACTATATCTCTGATAATGTGGTAGTGCCTTTCTATGTGTTTGGATTTTGTGTGAGACCTTAGTTCCTTAGCCTGTATGACTACTCCATTGTTGTCACAGTGTAATGGAACTGCTGACTCAATGGAAGGAACTACTGTAAGTTCTGTCACGAACTTTTTTAATCCAAACAACTTCTTTTTCAGATTCGATGCAATATACTCACCTCGAGTGGAATCTGCAATGTGCTCGCTTGGAACTCTTCCAACCGATCGCACTCCATTACAAATGAACACATATGCAGAGGTAGACTTTCTATCATCGATATCTGATTGGAAATCAGAATCAGTATAACCATCCAATTGCAAGTCTCCACCTCCATAAATCAAGAATAAATCCTTAGTTCTTCTCAAGTACTTAAGGATATTCTTAACAGTTATCCAGTGTTCCAAACCTGGATTGGATTGATACCTGCTAGTCAAACTAACAGCATATGCGATATCCGGCCTAGTACACAACATTGCATACATTAAACTTCCAATAGCCGAAGCATATGGAATCCTGACCATCTTATCTCTTTCTTCAGGTGTCTTTGGAGACATCTCTTTAGAAAGGTGGATACCATGTCTCACTGGTAACAATCCTCTCTTGGAATCAAGCATGTTAAACCTCTTTAACACCTTTTCTAAGTATAGACTTTGGGATAAACCAATTATTCTTTTCGCTCTATCTCTATAGATGCGAATCCCAATAATATAGGTTGCCTCCCCTAAGTCTTTCATGGAGAATGTATTTGACAACCATACCTTTATAGTCGTCAACATACCTGTATCATTACCATCAACAGTATGTCATCCACATATAAGACAAGGAAAGTGATAGCACTGTCACTAACCTTCTTATATACACATGGCTCATCCTCATTTTTGATAAAACCAAAAGATTTAATGGTTTCATCAAAACGGATGTTCCAACTCCTCGAAGCTTGTTTCAACCCATAAATGGATCGCTTTAGCTTGCATACCTTGGAACCATCTTGGGATTCAAATCCCTTAGGTTGTTCCATGAAAATGTTTTCTTCAATGTATCCATTGAGAAAAGTCGCTTTGACATCCATCCGCCAAATCTCATAATCATAGTATGCTATTGCTAATAAAATCCTAATTGATTTAAGCATGGCAACAAAGCAGAAAGTCTCCTCATAGTCTATTCCTTGCCTTTGGCGAAACCCTTTCGCTACTAGCCTTGCCTTATAGGTCTCTACCTTTCCATCGTAACCAATTTTCTTCTTGAAAACCCATTTGTTCCCTATAGGTACAATACCTTCGTGTGGTCAACAAGATCCCAAACTTGATTCTTATACATGGAATCAATCTCGGATTTCATAGCATCAATCCATTTTGAAGAGTCTATATCTGATATAGCTTCTTCATAGGTAAGTGGATCATCTCCATGATCTACTTCTTCATGAGTAGACAACTCTTGTTCTTCTTCATGAAGAAAACCATATCTCACTGGTGGGTGAGATACCCTGGTTGTTCTACGAGGAACAGATGTAAATGTTTCATCAATGGGTATAGGTTGATTAGATGGATCTATATCCATCTGATCTGTTGATTGGTCAGAATTCTCCAATTCTAACTCTATTTGCCTCCTTCTTGAACAAACTGTTGTTCAAGAAATGTGGCATCTCTACTTATCACAACCTTTTGTGAAGTAGGCAAATAAAAATAATATCCAAAACTATCTTTTGGATATCCAACAAATCGACCTCTTTCTGATCTGGTCTCCAATTTATCAGTGTTCAGCTTTTTGATATAAGCTGGACAACCCCAAATCTTAACATGCTTAAGACTTGGTTTTCTTCCATGCCATATCTCATAGGGTGTGGAAGAAACTGATTTTGATGGAATCCTATTCAGAATATACAAAGCTGATTCTAATGCAAATCCCCAAAAGGAGATTGGCATATTAGTATAGCTCATCATACTTCGTACCATATCCAATAGGGTACGATTTCTCCTTTCAGATACACCATTCACCGTATGCGTTCTGGAGGAGTTAGCTGAGAAACAATGCCATGCTCTCTCAAGTATTCATCAAATTCAGTACTCAAATATTCACCTCCATGATCTGATCGAAGAGCTTTAATATTCTTTCCTGTTTGATTTTCTACTTCAGATTTAAATTCTTTGAACTTTTCAAAAGATTCATGTTTGTATTTCATCAAATACAAATACCCAAACCTTGATTTATCATCAGTAAAGGTAATGAAATAATGAAAGCCCCCTCTAGCCATTTCTTTAAATGGACCACATACATCACTATGTATTAGCTCCAAAATATTTTCAGCTCTTAGCCCCTGTCCAACAAAGGGTGATCTAGTCATTTTGCCCTGAAGGCAAGATTCACAAGTTGGAGTAGGCTCAGAGTCCAATAAGGATAGAATCCCCATTTTCTCCAATTTTGTAATCCTATCTTCTGCAACATGACATAACCTTAAGTGCCAAATATATTTTGAACTTGAGTTGGTTTTCACCACGGCATTGCATTCATTTAGATTGCTATACTCTGGCCAGTGGAAACACTTTCTTACTGGCAATGGAAACACTTTCCTATTGGCAATGGAAACACTTTCCTTTTCCTTCATCAGCTTTAGTCTTCCTTTTCTGTTTAGCTATTTTCTTAGAAGGACCAGGAATCTGAGGTTTCTTTTTCTTATTGCCCTTCTTCTTGTTGGACTTTCCAGTAGAAGAAGATGCAACCAAAGCTAGCTCTTTTCCTTTATTGCCTGGCATATTCTTTTGGGCAATAACCAGCATGTTGAGTAAAGCAGCTAAGGTGCATTCCTGTCTAGTCATATGGAAATTTGTCACAAAATTCCCAAAAGACTCAGGAAGGATCAAGGATCAAATCCGTCTGTAGTTGGAAATCCATGTTGAAGTCAAGATGTTCCAACCGCTCAATCACCAATCATCTTGTGGACATGATCCCCAACATTCTGCCCTCGGACATCCTCATACGGAATAGCCGTCTAGATATCTCATACCTAGCATTCTCACGTGCTCACCATACAACTCTTGTAGGTGAAGGAGGATCTCACTCGCACTCTACATGTTCTCATGTTGCTTCTGTAACTCATTACTCATGGAAGCAAGCATGTAACACTTAGCTCTCATATCATGCTCCTTCCACTTGTCCAAAGTTTCATGTTCCTCTTGTGTGGCCTCTAGAGGTAAGGGACCAGGAACATTTGAATCTAGAACATATCCTATATGTTCAAGGTTCAGACAAGTTTCAAATTTCTTAGCCAATCGCAGATTAGGTCCTGTCAACTGTTGTGATCAAGTATGCTTGCAAGGATATTGGATGGTGGTGGTTGTTTTGTGCTCATTTTTATCGTAAAATTAATCGCAGAAAATAACCATATTAATTAGTAAATGTATCATGTAATTAACCAAAATGATTATGGTCTTTTAATCAAATTGGTCCTCCCACTAACTTAGCGAATCCTACACTTCCAAAGTAGAAAACGGAAATCCTAGTTGGATGGATTTCTAGTGGGTGATTGAATTCTTATAATTCTATTGATCATCCTCAGGTACATCCACTATTGGAATTACAATAAACTATAAGTGAGCAACTCCTTGCCCATCACATCTCATGTGAGGTTCAATCCTTTACCTAGCCCCTAATGCTCAAAATCTCAGTACATCCATTATTGACTTATCTTGCATTAGTTAAGTTGATCCCATTGAGCCGATAATTATGCAAATAATTTTAATGTCCTCAGTACATCCAATATTGGCCACCAAACCATTTACATATTTACAACATCTCATGCTTAACAATTATTCTTAAGAAAATCTCTTAAATTAATTGCATCTCATGCAACTATTTAAAATTTCTTAAAATAATTGCCCCAATGGAGGGCTTATGTTATAATTACTTTAATTATACCATTTCCAACTTAATCATTTGTTTGGAAGATTTTATAGCCATCCTAATTACTATTAAGGTCTCACTTTGCACATTATCCATTTAGCATGCATATATCATATAATTGCATACATTCCCATACGTCTCATGCATTCATGGATAAGCGATAAATATGGTATGATCATGGACTTTCTAAGGGATTCAATTCGAGCCACCAAGAATTGAATCGGGGCATTCTAGGTGCATTTCATTCATTCATTTTACAAGAGTTGCTGAAGGAGTACATAATCAACACTTGATATTGAATTCCTCCCACTGGTCCCACCAATGCTCTTGACCTCCTTGAACTTCTTGCAATCCAATATTACATAGTAATCCTTGGCATACCAAGGCGAATTTACAAGAACTTAAATAAATGAAATTACAACCCAAAAATATTACAAACTTAATAATACATGCCCAAAATAAATTAAAATAAATTAATTAATTTACAATCCCAAAGAAACATAAAAGAAATAAATCCAATCACATTGGTCTTTTATAGTCCATGATCATCCATCATGCATATCACTATTTAACAATTAAATAAAACATACATACTTAAATTAAATTGAATATCTCATATTCAACTTAAAAATCCAGATTTGAATATGATTCAAATAAATTTAAAAATTCAGATTTGAATCTCATTCAAACAAATTTAAAAATTCAGATTTGAATCACATTCAAACAACTTCAAAAATTCAGATTTGAATCACATTCAAATATTTTTTTTAAAAATCAGATTTGAATCACATTCAAATATTTTTTAAAAAATCAGATCTGAATTTTATTGAATCAATTTTAAAAAATTAGATTTAAATATGATTCAAACAACTTTAAAAATTCAGATTTGAATCACATTCAAACAACTTTTAAAATTCAGATTTGAATCACATTCAAACATTTTTTAAAATTCTGATTTGAATCATAATTTAATTGTGTGATTAAAACAACTAATTAAACACTTTAATTAGTCAAAGAATAGGCCTTAGATCATACAACAATTGCAGAATTAAAAGCCAAACCTTGAATCACCCATGGAACCATTGTTGCCGCCACCATTGGTGGCTTCACCATGTGTGCCGTCACATCTCATGATCCAACCAGCAATGAATCTCTTGATCTCATGATCAAACACACAATTAAATTATATAATCAACAATATAAATGGCAAATATAGTGGCTCTGATACCAATTGAAGGCAGGCGTGAAAAACACAAGTTTATACCATTGAATTCAAAAATTTTCACCTAGGGTCACATGCACCATGCAAGATTTATTTTTATCTATTTGATTTCAATGATAAACAACATATTAAAACTCTTTTAATATGTTTTTGGATCTGTATTTGCCATTTAAGATTTTTAAATTAATCAGATTAATTTTAGAACCCTAGATTAAATCAAGAACGATTACACTAACCTCTTGATGTGCTGCAGCGTATCTGCGCCTTTGAGATTCGTCTTTAGGACACCAGATGTTGTCCCTCTAGCTTGTCCACACCTAGAACACCTATGGCAGCCCTTGAATGGCTTCTAAAGCTTTTTCTATTAATTAGAAAATCAAGTTCTGCCTTTTAAGAGATTAAAGATGTAAACAGGACACTAGAAACAATTTCTAGTGTTCTTAATTCAAGAGATTGATGGCTAATCTCTTTGAATTGATGAGAGATGAAGAGAAATAGCTGGAGAGGCTCAAAGTGGCGTGACAATTGAGAGGAGAGGCTGCTGGTTATGTTTTCTTTTCATAACCACACTTAAATAGCTAGGTTAACACATTAAACCCTAGCCACATGTCACCTTTTGATTAGCTCTAGGTTTAAGTGACCCAATCACATTGTGCCAAGTGTCAAACCTATATTTAATCTTGATTTTAATCATCTTACATGATTAAAAAAACATTTGGCAAGCTTATGTGTTATGCCATATGTCACCATCTCATGGTGCCACGTGTCACACTGTGAAATGACCAAAATGCCCCTGTGTCTTAATTTTGAGTTCTCAACCCAAAATAATTATTTTCTTCTTCTAATTAATTTATATCAAATATAAATTAATTAATTAATCTCTATTAATTAATTTCTCATCAATTAAATTCATATTTAAACACTTTAAATATAAATTTAATTTATACTACACATCCAATAATCTAGATTTGGTTTCAAGTCATGCTAGGGACTTTGCAATTTAATTGCAAACCAAATCTATTTAATTAATCAATTAAACTCTTTAATTAATTAATTAAATCATATTTAAATAGGTGATAACTTGTGTATGTGTGTGACTTACTAGGCTCATCACTAATTGGCAATGAGACATGATATCAACTCTTAATATCATCAGAACTCTTTCTTACCATAAATGATTTCTCTAAATCATTTTATGAACCTCATAGACCATGGTTAACACCTAGCATAGCATGCCATGGCCACCCAATTAGTAATAAGATTTACCTTAAATGAACCTATAATCATATGTTACCATGCACTAGAATCTCTCTGTTACAAAATCCCAACTCAAGCTGGAGTCATGGTTTATGTCAAACTCCATTTGCTATGAATATTATGTTCTCTTTTAATTCCAGTTCTTGATTAAAAGATTTTTCTCATCAGAAACTCTTTTCTGAATAAATCTATCTGTCCTGGCCAGGAACTTGAAACATCAAGAACAATTAAATGAACATAGGATTTTATCTCTATTTACTTAGAGGAACAGATTCCATCTTGATCAACACCTACCTCCATATATAACTAGCAGGAGCCAACACATACCCATATACCCATACATAGTACAAGTATGAAAGCAGTATCAAACTCAAACTACCTATATACAAGATAACCGTGCTATCTCAGGTCTAAAGATTATATGCACTGATATGATTTATGACAAAACATTGACAAGAGTAAACTCCATGTGCTTGTCATAAGTGTCACTGGTTCGGCCTACTTATCATTTATAAGTGCCTATCATATTTGTTATATGGCATGAGACTCACCATTCCATCTTATTTATATCTCATATAAATAACTTGGAAACAAATATGAATACAATCTTTCTAGATAAGTCATGTCCTTATTATGAAGTATCCTCGATTGTGAACCTATTTATGATATTTTGTACTAGAAATATTGTCACTCATATTCTTAACAACTTAAGAATAATATTTCTAACAAAATATCAATGGACCTTTTCTATTACACATAAATATATTATGTAAACGGAAAAGTGGAAATGCCTTTTATTAATAAAAATATGTACAAGATACATACTAAATGATATGCTCTAGGGCATATTACTAACATCTTCTTCATCTCTCATCAATTCAAAGAGATTAGCCATCAATCTCTTGAATTAAGAACACTAGAAATTGTTTCTAGTATCCTGTTTACATCTCTAATCTCTTAAAAGGCAGAACTTGAATTTCTAATTAATAGAAAAGGCTTTAGACGCTGTTCAAGGGCTGCCATAGGTGTTCTTGGTGTGGACAAGCTAAAGGGACAACATCTGTTGTCCTGAAGACGAATCTCAAAGGCGCAGACACGCTGCAGTGCATCAAGAGGTTAGTGTAATCGTTCTTGATTTAATCTAGGGTTCTAAAATTAATCTGATTAATTTTAAAATCTTAAATGGCAAATATAGATCCAAAAACATATTAAAAGAGTTTTAATATGTTGTTTATCATTGAAATCAAATAGATAAAAATAAATCTTGCATGATGCATGTGACCCTAGGTGAAAATTTTTGAATTCAATGGTATAAACTTGTGTTTTTCACGCTTCCGTTCCTTCAATAAATTGATTAGAAGAGGAGAAATAATTATTTTGGATTGAGAACTAAAAATTACAACACAAGAGTAATTTTGTCATTTCAAATGATGACATGTGGCACCATGTGATGGTGACATATGGCACCATATAAGCTTGCCATTTGTCTTCCAATCATGTAAGATGATCAAAGTCAAAATTAAACCTAGCTTTGACACTTGGCTTAATGTGATTAAGTCAATTAAAATTAAGGTGCACTCAGAAGATGACATGTGGCAAAGGTTTTAAGTGATGACCTAATTATATAATGTGATGTTATGAAAGAATGAAATAACAATATGATTTTTCTCTCAATGGTGCCACCACCCAAGAGGCTCTCTTCCTCTCTTCTTCTTCATCTCTCATCAATTCAAAGAGAGTTGCCTATATTGTCTTGAATTAAAATTACTAGAAATTGTTTCTAGTGTCCAATATACATCTACAACCTCCTTAAAGGCAAATCCCTATTTTCTAATTGGTTGGCAAGGCTTGAGAAGCTATTCAAGGGGCTGCCATTGGTGATCTTGGTGTGGACAAACTAGAGGGACAACATTTGGAGTCCTAGGTGCTTCCAAAAGGTACCAAACACATCTACAATGCATCAAAAGGTTAGTGCACATGTTCTTGAATTAATCTAGGGTTCTAATGAATTAATTTGTTAATTCTAAAATCTTAAATGGCAAATATATACCCAAATACATATTAAAAGTGTTTTAATATGCAAATTAACATTGAAAATCAATTAGGTATATAATGAATCTTGCATGATGCATGAGATCCTATAAGAAAATTTTTGAATTCAATATTCTAATCTGATAATTTTTTATGCTTATGCTCCTTCATTTGGTATTAGAGCCACTATATTTTCCATTTAGATTATTTAATATGAAATTTAATTGTGTGATTTGATAAAAAATTTGATTAATCACTGCTGGTTGGATGTCCATGTGTGGCGGCACACATGGTGGAGTCACCATATGTGGCGGATTCAAGAGCACCTCAATGGTGCGCATGGTATGGACTTCAATTGTGCAATTGTTGTATGCTTTGATGGCCTTAATTATGCCTATGTCTAATTAAATTGTTTAATTATAATTATAATCACACAATTAAATTTGTTTGAATGTGATTCAAATATGAATTTTTAAATTTGTTTGAATGTGATTCAAATCTGAATTTTTAAATTTGTTTGAATGAGATTCAAATATGGATTTTTAAGTTGAATATGAGATATTCAATTTAATTTTAGTTTATATGTTTTATTTAATTGTTAAATAGTGATATGCATGATGGATGATTATGGACAGTAAAAGACCAATGTGATTAGATTTATTTCTTTTCTGTTTCTTTGGGTTGTAAATTAATTAATTTATTTTAGTGGCATGTATTATAAAGGTTGTAATATTTTTGGGTTGTAATTTTATTTATTTGGTTCTTGTAAATTTGCCTTGGTATGCCAAGGATTACAATGTAATGGATTGCAAGAAGATCAAGGAGGTCAAGAGCATTGGTGGGACCAGTGGGAGGAATTCAAGATCAAATATTGATTATGTACTCCTTCAGCAACTCTTGTAATATGAATGAATGAAATGCACCTATGAATGCCCTGATTCAATTCTTGGTGGCTCAGAATTGAATCCTTTAGAAAGTCCATGATCATACCATATTTATATATTTATCCATGAATGCATGAGATGTGTGGGAATGTAAGCAAGTATATGATATACGCATGCTAATTGGATAATGTGCAAAGTAAGATCATAATAGTAATTAGGCCGACCACAAAATCTTCCAAACAAATGATTAAGTTAGAAATTGTATAATTAAAGGCAATTATATCATGGGCCCTCTATTGAGGCAATTATTTTAAGAAATTTTAAATACTTACATATGATACAATTAATTTAAGAGATTTTCTTAAGAATAATTGTTAAGCATGAGATGTTGTAAATATGTAAATGGTTTGGTGGCCAACAATGGATGTGCCTGAGGATATTAAAATTATTTGCATGTTTACTGGCTCAATGGGATCAACTTAACTAATGCAAGATAAGTCAATAATGGATGTGCCTAAGATTTTGAGCATTAGGGGCTAAGTAAAAGGATTGAATCTCACATGAGATGTGATGGGCAAAGAGTTGCTCTGTCACACCCTACCCCTCCGTAAGGCATAACATGATCCCGTAGTATACCTAATGAATTATCAACTTCGTCTACTGATAATCCATAAAATACACTACAAGGGTATTTTAAACCTTTTCTTACTTTTTTTTACAGTGGTGAGTACTATTTACAGGTGTTAAAAAATTTTTTAACTGAAGTGAGAGCACATAACACATTTGAAATATTAATAATTTCTGTAAAAATTTTGGCAGAGTGCCATCTGTATTTTGAATAAAATAGTTCTTCAAAAACTTGTAAAAAGCACTTTCAATATTTTTCTCAATGTTATCAACTCAGTTTAACAATCAATTTTTCCAATGTTTCCAAAAGCTGAGATAAAAGAAATATATCACAATATTTTTACAAGGCAAAACAATTTACAATTTTAGTTTATAACTTTAATGTATAATTTTAATTTACAATTTTAATTTACAACTGCTCAGAATCAAGAACAATATATACATGCAGTGAACATACATTATAATACAAAATCCAAAATATGGTATACTCAATATACCTGATGAACTCTCAATGTAGCACTAGCAGCCTAGTCTGCTGCCTTATCAGTCTGTCTACCTGCGACAGCAATGAAAAGCTATCGCTGAGTAAAATTTACTCAGTGGTACACAATAACAATTTAAAATGCGGTATGTAAAACTTTTATTGACAATTTACAATCCAAACAATTCACAATTTTTCAAAGCTCATATAACACAAATTTTATCAAACAATTGAATAACACAGTGTTGCCAATCAATAACACAATTTGATCATATAACTGAGTAACACAGTTTTGCCAATCAATAACATAATTTGATCAAATAACTGAGTAACACAGTTTTGCTAATCAATAACACAATTTGATCAAATAACTGAATAACACAGGTTTGCCAATCAATAACACAACTTAGGTCATGACACAAACTTTTCCGAACATGCAATGTTGTACACCAAGATAAGGCACACTCAACCCAATAATCGAAATCAATGAGGGAGGAAGCTAGCTAGATAATGAGTACTCATCCACACTCACCTCAGCTGGCAAGTCAAAGAGGGAGGAATATAATCACACTCACCCCATAAATGGAGGAGGAACATAGTAACATTGTCATGCGAATCAAAATAATTTCAAATCACAATATTTCATACAAACCACAAATCACATTTTATCTCAAAATTTTCATTTGCAAAGTAGGCAACACAATAATTTCCAAATAATATTCCCAAAGCCAAAATAATAAAAAATTATTCATAACTCATTTCTCCAAATAAATTTTCTGGTAAAAGCAGTGAATATAAAAAGTATTGTGCACAAATCTCTGATATATGCCTCTTGGCCCTGACTCAGTGTTCCTTATGCTTCTCAATATCCTTTTCAACTGAAACACATAATTTAAAGTGTTTCAGTACTTAATGAATTTGTTTCTAATAATAAAATCCAATATTTAAATTTTCTTGGTACTATTCCCTTCAATTCATTTCATTAGTCAACCTATAATGTTAACCCTTAATGCACTCTAAGTGAGTCAATTCTAATGTTACCAATATGTCACATTTTATAGCCCTTTAGTGTTAGTATATGTCACCAATTTCATTTCCAAGTGTATTGCATTTTATTGCAATTTACTGGATTTCGGTGTACTATTTTGACCTAGCAGGACGACTTAGTTCCCTCGGTTTTCGGTCTAAACTACAAACTTATAGGTTTATGTCTTATTACACGCGGGGCAAAATTTCATGTCATTCTGAGTTGTATAGACCAAGATATGATCAATTTACCAATGCTGGACAAAATGCACTAAAATGGTAGCCTTAGGTCATTTTTAGGTCACTTTTGGTTCGGCCAGTTTTGGTACCTGAATTTGTGCAAGTTATTTGGCTTGGTTCTGGCCATTTCTAGGCTTTGGTGTCTTCATAAGAATTTTAGATCTATGTCTAAAATATTCATGGTAAAAAGTTTAGGTCATTTGGACCTTTTTTGAGTGAGTTATGGCCAAAACACTAACTGCTGCTCAAATGGTCAATTTTCAGGCTTTCAAGTCACTAATCCGGATTTGGTCATTTTTTAAGTCACCTTCTAGGCAGAATTTAGGTAACATTTCTACATGAAAGTTGGCTTATTTGGTGTCTAGTTTCACCCCCCATTGGCCTCATACAAATTGGGTTCATATTTTTGCACTTATTACCTAATTTAGGTGCTGCCAACATACACAACCTGCATTTGAACATCACACTTTCAATTTTGACACTCCTCCTCCTCCCAGTAGTTCAACATTTAATCATGGCACTTCTATATATATTGTACACAATTCCAGCAAGGTATTTTGAGCAGAACACTCAAGTGTTCAATGCACACAATACACCATTCAAGTTTAACATTTACTTCCACCAAAATTCAACATACCTCAACATACACTTCCATGGCAATTACACAAACTGCCCACCATTCAACACCATCATATTTCAATGATAAATTTCATAAACTCACACAAAAATTCATGATATTTAAGGCTGCCCAACATGGCAGTTTACTAAAGCATCAAAGTCCCACTATTAAACCCTTAATTCAAGCACTAATATACACATACTTGGATATTAACTTACTACAACTTCCATTTGAGTTAATCAACCTTAATTCCCATCCATTAGAGGTAAGAAAAACTCAACCACAACAAACTTTCATGGCTGTCCAAAATTGAATATATCAATAACTTATCAAACCCTTCAAATTTCTTCACCATTCAACTCATCTCAACCTTAATACAAACTTTAATGAAAGCAAGGGATGAAAACTAGCACTAACCTCAACTTAAGATTGACAAATCCTTGAAATTTCCTCTCCTTTTTGCTGCCTATAGGTTGCCCATGGTGTAAGGATCATTTTTCATGGAGGAAGCTTGAAGACATAATGGCTTGATCATGGAGAACTTGAGCTCATGCATGAAACGGCCATGGTGAATTTGGGAGGATTTCATTTCGACCATGGATGAAAGCTTGAAGAATATGAGATGGTTTAGTGGAATAATCTGTCCCAATTACTTATATAGGTGGCTCAAGATGAGAGTTAGTGGAGCATTTAGGAATAATTTAATGGTTATTTTTTAAAAGTTTCTAATTTTTGCAATTTGGCCACCACACTTTCACTATTTACATAATGTATCTAATTTTAATTTTTCATGACATTTTCAAAGTGTAATATCATTTATTTTTAATGGAAATTTAGGTCAAAAGGCAACTCGGGATGTTAAATGACCATAATGCCCCTATTTGGGTTGCATTCCTGATTTTTCTGTAATACCGAGTTTTGTCGTTTCCTCAATTTTTCGTTTTTCTTTGTGCTAATTAATTAATTTTTCTTTGATATTTGTAATGAAATTTATACTTCAATAGATGTTTATTTAAGTCTTAAAAATATTTTTCAGGGTTCCCCGCGGTCCAGGGCTAGTCAATGATCCACGTCGCAACTTCCCAGTGCGGTCACCAATCGCTAAGGTTCTCGGCTCGTTTAACTTGGTTACATTTCATTGTTATTATTTTTCCTTTGTTTTTCTTATATTTTATTTTCTTGTATTTCATTATTTTATGTCTCCTCACTAACATTTAAATGTAGTTCTAGGCATTCTAGTTATTCGGACCGACTCTGGTCACCAGAACAGTAGAACGCACTACCAAACATAGGGGTGTTACATGCTCACTTACAGTTTATTGTAATTCTAATAATGGATGTACCTGAGGATGATCAATAAGACTATAAGAATTCAATCACCCACTAGAAGTCTATCCAATTAGGATTTTCGTTTTCTACTTTGAAAGTGTAGGATTCGCTAAGTTAGTGGGAGGACCAATTTGATTAAAAGACCATAATCATTTTGGTTAAATACATGATACATTTACTAATTAATCTGGTTATTTTCTGCAGTTAATTTTTTGATAACAATGAGCACACTACAACCACCACCATCTAATATCATTGCAAGTATACTTGATCACAATAGGTTGACAGAACCTAATCTTTCTGATTGACTAAGAAATTTGAAACTTGTCCTAAACATTGAACAAATAGGATATGTTCTAGACTCAAAGGTTCCTGGTCCCTTACCTCCAGAGGCCACTCAAGAGGAACATGAAACTTTGGACAAGTGGAAGGAGCATGATATGAGAGCCAAGTATTACATACTTGCTTCTATGAGTAATGAGTTACAAAAGCAACATGAGAACATGCAATATGTAAGTGAGATCGTCCTTCACCTATAAGAGTTGTATGGTGAACATAGCAAGAATGCCAGGTATGAGATATCTAGGTAGCTATTTCGCATGAGGATGTCTGAGGGGCAAAATATTGGGGATCATGTCCACAAGATGATTCGGCTTATTGAGCAGCTGGAACATCTTGACTTTAACATGGATTTCCAACTATAGACGGATTTGATCCTTCAATCCCTTCCTGAGTCATTTGGGAATTTTGTGACAAATTTCCATATGACTAAGTAGGAATACACCTTGGCTAGTTTACTTAACATGCTGGTTATTGCCCAAAAGAATATGCTGGGTAATAAAGGAAAAGAGGTAGCTTTGATTGCATTTTCTTTTGCTGAAAAGTCCAACAAGAAGAAGGGCAAAAAGAAAAAGAAACCTCAAATTCTTAGTCCTTCTAAGAAGTTAGTAAAACAGAAAGGGAAGACCAAATCTGATGGAGGCAAAGGAAAGTGTTTCCACTGCCAGCAGGATGGGCATTGGAAAAGGAACTACCTAGATTATCTTGGTTCTCTGAAGGACAAGAAGGATACACCTTCAGAAGGTATGTATATATCTTGTTATTTAGATGTTGATGATGCTCATGTTCATCTACAGCTTGGGTTTTAGATACTGGTGTCAGTTCTCACATTTTTTTTGATATGCAGGAACTAGCAAATAGTAGCAGCTTGCGTTCTCGAGATGTTAGACTCTAGATTGGCGATGGCTCAGCTGTTGAAGCTTTAGCCATAGGATCTAAATCTTTTTACATGTCTATACATGTTTTATGTTGGAATAATATCTTATATATACCTAATGCTTTTAAGAATATCATTTCTATATCTAGTTTGACTAGAAATGGCTATGAATTTTAGTTCACAGATGATGTTTACAATATTTATTTTGGAAATAAATATGTTGGCTCGAGTTATATGTATGATGGTCTTTATTATTTGGATAATAATGATAAACACAAAATGAATGCATGCCATCTAAAAGAATGCAATGCCATGATGAAAATTAACTCAATTTCAAAATATATTTGGCACTTAAGGTTAGGTCATGTTACAGAAGATAAGATTGCAAAACTGGAGAAAATGGGGATTCTATCCTCATTGGGTTCTGAACCTACTCCAACTTGTGAATCTTGCCTTCGAGGCAAAATGACTAAATCACCCTTTGTTAGACAAGGGCTAAGAGCTGAAAATATTTTGGAGCTAATACATAGTGATGTATGTGGTCCATTTAAAGGAATGGCTAGAGGCGGTTTTCATTACTTTATTACCATTACTGATGATAAATCAAGGTTTGGTTATTTATATTTGATGAAATACAAACATGAATCTCATGAAAACTTAAAAGAATTTAAATCTAAATTAGAAAATCAAACAAGAAAAAGTATTAAAGCTCTTCGATCAGATTGTGGAGGTGAATACTTGAGTACTGAATTTGATGAATACTTAAAAGAGAATGGCATTGTTTCTTAGCTGACTCCTCTAAGAACACCACAGCTGAATGGTGTATTTGAAAGGAGAAATTGTACCCTATTGGATATGGTACGTAGTATGATGAGCTATACTGATTTGTCAATCTCCATTTGGGGATTTGCATTAGAATTAGCTTTGCATATTCTGAATAGGATTTCATCAAAATCAGTATCTTCCATACCTTATGAGATATGGCATGGAAGCAAACCAAGTCTTAAACATGTTAAGATTTGGGGTTGTCCAACTTATATCAAAAAGTTGAACACTGATAAATTGGAAACTAGATCAGAAAAATGTTGATTTTTTGGATATCCAAAAGTGAGTTTTGGATATTATTTTTATCTGCCTACATCACAAAAGGTTGTGGTAGGTAGAGATGCCACATTTCTTGAACAACAGTTTGTTCAAGAAGGAGGCAAAGGAAGACAAATAGAGTTATAATTGGAGAATTCTGACCAACAAACAGATCAGATGGATATAGATCCATCTAGTCAACCTACACCTATTGATGAAACATTTACAGCTATTCCTCGCAGATCAACAAGGATATCTCACCCACCAGTGAGATATGGTTTTCTTCATGAAGAAGAACAAGAGTTGTTTACTCATGAAGAAGTAGATCATGGAGATGATTCACTTACCTATGAAGAAGCTATATCAGATATAGACTCTTCAAAATGGATTGATGCTATGAAATCTGAGATTGATTCCATGCATAAGAATCAAGTTTGGGATCTTCTTGACCCACCTGAAGGTATTGTACCTATAGGGAATAAATGGATTTTCAAGAAGAAAATTGGTTCTGATGGAAAGGTAGAGACCTATAAAGCAAAGCTAGTAGCGAAAGAGTTTCGCTAAAGGCAAGGAATTGACTATAAGGAGACTTTCTCGCCTGTTGCCATGCTTAAATCAATTAGGATTCTATTAGCAATAGTTGCATACTACGATTATGAGATTTGTCAGATGGATGTCAAAATAGCTTTTCTCAATGGATACATAGAAGAAAACATTTTCATGGAACAACCTAGAGGTTTTAAATCCCAAGATGGTTCCAAGGTATGCAAACTAAAGCGATCCATTTATGGGTTGAAATAAGCTTTGAGGAGTTGGAACATCCATTTTGATGAAGCCATTAAGTCATTTGGTTTCGTAAAAATGAGGATGAGCCATGTGTATATAAGAAGGTTAGTGATAGTGCTATCACTTTCCTTATCTTATATGTGGATGACATTTTGTTAATGGGTAATGACACAGGTATGTTGACAGCTGTAAAGGTATGGTTGTCAAATACATTCTCCATGAAAGACTTAGGGGAGGCAACCTATATTCTTGAGATTCGCATCTATAGAGATAGAACGAAAAGAATAATTGGTTTATCCCAAAATCTATATTTGGAAAAGGTGTTAAAGAGGTTTAACATGCTTGATTCCAAGAGAGGATTATTACCAGTGAGACATGGTATCCACCTTTCTAAAGAGATGTCTCCAAAGACACCTGAAGAAAGAGATAAAATGGCTAGGATTCCATATGCTTCGACTATTGGAAGTTTGATGTATGAAATGTTGTGTACTAGGTCGGATATAGCACATGCTGTTAGTTTGACTAGCAGGTATCAATCCAATCTAGGTTTGGAACACTGGATAGCTGTCAAGTATATCCTTAAGTACTTGAGAAGAACTAAGGATTTATTCTTGATATATGGAGGTGGTGACTTGCAATTGGATGGTTATACTGATTCTGATTTCCAATCAGATATCGATGATAGAAAGTCTACCTCTAAGTATGTGTTCATTTGTAATGGAGGTGCAATCAGTTGGAAGAGTTCCAAATAGAGTACGACTGCAAATTCCACTATAGAGGAAGCCATTTGGATAAAGAAGTTTGTGACAGAACTTGCAGTAGTTTCTTCCATTGAGTCAGCAGGTTCACACTACTATGACAACAATGGAGCAGTCATACAGGCTAAAGAACCCCGGTCTCACTAGAAATCCAAACACATAGAAATGGGCTATCATATTATCAGAGAGATAGTTGGGCGAGGCAATGTAGCCATGCAGAAAATAGCATTAGCTGAAAATCCAACTGATCTATTCACTAAGCCTTTGTCACAAGCTCAGCTAGTCTGACATCTTAAGAAGATGGGTCTAAGATATTGTAATGAATGGCTCTAGTGCTAGTGGGAGATTATTAGTAGTATGCCCTAGAGCATATCATTTAGTATGTATCTTGTACATGTTTTATTAATAAAAAGGCATTTTCACTTTTCCATTTACATAATATATTTATGTGTAATAGAAAAAGTCCATTGATACTTTGCTAGAAATTCTATTCTTAAGTTGTTAAGAATATGAGTGATAGTATCTATAGCACAAAGTATCATAAATTGGTTCACAATCAAGGATACTTCACAATAAGGACATGACTTATCCAGAAAGATTATAATCATGTTTATTCCCAAGTTATTTATATGAGATACAAATAAGATGAAATGGTGAGTCTCATGCCATATAACAAACATGATAGGAACTTATAAATGATAAGTAGGCCGAACCAGTGACACTTATGACAAGCACGTGGAGCTTACTCTTGTCAATGCATTATTATAAATTGTATCAGGGCATATAATCTTTAGACCTGAGATAACACAGTTATCTTGTATATAGGTGGTTTGAGTTTGATACTTTTTTCATACTTGTAGTATGTATGGGTATATGGGCATGTGTTGGCTCCTATTAGTTATATATGGAGGTAGGTGTTGATCAAGATAGAATCTGTTACCCTAAGTAAATAGGGATAAAATCCAATGTTCATTTAATTATTCTTTATATTTCAAGTTCCTAGCCAGAACAAACTGATTTAATCAGAAAAGAGTTTCTGATGAGAAAATCTTTTTAATCAAGAATTAGAATTAAAAGAGAACATAATATTCATAGCAAATGGGGTTTGACATAAACCACGACTCCAGCTCGAATTGGGATTTTGTAACAGAGAGATTCTAGTGCATGGTAATATATCATTAAAGGTTCATTTAAGGTATTCCTTATGACTGATTGGGTGGCCATGGCATGCTATGCTAGGTGTTAACCATGGTCTATGAGGTGCCTAAAATGATTTAGAGAAATCATTTATGGTAAGAAAAAGTTCTTATGATATTAAGAGTTGATATCATATCTCATTGCCAATTAGTGATGAGCCTAGTGAGTCACACACATACACAAGTAATCACCAAGTTAAATATGATTTAATTAATTAGTTAAAGAGTTCAATTGATTAATTAAATAAGTTTGGTTTGCAATAAGATTGCAAAGTCCCTAGCATGGCTTGAAACCAAATCTAGGTTATTGGATATATAGTATAAGTTAAATTTATATTTAAAGTGTTTAAATATGAATTTAATTATGAGAAATTAATTAATAGAGATTAATTAATTAATTTATATTTGATATAAATTGATTAGAAGAGGAGAAATAATAATTTTGGGTTGAGAACTCAAAATTACAATATAAGGGTAATTTGGTCATTTCACAGGATGACATGTGGCACCATGAGATGGTGACACATGGTACCATATAAGCTTGCCATTTGTCTTCTAATCATGTAAGATGATCAAAGTCAAGATTAAACCTAGCTTTGACACTTGTCTTAATGTGATTAGGTCAATTAAAATTAAGGTGCAATCAGAAGATGACATGTAACAAGAGTTTTAAGTGATGACCTAATTATATAATGTGATATTATGAAAGAATCAAATAACAATATGATTTTTCTGTCAAAGGTGCCACCACCCAAGAGGCTTTCTTCTTCTTCATCTCTCATCAACACAAAGAGAGTTGTCTATATTCTCTTGAATTAAAATTGCTAGAAATTGTTTCTAGTGTCCAATATACATCTACAACCTCTCTAAAGGCAAATCCCTATTTTCTAATTGGTTGGCAAGGCTTGAGAAGCTGTTCAAGGGGCTGCCATTGGTGATCTTGGTATGGACAAACTAGAGGGATAACATTTGGGGTCTTAGGTGCTTTCCAAACACATCTATAGAACGTCAAAAGGTTAGTGCACATGTTCTTGAATTAATCTAGGGTTCTAATGAATTAATTTGTTAATTCTAAATTCTTAAATCACAAATGTAGATCCAAATACATATTAAAAGTGTTTTAATATGCAATTAAAAATTGAAATCAATTAGGTACATAATGAATCTTGCATGATGCACGAGACCCTAGAAGAAAATTTTTGAATTCAATGTTCTAATGTGATAATTTTTCATGCTACCGCTTCTTCAAAATTCCCATTTTCTCTAGTTTTGCAATCCTATCTTCTGCAACATGACCTAATCTTAAGTGCCAAATGTATTTTGAACTTGAGTTGATTTTCACTATGGCATTGCATTTTTTTAGATTGCTTGCATTCATTTTGTGTTTATCATTATTATCCAAATAATAAGGACCATTAAGCATATAGCCTGAACTAACATATTTATTTCTAAAATAAATATTGCAAATATAATCTGTAAACTAAAATTCATAACCATTTCTAGTCAAACTAGATAAAGAAATGATGTTCTTAAAAGCATCAGGCACATACAAAATATTATTCAAACACAAAATATGTCCACACATATAAAAAGATTTAGATCTTGTGGCAAAAGCTTCAACAATTGAGCCATCGCCAATCCGGAGTCTAACATCTCGAGCACGCAAGCTGCTACTGTTTGCTAGTTCCTGCATTAAGAACTGGCACCAGTATCTAAAACCCAAGCTGTAGATGAACTATGAGCATCATCAGCATCTAAATAACAAGATATAGACATACCTTCTGAAGGTGCATCCTTCTTGTCCTTCAAAGAAGCAAGATACTCTGGGCAGTTCCTTTTCCAGTACCCATCCTTCTAGTAGTGGAAACACTTTCCTTTGCCTCCATCAGCTTTGGTCTTTCCTTTCTGTTTGGCTATCTTTTTGGAAGGTCCTGGAACTTGAGGTTTCTTTTTCTTATTGCCCTTCTTCTTGTTAGACTTTATAGCAGAAGAAGATATAATCAAAGCTACTTCTTTTCCTTTATTGCCCAGCATTTTCTTTTAGGCAATAACAAACATGTTAAGTAAACCGGCCAAGGTGTATTCCTGCTTAGTCATATGAAAATTTGTTTCAAAATTTCCAAATGACTCAGATAGGGATTGAAGGATCAAATCCGTCTGCAGTTGGAAATCCATGTTAAAGTCAAGATGTTCCAGTTGCTTTATAAGCCGAATCATCTTGTGGACATGATCCCCAATATTCTGTCCCTCAAACATCCTCATTCGAAATAGCTGCCCAGATATCTCATACATAGCATTCCTGCTATGCTCACCATACAACTCTTGTAGGTGAAGGAGGATCTCACTTGCACTCTGCATGTTCTAATGTTGCTTTTGTAACTCATTACTCAGAGAAGCAAACATATAACACTTGGCCCTCATATCATGCTGCTTCCACTTGTCCAAAGTGTCATGGTCCTCTTGAGTGTACTGCCTTTAGAGGTAAGGGACCAGGAACCTTTGAGTGTAGAACATATCCAATATGTTCTAAGTTCAGGACAAGTTTTAAATTTCTTAGCCAATCAGAAAAATTAGGTCCCGTCAACCTATTATGATCAAGTATGCTCGCAAGGATATTGGATGGTGGTGGTTGTTGTGTGCTCATTGTTGTCAAAAAATTAACTGCAGAAAATAACTAGATTAATTAGTAAATATATCATGTAATTAACCAAAATGATTATGGTCTTTTAATCAAATTGGTCCTCCTACTAACTTAGTGAATCCTACACTTCCAAAGTAGGAAATAGAAATCTTAGTTGGATGGATTTCTAGTGGATGATTGAATTCTTATGGTCTTATTCATCATCTTCAAGCACATCCATTATTGGAATTACAATAAACTGTAAGTGAGCAACTCCTTGCCCATCACATCTCATGTGAGGTTTAATCATTTACTAGCCCCCAAATGCTCAAAATCTCAGGCACATCTATTATTGACTTATCTTGCATTAGTTAAGTTAATCCCATTAGCCAGTAAACATGCAAATAATTTTAATGTCCTCAAGCACATCCATTATTGGCCACCAAACCATTTACATATTTACAACATGTCATGCTTAACAATTATTCTTTAGAAAATCTCTTAAATTAATTGCATCATATGCAAGTATTTAAAATTTCTTAAAATAATTGCCTCAATGGAGGGCCCATGATATAATTACCTTAATTATACCATTTTTAACTTAATCATTTGTTTGGAAGATTTAGTGGTCGGCTTAATTACTATTATGGTCTCACTTTGCACATTATCCAATGAAAGAACGGAAGCGTGAAAAACACAAGTTTATACCATTGAATTCAAAAATTTTCACCTAGGGTCACATGCATCATGCAAGATTTATTTTTATCTATTTGATTTCAATGATAAACAACATATTAAAACTCTTTTAATATGTTTTTGGATTTGTATTTGCCATTTAAGATTTTAAAATTAATCAAATTAATTTTAGAACCCTAGATTAAATCAAGAACGATTACACTAACCTCTTGATGTGCTGCAGTGTGTCTGCGCCTTTGAGATTCGTCTTCAGGACACCAGATGTTGTCCCTCTAGCTTGTCCACACCAAGAACACCTATGGCAGCCCTTGAATAGCTTCTAAAGCCTTTTCTATCAATTAGAAATTCAAGTTTTGCCTTTTAAGAGATTAGAGATGTAAACAGGACACTAGAAACAATTTCTAGTGTTCTTAATTCAAGAGATTGGTGGCTAATCTCTTTGAATTGATGAGAGATGAAGAGAAATAGCTGGAGAGGCTCAAAGTGGCGTGACATATGAGAGGAGAGGCTGCTGGTTATGTTTTCTTTTCATAACCACACTTAAATAGCTAGGTTAACACATTAAACCCTAGCCACATGTCACCTTTTGATTAGCTCTAGGTTTAAGTGACCCAATCACATTGTGCCAAGTGTCAAACCTATATTTAATCTTGATTTTAATCATCTTACATGATTAAAAAACATTTGGCAAGCTTATGTGTTATGCCATGTGTCACCATCTCATGGTGCCACGTGTCACAATCGTGAAATGACCAAAATGCCCTCGTGTCTTAATTTTGAGGTCTTAACCCCAAATAATTACTTTCTTCGTCTTATTAAGTGATATCAACTCTAAATTAATTAATTACTCTCTCTTAATGACTTTCTCATCAATTAAATTCATCTTTAAACACTTTAAATATAAATTTAATTTATACTACACATCCAATAATCTAGATTTGGTTTCAAGTCATGCTAGGGACTTTGCAATTTAATTGCAAACAAATCTATTTAATTAATCAATTAAACTTTTAATTAATTAATTAAATCATATTCAAATAGGTGATAACTTGTGTATGTGTGTGACTTACTAGGCTCATCACTAATTGGCAATGAGACATGATATCAACTCTTAATATCATCAGAACTCTTTCTTACCATAAATGATTTCTCTAAATCATTTTATGAACCTCATAGACCATGGTTAACACCTAGCATAGCATGCCATGGCCACCCAATTAGTAATAAGATTTACCTTAAATGAACCTATAATCATATGTTACCATGCACTAGAATCTCTCTGTTACAAAATCCCAACTCAAGCCGAGTCATGGTTTATGTCAAACTCCATTTGCTATGAATATTATGTTCTCTTTAATTCCAGTTCTTGATTAAAAGATTTTTCTCATCGTAAACTCTTTCTCAATAAATCTATCTGTCTCCGCCAGGAACTTGAAACATCAAGAACAATTAAATGAACATAGGATTTTATCTCTATTTACTTAGAGGAACAAATTCCATCTTGATCAACACCTACCTCCATATATAACTAGTAGGAGCCAACACATGCCCATATACCCATACATAGTACAAGTATGAAAGCAGTATCAAACTCAAACTACCTATATACAAGATAACTGTGCTATCTCAGGTCTAAAGATTATATGCACTGATATGATTTATGACAAAACATTGACAAGAGTAAACTCCATGTGCTTGTCATAAGTGTCACTGGTTCGGCCTACTTATCATTTATAAGTGCCTATCATGTTTGTTATATGGCATGAGACTCACCATTCCATCTTATTTATATCTCATATAAATAACTTGGGAACAAACATGAATACAATCTTTCTGGATAAGTCATGTCCTTATTATGAAGTATCCTCGATTGTGAACCTATTTATGATACTTTGTGCTAGAAATATTGTCACTCATATTCTTAACAACTTAAGAATAATATTTCTAACAAAATATCAATGGACCTTTTCTATTACACATAAATATATTATGTAAACGGAAAAGTGGAAATGCCTTTTATTATTAAAAATATGTACAAGATACATACTAAATGATATGCTCTAGGGCATACTACTAACAATCTCCCACTAGCACTAGAGCCATTCATTATAATATCTTAGACCTATCTTCTCAAGATGTCGGTCTAACTGAGTCTGTGACATAGGCTTAGTGAATGGATCAGCTGGATTTTTCAGCTGATGTTATTTTTCTGCATTGGCTATATCGCCTTGCCCAACTATATCTCTGATAATGTGGTAGTGCCTTTCTATGTGTTTGGATTTTTGGTGAGACCTTAGTTCCTTAGTCTGTATGACTGCTCCAATATTGTCACAGTGTAGTGGAACTGCTTACTCAATGGAAGGAACTACTGTAAGTTCTGTCACGAACTTCTTTATCCAAACAGCTTCTTTTGCAAGATTCGATGCGAATATGCTCACCTCGAGAGTGGAATCTACAATCGTGCTCGCTTGGAACTCTTCCAACCGATCGCACCTCCATTACAAATGAATACATATCCAGAGGTAGACTTTCTATCATCGATATCCGATTGGAAATCGTAATCGATAACCATCCAATTGCAAGTCTCCACCTCCATAAATCAAGAATAAATCCTTAGTTCTTCTCAAGTACTTAAGGATATTCTTGTGACTATCCAAATGTTCCAACCTGGATTGGATTGATACCTGCTAGTCAAACTAACAGCATATGCGATATCCGGCCTAATACACAACATTGCATACATTAAACTTCCAATAGCCGAAGCATATGGAATCCTGGCCATCTTATCTCTTTCTTCAGGTGTCTTGGAGACATCTCTTTAGAAAGGTGGATACCATGTCTCACTGGTAACAATCCTCTCTTGGAATCAAGCATGTTAAACCTCTTTAACACCTTTTCCAAGTATAGACTTTGGGATAAACCAATTATTCTTTCGCTCTATCTTTATAGATGCGAATCCCAAGAATATAGGTTGCCTCCCTAAGTCTTTCATGGAGAATGTATTTGACAACCATACCTTTATAGTTGTCAACATACCCGTATCATTACCCATCAACGATGTCATCCACATATAAGACAAGGAAAGTGATAGCACTGTCACTAACCTTCTTATATATACATGGCTCATCCTCATTTTTGAGAAAACCAAAAGATTTAATGGCTTCATCAAAACGGATGTTCCAACTCCTCAAGCTTGTTTCAACCCATAAATGGATCGCTTTAGCTTGCATACCTTGGAACCATCTTGGGATTCAAATCCTTAGGTTGTTCCATGAAAATGTTTTCTTCAATGTATCCATTGAGAAAAGCCGCTTTGACATCCATCCGCCAAATCTCATAATCATAGTATGCACTATTGCTAGTAAAATCCTAATTGATTTAAGCATGGCAACAAAGCAGAAAGTCTCCTCATAGTCGATTCCTTGCCTTTGGCGAAACCCTTTCGCTACTAGCCTTGCCTTATAGGTCTCTACCTTTCCATCGTAACCAATTTTCTTCTTGAAAACCCATATGTTCCCTATAGGTACAATACCTTCGTGGGTCAACAATATCCCAAACTTGATTCTTATACATGGAATCAATCTCTGATTTCATAGCATCAATCCATTTTGAAGAGTCTATATCCGATATAGCTTCTTCATAGGTAAGTGGATCATCTCCATGATCTACTTCTTCATGAGTAGACAACTCTTGTTCATCTTCATGAAGAAAACCATATCTCACCGTGGGTGAGATACCGTTGTTCTACGAGGAACAAATTGTAGATGTTTCATCAATGGGTATAGGTTGACTAGATGGATCTATATCCATCGATCGCTGGTTGGTCGAATTCTCCAATTCTAACTCTATTTGCCTTCCTTTGCCTCCTTCTTGAACAAACCGTTGTTCAAGAAATGTGGCATCTCTACTTATCACAACCTTTGTGAAGTAGGCAAATAAAAATAATATCCAAAACTATCTTTGGATATCCAACAAATCGACCTTTTCTCGATCCGGTCTCCAATTTATCGTTGTTCGCCTTTTGATATAAGTCGACAGCCCCAAATCTTAACATGCTTAAGACATGGCTTTCTTCCATGCCATATCTCATAAGGTGTGGAAGAAACCGATTTTGATGGAATCCTATTCAGAATATACAAAGTCGATTCTAATGCAAATCCCAAAAGAAGATTGGCATATCAAGATAGCTCATCATACTACGTACCATATCCAATAGGGTATGATTTCTCCTTCGTATACACCATTCGATTGTGGCTTTCCGGAGGAGTCACCGAGAAACAATGCCATGCTCTCTAAAGTATTCATCAAATTTAGTACTCAAATATTCACCTCTACGATCCGATCAAGAGCTTTAATATTCTTTCTGTTTGATTTTCTACTTGATTTAAATTCTTTGAACTTTTCAAAAGATTCATGTTTGTATTTCATCAAATACAAATACCCAAACCTTGATTTATCATCAAGAAAGGTAATAAAATAATGAAAGCCCCCTCTAGCCATTTCTTTAAACGGACCACATACATCACTGTGTATTAGTTCCAAAATATTTTCATCTCTTAGCCCTTATCCAACAAAGGGTGATCTAGTCATTTTGCCTTGAAGGCAAGATTCACAAGTTGGAGTAGGCTCAGAGCCCAATGAGGATAGAATCCCCATTTTCTCCAATTTTGCAATCCTATCTTCTGCAACATGACATAATCTTAAGTGCCAAATATATTTTGAACTTGAGTTGGTTTTCACCATGGCATTGCATTCATTTAGATTGCTATACTTTGGCCAGTGGAAACACTTTCTTACTGGCAATGGAAACACTTTCCTATTGGCGTGGAAATACTTTCCTTTGCCTTTGTCGTTGGTCTTCCTTTTCTGCTTAGCTATTTTATTGGAAGGACCAGAATCGAGGTTTCTTTTTCTTATTGCCCTTCTTCTTGTTGGACTTTCCAGCAGAAGAAGATGCAACCAAAGCTACCTCTTTCCCTTTATTGCCTGGCATATTCTTTTGGGCAATAACCAGCATGTTGAGTAAACTAGCTAAGGTGCATTCCTATTTAGTCATATGAAAATTTGTCACAAAATTCCCAAAAGACTCGTGAAGGATCAAGGATCAAATCCGTTTGTAGTTGGAAATCCATGTTGAAGTCAAGATGTTCCAACTGCTCAATCAGCCGAATCATCTTGTGGACATGATCCCCAACATTCTGTCCCTCAGACATCCTCATACGGAATAGCTGTCTAGATATCTCATACCTAGCATTCCTGCTGTGCTCACCATACAACTCTTGTAGGTGAAGGAGGATCTCACTCGCAATCTGCATGTTCTCATGTTGCTTCTGTAACTCATTACTCATGGAAGCAAACATGTAACACTTAGCGCCCATATCATGCTCCTTCCACTTGTCCAAAGTTTCATGTTCCTCTTTTGTGTGGCCTCTGGAGGTAAGGGACCAGGAACATTTGAGTCTAGAACATATCCTATATGTTCAAGGTTCAGGATAAGTTTCAAAATTTTTAGCCAATCATAGAGATTAGGTCCTGTCAACCTATTGCGATTAAGTATTCTTGCAAGAATATATGGTGGTGGTTGTTTTGTGCTCATTTTTATCAGAAAATTAACTGCAGAAAATAACCAGATTAATTAGTAAATGTATCATGTAATTAACCAAAATGATTATGGTCTTTTAATCAAATTGGTCCTCCCACTAACTTAACGAATCCTACACTTCCAAAGTAGAAAACGGAAATCCTAGTTGGATGGATTTCTAGTGGGTGATTGAATTCTTATAATTCTATTGATCATCCTCAGGTACATCCATTATTGGAATTACAATAAACTATAAGTGAGCAACTCCTTGCCCATCACATCTCATGTGAGGTTCAATCCTTTACCTAGCCCCTAATGCTCAAAATCTCTGGTACATCCATTATTGACTTATCTTGCATTAGTTAAGTTGATCCCATTGAGCCAGTAATTATGCAAATAATTTTAATGTCCTCAGGTACATCCAATATTGGCCACCAAACCATTTACATATTTACAACATCTCATGCTTAACAATTATTCTTAAGAAAATCTCTTAAATTAATTGCATCTCATGCAACTATTTAAAATTTCTTAAAATAATTGCCCAAATGGAGGGCTTATGTTATAATTATTTAATTATACCATTTCCAACTTAATCATTTGTTTGGAAGATTTTATAGCCATCCTAATTACTATTAAGGTCTCACTTTGCACATTATCCATTTAGCATGCATATATCATATAATTGCATACATTCCCATACATCTCATGCATTCATGGATAAGCAGTAAATATGGTATGATCATGGACTTTCTAAGGGATTCAATTCTGAGCCACCAAGAATTGAATAAGGGCATTCCTAGGTGCATTTCATTCATTCATTTTACAAGAGTTGCTGAAGGAGTACATAATCAACACTTGATCTTGAATTCCTCCCACTGGTCCCACCAATGCTCTTGACCTCCTTGAACTTCTTGCAATCCAATATTACATAGTAATCCTTGGCATACCAAGGTGAATTTACAAGAACTTAAATAAATGAAATTACAACCCAAAATATTATTACAAACTTAATAATACATGCCCAAAATAAATTAAAATAAATTAATTAATTTACAATCCCAAAGAAACATAAAAGAAATAAATCCAATTACATTGGTCTTTTATAGTCCATGATCATCCATCATGCATATCACTATTTAACAATTAAATAAAACATACATACTTAAATTAAATTGAATATCTCATATTCAACTTAAAAATCCAGATTTGAATATGATTCAAATAAATTTAAAAATTCAGATTTGAATCTCATTCAAACAAATTTAAAAATTCAGATTTGAATCACATTCAAACAACTTCAAAAATTCAGATTTAAATCACATTCAAATATTTTTTTAAAAATCAGATTTGAATCACATTCAAATATTTTTTTAAAAATCAGATCTGAATTTTATTGAATCAATTTTAAAAAATCAGATTTAAATATGATTCAAACAACTTTAAAAATTCAGATTTGAATCACATTCAAACAACTTTTAAAATTCAGATTTGAATCACATTCAAATAATTTTTAAAATTCTGATTTGAATCATAATTTATTTGTGTGATTAAAACAACTAATTAAACACTTTAATTAGTCAAAAGAATAGGCCTTAGATCATACAACAATTGCAGAATTAAAAGCTAAACCTTGAATCACCCATGGAACCATTGTTGCCGCCACCAATGGTGGCTTCACCATGTGTGACGCCACACCTCTTGATCCAACCAGCAATGAATCTCTTGATCTCATGATCAAACACACAATTAAATTATATAATCAACAATCTAAATGGCAAATATAGTGGCTCTGATACCAATTGAAAGAACGGAAGCGTGAAAAACACAAGTTTATACCATTGAATTCAAAAATTTTCACCTAGGGTCACATGCATCATGCAAGATTTATTTTTATCTATTTGATTTCAATGATAAACAACATATTAAAACTCTTTTAATATGTTTTTGGATCTGTATTTGCCATTTAAGATTTTAAAATTAATCAAATTAATTTTAGAACCCTAGATTAAATCAAGAACGATTACACTAACCTCTTGATGTGCTGCAGTGTGTCTGCGCCTTTGAGATTCGTCTTCAGGACACCAGATGTTGTCCCTCTAGCTTGTCCACACCAAGAACACCTATGGCAGCCCTTGAATAGCTTCTAAAGCCTTTTCTATCAATTAGAAATTCAAGTTCTGCCTTTTAAGAGATTAGAGATGTAAACAGGACACTAGAAACAATTTCTAGTGTTCTTAATTCAAGAGATTGATGGCTAATCTCTTTGAATTGATGAGAGATGAAGAGAAATAGCTGGAGAGGCTCAAAGTGGCGTGACATATGAGAGGAGAGGCTGCTGGTTATGTTTTCTTTTCATAACCACACTTAAATAGCTAGGTTAACACATTAAACCCTAGCCACATGTCACCTTTTGATTAGCTCTAGGTTTAAGTGACCCAATCACATTGTGCCAAGTGTCAAACCTATATTTAATCTTGATTTTAATCATCTTACATGATTAAAAAACATTTGGCAAGCTTATGTGTTATGCCATGTGTCACCATCTCATGGTGCCACGTGTCACCATCTCATGGTGCCACGTGTCACACTGTGAAATGACCAAAATGCCCCTGTGTCTTAATTTTGAGTTCTTAACCCAAAATAATTATTTTCTTCTTCTAATTAATTTATATCAAATATAAATTAATTAATTAATCTCTATTAATTAATTCTCATCAATTAAATTCATATTTAAACACTTTAAATATAAATTTAATTTATACTACACATCCAATAATCTAGATTTGGTTTCAAGTCATGCTAGGGACTTTGCAATTTAATTGCAAACCAAATCTATTTAATTAATCAATTAAACTTAGTTTAATTAATTAAATCATATTTAAATAGGTGATAACTTGTGTATGTGTGTGACTTACTAGGCTCATCACTAATTGGCAATGAGACATGATATCAACTCTTAATATCATCAGAACTCTTTCTTACCATAAATGATTTCTCTAAATCATTTTATGAACCTCATAGACCATGGTTAACACCTAGCATAGCATGACATGGCAACACAATTAGTAATAAGATTTACCTTAAATGAACCTATAATCATATTTTACCAAGCACTAGAATCTCTCATTGCAAAATCCCAACTCAAGCCGAGTCATGGTTTATGTCAAACTCCATTTGCTATGAATATTATGTTCTCTTTTAATTTCAGTTCTTGATTAAAAGATTTTTCTCATCGTAAACTCTTTTCGAATAAATCTATCTGTCTGCCAGAACTTGAAACATCAAGAACAATTAAATGAACATAGGATTTTATCTCTATTTACTTAGAGGAACAGATTCCATCTTGATCAACACCTACCTCAATATATAACTAGTAGGAGCCAACACATGCCCATATACCCATACATAGTACAAGTATGAAATCATAATAAAACTCAAACTAACTATATACAAGATAATCGTGCTATCTCAGGTCTAAAGATTATATGCACTGATATGATTTATGACAAAACATTGACAAGAGTAAACTCCATGTGCTTGTCATAAGTGTCACTGGTTCGGCCTACTTATCATTTATAAGTGCCTATCATGTTTGTTATATGGCATGAGACTCACCATTCCATCTTATTTATATCTCATATAAATAACTTGGGAACAAACATGAATACAATCTTTCTGGATAAGTCATGTCCTTATTATGAAGTATCCTCGATTGTGAACCTATTTATGATACTTTGTGCTAGAAATATTGTCACTCATATTCTTAACAACTTAAGAATAATATTTCTAACAAAATATCAATGGACCTTTTCTATTACACATAAATATATTATGTAAACGGAAAAGTGGAAATGCCTTTTATTATTAAAAATATGTACAAGATACATACTAAATGATATGCTCTAGGGCATACTACTAACATCCAATTAGCATGAATATATCATATACTTGCATATATTCCCATACATCTCATGCATACATGGATAAACATATAATATGGTATGATCATGGACTTTCTAAGGGATTCAATTCTGAGCCACTAAGAGTTGAATCAGGGCATTCCTAAGTGTATTTCATTCATTCATTTTACAAGAGTTGCTAAAGGAGTACATAATCAACACTTGACCTTGAATTCCTCCCACTAGTCTCACCAATGCTCTTGACCTCCTTGATCTTCTTGCAATCCAATTACATTGTAATCCTTGGCATACTAAGGCGAATTTACAAGAATATGGACTTTAAAGTCCTCAAATAAATGAAATTACAATAAAAAATTATTACAACATTTATAATACATGCCACCAAAATAAAATTAATTATTTTACATCCCAAAGAAAAATAAAAGAAATAAATCCAATCACATTAGTCTTTTATTGTCCATGATCATCCATCATGCATATTAAAATTTAATAATTAAATAAAATATACATCCTAAGAAATTAAATTGACTATCTCATATTCAACTAAAAATTCAGATTTGAATCTCATTCAAACAAATTTAAAAATTCAGATTTGAATCTCATTCAAACGAATTAAATTTAGAAACCTTTTTCCACAGTTAATACCTTGAAAATAATTTTCAAAATTTAATTGTGTGATTATAATTCCTAATTAAACAATTTAATTAGTTATGCGCCTTAAAAATATGCAACAATTGTACATTGAACCCAAGTAACCATGTGCACCATTTGGGGTAACACAAACCATGCGCACCATTGGTGCACAAAGCATGCCGCCACATATATCATTCCAACTAGCAATGAATCAATCAAAATTTGGTTAAATCACACAATTAAATCTCATATTGAACAATCTAAATGGCAAATATAGTGGCTCTGATACCAATTAAAGGAGCGAAAGCATGTAAATTGTTAAATTAGAGCATTGAATTTAAAATTTTTCTTCTAGGTTTTCATGCATCATGCCACATCTATTATGTGCCTAATTAGTTTCAATGCTCAATTGCATATTAAAATGTTTTTAATATGTATTAGGATCTACATTTGCCATTTAAGAGTTTTGAATTAATAAATTAATTCAATTGAACCCTAGTTTAAAATAAGAATATGTGCACTTACCTTTTGATGCGCTATTGATGTAATTGGCACCTTTAGGAAGCACCTAGGATCTCAAATGTTGTTCCTCTAGCTTGTCCACATCAAGATCACTAATGGGAAGCCCCCAATCATCTTGTCAAGCCTTGCGAACAAATTATAAATTGGGTTTTTGCCTTTATAGAGGTTGTATGTGTGTATAGGACACTAGAAATAATTTCTAGTAATTTTAATTCAAAGAAAACAATTGATTTCTCTTTGAATTGATGAGAAAAGAAGAAGAGAAGAGAGAAGAAATATGTGGCGGCACCTTTAGAGAAAAATAAGAGTGAGAGTTTATTTTTCTTTCTTTTCCCTTTTATAATTAGGTTATCACTTAAAACCCTTGCCACATGTTATCACCACGTTGCATCTAAATTTTAATTGACTTAATCACATTAAGCCAAGTGTCAAAGCTAGACTTAATCTTGACTTTGATCATATTACATGATAGGAAGACAAATGGCAAGCTTATATGGTGCCATGTGTCACCATCTCATGGTGCCACATGTTACCTTGTGAAATTACCAAATTACCCTTATGTTTTAATTTTGAGTTCTCAACCCAAAATCATTTTTTCTTCTCTTCTAATCAATTAATATCAAATATAAATTAATTAATTAATCTCCATTAATTAATTTCTCAGAATTAAATTCATATTTAAACACTTTAAATATAAATTTAACTTATACTATACATCCAATAACCTAGATTTGGTTTCAAGCCATGCTAGAGACTTTGTAATCTTATTGCAGACCAAACCTATTTAATTAATCAATTAAACTCTTTAATTAATCAATCAAATCACATTTAACTTAGTGATTAACTTGTGTATGTGTGTGACTTACTAGGCTCATCACTAATTAGCAATGATATATGATATTAACTCTTAATATCATCAGAACTCTTTCTTACCATAAATGATTTCTCTAAATCATTTTAGGCACCTCATAAACCATAGTTAACACCTAGCATAGCATGCTATAGCCACCCAATCAATAATAAGGAATACCTTAAATGAACCTATAATTATATGTTACCATGTACTTGAATCTCTTTGTTACAAAATCCCAATTCGAGCTGGAGTCATGGTTTATGTCAAACCCTATTTGCTATGAATGTTATCTTTTAATTCCAGTTCTTGCTTAATTAGATTTTCTTGTCAGAAACTCTTTTCTGACTAAATCTATCTGTCCTGGCTAGAAACTTGAAATATTAAGAACAATTAAATGAACATAGGACTTTATCCCTATTTACTTTGGGTAACAGATTCCATCTTGATCAACACCTACCTCCATATATTGTTAGTAGTATGACCTAGAGCATATCATTTAGTATGTATCTTGTACATATTTTATTAATAAAAATGCATTTTCAGTTTTCCATTTACATAATATATTTATGTGTAATAGAAAAAGTCTATTGATAATTAGTTAGAAATTCTATTGTTAAGTTGTTAAGAATATGAGTAACAGTATTTCTAGCACAAAGTATCATAAATTGGTTCACAATCGAGGATACTTCACAATAAGGACTTGACTTATCCAGAAAGATTGTAATCATGTTTGTTCCCAAGTTATTTATATGAGATGTAAATAAGATAGAATGGTGAGTCTCATGCCATATAACAAACATGATAGGCACTTATGCATGATAAGTAGGCCGAACCAGTGACACTTATGACAATCACGTGAAAGTTTACTCTTGTCAATGCATTTGTAAAACCCCTATGTTCGGTAGTGTGTTCTACTGTTTCGGTGATCAGTGTTGTCCGGACAGCTAGGATGCCTAGAACTACACTTAAATATTGATGAGGAGACATAAAATAATGAAATAAAAGAAAATAAAATACAAGAAAAACAAAGAAAAAATAATAGCAATGAAATGTAACCAAGTTAAACGAGCCGAGAACCATAACGATGGGTAACCACACCGGGAAGTTACGGTGTAGACCGTTGACTAGCCCTGGACAGCGGAGAACCCTGAAAAATATTTTTAAGACTTAAATAAACATCTATTAAAGTATAAATGTCATTAGAAATATTAAAGAAAAATTAATTAATTAGTACAAAGAAAAACGAGAAATCGAGAAAACGACAAAACTCAGTGTTACCGAAAAATCAGAAATATAACCTGAGAAGGGGCATTTTGGTCAATTGACACCTAGAGTTGACTTTTGACCTCAATGTCCATTAAAAATAAGTGATATTAAACTTTGAAAATGTCATGAAAAAAAAAGAAATATGGTACATAATACAAATAGTGGAAGTTTGGGGCATAAATTACAAATTATGAAACTTTAATTAATCCTAAACTAAGGTTAGTGCTCCACTAATTATATTTTAAGGGACCTATAAAAGGGTTTAGTGGACATAATTGAGCTCATCTTCAACCTCCTCATATCCAGCTTAAAATGAATCTCCATGCAAACTCCATGGCCAAGCTTGGAAACACCACCATGCACCCATGATTTAAGCCTCATTTCACCATACTTTTTTCATTAAAGCTTGCACACTCAACTTGAGGAAGCTTTTGGGCACAAGAAAGGGAAGTTTTAGTGGAGTTTTAAAGAAGTCCAAAAGTGGTAAATGTGTATTTTTCAATCTTGCTTCCTTAAACTTTGAGTGGATGTTATGGGTAGTTGATTTATGGAAGAATTTTTGAAGTTTGATGTTTTAATGGAGATTCACCATTTTGGTAGCTATGAAACCTCAATATGAACAACTTATTATTTCATGCAAATAGTGGTTTGAATGATGATTTAAATGTTTGATTGTATTGTAGTTAAATTCCATGTATAAGGTTTGATTTGGAAGCTTAAAAAGTGAAAATGGAGGTTGATGGATATGTGTAAATTTGTGGTAGCCTCTGTTAGTAGTATGCCCTAGAGCATATCATTTAGTATGTATCTTGTACATGTTTTATTAACAAAAGACATTTCCACTTTTCTATTTACATAAGATATTTATGTGTAATAGAAAAGGTCCATTGATATTTTGTTAGAAATTCTATTCTTAAGTTGTTAAGAATATGAGTCACAATATTTCTAGCACAAAGTATCATAAATAGGTTCACAATCGAGGATACTTCATAATAAGGACATGACTTATCCAGAAAGATTGTATTCATGTTTGTTTCCAAGTTATTTATAGAGATATAAATAATATGGAATGGTGAGTCTCATGCCATATGACAAACATCATAGGCACTTATAAATGATAAGTAGGCCGAACCAGTGACACTTATGACAAGCACATAGAGTTTACTCTTGTCAATATTTTGTCATAAATCATATCAGTGCATATAATCTTTAGACTTGAGATAGCACAGTTATCTTGTATATAGATAGTTTGAGTTTGATAATGCTTTCATACTTCTACTATGTATGGGTATATGGGCATGTGTTGGCTCCTACTAGTTATATATGGAGGTAGGTGTTGATCAAGATGGAATCTGTTCCTCTAAGTAAATAGAGATAAAATCCTATGTTCATTTAATTATTCTTGATGTTTCAAGTTCCCGGCCAGGACAAATAGATTTAATCAGAAAAGAGTTTCTGATGATAAAATCTTTTTAATCAAGAACTGGAATTAAAAGAGAACATAATATTCATAGTAAATGGAGTTTGACATAAACCATGACTCCAGCTTGAGTTGGGATTTTGTAACAGAGAGATTCCAGTGCATGGTAACATATGATTATAGGTGCATTTAAGGTAAACCTTATTACTAATTGGGTGGCCATGGCATACTATGCTAGGTGTTGACCATGGTCTATGAGGTGCATAAAATGATTTAGAGAAATCATTTATGGTAAGAAAGAGTTCTGATGATACTAAGAGTTGATATCATAACTCATTGCTAATTAGTGATGAGCCTAGTAAGTCAAACACATACACAAGTTATCACCTAATTAAATATGATTTAATTAATTAATTAAAGAGTTTAATTGATTCTCTTTAATAATTAATTAAATAGGTTTGGTTCGCAATTAGATTGCAAAGTCCCTAGCATGACTTGAAACCAAATCTAGATTATTGGATGTATAGTATAAGTTAAATTTATATTTAAAGTGTTTAAATATGAATTTAATTAATGAAAAATTAATTAATAGAGATTAATTAATTAATTTGTATTTGATATAAATTGATTAGAAGAAGAAAAATAATTATTTTAGGTTAAGAACTCAAAATTAAGACATAGTGGCATTTTAGTCATTTCACAGGGTGACATGTGGCACCATGAGATGGTGACACATGAAATTACACATAAGCTTGCGAAATGTCTTTTAATCATGTAAGAAGATTAAAATTAAGATTAAATATAGGTTTGACACTTGGCACATATGATTTGGTCAATTAAACCTAGAACAAATCAAAGGGTGACATGTGGCAAGGGCTTAACTGGTGATCTAGCTATATAAGCGTTGTTATAAAAAAAAAAATTAAAAACACAAGCTGCTGCTTCCCATTGTGTGCTGCCACCCTTGAGACTCATATTCTTTCCTCCTCTTCATCTCTCATCTATTCCAAGAGATTAGCAAACAATCTCTTGAATTAAAAATACTAGAAATTATTTATAGTGTCCTGTTTACATCTTTAATCTCTTAAAATGCAGAACTTGATTTTCTAAATAATAGAAAAAGCTTTAGAAGCTATTCAAGGGCTGCCATAGGTGTTCTTGGTGTGTACAAGCTAGAGGGACAATATCTGGTGTCCTGAAGACGAATCTCAAAGGCGCAAATGCACTGCAGTGCATCAAAAGGTTAGTGTGTTTGTTCTTGATTTAATCTAGGGTTCTAAAATTAATCTGATTAATTCTAAAATCTTAAATGGCAAATACAGATCTAAAAACATATTAAAAGTGTTTTAATATATTGTTTATCATTGAAATCAAATAGATAAAAATAAATCTTGCATGAAGCATGTGACCCTAGGTGAAAATTTTTGAATTCAATGGTATAAACTTGTGTTTTTCACGCTTCTGCTCCTTCAATTGGTATCAGAGCCACTATATTTGCCATTTAGATTTTTGATTATATGATTTAATTGTGTGTTTTGATCATGAGATGATTTATCCATTGTTGGTTGCAATGGATGTGTGGCGGCATGATTGAAGAACACCATCAATGGTGCGCATGGTTTGGCTTCATGGGTGCTGCAAAGGTTTGGCTTTTTAATTTGCAATTGTTGTATGATCTAAAAGCTCATCCTATGTCTAATTAAATTGTTTAATTAGAATTTTAATCACACAATTATATTTTAATTCAAATCAGAATTTTAAAAATTGTTTGACTGTGATTCAAATCTGAATTTTAAAAGTTGTTTGAATGTGATTCAAATCTGAATTTTTAAAGTTGTTTAAATCATATTTAAATATGATTTTTAAAAGTTGTTTGAATAATATTCAGATCTGAATTTTTAAAAATTGTTTGAATGTGATTCAAATCTGATTTTTTAAAATTTGTTTGAATGTGATTCAAATCTGAATTTTTAAGTTTGTTTGAATGTGATTCAAATATGAATTTTTAAATTTGTTTGAATGAGATTCAAATCTAAATTTTTAAATTTATTTGAATCATATTCAAATCTAGATTTTTAAGTTGAATATGAGATATTCAATTTAATTTAAGTATGTATATTTTATTTAATTGTTAAATAGTGATATGCATGATGGATGATCATGGACTATAAAAGACCAATGTGATTTGATTTATTTCTTTTATGTTTTTTTGGGATTGTAAATTAGTTAATTTATTTTAATTTATTTTGGGCACGTATTATTATGTAACACCCTCCCTATAGCAATTCTGTACATTCTACTATTCCGGTGATCGGTGTCAGTCCGAACAGCTAGAACGTCTGGAAAAATATTTAAACTAAAGTGAGGAACCATAATTAACTCAAATATTAATAAGAAAAATTTATGAAAAAATTTTAGAAATAAAATACAACCAAGTTAAATGAGTCAGTGCCCTAGCGATGGGTAAACCAATGGGAAGTTGCGGTTCTCGCAACTAGGAGCCCTAGACCCAGGAGAAAATTCATAAAATAATTTTTGAGACTCCAGAGAAGGGTCATTGAGGTTTTTATGGCATTAGAATGCCAATAAAAGGTTTAGAAAAATTTTTAAATCGGTACAGACAGTTTTAGTCTGTTAAGCCAAACGGAGGGCATTTTGGTCATTTCGTCTTCAGAGACAATTTTTGGCCGACTTGTCCAATTAAGTAAATAATTATTATGACATAAAATGTGAATAAATATTGCTAAAAATTAAATTAAAATTTAGTAGACAAGAAAAGGAAGGAAAATTAAAGAATTGGAATTATGACATCATTATGATGTCATTAAAAATCCTCCCACCCAATCAAACTTTGACACATGGCATTAACTTATTTAAAATGACTTAATGGGCAGAAAAAAAGAAAGAAAAATCAGTTGCTTCTTCAACCTTTGGGGCAGCCAAAAACGTGGAGAGAAAGAGAGAGGAAGGAAAACTCCATTAAAGCTCACCCAAGCTCCCAACCTCACCAAATCTCAATCCAAAACCCTAGCCTTCTTCACAAAAAATTAACCTAGCACCTTGAGGAAGCTTTGGGCATCAAAAAGAAAGAAAAATCAAGAATTTTTCTAAGCTAGGGAAACTCTCCAACAAAGGTTAGTGTCAATTAATTCTTTAAAATTGCATATGCATCATTAAGAGTATGAATTGATCCATTGATTGTATGTGTTTGAAAAATTGAAATGGTAGAGCTAGGGTTTGGACCCAAAATTGAGATGTTGATCATGTAATGGTGAAAGTAAGTTTTAATGGTCAATTAGTGACCATTTGGTTATGTGTGAATGAGAAATGAAGTGGTTTATATAGTAGGAAATGAAGTTGGTGTGGCTGCCCTTGGTGACCTGTAGGGCTGGGCATGAGTCCAGCAGGTTTGGGCAGCAATAACTTGAATTGTAGAGGTTCAATTGGTGCAAGGCCTATTGGACATGAAACTAGACACATAATGGCACAACTTTGGTGAAGAAACCATGCCCAGAAAACCAAACCAAGTTGATCAAAAGCTTGCCCTAATCCAAGTGACCTGCATTCTGCCTAGGCAAAATGACCAAATGAATAGTGTTTGGTCATTTGGCCATAACTCAGTGTAAAAAGGTCTAATTGACCTAAAATTTTACCATAAATAAGCTGAGATATAGATCTACAACTTCCATGAAGAAACCTAACCCAAATTATGACCAGAACATATTTAAAAAGTGAGTTGCAGTCACTGTTCCAGGTACTATAGATTTGGTCAGTCCAAAAATTCTGGAAAAATTTTAATCCAGCCAGTTGTGGTTTTTGGGCCATGACTTGAGCTACAAAACTCCAAATGGAGTGATTCAAAAAAGGAAATATAAATAGACAAAATAAGGAACAACTTTCATGTTGATCATTTTGCCAAATTCCCACTGCAAAAATGACTAATAGAACAGTAAACACAAAGCTTGAAATCTGAAAATTTTAAACAATTAACATTAAGCTTAGAAATGGTATTGGCAACCAATACCAACAATTTTAGAGTGCAAAATGTGATATGTTGGTAGTATTAGAACCAATGTACCTATTGTCTATGCAAAAGTCAACATTTTAGTTGACAAATGAAATAAATAGTAACACCTAAACTTAAATTTCAAGAATTGTAAAGTTTAAAAGTGTAATATGCCCTAGTACAGCTAGCAAGATTGGTTTGGATAGGTTGGCATGCCAATAGGGTTCAATTAGCAGTACTGCACATGGCATTATGCCATTCTGTGATTTTATGGCTTTTAGCTATTCTGACATTGTGTTCATACTTGGCCTTGTGCCTAATATTTATTACAGCTCATTAGCTGTTCTGTTGCACACCGGGAGATACATATGTGACCGATGGTGTGACGGCCCGAGGTACTTGATACCCAATGCCAGTTTACTCATTTATCCAGTCTAGTCATCCAGTATAGGTTACTTGGGCAACTAAAAATGGAAGTGGATAAATTTAATGAAATTACGAATATAACAAATACAAAATAAATAAGATTACTAATACTGATCGAAAAATTATCTGCATAAGACATCAAAACATGCACTGCATATTTATTTTCTATTATTTCTTTTTATTTTATTATTAGCACAACTAAGCATTATTGCTTAGCGCGTTATTTTTTACAACGCGTAGGTTCTGGAGAGCCCAGTAGACCACAGACTGGGTGAGACCATCTGCAGCTCTGCATAGTGTCTGTGTCACCTCACCGACGTCAGTGCATTGGTAGGACACTAGGTTTCATTTTGGGTATTTTGTAATTAACTTTTATTTTCTTATATGTAATTGAAACTTATGTAATGTATTTTGGTATTAAAGTAAATAGTGGAAATTGTGTTTATGAATGAAAAAGTGAATATTTATTTATGACTTTTGCATGATTATCATATGAGATGAATGATTGAGAAATGGAAATGTTGTTGAAAAACATATTAAGATTTTGTTGATGAAATTGAGTTTGGGATTGATTGAAAATATTGGAAGTGTTTTTCACTGGTTCCAAAGATCTGTTTTCTCCATTTTTAGCCGGTATTCTACCTGATTTTCTATAAAATTTACGAAACCTCAAATAAATTTATGATTTCAATAAATGACTGAAATGAATTACATTTCACAAATTGTACTTCATAACTATGAAAAAAAATAAATAAATTAGGAAGAATAAAAATGATTGAATTAAAATAGGGTGTTTCGATACACTACATGGCATATCTTGCTCGGCTACACTGTAGACGGGTAAGGGGTGTCACATTTAATGGTATCAGAGCACGGTTTAGGCATTTATGGGCCTAGATTGAGTCCATACCATGCATTGCATTTGTAAGAGTCGAGGTGACACTAATACAGATCTATTTGTCTTTGTTAAATAGGCTATGGACCCTACATCTCAGAGGACAGTTGAGGAGGAAGTGGAGAGTCATGCTCCACCTGCAGCAGCTGAGACTGGGGGTAGGGGAGAACCTGCTCTGCCAGCTCAAGCAGAGCCTGCTCATCCTCCACAGGCCATGTTCCAGCAAATGGCCGAATTCTTCAGACAAATGGCTGGGGTAATGCCACCACCACCACCACCTCCACAGCAGAAATCACACCTGGAAAGACTGAGAAAATTTGGAGGAGTGGATTTCTTTGGCAAGAGAGAAGATGATTCTGTTGCAGCCCAAAATTTGTTGAACAAAACATGAAGGGTTTTAAAACAACTCCACTGCGCTCTAGAGAAAAACTTAGAAGCTGCTGTATCTCTGTTGCAAGATGATGCATATGAATGGTGGGATACGGTGTCCAGTGAAGTACAGCCAGAAGTAATAACTTGGGACTTCTTGCTCTCAGAATTCAAGAAGAAATATGTAGGTAGTGTATACCTGGAAGAGAGAAGAAGAGAGTTCATTAATTTGAGGCAGAGACAGCTGACAGTGGCAGAGTATGAAAAGGAATTTGTCAGACTGAGCCACTATGAAAGGGAGATAGTCCCTAATGAAGCCGAATGGTGTAAGAGATTTGAAGAGGGATTAAATGATAATATAAAGATCATGATCACTGCCTTGGGAATCACAGACTTCACCAAGTTAGTGGAAGCTACAATAAAAGTTGAAAAAGTAAGAATAAGTGAGCAGACCAGAAGAGAGAGACAACAGAAGAGGGGCCTGGGTCAGTCTAGCTCATCTCTTGCACCAGGAAAGAAGTTCAAAGGTCCACCTGCACTGAGTTCAGGTCAACCACAAAGTCAGGGTCAGACCCAAGGGCCCAGGCCACAGTTCACCCCTAGGAGAGGTCAGTCCACACCATCAGTGGGCAGCTCTCCAGGGACAGGGTTCAGGGGACCAGCCTCAGCATCTTCTACATGTCCACATTGTCTGAAGTGGCATAAGGGGAAGTGTTGGAGAGTGACTGGTGCCTGCTTAAGGTGTGGGTCGATAGAGCATCAGTTGAGGAACTGTCCACGCAGAACTACTATAGCTGCTCCAACACAAGCAGACAGACCTACTCCAGCACCATAAAGGGGTAGGAAATCTGGCAAATCTGAGGCAGTGGGACCATCACAGAGGCCTGCATCTGAGCCAGCAGAGAGGCCTGAGGGCAAACCACTAGCCAGAGCCTATGCCATGAGAGCTCAGGAGGAGCAAGATGCCCCGGACATCATCAGGGGTACGTTCTCCCTCTACAATACATTTGTGCATGCATTGGTAGATCCAGGATCCACTCATTCATACATCTACATCAACTTACCTGTAGAAAGGGGGATATTAGTAGGGGAGAGTGACCAAGACATTCTGGTCACTAATCCATTGGGCCACAGTGTAGTGGTGAACAAAGTATACAAGGGTTGCCCATTAAAGATTCAGGGGTATGAATTCTTGGCAGGCCTGATTGAGTTGCCTTTCCATGAGTTTGACATGATTTTGGGAATGGACTGGTTGTCACGTCATCAGGCAATGGTTGATTGTAAACTGAAGAGGATTTCTTTGAAAACTCCTGAGGGTAATGAGATTACAGTTGTGGGGGAAAGGACAGATTTCTTGTCTAATGTCATTTCAGCCACAGTTGCAAGAAAACTGATGAGAAAAGGCTGTGAAGCCTTCCTAGCACATGTGGTAGATACTAGGCAGGCTAAGCCAGATCTGTGTTACATACCCACAGTAAAAGACTTCCCAGATGTGTTCCTTGAAGAATTGCCTGGTTTGCCACCAGAAAGAGAAGTTGAATTTGCTATTGAGATACTGCTGGGTACAGCACCAATCTCTATTGCTCCTTATAGGATGGCGCCCACAAAATTGAAGGAATTGAAAATCCAGTTACAGGAGTTACTGGATAAGGGGTTTATGAAGGAACGGAAGTGTGAAAAACACAAGTTTATACCATTGAATTCAAAAATTTTCACCTAGGGTCACATGCATCATGCAAGATTTATTTTTATCTATTTGATTTCAATGATAAACAACATATTAAAACTCTTTTAATATGTTTTTGGATCTGTATTTGCCATTTAAGATTTTAAAAATTAATCAGATTAATTTTAGAACCCTAGATTAAATCAAGAACGATTACACTAACCTCTTGATGTCTTTGAGATTCGTCTTCAGGACACCAGATATTGTCCCTCTAGCTTGTCCACACTAAGAACACCTATGGCAGCCCTTGAACAGCCTCTAAAGCTTTTTCTATTAATTAGAAATTCAAGTTTTGCCTTTTAAGAGATTAGAGATGTAAACAGGACACTAGAAACAATTTCTAGTGTTCTTAATTCAAGAGATTGATGGCTAATCTCTTTGAATTGATGAGAGATGAAGAGAAATAGCTGGAGAGGCTCAAAGTGGCGTGACAATTGAGAGAGGAGAGGCTGCTGGTTATGTTTTCTTTTCATAACCACACTTAAATAGCTAGGTTAACACATTAAACCCTAGCCACATGTCACCTTTTGATTAGCTCTAGGTTTAAGTGACCCAATCACATTGTGCCAAGTGTCAAACCTATATTTAATCTTGATTTTAATCATCTTACATGATTAAAAAACATTTGGCAAGCTTATGTGTTATGCCATGTGTCACCATCTCATGGTGCCACGTGTCACAATTTGAAATGACCAAAATGCCCCTGTTTCTTAATTTTGAGTTCTTAACCCAAAATAATTATTTTCTTCTTCTAATTAATTTATATCAAATATAAATTAATTAATTAATCTCTATTAATTAATTTCTCATCAATTAAATTCATATTTAAATACTTTAAATATAAATTTAATTTATACTACACATCCAATAATCTAGATTTGGTTTCAAGTCATGCTAGGGACTTTGCAATTTAATTGCAAACCAAATCTATTTAATTAATCAATTAAACTCTTTAATTAATTAATTAAATCATATTTAAATAGGTGATAACTTGTGTATGTGTGTGACTTACTAGGCTCATCACTAATTGGCAATGAGACATGATATCAACTCTTAATATCATCGAACTCTTTCTTACCATAAATGATTTCTCTAAATCATTTTATGAACGCCATAGACCATGGTTAACACCTAGCATAGCATGCCATGGCCACCCAATTAGTAATAAGGTTTACCTTAAATGAACCTATAATCATATGTTACCATGCACTAGAATCTCTCTTACAAAATCCCAACTCAGTCATGGTTTATGTCAAACTCCATTTGCTATGAATATTATGTTCTCTTTTAATTCCAGTTCTTGATTAAAAGATTTTCTCATCGAAACTCTTTTCAATAAATCTATCTGTCTGGCCAGAACTTGAAACATCAAGAACAATTAAATGAACATAGGATTTTATCTCTATTTACTTAGAGGAACAGATTCCTTCTTGATCAACACCTACCTCCATATATAACTAGCGAGCCAACACATGCCCATATACCCATACATAGTACAAGTATGAAAGCATCAAACTCAAACTACCTATATACAAGATAATATCTCAGTCTAAAGATTATATGCACGATATGATTTATGACAAAACATTGACAAGAGTAAACTCCATGTGCTTGTCATAAGTGTCACTACTTATCATTTATAAGTGCCTATCATATTTGTTATATGGCATGAGACTCACCATTCCATCTTATTTATATCTCATATAAATAACTTGGGAACAAATATGAATACAATCTTTCTGGATAAGTCATGTCCTTATTATGAAGTATCCTCGATTGTGAACCTATTTATGATACTTTGTGCTAGAAATATTGTCACTCATATTCTTAACAACTTAAGAATAATATTTCTAACAAAATATCAATGGACCTTTTCTATTACACATAAATATATTATGTAAACGGAAAAGTGGAAATGCCTTTTATTATTAAAAATATGTACAAGATACATACTAAATGATATGCTCTAGGGCATACTACTAACAGTTTATATGCCCCAGCGTGTCACCATGGGGAGCTCCAGTGCTGTTTGTGAAAAAGAAGGATGGGACTTCAAGGTTGTGCATTGATTACTGGCAGTTGAATAGAGTGACTATGAAGAATAAATATCCGTTGCCTAGAATTGATGATCTGTTTGATCAGTTGAAGGGAGCAGGAGTATTTTCAAAAATTGATCTTAGATCAGGGTATCATCAGTTGAGGGTGAAGGATGCAGATGTGCCAAAGACTGCATTCAGGACCCGGTATGGGCATTATGAGTTTCTAGTGATGCTCTTTGGCCTAACAAATGCACCAGCGGCATTCATAGACCTTATGAATCGTATCTTCCATCCATACCTAGATCGGTTCGTAGTGGTCTTTATTGATGATATTTTGATGTATTCCAAGACCAGGGAAGAACATGATGAACATTTGAGGATTGTTCTGCAAATCCTGAAAGAAAAGAAGCTGTATGCTAAGTTGTCAAAGTGTGACTTCTGGTTAAATGAAATTGCATTCCTTGGACACATTGTGTCAGCTGATGGGATTAGAGTGGATCCCAAGAAAATAGAAGCAGTGATGGAATGGAAGCCTCCCAGAAATACAACTGAGGTTAGAAGTTTCTTGGGGCTAGCTGGGTATTACAGAAGATTTGTGAAAGGATTTTCGTTAATAGCTGCTCCAATGACCAAGTTGTTACACAAGAATGTCAGATTTGACTGGAATGACAAGTGTCAGGCTAGTTTTGAGAAGTTAAAGGCTATGTTGACAGAGGCACCAATATTAACACAGCCAGTGTCGGGAAAGGACTTTGTGTTCTACAGTGATGCCTCTCATAATGGGTTAGGGTGTGTATTGATGCAAGAGGGGAAGGTGGTCGCTTATGCTTCCAGGCAGCTAAGGCCACATAAACAGAATTACCCTACCCATGATTTAGAACTTGCAGTAATTATCTTCGCACTAAAGATATGGAGGCACTACTTGTATGGTGAAAAGTGCTACATTTACACAGACCACAAGTGTCTGAAATACTTGCCAACCCAGAAGGAGCTCAACCTTAGACAGAAGCGATGGATTGAGTTCTTGAAGGACTATGATTGTGTAATTGACTACCATCTTGGGAAGGCAAATGTAGTTGCAGATGCTTTGAGTAGAAAATCCATCACAGCTTTGAGATCATTGAATGCCCGTCTATCCTTGGCTCGAGATGGAGCTATTTTGGCTGAGTTGCAAGTGAGACCAAATATGCTATAGCAGATTTTAGATGGGCAAAAGTTGATGAGAAATTAATGACTACTATGAGTAAAATCTCAGAAGGGAAAGCAACTGACTATAAGATGAAAGCAGATGGGTGTCTGTACTACAAAGGACGAGTATGTGTACCAGATGATGGGGAATTGAAAGCCAGTATTCTGAAAGAGGCACACACCAGTGTTTATGCTATGCACCCAGGAACTATAAAAATGTATCATGATCTGAAGCTTTTGTATTGGTGGCTTGGTATGAAGGACATAGCTGACTATGTGACTAAATGCTTGACATGTCAGCAAGTCAAGGCAGAACATCAAGTTCCATCGGGATTGCTACAGCCTATTCGTATACCTAAATGGAAATGGGATCGAGTCACTATGGTTTTTGTAAGTGGTCTACCTCTCACCCAAAAGAAGCATGATGCAATATGGGTGATAATAGATAGATTGACGAAGTCAGCACACTTTCTGCCAGTTAGGGCTAACTACTCACTAGAGAAGTTAGCAAAATTGTATATCAGTGATATAGTTAGACTGCATGGAATCCCACTTTCCATCATATCTGATCGAGACCCAAGGTTTACATTGAGATTTTGGAAGAAGTTGCATGAATCCTTAGGTACACAACTCCACTTCAGCACAGCTTTCCATCCTCAAACGGATGGGCAATCAGAAAGAGTAATCCAGGTAAACAATTGAAACCAATTGAACTAATACAAATATTCAACTGAAATGATAATAATAACATGAAATATATGTCAGGTCCTTGAGGATATGCTGAGGAGTTGTGTCATTGAGTTTGAGGGAAGTTGGAATAGATACCTCCCACTGGCATAATTTGCATACAACAATAGCTACCAAGCTAGCATCCAAATGGCCCCGTATGAAGCACTGTATGGGAGGAAATGTAGAACTCCAGTGTGCTAGACTGAATTGGGAGAAGATAAATTGGTAGGGCTAGACCTGGTGAAACAGACTGAGGAGAAGGTAAAACTAATCAAAGCCAATCTGAAGGTTACCTCAGACAGACAAAAATCTTATGCCGACCTAAAGAGGAAATAAATAGAATATGCGGTTGGTGACAAAGTGTTCCTCAAGGTATCACCGTGGAAGAAGGTACTGAGATTTGGAAGAAAAGGTAAGTTAAGCCCTAGGTTCATTGGCCCATATGAAGTCATTAAACGTGTGGGTCAGTGGCCTACAGGCTAGCTTTACCACCAGAGCTGGACAAGATCCACAATGTGTTCCACATATCTATGCTAAGAAGATACCGCTCGGATCCTTCACATGTCATCTCCATGGAAGAAATTGAAGTATAACCGGATTTGACATATGACGAAGAACCCATACGGATTCTGGCTCGGGAAGTGAAAGAGTTGAGGAATAAGCAGATTCCATTGGTGAAAGTGCCTTGGAGGCACCACAACACCGAGGAGGCAACTTGGGAAATTGAAGAGACGATGAGGCAACAGTTCCTTCAACTGTTTACATTAGGTAAATTTCGAGGACGAAATTTAAATTAGAGGGGAAGAGTTGTAACACCCTCCCCATAGCAATTACGTACATTCTACTGTTCTGGTGACTGGTGTCAGTCCGGACTTCTAGAACATCTAGAAAATTATTTAAACTAAAGTCAGAAACCATAATTAACTCAAATATTAATAAGAAAAATTTAGGAAAAATTTTAGAAAAAAAATACAACTAAGTTAAATGAGCCGGTGCCCTAGCGATGGGTAAACCAGTGAGAAGTTGCGGTTCTCACAACTAGGAGCCCTAGACCCAGGAGAAAATTCATAAAATAATTTTTGAGATTCCAGAGAAGGGTCATTGAGGTTTTTATGGCATTAGAATGCCAATAAAAGGTTTAGAAAAATTTTTAAATCGGTATAAACAATTTTAGTCTGTTAAGCCAAACGGAGGGCATTTTGGTCATTTCGTCTTCAGAGACGATTTTTGGCCGACTTATCCAATTAAGTAAACAATTATTATGACATAAAATATGAATAAATATTGCTAAAAATTAAATTAAAATTTAGTAGACAAGAAAAGGAAGGAAAATTAAAGAATTGGAATTATGACATCATTATGATGTCATTAAAAATCCTCCCACCCAATCAAACTTTGAAACATGGCATTAACTTATTTAAAATGACTTAATGGGCAGAAAAAAAGAAAGAAAAATCAGTTGCTTCTTCAACCTTTGGAGCAGCCAAAAACGTGGAGAGAAAGAGAGAGGAAGGAAAACTCCATTAAAGCTCACCCAAGCTCCCAACCTCACCAAATCTCACTCCAAAACCCAAGCGTTCTTCACAAAAAATTAACCTAGCACCTTGATAAAGCTTTGGGCAGCAAAACGAAAGAAAAATCAAGAAGCTTTCTAAGCTAGGGAAACACTCCAACAAAGGTTAGTGTTAATTAATTCTTTAAACTTGTATATGCATCATTAGGAGTATGAATTGATCCATTGATTGTATGTGTTTGAAAAATTGAAATGGTAGAGCTAGGGTTTAGATCCAAAATTGAGATGTTAATCATGTAATGGTGAAAGTAAGTTTTAATGGTCAATTAGTGACCATTTGGTTATGTGTGAATGAGAAATGAAGTGGTTTATGTAGTGGGAAATGAAGTTGCTGTGGCTGCCCTTGGTGACCTGCAGGATTAGGCATGAGTTCAGTAGGTTTGGGCAGCAATAACTTGAATTGTAGAGGTTCAATTGATGCAAGGTCAATTGGACTTGAAACTAGACACATAATGGCACAACTTTGGTGAAGAAACCATGTCTAGAAAACCAAACCAAGTTGACCAAAAGCTTGCCCTAATCCGAGTGACCTGCATTCTGCCTGGGCAAAAATGACCAAATGAATAGTATTTGGTCATTTGGCCATAACTCAGTGTAGAAAGGTCCAATTAACCTGAAATTTTATCAAAAACAAGCTGAGATATAGATATACAACTTTCATGAAGAAACCTAACCCAAATTATGAACAGAACATATTTAAAAAGTGAGCTGCAATCACTGTTCCAAGTACTGTAGATTTGGTCAGTCCAGAAATTCTGGAAAAATTTTAATTCGGCCAGTTGTGGTTTTTGGGCCATAACTTGAGCTACGAAACTCCAAATGGAGTGATTAAAAAAAAGGAAATATGACTAGACAAAATAAGGAACAACTTTCATGTTGATTATTTTGCCAAATTCCCAGTGCAAAAATGACTAATAGAACAGTAAACACAAAGCTTGAAATCTGAAAATTTTAAACAATTAACATTAAGCTTAGAAATGGTATTGGCAACCAATACCAACAATTTTAGAATGCAAAATGTGGTATGTTGGGAGTATTAGAACCAATGTACCTATTGTCTATGCAAAAGTCAACATTTTAGTTGACAAATGAAATAAATAGTAACACCTAAACTTAAATTTTAAGAATTGTAAAGTTTAAAAGTGTAACATGCCCTAGTACACCTAGCAAGATTGGTTTGGATAGGTTGGCATGCCAATAGGGTTTAGTTAGCAGTACTGCATATGGCATTATGCCATTCTGTGATTTTATGGCTTTTAGCCATTCTGACATTGTGTTGATACTTGGCTTTGTGCCTAATATTTATTACAGCTCATTAGCTGTTCTGTTGCACACCGGGAGATACATATGTGACCGATGGTGTGACTGCCCGAGGTACTTGATACCCAGTGCCAGTTTACCCGTTTATCTAGTCTAGTCGTCCAGTATAGGTTACTTAGGCAACTAAAAATGGAAGTGGATAAATTTAATGAAATTATGAATATAACAAATACAAAATAAATAAGATTACCAATGCTGATCAAAAAATTGTCTGCATAAGACATCAAAACATGCACTGCATATTTATTTTCTATTATTTCTTTTTATTTTATTATTAGCACCACTAAGCATTATTACTTAGCGCATTGCTTTTTGCAACCCGTAGGTTCTGGAGAGACTGACCGAGAGCCCAGTAGACCACAGATTGGGTGAGACCATCTGCAGCTCTGCATAGTGTCCGTGTCACATCACCGACGTCAGTGCATTGGTAGGACACTAGGTTTCTTTTTGGGTATTTTGTAACTAACTAATTGAAACTTATGTAATGTATTTTTGTATTAATGTAAATAGTGAAAATTGTGTTTATGAACGAAAAAGTGAATATTTATTTATGACTTTTACATGATTATCATATGAGATGAATGATTGAGAAATGGAAATGTTGTTGAAAAACATATTGAGATTTTGTTGATGAAATGGAGTTTGGGATTTATTGAAAATATTGGAAGTGTTTTTCAAAGGTTCCGAAGAACTGTTTTCTCCACTTTTAGCCGGTACTCTGCCGGATTTTCTATAAAATTTGCGGAACCTCAAATAAATTTATGATTTCAATAAATGAATGAAATGAATTACATTTCACAAATTGTACTTCATAACTATGAAAAAAAATAAATAAATTAGGAAGAATAAAAATGATTGAATTAAAATAGGGTGTTTCGATACACTGCGTTGCATAACTTGCTCGGCTACACTGTAGACGGGTAAGGGGTGTCACATATTAAGTTTGTAATAATTTTTTGTTGTAATTTTCTTTATTTAAGTTCTTGTAAATTTGCCTTGGTATGCCAAGGATTACTATGTAATATTGGATTGCAAGAAGTTCAAGGAGGTCAAGAGCATTGGTGGGACCAATGGGAGGAATTCAAGATCAAGTGTTGATTATGTGCTCCTTCAGCAACTCTTGTAAAATGAATGAATGAAATGCACCTAGGAATACCCTGATTCAATTCTTGGTGGCTTAGAATTGAATCCCTTAGAAAGTCCATGATCATACCGTATTTACTACTTATCCATGAATGCATGAGATGTGTGGGAATGTATGCAATTATATAATATATGCATGATAAATGGATAATGTGCAAAGTGAGACTTTAATAGTAATTAGGATGACCATAAAATCTTCCAAACAAAAGATTAAGTTGGAAATACTAGAATTAAAGTAATTATAACATGGGCCCTCCATTGGGGCAATTATTTTAAGAAATTTTAAATAGTTGCATAAGATGCAATTAATTTAAGAGATTTTCTTAAGAATAATTGTTAAGCATGAGATGTTGTAAATATGTAAATGGTTTGGTGGCCAATATTGGATGTACCTGAGGATATTAAAATTATTTGCATAATTACTGGCTCAATGGGATCAACTTAACTAATGCAAGATAAGTCAATAATGGATGTACCTGAGATTTTGAGCACTAGGGGCTAGGTAAAGGATTGAACCTCACATGAGATGTGATGGGCAAGGAGTTGCTCACTTATAGTTTATTGTAATTCCAATAACGGATGTACCTGAGGATGATCAATAGAATTATAAGAATTCAATCACCCACTAGAAATCCATCCAACTAGGATTTCCGTTTTCTACTTTAGAAGCGTAGGATTCGCTAAGTTAGTGGGAGGACCAATTTGATTAAAAGACCATAATCATTTTGGTTAATTAATTGATACATTTACTAATTAATCTGGTTATTTTCTGTAGTTAATTTTCTGATAATAATGAGCACAGAACAACCACCACAATCCAATATCCTTGCAAGCATACTTGATCGAAATAGGTTAACAGGACCTAATCTCTCTGATTGGCTAAGAAATTTGAAACTTGTCCTAAACCTTGAACATATAGGGTATGTTCTAGACTCAAATGTTCCTGGTCCCTTACCTCCAGAGGCCACTCAAGAGGAACATGAAACTTTGGACAAGTGGAAGGAGCATGATATGAGAGCTAAGTGTTACATGCTTACTTCCATGAGTAATGAGTTACAAAAGCAGCATGAGAATATGCAGAGTGCGAGTGAGATCCTCCTTCACCTATAAGAGTTGTATGGTGAGCACAGTAGGAATGCTAGGTATGAGATATCTAGGCAGCTATTCCGCATGAGGATGTCTAAGGGACAGAATGTTGGGGATCATGTCCACAAGATGATTCGGCTGATTGAGCAGTTAGAACATCTTGACTTCAACATAGATTTCCAACTACAGATGGATTTGATCCTTCAGTCCCTTCCTGAGTCTTTTGAGAATTTTGTGATAAATTTCCATATGACTAAATAGGAATGCACCTTAGCTGGTTTACTCAACATGCTGGTTATTGCCCAAAAGAATATACCAAGCAATAAAGGAAAAGAGGTAGCTTTGATTGCATCTTCTTCTACTAGAAAGTCCAACAAAAAGAAGGGCAATAAGAAAAAGAAACCGCAGATTTTCGGTCCTTCCAAGAAAATAGCTAAATAGAAAGGGAAGACTAAAGCTGATGGAGGCAAAAGAAAGTGTTTCCACTGCCATCAGGAAAATGTTTCCACTGCCAGCAGGAAAGTGTTTCAACTGCCCAGAGTATAGTGATCTAAATGAAATGCAATGCCATGGTGAAAACCAACTCAAGTTCAAAATATATTTGACACTTAAGGTTATGTCATGTTACAGAAGATAGTATTACAAAATTGGAGAAAATGGGGATTCTATCCTCATTGGGCTTTGAGCCTACTCCAACTTGTGAATCTTGCCTTCAGGGCAAAATGACTAGATTACCCTTTGTTGAACAAGGGCTAAGGGCTGAAAATATTTTGGAGCTAATACATAATGATGTATGTGGTCCATTGTAATAAATGGCTAGAGGCGGTTTTCATTACTTTATTACCTTTACTGATGATAAATCAAGGTTTGGGTATTTGTATTTGATGAAATATAAACATGAATCCTTTAAAAAGTTCAAAGAATTTAAATATGAAGTAGAAAATAAAAAAAGAGTATTAAAGCTCTTCAATCAGATCGTGGAGGTGAACATTTGAGTACTGAATTTGATGAATACTTGAGAGAGCATGGCATTGTTTCCCAGCTGACTCCTCCAGGAACGCCATAACTGAATGTTGTATTTGAAAGGAGAAATCGTACCCTATTGGATATGGTACGTAGTATGATGAGCTATACTGATATGCCAATCTCCTTTTGGTGATTTGCATTAGAATCAGCTTTGTATATTCTGAATAGGATTCCATCAAAATCAGTTTCTTCCACACCTTATGAGATATGGCATGGAAGAAAACCAAGTCTTAAGCATGTTAAGATTTGGGGTTGTCCAGCTTATATCAAAAGCTGAACACTGATAAATTGGAAACCAGATCAGAAAAGGGTCAATTTGTTAGATATCCAAAAGATAGTTTTAGATATTGTTTTTATTTGCCTACAACACAAAAGGTTATGGTGAGTAGAGATGCCACATTTCTTAAACAACAGTTTGTTCAAGAAGGAGGTAAAGGAAGGCAAATAGAGTTAGAATTGGAGAATTTTGACCAACCAACAGATCAGATGGATATAGATCTATTTAGTCAACCTACACCCGTTAATGAAACATCTACAGCTGTTCCTCGTAGAACAACCAGGGTATCTCACCCACCAGTGAGATATGGTTTCCTTCATAAAGAAGAACAAGAGTTGTCTACTCATGAAGAAGTAGATCATGGAGATGATCCACTTACCTATGAAGAAGCTATATCAGATATAGACTCTTCAAAATGGATTGATGCTATGAAATCTGAAATTGATTCCATATATAAGAATCAAGTTTGGGATCTTGTTGACCCACCTGAAGGTATTGTACCTATAGGGAACAAATGAGTCTTCAAGAAGAAAATTGGTTCTGATGAAAAGGTAGAGACCTATAAGGCAAGGCTAGTAGCGAAATGGTTTCGCCAAAGGCAAGGAATCGACTATGAGGAGACTTTCTTGCCTGTTGCCATGCTTAAATCAATTAGGATTCTATTAGCAATAGCTGCATACTATGATTATGAGATTTGGCAAATGGATGTGAAAACAGCTTTTCTCAATGGATACATTGAAGAAAACATTTTCATGGAACAACCTAGGGGTTTTGAATCCCAAGATGGTTCCAAGGTATGCAGGTTAAAGTGACCCATTTATGGGTTGAAGCAAGCTTCGAGGAGTTGGAACACCGGTTTTGATGAAGCCATTAATGTTAGTAGTATGCCCTAGAGCATATCATTAAGTATGTATCTTGTACATATTTTTATTAATAAAAGGCATTTTCACTTTTCCGTTTACATAATATATTTATGTGTAATAGAAAAGGTCCATTGATATTTTGTTAGAAATTCTATTCTTAATTTGTTAAGAATATGAGTGACAGTATTTCCAGTACAAAGTATTATAAATAGGTTCACAATCGAGGATACTTCAAAATAAGGACATGACTTATCCAGAAAGATTGTATTCATGTTTGTTACCAAGTTATTTATATGAGATATAAATAAGATGGAATGGTGAGTCTCATGCCATATAGCAAACATGATGGCACTTGTAAATGATAAGTAGGCCAAACCAGTGACACTAATGACAAGCACATGGAGTTTACTCTTATCAATGTTTTATCATAAATCATATCAGTGCACATAATCTTTAGCCCTGAGATAGCACAGTTATCTTGTATATAGGTAGTTTGAGTTTGATACTGCTTTCATACTTATACTGTGTATGGGTATATGGGCATCTGTTAGCTCCTACTAGTTATATATGGAGGTAGGTGTTGATCAAGATGGAATCTGTTCCTCTAAGTAAATAGAGATAAAATCCTATGTTCATTTAATTGTTCTTGATGTTTCAAGTTCCTGGCCAGGACAGATAGATTTATTAAGAAAAGAGTTTCTGATGAGAAAATCTTTTTAATCAAGAACTGGAATTAAAAGAGAACATAATATTCATAGCAAATGGAGTTTGACATAAACCATGACTCCAGCTTGAGTTGGGATTTTATAACATAGAGATTCTAGTGCATGGTAACATATGATTATAGGTTCATTTAAGGTAAACCTTATTACTAATTGGGTGTCCATGGCATGCTATGCTAGGTGTTAACAATGGTCTATGAGGTGCATAAAATGATTTAGAGAAATCATTTGTGGTAAGAAAGAGTTCTGATGGTATTAAGAGTTGATATCATATCTCATTGCCAATTAGTGATAAGCCTAGTAAGTCACACACATACACAAGTTATCACCTAATTAAATATGATTTAATTAATTAATTAAATAGTTTATTTGATTAATTAAATAGGTTTGGTTGGCAATTAGATTGCAAAGTCCCTAGCATAACTTGAAACTAAATCTAGATTTTTGGATGTATAGTATAAGTTAAATTTATATTTAAAGTATTTAAATATGAATTTAATTAATGAGAAATTAATTAATAGAGATTAATTAATTAATTTATATTTGATATAAATTAATTAGAAGAAAAGAAATAATTATTTTGGGTTAAGAACTCAAAATTAAGTCACAGGGGCATTTTAGTCATTTCACAGTGTGACACGTGGCACCATGAGATGGTGACACATGACATTACACATAAGCTTGCCAAATGTCTTTTAATCATGTAAGATGATTAAAATTAAGATTAAATATAGGTTTGACACTTGGCACTATGTGATTGGATCACTTAAACCTAGAGCTAATCAAAGGGTGACATGTGGCAAGGGTTTAATGTGTTAACCTAGCTATATAAGTGTTGTTATGAGAAAATAAAACACAACCAGCAGCCACACTCCTTTGTCACGCCATTTTGAAGCTCTCCCTCTCTTCCTCTTCATCTCTCATCAATTCAAAGAGATTAGCCATCAATCTCTTGAATTAAAAATACTAGAAATTGTTTCTAGTGTCCTATTTGCATTTCTAATCTCTTAAAAGGCAGAACTTGAATTTCTAATTAATAGGAAAAAGCTTTAGAAGCTGTTCAAGGGCTGCCATAGGTGTTCTTTGTGTGGATAAGCTAGAGGGACAATATTTGGTGTCCTGAAAACGAATCTCAAAGGCGCAAATACGCTGCAGTGCATTAAGAGGTTAGTGTAATCATTCTTGATTTAATCTAGGGTTCTAAAATTAATCTGATTAATTTTAAAATCTTAAATGGCAAATACAGATCCAAAAACATATTAAAAGAGTCTTAATATGTTGTTTATCATTGAAATCAAATAGCTAAAAATAAATCTTGCATGATGCATGTGACCCTTGTTAGTAGTATGCCCTAGAGCATATCATTTAGTATGTATCTTGTACATATTTTATTAATAAATGGCATTTCCAATTTTCTGTTTATATAATATATTTATGTGTAATAGAAAAGGTCCATTGATATTTTGTTAGAAATATTATTCTTAAGTTGTTAAGAATATGAGTGACAATATTTCTAGCACAAAGTATCATAAATAGGTTCACAATCGAGGATACTTCATAATAAGGACATGACTTATCCAGAAAGATTGTATTCATGTTTGTTCCCAAGTTATTTATATGAGATATAAATAAAATGGAATGGTGAGTCTCATGCCATATAACAAACATGATAGGCACTTATAAATGATAAGTAGGCCGAACCAGTGACACTTATGACAAGCACATGGAGTTTACTCTTGTCAATGTTTTGTCATAAATCATATCGATGCATATAATCTTTAGACTGAGATAGCACAGTTATCTTGTATATAGGTAGTTTGAGTTTGATACTGCTTTCATACTTGTACTGTGTATGGGTATATGGGCATGTGTTGGCTCCTACTAGTTATATATGGAGGTAGGTGTTGATCAAGATGGAATCTGTTCCTCTAAGTAAATAGAGATAAAATCCTATGTTCATTTAATTGTTCTTGATGTTTCAAGTTCCTGGCCAGGACAGATAGATTTATTAAGAAAAGAGTTTCTGATGAGAAAATCTTTTTAATCAAGAACTGGAATTAAAAGAGAACATAATATTCATAGCAAATGGAGTTTGACATAAACCATGACTCCAGCTTGAGTTGGGATTTTGTAACAGAGATATTCTAGTGCATGGTAACATATGATTTTAGGTTCATTTAAGGTAAACCTTATTACTAATTGGGTGGCCATGGCATGCTATGCTAGGTGTTAACCATGGTCTATGAGGTGCATAAAATGATTTAGAGAAATCATTTATGGTAAGAAAGAGTTCTGATGATATTAAGAGTTGATATCATGTCTCATTGCCAATTAGTGATGAGCCTAGTAAGTCACACACATACACAAGTTATCACCTATTTAAATATGATTTAATTAATTAATTAAAGAGTTTAATTGATTAATTAAATAGGTTTGGTTTGCAATTAGATTGCAAAGTCCCTAGCATGACTTGAAACCAAATCTAGATTATTGGATGTATAATATAAGTTAAATTTATATTTAAAGTGTTTAAATATGAATTTAATATATGAGAAATTAATTAATAGAGATTAATTAATTAATTTATATTTGATATAAATTAATTAGAAGAAAAAAATAATTATTTTGGGTTAAGAACTCAAAATTAAGACACAGGGGCATTTTGGTTATTTTGCAGTGTGACACGTGGCACCATGAGATGGTGACACATGGCATAACACATAAGCTTGCCAAATGTTTTTTTTTTTATCATGTAAGATGATTAAAATCAAGATTAAATATAGGTTTGACACTTGGCACAATGTGATTGGGTCACTTAAACCTAGAGCTAATCAAAGGGTGACATGTGGCAAGGGTTTAATGTGTTAACCTAGCTATTTAAGTGTTGTTATGAGAAAATAAAACACAACCAGCAGCCTCTCCTCTCCTTTGTCACGCCACTTTGAGGGTTTTTATCTCTTCTTCTTCATCTCTTATCAATTCAAAGAGATTAGCCATCAATCTCTTGAATTAAGAACACTAGAAATTGTTTCTAGTGTCACATTTATCTTTAATCTCTTAAAAGGCGTAACTTGATTTTCTAATTAATAGAAAAAGCTTTAGAAGCTATTCAAGGGCTGCCATAGGTGTTCTTGGTGTGGACAAGCTAGAGGGACAACATCCGTGTCACGAAGACGAATCTCAAAGCGCAGACATTGCGATTGCATCAAGAGGTTAGTGTAATCGTTCTTGATTTAATCTAGGGTTCTAAAATTAATCTGATTAATTTTAAAAACTTAAATGGCAAATACAGATCCAAAAACATATTAAAAGAGTTTTAATATGTTGTTTATCATTGAAATCAAATAGATAAAAATAAATCTTGCATGATGCATGTGACCCTAGGTGAAAATTTTTGAATTCAATGGTATAAACTTGTGCTTTTCACGCTTCCATTCCTTCAATTGGTATCAGAGCCACTATATTTGCCATTTAGATTGTTGATTATATGATTTAATTGTGTGTTTGATCATGAGATCAAAAGTTCATTGCTGGTTTCAAAGCAAGTTGGCGGCATACTTGAAAAAATACCATCAATGGTGCGCATGGTTTGGCTTCCATGGGTGGTTTAAGGTTTGGCTTTTAATTCTGCAATTGTTGTATGATCTAAGGCCTATTATTTGACTAATTAAAGTGTTTAATTAGTAGTTTTTATCACACAATTAAATTATGATTCAAATCAGAATTTTAAAAGTTGTTTGAATGTGATTCAAATCTGAATTTTTAAAGTTGTTTGAATCATATTTAAATCTGATTTTTTAAAATTGATTGAATAAAATTCAAATCTAATTTTTTAAAAAATGTTTGAATGTGATTCAAATCTGATTTTTTAAAAAATGTTTGAATGTGATTCAAATCTAAATTTTTGAAGTTGTTTGAATGTGATTAATGTCCAAATGGCACAGTAAAGGCAGTTTTATACCTATCTGCTTCGGCTATCTGGATTTGCCAGTATCCAGACTTCATATCGAACTTTGAAAAGATTTGGGCCTCAAAGAGTCTATTTAATAGATCTCTTTTATTAGGCAATGGATACCTGATCCATCTTAGGGCCTTATTTAAAGGCTTATAATTGTTGACTAGTCTTGGAACTCCTCTTTCTAGTTCAGCAGCATTTTCAACATAAAACGCTGGACAGCTCCATGGGCTTTGACTTTTTCTAATTAGCCCTTTTGACTCGAGGTCAGCAATTTCCTTTTTACAGATCTCCAAATGTCTTGGACCCATGGCAATGGGCCGGGCCTTAGTAGGTATATCTGTTTCATCAAAATTGGGCTCATATGGTAGATTAACCACATGACTCTTTCTATCCCAGAAGGCATTGGGTACTTCTGCACAGATGCTATTAGCCATCTCATTTTGAAGTTGTTTTATTTTTTCTTGTAACAAAGGTTCATTAACCTTTTCGGTTATTATTTTGTAATCTATTTCTCTTTTAAGAGAATAAATAAATTTTTCTTTATTTTTGATGTTACTGTTAAGCACATCAATTTCTCTTTCAATGGGTAAAGAGATAAACTCAAAAATAATCTCTCTTCCATCTATTTCTGTTGTTATTCCCTTTTCAGTAATTGACTTAATTGGGTATAACATGTGAAGGAATGGGTTTCCTAGGATTACTGGATGAGACAATCCTTTTACCATTATAAATGGTATTTCGAAACATACTCCTTGATTACAAACTACCGTATCAGATAATTTGTATTTGATGTTCATTTTAAAACTATCTGTTTCAGATGCAATTCTTCTCTGATTTTAGAGAAGTATTTTGAGGGTACTAGACCTTCATCTATACAGCATAAATCTGCACCTGAGTCTATTAAGGCAATAGTACTAAATAAGTATTCCTTTTGAACAATGATTGTGACTTTAGTATGCCATTTATGAGTGATTACTCTATCTATACGATTGACATACTTAAGACTGTTTATTTCTACTGGTTCTTGTTCCTCTTTTTCTTCTGTTGTTTCCACTATTAAGGGAAATTCTTGTTTTGCTTCTAGTAAGACTATCTTTTCTTTTAGAAATTGTATTTCGAATTTAATCGAGTTTACTTCTTGTCTTAATTCTTTTAGAGTTGGTTCTCTTGGCATTTTAGCCTTCTTCATTCTTTCCATAACTTCTTTAAGTTCATATGGATTTGTTCTTTCTTCTATTTTTCTTTCTAAAGTACTTTTATCCTTGACTAAGTTTAAATATTCTTCCAATTTTTCTCTTTTTTCTCCTTGATCTTCTATCTTATCTATAAGATCTAACATCAAGTTTTGCTCTTTTGTTAAGACACATAAACCATTTAAGGTACAGAGTGCTTTGTAATGATCACATTTTCCATCACAGATTTTCTCTTGTTCTGGTTCTAACTCAGTAGAAGATTCCTCAGAAGTATAGTCTAGCGCATTGACTTCTAAATCTTTTTCTGAATCAGACTCATTTAAGAGAATTTTAATTAATGAATCTTTAAGATTATCATTAATTTCTAAAGCTTGAATTTGTTGTTTAACTCTACACTTATTAGCGTAGTAACCAGTTTTTCCACATTTGTAACAGACTACATTAGTCTCTTTTGTTACTCTTTTCTTCCTTTTAGAAGATGTTCCAGGTTTACTTTTAACAGGTTTTTTATACCGTTTTTCCTAAAAGAGACTAATGTAGTCTGTTACAAATGTGGAAAAACTGGTCACTACGCTAATAAGTGTAGAGTTAAACAACAAATTCAAGCTTTAGAAATTAATGATAATCTTAAAGATTCATTAATTAAAATTCTCTTAAATGAGTCTGATTCAGAAAAAGATTTAGAAGTCAATGCGCTAGACTCTGCTTCGAGGAATCTTCTCTTCGAGTTAGAAACTGAACAAGAGAAAATCTGTGATGGAAAATGTGATCATTACAAAGCACTCTGTACCTTAAATGGTTTATGTGTCTTAACAAAAGAGCAAAACTTGATGTTAGATCTTATAGATAAGATAGAAGATCAAGGAGAAAAAAGAGAAAAATTGGAAGAATATTTAAACTTAGTCAAGGATAAAAGTCCTTTAGAAAGAAAAATAGAAGAAAGAACAAATCCATATGAACTTAAAGAAGTTATGGAAAGAATGAAGAAGGCTAAAATGCCAAGAGAACCAACTCTAAAAGAATTAAGACAAGAAGTAAACTCGATTAAATTCGAAATACAATTTCTAAAAGAAAAGATAGTCTTACTAGAAGCAAACAAGAATTTCCTTAATAGTGGAAACAATGTAAGAAAAAGAGGAACAAGAACCATGAGAAATAACGATCTTAAGTATGTCAATCGTATAGATAGAGTAATCACTCATAAATGGCATACTAAAGTCACAATCATTGTTCAAAAGGAATACTTATTTAGTACTATTGCCTTAATAGACTCAGGTGCAGATTTATGCTGTATAGATGAAGGTCTAGTACCCTCAAAATACTTCTCTAAAACTGTAGAAGAATTGCATACAGCAGATAGATCTAAAATGAACATCAAATACAAATTATCTGATACGGTAGTTTGTAATCAAGGAGTATGTTTCGAAATACCATTTATAATGGTAAAAGGATTGTCTCATCCAGTAATCCTAGGAAACCCATTCCTTCACATGTTATACCCAATTAAGTCAATTACTGAAAAGGGAATAACAACAGAAATAGATGGAAGAGAGATTATTTTTGAGTTTATCTCTTTACCCATTGAAAGAGAAATTGATGTGCTTAACAGTAACATCAAAAATAAAGAAAAATTTATTTATTCTCTTAAAAGAGAAATAGATTACAAAACAATAACCAAAAGGGTTAATGAACCTTTGTTACAAGAAAAAATAAAACAACTTCAAAATGAGATGGCTAATAGCATCTGTGCAGAAGTACCCAATGCCTTCTGGGATAGAAAGAGTCATGTGGTTAATCTACCATATGAGCCCAATTTTGATGAAACAGATATACCTACTAAGGCCCGGCCCATTGCCATGGGTCCAAGACATTTGGAGATCTGTAAAAAGGAAATTGCTGACCTCGAGTCAAAAGGGCTAATTAGAAAAAGTCAAAGCCCATGGAGCTGTCTAGCGTTTTATGTTGAAAATGCTGCTGAACTAGAAAGAGGAGTTCCAAGACTAGTCATCAATTATAAGCCTTTAAATAAGGCCCTAAGATGGATCAGGTATCCATTGCCTAATAAAAGAGATCTATTAAATAGACTCTTTGAGGCCCAAATCTTTTCAAAGTTCGATATAAAGTCTGGATACTGGCAAATCCAGATAGCCAGCGTATAGGTATAAAGCGCTTTATCATGCCATTTGGACATTACGAATGGAACGTAATGCCCTTTGGGCTTAAAAATGCCCCATCAGAATTTCAAAAAATTATGAATGAAATATTTAATGCTTATTCAGCATTTTCGATTGTTTACATTGATGATGTCCTTATTTTCTCCAGGACAATTGATCAACATTTCAAACACTTAAATGTGTTTATGAAAATTGTCAAAAGAAATGGCTTGGTAGTCTCAGCCAGAAAGATTAAACTCTTTCAGACTAATATTAGATTTTTAGGCCACAATATAAAACAAGGATCAATTATTCCTATTGATCGAGCCATAGAATTCGCCAGTAAATTTCCTGATGAAATAAAAGACAAAACCCAACTTCAAAGGTTTTTAGGAAGCCTTAACTATGTCTCAGACTTCTATAAAGACCTGGCCCATGATGCAAAGCCTTTATTTCAAAGACTCAGAAAAAACCCAAGCCCATGGACCAAAGAACATACCTTGTCCGTAAAACGGATAAAACAAAGGGTTAAGACCCTTCCCTGTCTGGCAATACCTAATCCGTCTGCCTTAAAGGTAGTGGAAACTGACGCATCTGACATCGGGTACGGAGGCATCTTAAAACAAAAGTTAGATGACAAAGAAACCCTAGTTAGATTTACCAGTGGTATTTGGACAGGACCTAGAGTTAATTACTCTACGGTTAAAAAAGAGATCTTATCTATAGTTCTCTGTGTACAAAAGTTCGAATCTGATTTATTGAATCAGAAATTCCTTATAAGGGTTGACTGTAAAAGTGCAAAAGAAATATTACTGAAAGATGTTAAAAACATCGCATCTAAACAGATATTTGCAAGATGGCAGGCTATTTTGTCTGTATTTGATTTTGATATTGAGTTTATTAAAGGAGAAACTAACTCACTGCCTGATTTCTGGGCCATATATGGGCTGAGCTATCTATTCTTCAGTTCTATGGATTCCAATAGAGCTGAATCTGTCTAGGTCTATTCCTGATAAGGATGTCCTAGGCCTTATAGGTTCTGAAACTACAGTTCTTCTTGAAAACGAGTTTCTGGACCTTGATCTAGCAAAGGATATTGCTACAGTTCCATTGTTTGTTTCAATAATGGACTCCACATCTTCATTTTCTTCCTTTTTAGGAGGAATGGCTTCTTCTAAAATCCAATTGTCAGGTAAATTAACCTGTTCCCATGCAATTGATTTAGGGACCACTAGGTTTCCTTTCTGCAAGTCTGTGACAAAGAAAGTGGTGGTTCCTTTTGGGGTTATTAATCTGGTGGTGTCTTCCCTAAGGTTAGGGACTACAGTATTCATAGCTTTGTAATGAATCCTATAAATAAGGATAATGTTCTTAGATCCTGGCAACATATTGTATCCTTGAGTTTGTATGTCTAAGGATAAGGCTTGCATAATGTTTGGATCTTCAATTGAAATTGTAAAATTGGGATAGCACGAAAAATATATCGGGCCATCACAAAGGGATGATTCTATAATTCCTAATAAGGAATCATTAAAGTCCTTGTGTCTTTTATCTCTGACACAGACTAAGGCTGAGGTATTTAAGCCTAATCTAGTTGCAGGTTTTAAGGCAACTTGTATCATTCCTATGTGTAGGAATTGATAGGTCTTCTGATGCTCTTTTAAGAGTTCTTTTGAAAACAAACTCCTCGAACTTAATCCTTCATGGATAGGAGTGGCTTGTTCTACGGTTTTAACTATGTAATCTGACCTAAGCTTAAAACTATTAGTAGACTTATATATTAATTTTGATGAAATAGGAGGTAGGTTCCAATTATTTAATTCGTTATCTATATTAGATACTAATAATATTTCTTTATTTTTATTTTTTGATTTTTCGTTTTCCTCGGACTCAAATCTAGCGCTTCTAGAGCTACCAGGTAAGCGAGAGAATAATTTGTCCATAGGTTCTAGATCACTGTCAACGACTTACTCCAAATGCCTAAAACGCCTGACTGCGGCTAAACGGTGTGGATCTGCGACTTGGGGTTTCACTAGAACTTTTGACCAAACTGTTCACTAACTTGGCTCTGATACCAATGAATATGCCGGACACTTCGACGCAAGGATCGCTTTTAATTTTTTCTTTTTAAACAGAAAATTAATAATCCTATAATGACAGCTAGACAAATAACTCCTAATATTATTTCTAAATTACTTTTAGACACTCTAGACCCTTTATGAGCTTGATTATATTCAAATCTGTTCCTATAGACTGGACTTTCAGGATTATACATACAATACTATTTCAGTAGTACGTGGCGTTGTGGCTACAGGTCGCTCTACCTTCCACCAATGAAGGGCTTAAGCAGTTAGTAGTTTCCAGCCTATATACCACTTACTTGCTTAGAAGAAGAAGAGTCTTAAAAATTATTTCTACTAAGTAAAATATCTAAAAATCTAATTATAATATTAAACAAATTTAACAAACGTTGATGCTCTCTACAATCACACCATTCATTATGAGTTTCGACATGATAATTATATAAATCAGTACCGTTCTCAACTAATGCTTGTCTAAACAGTTCTACTTCACTTCTATTAGTCAAATCAAGAGTACGTAAATAAAATAAAAGACGATTAATATATGTGGACATAAATAGTAAACATGAACAGTTTCTGATGTACAGGATCCCTTTAAGGGCAAGTACAGAGCATACTTAAACAGTGATGATGCTTACAGTGCTTCCAATAAAACAAATTATTAAACAGTAATATGAATAGTAATACTTACAGCGCTATTCCAACCAGTAGGCTTAATGGATGATACAGGGATGCTTGCCGAGGGTGGAGGTGAATAGTATACCTTGTAATCAAACTTACCGGATGGTTGACCAAGCAGATCCACAATGTCACGGAACTTAGCTTCAGATTCTTTGTTTAGTTTTTAGCTTGATCTATTAAAACATCTATTTCATTTCCAACTTTGTTTAAAGCAGATTCAAGAGAAGAAATTGAAGAAATACTCATATATTTTATTGATATATGAAAACAGTATACTCAAGAACACTTTGAACAAAACAGTAGCAAAGCAGAGAAAACAAATTGAGAGAAAAGCACACTCTTTTTACAACTTATTGCCTAAGATACATTCTGCTTCATAAGCAAGTCGGGAGGCCTTCTTATACAAGTTAGAAGGAATCTTAGAACGTTATGGCATGCGTCACTTTAAGTGGCAGACAAGATAAGGTGGAGTTGGCAGAAGCTACTTTAATAGCTGGCAGGAATCTTTTGACTTCTTTACAGCGCATATGGGTCCTGGCTGTCTTCCCAGTATTGGACTTCCATGTCATCGTCGCTGTCGCTGTCGTCCTTTTGATGCGACTTAGAGCACTCCGCAGCATCTTTTTCTTTTGAGGTGGATGCTTTTGAGCTGGCTTCTTTGTCGTCTTCTTGAAGTGCGCTAAAAAGCTGTCGGCGCAATTCTTCTTTTGGGACAGACTTGAGTAGGTCCTTGAAAAGATCTGACAGACCTGAAGAGACTGATGGACTTGGCAGTGATGGCTTTTTAGCCAGAGTGATAAGTCCTTTAGCAGAATAGATAGAGGGTGGTTCGAAAAAGTCACACTTATCCCACCATTTGATTAGGACTCTTCTGGTTAACCAGGGTACGTGTTCGGTTGAGAATTCACCGAATCTTTTCATTTTCTTTTTTGAGATAATATAATCCCATCTGTCTATCCATGGAATTTTGTAGAGGATGGTAAATAGTAATCTTGAATCCTTTAAGGATTTGTTTGAATCGGTAAACTGCTCATAAACAGTTCGAACCTTATTAGGTAAAGCAATGGGATATAATCCCCAGTTAAAAAACCATTCATAGAACCATGAGGGAAATTCCCATGATTCTTTGTCTAACTGGAACTGTATGAACCAGCAAAACTTTCTCTGCCTATTTTCATAAATTAAGGCACCAGTCCAGGCAATCATGTAATCAAAATAATTAAAGTACCTGGGTTTACCGAAATTCAACTCCTTTTGTTTAAAGAGTGAATCTCCCCATTCATCGTTGGATATAATCCTTTTGATGATGAACTTGCTGAAAGCCCACTCATTAGCGGACCTTTCTATTGGTGAGAAGACCACTGAATCGGTCTCTGCTAGGATAGCTTGATAATAAGTATAATCCTTTGGTAAATAAGGATTTACTGTGTGATGTTCTGTGTAAAAACTTGCTGCCTCATAAGGCTTCAGATCCTTGTGTTTCCTGTCCATAGGCATAAGGAAACAGTAGCTAACAGGAATGTAGGGGTAAATAACCTCTTTGGCATTATTTGCCTCTGCCTATTTTCATAAATTAAGGCACCAGTCCAGGCAATCATGTAATCAAAATAATTAAAGTACCTGGGTTTACCGAAATTCAACTCCTTTTGTTTAAAGAGTGAATCTCCCCATTCATCGTAGGATATAATCCTTTTGATGATGAACTTGCTGAAAGCCCACTCATTAGCGGACCTTTCTGTTGGTGAGAAGACCACTGAATCGGTCTCTGCTAGGATAGCTTGATAATAAGTATAATCCTTTGGTAAATAAGGATTTACTGTGTGATGTTTTGTGTAAAAACTTGCTGCCTCATAAGGCTTCAGATCCTTGTGTTTCCTGTCCATAGGCATAAGGAAACAAAGAGCTACAGGAATGTAGGGTAAATAACCTCTTTGGCATTATTTGCTTCACATCGATTTCATAAGCGTCGTTTCCGAGTTTGTCCATCATTTTAGACGGTGGTGGAGATACCTCGTGTGTCCGCTTTGACGAGTTATCGAGGCCTTTGAACTCATGTCCTGTAAGAAATTCACGTGTCAAGAAATCAAATGAGTTAGTTTCTCCTTTAATAAACTCAATATCAAAATCAAATACTGCACAAAATAGCCTGCCATCTTGCAAATATTCTGCTTAGATGCGATGTTTTTAACATCTTTCAGTAATATTTCTTTTGCACTTTTACAGTCAACCCTTATAAGGAATTTCTGATTCAATAAATCAGATTCGAACTTTTGTACACAGAGAACTATAGATAAGATCTCTTTTTTAACCGTAGAGTAATTAACTCTAGGTCCTGTCCAAATACCACTGGTAAATCTGACTAGGGTTTCTTTGTCATCTAACTTTTGTTTTAATATGCCTGCATCTGATGTCGATGCGTCGCTTTCACTACCTTTAAGGCGCATTTGATTAGGTATTGCTGCATGGGAAGGGTCTTAACCCTTTGTTTTATCCGTTTTACGGACAAGGTATGTTCTTTGGTCCATGGGCTTGGGTTTTTTCTGAGTCTTTGAAATAAAGGCTTTGCATCATGGGCCAGGTCTTTATAGAAGTCTGAGACATAGTTAAGGCTTCATAAAAACCTTTGAAGTTGGGTTTTGTCTTTTATTTCATCAGGAAATTTACTGGCGAATTCTATGGCTCGATCAATAGGAATAATTGATCCTTGTTTTATATTGTGGCCTAAAAATCTAATATTAGTCTGAAAGAGTTTAATCTTTCTGGCTGAGACTACCAAGCCATTTCTTTTGACAATTTTCATAAACACATTTAAGTGTTTGAAATGTTGATCAATTGTCCTGGAGAAAATAAGGACATCATCAATGTAAACAATCGAAAATGCTGAATAAGCATTAAATATTTCATTCATAATTTTTTGAAATTCTGATGGGGCATTTTTAAGCCCAAAGGGCATTACGTTCCATTCGTAATGTCCAAATGGCACAGTAAAGGCAGTTTTATACCTATCTGCTTCGGCTATCTGGATTTGCCAGTATCCAGACTTTATATCGAACTTTGAAAAGATTTGGGCCTCAAAGAGTCTATTTAATAGATCTCTTTTATTAGGCAATGGATACCTGATCCATCTTAGGGCCTTATTTAAAGGCTTATAATTGATGACTAGTCTTGGAACTCCTCTTTCTAGTTCAGCAGCATTTTCAACATAAAACGCTGGACAGCTCCATGGGCTTTGACTTTTTCTAATTAGCCCTTTTGACTCGAGGTCAGCAATTTCCTTTTTACAGATCTCCAAATGTCTTGGACCCATGGCAATGGGCCGGGCCTTAGTAGGTATATATGTTTCATCAAAATTGGGCTCATATGGTAGATTAACCACATGACTCTTTCTATCCCAGAAGGCATTGGGTACTTCTGCACAGATGCTATTAGCCATCTCATTTTGAAGTTGTTTTATTTTTTCTTGTAACAAAGGTTCATTAACCCTTTTGGTTATTGTTTTGTAATCTATTTCTCTTTTAAGAGAATAAATAAATTTTTCTTTATTTTTTATGTTACTGTTAAGCACATCAATTTCTATTTCAATGGGTAAAGAGATAAACTCAAAAATAATCTCTCTTCCATTTTCTGTTGTTATTCCCTTTTCAGTAATTGACTTAATTGGGTATAACATGTGAAGGAATGGGTTTCCTAGGATTACTGGATGAGACAATCCTTTTACCATTATAAATGGTATTTCGAAACATACTCCTTGATTACAAACTACCGTATCAGATAATTTGTATTTGATGTTCATTTTAGAACTATCTGCTGTATGCAATTCTTCTACAGTTTTAGAGAAGTATTTTGAGGGTACTAGACCTTCATCTATACAGCATAAATCTGCACCTGAGTCTATTAAGGCAATAGTACTAAATAAGTATTCCTTTTGAACAATGATTGTGACTTTAGTATGCCATTTATGAGTGATTACTCTATCTATACGATTGACATACTTAAGACTGTTTATTTCTACTGGTTCTTGTTCCTCTTTTTCTTCTGTTGTTTCCACTATTAAGGGAAATTCTTGTTTTGCTTCTAGTAAGACTATCTTTTCTTTTAGAAATTGTATTTCGAATTTAATCGAGTTTACTTCTTGTCTTAATTCTTTTAGAGTTGGTTCTCTTGGCATTTTAGCCTTCTTCATTCTTTCCATAACTTCTTTAAGTTCATATGGATTTGTTCTTTCTTCTATTTTTCTTTCTAAAGGACTTTTATCCTTGACTAAGTTTAAATATTCTTCCAATTTTTCTCTTTTTTCTCCTTGATCTTCTATCTTATCTATAAGATCTAACATCAAGTTTTGCTCTTTTGTTAAGACACATAAACCATTTAAGGTACAGAGTGCTTTGTAATGATCACATTTTCCATCACAGATTTTCTCTTGTTCTGGTTCTAACTCAGTAGAAGATTCCTCAGAAGTATAGTCTAGCGCATTGGCTATAAGATATCTCTGTTACCTTATAAGATATCTTATAAGATATCTCTGTTAATGGTGGATGCACACCTCTTAAGGTTTTTTCCACCTTTGTCCTGGTACCATTTGTATTCTTTTAAGAATTTTTGCTGTTGTTCCGGTTTGAAAGTCATTTGAAACCATTTTTCAAACGGGCTTTCTTCTGTGGTTAGGGCCATAATCCTTTTAGGTTGTTGGGTCCTAACGCTTTCTCTGTCATAACCCATATCTGAGGGTGTTGGGCTTTCTGGCCTTTTAAGGCTTACTGTTTCTTTTGGGCTAGAAGTTGTACAATTTCAATTGGAGATCCAAACATTATGCAAGCCTTATCCTTAGACATACAAACTCAAGGATACAATATGTTGCCAGGATCTAAGAACATTATCCTTATTTATAGGATTCATTACAAAGCTATGAATACTGTAGTCCCTAACCTTAGGGAAGACACCACCAGATTAATAACCCCAAAAGGAACCACCACTTTCTTTGTCACAGACTTGCAGAAAGGAAACCTAGTGGTCCCTAAATCAATTGCATGGGAACAGGTTAATTTACCTGACAATTGGATTTTAGAAGAAGCCATTCCTCCTAAAAAGGAAGAAAATGAAGATGTGGAGTCCATTATTGAAACAAACAATGGAACTGTAGCAATATCCTTTGCTAGATCAAGGTCCAGAAACTCGTTTTCAGGAAGAACTGTAGTTTCAGAACCTATAAGGCCTAGGACATCCTTATCAGGAATAGACCTAGACAGATTCAGCTCTATTGGAATCCATAGAACTGAAGAACAGATAGCTCAGCCCATATATGGCCCAGAAAGACTACTTCTGACGCTAATTCACCAAAGGTATACTGATTGTAAGGTAGGGTACCATCATGTTTATCCCTAATTTGTTTTTTGACTCGTTCAGCAAATAACGAGGGTAATCCAGAAAGAAATTTTTCTTTCCAGAAATCATATTGATTGTCTTCCCTAATGAAAATAAGGGAAAAGAAGGTATCTTTATACCATTTGAAATGAGATAGATCGGGACATCTTAGATTCATTAGTTGTTCCTAGGATCTATCTAGGTACATACTCATAGTTCCTACAAAGTGTAATCCTATTGTACACAATAAGGTGTATACACAGTCATAAAGTGACGCATGCCATGACGTTCTAAGATTCCTTCTAACTTGTATAAGAAGGCCTCCCGACTTGCTTATGAAGCAGAATGTATCTTAGGCAATAAGTTGTAAAAAGAGTGTGCTTTTCTGTCAATTTGTTTTCTCTGCTTTGCTACTGTTTTGTTCAAAGTGTTCTTGAGTATACTGTTTTCATATATCAATAAAATATATGAGTATTTCTTCAATTTCTTCTCTTGAATCTGCTTTAAACAAAGTTGGAAATGAAATAGATGTTTTAATAGATCAAGCTAAAAAACTAAACAAAGAATCTGAAGCTAAGTTCCGTGACATTGTGGATCTGCTTGGTCAACCATCCGGTAAGTTTGATTACAAGGTATACTATTCACCTCCACCCTCAGCAAGCATCCCTGTATCATCCATTAAGCCTACTGGTTGGAATAGCACTGTAAGTATTACTATTCATATTACTGTTTAATAATTTGTTTTATTCGAAGCACTGTAAGCATCATCACTGTTTAAGTATGCTCTGTACTTGCCCTTAAAGGGATCCTGTACATCAGAAACTATTCATGTTTACTATTTATGTCCACATATATTAATCGTCTTTTATTTTATTTACGTACTCTTGATTTGACTAATAGAAGTGAAGTAGAACTGTTTAGACAAGCATTAGTTGAGAACGGTACTGATTTATATAATTATCATGTCGAAACTCATAATGAATGGTGTGATTGTAGAGAGCATCAACGTTTGTTAAATTTGTTTAATATTATAATTAGATTTTTAGATATTTTACTTAGTAGAAATAATTTTTAAGACTCTTCTTCTTCTAAGCAAGTAAGTGGTATATAGGCTGGAAACTACTAACTGCTTAAGCCCTTCATTGGTGGAAGGTAGAGTGACCTATAGCCACAACGCCACGTACTACTGAAATAGTATTGTATGTATAATCCTGAAAGTCCAGTCTATAGGAACAGATTTGAATATAATCAAGCTCATAAAGGGTCTAGAGTGTCTAAAAGTAATTTAGAAATAATATTAGGAGTTATTTGTCTAGCTGTCATTATAGGATTATTAATTTTCTGTTTAAAAAGAAAAAATTAAAAGCGATCCTTGCGTCGAAGTGTCCGGCGTATTCATTGGTATCAGAGCCAAGTTAGTGAACAGTTTGGTCAAAAGTTCTAGTGAAACCCCAAGTCGCGTATCCGTCAGCCGTTTAGCCGCAGTCAGGCGTTTTAGGCATTTGGAGTAAGTCGTTGACAGTGATCTAGAACCTATGGACAAATTATTCTCTCGCTTACCTGGTAGCTCTAGAAGCGCTAGATTCGAGTCCGAGGAAAACAAAAAATCAAAAAATAAAAATAAAGAAATATTATTAGTATCTAATATAGATAACGAATTAAATAATTGGAACCTACCTCCTATTTCATCAAAATTAATATATAAGTCTACTAATAGTTTTAAGCTTAGGTCAGATTACATAGTTAAAACCGTAGAACAAGCCACTCCTATCCATGAAGGATTAAGTTCGAGGAGTTTGTTTTCAAAAGAACTCTTAAAAGAGCATCAGAAGACCTATCAATTCCTACACATAGGAATGATACAAGTTGCCTTAAAACCTGCAACTAGATTAGGCTTAATCATATTTAAATCTGATTTTTTAAAATTGATTGAATAAAATTCAGATCTGATTTTTTAAAAAATGTTTGAATGTGATTCAAATCTGATTTTTTAAAAAATGTTTGAATGTGATTCAAATCTGAATTTTTGAAGTTGTTTGAATGTGATTCAAATATGAATTTTTAAATTTGTTTGAATGAGATTCAAATCTGACTTTTTAAATTTATTTGAATCATATTCAAATCTGGATTTTTAAGTTGAATATGAGATATTCAATTTAATTTAAGTATGTATGTTTTATTTAATTGTTAAATAGTGATATGCATGATGGATGATCATGGACTATAAAAGACCAATGTGATTGGATTTATTTCTTTTATGTTTCTTTGGGATTGTAAATTAATTAATTTATTTTAATTTATTTTGGGCATGTATTATTAAGTTTGTAATAATTTTGGGTTGTAATTTCATTTATTTAAGTTCTTGTAAATTCGCCTTGGTATGCCAATGATTACAATGTAATATTGGATTGCAAGAAGTTCAAGGAGGTCAAGAGCATTGGTGGGACTAGTAGGAGGAATTCAAGATCAAGTGTTGATTATGTACTCCTTCTGCAACTCTTGTAAAATGAATGAATGAAATGCACCTAGGAATGCCCTGATTCAATTCTTGGTGGCTCAGAATTGAATCCCTTAGAAAGTCCATGATCATACCATATTTACTGCTTATCCATGAATGCATGAGATGTATGGATATGTATGCAATTATATGATATATGCATGCTGAATGGATAATGTGCAAAGTGAGACCTTAATAGTAATTAGAATGACCATAAAATCTTCCAAACAAATGATTAAGTTGGATATGCTATAATTAAAGTAATTATAACATAGGCCCTCCATTGGGGCAATTATTTTAAGAAATTTTAAATAGTTGCATGAGATGCAATTAATTTAAGAGATTTTCTTAAGAATAATTGTTAAGCATGAGATGTTGTAAATATGTAAATGGTTTGGTGGCCAATATTGGATGTACCTGAAGACATTAAAATTATTTACATAATTACTGGCTCAATGGGATTAACTTAACTAATGCAAGATAAGTCAATAATGCATGTACCTGAGATTTTGAGCATTAGTGGCTAGGTAAAGGATTGAACCTCACATGAGATGTGATGGGCAAGGAGTTGCTCACTTATAGTTTATTGTAATTCCAATAATGGATGTACCTGAGGATGATCAATAGAATTATAAGAATTCAATCACCCACTAGAAATCCATCCAACTAGGATTTCCGTTTTCTACTTTGGAAGTGTAGGATTCGTTAAGTTAGTGGGAGGACCAATTTGATTAAAAGACCATAATCATTTTGGTTAATTACATGATATATTTACTAATTAATCTGGTTATTTTTTGCAGTTAATATTCTGATAAAAATGAACACAAAATAACCACCACCATCAAATATCCTTGCGAGCATACTTGATCACAATAGGTTGACAGGACCAAATCTGTCTGATTGGCTGAGAAATTTGAAGCTTGTCCTGAACCTTGAACATATAGGATATGTTCTAGATTCAAATGTTCCTGGTCCCTTACCTCCAGAGGCCACACAAGAGGAACATGATACTTTGGACAAGTGGAAGGAGCATGATATGAGAGCTAAGTGTTACATGCTTGCTTTCATGAGTAATGAGTTACAGAAGCAACATGAGAACATGCAGAGTGCGAGTGAGATCCTCCTTCACCTACAAGAGTTGTATGGTGAGCAAAGCAGGAATGCTAGGTATGAGATATCTAGACAGCTATTCCGTATGAGGATGTCTGAGGGACAGAATATTGGGGATCATGTCCACAAGATGATTCGGCTGATTGAGCAGTTGGAATATCTTGACTTCAACATGGATTTCCAACTACAGATAGATTTGATCCTTCAGTCCCTTCCTGAGTCTTTTGGGAATTTTGTGACAAATTTCCATATAACTAAACAGGAATGCACCTTAGCTTGTTTACTCAACATGTTGGTTATTGCCCAAAAGAATATGCCAGGCAATAAAGGAAAAGAGGTAGCTTTGGTTGCATCTTCTTCTGCTGGAAAGTCCAACAAGAAGAAGGGCAATAAGAAAAAGAAACCTCAGATTCCTGGTCCTAAGAAAATAACTAAACAGAAAAGGAAGACTAAAGCTGATGAAGGCAAAGGAAAGTGTTTCCACTGCCAACAGGAAAGTGTTTCCATTGCCAATAGGAAAGTGTTTCCATTGCCAGTAAGAAAGTGTTTCCATTACCAGTAAGAAAGTGTTTCCACTGGCCAGAGTATAGCAATCTAAATGAAAGCAATGCCGTGGTGAAAACCAACTCAAGTTCAAAATATATTTGGCACTTAAGGTTATGTCATGTTGCAGAAGATAGGATTACAAAATTGGAGAAAATGGGGATTCTATCCTCATTGGCCTCTCTTGTGAATCTTGCCTTCAGGGTAAAATGACTAGATCACCCTTTGTTGGACAAGGGCTAAGAGCTGAAAATATTTTGGAGCTAATACATAGTGATGTATGTGGTCCATTTAAAGAAATGGCTAGAGGGGGTTTTCATTATTTTATTACCTTTACTGATGATAAATCAAGGTTTGGGTATTTACATTTGATGAAATACAAACAAGAATCTTTTGAAAAGTTCAAAGAATTTAAATCTGAAGTAGAAAATCAAACAGGAAAGAATATTAAAGCTCTTCGATCAGATCGTGGAGGTGAATATATGAGTACTGAATTTGATGAATACTTGAGAGAGCATGGCATTATTTCTCAGCTGACTCCTCCAGGAACGCTACAGTTGAATGGTGTATCTGAAAGGAGAAATCGTACCCTATTGGATATGGTACTTAGTATGATGAGCTATACTGATATGCCAATCTCCTTTTGGGGATTTGCGTTAGAATCAGCTTTGTATATTCTGAATAGGATTCCATCAAAATCAGTTTCTTCCACACCTTATGAGATATGGCATGGAAGAAAACCAAGTCTTAAGCATGTTAAGATTTGGGGTTGTCCAGCTTATATAAAAAAGCTGAACACTGATAAATTGGAGACCAGATCAGAAAAAGGTCGATTTGTTGGATATCCAAAAGATAGTTTTGGATATTATTTTTATTTGCCTACTTCACAAAAGGTTGTGATAAGTAGAGATACCACATTTCTTGAACAACAGTTTGTTCAAGAAGGAGGCAAAGGAAGGCAAATAGAGTTAGAATTGGAGAATTCGACCAACCAATGCATCGGATGGATAAAGATCCATCTAGTCAACCAATACCCGTTGATGAAACATCTCTGACTATTCCTCGTAGAACAACCAGGTATCTCACCCACGGTGAGATATGGTTTTCTTCATGAAGAAAAACAAGAGTTGTCTACTCATGAAGAAGTAGATCATGGAAATGATCCACTTACCTATGAAGAAGCTATATCAGATATAGACTCTTCAAAATGGATTGATGCTATGAAATCCGAGATTGATTCCATGTATAAGAATCAAGTTTGGGATCTTGTTGACCCACCTGAAGGTATTATACCTATAGGGAACAAATGGGTTTTCAAGAAGAAAATTGGTTCTGATGGAAAGGTAGAGACCTATAAAGCAAGGCTAGGAGCGAAAGGGTTTCGCCAAAGGCAAGGAATCGACTATGAGGAGACTTTCTCGCCTGTTGCCATGCCTAAATCAATTAGGATTTTATTAGCAATAGCTGCATACTATGATTATGAGATTTGGCAGATGGATGTCAAAACAGCTTTTCTCAATGGATACATTGAAGAAAACATTTTCATGCAACAACCTAAGGGATTTGAATCCCAAGATGGTTCCAAGGTATGCAAGCTAAAGCGATCCATTTATGGGTTGAAACAAGCTTCGAGGAGTTGGAACATTCATTTTGATGAAGCCATTAAATCCTTTGGTTTTATCAAAAATGAGGATGAGCCATGTGTATATAAGAAGGTTAGTGACAGTGCTATCACTTTCCTTGTCTTATATGTGGATGACATACTGTTGATGGGTAATGACACAGGTATGTTGACGACTATAAAGGTATGGTTGTCAAATACATTCTCCATGAAAGACTTAGGGGAGGCAACCTATATTCTTGGGATTCGCATCTATAGAGATAAAGCGAAAAGAATAATTGGTTTATCCCAAAGTCTATACTTGGAAAAGGTGTTAAAGAGGTTTAACATGCTTGATTCCAAGAGAGGATTGTTACCAGTGAGACATGGTATCCATCTTTCTAAAGAGATGTCTCCAAAGACACCTGAAGAAAGAGATAAGATGGCCAGGATTCCATATGCTTCAGCTATTGGAAGTTTAATGTATGCAATGTTGTGTACTAGGCCGGATATCGCATATGCTGTTAGTTTGACTAGCAGGTATCAATCCAATCCAGGTTTGGAACACTAGATAGCTGTCAAGAATATTCTTAAGTACTTGAGAAGAACTAAGGATTTATTCTTGATTTATGGAGGTGGAGACTTGCAATTGGATGGTTATACTGATTCTGATTTCCAATCAGATATCGATGATAGAAAGTCTACCTCTGGATATGTGTTCATTTGTAATGGAGGTGCGATCGGTTGGAAGAGTTCCAAGCGAGCACGCATTGCAGATTCCACTACAAAGGTGAGTATATTCTTTGCATCGAGATCTTTGTAAAGGAAGCTGTTTGGATAAAGAAGTTCGTGACAGAACTTACAGTAGTTCCTTCCATTGAGTCAGCAGTTTCATTACACTGTGACAACAATGGAGTAGTCATACAGGCTAAGGAACTAAGTTCTCACCCAAAATCCAAACACATAGAAAGGCACTACCACATTATCAGAGATATAGTTGGGCAAGGCGATTTAGCCATGAAGAAAATAGCATCAGCTGAAAATCCAGCTGATCCATTCACTAAGCCTATGTCACAGACTCGGTTAGGCCGACATCTTGAGAAGATAGGTCTAAGATATTGTAATGAATGGCTCTAGTGCTAGTGGGAGATTGTTAGTAGTATGCCCTAGAGCATATCATTTAGTATGTATCTTGTACATATTTTATTAATAAATGGCATTTCCACTTTTCTGTTTATATAATATATTTATGTGTAATAGAAAAGGTCCATTGATATTTTGTTAGAAATATTATTCTTAAGTTGTTAAGAATATGAGTGACAATATTTCTAGCACAAAGTATCATAAATAGGTTCACAATCGAGGATACTTCATAATAAGGACATGACTTATCCAGAAAGATTGTATTCATGTTTGTTCCCAAGTTATTTATATGAGATATAAATAAGATGGAATGGTGAGTCTCATGCCATATAACAAACATGATAGGCACTTATAAATGATAAGTAGGCCGAACCAGTGACACTTATGACAAGCACATGGAGTTTACTCTTGTCAATGTTTTGTCATAAATCATATCAGTGCATATAATCTTTAGACATGAGATAGCACAGTTATCTTGTATATAGGTAGTTTGAGTTTGATACTGCTTTCATACTTGTACTGTGTATAGGTATATGGGCATGTGTTGGCTCCTACTAGTTATATATGGAGGTAGGTGTTGATCAAGATGGAATCAGTTCCTCTAAGTAAATAGAGATAAAATCCTATGTTCATTTAATTGTTCTTGATGTTTCAAGTTCCTGGCCAGGACAGATAGATTTATTAAGAAAAGAGTTTCTGATGAGAAAATCTTTTTAATCAAGAACTGGAATTAAAAGAGAACATAATATTCATAGCAAATGGAGTTTGACATAAACCATGACTCCAGCTTGAGTTGGGATTTTGTAACAGAGAGATTCTAGTGCATGGTAACATATGATTTTAGGTTCATTTAAGGTAAACCTTATTACTAATTGGGTGGCCATGGCATGCTATGCTAGGTGTTAACCATGGTCTATAAGGTGCATAAAATGATTTAGAGAAATCATTTATGGTAAGAAAGAGTTCTGATGATATTAAGAGTTGATATCATGTCTCATTGCCAATTAGTGATGAGCCTAGTAAGTCACACACATGCACAAGTTATCACCTATTTAAATATGATTTAATTAATTAATTAAAGAGTTTAATTGATTAATTAAATAGGTTTGGTTTGCAATTAGATTGCAAAGTCCCTAGCATGACTTGAAACCAAATCTAGATTATCGGATGTATAATATAAGTTAAATTTATATTTAAAGTGTTTAAATATGAATTTAATATATGAAAAATTAATTAATAGAGATTAATTAATTAATTTATATTTGATATAAATTAATTAGAAGAAGAAAATAATTATTTTGGGTTAAGAACTCAAAATTAAGACACAGGGGCATTTTGGTCATTTTACAGTGTGACACGTGGCACCATGAGATGGTGACACGTGGCACCATGAGATGGTGACACATGGCATAACACATAAGCTTGCCACATGTTTTTTTTTAATCATGTAAGATGATTAAAATCAAGATTAAATATAGGTTTGACACGTGGCACAATGTGATTGGGTCACTTAAACCTAGAGCTAATCAAAGGGTGACATGTGGCAAGGGTTTAATGTGTTAACCTAGCTATTTAAGTGTTGTTATGAGAAAATAAAACACAACCAGCAGCCTCTCCTCTCCTTTGTCACGCCACTTTGAGGGTTTTTATCTCTTCTTCTTCATCTCTTATCAATTCAAAGAGATTAGCCATCAATCTCTTGAATTAAGAACACTAGAAATTGTTTCTAGTGTCCTGTTTACATCTTTAATCTCTTAAAAGGCAGAACTTGATTTTCTAATGAATAGAAAAAGCTTTAGAAGCTATTCAAGGGCTGCCATAGGTGTTCTTGGTGTGGACAAGCTAGAGGGACAACATCTGGTGTCCTGAAGATGAATCTCAAAGGCGCAGACACGCTGCAGTGCATCAAGAGGTTAGTGTAATCGTTCTTGATTTAATCTAGGGTTCTAAAATTAATCTGATTAATTTTAAAATCTTAAATGGAAAATACAGATCCAAAAACATATTAAAAGAGTTTTAATATGTTTTTTATCATTGAAATCAAATAGATAAAAATAAATCTTGCATGATGCATGTGACCCTAGGTAAAAATTTTTTGAATTCAATGGTATAAACTTGTGTTTTTCACGCTTCCGTTCCTTCAACCCTAGGTGAAAATTTTTTAATTCAGTAGTATAAACTTGTGTTTTTCACGCTTCCATTCCTTCAATTCGTATCAAAGCCATTATATTTGCCATTTAGATTGTTGATTATATGATTTAATTGTGTGATTTGATCATGAGATGATTGATCCATTACTGGTTGCAATAGATGTGTGGTGACACACATGGTGAAGCCACCATATGTGGCGGCAACAAAGCTTCTTCAAGGTGGCGCAAGGTTTGCTTTTTAATTTACAATTATTGTATGATTTAAAAGCTTATCCTATGTCTAATTAAATTGTTTAATTAGAATTTTAATTACACAATTAAATTATGATTCAAATCAGAATTTTTTAAATTGTTTGAATGTGATTCAAATTTGAATTTTAAAAGTTGTTTGAATGTGATTCAAATCTGAATTTTTAAAGTTGTTTGAATCATATTTAAATCTGATTTTTAAAGTTGTTTGAATAATATTCAGATCTAAATTTTAAAAATTGTTTGAAGGTGATTCAAATCTGATTTTTTAAAAATTGTTTGAATGTGATTCAAATCTGAATTTTTAAGTTCGTTTGAATGTGATTCAAATATGAATTTTTAAATTTGTTTGAATGAGATTCAAATCTGAATTTTTAAATTTATTTGAATCATATTCAAATATGGATTTTTAAGTTGAATATGAGATATTCAATTTATTTTAAGTATGTATGTTTTATTTAATTGTTAAATAGTGATATGCATGATGGATGATCCTATACTATAAAAGACCAATGTGATTGGATTTATTTCTTTTATGTTTCTTTGGGATTGTAAATTAATTAATTTATTTTAATTTATTTTGGGCATGTATTATTAAGTTTGTAATAACTTTTGGGTTGTAATTTCATTTATTTAAGTTCTTGTAAATTCGCCTTGGTATGCCAAGGATTACTATATAATATTGGATTGCAAGAAGTTCAAGGAGGTCAAGAGCATTAGTGGGACCAGTGAGAGGAATTCAAGATCAAGTGTTGATTATGTACTCATTCAGCAACTCTTGTAAAATGAATGAATGCAATGCACCTAGGAATGCCCTGATTCAATTCTTGGTGGCTCAGAATTGAATCCCTTAGAAAGTCCATGATCATACCATATTTACTGCTTATCCATGAATGCAAGAGATGTATGGGAATGTATGCAATTATATGATATATGCATGCTAAATGGATAATGTGCAAAGTGAGACCTAAATTGTAATTAGGATGACCATAAAATCTTCCAAACAAATGATTAAGTTGGAAATGCTATAACTAAAGTAATTATAACATAGGCCCTCTATTGGAACAATTATTTTAAGAAATTTTAAATAGTTGCATAAGATGCAATTAATTTAAGAGATTTTTCTTAAGAATAATTATTAAGCATGAGATGTTGTAAATATGTAAATGGTATGGTGGCTAATATTGGATGTACCTGAGGACATTAAAAATATTTGCATAATTACTAGCTCAATGGGATCAACTTAACTAATGCAAGATAAGTCAATAATGGATATACCTGAGATTTTGAGCATTAGGGGCTAGGTAAAGGATTGAACCTCACATGAGATGTGATGGGCAAGGAGTTGCTCACTTATAGTTTATTGTAATTCCAATAATAGATGTACCTGAGGATGTTCAATAGAATTATAAGAATTCAATCACCCACTAGAAATCCATCCAACTAGGATTTCCGTTTTCTACTTTGGAAGTGTAGGATTCATTAAGTTAGTGGGAGGACCAATTTGATTAAAAGACCATAATTATTTTGGTTAATTACTTGATACATTTACTAATTAATCTGGTTATTTTCTGCAATTAATTTTCTGATAATAATGAGCACAGAACAACCACCACAATCCAATATCCTTGCAAGTATACTTGATCGCAATAGGTTGACACGACCTAATCTCTCTGATTGGTTAAGAAATTTGAAACTTATCCTAAACCTTGAACATATAGGATATGTTCTAGATTCAAATGTTCTTGGTCCCTTACCTCCAGAGGCCACTCAAGAGGAACATGAAACTTTGGACAAGTGGAAGGAGCATGATATGAGAGCTAAGTGTTACATGCTTACTTCCATGAGTAATGAGTTACAGAAGCAGCATGAAAACATGCAGAGTGCAAGTGAGATCCTCCTTCACCTATAAGAGTTGTATGATGAGCACAGTAGGAATGCTAGTATGAGATATCTAGGCAGCTATTCCGCATGAAGATGTCTGAGGGACAGAATGTTGGGGATCATGTCCACAAGATGATTCGGTTGATTGAGCAGCTGGAACATCTTGACTTCAACATGGATTTCCAACTACAGATAGATTTGATCCTTCAGTCCCTTCCTAAGTCTTTTGGAAATTTTGTGAGAAATTTTCATATGACTAAACAGGAATGCACCTTAGCTGGTTTACTCAACATACTGGTTATTGCCCAAAAGAATATGCCGGGCAATAAAGGAAAAGAGGTATCTTTGATTACATCTTCTTTTACTGGAAAGTTCAACAAGAAAAAGGGCAATTAGAAAAAGAAACCTCAAGTTCCAAGATCTTCCAAGAAGATAGCCAAACAGAAAAACAAAGATCAAAGTTGACATAGGTAAAGGAAAGTGTTTCCACCACCAGCAGGAAAGTGTTTCCATTTTCCAGAGTATAGCAATCCAAAAGAATGCAATGCCGTGATGAAAATCAACTCAAAATTCAAAATATATTTGGCACTTAAGATTAGGTCATGTTACAAAAGATAGGATTGCAAAATTGGAGAAAATGGGGATTTTATCCTCATTGGGCTCTGAGCCTACTCCAACTTGTGAATCTTGCCTTCAGGGCAAAATGACTAGATCACCCTTTGTTGGACAAGGGCTAAGAGCTGAAAATATTTTGGAGCTAATACATAGTGATGTATGTGGTCCATTTAAAGAAATGGCTAGAGGGGGCTTTCATTATTTTATTACATTTACTGATGATAAATCAAGGTTTGGGTATTTGTATTTGATGAAATACAAACATGAATCCTTTGAAAAGTTCAAAGAATGTAAATTTGAAGTAGAAAATCAAACAGGAAAGAGTATTAAAGCTCTTCGATCAGATCGTAGAGGTGAATATTTGAGTACTGAATTTGATGAATATTTGAGAGAGCACGGCATTGTTTCTCAGCTGACTCCTCCAGGAACGCCACAACTAAATGGTGTATCTGAAAGGAGAAATCATACTTTATTGGATATGGTACGTAGTATGATGAGCTATACTGATATGCCAATCTCCTTTTAGGGATTTGCATTAGAATCAGATTTGTATATTCTGAATAGGATTCCATCAAAATCAGTTTCTTCCACACCTTATGAGATATGACATGAAAGAAAGCCAAGTCTTAAGCATGTTAAGATTTGGGGTTGTCCAACTTATGTCAAAAAGCTGAACACTGATAAATTGGAAACCAGATAAAAAAAAGGTCAATTTGTTGGATATCCAAAAGATAGTTTTGGATATTATTTTTATTTACCTACTTCACAAAAGGTTGTGATAAGTAGAGATGCCACATTTCTTGAATAATAGTTTGTTCAAGAAGGTGGCAAAGGAAGGCAAATAGAGTTGGAATTGGAAAATTCTGACCAACCAACAGATCAGATGGATATAGATCCATCTAGTCAACCTACACCCATTGATAAAACATCTACAGCTGATCCTCGTAGAACAACCAGGGTATCTCACCCACCAGTGAGATATGGTTTCCTTCATGAAGAAGAACAAGAGTTGTCTACTCATGGAGATGATCCACTTGCCTATGAAGAAGCTATATCAGATATAGACTCTTCAAAATGGATTGACGCTATGAAATCCGAAATTGATTCCATATATAAGAATCAAGTTTGGGATCTTGTTGACCCACCTGAAGGTATTGTACCTATAGGAAACAAATGGATTTTCAAGAAGAAAATTGGTTCTGATGGAAAGGTAGAGACTTATAAGGCAAGGCTAGTAGCGAAAGGGTTTCGCCAAAGGCAAGGAATCGATTATGAGGAGACTTTCTCGCCTGTTGCCATGCTTAAATCAATTGGGATTCTATTAGCAATTGCTGCATACTATGATTATGAGATTTGGCAAATGGATGTCAAAACAGCTTTTCTCAATGGATACGTTGAAGAAAACATTTTCATGGAACAACCTTTAACACCTGTAAATAGTACTCACCACTGTAAAAAGAAGTAAGGAAAGGTTTAAAATCCCTTGTAGTGTATTTAATGGGTTATCAGTAGACGAAGTTGATAATTCATTAGGTATACTACGGGATCATGTTATGCCTTATGGAGGGGTAGGGTGTGACATGTTTTAGTGGTATCAGAGCTAGTTTTTAAATTCTGTTTTCACCTGTAATTTGAATATTCTTTCTTCATAGTACAAGTGCTCAATGTCATTGTTTGATGCATACAGTACATTACATTATAAATATGCACTAACGGGAGGAAATTTCCTTGTATTATTTGTTCAGAAGGTCTAAGATCCTTGAATTGACTATGGAAAAGGGTGATCATTCAGTCGATCAATTTATAGAGGCTGAGGTACAAGGGGATGCCCTAGCCCTACACAATGTCAGTGGATCACCGCACCCCTCGATCACATGATTTCTGCTCATTTCGCTCAGCAGATGATTGCAATGTTCCAATAAATGGCTGGTAACGTGCCTACTTAAGTCCCACTGCAGACAATAATGGTACAACCACAGTCTTCTACTAGGCAGTATGAAAAATTGATGAAATATGGGGCTATTGAGTTCAAGGGGATAGTAAATCCTCTAGAGGCAGAACAGTGGTTAGAAAGAATGGATAGGGTATTCAAGAAGCTACATTGTACATAGGAGCACAGATTTGAATATTCAGTGTCTCTGCTATAGGGGGATGCATATGATTGGTGGAAAACCATTCCCCATAGTCTGGTAGAACCTTCAGTGCTAACATGGAATGATTTTCTGCGGGAGTTCAGACAAAAATATGTCCCTGATGCTTATGTGGACCAGAAGCTGCAAGAGTTCCTAAGTTTGAAATAGGGGAGTAGATCGGTAGCTGAATATGAAAGAGAATTTTCCTGCCTGAGCCACTATGCAGTAAGTCTACTTTCTACCAGTAGGGAGAGATGTAAAAGGTTTGAAACCAGCTTGAAGCCTAGTATCAGATTACAAATGGTCGGATTCAAACATAGCAACTTCTCTGAGCTTATATCTCAAGCACTAGAATTAGAAAGAATTGAATCTGAAGTGGCCCCTAAGAAAAAGAAATCAGAGAAGACAGAAAAAGAGGGAAAGTCAGTAGAACAGAGTTCCAGTAGTCCTACTGAAAAGAGGAAGAACCATGGAGGACACAGCAGAAGTGGTAAGAAGTCTGGTAGAGGAAGATATTCAGGACAGAAACCTCCTCTATATGGCCAGCAGAGTTGAAGGAGTTGAAGGTACAGTTGTAAGAACTACTTGAAAAGGGCTTCATCCGCGCTAGCGTGTCACCTTGAGGAGTGCCAGTATTGTTTGTTAAGAAGAAAGATGGCACTCTTCGCTTATGTATTGACTATCGGCAATTGAATAAGGTGACAATAAAGAATAGATATCCATTGCCTCGCATTGATGATTTGTTTGATCAGTTGAAGGGTGCAGCTGTATTTGTCACACCCTATTCCTCGTAAGATGTAACATGCTCCCGTAGTACACTTAATAAATTACCATACTTCGCCTACTGGTAACCCATTAAATATACTACAAGGGATTTTGAAACAATTTCCGTACATTTTTAAATTGGTGGGTAAAATTTTCTCAGATGTTAAAAAAACTTTATTTAAAGTCCAAACATAAATCAAATTTTTAGATATTTAAAAATGTCCACAATTTTTATAAAAATTTCGACAGAGTACTGTCTGTATTTTAAAAAAATAGTTCTTTAAAACCTGAAAATAAAGACACTCCCAATATTTTTCTCAACAACTTCTTCAAATTTCACAATCAATCTCAACCAATTTCTCAAGTCTCAAAATTCAAACCATCCTCATTTCACAAATCAACACAAGCAATTTAATACACAGTTTAAATTAAATCAAACATTAAAATATCTCATTAAGATAACAAAATGAATATTTACATTCATGGGAGTATTAAAAAAAAATTAGCAGTGCAAACTTTATAAATACATAAAATTTCAAGATAACCTCATAATAATTTGTATTTCATTACAATCCAAATTACAATCCAAAAATATGTTACAAAAGAGTTAGTACAACTGCTCAAAGTAAATTTCATACATATAATTACAGAATTACATCAAAAGCTAATGTACAAGGGTATACCTATGATATACCCGAAGATAGTCTCACTATGTCTTTTCAGAAATCTTGCTCAGCTACTTTATTATGCCTTTCACCTGCAACAGCATACAAAGCTATCGCTGAATGGTGAACTCAGTGGTGCACAAACTAATAAATTAAAACTTAATACAAATTATTCTTAACAATTCATAATGAATAAAAATTTAAAATTTCTAAATTCTTCAAAGTCCATGACATTCAAAAATCATTATTTTCATTCATGCAAATTATTCATTTGAATAATATTTTGATCAATTAATAACTATTTATTTATATTTCTTTTAAATTCTGAAACAATACAAAAATATTTTGAATCACTAACAAATTATTTATTTCAATCACAATTTATCAAATTATGCATAATTTAAAGGGCGTTGCCAACAATTCACACAGTTGATCCTATGACCCAAAATTCAAATAGATGCCGTGTTGTACACCACGACATTTCACATTCTCCCAATAACAAAGGCTAAAAGGGAGAAACAAAGACTAGCTAGTATATATGAGTACTCATTCAAATTCTTCCCTAACTAGCAAGCCAAAGAGGAAGTTACTTGCCCCATTTAGTGGGGCAGATATCTCACTAGGCAAGCAAATGAGAATTCACAACAAATATTGCCATGTCAACTATGGTTTCAAATCATATTCAAAACAATTTCTATTTACAAAGTGTTTACAAATCATCAACATATTTAATCATCATAAATTCATGCTCAAGGTTGGCAACACATCAAACTTAAAATTTACAATCCTCAAAACAATGCAATAAATCCTTAAATGCATAAGAAAATTTATATTCAAATTATACAATTTCATTCAATAATTTAAAATTCTCAACACAACAAAAATCATAAATCATGCCATAAATTTATTTCAAATCAATTTGGAATTGAAAAATAACAAAAGAGTTAGTTGTGCACAAACCTTAAGCGAGTCGCCTCTTGGCCTTGACTCGATTCCTCGGGTTCTTTTCCACTGTTCTTTACCACTGAAACACACAGTTTCATAGTGTTTTAGTATCATAGCTTATTATAAATCCAAAATAAATTCAAATTCACTTTTATCTAGCTTATATATGCTAAACTTGACGTTCTTCAAAATTTGTGTTTTGGGGTTACTATTTACTATACTATTCAAGTCAATTTGTTGACTTTCTAAGGCATAATAGGTATGGAAATTCCAACTTCACCCACATACCACATTTTGGTCACTAAATTTGTTGGTTTTGGTTGTTTTCTCAAATTCTAAGTCTTCTAGGTAAATTTGCAAATTTTCAGTTTTGGTGTCCTAAGTTGCATTGTTCCATTGGTCACTTTACTGTTAGAATTTGGCAAAACTTTCTTCATAGAAAATGTTCCTTATTATCTTAAGTTTATTCTCATTTTTGAATCACTTCAATTGGAGTTTTGTAGCTCAAGTTATAGCCATTTGAACCATGGCTACCGGATTAGACTTAACCCTGATTTCTGGGCAATTTTTGGTTCTGGCAGTTTTAGGTCAACAAATTTGGGTGGCCAAATGACTTGGTTAGTGGCATAATTTGGATTCGTGTTCCTCATGAAAGTTTTAGGTCTATATCTCATCTGTCCACTGGTAATATTTCAGGTCATTTAGACCAGCCTAGCTCAAGTTATGTCCAAATGAACAAACACTATTCATTTGGTCAGTTTGTACAGGGCAGACTGAGATTTTCCAAGTTTGGTCAATTTGTTCACAAGGTTTTGGTCACTTTTTAGGCATGCTTCCTGAATGAAAATTGTGTCATTTAGTGTCTATTTTCATTCTCAATTGGTCTCATACCAATTGGACTTGTAAATTTTCATTTTTGGTCCTTCAAAGGGACCTTGGTCTTGCTGCCAGTAGCATGACCACACTCAATCCGAATTTGATCTCAACTCCAACACTTCCAACACACTTCATTTGGTCACCATTGACCATTTCCCACTTCAAACTAGGTCAAATATATCATTTACCAAATTTTCACATTTTTGTCTCTAAACCCTAAGGGTCCAAAACCCTAATTCACAAATTCTTGCATTTAACCAATTCAATGCATATCAATCTCATTACCACATCCATACAAGCTTGCTTAACATATTAAATTCAATCAAACCAGGCAAATACACCTCCACAACATGCTGGCCGTCCCTCAACAATTTATTTCATTTCATTTTAAGTTTATTTCTAAGTTAATCAAGCTATAAACACAACTAATAAACTAATTTTGTAACTTAAATCAGTAACCTCAATCTTTGATGTCCAATTCTTCAATTCTCTTCTTTTTTATTTTTCTTTGCTCTTTCAATCTTCTTCTTAGGTTAAGGTAACAAGCTTTAATAGGGTGTTTGTGGAAAATATTTAAGTTAAGTGAGGAAATTCAAGCTTGATTGCAAGCTTCAATGGAGGTTTAAAATGAAGAGGGAGAGAGAGAGATGGGAAATGGCAACATAGGGGATAAGAAGACATTGGGTTTTTTTTTTCTCTCTTTATGTCTTTTGTCTTATGGAAGACCCAAAAATCAATTTAATTAAATTTATTAATTATAGTCTTTGTGGCACATGCATGATGTCATGCATGATGTCATCTTCCTACACCTTTTTCATTTTCTCTCTTTTTTTTATTTTTCTATTAGTTCTTTAATTTAATTTTTGATCCTGAAATTTTCTTTTCTCTGATTTTATTTGACAGTTAGGTCAGGAGTCAGCTCTCGGGGTCAATTGACCAAATTGCCCCTCGTCGGTTCAACCCGGTTTGTAAATAATTCAATATTTCTTTTGGCTCCCTGACCTAATTATTTGACTGGCTTAACAGTTCTTTTCGTTATTTTCTCTTTTCCACTGTGCTTATAGTAGTCCTAAGGATCGCAGCGGCATATTTTACGATTCGAAATTCGAGTTTAAATTGACTTCGCAATCCTTCCCGAGAAGGTCACCCATCGCTGTGACTCTCGGCTCGTTTAACTTCTTATGTTTTGTTTTTCTTATTTATACTTAACTAATTGACAATTACTAATTATTTGTGTTTATAGCTTATCTAGTTGTCTTAAGTGTGGTTCTAATCTCCTTAATTGTCCGGACCAACACCGGTCGCCGGAATAGTAAAATATACTAGGCTATGCAAATAGGAGTGTTACAATTCTCCCCCCCTTAAAATAATTTTGTCCTCAAAATTTTACCTGGTATCAGTCTCTGAACAGTTGTGGGTGTTGTCTCCTCATGTCCTATTCACGCTCCTAAGTAGCTTCCTGGCCTGAATGATGGTTCCTTAGCACTTTAACCAATACTATTTACTCATTGATTGCTCACCTCGTGTGTCAAGTTTCTTATGAGCTTCTGTAATAAGTTAGATTCAAATTCATTTCAATTTTAGAGGTAAGCAAATCTGTGTGCTAGTGGATCCACTCTTTCTAGGACCTCGTATGATCCTATGGGTGAGAACTTAGTTTTACTCTTTTCTTATTAAACCTCTTGATTATTTGATGCAACCTTCAGTTTAGTTTAGACTATTTTAGTCTTTTCTTGCTGTTGTTTTAGCAATTGTTTTCCCTTGTAGTCTTTTTTTTTTTTTTAAATGACCTCTTTGGTCGTATATGAACTGCTTATCTATTTCTTGGCCATAGGTCCATAACCATTATCTTACCATCTACCTTTATGAGCAAGGCCTATGTGCCATTTTGCACTATCTTGTTTGCTTTTGTTTAACTTATTTCCTTTTTGATAAAATAGTTTGGGATATCGTTACATGTCTTAAGTAGGTTGTTTGCCCTGGTGGCAATTCCTCATCTAGTGTTTTTCTCATTTCTTACTGTTCTATTTGTTTCCTTCTTTCATTCCACAGCTTAACTTTAATTATTTTATTCCTCAATCTTATCTTCTTCCTTAACTTGACTGTCGAGTCATGATTTAGCACCTCTTATCATCCCTAATAAATTCACTATAATATTACTTTGATTTGGTCCTCTGACCATTCTAGTCAGCACTTTAACTATTATTCATAACGTTTCGTTATTACATTCGCAACTATTCAAATTTTCACTTCTACAACTCTTTTATCTATCAATATTCTATAACTTATTTTTCGCTAGTTTGCGATCAATACTCCTTTTTTTTCAACCATAAACAATTCTTTAATCTTAAGAAGGGAGTCTACCGAACTCTCCTATTTCCCTTGCTATTCAAAAGTTTTGCTTTAATTCTAATCTAATCCTTATGATCTGCATAATAAAATTGTGCTCTTCCTAAAGAATACTTGAGCAAGTAGTTCCTATCGAATTACTGTTATCGGTAGAATATCATTTCTTAACTCTTTTATAAATTATAATTGTCATCCATAGCATTCTGTCTCTTCTAGGGGAATAAAATTATATTTCGTGTCTTACTGCTACACAAATAGAATACTATTCCTTACTAAACATTGAGCAAAAGATCCATTGCAATATGAAAACAACTATAAACCCCATATCGGAGACTAGATGACTCAGCCCTATATGAGTTATTTTTAAATTTTTACCATGCTAAAACCTCTAGTCCCATAACAATTCTTGATGTACTGTAATTCATGCAAGGGTAGCGGAGTCTTTAACTCTCACTACCTTTCAACCATGATCTTTTGATATTCTAATTATAGAGTTTTAAATCCCAAATTAGGAATTTCAAACTCAGTTCTAGTAATAAAACTCTACTCTGCTAAATTTGTACCAGAGTGAAAGCCATTTGTAACTATTCTTATCCTTATGTTCTATTGGGTCGTACGTAGCTCTACGCAATAAATCTCAAGTCAGTATTGTAATCTGTAGCTTACAGCACAGACATCAAGAATATTGCATAGTTACTACGATACATCCCAATAGATCAAACTTCCCTATGTCTTATTTCTTTCAAATCCACTAATATCTTAAACTTAATTTGATTATGGTACTTATTGACATCTATCAATAGTACTATATTTACTTCCATCTAGGGCAGATATTAGCTTACTTTTTGGTCCTCTTGCCTTACCTAATTAGGCTTACTAATTAACTTTATAATTTATCATAGCCTAGGGGATGTCTCTCACTAGAAATTTTTCCAAAATTAATTCCATTCACACTTATTATCGTAATTCTTATCCTAAAAGACTAATCACTAACACATTAAAATTTATCTCCATGCAAGGGAATGGCAGTAGAACATATAATTTTACATTAGCATTTAAATAAGTAGAGCTGGAATCAAATAGTACATAATTATTCCTTTCACAGGTTAAGAACATATCGGTAACTACATCTGAAGTGTCTACTTGTTCCCCTCGATGCATGGCGTTCCCTCTTTCTAATGTATTCCTCTGCTCGGGTTGGTCCATTGTGCGAGGATTACCCTGTCTCAACTTCTGCCTTTGCCTCTACTGACTATTAATGAAACTCTAAAATCAGAACCTTGGAATGATTCCTTGGGTGTAGTATGTGGCATAAATCGACGTGCGCTAGTGCAATCTTGGGCGAAATGTCCAATTCCACCCCAATTGAAGCAGGCTCCAGTGACCCTATGACCAATACCCCCATGAAATTTTCCACAAACGTCACAGAGATGGGTAGGGTAAGGACTTCTGGTTCTTTGACGATTGATTCTTGATTGTTTTCGCCCTGAAGATCGGCCTCTATCATACTTAGGAGCTCGGGGTCCATCAAAATCTTTTCTCTTTCCCAAATTACTACTCGAACTTTGACCGATGGGTTTCCCACTTTTCTCTTTTTCATGCTGCTCTTGAGGGGGTTGGGTTTGTACTTGGGCCTGAGCTGATAGATTATCAGCCATTTGCTGAAAGAACATGGCCATCTGCTGGGCTGTTTGTGCAGTTGGACCTCCAACGCTCTGCGAAACTGGGGCCTCTCCTTGTACGTTAGTTGTATCAAACTGCTCTACCATTTTATCCCACTTGTGCATATCTATTCGCAAGATTTTTTTTTTCCTGTATAACCAACACAAGGAGATTTCTCCCCGTTAGTTCATATTTATGATGTAAATGTACTATATGTATCAAACATTCGAGCAGTTGTACTTATCAAAAAATATTTCAAATTCACAGTTTAAAATTTACTTTAATACCTTTGCTCTGATACCACTAAAACATATCACACCCAACTCCTCGTAAGATGTAACATGCTCCTGTAGTACACTTAATGAATTACCGTACTTCGCCTACGGGTAACCCATTAAATATACTACAAGGGATTTTGAAACAATTTTCGTACATTTTTAAATTGGTGGGTAAAATTTTCGCAGATATTAAAAAACCTTTATTTAAAGTCCAAACATAAATCAAATTTTTAGATATTTACAAATGTCCGCAATTTTTACAAAAATTTCAGCAGAGTGCCGTTTGTATTTTAAGAAAACAGTTCTTCAAAACCTGAAAATAAAGACACTCCCAATATTTTTCTCAACAACTTCTTCAAATTTCACAATCAATCTTAACCAATTTCTCAAGTCTAAAAATTCAAACCATCCTCATTTCACAAATCGACACAAGCAAATTAATACACAGTTTAAATTAAATCAAACATTGAAATATCTCATTAAGATAACAAAATGAATATTTACATTCATGGGAGTATTAAAAAAAAAAATTAGTAGTGCAAACTTTATAAATACATAAAATCTCAAGATAACCTTATAATAATTTGTATTTCATTACAATCCAAAAATATGTTACAAAAGAGTTGGTACAACTGCTAAAAGTAAATTTCATACATACAATTACAAAATTACATCAAAAGCTAATGTACAAGGGTATACATATGATATACTCGAAGATAGTCTCACTATGTCTTTTCAGAAATCTTGCTCAGCTACTTTGTTATTCCTTTCACCTGCGACAGCATACAAAACTATCGCTGAGTGGTGAACTCATTGGTGCACAAACTAATAAATTAAAACTTAATCCAAATTATTCTTAACAAGTCATATTGAATAAAAATTTAAAATTTCTAAATTTTTCAAAGTCCATGACATTCAAAAATCATTATTTTCATTCATGCAAATTATTCATTTGAATAACATTTTGATCAATTAATAACTATTTATTTACATTTCTTTTAAATTCCGAAACAATACAAAAATATTTTGAATCACTAACAAATTATTTATTTCAATCACAATTTATCAAATTATGCATAATTTAAAGGGCGTTGCCGACAATTCACACAGTTGATCCCATGACCCAAAATTCAAATAGATGTCATGTTGTACACCATGACATTTCACATTCTCCTAATAACCGAGGCTAAAAGGGAGAAATAAATACTAGCTAGTATATATGAATACTCATTCAAATTCTTCCCCAACTGGCAAGCTAAAGAGGAAGTAACTCGCCCCATCTAGTGGAGGAGATATCTCACTAGACAAGCTAATGAGAATTCACAATAAATTTTGCCATGTTAACTGTGGTTTCAAATCATATTCAAAATAATTTCTTTTTACAAAGTGTTTACAAATCATTAACATACTTAATCATCATAAATTCATGCTCAAGGTTGGCAACACATCAAACTTAAAATTTACAATCCTCAAAACAATGTAATAAATCCTTAAATGCATAAGAAAATTTATATTCAAATTATACAATTTCATTCAATAAGTTAAATTTCTCAACACAACAATAATCATAAATCATACCATAAATTTATTTCAAATCAATTTGGAATTGAAAAATAACAAAAGAGTTAGTTGTGCACAAACCTTAAGCGAGTTGCCTCTTGGCCTTAACTCGATTCCCCGGGTTCTTTCCCGGTGTTCTTTTCCACCGAAACACACAGTTTCACAGTGTTTCAGTATCATAACTTATTATAAATCCAAAATAAATTCAAATTCACTTTTATCTAGCTTATTTATGCTAAACTTGATGTTCTTCAAAATTTGTGTTTTGGGGTTAATATTCACTACACTATTCAAGTCAATTTGTTGACTTTCTAAGGCTTAATAGGTATGGGAATTCCAACTTCACCCACATACCACATTTTGGTCACTAAATTTATTGGTTTTGGTTGTTTTCTCAAATTCTAAGTCTTTTAGGCAAATTTGCAAATTTTCAGTTTTGGTGTCCAAAGTTGCACTGTTCCATTGGTCACTTTACTGTTAGAATTTGGCAAAACTTTCTTCATAGAAAATGTTCCTTATTGTCTTAAGTTTATTCTCCTTTTTTAATCACTTCAATTGGAGTTTTGTAGTTCATGTTATAGCCATTTGAACCATGGCTACTGGATTGGACTTAACCCACATTTCTGGTCAATTTTTGGTTCTGGCAATTTTTGGTCACCAAATTTGGGTGGCTAATGACTTGGTTAATGGCATAATTTGGATTGGTGTTCTTCGTGAAAGTTTTAGGTCTATATCTCATCTGTCTACTGGTAAAATTTCAGTTCATTTAGACCTTCTTAGCTCAAGTTATGGCCAAATGAACCAACACTATTCATTTGATCAGTTTGTACAAGGCAGACTTGGATTTTCCAAGTTTAGTCAATTTGTTAACTAGGTTTTGGCCACTTTTTGGGCATGCTTCCTCAATGAAAATTGTGTCGTTTAGTGTGGTCTCATACCAATTGGACTTGTAAATTTTCATCTTTGGTCCCTCAAAGAGACCTTGGTCATGCTACCAGCAGCATAACCACACTCAATCCGAATTTGATCTCAACTCCAACACTTCCAACACACTTCATTTGGTCACCATTGACCATTTCCCACTTCAAACTAGGTCAAATATATCATTTACCAATTTTTCACATTTTTGTCTCTAAACCCTAAGGGTCCAAAACCCTAATTCACAAATTCTTGCATTTAACCAATTCAATGCATATCAATCTCATTACAACATCCATACAAACTTGCTTAACATATTAAATTCAATCAAACCATGCAAATACACCTCCACAACATGCTAGCCGTCCCTCAACAATTTATTTCATTTCATTTTAAGTTTATTTCTAAGTTAATCAAGCTATAAACACAACTAATAAACTAATTTTGTAACTTAAATCACTAACCTCAATCTTTGATGTCCAATTCTTCAATTCTCTTCTTTTTTCTTTTACTTTGCTCTTTCAATCTTCTTCTTAGGTTGAGGTAACAAGCTTTGATGGGGTGTTTGTGGAAAATATTTAAGTTAAGTGAGGAAATTCAAGCTTGATTGCAAGCTTCAATGGAGGTTTAAAATGGAGAGGGAGAGAGAGAGAGATGGGAAATGGCAACATAGGGGAGAAGAAGACTTTGGATATATTTTTTTTTCTCTCTTTATGTCTTTTGTCTTATGGAAGACCCAAAAATCAATTTAATTAAATTTATTAATTATAGTCTTTGTGGCACATGCATGATGTCATGCATGATGTCATCTTCCTACACCTTTTTTATTTTCTCTCTTCTTTTTTATTTTTCTATTAGTTCTTTAATTTAATTCTTGATCCCAAAATTTTCTTTTCTTTGATTTTATTTGACAGTTAGGTCAGGAGTCAGCTCTCGGGGTTAATTGACCAAATTGCCCCTCGCCGGTTCAACCCGGTTTGCAAATAATTCAATATTTCTTTTGGCTCCCTGACCTAATTATTTGACTGGCTTAACAGCTCTTTTCGTGATTTTCTCTTTTCCACTATTATTATAGTGGTCCTAAGGACCGCAGCATCATATTTTACGATTCGAAATTCGAGTTTAAATTGACTTCGCAATCCTTCCCGAGAAGGTCACCCATCGCTGTGACTCTCAGCTCGTTTAACTTCTTATGTTTTGTTTTTCTTATTTATACTTAACTAATTGACAATTACTAATTATTTGTGTTTATGGCTTATCTAGTTATCTTAAGTGTGGTTCTAATCTCCTTAATTGTCCGGACCGATACTGGTGGCCGAAATAGTGAAATATACTAGGTTATGCAAATAGGAGTGTTACAATTCTCCCCCCTTAAAATAATTTCGTCCTCGAAATTTTACCTGGTATCAGTCTCTGAACAGTTGTGGGTGTTGTCTCCTCATGTCCTATTCACGCTCCTAAGTAGCTTCCTGGCCTGAATGATGGTTCATTAGCACTTTAACCAATACTATTTACTCATTGATTGCTCATCTCGTGTGCCAAGTTTCTTATGAGCTTCTATCATAAGTTAGATTCAAATTCATTTCAATTTTAGAGGTAAGCAAATCTATGTGCCAGTGGATCCACTCTTTCTAGGACCTCGTATGATCCTATGGGTGAGAACTTAGTTTTACTCTTTTCTTATTAAATCTCTTGATTATTTGATGCAACCTTCAGTTTAGTTTAGAATATTTTAGTCTTTTCTTGCTGTTGTTTTAGCAATTATTTTCCCTTATAGTCTTTTTTTTTTTTTTTTTAAATGACCTCTTTGGTCATATATCAACTTCTTATCTCTTTCTTGGCCATAGGTCCATAACCATTATCTTACCATCTCTCTTTATGACCAAGGCCTATGTGCCATTTTGCACTATCTTGTTTGCTTTTGTTTAACTTATTTCCTTTTTGATAAAATAGTTTGGGATATCATTACATGTCTTAAGTAGGTTGTTTGCCCTGGTGGCAATTCCTCATCTAGTGTTTTTCTCATTTCTTACTATTCTATTTGTTTCCTTCTTTCATTCCATAACTTAACTTTAATTATTTTATTCCTCAATCTTATCTTCTTCCTTAACTTGACTGTCGAGTCATGATTTAGCACCTCTTATCATCCTTAATAAATTCCCTATACTTCAATATTACTTTGATTTGGTCCTCTGACCATTCTAGTCAGCACTTTAACTAATATTCATAACGTTTCGTTACTACATTCGCACCAACTATTCAAATTTTCACTTCTACAACTCTTTTATCTATCAATATTCTATAACTTATTTTTTGCTGGTTTGCGATCAATACCCCCTTTTTTTTTTTCAACCATAAACAATTCTTTAATATTAAGAAGGGAGTCTACTGGACTCTCCTGTTTCCCATGCTATTCAAAAGTTTCGCTTTAATTCTAATCTTATCCTCATGATATGCACAATAAAATTGTGCTCTTCCTAAAGAATACCTGAGCAACTAGTTCCTATCGAATTACTGTTATCGGTAAAATATCATTTCTTAACTGTTTTATAAGTTATAATTATCATCCATAGCATTCTGTCTCTTCTAGGGGAACAAAATTATATTTTTGTGTCTTACTGCTACACAAATAGAATACTGTTCCTTACTAAACTTTGAGCAAAAGATCCATTGCAATATCAAAAGAACTATAAACCCCATATCGGAGACTGGATGACTTAGCCCTATAGGAGTTATTTTAAAATTTTTACCATGCTAAAATCTCTAGTCCCATAACAATTCTTGATGTACTGTAATTCATGCTAGGGTAACGAAGTTTAACTCTCACTACCTTACAACCATGATCTTTTGATATTCTAATTATAGAGTTTTAAATCCCGAATTAGGAATTTCAAACTTAGTTCTAGTAATAAAACTCTACTCTGGTATATTTGTACCAGAGTGAAAGCCTTTTGTAACTATTCTTATCCTTATGTACTATTGGGTAGTACATAGCTCTACACAATAAATCTCAAGTCAGTACTGTAATCTGTAGCTTACAGCACAGACAACAAGAATATTGCATAGTTACTATGATACATCCCAATAGATCAAACTTCCCTATGTCTTATTTCTTTCAAATCCACTAATATCTTAAACTTATTTTGATTATGGTACGTATTGACATCTATCAACAATAATACCTTTACTTCCATCTAGGGCAGATATATTGCTATAACTTACTTTTTGGTCCTCTTACCTTACCTAATTAGGCTTACTAATTAACTTTATAATTTATCGTAGTCTAGGAGATGTCTCTCACTAGAAACATTTCCAAAATTAATTCCATTCACGCTTATTATCATAATTCTTATCCTAAAAGACTAATCACTAACACATCAAAATTTATCTCCATGTAAGGGAATAGCAGTAGAACATATAATTTTACATTAGCATATAAATAAGTAGAGCTGGAATCAAATGGTACATAATTATTCTTTTCACAAGTTAAGAACATACCGGCAACTACATCTGAAGTCTCTGCTTCTTCTCCTCGATGCATGGCGTTCCCTCTTTCTAATGTATTCCTTTGCTCGGGTTGGTCCATTGTGCTAGGATTACCCGAAGTATTGTCTCTACTTCTGCCTCTGCCTCTACTAACTATTAATGAACCTCTAAAATCAGAACCTTGGACTGATTCCTCTGGTGTAGTATGTGGCATAAATTGATGTGCGCTAGTACAATCTCGAGTGAAATGTCCAATTCCACCACAATTGAAGTAGGCTCCAATGACCCTATGATAAATACCCCCATGAAATTTTCCACAAACATCACAGAGACGGGTAGGGTAGGAACTTCTGGTTCTTTGATGAATGATTCTTGATTGTTTTCGTCCTGAAGATCTGCCTCTGTCATACTTAGGAGCTCGAGGTCCTTCAAAATCTTTTCTCTTTCCCAAATTACTACTCGAACTCTGACCAATGGGTTTCTCACTTTTCTCTTTTTCACGCTACTCTTGAGGGGGTTGGGTTTGTACTTGGGCTTGGGCTGATAAATTATTAGCCATTTGCTGAAAGAACATGGCCATCTGCTGGGCCGTTTATGCAGTAATTTGTATAGGAGTGACTGGTGCAGTTGGACCTCTAACGCTCTGTGAAACTGGGGCCTCTCCTTGTACGTTAGCTGTATCAAACTGCTCTACCGTTTTATCCTCCTTGTCCATATCTATTCACAGGATTTTTTTTTCCTGTACAACCAACACAAGGAGATTTCTCCCCGTTAGTTCATATTTATGATGTAAATATACTATATGTATCAAACATTCGAGCAGTTGTACTTATCGAAAAATATTTCAAATTCACAGTTTAAAATTTACTTTAAAACCTTTACTCTAATACCACTAAAACATGTCACACCCTACTCCTCGTAAGATGTAATATGCTCCCATACTCACTTAATGAATTACCATACTTCGCCTATTGGTAACTTATTAAATATACTACAAGGGATTTTGAAACAATTTTCATACATTTTTAAATTTGTGGGTAAATTTTTCTCAGATATTAAAAAACCTTTATTTAAAGTCCAAACATAAATCAAATTTTTAGATATTTAAAAATGTTCGCAATTTTTACAAAAATTTCGGCGGAGTGCTGTCTGTATTTTAAGAAAACAGTTCTTCAAAACATGAAAATAAAGACATTCTCAATATTTTTCTCAACAACTTCTTCAAATTTCACAATCAATCTCAACCAATTTCTCAAGTCTCAAAATTCAAACCATCCTCATTTCACAAATCAACACAAGCAATTTAATACACAGTTTAAATTAAATCAAACATTGAAATATCTCATTAAAATAACAAAATGAATATTTACATTCATGGGAGTATTAAAAAAAATAGTAGTACAAACTTTATAAATACTTAAAATCTCAAGATAACCTTATAATAATTTGTATTTCATTACAATCCAAAAATATGTTACAAAAGAGTTGGTACAACTGCTAAAAGTAAATTTCATACATACAATTACAAAATTACATCAAAAGCTAATGTACAAGGGTATACCTATAATATACCCGAAGATAGTCTCACTATGTCTTTTCAGAAATCTTGCTCAGCTACTTTGTTATTCCTTTCACCTGCAACAGCATACAAAACTTTCGCTGAGTGGTGAACTCAGTGGTGCACAAACTAATAAATTAAAACTTAATCCAAATTATTCTTAACAATTCATATTGAATAAAAATTTAAAATTTCTAAATTTTTCAAAGTCCATGACATTCAAAAATCATTATATTCATTCATGCAAATTATTCATTTGAATAACATTTTGATCAATTAATAACTATTTATTTACATTTCTTTTAAATTTTGAAACAATACAAAAATATTTTGAATCACTAACAAATTATTTATTTCAATCACAATTTATCAAATTATGCATAATTTAAAGGGCGTTGCCAACAATTCACACAGTTGATCCCATGACCCAAAATTCAAATAGATGCCGTGTTGTACACCATGACATTTCACATTCTCCTAATAACTGAGGCTAAAAGGGAGAAATAAATACTAGCTAGTATATATGAGTACTCATTTAAATTCTTCCCCAACTGGCAAGCCAGAGAGGAAGGAACTCGCCCCATCTAGTGGAGGAGATATCTCACTAGAAAAGCTAATGAGAATTCACAATAAATTTTGCCATGTTAACTGTGGTTTCAAATCATATTCAAAACAATTTCTATTTACAAAGTGTTTACAAATCATCAACATATTTAATCATCATAAATTCATGCTCAAGGTTGGCAACACATCAAACTTAAAATTTACAATCCTCAAAACAATGTAATAAATCCTTAAATGCATAAGAAAATTTATATTGAAATTATACAATTTCATTCAATAAGTTAAAATTCTCAACACAACAAAAATCATAAATCATACCATAAATTTATTTCAAATCAATTTGGAATTGAAAAATAACAAAAGAGTTAGTTGTGCACAAACCTTAAGTGAGTTGCCTCTTAGCCTTGACTCAATTCCTCGGGTTCTTTCCCGGTGTTCTTTTCCACCGAAACACACAGTTTCACAGTGTTTCAGTATCGTAACTTATCATAAATCCAAAATAAATTCAAATGCACTTTTATCTAGCTTATATATGCTAATCTTGACGTTCTTCAAAATTTGTGTCCTGGGGTTACTATTCACTACACTATTCAAGTTAATTTGTTGACTTTCTAAGGCTTAATAGGTATGGGAATTCCAACTTCACCCACATACCACATTTTGGTCACTAAATTTGTTGGTTTTGGTCGTTTTCTCAAATTCTAAGTCTTTTAGGCAAATTTGCAAATTTTCAGTTTTGGTGTCCTAAGTTGCACTCTTCCATTGGTCACTTTACTGTTAGAATTTGGTAAAACTTTCTTCATAGAAAATGTTCCTTATTGTCTTATGTTTATTCTCCTTTTTGAATCACTCCAATTGGAGTTTTTTAGCTCAAGTTATAGCCATTTGAACCATGGCTGCCGGATTGGACTTAACCCAGATTTTTGGGCAATTTTTGGTTCTGGCAGTTTTAGGTCACCAACTTTGGGTGGCCAAATGACTTTGTTAATGGCATAATTTGGATTGATGTTCTTCACAAAAGTTTTAGGTCTATATCTCATCTGTCCACTGGTAAAATTTCAGGTCATGTAGACCTTCATAGCTCAAGTTATGGCCAAATGAACAAACACTGTTCATTTAGTCAGTTTGTACAGGGCAGACTGAGATTTTCCATGTTTGGTCAATTTGTTCACTAGGTTTTGGTCACTTTTTGGGCATGCTTCCTGAAGGAAAATTGTGTCGTTTAGTGTCTATTTTCATTCCCAATTGGTCTCATACCAATTGGACTTGTAAATTTGTATTTTTGATCCCTCAAAGTGACCTTGGTCATGCTACTAGCAGCCTGACCACACTCAATCCGAATTTGATCTCAACTCCAACACTTCCAACACAATTCATTTGGTCACCATTGACCATTTCCCACTTCAAACTAGGTCAAATATATCATTTACCAATTTTTCACATTTTTGTCTCTAAACCCCAATGGTCCAAAACCTTAATTCACAAATTCTTGCATTTAACCAATTCGATGCATATCAATCTCATTACCAAGCTTGCTTAACATATTAAATTCAATCAAACCATGCAAATACACCTCCATAACATGCTGGCCGTCCCTCAACAATTTATTTCATTTCATTTTAAGTTTATTTCTAAGTTAATCAAGCTATAAACTCAACTAATAAACTAATTTTGTAACTTAAATCACTAATCTTAATCTTTGATGTCCAATTCTTCAATTCTCTTCTTTTTTCTTTTTCTTTGCTCTTTCAATCTTCTTCTTAGGTTGAGGTAACAAGCTTTGATGGGGTGTTTATGGAAAATATTTAAGTTAAGTGAGGAAATTCAAGCTTGATTGTAAGCTTCAATGGAGGTTTAAAATGGAGAGGGAGAGAGAGAGATGGGAGAAGGCAAAATAAGGGAGAAGAAGACTTTGGATATTTTTTTTTCTTTCTTTATGTCTTTTGTCTTATGGAAGACCCAAAAATCAATTTAATTAAATTTATTAATTATAGTCTTTATGGCATCATGCATGATGTCATGCATGATGTTATCTCCCTACACCTTTTTCATTTTCTCTCTTTTTTTTTATTTTTCTATTAGTTCTTTAATTTTATTCTTGATCCCAAAATTTTCTTTTCTCTGATTTTATTTGACAGTTAGGTCAGGAGTCAGCTCTCGGTGTCAATTGACTAAATTGCCCCTCGCCGATTCAACCTAGTTTGCAAATAATTCAATATTTCTTCCGGCTCTCTAATCTAATTATTTGACTGGCTTAACAGTTCTTTTTCATGATTTTCTCTATTCCACTATGTTTATAGTTGTCCTAAGGACCGCAGCGTCACATTTTATGGTTCAAAATTCGAGTTTAAATCGACTTCGCAATCCTTCCCGAGAAGGTCACCCATCGCTATGACTCTCGGCTCGTTTAACTTCTTATGTTCTCTTTTTATTATTTATACTTAACTAATTGACAATTACTAATTATTTGTGTTTATGGCTTATCTAGTTGTCTTAAGTGTGGTTCTAATCCCCTTAATTGTCCAGACTGACACCGGTCACCAGAATAGTGAAATATACCAGGCTATGCAAATAAGGGTGTTACAGTATTCTCCAAAATTGATTTGCAATCTGGTTATTATCAGTTAAAAGTGCAAGAGCAGAGTATTCCAAAAACTGTTTTTAGAACTCGATATGGCCACTATGAGTTTCTAGTAATGCTATTCAGGTTAGCTAATGCTCCAGCTTCTTTTATGGATCTGATGAATACTATCTTCAGACCATATCTCAACCAATTTGTGGTGGTGTTTATTGATGATATTTTGATATATTTGAGGAATTTAGAGGAGCATGACAGACATCTGTGGATTGCACTACAAACTTTAAGGGAGAAACAGCTATACGCCAAATTATCGAAATGTGAATTTTGACTGAAAGAAATCTCCTACCATAGCTTTTTGTCTTATCAATTCTTTTGAGGAAAATTGTATGAGAATAGTTAAAATTCCATGCAAACATTCATTGGAAATAATGATAGACTAAATATTGTAAAAGTTACTGTAACATCCTCCCGGTAGCAACTCCGTACATTCTACTGTTCCGATGACCAGTGTCGGTCCGGATAGCTAGAACGTCCAGAAAAATATTTAAACTAAAGTGAGGAACCATAATTAACTTAAATATTAATAAGAAAAATTTAGGAAAAATTTTAGAAATAAAATACAACCAAGTTAAACGAGCTGGTGCCCTAGCGATGGGTAACCCAGAGGGAAGTTGTGGTTCTCGCAACTAGGAGCCCTAGACCCAGGGGAAAAATCATAAAATAATTTTTGAGACTCCGGAGAAGGGTCATTGAGGTCCCTATGGCATTAGAATGCCAAGAAAATATTTAGAAAAAGTTTTCAATCGGTACAGACAATTTTGACCCGTTAAGCCAAACGGAGGGCATTTTGGTCATTTCGCCTTCAGAGGTGATTTTTGGCCGACTTGTCCAGTTAAGTAAATAATTATTATGACATAAAATATGAATAAACATTACTAAAAATTAAATTGAGAATGAGTAGTGATGAAAAGAAAAGAAAAATAAAAAAAGCTCATTTATGACATATGATGATGTCATTTAAAGGCTACCACCAATCAAATTTAAACAACCAATTAACTAACTAATAAAAGAGATAAATAAAGACCAAAGAATTAAAAAAAATTTCAGCCATCTTCTTCCTCATTCAGCCGCACCACCATAACCAAGAACCCTCCATTTTTCTTCTTAAATCAAGCTTAAAAATCTCTTAAACCTCTCCCCAAAACCCTAAGTCATCTTCACTAAAATTAATCCACACACCCTAAGGAAGCTCTAGGCAGCCACAAAGAGGAGAAATTTTAGAGTTTTCACAAGTTCAATAAGTTGAGCCAAGAGGTTAGTGCTTACTTATGTTAATATTCCTTTATTTCCATGTTAAGGACTTGAATTTAGTATGAAATTGTAAGTTAAATGAACTAAAACTCATGTGTATGTGTACCATAAATTTCGGCAGCCCTAAGGAAGGAATGAGTCTGATTGTTTTAATGAACTTAGAATGAATTAGAGATTATGTTTAAGGTGTATATACACATATATGATGAATGAAAGTGTTTAACTAGGTGTATGGGTGAATTGAAATGGGAAATTAGGGTTTTGGGAGTGAAAAATTGGACTTGGCTTATGAAATGATTAATGGACATTCTAATGGTCAATTAGTGACCATTTGAGGCAAGTTAATCATAATTTGAAGTGAACTAAAGTGTTACAAACCCAATTGGTAGGCTGCCTAGTGACAGCAGCAATGAGGCTGTGAGTCCAGCCTGTTTGGACTGCCATATCTTTGTCTGTGTAGGTCCAATTGGTGTTTGTCCAATTGGACATGAAACTAGACTTATAATGGCACAATTTTTCTGCAGAAACCATGTCCAAAAGACCAAAGCAAGTGGACCAAAAATTGGCCCCAATCCGGATACCCTGCAAACAGGTTCTGCAGAATGACCAAATGAACAGTAACTATTCATTTGGCCATAACTCACTGTAGATATGGTCAATTGACCTGAAATTTTTGCAGAAACAAGTTAAGACATAGACAAAAAACTTTCATGAAGAAACCTACCCCAAATTATGACCAGAACCTATCCAACAAGGCAGTGGAAATCACTGTTCATTGTACTGTAGATTTGGTAAATTCTGCAGTTTTGCAATCCGGCCAGCTGTGGTTTTTGGACCATATCTGGAGCTACAAAACTCCAAATGGAGTGATTCAAAAAACGAAATTCAACTAGACAAAATAAGGAACAACTTTCATGTTTATCATTTCCTCAAATTTTTAATGTAACAGTCACCAATGGAACAGTAAAGTTGGGTTACAAAAACTGAAAATTCTGCTTCCCTTGGTTTAAACTTAGAAATGGTATTAATGCTTAATGCCAACAAGTTTTGAATGCAAAATGTGGTATGTTGGGAGTGTCAAAACCAATGTACCTATTTTCTATCAAAAAGTCAACATTTTTATTGACCAATGAGGTGAATAGTGCCACCAAAACTTGAAATTCAAAATTTGAAGAATTCAAAAGTATCAAATGCCTTAGTATACCTAACAAGATTGGTTTGGATAGTTTGGCATGCCAATAGGGTTCGGTTAGCAGTACTGCACATGGCATTATGCCATTCTGTGATTTTATGGCTTTTAGCCATTATGATATTGTGTTGAGACTTGGCCTCGTGCCTAATATTATTCTGACTTGTTAGCCGCTCATGCACACCGGGAGATACATATGTGACCGATGGTGTGACGGCCCGAGGTACTTGATAACCAGTGCCAGTTTACCCGTTTATCCAGTCCAGTCATTCAGTATAGGTTACTTGGGCAACCAAATGAATGAAAGTGGACAAAGTTAATGAAATAAATGGATATACAAATACAAAACAAATAAGACATATACATTCAATGCATATTTATTTCTGTTATTTCTTTCTATTTTATTATTGCACCACTAAGCATCATTGCTTAGCGCGTTGCTTTTGCCACGCGTAGGTTCTGGAGATACTGATCGTGAGCCCAGTGGGATCAGGACTGGGTGAGTCCATCCTGCAGCTCTGCACAGTGTCCGTGTCACCTCACCATCCGCAGTGCATTGGTAGGACACTAGGTTTCATTTTGGTATTTTGTAACTAACTTTTATTTTTTTCATGTGTAAATGAACTTATGGATGTATTTTGATGTTCATGTAAATAATGAGAATTGTGTTTGTGAATGTTTATCTATGTTTTATACACGATTACCACATGAGCTGAATGATTGAGAAACGAAATTGAAAAATATTGAGATTTTGATATTGGAGTTTGAGAGTGATGAGATATGAATATTGGAAGTGTTTTTAACAGGTTCCGAAGAACTTTTTTCTCCATTTTTAGCCGGCACTCTGCTGGATTTTCTTTAAAATTTTTGGAACCTCAAATAAATAATAATTTCGATAAATGGCTTAAATAAATTATATTTCATAAACTATATTCAAAACTATGACAAAAATTGATTAAGTAAAAATAGAGGGTGCCTATACACCGTGTGACATTGCTTACTCGGATATACTGTACACGGGTAAGGGGTGTCACAGTTACATTTTCATAAGTCTCAAAGTAAAATACAAAATAATTACAAACTCAAAATGTGATAGCAATGCAATGTTTTTAAATACAAACTGCTTAATGTCCGTACATCCATGCATATAGGTACAAAATACATCAAAAGGAAATTACAGGGGTATGACTACAATATATACCCACAAACAATACCAAAATGCTGCTTCCAAGTCTCTCACTCGGCAGCCTTCTCCTTTCCCTTACCTGCGACAGCATACAGAAGCTATCGCTGAGTATATCACTCAGTGGTGCACAACTAATAACTTTAAAACTTAAAGTAAAACATAATTTGTCAAATCATAATAAATCACATTTTTCTTAAGCATGAAAACTTCACAATAGTTCTAAGTTCATAAGAGCCATTTATTGGAATAACATTTCAAATGAGAAATCACACTTCATAAATCACAATTCACAAAGCATTAGTGTTGCCAACATCAACACGCAGTTCAGGCCATGACACAAAATTTCACGATCAGTGCCGTGTTGTACACCACGACAAAGCAATCTCAACCTCGCTAACCATTATTAATGAGGGAAGGGCTAGCTAGCTAATGAGTACTCATGTAGTCTTACCCCACTAACCATTATTAATGGGAGACATAATCAATATCAATTATAAAACCCCAAGTAGCAGTTACTACTGGGGAGTTCCGAAGGGACTGTCATGCTAACTGTGGTTTCAAAACAACTTTCAAGAGTTTCTAAATCAATAATCACATTTGCAAAACAATAGCATATTCAAATCATCATAAAATCCATAAAAGGGGTGGCAACACACAAATTCCTCAAATACAAGAGAAAAACATACCTCATTCAAAATAAACTCATTTCAAATCAAACTCATTCAAATAAACTTATTCAAATCAATTTATGAAACTAAAACAAAGAAAAATATTAGTTGTGCGCAAACCTTCAATGCTCTCCTTTATTGTTACCTACTTCTCCTTGTCCGTTCCAACTTCTTTTTCTACTGAAAATACAAAAATAGAATACCTCAATACCAATCTCAATTGCTGCCAAGAACTCATTATATGCATGTCTAATGCATCCCAAGTTAGCTTTGAAAATTTTAGAATATTTTGGTTTTGGGACAGCTTGGTGCCCCAATCTTTGAACCCAATTTTTACCTAGTTTTGATCATAATTTGGTGAGGTGTTCTTCATGAAAATTGTTCATTTAGGTCTTAACTTTATTTTCCTTTTTGAATCGCCTAATTCGGAGCTGTGTAGCTCAAGTTATGCCCAAAACACCATTACTGTTCACGTCACTGTTCATGCTGCAGATTTTGTTCTGGTAGATTTATCGATCCAAATTCGTTCAGCAATTTGACCAAGTTAAGTCTATAATTTGGTCTAATGTTCTTCATATGAAATATTCTACTATGTCTTAGGTTTCCATCGGTTTAAGAATCGCCTAAATCAGAGTTTTCTAGAGAGAGTTATAGCCTTGCAAAGTTTACTATTCAATTAGTCAATTTTAGGTGCCCAGATTCTGGCAGATTCGGTGACCCAAATTCGTTTCGCAATTTGATTGAGTTAAGTTCATAATTTGGCCTAACATTCTTCATATGAAATATTCTACTATGCCTTAGGTTTCCATCGGTTTAAGAATCGCCTAAATTGGAGTTTTCTAGAGAGAGTTATAGCCTTGCAAAGTTTACTGTTCATTTGGCAATTCTGCAGTTTTGCAGATTCAGTAACTCAACTTTGCTCAATAATTTGATTGGGTTAATGGAATAATTTGGGTTTGTGTTCTTCATAAAAATTTTAGGTCTATATCTCATCTAACCACTGGTAAAATTTCAGGTCATTTTGACCTGCCTAACTCGAGTTATGACCCAAACACGATTATTGTTTATGTGTACTGTTCATACTGCAATTTTTCAAGTTTGGTCAGTTTGTTCACTAGGTTTTGGTCACTTTTTGGGCATGCTTCCTAAATGAAAATTGTGTCATTTAGTGCCTATTTTCAGTCTCAATTGGTCCCATACCAATTGGACTTGTAAAATTTTATTTTTAGTCCCTCAAAGTTGACTTTTGGTCATGCTTCATACCCAATCCGAATTTGGCTTTGATTTAAACACTTCTCACACACTTAATTAGGTCACAAATGGCCATTTCTTTCCTTAAACTATGTCAAAGACATCATTTAGCACTTCTTCACATTTTTTGTCTCTAAACCCTAATGTTCAAAACCCTAATTTTTCTCCCATTTAGCCAAAACCCTAGTTTAGGTTCCATATATGTTTTCTTTCATTTTCTTATGAAATTTCATCATAAATTAAACTTCATTCAAAGCTTATGCAACTAATCTAAAATGAAAAGAAAATTACCTCTTGCTGATTTCTTTCTAACTTCACTTTTCTTCCAATTCTTGTTCTCCTTGCTTTTAATCTCTCAATCAAAGATCTCTTTGATGTTTTCTTTTAGTGGGCTATGGAATTTATGAAGGGAATTTAAGGGAATTAAAACTTGGGAGGGGAAATCAATGAGGGGAAGAAGTGGAAGAAGAAGAGAAAAAGAGAGAGAGAGAAAGAGAGAGGAGAGGGTGGTGGCCTCTTATGAAAAAAAGAAATGAAGAAGACATTTATCTTCTATTTATATATATATATATATATATATTTATCCCCAAAATTAGCTTATTAAAATTATAAATTTTAATTGTGCCATAAGGATAATTAAACTTAAATTTTTATTCCCTTTTTTTTTTACTTAATTTTTCCTTTTAATTAAATAATTAAATTTAACTATCAAAAGCCCATAAGTCTTTCATTTTAATTTTGTCATAATGGAAATGAAAGTTTAAGTTTTCATTTCTTAAATTTTCCCTTACATATTTTTACTTGAATTTTTCTTCAATTTTTACCCCATAATTCAATTCATTAATTTTATTTAATTTAATTGACATTTTGGTCAAAAGTCAACTCTTGAGGTGAATTGACCAAAATGCCCCTCATCGGTTCATAATCCTTCTTTTTATAATACTCGATGAGTCCTTAGTTTTTTTTTTGGTTCACTAGAATTTTTATTATGTCTATCTCAATTAATTTTCTATTTATTTTTGGTCCTCAAGGTGTCTTTGAATAGTATCAGTCACGGACCAAAAATGGTACTATTCATAACTCGGAGGTTCGGGGTGTTACAATTCTCCCCTCCTTAAAAATAAATTTCGTCCTCGAAATTTACCTGGTCTTAGTCTCTGAATAGCTGTGGGTGCTGTCTCCTCATGTCCTCCTCATGCTCCCATATAGCCTCTTGGCCTGAATGATGGTTCCACAGCACTTTGACTAGAGGTATATGTTTGTTCCTCAGCTGCTTCACCTCATGTGCCAAGATCTTTATGGGCTCTTCATCATATGTTAGGTCTGGATTCACCTCAATCTCCTCTATTGGCAAAATGTGAGAGGGGTCTGATCTATACCTCCTTAACATGGAGACATGGAAGACATTGTGAATCTTTTCTAACTCCGGAGGTAATGCAAGTCTATATGCCAATGGACCCACTCTTTCCAGAACCTCATACGGCCCAATGAAGCGAGGACTTAGTTTTCCCTTTCTACCAAACCTCATGATCCTCTTCCATGGGGAAACTTTCAGGAACACCTTGTCACCCACACTATACCGAATATCTCTTCTCTTTAGGTCAATGTAGGACTTCTGTCTATCCGTTGCAACTTTGAGTCTGTCTCTAATGAGCTTAACCTTTTCTTCTGTCTGTTGCACTAATTCTGGACCAATCAACTTCCTCTCGCCCACTTCATCCCAACACAAAGGAGTTCTACACTTCCTGCCATAAAGTGCTTCGTATGGAGGCATTCCGATGCTTGACTGATAACTGTTGTTGTAGGCAAATTCAATTAAAGGCATGTGTGTGTCCCAACTCCCTTCAAACTCAATCACACAAGCCCGAAGCATATCCTCCAAAATCTGAATGATCCTTTCAGACTGGCCGTCTCTCTGTGGATGGAATGCTGTACTAAAGTTCAATCTAGTCCCTAGGGCTTTTTGGAGACTACCCCAGAATCTAGAAGTGAACCTAGGATCTCTATCAGACACAATAGACATTGGCACTCCATGCAACCTCACCACTTCGTCAATGTATAGTTTGGCCAATCTTTCTAGGTTGTAATCCATTCTCACTGGCAAAAAGGGTGCAGACTTGGTCAATCTATCAACAATAACCCAAACTGCATCATGACTCTTTTGTGTACGTGGAAGTCCTGTCACGAAATCCATAGTGATTCTTTCCCATTTCCATTCGGAAATTGGCAATGGCTGTAGCAACCCTGCAGGCACTTGGTGTTCTGCCTTTACTTGCTGACAAGTTAGGCATTTGGAAACATATTCTGCAATGTCTTTCTTCATTCCTCTCCATCAATAGTGCTCTTTCACACTTCTATACATTTTGGTTCCACCAGGGTGCATTGCAAAAGGTGAATCATGTGCTTCCTTTAAAATAGTCTGCCTCAGTTCAACATTCTCAGGAATGCACATTCTGCCCTTATCTAACAACAGGCTCTCATCATTTACTGATAATTCTGGTTTCTTGCCATCCCGAGCCTCTTCCATCAACTTTACATACTTATCATCCTTCTGTGCAACTGCTTTAATTTGTTCTGCCAGTATTGGCTTCACTTGCCAAGTAGCTACCATCTGCCCATCTTCATTAATCTCCAAATTAGCATGCAATGCCCTTAATTCATGCACCATGGACAAAGGAGAAACCCTCAAACCAGCCATAGTCTTGTGACTTAAAGTATCAGCTACAACATTAGCTTTTCCAGGCTAATAGTCTATCAAACAATCACAATCTTTTATCAGCTCTAACCATCTCCTTTGCCTCAAATTTAACTCCTTTTGTGTGCCCAAGTACTTCAAACTTTTATGATCTGTGTATATATAACATCTGTCCCCATACAAGTAATGTCTCCAGATCTTCAAGGCAAAGACAATGGCTGCTAGCTCCAAGTCATGTGTAGGATCATTCCTCTCATGCGGTTTAAGCTGGCGTGAAGCATAGGCAATGATGTTTCTATCTTGCATCAACACACAGCCTAATCCGTTATGAGAAGCATCACTGTATATGGTATACTCATTACCCAAAGTGGGCAAGGTTAAGACTGGAGCTTCAGTTAAATGCCTCTTTAACTCATCAAAACTTTCCTGGCATCGATCAGTCCACTGAAATTTTACATCCTTCCTAAGTAGCTTGGTCAGTGGAGATGCTAGTATGGAGAATCCCTTCAAAAACCTTCGATAATACCCAGCTAAACCAAGGAAACTCTAAACTTCCATGACATTTCTAGGTGGCTTCCAATTAAGAATGGCTTCTACTTTGCTAGGATCCACTTGGATACCCTTTGCAGATACAACATGCCCTAAAAATGAAATCTCATTTAGCCAAAACTCACATTTCGATAGTTTGGCATACAACTGCTTCTCCCTCAAAGTCTGCAATACTATCCTTAAGTGTTTGTCGTGTTCCTCTGTATTCTTTAAGTACACCAAAATATCATAAATGAACACCACAACAAACTGGTCCAAATATGGCCTGAATATAGTGTTCATTAGGCCCATAAAAGCAGCTGGAGCATTAGCCAACCCGAATGGCATTACTAAGAACTCATAGTGGCCATACCGAGTCCTAAAGGCAGTTTTAGGAATACTTTGCTCCTGCACCCTCAACTGGTAGTAGCCCGATCTCAAGTCAATTTTGGAGAATACAGTTGCATCCTTCAACTGGTCAAACAAATCATCAATCCGTGGTAGAGGATATATATTCTTTATGGTCACCTTATTCAACTATCTGTAGTCTATGCATAGGCAGAGAGTACCATCCTTTTTCTTCACAAATAATACTGGTGCTCCCCAAGGTGACACGCTAGGGCGGATGAAACCCTTATCTAACAATTCCTGCAATTGTACCTTCAGCTCTTTCAACTCAAAGAAAGCCATCCTATAAGGAGTGATGGAGATTGGCTCCACACCGTGCATAGTCTCAATTTCAAATCGCACTCTCTTCCGGAGGCAATCTCGTAATTCTTCCGTAAAAACATCCGTAAAATCCCATACCGCAGAATATCTTTAAGATATGGACTCCCACCGGGTGTCTATCACATGAGCTATATAATCTTCTCATACCTTTCGAATCATCTTTCTAGCAAGTGCAAATGAAATGATGTTGGATGGCAATAATCGCCTCTCCCATGTATCACTACATCCGCATACTCTGAAGACCAAAAGTGATCTGTCTTCGCCATACCAATCATGGCGTGATGCCTGGCTAACCAATCCATGCCTAAGATGATATCATAATCTCGGAAGGGCATGTCAATTAAGTCTGATAGGAATGTATGTCCTTGGATCACCAAAGGACAATCCTTATACAATTTGTTCACCCTAACCTCTTGTCCTAAAGGACTAGTCACTAGCACATCATAATCCAATTTCACACAAGGAATAGCAATAGAGCATGCAATACTGGCACTAGCATAAGAATGTGTAGAACCAGGGTCAAACAACACATATACATCTCTATCAAAAATGGAGAAAGTACCAGCCACAACATCTGATGTCTCAGCTTTATCCCTCTGGCACATGGTGTACACCCTGACTGGTGCACCACTCTGCTCTGGTTGGCTGACTGTGCCCTGACTACCATAAGTGTTACCTCTACCCCTGCCTCTGCCTCTACTAGTTGTCTATTGTCCTCTAGAAGCAGAACCTTGAACAGATCCCTGAGTACTAGTAGGCGGTCCAGATCTGCGGGCACTAGTGCAATCTCTAGCAAAATGCCCACTTCCACCATAGTTGTAACAGGCTCCTATGGCCTTATAACATATTCCTCCATGAGTCCTGCCACAAGTTTCACAAGCACGGGTAGGAAAGGAACCCCTAGATGTCTGCTGTCCGGATCTAGGTGGCCTTTGCCCTAAGAATCTTCCCCTACTAGATCCTCTGTTACTTGGTCCCCCAAAGCTCTTCCTCGTACCCGAATTGTTACTTGGACTTTGACCTGTAGGCTTACTGCTTTTCTCTTTTTCAGTGATTACCTTCTCAAATGCCCCTTCCAGTTCTATCCTTTCCAATTCAAGGGCCTGTGATATCAACCCAGAGAAGTTGTCATGTTGAAACCCAACCACTTGTAATCTCAAACTAGGCCTCAAACCGGCCTCAAACTGTTTGCATCTGTCTCTACTGGTAGTGAGTAGGCTTCCAGCATAGTGGCTAAGGCGAGAAAAGTCTCTCTCATACTCGGCTACAGTCTTGTTCCCTTGCTTCAAACTAAGAAACTCCTGTAGCTTCATATCCACATAGGCATCGTGAACATACTGCCTAAACTCCCTTAGAAAGTCATCCCATGTCAAGATCAAGGCCAAACAAACTGTGGGGAATGGTCTTTCACCACTCATATGCATCTCCATGCAGCAAGGAAATTGAATATTCAAACTTCAACTCATCTGTGCAGTGCAATTTCTTAAAGACCCTCTCCATCCATTCTAACCATTGCTCAGCTTCCAATGGGCCCACTGTACCCTTGAACTCTGTTGCCCCATACTTCATTAACTTGTCATATTGTCCGGCTGGGGATGGTGGTTGCACTGGAGGTGCTTGCACAGGAGCTTGTACTGGTATATTGCCAGCCATTTGCTGAAATAGTGCAGCCATCTGCTGAGCGAACTGAGCAGGAAACTGCATGGGTGGGATGGGTGCGCACGATCCACGGCATTACGAGGAGGCTTCCCCTTGTACCTCAGCTGCTACTGATTGCTCTACTGTGTGATCACCCTCTTCCATATTGAATCACAAGGAATTTTACTCCCTGACCAACCAACACAAGGAGATTTCCTTCTATTAGTCCATATTTATGATGTAATGCACTATATGTATCAATAATGACAATTGAGCAGTTGTACTTATCAAAAATTTTCAAACATGCAATTTTAAAACTTGTATAAAAACCAAAGCTCTGATAACACTAAAACATGTCACACCTTATCCCTTGTAAGGCATGACATGTTCCCGTAGCATGCCTAATGAATCATCGAACTCCACCTACCGATAACCCATTAGTTATGCTACAAAGGATTTTAAAACAAACCATAGCTTTTTGTCTTATCAATTCTTTTGCGGAAAACTGTATGAGAATAGTTAAAATTCCATGCAAACATTCATTGGAAATAATGATAGACTAAATATTACAAAAGTTATATTTTCATAAGTCTCAAAGTAAAATACAAAATAATTACAAACTGAAAATGTGATAGCAATGCAATGTTTTTAAATACAAACTGCTCAATATCCGTACATCCATGCATATAGGTACAAAATACATCAAAAGGAAATTACAGGGGTATGACTACAATATATACCCACAAACAATACCAAAATGCTGCTTCCAAGTCTCTCACTCGGCAGCCTTCTCCTTTCCCTTACCTGCGACAGCATACAGAAGCTATCGCTGAGTATATCACTCAGTGGTGCACAACTAATAACTTTAAAACTTAAAGTAAAACATGATTTGTCAAAGCATAATAAATCACATTTTTCTTAAGCATGAAAACTTCACAATAGTTCTAAGTTCATAATAACCATTTATTGGAATAACATTTCAAATGAGAAATCACACTTCATAAATCACAATTCACAAAGCATTAGTGTTGCCAACATCAACACACAGTTCAGGCCATGACACGAAATTTCACGATCAGTGCCATGTTGTACACCACAACAAAGCAATCTCAACCTCACTAACCGTTATTAATGAGGGAAGGGATAGCTAGCTAATGAGTACTCATGTAGTCTTACCCCACTAACCATTATTAATGGGAGACATAATCAATATCAATTATAAAACCCCAAGTAGCCGTTACTACTGGGGAGTTCCGAAGGGACTGTCATGCTAACTGTGGTTTCAAAACAACTTTCAAGAGTTTCTAAATCAATAATCACGTTTGCAAAACAATAGCATTTTCAAATCATCATAAAATCCATAAAAGGGGTGGCAACACACAAATTCCTCAAATACAAGAGAAAAACATACCTCATTCAAAATAAACTCATTTCAAATCAAACTCATTCAAATAAACTTATTCAAATCAATTTACGAAGCTAAAACAAAGAAAAATGTTAGTTGTGCACAAACCTTCAATGCTCTCCTTTATTGTTACCTACTTCTCCTTGTCCGTTCCAACTTCTTTTTCTACTCAAAATACACAAATAGAATACCTCAATACCAATCTCAATTGCTGCCAAGAACTCATTATATGCATGTCTAATGCATCCCAAGTTAGCTTTGAAAATTTTAGAATATTTTGGTTTTGGGATAGCTTGGTGCCCCAATCTTTGAACCCAATTTTTACCTAGTTTCGATCATAATTTGGTGAGGTGTTATTCATAAAAATTGTTCATTTAGATCTTAAATTTATTTTCCTTTTTGAATCGCCTAATTCGGAGCTGTGTAGCTCAAGTTATGCCTAAAACACCATTACTATTCACGTCACTGTTCATGCTGCAGATTTTGTTCTAGCAGATTTATCGATCCAACTTCGTTCAGCAATTTGGCCAAGTTAAGTCTATAATTTGGTCTAATGTTCTTCATATGAAATATTCTACTATGTCTTAGGTTTCCATCGGTTTAAGAATCGCCTAAATCAGTGTTTTCTAGGGAGAGTTATAGCCTTGCAAAATTTACTGTTCATTTGGTCAATTTTAGGTGCCCAGATTCTGGCAGATTCAGTGACCTGAATTCGTTTCGCAAGTTGATTGAGTTAAGTTCATAATTTGGCCTAACATTCTTCATATGAAATATTCTACTATGTCTTAGGTTTCCATCGGTTTAAGAATCGCCTAAATTGGAGTTTTATAGAGAGAGTTATAGCCTTGCAAAATTTACTGTTCATTTGGCAATTCTGCAGTTTTGCAGATTCAGTAACTCAAATTTGCTCAATAATTTGATTGGGTTAATGGAATAATTTGGGTTTGTGTTCTTCATGAAAGTTTTAGGTCTATATCTCATCTAATCACTGGTAAAATTTTAGGTCATTTTGACCTGCCTAGCTCGAGTTATGACCCAAACACGATTACTGTTTATGTGTACTGTTCATACTGCAATTTTTCAAGTTTGGTCAGTTTGTTCACTAGGTTTTGGTCACTTTTTGGGCATGCTTCCTAAATGAAAATTGTGTCATTTAGTGCCTATTTTCAGTCTCAATTGGTCCCATACCAATTGGACTTGTAAAATTTCATTTTTGGTCCCTCAAAGTTGACTTTTGGTCATGCTTCATACCCAATCTGAATTTGGCTTTGATTTAAACACTTCTCACACACTTAATTAGGTTACAAATGGCCATTTCTTTCCTTAAACTATGTCAAAGACATCATTTAGCACTTCTTCACATTTTTGGTCTCTAAACCCTAATGTTCAAAACCCTAATTTTTCTCCCATTTAGCCAAAACCCTAGTTTAGGTTCCATATATGTTTTCTTTCATTTTCTTATGAAATTTCATCATAAATTAACTTCATTCAAAGCTTATACATCTAATCTAAAATGAAAAAAAATTACCTCTTGTTGATTTCTTTCCAACTTCACTTTTCTTCCAATTCTTGTTCTCCTTGCTTTTAATCTCTCAATCAAAGATCTCTTTGATGTTTTCTTTTAGTGGGCTATGGAATTTGTGAAGGGAATTAAAACTTGGGAGGGGAAATCAATGAGGGGAAGAAGTGGAAGAAGAAGAGAAAAAGGGAGAGAGAGAAAGAGAGAGGAGAGGGTGGTGGCCTCTTATAAAAAAAAGAAATCAAGAAGAGATTTGTCTTCTTATATATATATATATATATATATATGTATATATTTATCCCCAAAATTAGCTTATTAAAATTATAAATTTTAATTGTGCCATAAGGATAATTAAACTTAAATTTTTATTCCCTTTTTTTTACTTAATTTTTCCTTTTAATTAAATAATTAAATTTAACTATCAAAAGCCCATAAGTCTTTCATTTTAATTTTGTCATAATGGAAATGAAAGTTTAAGTTTTCATTTCTTAAATTTTCCCTTACATATTTTTACTTGAATTTTTTTTTATTTTTACCCCATAATTCAATTCATTAATTTTATTTAATTTAATTGACATTTTGGTCAAAAGTCAACTCTTGAGGTGAATTGACCAAAATGCCCCTCATCGGTTCATAATCCTTCTTTTTATAATACCCGATGAGTCCTTAGTTTTTTTTTTTTTGTTCATTAGAATTTTTATTGTGTCTATCTCAATTAATTTTCTATTTATTTTTGGTCCTCAAGGTGTCTTTGAATAGTATTAGTCACGGACCAAAAATGGTATTATTCATAACTCGGAGGTTCGGGGTGTTACATGTTGTGTCAGCTGAAGGGATCAAGGTAGATTCCAGCAAGGTAGAAGCTATCCTTAATTGGAAGCTGCCCAGAAATATCACAGAAATTCGCATTTTTTTTGGGTTTAGCTGGATATTACCGCCGGTTTGTGAAAGGGTTTTCTATGTTAGCTTCTCCACTGACTAATCTGCTTCGGAAAGATGTAAAATTTTAGTGGACTAATAAATGCTAGCAGAGTTTTGATGAGTTGAAGAGGTGTCTAACTGAAGCTACAGTCCTTACTTTATCTACCCCAGGTAAAAAATACACAGTTTATAGTGATGTTTCTCACAATGGGTTAGGCTGTGTACTGATGCAAGATCGAAATGTCATTGCTTATGCATCACGCTAGCTAAAACCACATGAAATGAACTACCCAACACATGATTTGGAGCTAGCAGCTATTGTTTTTGCTCTGAAAATCTAGAGACACTATTTGTATGGAGAGAAATGCTACATTTACACAGATCACAAGAGATTGAAGTACTTGGGCACCCAGAAGGAATTGAATTTGAGGCAGAGGAGATGGTTAGAACTGATTAAAGACTATGATTGCTTAATAAACTACCAGCCAGGGAAAGCAAATGTGGTGGTTGATACCTTAAGTCGCAAGACTATGGCAAGTCTTTGAGATTCTCTTTTGTCCATGGTACATGAGCTGAAAGCACAGCATGCTAGTTTGGAGATTGATGATGAGGGACAGACAGTAGTTGTATGGCATGTACAGCCAGTGTTGATTGATCATATCAGAATGGCTGCTTAGAGTGATGATAAATATCAGAAGCTACTGAAAGAAGTCTAGCAGGGCAAGAAACCTGAATTCTCTGTGAGAGATGATGGTTTACTACTACATCAGGGTAGAATGTGCATTCCTAGTGATGTGGAATTGAGACGGGTCATTATGAAGGAAGCACATGAGTCTCCTTTTGCTATGCATCCTGCTGGAACTAAAATATACAGAGGGCTAAAAGAACATTACTGGTGGATGGGTATGAAGAGGGATATAGTTGAATTTGTTTCCAAATGCCTAACTTATCAGCAAGTAAAGGCAAAACATCAAGTTCCAACTGGTTTGTTACATCCATTGCCAGTACCAGAGTGGAAATGGGAATGGATAACTATGGATTTTGTGATGGGACTTCCGAGGACACAGAATAGTCATGATGCAGTGTGGGTTATAGTTGACAGACTGACCAAGTCTGCTCACTTTTTGCCAGTCTAGATGGACTATAGCCTAGAAAGATTGGCCAGATTGTACATATATAAAATTGTAAAATTGCATGGAGTGCCAATATCGATTGTATCTGACAGAGATCCTAGGTTCACTTCTAGATTCTAGAGTAGTCTTCAGAGAGCCCTAGGAACTAGATTGAACTTCAGTACAGCATTCCACCCACAGACAGATGGCCAGTCTGAGAGGGTAATTAAGATATTGGAGGATATGCTACGGGCTTGTGTGATTGAGTTTGAAGGTAATTGGGATATACACTTGCCTTTGATTGAGTTTGCTTATAACAACAGCTACCAATCAAGCATTGGGATGCCTCCATATGAAGCTTTGTATGGCAAGAAGTGCAGAACTCCCCTACGTTGGGATGAAGTAGGTGAAAGAAAGATGATTGGGCCAGAAATTGTTCAGCAAACTGAGGAAAAGATCAGATTGATTAGAGATCGACTCAAGGCTGCATCAGACCGTCAGAAGTCCTATGTTGATATGAAGAGAAGAGATATTGAATATGCAGTGGGTGATAAGGTATTCCTCAAAATTTCTCCTTAGAAGAGGATTATGAGATTTGGCAGAAAGGGGAAACTGAGTCCTCGTTTCATCGGACCATATGAGGTTCTGGAAAGAGTGGGTCCTTTGGCATATCGGTTGGCATTACCTCCAGACCTAGAAAGGATACATAGTGTCTTCCATGTGTCCATGTTAAGGAGGTACAGATCAGACCCATCTCATGTATTATTAGTTGAAGAGATTGAAGTAAATCCAGACCTCCCATATGAGGAAGAACCCATAGAAATTCTGGCATATGAGGTGAAGTAGCTGAGGAACAAATAGATACACCCAGTTAAAGTGCTGTGGAACCATCATTCAGGCGAGGAAGCTACTTGGGAACATGAAGAGGACATGAGGAGAGAGCACCCACAGCTGTTCAGAGATGGATGCCAGGTAAAAATTTCTAGATGAAATTTATTTTAAGGGGGGGAGAATTGTAACACCCCTATGTTCGGTAGTGCGTTCTACTGTTCCAGTGATCAGTGTTGTCTGGACAGCTAGGATGCCTAGAACTACACTTAAATATTGATGAGGAGACATAAAATAATGAAATACAAGAAAAGAAAATACAAGAAAAACAAAGGAAAAATAATAGCAATGAAATGTAACCAAGTTAAATGAGCTGAGAATCATAGCGATAGGTGACCGCATTAGGAAGTTGCGGTGTAGACCGTTGACTAGCCCTGGACCGCAGAGAACCCTAAAAAATACGTTTAAGACTTGAATAAACATCTATCAAAGTATAAATTTCATTAGAATATTAAAGAAAAATTAATTAATTAGTACAAAGAAAAACGAGAAATCGAGAAAATGACAAAACTCGGTGTTATCGAAAAATCGGAAATATAACCTGAGAAGGGGTATTTTGGTCAATTAACACCTAGAGTTGACTTTTGACGTCAATGTCCATTAAAAATAAGTGATATTAAACTTTGAAAATGTCATGAAAAATAAGAAATATGGTACATAATACAAATAGTGGACTTTTGGGGCATAAATTACAAATTGTGAAACTTGGGAATTAATTAATCCTAAACTAAGGTTAGTGCTCCACTAACTATATTTTAAGGGACCTATATAAGGGTTTAGTGGACAGAATTGAGCTCATCTTCAACCTCCTTATAACCAGCCGAAAATGAATCTCCATGGAAACTCCATGGCCAAGCTTGGAAACACCACCAGCACCCATGATGTAACACCCCTATGTTCGGTAATGCGTTCTACTGTTCCGGTGACCAGTGTTGCTCGGACAGCTAGGATGCCTAGAACTACACTTCGATATGAGTGAGGAGACATAAAAAAATGAAATACAAGAAAAGAAAATACAAGAAAAACAAAGGAAATAATAGCAAAGAAAAATAATCAAGTTAAGCGAGTCGAGAACCCTAGCAATGGGTAACCGCACCGGGAAGTCACGGCGTGGACCGTTGACTAGCCCTGGACTGCGGGGAACCCTGAAAAATATTTTTAGGAATCAAATAAATATTTATTGAAGTATAAATATCATTAGAAATATCAAAAAAAAATTAAATAATTAGTACAAAGAAAAGTGAGAAATCAAAAAACGGACAAAACCCGGTGTTACCGAAAAATCGGGAATGCAACCCGAACAGGGGCATTGTGGTCATTTGACATCCCGAATTGTCTTTTGACCTAAATGTCCATTAAAAATACATGGTATTACACTTGGAAAATATAATGAAAGATTAAATTTGGGGTACCTAATATAAATAGCCAAAAGTGGAGTGTAAATGGAGTAATTAACACATTTAACATATAATATTAATTAAATAAAGTTAGTGGAGAGTTAGTGGGAATTATCTACACCTAAGTGGACCACTAACTCACCCTTTGGACAGCAGATTGAAGTTCATCTCCAAGCTCCCAATTTAAGCTGAAAATGGTGAAAAGAAGATCCACCATTGTTGTCCACTTGAAAGCTTCATGCATGCTTGATTTAAGCTTCATTCTTGGCACCTTTCTTCACTAAAAGTAACCACCACACCTTGGGCAGCATTTAGGGAGTGAGAAAGGTAAGTTTTGATGAGTTTTTAAGAAGCTTCAAAAATAGGTAAGTTTGTGTTTTTGAATGTTGCTTTGTTAAAGTTTGTAAGCATGTTATGGGTGTTTGATTTATGAAGAAATTTTTGAGTTTTGATGTTGAATGGGAATGTGCACTTTTGGCAGCCATGGAAGCACCTTGAAGGCAGTTTAATTGTGCTTGTAAATGGTGAATTAAATGATTGATTAAATGTATATTGTGTAGGAAATTGTTTGGGTAATGTATACTTAGTATATGTAAATGTAAAATGAGATTTAAAGCTTGGAAAGTAATGGAATGTAAGTGTACCATTGTGGCAGTTTGCTAACTCTTGAAGAATGCTGGAATTCATGCTTAGTTTATGGAATAATGATGTTAAAATGTTTTGGTTGTTATGGCAGTTTGAGTGTGTGTAAGGTGGTGTGAAGTGGGACATGTAAATGAGCATGAATTGATGATTGAATTGTTGTAAAGTGAATTGGACATATTCTGCACTTGTTGGTGCACATTGAATGTAATTTTAAGCTGTCAAAATGACCTATAATATGTTATAAATTATGTTTAGGTTGTGGTACAACCAGAATTAGTTTGAATGTTAAGTTTGGTGAGTGTTAAAAGTGATGTTTGATATGTATGCAAGAATTGCAATAAGGCAGTTTGAGTTTTAGGCCTATAACTTTAAGTGTGTGGCTCCAATTGGCATGAGACCAATTGGAGGTGAAAATTGGCATAAAATGTGCCAACTTTCATGAAGGAAGCTTGCCAAAATTCTGCTTGCAATGTAGCTTGAAAAATGACCAAATCCGGATTAAGTGCAAATGAGGCTTGAAAATTGACCATTTGGGCAGCAGTTAGTGTTTAGGCAATAACTCACTCAAAACAGGTCTAATTGACCTGAACTTTTAACCATGAATAGTTAAGACCCATATCTACAAGTCTTATGAAGGCACCAAAGCCCAGAAATGACCATAAGCAAGTCAAAAAACTTACACAAGTTCGGGTCCAAAAACTGGCTGAACCTAAAGTGACCTAAAATGACCAATTTTGGTGCAATTTGACCAGCAATAGTAAAATGACCATAACTTGGTCTACATAACTCAGAATGACCTGAAATTTTGCCCCGCGTGCAATAAGACATAGATCTACAAGTTTTTAGTTTTGACCAAAATTCGAAAATGGAGGAAACTAGGTCGTCCGGCTAGGTCAAACTAGTATCCCGGAATCCAACAAATTGCAAGAAAATGCAGTATACACGAAAATGAACTTGGTAACATGTACCAACCCTAAAAGACTATCGAATGTGACATATTAGTAACGTTAAAACCTAAATTACCTAAAACGCATTGAGGGTCGATATATTAAGTTGATTAAGCAAATAATAGCATTCAGTGAGAGACAGTTTAATTAAGTACTGAAACACTTCAAATTGTGTTTCTTAGTTAGCAAAGACTCAGGGAGAGGGAAGGAAACACTGAGTCAAGACCAAGAGACAATTATCAGAGGTTTATGCACAACTAGTTTTTAACTGATTTGTTTTGAATATTTCATATGATTAAATGACATATTTTTCTTATGTATTATGTTCAGCAAGCATTGGATTTAATTCAATGATTATTGAAATTGTTATAGTATGTATGAATTTAGCTTTGTGAAATGGTATTTCCATAAGTATTAAGCATTGTTATGGATTGAATAAATTATGTTCTGAAAAATTGTGATAGAACATATTTTGAATTGTGATGGTAATTTTTATGGAAAAATGCAAATTTATGATTTGAATTGTGATGAGCATAAAAATTATTGGATATTGGAATTGACTTTGAATTGAATTATATTGTGATTTATGCTCACTAAAAGGATTGTGATATTGTTTTATATCTCACTATAGATGCTTGACTAGGTTATTACCCGTCTCTCTCATTTGTTGAGAAGACAATGGAGTTAGTTGTGTTTTGATTACCATGGTACATGCACAGGCTTAGATTTTCCTCTGATTTGAGGTTAGATCTAAGTTTATTTTATCGTTATGGCCCTTGCGGAAGATTCATTATTGTGATGGTACTGTGCACGATGATTCAACCTCCCCGACCGTAGGGAGTTAGAATCTGATTCGACCTCCCCGACCATAGGGAGTTAGAATCACATCGAATATGGCCCTTTCGGATTAGTCTTGCATAGTTAGTGAGATAAAGATTGATTTTTAAGATACATAATGATTTTTGAGATACAGAATGGCTTTTGAATGGTAAAGAATTGTGATTTCAATTATAGTTTATGTATAATTGATTTTGTTGGAATTACTTAAATGGTTAGTCATGATTTGATAAATTGAATTTTGTGATCAAAGTCATTTATACAAATGATTTACATTATTGGCAATGAATATTTTGAGTTTTGGAATTTGATGAGTATTCAGATTTCCAAATTATTTACTGTAAAATTTCTCAATATATATTGTACTATGTTTTAAATTATAGTTGTGCACCACTGAGTTCACCACTCAGCGCTAGCTTTGTATGTTGTCGCAGGTAAAAAGAGCATAGAGCAGTGAGTAAGTTTCTTTGAAGACATATTCAGATCAGCTTCAGGTATATCATAGGTGTATCCATGTACATAGGTTTTGATGTATGCATGTAATAATATGTATGTAAATTATTTGAGCAGTTGTATAAAAACTCTTGTAAAATATTTTGGTATGTAATTAAATGTAAATTATTGTAAATATAAAGTTGAGATTTCATTTACTTGAATAGTTTTTTATTATAAATTTTGAGTCTTGTAATCAATGAAATGTTTCTTTATGATGAGATTAGTTTGAAAATGAATTGATTGTTTATTGAGAATTGAATTGTGAATTGAAATGAAGTTATTGAAGTTGTATTTGAGAAAACATATTGGGAGCATTTTCTTTTGTAGGATTGAAGAATTGTTTTCTCAAAATACAACCGGTACTTTGCCGAAATTTTGAAAAAAATTTTATAACACTAGATTTTAATCGATGATTTAAATTTCACGAAAATTGTTTTGAAATCCCTTGTAGTATATCTAATGGGTTATCGGTAGGTGAAGTACGGTAATTCATTAGGTGTACTACGGGATCATGTTACATCTTACAGGGGAGTAGGGTGTGACATGTTTTGTGGTATCAGAGCAATGGTTTTAAAGTAAATTTTGAACTGTGAATTTGAAATCTTTTTGTCGGTAACTACAACTGCTCAAATGTTTAATACATATAGTACATTTACATCATAAATATGAACTAATGGAGAGGAATCTCCTTATATTGGTTGTACAGGAATAGAAAATCTTGTGAAAAGATATGGAAGAGAAGAATGAGACAATAGAACAGTCCATGATGGCAGAAGTACAAGTTGAGGCCCCAGCTCCACAAAATGTCGAAGGCCTGACTGTACCAGTTTTGTCGGTACAAATTACTGCACAAATGGCTCAGTAAATGGCCACTTTCTTTTAACAAATGGCTGATAAATTGTCAGCCCAAGCCCAAGTACAGACCCAACCCCCACAAGGGCAACATGAAATAGATAAGAGGGAGAAACCTATGGGTCAGAGATCAAGCAGTAATTTGAGAAAGAGAAAAGAAATTGAGGAGCCCCGAGCTCAGGGATATAACAGAGATGGATCATCAAGGCAGAGACCACCAAGGTCCAGTCGTCGAACAACTAGAAGTTCCTACCCTTCTCGTCAATGTGAAGCTTGTGGAAGATATCATGGTGGGATATGCTATAAGGCTATTGGAGCCTGTTATAACTGTGGAGGCACAGGACACTTTGCCAAGGACTGCACCAGTAGTCGTAGAGTTGGACCACCTCCTATTACTGCAAAAGGGTCAGTTCAGAGCCCTGTCACTAGAAGTTCACAACCACCTAGCAAAGGTAGAGGCAGGGGTAGAGGTAGCCCGGCAGGGGTAGAGGTAGCCCAGCAGGCAGCCAAGGCACAGTGAAACAATCAGAGCAAGACAGTGCTCCGGTTAGAGTTTACGCAACGAGACAGAGGGAAGAAGTCGAGACATCTGATGTTGTGGCTGATACCTTCTCAACTTTTAACTAAGATGTGTTTGTGTTATTTGATCTGGGTTCTACCCATTCTTATGTGAGTGCTAGCATCATTGATTGCATTGCTGTTCCATGTACAAAAATGGACTTTGAGGTGCTAGTAATAAGTCCGCTAGGACAGGAGGTCAGGGTTAATAGAATGTATAGAGATTGTCCTTTGGTGATCCAAGGACACACTTTTCTATCTGATTTCATTGAAATGCCCTTTAGAGATTATGATATCATCTTGGGCATGGATTGGTTAGCTAGGCATCATGCCATGATTGACTTTAGGCTGAAGACAGTCACTTTCGGTCTCCCTTAGTACAATGATGTGGTAATACATGGGAAGAAGCAGCTATTGCCATCAAACATTATTTCGGCTGCACTAGCCAGAAAATGATCAGCAAGGGGTGTGAAGCATACTTGGCACATGTGGTAGACACCCAAGTGGGGAGTCCAGCATTGAGGGACATCCCTACAGTATATGACTTTCCAGACGTGTTTCTTGATGAATTGCCAGGATTACCTCCGGAAAGAGAGGTGTAGTTTGAAATTAATGTTATGCCTGGTGTGGATCCAATCTCCATAAAACCATACAGAATGGCACTAGCAGAGTTGAAGGAGTTGAAGGTACAGTTGCAAGAACTACTTGAAAAGGGCTTCATCCGCCCTAGTGTGTCACCATGGGGAGCGCCAGTATTGTTTGTTAAGAAGAAGGATGGCACTCTTCGTTTATGTATTGTTTGACCTAGGGTCTGCATACTTTTATGTTAGAGTTAGAACTATATGTTCCGTTGTTATTCCTTTACAGGGGAATAAATTTTGATGCATTAGTGATTAGTCCTTAAGATAAGGATTGTGATAATAAGTGAAATTAGTTTTGGAAGAGTTTATCGGCGAAAAGTATTTTCTAACACACCATAAATTATAAAGCTAAATGTCAAGCCTACTTAATGTAAGGCAAGAGGACGTAAAAGTAAGATGCGGTAATAGAATTGTTCTAGATGAAGGCAGAGATGTTCCAGTTATTAATTGTTAATGGATATTGTAATCAGAATAAGTTTTAGGTATCGGTGAATTCGAAAAGGATAAACGATAAGAAAGTTTGATCTATTGGGATGTATCGTAGTAACTATGCAATGTTCTTGATGTTTATAATCGTAAGTCGCAGACATAAGATCGACTTGAGATTATTGTGTAGAGCTACGTACTACCCGATAGTATACCTAGATAAGAATAGTTACCAACGGCATCTGTTTTGGTATAGTTATGCCAGGACAGAATTTAATTTAATTGTTAGAAATAAGTTTGAAAATCCTACTTAGGGATCTAAAACTCAAAGGTTAGAATATCGAAAGGTTATAGTTCAAGATAAAGGAAGAAACTTATAGAATATTGACAGATAAATAGAGTTATGAAAGTAAAAAAAAAAAATTCGAACAATTGGTTCAAATATAACAAAGAAATGTTACGAATGTGAGGAAGATTATGGACTAGAATGGTCAGAGGACCAATGACTAGACAAATGATTCTAACATGAACTCAAGGGTCATTCAAGAAGGAACATGAATCGAAATATTAGACAGGACAATAGTAAGAGAAGATTGGTGATATACAAACAAATTAAACGTTGTATTAGATTGTTAAAAGTCTTATACAAATTTGAGGAAAAGAAGATTATACGATCGTATAAAAAGGAAAAAAATAAACGTATGACTATTGTAAGATGACTATTGGGTAAAATTTCGTGGACGAAATTTATTTTAAGGGGGGGGAGAATTGTAACACCCCTATGTTCGGTAATGCGTTCTACTGTTCCGGTGACCAGTGTTGTCCGGACAGCTAGGATGCCTAGAACTACACTTCGATATGAGTGAGGAGACATAAAATAATGAAATATAAGAAAATAAAAAACAAGAAAAATAAAGGAAAAATAATAGCAAAGAAAAATAATCAAGTTAAGCGAGCCGAGAACCCTAGCAATGGGTGACCGCACTGGGAAGTCACGGCGTAGACCGTTGACTAGCCCTGGACTGCGGGGAACCCTGGAAAATATTTTTAGGACTCAAATAAATATTTATTGAAGTATAAATATCATTAGAAATATCAAAGAAAAATTAAATAATTATTACAAAGAAAAGTGAGAAATCGAAAAATGGACAAAACCCGGTGTTACCGAAAAATCGGGAATGCAACCCGAACAGGGGCATTGTGGTCATTTGACATCCCGAATTGTCTTTTGACCTAAATGCCCATTAAAAATACATGGTATTACACATGGAAAATATAATGAAAGATTAAATTTGGGGTTCCTAATATAAATAACCAAAAGTGGAGTGTAAATGGAGTAATTAACACATTTAACATATAATATTAATTAAATAAAGTTAGTGGAGAGTTAGTGGGAATTATCTACACCTAAGTGGACCACTAACTCACCCTTTGGACAGCAGATTGAAGTTTATCTCCAAGCTCCCAATTTCAGTCGAAAATGGTGAAAAGAAGATCCACCATTGTTGTCCACTTGAAAGCTTCATGCATGCTTGATTTAAGCTTCATTCTTGGCACCTTTCTTCACTAAAAGTAACTACCACACCTTGGGCAGCATTTAGGGAGTGAGAAAGGTAAGTTTTGATGAGTTTTTAAGAAGCTTCAAAAATAGGTAAGTTTGTGTTTTTTAATGTTGCTTTGTTAAAGTTTGTAAGCATGTTATGGGTGTTTGATTTATGAAGAAATTTTTGAGTTTTGATGTTGAATGGAAATGTGCACTTTTGGCAGCCATGGAAGCACCTTGAAGGCAGTTTAATTGTGCTTGTAAATGGTGAATTAAATGATTGATTAAATTTATATTGTGTAGGAAATTGTTTGGGTAATGTATACTTAGTATATGTAAATGTAAAATGAGATTTAAAGCTTGGAAAGTAATAGAATGTAAGTGTACCATTGTGGCAGTTTGCTAACTCTTGAAGAATGCTAGAATTCATGCTTGGTTTATGGAATAATGATGTTAAAATGTGTTGGTTGTTATGGCAGTTTGAGTGTGTGTAAGGTGGTGTGAAGTGGGACATGTATATGAGCATGAATTGGTGATTGAATTGTTGTAAAGTGAATTAGACAAATTCTGCACTTGTTGGTGCACATTGAATGTAATTGTAAGCTGCCAAAATGACCTATAATATGTTATAAATTATGTTTAGATTGTGGTACAACCAGAATTAGTTTGAATGTTAAGTTTGGTGAGTGTTAAAAGTGATGTTTGATATGTATGCAAGAATTGCAATAAGGCAGTTTGAGTTTTAGGCCTATAACTTTAAGTGTGTGGCTCCAATTGGTATGAGACTAATTGGACGTGAAACTAGGCACAAAATGTGCCAACTTTCATGAAGGAAGCTTGCCAAAATTCTGCTTGCAAGGTAGCTTGAAAAATGGCCAAATCCGGATTAAGTGCAAATGAGGCTTGAAAATTGACCATTTGGGCAGCAGTTAGTGTTTAGGCCATAACTCACTCAAAACATGTCCAATTGACCTGAAATTTTAACCATGAATAGCTAAGACCCATATCTAGAAGTCTTATGAAGAGACCAAAGCCCAGAAATGAACATAAGCAAGTCAAAAAGCTTGCACAAGTTTGGGTCCAAAAATTGACCGAACCTAAAATGACCTAAAGTGACCTAAAATGACCAATTTTGGTGCAATTTGACCAGCAATAGTAAAATGGCCATAACTTGGTTTACATAACTCAGAATGACCTGAAATTTTGCCCCGCGTGCAATAAGACATAGATCTACAAGTTTGTAGTTTTGACCGAAACCCGAAAACTGAGGGAACTAGGTCGTCCGGCTAGGTCAAACTAGTATCCCGGAATCCAGCAAATTGCAAGAAAATGCAGTATACACGGAAATGAACTTGGTAACATGTACCAACCCTAAAAGACTATCGAATGTGACATATTAGTAACGTGAAAACCTAAATTAACTAAAACGCATCGAGGGTCGATATATTAAGTTGATTAAGCAAATAATAGCATTCAGTGAATTATTTATCAAACATTATCGTTAGAAACAGTTTAATTAAGTACTGAAACACTTCAAATTGTGTTTCTCAGTTAGCAAAGACTCAGGGAGAGGGAAGGAAACACTGAGTCAAGACCAAGAGACAATTATCAGAGGTTTGTGCACAACTAGTTTTTAACTGATTTTGTTTTGAATATTTCATATGATTAAATGACATATTTTTCTTATGTATTATGTTCAGCAAGCATTGGATTTAATTCAATGATTATTGAAATTGTTATAGTATGTATGAATTTAGCTTTGTGAAATGGTATTTCCATAAGTATTAAGCATTGTTATGGATTGAATAAATTATGTTCTGGAAAATTGTGATAGAACATGTTTTGAATTGTGATGGTAATTTTCATGGAAAAATGCAAATTTATGATTTGAATTGTGATGAGCATAAAAATTATTGGATATTGGAATTGACTTTGAATTGAATTATATTGTGATTTATGCTCACTAAAAGGATTGTGATATTGTTTTATATCTCACTATAGATGCTTGACTAGGTTATTACCCGTCTCTCTCATTTGTTGAGAAGACAATGGAGTTAGTTGTGTTTTGATTACCATGTTACGTGCACAGGCTTAGAATTTCCTCTGATTTGAGGTTAGATCTAAGTTTATTTTATCATTGTGGCCCTTGCGGAAGATTCATTATTGTGATGGTACTGTGCACGATGATTCGACCTCCTCGACCATAGGGAGTTAGAATCACATCGAATATGGCCCTTTCGGATTAGTCTTGCATAGTTAGTGAGATAAAAATTGATTTTTGAGATACATAATGATTTTTGAGATACAGAATGGCTTTTGAATGGTAAAGAATTGTGATTTCAATTATGGTTTATGTATAATTGATTTTGTTGGAATTACTTAACTGGTTAGTCATGATTTGATAAATTGAATTTTGTGATCAAAGTCATTTATACAAATGATTTACATTATTGGCAATGAATATTTTGAGTTTTGGAATTTGATGAGTATTCAGATTTCCAAATTATTTACTGTAAATTTTGTCAATGTATATTGTACTATGTTTTAAATTATAGTTGTGCACCACTGAGTTCACCACTCAGCGATAGCTTTGTATGCTGTCGCAGGTAAAAAGAGCATAGAGCAGTGAGTAAGTTTCTTTGAAGACATATTCAGATGAGCTCTAGGTATATCATAAGTATATCCATGTACATAGGTTTTGATGTATGCATGTAATAATATGTATGTAAATTATTTGAGCAGTTGTATAAAAACTATTGTAAAATATTTTGGTATGTAATTAAATGTAAATTATTGTAAATATAAAGTTGAGATTTCATTTACTTGAATAGTTTTGTATTATAAATTTTGAGTCTTGTAATCAATGAAATGTTTCTTTATGATGAGATTAGTTTGAAAATGAATTGATTGTTTATTGAGAATTGAGTTGTGAATTGAAATGAAGTTATTGAAGTTGTATTTGAGAAAACATATTGGGAGCATTTTCTTTTGCAGGATTGAAGAATTGTTTTCTCAAAATACAACCGGCACTTTGCCAAAATTTTGAAAAAAGTTTTATAACACCAGATTTTAATCGATGATTTAAATTTGACGAAAATTGTTTTAAAATCCCTTGTAGTATATCTAATGGGTTATCGGTAGGCGAAGTACGGTAATTCATTAGGTGTACTACTAGATCATGTTACATCTTACAGGAAAGTAGGGTGTGACACATGATTTAAGCCTCAGTTCACCATACTTTCTTCATTAAAGCTTGCACACTCAACTCGAAGAAGCTTTTGGGAGCAAGAATGGGAAGTTTTGGTGGAGTTTTGAAGAAGTCCAAAAGAGGTAAATGTGTATTTTTCAATCTTGCTTCCTTAAACTTTGAGTCGATATTGTGGGTAGTTGATTTATGGAAGAATTTTTGAAGTTTGATATTTTAATGGAGATGCACCATTTTGGTAGCCATGAAATCTCAATATGAACAGCTTATTATTGCATGTAAATAGTGGTTTGAATGATGATTTAAATGTTTGATTGTATTATAGTTGAATTCCATGTGTAAGGTTTGATTTGGAAGCTTGAAAAGTGAAAATGGAGGTTGATGGGTATGCGTAAATTTGTGGCAGCCTTATGCAGAAGATTGAAGTGTTTGAGTTCATGAAATATTGTTGAATTATGTTGTCATTGATGGCAGCATGTGTATATAAATAATTGTTTGAATTTGGACATGGAAATGAGGTTGGACATGGAAATGAGGTATGTTCATGTGGTTGAATTATTGTAAATGGGACTTTGGAAAATTCTGTATTATAGTGTGCATGTTGAGTGTGGTTACAAGCTACCAAAATGACCAAAAATGTGAAGTAAAATGTGTTAATGGTATGGTACAAACTAGAATTGGCATGAAGGAAGTAACTTGGTAAATATTGGATGTGTAATTGGTAAGGATGAACAATGTGTAATAGGGTAGTATGTGTTTTGGCTTAGAACCTTAAGTGTGTGGCTCCAATTGGTATGAGACCAATTGGAGGTGAAACTAAGCACAAAATGTGCTAACTTTCATGAAGGAAGTTTATCAAAATTCTGCCTAGAAGGTAACTTGAAAAATGACCTAATCCGGATTAGTGAATTGAAAGCCTGAAAATTTACCATTTGGGCAGCAGTTGGTGTTTTGGCCATAACTTACTCAAAACATGTCCAATTGACCTGAAATTTTTATCGTGAATATTTTATACATATATCTACAATTCTTATGAAGACACCAATACCCAGAAATGACCATAAGCAAGTCAAATAGCTTGCACAAGTTCGGGTATAAAAACTGGTCGAACCAAAAGTGACCAAAAAATGATCTAAAGTTACCATTTTTGTACAGTCTGTCCAGCATTGGTAAATTGACCATAACTTGGTCTACATAACTCAGAATGATCTGAAATTTTGCCCTGCGTGCAATAAGACATAGATCTACAAGTTTGTAGTTTGACCAAAACTCGAAAACCGAGGAAACTAGGTCATTCGACTAGGTCAAATTAGTATATCGAAATCCGGCAAATTGCAATAAAATGCAATATACTTGAAAATGAATTTGGTAACATGTAGCAATACAAAAAGGCTATAAAATGTGACATATTGGTAACATTAAAACCTAATTCACCTAGAGTGTATCGAGGGTCAACATCTTAGATTGACTAAGGAAATAATAGAATTCAATAAATTAATTATTAAGCCTTATTGTTAGAGACAGTATAAATGAGTACTGAAACACTTTAAATTGTGTGTTTCAGTTAGCAAAGACGCAGGGAAGGAGAAGGAAACACTGAGTCAGGGCCAAGAGACATTTATCAGAAGTTTGTGCACAATAGTTACTTCTTTTGAATTTTCAATTGAAATGAATTATGACAAATTATCTATTATTGTTTAAATTGTGAAAAATTATCTTAATGATATTTGATGGATACTTATTGCTTGAAAAAACATTGTAAATGGTTTGAAACCACAGCTATCATGTATATTGATTGAATTCCTCGCTAGCTTGTCTAGTGGGATGAATTGACTTTGAATTCCCTCTCTGGCTAAAGTGTTAAGGTGTGTGCCTGTTGAGGACGAATAGAATGAGTACTCATATTATTGCTAGCTAGCTATGTTATTCCTCACTAGCCATTGGCTTTTGGGATGAATTGGACTTTGGAACATGATTAAGCTGTGTGTGTGATTTATTGATATTTATTGTGATATTGTGAAATGGAGTTTAAATTCTTTATGACATTCACTGTCTTTGAATTTAACTATGGTTTTAAGTATCCAATATTTATATGACTTATGATTTGTGATTTAAAGTTGCATTTTGTTAATGTTGTGCACCACTGAGACATTGGCTCAGCGATAGCTCTTCATTGCTATCGCAGGTAGACAGACTAACAGGGCAGCAGACTAGGCTGCTAGTGCTTCATTTAGAGTTCATCGGGTATATTGAGTATACCATACTTTGCATTTTGTATTATAATGTATGTTCACTATATGTATATATTGTTCTGGGTTTTGAGCAGTTGTAAATTAAAATTGTACATTGAAGTTTTAAAATAAATTGTGAATTATTTTGGCTTGTAAAATTTGTGATATATTTCTTTTATCTTAGCTTTTGAAAACACTAGAAAAATTATTGTGGATTTCAGTTAGCAAATGTTGAGAAACATATTGTGTTGATTAAATATTGGAGTTTGGGGATTGAACAAAATATAGGAAGTGCTTTTTTACAGGTTTTTGAAGAACTGTTTTATTCAAAATATAGATGGCACTCTGCCAAAATTTTTACAGAAATTATTAATTCTTCAAATGTATTAACTGGTTTCACTTCAGTAAAAAAATTTTTAACACCTGTAAATAGTGCTCACCACTGTAAAAAGAAGTAAGAAAAGGTTTAAAATCCCTTGTAGTGTATTTAATGGGTTATCAGTAAACGAAGTTGGTAATTCATTAGGTATACTATGAGATCATGTTACGCCTTATGGAGGGGTAGGGTGTGACAGCATTGTCATAAATCATATCAGTGCATATAATATTTAGAACTAAGATAACACAATTATCTTGTATATAGGTGGTTTGAGTTTAGTACTGCTTTCATATTTGTACTGTGTATGGGTATATGGGCATGTGTTGGCTCCTACCAGTTATATATGGAGATAGGTGTTGATCAAGATGAAATCTGTTACCCTTAGTAAATAGGGATAAAAACCTATGTTCATTTAATTGTTCTTGATGTTTTATGTTCCTGGCCAGGATAAATAGATTTAATCAGAAATTTCTGATAAGAAAATCTTTTTAATCAAGAATTGGAAATAAAAGAGAATATAATATTCATAGCAAATGGAGTTTGACATATACCATGACTCCAGCTCGAATTGGGATTTTGCAACAGAGAGATTTTAGTGCATGGCAATATATGATTAAAGATTCATTTAAGGTATTCCTTATTACTAATTGTGTGGCTATGACATGTTATGCTAGGTGTTAACCATGGTCTATGAGGTGCCTAAAATGATTTAGAGAAATCATTTATGGTAAGAAAGAGTTCTGATGATATTAAGAGTTAAAATTATATCTCATTACTAATTAGTGATGAGCCTAGTGAGTCACACACATACACAAGTAATCACTAAGTTAAATGTAATTTAATTAATTAGTTAAAGAGTTTAATTGATTAATTAAATAGGTTTGGTTTGTAATTAGATTGCAAAGTCCCTAGCATGGCTTGAAAACAAATCTAGGTTATTGGATGCATAGTATAATTTAAATTTATATTTAAAGTGTTTAAATATGAATTTAATTATAAGAAATTAATTAATTTATTTATATTTGATATAAATTGGTTGGAAGAGAAGAAAAAATTATTTTGGGTTGAGAACTCAAAATTACAACACAAGGGTAATTTGTTCATTTCACAGAGTGACATATGGCACTATGAGATGGTGACACATGGCATCATGGTTTGTCATTTGTCTTCCTATCATGCATGATGATGAAAGTTAAGATTAAACCTAGCTTTGACACTTGGCTGAATGTGATTAAGTTAATTAAAATTAAGACGCAATCAAAAGATGACGTGGCAAGGGTTTTAAGTGATGACCTAATTATATAATGTGATTTTATGAAAGAATAAAATACATTCTGATTTTTTCAAAAAGGTGCCACCACCCATGAAGCTCCTCTCCTCTCCTCTTCTTCTTCTCTCATCAATTCAAAGAGAATTGCCCATATTCTCTTGAATTAAAATTGCTTGAAATTGTTTCTAGTGTCCTATATACATTTACAACCTCTCTAAAGGCAAATCCCTAATTTCTAATTGGTTGGCAAGGCTTGAGAAGCTATTCAAGGGGCTGCCATTGGTGATCTTAGTGTGGACAAGCTAGTAGGACAACATTTGGGGTCCTAGGTACTTCACAAAGGTACCAATCACATCTACAGTGCATCAAAATGTTAGTGCACATATTTTTATATCAATCTAGGGTTCTAATGAAATAATTTGTTAATTCTTAAATCTTAAATGACAAATGTAGATCCTAATACATATTAAAAATGTTTTAATATGCAATTGAACATTAAAATCAATTAGATACATAATGAATCTTGCATGATGCATAAAACCCTAGAAGAAAATTTTGAATTCATTATTCTAATCTAATAATTTTAATGCCTCCGCTCCTACAATTGGTATCAGAGCCACTATATTTGCCATTTAGATTATTTAATATATGATTTAATTGTGTGATTTAAACATAAGATGATTGATTCATTGCTGGTTGCAAAGAAGAGTGTGGCGGTATGCTTGGTTGTGCGCTTTGGTGCGCATGGTTTGAGTACCACCATGGTGCGCATTGTATTGGACTTCAATTGTGCAATTGTTGTATGCTTTGATGCCCATAATTATGCCTATGACTAATTAAATTGTTTAATTAGGAATTATAATCACACAATTAAATTTGTTTGAATGTAATTCAAATCTGAATTTTTAAATTTGTTTTAATAATATTCAAATATGGATTTTTTAGTTGAATATGAGATATTCAATTTAATCTTAGTATGTTTGTTTTATTTAATTGTTAAATGGTGATATGCATGATGGATGATCATGGACAATAAAAGACCAATGTGATTGGATTTATTTCTTTTATTTTTCTTTGGGTTGTAAATTAATTAATTTATTTTAGCGGCATGTATTATAAAGGTTGTAATATTTTTGGATTATAATTTCATTTATTTGAGGACTTTAAAGTCCATGTTCTTGTAAATTCGCCTTGGTATGCCAAGAATTACAATGTAATGGATTGCAAGAAGATCAAGGAGGTCAAGAGCATTGGTGGGACCAGTGGGAGGAATTCAAGATCAAGTGTTGATTATGTACTCCTTCAGAAACTCTTGTAAAATGAATGAATGAAATGCACCTAGGAATGCCCTGATTCAATTCTTGGTGGCTCAGAATTGAATCCCTTAGAAAGTCCATGATCATACCATATTTATATATTTATCCATGAATGCATGAGATGTATAGGAATGTATGCAAGTATATGATATATGCATGCTAATTTGATAATGCGCAAAGTGAGACCATAATAGTAGTTAAGCCGACCACAAAATCTTCCAAACAAATAATTAAGTTGGAAATGGTATAATTAAAGTAATTATATCATAGGCCCTCCATTGAGGCAATTATTTTAAGAAATTTTAAATTCTTGCATATAATGCAATTAATTTAAGAGATTTTCTTAAGAATAATTATTAAGTATGAGATGTTGTAAATATGTAAATGGTTTGGTGGCCAATAATGGATGTGCCTAAGGACATTAAAATTATTTGCATGTTTACTGGCTCAATGGGATCAACTTAACTAATGCAAGATAAGTCAATAATGGATGTGCCTGAGATTTTGAGTATTAGGGGCTAGATAAAGGATTGAACCTCACATGAAATATGATGGGCAAGGAGTTGCTTACTTATAGTTTATTGTAAATCCAATAATGGATGTGCATGAGGATGATCAATAAGACTATAAGAATTCAATCACCCACTAGAAATCCATCCAACTAGGATTTCTATTTCCTACTTTGGAAGTGTAGAATTCGCTAAGTTAGTGGGAGGATCAATTTGATTAAAAGACCATAATCATTTTGGTTAATTACATAATATATTTACTAATTAATCTAGTTATTTTCTGCAGTTATTGTTCTGATAATAATGAGCACACAACAACCGCCACCATCCAATATCCTTGCGAGCATACTTGATCACAATAGGTTGACAGGACCTAATCTTTCAGATTGGCTTAGAAATTTGAAACTTGTCCTGAACCTTGAACATATAGGATATGTTTTAGACTCAAATGTTCCTGGTCCTTTACCTCTAGAGGCCACTCAAGAGGAACATGATACTTTAGACAAGTGGAAGGAGCATGATATGAGAGCTAAGTATTATATGCTTGCTTCTATGAGTAATGAGTTACAGAAGCAACATGAGAACATGCAATATTCAAGTGAGATCCTCCTTCATCTACAAGAGTTGTATGGTGAACATAGCAGGAATGCCATATATGAGATATCTAGGCAGCTATTTCGCATGAAGATGTCTGAGGGACAAAATATTAGGGATCATGTCCACAAGATGATTCGGCGTATTGAGCAGCTGGAACGTCTTGACTTTAAATGTGATCTCCAACTATAGACGGATTTGATCCTTCAGTCCCTACTTGAGTTTTTTAGGAATTTTGTTACAAATTTCCATATGACTAAGTAGGAATATACCTTGGCAGGTTTACTTAACATGTTGGTTATGCCCAAAAGAATATGTCAGACGATAAAGGGAAAGAGGTAGCTTTGATTGCATCTTCTTATGCTGGAATGTCCAACAAGAAAAAGGGCAACAAGAAAAAGAAACCTCAAGTTCTAGGATCTTCCAAGAAGATAGCCAAACAAAAAATTAAAGATCAAAGCTGACAACGACAAGGGAAAGTGTTTCCACTGCCAGAAGGATGGGCACTGGAATAGGAATTGCCCAAAGTATAGCAAGTAGTAGTAGCTTGCAGTAACGAGATATTAGACTCTGGGTTAGCAATAGCTCAACTATTGAAGCTTTAGCTATAGGATCTAAATCTTTATACATGTGTGGACATGTTTTGTATTTAAATAAGGTTTTGCATGTACTTGATGCTTTTAAGAATATCATTTTTATATCTAGTTTAACTAGAGATGGTTATGAATTTCAGTTCATAGATGATGTTTGCAATATTTATTTTAGAAATAAATATATTGGTTTGAGTTATATGCATGATGGACTTTATTATTTAGATAATAATTGTGACACCCCTTACCCGTATACAGTATAGCTGAGCAAGATATGCCACACAGTGTGCCGGAGCACCAAATCATTTTTCCATTACAATTTACCCTTTTTAATATATTTATTTATAATTTTGATTAATATGAATTTTTCACAAATTTTATAAAAAATTCGGCAGAGTGCCGGCTGTAAATTGGAAAAATAGTTCTTCTGAATCTATTAAAAACACTTCCAATATAATCATATTATCAATCTCCGTCAACCACTAACATATTTCCACAATTTCTCAAATGACTTCAATATTTTAAAATTCAATTCATTTCATGTCATGCTCAACTCAATAAGAAATGCTCAAATTATTACTGAACATAGTTCATAGATAATTACATCAAAAGCATAATTACATGAGTTTATAATATACATTACAAAAATTTACAAAATACAAAATACCAAAAGTAACCTAATGTCCTACCAATGCACTACAAATGTGAGGTGACTCTAGACTCTGTGTGCAGATATGAAAATTAACCTGGTATAAGGTTTGCTGGACTCCCCAGCTATATCTCCAACACCTGCGCATGGCAAAAGCGACCCGCTAAGCAATTCTGCTTAGTGGTGACAATATAAAATAAAATAACTAAAATAACATAAATATGCAGAATGTATGTTTACATTTTAGGTAGACTTAATTTCTGGCATTTATTGCAGTATTATTCGATTAAAATTTAATAAGATTTATTTTCATTGCCCGAATAACCCATACTAGTCGACTGGACTGGATAAACGAGTAAACTAGCACTGGGTATTAAGTACCTCAGATCATCACACCATCGGTCACATTGTGTCTCCCGGTGTGCAACAGAACAGCTAATAAGTTGTAATAATTATCAAGGATAAAACATAAGTATAACAACTCAATCAACATAGCTAAAGGCTATTATAACACAGAATGGCACATGAGGCCATAAAACACAGAATGGCATGAAGCCATATGCAGTACTGCTAACAGAATCCTATTGGCATGCCAACCTATCCAAACCAATCTTGCTAGGTATACTAGGGCATGTTACACTTTTAAATTGTAAAATTCTTGAAATTTAAGGCTAGGTGTTACTATTCATTTCATTAATCAATAAAAATGTTGATTTTTGCATAGACAATAGGTACATTGGTTTTAATACTCCCAACATACCACATTCTGCATTCTAAAATTGTTGGTATTGGTTACCAATACGATTTCTAAGCTTAGTGTTTGTTGTTCAAAATTTTCAGATTTCAAGCTTTGTATTTACTGTTCCATTAGTCATTTTTGCAGTGGGAATTTGGCAAAGTTGTCAACATGAAAGTTGTTCTTTGTTTTGTCTAGTTACATTTCCTTTTTTTAATCACTCCATTTGGTGTAACTATCGGACTCCAACCACTAGAGGAATTGTCTTCTTTGGCCATGAGCCTCACGGTTTTGTTCCATAGGTGGAATGGAGAACTTTCCAGGAGGTCACCCATCCTAGGATTTCTCTCAAGTGAGCACGCTTAACTCTGGAGTTCTTCTAACTCTCCAGGCTATTCCACCAAAAGGCGCCTTTAGTGATTAGTTCCCCCATTTTATATATAATTACTTTTTGAACCCAAGACCATCTCCGTGCTTTGCCGATGTGGGATTTGCCAAAGGGACCTTTCTCCCCCCCTTTCGGGACTCAGTGTCCTCGCTAAGGTTTGCCCCACCATCGCCCAAGAGGACACGCGAGTGGATCTGATACTAATTGTAACGATCGGACTCCAACCACTAGAGGAATTGTCCGCTTTGGCCATGAGCCTTACGGTTTTGTCCCATAGGTGGAATGGAGAACTTCCTAAGAGGTCACCCATCCTAGGATTTCTCTCAAGCGAGCACGCTTAACCCTGGAGTTCTTCCAACTCTCCTGGCCATTCTACCAAAAGGCGCTTCTAGTGATTAGTTCCCCCATTTTATATATCATTAGTTTTTGAACCCAAGACCACCTTCGTGCTTTGCCGATGTAGGATTTGCCCAATGGTTTTAAAGTAAATTTTGAACTGATGTGAATGTTGGACTTTAATGGTGAATTGTGTGCATTGAACACTTGAGTGTTCTGCCCAATATGCTTGCTGGAATTGTGTTCAGTATTTGTAGAAATGCTATGAATAAATAATGAAGTCATGAGGAGGAAGAGGAGGAATGTCAAATTGGAAGTGTAATTATCTTGTGCAGGTTGTGCATGTTGGTAGTACCTAAACTAGGTCATAAGTACAAAACTGTGAACCCAATTGGTATGAGGCTAATGGGGGGTGAAACTAGACACCAAATAGGCCAACTTTCATGTAGAAATATTGCCAAAATTCTACTTAGAAAATGACCTTAAAAATGACCAAATCTGGATTAGTGACTTGAAAGCCTAAAAATTGACCATTTGGGCAGCTGTTAGTGTTTTAGCCATAACTCACTCAAAACAGGTCCAATTGACCTGAAATTTTTACTATGAATATTTTAGACATAGATCTACAATTCTTATGAAAATACCAAAGTCCAAAAATGGCTAGAACCAAGCTAAATAGCTTGCAAAAGTTCAGGAACCAAAACTGGCTGAACCAAAAGTGACCTAAAAATGACCTAAGCCTACCATTTTAGTGCATTCTGTCTAGCATTGGTAAATTAACCATATCCTAGTCTACACAACTCAGAATGACCTGAAATTTTGCCCCGTGTGCAATAAAACAAAGACCTACAAGTTTGTACTTTGGACCGAAACCCGAAAATCGAGGGAACTAAATCGTCTGGCTAGGTCAAAATAGTACACCGAAATCTGGTAAATTGCAATAAAATGCAATACACTTAGAAATGAAATTGGTAACATATACCAACTCTAAAGGGCTATAAAATATGACATATTGGTAACATTAGAATTGACTCACTTAGAGTGCATCAAGGGTCAACATTATAGGTTGACTAATGAAATGAGTTGAAGGGAATAGTAACAAGAAAATTTAAATATTGGATTTTATGGTTGGAAACAAATTCATTGAGTACTGAAACACTTTAAATTGTGTGTTTTAGTTGAAAAGGATATTGCGAAGCATAAGGAACATTGAGTTAAGGCCTGGGGACGACTCAAATCAGGTTTGTGCACAACTAGTTTTTAACTGATTTTGTTCTGAATATTTCATATGATTAAATGACATATTTTTCTTATGTATTATGTTTAACAAGCATTAGATTTAATTCCATGATTATTGAAATTGTTATAATATGTATGAATTTAGCTTTGTGAAATGGTATTTCCACAAGTATTAAGCATTATTGCGAATTGAATAAATTATATTTTGGAAAATTGTGATAGAACATGTTTTGAATTGTGATGGGCAATTTGCATGGAAAAATGCAAATTTATTATTTGAATTGTGATGAGCATAAAAATTATTGGATATTGGAATTGACTTTGAATCGAATTGTATTGTGATTTATGCTCACTAAAAGGATTGTGATATTGTTTTATATCTCACTATAGATGCTTGACTAGGTTATTACCCGTCTCTCTCATTTGTTGAGAAGACATTGGAGTTAGTTGTGTTTTGATTACCATGGTATGTGCATAGGCTTAGATTCTCCTCTTATTAGAGGTTAGATCTAAGTTTTTATGTTATGGCCCTTTAGAAAGATTCATTATTGTGATGGGTACTGTGCACAATGATTCGACCTCTCTGACCATAGGGAGTTAGAATCCGATTTGACCTCCCCGACCATAGGGAGTTAGAATCACCTCGAAGATAGCCCTTTCGGATTAGTCTTGCATAGTTAGTGAGATAAAGAATGGTTTTCGAGATCAAGAATGGTTTTTGAATAGTAAAGAATTGTGATTTCAATTATGATTTATGTATAATTGATTTTGTTAGAATTAATTTTTATTTCCAATAAATTGTTGAAATTACCTTAAATGGTTAGTTATGATTTGATAAATTGAATTTCGTGATCAGAGTCAATTTATGCAAATTATTTATATTATTGGCAATGAATATTTTGAGTTTAGAAATTTGATGAATATTCAGATTTTCAAATTATTTATTGTAATTTTTGTTAAGGTATATTGTATTATGTTTTAAATTATAGTTGTACACCACTGAGTTTACCACTCAGTAATAGCTTTGTAAGCTGTTGCAGGTGAAAAGAGCATAAAGCAATTGAGTAAGCTTCTTTAAAGACACATTCAGATCAGCTCCAGGTATATCATGGGTATACCCATGTATATAGGTTTTGATGTATGCATGTAATAATATGTATGTAAATTATTTGAGCAGTTGTAGAAAAACTCTTGTAAAGTATTTTGGTATGTAATTAAATGTAAATTATTATGATATAAATATTGAGTTTTGTAATCAATGAAATGTTCTTTATGATGAGATTGGTTTGAAAATGAATTGATTTGATTATTGAGATTTGAATTGTGAGTTGAAATGAAGTTATTGGAGTTGTATTTGAGAAAACATAATGGGAGTGTTTTCCTTTTCAGGTTTGAAGAACTGTTTTCTCAAAACACAGCCGACACCTTGCCAAAATTTTAAAAAATTTTTATAACGCCAGATTTTAAGCGATGATTTAAATTTTATGAAAATTGTTTTAAAATCCCTTGTTATCTAATGTGTTATCGGTAGGCGAAGTACGGTAATTCATTAGGTGTACTACGGGATTATGTTACATCTTACGGAGGAGTAGGGTGTGACATGTTTTGTGGTATCAGAGCAATGGTTTTAAAGTAAATTTTGAACTGTGAATTTGAAATCTTTTTGTCAGTAAATACAACTACTTAAATGTTTGATACATATAGTATATTTACATCATAAATATGAACTAATGGAGAGGAATCTCCTTGTTTTGGTTGTACAGGAACAGAAAGTCCTGTGAAAAGATATGGAAGAGAAGAATGAGACAATAGAACAGTTTGTGATGGCAGAAGTACAAGTTGAGGCCCCAGCTCCACAAAGTGTCGAAGGCCTGACTATACCAGTTTTACTGGTATAAATTACTGCACAAATGGCCACTTTCTTTTAACAAATGGCTGATACTCTGTCAGCTCATGCTCAAGCACAAACCCAACCCCCACAAGGGCAGTGTGAAATAGAGAAGAGGGAGAAACCTATGGGTCAGAGCTCGAATAGTAATTTGGGGAAGAGAAAAGAATTTGAGGAACCCCGAGCTCAGGGATATGACAGAGGCAGATCATCAGGGCAGAGAACACCAAGATCTAGTCATCGAACAACCAGAAGTTCCTACTCTGCCTATTTTTGCCATGTTTGTGGTAAGCTACATAGAGGTATTTATCGCAAGGCCTCTGGAGCCTGCTACAATTGTGGAAAACTTGGACACTTTGTTAGAAATTATACTAGAGTACCTCGATCTGCTCTCTAAAGTTCACAAACAGTTAGTAGAGGTCGAGATAGAAATAGAGTTGGTACTCCTCACAACGATAACATAGAGAATCAACCCGAACATAGTAGCGCATCAGTTAGAGCATCCACTATGCGCCAAGGGGAAAAAAACAGAAACTTCGAATGTAGCTACTGGTAAGTTCTTAAAAAAAAAATATTTATTATGTGATCCCAACGCTACTTAGTTGTATGTTAGTGTTAGAACTATATGTTCTGTTGTTATTCCTTTACATGGGAATAAATTTTGATGCAGTAGTGATTAGTCCTTTAAGATAAGGAATGTGATAATAAGTGAAATTAGTTTTGGAAGAGTTTATTAGCGAAAAGTATTTTCTAACACACCATAATTTATAAAGCTAAACGGCAAGCCTACTTAATGTAAGGCAAGGGGACATAAAAGTAAATTGCAGTAATAGAATTGCTCTAGATGAGGAAAAAGATGTTATTGTTAGTAGTTGTTAATGGATATTATAATCAGAATAAGATTCGAATATCAGTAAATTCGAAAAGGATAAAAGATAGGAAAGTTGATCTATTGGAATGTATCGTAGTAACTATGCAATGTTCTTGATGTTTATACTGTAATATGCAAATTAAAGTAATGACTTGAGATTATTATGTAGAGCTACATACTACTTGATAGTATACCAAGATGAGAATAGTTGCCAATGGCATCTGTATTGGTATAGTTATGTTAGGACAAAATTTTATTGCTAGAAATGAGTTTGGAAATCCTATTTAGGGATTTAAAACTCAAAAGTTAGAATATCAAAAGGTTATAGTTTAATACAAAAGGAAGTAAGTTGTAGAATATTAATAGATAAAAAGAGTTGTGGGAGTAAAAATTTGAACAGTTGGTTCAGATATAACAAAGAAATGTTACGAATGTAAGTAAGATTATTGACTAGAATGCTCAAAAGACCCATGATTAGATAAGTAATTCTAATACGACCATAATGGTCATTCAAGAAGGGAACATGAATCGAAATATTAGATAGAACGATAGTAAGAAAAGATTAGTGTTGTATAAACAAAGTAAATGTTATATTAGATTGTTAAAAGTCTTACACAAATTCAAAGGAAAGAAGATTATACGATTATATAGAAAGGAGGAAATAAACATGCGAATATTGTAAGATGGCTATTGGGTAAAATTTTGCGGACAAAATTTATTTTAAGGGGGGGAGAATTGTAACACCCTTATGTTCGGTAGTGCATTCTACTATTCCGATGATAGTGTCTATCCGGACAGCTAGGATGCTTGGAATTATATTTAAATATTAGTGTGGAGATATAAGATAGTGAAATACAATAGAGGAAAATACAAGAAAAAAAACAAATAAAGAAAAAAAAATAAAAAAGAGAAAATGGAACTAAGCTAAACAGACAAAACTGTACCGATGGGAGACCGCACCGGAAAGGCTGTTGCCGACCCCAAGACCGTGGGGAACCCTCGGAATTAAATTTTGGGACATAAGTATAGGTTTATTGAAACATAATTAACACTAGAAATATGAAAGGGAAAATAATAAATTAGTACAAAGAAAAACAAAAAATCGAAAAACAGACACAAATCGATGTTACCTTAAAATCGGAAATATAACCCCAAGTGGGGCATTTTGGTCATTTGATACCTAGAGTTGACTTTTGACCTCAATTTCCATTAAAAATAAGTGGTATTACACTTTGAAGATGTCATAAAAAATAATAATGTGGTACATTATTTAAATAGTGAAAGAAATGAGGCAAATGTGCAAATTATTGAACTTTAACTAATTAAATCATTAATTTATGGTTAGTGCTCCACTAAGTGGGATTAGTGGACATATAAAACCAAGTGGACAGCATGCAAATTCACTTTCTTCCTCATTTTTTTCACTTTGCCGAATTCCTTTCTCAAGTTCTTCCATGGCCAAATGTTCTTCCAAGCTTCCTCCATGGCCATTCATGCATAAGCTTAAATCTACCATGATTCAAGCCATATTTCTTCAAACTCCCTTCATTAAAAGTGGTCTTCACACCATGGGCAGTATGTGGGCAGCAAAAAAGAGAGAAAATTCCATTGATTTGTGAAGCTCAAGTTGAGGTTAGTTCTTAATCTTTCCATTTACCTTCACTAATCCTTGGGTTGAGCTTTGGGTAAGTTGAATTGATAAGAAAATTTGAGGAAATGATGAGTATTGGTGAACCTTAGTTTTGGCAGCCATGAAAATGCATGGTTAGTGACTTATTCTTATATGTATTTGATGGGAATTAAGGTTGATTAACACAAATAGAAGTGGTAGTAGGTTAATGTCCAAGTATGTGCATGTTAGTGCTTGAATTAAGGGTTTGAAATGGGACCTTGATGCTTTGGCAAACTGCCATGTTTGGCAGCCTATTATATCATAAATTTGTGAGTGTGAATATGAAGTTTATTAATGAAATATGATGGTGTTGAATTGTGGGCAGTTTGTATAATTACCATGGAAGTGTATGTGTAAAATAAGTGTTGATGTACATTGAATGTGGATGTGAATGTTGGACTTTAATGGTGAATTGTGTGCATTGAGCACTTGAGTGTTCTGCCCAATATGCTTGCCGGAATTTTGTTTAGTATTTGTAGAAGTTCTATGAATAAATAATGAAATCATGAGGAGGAGGAGGAATGTCAAATTGGAAGTGTAATTGCCTTGTGCAGGTTGTGTATGTTAGCAGCACCTAAATTAAGTTATAAGTGCAAAACTATGAACCCAATTGGTATGAGGCCAATGGGGAGTGAAATTAGACACCAAATAGGCCATCTTTTATGTAGAAATATTGCCAAAATTCTGCTTAGAAACTGACCTTAAAAATGACCAAATCTGGATTAGTGACTTGAAAGCCTTAAAATTGACCATTTGGGCAGCAGTTAGTGTTTTGGCCATAACTCACTCAAAACAGGTCCAATTGACCTGAAATTTTTACCATGAATAGCTTAGACATAGATCTACAATTCTTATGAAGATACCAAACCCCACAAATGGCCAGAACCAAGCCAAATAGCTTGCACAAGTTCAGGTACCAAAACTGGCCGAACCAAAAGTGACCTAAAAATGACCTAAGCCTATCATTTTAGTGCATTCTGTCCAGCATTGGTAAATTGTTCATATCCTGGTCTACACAACTCAGAATGACCAAAAATTTTGCCCTGAGTGCAATAAGACATAAACCTATAAGTTTGTAGTTGGGACCGAAACCCGAAAACCGAGGGAACTAGGTCGTTCGACTAGGTCAAAATAGTACACCGAAATCCGATAAATTGCAATAAAATGCAATACACTTAGAAATGAAATTGGTAACATATACCAACACTAAAGGGCTATAAAATGTGACATATTGGTAACATTAGAATTGACTCACTTAGAGTGCATCAAGGGTCAACATTATAGGTTGACTAATGAAATGAGTTGAAGGGAATAGTAACAAGAAAATTGAAATATTGGATTTTATGGTTGGAAACAAATTCATTGAGTACTGAAACACTTTAAATTGTGTGTTTTAGTTGAAAAGGATATTGCAAAGCATAAGGAACATTGAGTCAAGGCCTGGGGGCGACTCAAATAAGGTTTGTGCATAACTAGTTTCTAACTGATTTTGTTCTGAATATTTCATATGATTATATGACATATTTTTCTTATGTATTATGTTTAACAAGCATTGGATTTAATTCAACGATTATTGAAATTGTTATAGTATGTATGAATTTAGCTTTGTGAAATGGTATTTCCACAAGTATTAAGCATTGTCGCGAATTGAATAAATTATATTTTGGAAAATTGTGATAGAACATGTTTTGAATTGTGATGGGCAATTTGCATGGAAAAATGCAAATTTATGATTTGAATTGTGATGAGCATAAAAATTATTGGATATTGGAATTGACTTTGAATCGAATTGTATTGTGATTTATGCTCACTAAAAGGATTGTGATATTATTTTATATCTCACTATAGATGCTTGACTAGGTTATTACCTGTCTCTCTCATTTGTTGAGAAGATAATGGAGTTAGTTGTGTTTTGATTACCATGGTATGTGCACAGGCTTAGATTCTCCTCTTATTAAAGGTTAGATATAAGTTTTTATGCTATGGCCCTTTAGAAAGATTCATTATTGTGATGTGTACTGTGCACGATGATTCGATCTCCCCAACCATAGGGAGTTAGAATCACCTCGAAGATGGCCGTTTCGAATTAGTCTTGCATTGTTAGTGAGATAAAAAATGGTTTTCGAGATCAAGAATAGTTTTTAAATAGTAAAGAATTGTGATTTCAATTATGATTTATGTACAATTAATTTTATTAGAATTAATTTTTATTTCCAATAAATTGTTGGAATTACATTAAATGGTTAGTTATGATTTGATAAATTGAATTTCGTGATCAGATTCATTTTATACAAATGATTTATATTATTGGCAATGAATATTTTGAGTTTTGGAATTTGATGAGTATCCAGATTTCCAAATTATTTGCTGTAATTTTTGTTAAGGTATATTGTACTATATTTTAAATTATAGTTGTACACCACTGAGTTTACCACTCAGCGATAGCTTTGTATGCTATCGCAGGTGAAAAGAGCATAGAGCAATTGAGTAAGCTTTTTTGAAGACACATTCAGATCAGCTCTAGGTATATCATAGGTATACCCATGCACATAGGTTTTGATGTATGCATGTAATAATATGTATGTAAATTATTTGAGTAGTTTTATAAAAACTCTTGTAAAGTATTTTGGTATGTAATTAAATGTAAATTATTGTGATATAAATGTTGAGTCTTGTAATCAATGAAATGTTCTTTATGATGAGATTGGTTTGAAAATGAATTGATTTGATTATTGAGATTTTAATTGTGAGTTGAAATGAAGTTATTGGAGTTGTATTTGAGAAAACATATTGGGAGTGTTTTCCTTTTCAAGTTTGAAGAACTGTTTTCTCAAAACACAGCCGGCACCTTAACAAAATTTTGGAAAATTTTTGTAACACCAGATTTTAAGCGATGATTTAAATTTCACGAAAATTATTTTAAAATCCCTTATTTTATATCTAATGTGTTATCGGTAGGCAAAGTACGGTAATTCATTAGGTGTACTACGGGATCATGTTACATCTTACGGAGGAGTAGGGTGTGACATTTGGAGTTTTGTAGCTCAAGTTATGGCCTAAACACCATAACTGGCTGGATTGGACAGAATCTAAAATTTTGGGCAAAAGTAGTTCTGCCAGATTTGGTAACATAAAGTTTTGTTGGAAATTTGACTAGGTTATGGTCAGAATTTGGATTTGTGTTCTTCATAAAAGTTGTAGGTATATGTCTCAGTTTTCTTCTAGTAAAATATCAGGTCAATTGGACCTTTCTACACTGAGTTATAACAAAATGAATAAATACTATTCATTTTGTCATTTTGCCCAGGCAGAATGCAAATCACCAAGATTAAGGTAATTTTTAAGCCAACTTGATTTGGTTTTCTGGGCAGGGTTTCTTCACCAAAGGCGTGCCATTATGTGTCTAGTTTCATGTCCAATTGGCCTTGTACCAATTGAACCTCTACAGCTCCATTTATAGCTGCCCAAACCTGTTGGACTCACATCCAGACCTGCAGGGCAGCCAAGGCAGCTCACCCAAATTCAAATACTAAGCCAAAACTCACTTCATTTCTTCATCATACATAGCCAAATGGTCACTAATTGACCATTTAAACTTTCATTCACCAACACATGAGCAAACCCTAGGTTTCTCCCAAGCCCTAACTCCACAATTTTAATTTGTTCCATTTTTATATTTTCTAGTTTAGATTAATGTTGTAACAAAGAATATAAGAGAAAAATTAAACAAAAGTAGGGATAATTTTTAATGAAGGCAAGTTAGGGTTTTGAGGGGGTTTAAGGTGGGAAGGGAAGCTTGGTTAAAGGGACAACAATGGTGGAGGTGAGAGTGTGGTTCGGCCGGCTGAAGGAGGAGAAGAAATCTGATTTGTTTTTCTTAAGTTTTATCTCTTTTAATTGATTTAATAAAGCTTGTTGCATTTTGATTGGTTGGGCCTTTCTTAATTGCATCATGCATATGCAATAAATCCTATTTACTTTCATTTTTTTTCTTTTTTTTCTACTCATTTGCAATTTAATTTTTAGCAATATTTATTCACATTTTGTATCATGATAATTATTTACTTAATTGGACAAGTTGGCCAAAAATCGCCTCTGAAGGCGAAATGACCAAAATGCCCTCCGTTTGGCTTAACAGACTAAAATTGTTTGTACTAATTGAAAAATTTTTTTAAGCATTTTCTTGGCATTCTAATGCCATAGAACCCTCAATAACTCTTCTTTGGAGTCTCAAAAATTATTTTATGAATTTTTTCCTGGGTCTAGGGCTCATAGTTGCGAGAACCGTAACTTTCCACTGGGTTACCCATCGCTAGGGCACCGGCTCATTTAACTTGGTTGTATTTTATTTCTAAAATTTTTTCCAAATTTTTCTTATTAATATTTGAGTTAATTATGGTTCCTCACTTTAGTTTAAATATTTTTTCGAATGTTCTAACTGTCCAGACCGACACTGGTCACCAGAACAATACAATGTACGGGGTTGCTACAGGGAGGGTGTTACAATAATGTTAAATACAAATCTGATGCAAGCAATCTAAAAGAATGCAATCCCATGGTGAAGATCAACTCAAGTTCAAAATATATTTGGCACTTAAGATTAGGTCATGTTGCAGAAGATAGGATTGCAAAACTAGAGAAAATGGGGATTCTATCCTCATTGGGTTCTGAACCTACTCCAACTTGTGAATCCTAACTTTAGGGCAAAATGGCTAGATCACCCTTCGTTGGACAAGGGCTAAGAGCTGAAAATATTTTGGAGCTAATACATAGTGATGTATGTGGTCCATTTAAAGAAATGGCCAGAGGTGGTTTTCATTACTTTATTACCTTTACTGATGATAAATCAAAGTTTGGGTATCTGTATTTGATGAAATACAAACATGAATCCTTTGAAAAGTTCAAAGAATTTAAATTTGAAGTAGAAAATTAAATAGGAAAAAGTGTTAAATTCAATCAGATCGTGGAGGTGAATACTTGAGTACTAAATTTGATGAATACTTAAAAGAGCATGGCATTGTTTCCCAGATGACTCCTCCAGAAACACCACAACTGAATGGTATATCTGAAAGGAGAAATTGTACCCTATTAGATATGATACATAGTATGATGAGCTATATTGATATGCCAATCGTCTTTTGGGGATTTGCATTAGAATCAGTTTTGCATATTCTGAATAGGATTCCATCAAATATCAGTATCTTTCACACCTTATGAGATATGGCATGGAAGAAAACCAAGTCTTGAGCATGTTAAGATTTGGGGTTGTCTAGCTTATATCAAAAAGCCGAACACTGATAAATTGAAAACTAGATCAGAAAAGGGTCGATTTGTTGGATATCCAAAAGAGAGGTTGGGATATTATTTTTATTTGCCTACATCACAAAAGGTTGTGGTAAGTAGAGATGCCACATTTCTTGAACAATAGTTTGTTCAAGAAGGAGGCAAAGGAAGGCAAATGGAGTTAGAATTGGAGAATTTTGACTAACCAACAGATCGTATGGATATAGGTCCATCTAGTCAACCTACACCTATTGATGAAATATCTACAGCTGTTCCTCGCAGATCAACCAGGATATCTCACCCACAAGTGAGATATGGTTTTCTTCATGAAGAAGAATAAGAGTTGTTTACTCATGAAGAAGTAGATCATGGAAATGATCCACTTACCTATGAAGAAGCTATATCAAATATAGACTTTTTAAAATGGATTGATGCTATGAAATCCAAGATTGATTCCATGTATAAGAATCATGTTTGTTATCTTGTTGACCCACCTGAAGGTATTGTACCTATAGGGAACAAATCAGTTTTCAAGAAGAAAATTGGTTCTGATGGAAAGGTAGATACCTATAAAGCAAGGCTAGTAGCAAAAGGGTTTCACCAAAGGCAAGGAATTGACTATGAGGAGACTTTCTCGCCTGTTGCCATGCTTAAATCAATTAGGATTCTATTAGCAATAGCTGCATACTATGATTATGAGATTTGGCAGATGGATGTTAAAACAGCTTTTCTCAATGGATACATTGAAGAAAACATTTTCATAGAACAGCCTAGGGGTTTTGAATCCCAAGATGGTTCCAAAGTATACAAGCTAAAGCGATCCATTAATGGGTTGAAACAAGCTTCAAGGAGTTGGAACATCTGTTTTGATGAAGCCATTAAGTCATTTGGTTTTATAAAAAATGAGGATGAGCCATGTGTATATAAGAAGGTTATTGATAGTGCTGTCACTTTCCTTGTCTTATATGTGGATCACATTTTATTGATGAGTAATGACACAGGTATGTTAACAACTGTAAAGATATGGTTGTCAAATACATTCTCTATGAAAGACTTAGGGGAGGCAACCTATATTCTTGGGATTCGCATCTATAAAGATAGAGCGAAAAGAATAATTGGTTTATCCCAAAGTCTATACTTATAAAAGGGGTTAAAGAGGTTTAACATGCTTGATTCTAAGAGAGGGTTGTTACCAGTGAGACATGGTATCCACCTTTCTAAAGAGATGTCTCTAAAGAAATTTGAAGAAAGAGATAAAATGGCCAAGATTCCATATGCTTCAGCTATTGAAAGTTTGATGTATGCAATCTCGTATGCTGTTAGTTTGACTAGCAATTTTCAATCCAATCCAGGTTTGGAACACTGGATAGCTGTCAAGAATATCCTTAAGTACTTGAGAAGAACTAAGGATTTATTCTTGATATATGGAGGTAGTGACTTGCAATTGGATGGTTATACTGATTCTAATTTCTAATCAGAATTCGATGATAGAAAGTCTACCTCTGGGTATGTGTTCATTTGTAATAGAGGTGCAGTCAGTTGGAAGAGTTCCAAACAGAGTACGACTGCAGATTTCACTACAGAGGCTAAGTATATTGCTGCATCAGATGCTGCAAAGGAAGCTATTTGGATAAAGAAGTTTATGATAGAACTTGCAGTAGTTCCTTCCATTGAGTCAGCAGTTCCACTCTACTGTGACAATAATGGAGCAGTCATACAGGCTAAGGAACCCCAGTCTCACCAGAAATCCAAACACATAGAAAGGCGCTACCACATTATCAGAGAGATAGTTAAGCCAGGCGATATAGTCGTCCAGAAAATAGCATCAGCTGAAAATCCAACTGATCCATTCACTAAGCCTATGTCAGAAGCTCAGCTAAACCGACATCTTGAGAAGATGGGTTTAAGATATTGTAATGAATGGCTCTAGTGCTAGTGGGAGATTGTTAGTAGTATGCCCTAGAGCATATCATTTAGTATGTATCTTGTACATGTTTTATTAATAAAAAGGAATTTTCACTTTTCCATTTACATAATATATTTATGTGTAATAGAAAAGGTCCATTGATATTTTGTTAGAAATTCTATTCTTAAGTTGTTAAGAATTTGAGTGATAGTATTTCTAGCACAAAGTATCATAATTTGGTTCACAATCGAGGATATTTCACAATAAGGACATGACTTATCCAGAAAGATTGTAATCATGTTTGCTCCCAAGTTATTTATATGAGATGTAAATAAGATGAAATGGTGAGTCTCATGCCATATAACAAACATGGTAGACACTTATGCATGATAAGTAGGCCGAACCAGTGACACTTATGACAATCACGTGGATGTTTACTCTTGTCAATGCATTGTCATAAATCATATCAGTGCATATAATCTTTAGACTTGAGATAGCATAATTATCTTGTATATAGGTGGTTTGAGTTTGATACTACTTTCATATTTGTACTGTGTATGGGTATATGGGCATGTGTTGGCTCCTACCAGTTATATATGGAGATAGGTGTTGATTGTCACACCCTACTCCTCTGTAAGATGTAACATGATCCCGTAGTACACCTAATGAATTACCGTACTTTGCCTACCGGTAACCCATTAAATATACTACAAGGGATTTTAAATCAATTTTAGTGAAATTTAAATCATCGATTAAAATTTGGTGTTATAAAAAATTTTCAAAATTTCGGCAGAGTGCCGGCTGTATTTTGAGAAAACAGTTCTTCAAAACTGAAAAAGAAAACACTCCCAATATGTTTTCTCAAATACAACTCCAATAAACTTCATTTCATCTCACAATTCAATCTCAATAATCAAATCATTTCAGTTTCAAACCAACCTCATCATAAAAGAAATATTTCATTAATTACAAGACTCAAAAATTAATATTATAAAACTATTCAGATAAATGATATCTCAAATTTACATTTACAATAATTTACATTTAATTACATACCAAAATATTTTACAAGAGTTTTTATATAGCTACTCAAATAATTTACATACATATTATTACATGCTTACATCAAAACCTATGTACATGGGTATACCTATGATATACTTGGAGCTGATCTGAATGTGTCTTCAAAGAAGCTTACTCAACTGCTCTATACTCTTTTCACCTGCGATAGCATACAAAGCTATCGCTGAGTGGTGAACTCAGTGGTGCACAACTATAATTTAAAACATAGTACAATATACATTGACAAAATTATAACAATTAATTTGAAAGTCTCGAAATTCAACAAAATTCCAAAAGTCAAAATCTTCGTTGCCAATAATATAAATCATTAGTTAAAATGACTTTGAGCAAGAAATTCAATTTATCAAATCACAACTGGATATTTAAAGTAATTCCAGCAATCATGGAAATAAAGATTAATTTCAACAAAATCAATTATGCATAAATCCCTTTTGAAATCGAAATTCTTTACTATTCAAAAACCATTATTTATCTCACTAACTACACAAGACTAATCCGTAAAGGCCATCTTCAGGGTGATTCTAACTCCCTATGGTCAAGGAGGTCAAATCGGATTCTAACTCCCTATGGTTGGGGAGGTCGAATCATCGTGCACAGTACACATCACAATAATGAAACTTTCGAAAGGGCCATAACATAAAAACTTAGATCTAACCTCTAATAAGAGGAGAATCTAAGGCTGTGCACGTACCATGGTAATCAAACCAAAGCTAACTCCATTGTCTCCTCAACAAATGAGAAAGATGGATAATAACTTAGTTAAGCATCTATAGTGAGATACAAAACTATATCATCAATCTCTTTGTCCTTTTTGTGAGCATAACTCACAACACAATTCGATTCAAAGTCAATTCCAATATCCAATAATTTTTTTATGCTCATCACAATTCAAAACATAAATTTGTATTTTTCCATGCAAAGTGCCCATCACAATTCAAAACATATTCTATCACAATTTTTCCAAAACGTAATTTATTCAATCCACAACAATGCTTAATACTTGTTGAAATAGCATTTCACAAAGCTAAATTCATACATACTATAACAATTTCAATAATCATTGAATTAAATCCAATACTTGATAAACATAAGGAAAATAACGTCATTTAATCATATGAAATATTCAAAACAAAATCAATGAAAAACTAGTTGTCCAAAAATCTCTGATGAGTCACCTCTTGGCCTTAACTCAATGTTCCTTATGCTTTTCAATATCCTTTTCAACTGAAACACACAATTTAAAGTGTTTCAGTACTCAGTTAAATCGTTTCTGACAATAAAATTCAATATCTAAATTTTCTTGGTACTATTCCCTTCAATTCATTTCATTAGTTAACCTATAATGTTGGCCTTTGATGCATTCTAAGTGAGTAAATTTTAATGTTCCCAATTTGTCACATTTTATAGTCTCTAAGTGTTGGTATATGTTACCAATTTCATTTTAAAGCTTATTGTATTTTATTGTAATTATTCAGATTTCATAGCCAATGTTTACTGTCTATTGGACTAAACTATAATGTAAATTTAACAAATTTCTCTTCATTAAATTGTTTCTCATTGTGTTTTCTTTAATTTCCTTTTTGAATCATGTCATTTGGATTTGTATAACTCAAGTTATGGTCAATTGACCATAACTAGGTCAATTATGAATTGCAGTTTTAGTATTACATTTTGCCAATTTTATTGAGTAGGTTACTGTCATATTTAGGCCTATTACTCTTCATAGGATATATTACCCTATGTCTTATGGTCACTAAAAATTTTTTATTGTAATTTTTCAAGTCTTGTAGAGTTACTTATGGTCAAGTTATTGGACTGGACTCAATGGTCTTGTAGTGACAGGATGTTCAACTCGGGCAGTAGATTTAACCCAACATTTGAGCTTCTTACATTCATAAGGTGAGGGATAGGTCTAACAAAGTTGAAGGTCTATTTTTTAGCTTTCCAGAATGGTATGGCTCATTTTGTTTGAAGACTTCTAGTGGGAGTTATACTTAAAATACTTTGCTGGAGTTAATGGTCATTTGAACCATTTTCAGATTTGGTATGCCAATTTAATCAAGTTAATTGACCTAGTTTCCTAAGTTTCTGGGTTTTGGTCAAAGTACCATTATTGTAGGCCTATGTCTTAGTGAAAATTTGGCACTAGTCTCAGGGCATTTGGAGTTATATGGACCAAGTTATAGTCATTTTACTAATGCTGGTCAAGTTGCACTTATATTACAAAGTTTAGGTCATTTTTAGGTCAAAGTCAATTCAGCCAGTTTTTGTTACCCAATTGGTGCAAGCATTTTGACTTAGTTTTGGTCATTTATGGGCTTTTGTGTCTTCATAAGAGTTGTAGATCTATGTCTAAGCTTTCGATGGTATAAATTTCAGGTCATTTGGACCTATTTTGAGTGAGTTATGGCCAAAATACTTACTACTATTCATATGGTCAAAATTATGGGTTTTCATGTCATGCAATTCCGGATTTGGTCATTCTTTTAGGTCACTTCTAGGAAGAATTTGGACAATACTTCTGCATGAAAGTTGGCCTATTTTATGTCTAGTTTCACCTCTAATTGGCTTCATACCAATTGCAATCACAACTTTACACTTATAACCTAATTTATATACTGCCAACAATTACAACTTCCATAAAAGAATTTACACTCCCAATTTGGCAATTCTCCTCCTTCCAATACTTCAATATTCATTCTTGGCACTTTTATATTTATTCAACACAATTCCAACAAAGTAAATTGGGTAGAATACTCAAATAATATAGGCTCCCAAGACTACCTAAAATTGGGCAGTCCAATAACTCAACAATTCCATCAATTTTCATCACCAATCAACTCATCTCAAGCTAAACATAAACTTTACTTAAGAAAGGAAGTTAATTGGACCCTTACCTCTTTTTGGAGCTTGGACAAACTTTAACAAAACTCCTTCTTTTTGCTCCCAATATGCTGCCCAAGGTATGAGGATAAAGTTTAATGAAAGAACCATGAAGATTTCATGGCTTGATCGTGGTGGATGAGAGCTTGAAGCTTTGGCCATCCATGGAGTTTTTGGGAGGATTGGATTATGCTTGAAGATGAAATGAAGAAGAAGAAGTGGCTGAAGTAGGATATGCTATCCACTTAATCAATATACAAATCCATAGTGCTCCACTAAGGTGGATTAAATGTTTAATAATCCAAATTTTCCCTTAATTGTAATTATGCCCCAAACTTCCATCATTTATTTTATGTACCACATTTTTAATTTTCATGACATTTTCAAAGTGTTCTATAACTCATTTTTAATGGAAATTGAGGTCAAAAGGAAACTCTAGGTGTCAATTAACCAAAATGCCCCTATTCAGTTTGTATTCACGATTCATCGGTAACACCGATTTTGTTTGTTTCTTGATTTTTTATTTTTCTTTGTACTAATTTATTAATTTTTCTTTGACATTTTTAATGTCATTTATACCTCAATGGATGTTTAATTAGGTCCCAAAAATATTTTTCAGGGTTCCCCGTGGTCTAGGGCTAGTCAATAGTCCTTATCGCAACTTCCCGGTGCGGTCACCCATCGCTACAGTTTTTAGCTCATTTAACTTAATCACATTTCATTGCTTTTATTTTTCTTTTTTTTTTCTTGTATTTTCCACTATTGTATTTCATTATTTTATGTCTCCTCACTAACATTTAAGTATAATTCTAAGCATCCTAGCTATCCAGACAGACACTGGTCACTGGAACAATAGAATGCACTACCGAATATAGCGGTGTTACATTGATCAAGATGGAATTTGTTACCCTAAGTAAATAGGGATAAAATCATATGTTTATTTAATTGTTCTTGATGTTTTAAGTTTCTGGCCAGGACAGACAGATTTAATCAGAAAGAGTTTTTGATAAGAAAATCTATTTAATCAAGAACTGGAATTAAAAGAGAACTTTAACATAAACCATGATTCCAGCTCAAATAGGGATTTTGTAACAAAGAGATTCTAGTGCATGGCAACATATGATTAAATGTTCATTTAAGGTATTCCTTATTACTAATTGAGTGGCTATGGCATGCTATGCTAGGTGTTAACCATGGTCTATGAGGTGCCTAAAATGATTTAGAGAAATCATTTATGGTAAGAAAGAGTTCTCATGATATTAAGAGTTAATATCATATCTCATTGCCAATTAGTGATGAGCCTAGTGAGTCACACACATACACAAGTAATCACCATGTTAAATGTGATTTAATTCATTAGTTAAAGAGTTTAATTGATTAATTAAATAGGTTTGGTTTGTAATTAGATTGCAAAGTCCCTAGCATGGCTTGAAACTAAATTTAGGTTATTGGATGTATAGTATAAGTTAAATTTATATTTAAAGTGTTTAATTATGAGAAATTAATTAATAGAGATTAATTAATTAATTTATATTTGATATAAAATTGATTAGAAGAGGAGATATAATTATTTTGGGTTGAGAACTCAAAATTACAACACAAGGATAATTTGGTCATTTCACAGGGTGACATGTGGCACCATGAGATGGTGACACATGGCATTATAGTTTGTCATTTGTCTTCCTATCTTGCATTATGATCAAAGTCAAGATTAAACCTAGCTTTGACACTTGGCTTAATGTGATTAGGTCAATTAAAATTAAGATGCAATCAGAAGATGACATGTGGCAAGGGTTTTAAGTGATGACATAATTATATAATGTTATGTTATGAAAGAATAAAATACATTCTAATTTTTTCAAAAAGGTAACGCCACCCATGAAGTTCTTCTCCTCTCTTCTTCTTCTTCTCTCATCAATTCAAAGAGAATTGCCCATATTCTCTTGAATTAAAATTGCTAAAAATTATTTCTAATGTCCTATATACATCTATAACCTCTCTAAAGGCAAATCCCTAATTCCTAATTGGTTGGCAAGGCTTGAGAAGCTGTTCAAGGGGCTGCCATTGGTGATCTTGTTGTGGACAAGCTAGAGGGACAACATTTTGGGGTCCTAAGTGCTTCACAAAGGTACCAATCACATCTTCAGTGCATCAAAAGGTTAGTGCGTATATTCTTGTATCAATCTAGGGTTCTAATGAATTAATTTGTTAATTATAAAATCTTAAATGGCAAATGTAGATCCTAATACATATTAAAAGTGTTTTAATATGCAATTGAACATTGAAATCAATTAGATACATAATGAATCTTGCATGATGCATGAGACCCTAGAAGAAAATTTTGAATTCAATGTTCTAATCTAACAATTTTCATGCTTACGCTCCTACATATATAACTAGTTAGAGCCAACACATGCCCATATACCCATACACAGTACAAGTATGAAAGCAGTATCAAACTCAAGCCACCTATATACAAGATAACTGTGCTATCTCAGGTCTAAAGATTATATGCACGAATATGATATATGACAATGCATTGACAAGAGTAAACTCCATGTGCTTGCCATATGTGTCACTGGTTCAGCCTACTTATCATGTATAAGTGCCTATCATGTTTGTTATATTGCATGAGACTCATCATTCCATCTTATTTATATCTCATATAAATACCTTGGGAACAAACATGGTTACAATCTTTCCAGATAAGTCATGTCCTTATTGTGAAGTATCCTTGATTGTAAATCAATTTATGATACTTTGTGCTAGAAATACTGTTACTCATATTCTTAACAACTTAAGAATAGAATTTCTAACAAAATATTAATGGACCTTTTCTATTACACATAAATACATTATGTAAATAAAAAAGTTAAATTGCCTTTCATTAATAAAATATATACAAGATATATACTAAATGATATGCTCTAGGGCATACTACTAACACATAATGGATGTGGCATGATGCATGAAACCCTAGAAGAAAATTTTAAATTCAATACTCTAATCTAACAATTTTCATGCTTCCTCTCCTTCAGAGGGGTCAGTTCAGGGTTTTACCCCAAGAGTCTCATAGTCTGCTAGTAGAGGTAGAGGTAGAGGCCGAGACAGTACTACCACTAGTCAGGGTATAGTAAATTAGCCTAAGCAAAGTGGTGCACCAGCCCGAGTATACACCATACGATAGAGAGAAAAAGCATAAAGTTCTGATGTGGTAGCTGGTGCATTCTCTATCTTTGATCAAGATATTTATGTGTTGTTTGACCCTCGCAGTAACACCCCTATTTGCATGGCCTGGTACATTTCACTGTTCCGGTGACCGATGTCGGTCCGAACAATTAAGAGAATTAGAATCACATTTAAGGCACCTAGTTAAGCCCTGAATGCAAATAATTAGTAATTGCCAAAAAGTTAAGTATAAAGAAGAAAAACAAAGCATAAAAAGTTAAATGAGCCGGGAGTCACAATGGTGGGTGACCTTCTCGGGAAATAACTGCGAGGTCAGTCTAAACTCAAATTTCGAATCGAAAAATGTGACGCCGCGGTCCTTAGGACTATTGCGAACACAGTGGAAAAGAGAAAATCACGAAAAAAGAGTTGTTAAGCAGGTCAAATAATTAGGTCAGGGATTCGGAAGAAATATCGAATAACTTGCAAATCGGATTGAACCGACGATTTGGTTAATTCACCCCTAGAGCTGACTCCTAACCTAACTGTCCAATAAAATTTAAGAGAAGAAAATTTCAGGATCAAGAATTAAATTAAAGAACTAATGAAAAAATAAATGCAAAAGAAAAAGGAAAAGAAAAGTTTATTACATCATGCATGACATAAGCATGATGCAATAAATCTAGTATTTAAAAATTGAAATTTTGGGATAATTATGTATTAATAAAGTTAAAAATTCAAAAGAAATAAAATTTCTTCCCTTCTTCTTCATTTGGCCGGCCTATCTCCTCTCTCTCTTCTCTTTCATTTCTCTCACTAACCTCAATTGAAAACTCATTTCCAAGCTTTTGTGAACCCTAAAATCAGCCATAAAAATTATAAATTTCTTAAGTAAATCTTGTCCTTGAACCTTGATTCATCTATTAACAATAAAAAAAAGAGGAAAGAATTAGAATTTGGGAAGAGGGAAAAGCTACCAAGAGGTTAGTGATTATTCTCTTAAATCTGTCTTTAGATTTATACTCATGTGCATGAGTTAAACTAGAAATTGTGTAAAAATTAAACAAAATCAAAAGAAAACAATTGTTCGAAGACCAAAAGAGAATTTCATCCAGCCTTAGGTTAGGGTTTGAAATGAAGGACTTTGATGTGTTTGATTGGTTGTTTAGGTTGAATGAAGTATGTAGACATCAGATGTACACTTTGATTGCATTGAATTACACAAATGTGTAACTAGGATTTTGAGCATGTGAAAAATTGGAAAAAAATTTGAGAATTAGTCAAATGATGTAGTTGACCTTACTTGAGTTGAGAAATGGTCAATTGTGACTATTTGTGGTATGTGTGAATTGTTAGAACCAAGTTCCAATTCGGATTGGTTAAGGTCAATATGCAGATAGCTTGACCTAGGTCCCTTTCAGGGACCAAAACTGAAAATTTACTAACCCAATTCGTGTGAGATCACTTGGGAATGAAACTAGACACAAAATGGACCATTTTTCATTTAGGAATTATGCCCAGAAAATGACCATAACTTAGTGAACAATTAGGCCAAATCTGGATTAGGGCACGCTGCCCTATACAAAAATGACCAAATGAACAGTAGTTACTTAAATGACCATAACTTGGTCTAGGAAGGTCCAAATGACCTGAATTTTATACTGATGGAAAGCTGAGACATAGCCCTACAACTTTCATAAAGAAAACAAACCCAAATTTTAACCATAACCTATCCAAAAACTCACCTGCAATCAACACACCAAAAACTACCAAAATCCATAAAATGCCCAGAATTCTGGGTAACACCAAATCCGGCCAGCCCATCCAAATAGTTATATCTTGGGCTACAAAACTCCAAATGGAGTGATTCAAAAAAGAAAATAAAGTTAAGACAATAAAGAAAACTTAGCCAAATTACCACAGCAACTTGACCAATGGAACAGTGCAAAACAAGACACCAAATAAGAAATTTTAGAAATTTCACCTAAGAAAGTTAAAGTTTGAGGAAACAACCAAAACCAACAATGTAGGTAACCAAAATATGGTATGTGGGTGAAATTGAAATCCCTATACCTATTAAGCATTAGAAAGTCAACAAATTGACTTGAATAGTATCATGAATAGTAATCCCGAAATACAAATTTTAAAGAATGTCAAGTTAAGCATATTAAGCTAGATATATTTGAATTTATTTTTGGACTTATGATAAGTTATGGTACTGAAACACTATAAAATTGTGTGTTTTAGTTGAAAAAAATATCGGGAAAGAACCTGAGGCATCGAGTCAAGGCCAAGAGGTGACTCGCATAATGTTTGTGCACAACATAAATATTCTTTAAAATTCCTTTGCAAAGTGCATAAAATGTATATTATGTTTTTGACTTAAATTGTTGAAAGTTTACTTGTATGTGTTTGAATTGGAAATAAATGTTTAGTAAATTGATAAGACAGTTTTGAAACCATAGTGTCATGACCATATATTTATTTAGTTTTGAATTTTGATTCCCTCTCTGGCTGAAGTGTTGAGGTGTGTGCCAGTAGAGGAAGAAATTGAATGGGTACCCATAGATTGAGCTACCTTATTGAGATGAATATTATTCTGAATGGCATAATATAACTGTGTGTTTTTATGAAATTGTTTTGAGATTTCCGAAATGAGACTATTTGACTAAAATTTTAAATTATTTGTTGTATCTGTTTTTCATTTTTAGTACAATATTTGAATAAATGTGATTTGATTTATGCATAAATTGTATTTTAGTATGTTGTGTACCACTAAGTCATAGTACTCAGCGATAGCTGTTTATTGCTGTTGCAGATAGAGAAATTAGTGGAGCAGCAGAATGAGCTGCTGAGGATCTCAGAGCTACATCTTTGAGATTTTGTCGGGTATAATTTTATACCCTGATTGTAATGTTTATTTTGGTATATGTAAATGTATGTACATGTATAAACTGGTCATGAGCAGTTGTATAGATTTTGTATTAATATTATTTTGGATTTCCTAATATAAATTTTAGGTTGATGAATGTAAATTGATTTTACTTTAATGAAATATGAATGAAGTTATCTAGTATTATTTTTAAAGATAATTGAGTTGTGAAATATTGATTTGAATTATGGAGTTCGGAGAAATGATGTTGATTGTGTTGTGGTAGTAGTTGATTTTGATGAAATGAATTATTGGAAGTGTTTTTACAGGTGTTTGAAGAACTATTTTTCCCAAATATAGACGGCACTCTGCCAAAATTTTTCCAAAATTTACGTAAAAATAAAAATGGACCAAAGTTTTAACTAGTCTTTAAACTTCAAGAAAATGTTTTTAACACCTGCTATAAAAGCTCACCACTTTCAAAATGAAAAAAAAAAATTATTTAAAAATCTTTTGTAGTATATTTAATGGGTTATCGGTAGACGGAGTAAGTAATTCATTAGGTATACTACGGGATCATGTTATGCCTTACAGAGGGGTATATTTTAGTGGTATCAGAGCGATTTTTTTTTTTAAGTATGTTTTGACTTGTGAATTTGTGTCTTTTCTTTGATAAGTACAACTGCTCAATGTCCTTATTTGTTACATACAGTGCATTACATCATAAATATTAACTAATGGAGGAAAATCTCCTTGTGTTATTTGTTCAGGAGATATCCTAACTCCAAACTGAAATGGAAGAAGGGGATCGCTCTGTTGAGCAGTCAGTAGAGGCTGAGGTCCAAGGGGAAGCCCCAACTCTCCAAAATGTTAGTGGGTCAGTGGCACCAGCCCCATAAATGCCACAGTTTCTGGCATAGTTTGCCCAGCAAATGGCTATAATGTTTCAACAGATGGCTGGGGTATGCCTGCTCAAGCTGCACCCCAGACTCCTGTGGTGCAACCTTAGGCTCTAGTCAGACAGTATGATAAGCTGTTGAAATATGGGGCGACATAATTTAAGGGTACAGTAGACCCTTTAGAGGCAGAGCAATGGCTGGAAAGAATTGACCGAGTATTCATGAAACTGCACTGCCCGAATGAATTGAAGTTTGAATATTCAGTGTCCTTGCTATAAGGGGATGCGTATGAATAGTGGAAGACCATCTCCCATAGCTTGGCAGAACTGCCAGTATTGACCTGGGACGATTTCATTAGAGAGTTCACATAGAAATATGTCCCAGATGCATATGTGGATAAGAAATTGCAAGAATTTTTTAGTCTGAAACAAGGCAACAGATCAATGCCAGAGTATGAGAGGGAGTTCTCCTGCTTAAGCCATTAGCTAGCAGTCTCCTGTCTACCAGTAGAGAAAGGTGCAAGAGGTTTTGAAACTGGCCTGAAGCCTAGTCTAAGAGTACAAGTGGTCGAATTTAAATACAACAACTTCTCTGAACGCATGTCTCAAGCACTGGAAGTAGAAAGCATTGAATCAGAAGCGACACCAGTGAAAGAGAAATCAGAAAAGACTGAGAAATCAGAGAAAGATAAAGGTGAAAAATCAGTTGAGCAAAGTTCCAGTGTCAATATTGGGAAAAGAAAGAAATTTAGGGGATCTGGCAGAGGTGGAAGGTTCGGAAGGGGCAGATTCTCTAGACAGAGACTCCCTAGGTCTGGTCAGCAGTCGACCAGGGGTTCATATCCTCCCTGCCCCTGTGAGACATGTGGCAAGACTCATGGGGGAGAATGCTATTGGGCTACAGGAGCTTACTTTAACTATGGAAGCACGAGCCATCTCACTAAGGCCTGCACCAGTGCCCGTAGATTTGGGCCAGCTCCTACTATTGCAGAAGGGTCTATTCAGAGTTTTGCTACCAGAGGTTCACAACCGGTTAGCAAAGGAAGAGGCAGAGGTAGAGGCAATGCTTCTGGCAGTCAGGTTAACATTAGCCAGTTAGCACAAGGGAGTGCTCCGGCCAAAGTTTACACTATGAGACAGCAGGAAGAAGCTGAGACTTCCGATATTGTAGTCGGTACTTTCTCTATCTCTAATCAGGATGTCTTTGTGTTGTTTGATCTGAGTTCAACCCATTCATATGTTAGTGCTAGCATAGTTAGTTCTCTTATTGTTCCCTGTGCCAAAATGGATTTTAAAGTGCTAGTAACTAGTCCGTTAGGACAAGAGGTTCAGGTCAACAAAATCTATAGAGACTGTCTTTTGGTGATCCAAGGACATGTTTTTCTGTCAGATTTGATTGAAATGCCCTTCAGAGATTATGATATCATATTGGGCATGGATTGGTTAGCCAGGCATCATGCCATGATTGACTGTAGACTGAAGACAGTCACTTTTGGTCTCCCTCTGTATGGTGATATGGTAATACATGGGGAGAGGTAGTTACTACCATCAAACATCATTTCGGCTGCACTAGCCAGAAGGATGATCAGAAAAGGGTGTGAAGCATACTTGGCACATGTGATAGACGCCCGAATGGGGAGTCCAACATTGAGAGACATCCCTACTGTATGTGATTTTTCGGATGTATTCCCTAATGAGTTGCCAGGACTACCTCCAGAAAGAGAGGTGTAATTTGAAATTGATGTTATGCCTAGTGTGGACCCAATCCCGATAACACCATAAAGAATGGCACCAGCAGAATTGAAAGAATTGAAAGTGCAGTTGCAAGAGCTGCTTGATAAGGGCTTTATCCGCCCTAGTGTGTCACCTTGGGGAGCACCAGTGTTATTTGTTAAGAAGAAAAATGGCACTCTCCACTTATGTACTGACTACCGGTGGAACACCCCTATTTGTATAGCCTGGTATATTTCACTGTTTCGGTGATCGGTGTCGGTCTGAAAAATTAAGAGGATTAGAACCACACTTAAGACGACTAGATAAGCCATAAACACAAATAATTAGTAATTGTCAATTAGTTAAGTATAAATAAGAAAAACAGAACATAAGAAGTTAAATGAGCCGAGAGTCACAGCGATGGGTGACCTTCTCGGGAATGACAGCGAAGTCGATTTCAACTCAAATTTTGAACCATAAAATGTGACGCTGCGGTCCTTAGGACCATTATGAACACAGTGGAAAAGAGAAAATCACGAAAAAGAATTGTTAAGTCAGTCAAATAATAATGTCAGGGAGCCGAAAGAAATATTAAATTATTTGTAAATCGAGTTGAACCGGCGAGGGGCAATTTGGTCAATTGACCCCGAGAGCTGACTCCTGACCTAATTGTCCAATAAAATCGGAGAAAAGAAAATTTTGGGATCAAGAATTAAATTAAAGAACTAATAGAAAAATATATGAAAAAGAAAAAGAAAAAAAAATTGGAAAAGGTGAAAAAGCTTATGACATCATGCATGATGCAATAAACTTAATAATTAAAAATTTAAATTTTAGGATAATTTTGTCTTACTAAATATTTAAAAAACACATAAAAGAAAAAGAAAAAAAAAAGAAAATTGAATAATGACATCACCAATTGACATAAGATATGACATCAAAATTAATTTCAATTTAATTAACCAATTTGACTAAGTCAAATTTTGCATAAATACACATAAAATGGAAAAAAAAAAATAAAAAGATCCATCTTCTTCTTTCCCGTAGCTCTCTTTCTCTCTTTCTCTCTTTCTCCCAAAGCTCTCCCACCCTTAAAACCTCCATGAAAGCTCATCTTTGAGCTTGAAAAACCAAAAATCTCATCATAGAAAATTACTCTACCATGGTTAAAGCTTGTTTTGGCAACTAGAAGAGGTGATTGAAGAATAAAGAAGGAAGAAAGGAAGAGGTTTGAAGGGAAAGAAAATTATGCACTAAGGTTAGTAAACTAAATTTGATTTTCTAGTTGAATTAGTTGTGTTTATAGCTTAATTAACTTAGAAATAAACTTAAAATGAAATGAAATTAATTGTTGGAGGACTAAACATGGATTTTGATCAGCTAGGGTTTGCTATGGTAGTGCATGAATTTGATTGGATTATAAGTGTAGGCAAGCTTATATGAATGTGGAAGTGATATTTAGATACTTGGATGTGGTTTAATGTAATTACTAGTGTAGTTAGGGTTTTGGACCTAAGGTTTAGAGGCAAAAATGTAAGAAATGGTAAAATGATGTCTTTGACCTTGTTTGAAGTGAAAAATGGTCATTTGTGACCAAATGAAATGTGTTGGAAGTGTTGGAGTTGAGACTAAATTCGGATTCAATGTGGGCAGCATGACCAAGGTCCTTTTGAGGGACAAAAAATGAAAATTTACAAGTCTAATTGGTATGAGACCAATTGAGAATGAAAATAGACACTAAATGACACAATTTTCATTCAGGAACCATGCCCAAAAAGTGACCAAAACCTAGTGAATAAATTGACTCAATTTGGAAAATCCCAGTATGCCCTGTACAAACTGACCAAATGAATAGTGTTTGTTCATTTGGCCATAACTTGAGCTAAGCAGGTCTAAATGACCTGAAATTTAACCAGTGGATAGTTTAGATATAGACCTAAAACTTTCATGAAGAACACAAATACAAATTATGCCATTAACCAAATCATTTGGCCACCCAAAGTTGGTGACCTAAAATTGCCAGAACAAAAATTTGCCCAGAAAATTGGGTTGAGTCCAATCAGGCAGCCATGGTTCAAATGGCTATAACTTGAGCTACAAAACTCCAATTGGAGTGATTCAAAAAGTAGAATAAACTTAAGATAATAGGGAACATTTTCTATGGAGAAAGTTTTACCAAATTCCAACAGTAAGATGACCATTGGAACAGTGCAACTTAGGATACCGAAACTGAAAATTTATAAATTTGCCTAAAAGACTTAGAATTTGAATAAACAACCAAAACCAACAAATTTAGTGACCAAATGTGGTATGTGGGTGAAGTTGGAATTCCCATACCTATTAAGCCTTAAAAAGTCAACAATTTGACTTGAATAGTGTAGTAAATAGTAACCCGAAAAACAAAAATTTAAGGAACGTCGAGTTTAGCACGTTAGAGCTAGGTAGAAGTGAAGTTAAATTTATTTTTGGATTTATGATAAATTATGATACTGAAACACTATGAAATTGTGTGTTTCAGTTGAAAAGAATACCGAAAAAGAATGTGAGGGATCGAGTCAAGGCCAAGAGGCGACTCGTATAAGGTTTGTGCACAACTAACTCTTTTGTTATTTTTCAATTCGAGATTGATTTGAAATAAATTTATGATTTTTTTTTTGTGTTGAGAATTTTAACTTATTGAATGAAATTGTATAATTTGAATATAAATTTTCTTATGCATTTAAGGATTTATTGCATTGTTTTGAGGATTGTAAATTTTAAGTTTGATGTGTTGCCAACCTTGAGCATGAATTTATGATGATTAAATATGTTGATGATTTGTAAACACTTTGTAAATAGAAATTATTTTGAATATGATTTGAAACCACAGTTGACATGGCAAAATTTGTTGTGAATTCTCATTAGCTTGTCTAGTGAGATATCTCCTCCACTAGATGGGGCGAGTTACTTCCTCTCTGGCTTGCCAGTTGGGGAAGAATTTGAATGAGTACTCATATATACTAGTTAGTCTTTGTTTCTCCCTTTTAGCCTCTATTATTTGGAGAAATTGAATTTTCGTGGTGTACAACACGGCACCTATTTGAATTTTGGGCCATGGGATCAACTGTGTGAATTGTTAGCAACGCCCTTTAAATTATGCATAATTTGATAAATTGTGATTGAAATAAATAATTTGTTAGTGATTCAAAATATTATTTTATTGTTTCGGAATTTAAAAGAAATGTAAATAAATAGTTATTAATTAATCAAAATGTTATTCAAATAAATAATTTGCATGAATAAAAATAATGATTTTTGTATGTCATGGATTTTGAAGAATTTAGAAATTTTAAATTTTTATTCATTATGAATTGTTAAGAATAATTTGCATTGAGTTTTAAATTATTAGTTTGTGCACCACTAAGTTCACCACTCAGCGATAGCTTTGTATGCTGCCGCCGGTGAAAGGAATAATAAAGCAGCTGAGCAAGATTTCTGAAAAGACATAGTGAGACTATCTTCCGGTATATCATAGGTATACCCTTGTACATTAGCTTTTGATGTAATTCTATAATTATATGTATGAAATTTACTTTGAGCAGTTGTACCAACTCTTTTGTAATATATATATTTAGATTGTAATCAAATACAAATTATTATAATATTATCTTGAGATTTTATGTATTTATAAAGTTTGCACTACTAAATTTTTAATACTCCCATGAATGTAAATATTCATTTTGTTATCTTAATAAGATATTTCAATATTTGATTTAATTTAAACTGTGTTTTTAATTACTTGTGTTGATTTATGAAATGAGGATGGTTTGAATTTTGAGAATTGAGAAATTGGTTGAGATTGATTGTGAAATTTGAAGAAGTTGTTGAGAAAAATATTGGGAGTGTCTTTATTTTCAGGTTTTGAAGAACTGTTTTCTCAAAATACAGACGGAACTCTGGCAAAATTTTTATAAAATTTGCGGTAAAATAAAATGGGCCAAAAATATTAACTAGTTTTAACTTTAATTAAATGTTTTAATACTTATTAGAAACTGTTCACCACTTATCAAAAATAAGAAAATTGTTTTAAAATCCTTTGTAGGGTACTTAATGAGTTATTGGTAGGTGAAGTTTGGTAGTTCATTAGGTATTCTACGGAATCATGTTATGCCTTACAGAGGGGTAAGGTGTGATAACAGGAGTTGAATAAGGTGACAATAAAGAATAGATATCCATTGCCTCGCATTGATGACTTATTTGATCAGTTGAGGGGTGCAGCTTTATTCTCCAAAATTGACCTGAGATATGGTTATTATCAGCTAAAAGTACAAGAGCAGAGTATTTCTAAAACTACCTTTAGAACCCGCTATGGCCATTATGAGTTTTTGGTTATGCCATTCGGGTTAACCAATTCTCTGGTTGCTTTTATAGATCTGATGAACACTATCTTCAGACCATACCTCGACTAGTTTGTTGTGGTATTCATAGATGATATATTAGTCTATTCGAGGAGTGCAGAGGAGCATGATAAATATCTGTGGATTGTAGTGCAGACTTTGAGGGAGAAACAGCTATACACCAAATTATCGAAGTGTGAATTTAGGCTAAAAGAAATATCCTTCTTGGGCCACATAGTATTGGCAGAGGGCATCAAGGTAGATCCAACTAAGATAGAAGCTGTTCTTAACTGGAGACCACCCAGAAATATCACTAAAATTCGCAGTTTTCTGGGTTTAGCTAGATACTACCACCATTTTGTGAAAGGGTTCTCCATGTTGGCATCTCCATTGACTAAGTTACTTCGAAAAGATGTAAAATTTCAGTGGACGGATAAATGCCAGCAAAGTTTTGATAAGTTAAAGAGATGTTTGACTGAGGCTGTAGCATCCTCATTTTCTTAGTCCATACGTCCTACTATTTCGATGGCTAATGCCCACCTCGGAAAGTCATAATATCTGGAACTACACTTAATTGACCGTGAGGAAGCATAAAATAATGAAATATGTGATAAAAAATTTTTAAAAAATAAAAGAGATAAAATGTGACTAAGTTAAATGAGCCGAACCTGTAGCGATGGGTGACCACATTAGGAAATTACGGTGAGGACCGTTGACTAGCCCTGGACTGCGGGGAACCCTGAGAAATATTTTCGGGACATAATTAAATGTTTATTGAAGTGTAATTGACATTAGAAATGTCAAAGAAAATTAAAGAATTAGTACAAAGAAAAAAAATGAAAAATCAAGAAACCGACAAAAATCGATATTACCGAAAAATCGGGAATGCAATCCGAAGAAGGGCATTTTGGTCATTTGACACTTAGAGTTGCCTTTTAACCTCAATGTCCATTAAAAATAAGTGATATTAAAAATTTGAAAATGCCATGAAAATAAGATATTTTACACATAATGTGATTAAAGGAATTATGGGTGATTAACTGAAATATTAATAAGTTTAATTATTATAACATTAAACTATACTTAGTAGAGTATGTTATATCAATTAACCTAAAGTTAGTGGACCACTATATAAGTACATATGGGACAGATTTCATCACTTGGAAAACCTCATTTTCTTCATTTCAATTCCATGGCCGAATGTGTTTTTTTTTCCAAGCTTCCTCCATGGCCATTCATGCATGAGCTCAAATCTACCATGATTCAAGCCATATTTCTTCAAACTCCCTTCATTAAAAGTAGTCCTCACACCATGGGTAGTATGTGGGCAGTAAAAAGGAAGAGAAATTCCAAGGATTTGTCAAGCTCAAGTTGAGGTTAGTGCTAGTTTTTCATCCCTTGCTTCATTAAACTTTGTTTTAAGGTTGTGATGAATTGAATTGACAAGAAATTTGAGAGAAATTGATGAAAAATGATGAAGCATGAATTTGGCAGCCATGGATTTTAAAGGAGTTCAATTTGTTTTTATAAGTAATTAATGGGTAATGAAGTTGATTAGGCTTATTACATGTATTAGTAATTTGGTGTTATGTGTATGCTGGAAATGGGTACTTTGAAGTAAGGTTGTGAAGTGTATATGGAAGATGGAAGCATATGTACAATTGGGCAGCCTTGTGGTTCATGGAAGAGTGCTTGATTTCATGAATTTATTTGATGAATTATGGTACTAAGGGATTAATGTGGGTGTATGTAAATTATTGTGGGAATTTCATGTATTAGTTAGGTGATTTCATGTGTAAATTATGTGAACTTTGACTTTGTGAATTAGGATTGTATTTGGTGTATTGAGGATTTGTGTATACTACTGGCAAGTGACCAAAATAAGATTTATTTAATGACAATTAGAAGTGCTTATATATAATTGGATGTTTGGAAGTTGGAGGAATTTTGTTAGAAGTGAAATTGTTTGTGCAATTGAGAATTAGTTGAGGGTAGTGTGCATTTTGAGCCCTAACCTAAATTGTGTGACCCAATTGGTATGAGGCTAATTAGAGGTAAAACTAGACTCAATAGGGACCAACTTTCATGTAGGAACCTTGCCTAAATTCTGTCTAGAAAGTGACTCAAAAAGTGACCTAATCCGGAATAGCTAACTTGGCAAATCCAGAATTTGACCATATGAACAGTAGCCAGTATTTTGGCCATAACTCACTCAAAACAGCTCCAAATGACCTGAAATTTATACCATGGACAGCTTAGACATAGCCCTACAACTTTGGTGAAGATTACAGAACCCAGAAATCTCATTTACTAAGCCAAATTGCTTGCACAATTTGAGGTAACAAAACTATCCATAACCATTGCAATGCAAAATTTGACCATATGAATAGTAGTCACTAAAATGACAATAACTCACTCAAAATAGGTCCAAATGACCTGAAATTTATACCATGGAAAGCTTAGACATAGAGATACAATTCTTATGAAGACACCAAAGCCCTGAAATGAACAGAATTGAGTCAAATTGCTTGTCCAATTTAGGATGCCAAAACTGCCAGAACTGAATTTGACCTAAAATTGATCAAATTTTGCACTAAAAATGCAATCTGTCTAGCTTTAGTAAATTGACCATATCTTAGTCTATACAACTCAGAATGACCTAAAATTAGTGCTAAAAGTTCAATAAGACATAGAGCTACAATTTTGCTTCTTTGATCAGAAGCTAAAAACCAAGAGAAATAGGACATTAAGCTAGACCAATCTAGCACACTAAAACTGAAATTTTGACATTAATATACAATGAAGCTTTGAAGTAATTTAGCGATAAATGCCAACTTGTGAGAATTGTAAATTTTACTATACTGGTAGTATATTGAAATACGAATTGTGACATGTTGATACTAGAAACAACTTATGCATGATGTATGAAAAGGTCAATATTTTCGTTGACCAGTGAATTGTATAATGACCAGTAAACCCTAAAAATAAATATTTAATCTTATAATATGCCCTAGTTTGCCTAGTTGACTAGTTTGGATAGGTTGGCATGCCAATGAGATTCTGACAGCTATTCTATAAATGGCTTCACGCTGTAATATGTTTTCTGGCTTATTATGCCATACTATAATTTTAATAGCCTATGGCTATACGAATTGTGTTATTATACTCGGCTTAATGCCTGATTGATTATATAGCTTTTTAGTCACACTGTTTGCACACCGGGAGATACTTTGTGACCGATGGTGTGACGGCCTGACGTACTAGGTACCCAGTGCTAGTATATTCGTTTTTCCAGTCTCGTCAGTGTATAGGCTACACGGGTAGTCAATTAAAACATTATTCAATTCAGGTAGTTAAATTAAGTATATGAAAATTTCAACACAATTAAATTAAGCATTGAATGAAATGAGTAAAAGAGATTAGCAATAGAAATATAACAAAAATACAATTTGCAGAACCGTAGAGACTTGAAATACAATACAGTTAGAATAATTGATTCCTGGATATCCGAATTAGGATTTATTTCTTTCTTTATTTGTATATATTATTTCTTATTATATTATTACACCACTAAGAAGAAATGCTTAGCGCGATGGAATTGTTTCCTAGCGCAGGTTCTTCGACTGAGATTTTGGAGTCCAGATCTACAGAAGTGTCAGAAGAATTTAAGGTTGTCACCTCCTCAGCAATGCATGTAGATAGGGCTCATTTTAAGCATGTTTTCTAATCTGTACATTATAATTACTGCTTATATTGTAATGTGAATTAGTAACTGTAATTTCATTTGTATATCATATACTTGACAAATTTATATACTTAATTAACAAATTATATACGTTAACGAAATATAAAAATTCTGATATCTGAGTTGATTATGTAATCATAATGATTCTGAATGAGATTGAGTTTGAGAAATTTTGAGACTAAATATGAGTTTGAAAAACTGTTGAGAATGCTTTGAGACAATCTGAGTTATGAATTTGAGTATATATTGAAATTATTTTTGGCAGGTTCAGAAGAACTGTTAGTGCAAATTACAGCCGACACTCTGCCGAATTATCATTAAAAATTTTAAAATTTCCAAATTAGTTAGATTTTGATAAAAGTGAAAATAGCCTAAACCTTAGATAAAGTTTTTGAATTCATAAATCAAGAACTATAATGAAATCTGATAAGATCAGGCGCTCCGGCACTCTGTGTGGCACACCTTGCTCGGCTATACTGTAGACGGGTGAGGGGTGTTACATTTAGTGGTATCAGAGCATGGTTTAGGCGTTCCTAGGCACATATAAGTAGAAAGAACTAGTGTGCATACATGCATTGCATTCATAAGAGTCGAGGTGACACTAATGCAGATCTGTTTACTTTTGATTATTCAAAGTTAAGTTATGGACTAAGAGTCGCAGAGGGCATTAGAAAAAGAAGTAGAAAACCTAGTTCATGAGGTTATAACGTAGTGACTATGTAATGTTCTCGATATTTGTATTGTAGGCTGCATATTATAGTACCGACATGGGATTATTGTATAGAGCTACATGCTTCCTCATGGTACAATAAAATGAGAATATTTGTAAGTATTCTGTGATTTGATACAGTTACGCCTGAATAAAGTACTATTACGAGAAATAAATGTGAAAATTCTAGTTAAAAATTTAAACTTCAGCACTAACACACTGAAAGATCACACTTGTAAGGCAGCTAGATTCAGTCACTCAGTTACATTAATGTGAACTACCTGTACCACAGTAATTGCTATAAGCTTAAACATATCAGTGCGACTTATCATCCTTAAAAGGATGGATAGTCGAAACGAGTAATTCAGGTAAATTTTAAAACTCATTGAGTTCCTGTAAATAATGAAATGAAATGATAATAATAACCAGTAATGTGTGATAAGTCCTCGAGAATATACTGAGAACTTGTATCATTGAATCCCAGGAGAGATGGGACAGATACCCCTACTAATAGAATTTGTATACAATAATAAGTGTCAAGCTAGCATACAAATAGCACCTTATGAAACACTGTAAGGGAAAAAGTATAGAACACCAGTACGTTGAACTGAGTTCGGAAATGATATCTAGAAACTGTTATAGAGTCTTATAATTATTTTGATATTTTTGTCAGAAAAGAATGATTAAGGTATTTGAAAATATATTTAGAAGTTGTAGTGCTACTCCCTCTGGAAGCAAGAATAGATACCTTCCATTGATTGAGTTTGTGTATAGTGATATTTATTAAATAAGCATGATGATATCAAGATATAAGTTTTGTATGAGGTAAATGCAGAATACCTAGACAAAGGATAATTTAACAGAGTTGGAATTTATAAAAGAAACTGAAGGACTAGTAAGGATTCCAGTATGAGAAATCATAGAACTAATGAATAATAGACTTTCATGAGTAGAAATAATAAAGGCAAAAGAAAACAATGATGGGAAAGTGAATATAATTATGAGATAACGATAAGCTTAGTTGTTTGAATTTGATGAATTTCGAGGACAAAATTCCTTTTTAGAGGGGAAGAGTTGTAACATCCTCATTTTTATAGTCCGTACGTCCTACTGTTCCGACGGCTAATGCCCACCCCGGAAAGTCGGAATATCTGGAACTACACTTAATTGACAGTGAGAAAGCATAAAATAATGAAATATGTGATGAGAAAAATTAAGAAAAAATAAAAGAGATAAAAAGTGACTAAGTTAAACGAGCTGAACCCATAGCAATGGGTGACCGTACCGAGAAGTTACGGTGAAGACCGTTGACCAGCCCTGGACTACGGGGAACCCTGAGAAATATTTTCAAGACATAATTAAAGGTTTATTGAAGTGTAATTGACATTAAAAATGTCAAAGAAAATTAAAGAATTAGTACAAAGAAAAAAAACGAAAAATCAAGAAACCGACAAAAATCGATATTACCAAAAAATTAGGAATTCAACCCGAAGAAGGGCATTTTGGACATTTAACACCTAGAGTTGCCTTTTGACCTCAATGTCCATTAAAAATAAGTGATATTAAAAATTTAAAAATGCCATGAAAATAAGATATTTTACACATAATGTGATTAAGGAATTATGGGGAATTAATTGAAATATTAATAAGTTTAATTATTATAACATTATACTATACTTAGTAGAGTGTATTATATCAATTAACCTAAAGTTAGTGGACCACTATATAAGTACATATGGGACAGATTTCATCACTTGGAAAACCGCATTTTCTTCATTTCAATTCCATGGCCGAATGTGTTTTTCTTTCCAAGCTTCCTCTATGGCCATTCATGCATGAGCTCAAATCTACCATGATTCAAGCCATATTTCTTCAAACTCCCTTCATTAAAAGTAGTCCTAAAACCATTGGTAGTATGTGGGTAGCAAAAAGGAAGAGAAATTCTAAGGATTTGTCAAGCTCAAGTTGAGGTTAGTGCTAGTTTTTCATTCCTTGCTTCATTAAACTTTGTTTTAAGGTTGTGATGAATTGAATTGACAAGAAATTTGAGAGAAATTAATGATTAATGATGAAGCATGAATTTGGCAGCCATGGATTTTAAAGGAGTTTAATTTGTTTTTACATGTAATTAATGGGTAATGAAGTTGATTAGTCTTATTACATGTATTAGTAGTTTGGTGTTATGTGTATGCTTGAAATGGGTACTTTGAACTAAGGTTGTGAAGTGTATATGGAAGATGGAAGCATATGTACAATTGGGCAGCCTTGTGGTTCATGGAAGAGTGCTTGATTTCATGAATTTATTTGATGAATTATAGTACTAAGGGATTAATGTAGGTGTATGTAAATTATTGTGGGAATTTCATGTATTAGTTAGGTGATTTCATGTGTAAATTATGTGAACTTTAACTTTGTGAATTAGGATTGTATTTGGTGTATTGAGGATTTTTATATACTGCTAGAAAGTGACCAAAATAAGATTTATTTGATGACAATTAGAAGTGCTTATATGTAATTGGATGTTTGGAAGTTGGAGGAATTTTGTTAGAAGTGAAATTGTTTGTGCAATTTAGAATTGGTTAAGGGCAGTGTGAATTTTGAGCCCTAACCTAAATTGTGTGACCCCAATTGGTATGAGGCCAATTGGAGGTAAAACTAGACTCAATAGGGACCAACTTTCATGTAGGAACCTTGCCTAAATTCTGTTCAAAAAGTGACTCAAAAAGTGACCTAATCCCCGATAGGTAACTTGGCAAATCTAGAATTTGACCATATGAATAATAGCCAGTATTTTGGCCATAACTCAGTAAAAACAGGTCCAAATGATCTGAAATTTATACCGTGGAGAGCTTAGACATAGGGCTACAACTTTGGTGAAGTTTACAAAACCCAAAAATGTCATTTACTAAGTCAAATTGCTTGCACAAGTTGAGGTAACAAAACTATCTAGAACCTTTGCAACCCAGAATTAGACCATGTGAACAGTAGTCACTAAAATGACCATAACTCACTCAAAACAAGTCCAAATGACCTGAAATTTATACCATGGAAAGCTTAGATATAGAGATACAATTCTTATGAAGACACCAAAGCCTAGAAATGACTAGAACTGAGTCAATTACTTGCCCAATTCGGGGTATCAAAACTGCCAAAACTGAATTTGACCTAAAATTGATCAAATTTGGCACTAAAAATGCAATTTGTCCAGCTTTATTAAATTGACCATATCTTGCTCTATACACTCAGAATGACCTAAAATTAGTGCCAAAAGTTCAATAAGACACAGAGCTACAATTTTTCTTCTTTGATCAGAAGCTAAAAACCAAGAGAAACAGGACATTAAGCTAGACCAATCTAGCACACTAAAACAAAAAATTTGACATTAACATACAATGAAGCTTTGAAGTAATTTGGCAATAAATGCCAACTTGTGAGAATTGTAAATTGCACTATACTGGCAGCATATTGAATTGCAAATTGTGACATGTTGATACTAGAATCAACTTATGCATGATGTATGAAAAAGTCAACATTTTCATTGACCAGTGAATTGTATAATGACTAGTAAACCCTAAAAATAAATATTTAATCTTGTAATATGCCCTAGTTTGCCTCGTTGACTAGTTTGGATAGGTTGGCATGCCAATAGGATTCTGATAGCTGTTCTGTAAATGGCTTCATGCCGTACTGTGTTTTCTGGCTTATTATGCCATACTATGATTTTAATAGCCTATGGCTATATGGATTGTGTTATTATACTCGGCTTAATGCCTGATTGATTATATGGCTTTTTAGCCACACTGTTTGCACACTGGGAGATACTTTGTGACCGATGGTGTGACAGCCCGAGGTACTAGGTACCCAATGCTAGTATATCCATTTATCCAGTCTGGTCAGTGTATAGGCTACATGGGTAGTCAATTAAAACATTATTCAATTCAGGTAGTTAAGTTAAGTATACGAAAATTTCAGCACAATTAAATTAAGTAATGAATGAAATGAGTAAAAGAGATTAGCAATAGAAACATAACAAAAATACAATTTGCAGAATTGTAGAGACTTGAAATACAATACAGTTAGAATAATTGATTCCTGGATATCTGAATTATGATTTATTTCTTTCTGTGTTTGTATATATTATTTCTTGTTATATTATTGCACCACTAAGCAGAAATGCTTAGCGTGATGGAATTGTTTTCTCACGCAGGTACTTCGATTGAGATTTTAGAGTTTAGATCTACAGAAGTGTCAGAAGAATTCAAAGTTATCACCTCCTCAGCAATGCACGTAGATAGGGCTCATTTTAAGCATGTTTTCTAATCTGTACATTATAATTACTGCTTATATTGTAATGTGAATTAGTAACTGTAATTTCATTTGTATATCCTGCACTTGACAAATTTATGTACTTAATTGACAAATTATATACGTTAATGAAATATAAAAATTCTGATATCTGAGTTGATTATGTAATCATACTGATTCTGAATGAGATTGAGTTTGAGAAATTTTGAGACTGAATCTGAGTTTGGGAAATTGTTGAGAATGCTTTGAGACAATCTAAGTTATGAATTTGAGTACATATTGAAATTATTTTTGACAGGTTTAGAAGAACTGTTAGTCCAAATTATAGCCGGCACTCGTTAAAATTTTTAAAATTTCCAAATTAGTTAGATTTTGATAAAAGTAAAAATAGCCTAAACCTTAGATAAAGTTTTTGAAAAAAATAAATCAAGAACTGTAATGAAATCTGATAAGATCAGGTGCTTCGGCACTCCATGTGACACACCTTGGTCAGCTACACTGTAGACGGGTGAGGGGTGTTACAGAGGCTCCAGTCCTTACTTTACCTACCCCGAGTAAAGAGTATACAGTTTGTAGTGACGCTTCTCACAATGGGTTAGGTTGTGTATTGATGGAAGAGTGGAATGTCATTGCCTATGCATCACGCCAGCTGAAACCGCATGAGAGGAATTATCCGACACATGACTTGGAGCTAGCAGCTATTGTATTTGCTCTTAAGATCTGAAGACATTATTTGTCACACCCCTCACCTGACTACAGTGTAGCCGAGCAAGGCGTGCTACATTCGGTGCCGGAGCACCCTAACTTATCTTACTTTATTTCTTTAAAAATTTTGTTCTCGTTATATTTAATATCGATTATTTTTCAACGGAGAAACTAACGGAGTTTCCCCTATTTTATTATCATTTTATGTGTTTTACTATTCACTTGTTTGAAAATTTTAATAATATTTTAAAATAAAAATCTCATAAATTATTCTCATAATTATCTCATAATTCACATCTCATTCATATATCTCAATTTCATATTCATTTCCATGCATTTCCATTCATGCACAATTTATATATATAAGTTCTCAAGTTTCATTAATTTACATGATTTACAGACTGATTAAATAAATTCATAATTTACATGATCTACAAATTAATTACAGTTCCATAATTTATATTTCAACATACAATTCATAGTTTACATTACAAATAATAACTAATTATAATGTACAAAATACATAATATGATCTATATGGGCCCTATCTACATGCATTGCTGAGGAGGTGACAACCTTGAACACTTTGCAGATCATAACTCTAAAATCTCTGTTTGGTGAAAATTCGCTGGGCTTTAACTTCAGTACCTGCGTGAGGAAACAAATCCATTGCGCTAAGCATTGCTGCTTACTGGTGCAATAATATAACAAGAAAAATAATATAACAAGTAAAAATAATTAGAACATATTTTCTATATTCAAGAATTTTACTGGGTTCATATGAAATTTGCCATACAATACATTTTTTTTTTGTCATTTATGTGGCACATTCTTTTTTTCATTTATATTGCTCTCTAGAATCACTTATTTCATAAGTTTACAATAATCATTTATATAATGTACAAATAAATCTAAAATTTATACTTATATTCTTATGAAAATCACATTTGTAATGTTATTTAAGTTATAATTCTTCTATTAGTCTTTTTATCACTTTCTTGATACTTTCTAAGTTGTTTACAATCATTTTGCAATATTTAAAATTTTTAGAACTAGTTTAATTTACTTCAAATCATTTTAAGGAACAAAATTTTGGAGCTAATCTAATTTATTTCAGAACTTCTTCTCATTTATTTACTTTTTAGCATTTTTAATTGCTAATATTCATAATTTTTTTTAATAAATTAGCCTGCCCAAGTAACCTACGACAAGCTGACTAAACTGGATAACGAGTCATTGGCACTGGACACCACAGTGCCTCAGGCTGTCATACCATGGAACGCAAAACGTCAATCACGTTTGCAGTCAGTATGGCTAAAAAGCCATGATAACACATAATCGGGCATAAAAGTTATGAGTGCGGGCATAAAGTTATGAATGCAGGTGTAAAGCCATTAATACAGGCATAAAGCCTTTCGCAGTACTGCTAAAATAATACCCTATTGGCATGCCAAACTATCCAATCTGACACATATGTCTAGGCAATACAAGGGCACATAATATCATTAAATATTATTATATTGTGTTTTATGACTTCATTATTTCATGATAAATTTTAATTAGAATTCATACATTCATTTGATCATTTATATAATCACAATTCACATCAATTATCCTTTTATACCATTATGCTCAAAGTACTTTTCCTTTCTATAATAATGAGAACTAATGTCTCATTCATACATTAATATGATTCATTTATTCATTCATTATGTCATTCATATTGATCACAATTCAAAACAATAGTTCACATGTACCATTGTATTCAAAATATTTTTTCCTTTACTTTTTAGCATTTTTAATTGCTAATATTCATAATTTTTTTTAATAAATTAGCTCGCCCAAGTAACCTACAACAAGTCGACTAAATGGATAACGAGTCATTGGCACCGACACCACAAAGGTGCCTCAGTCATCATACCATGGAACGCAAAACGCCAATCACGCTTGCGATCGATGGCTAAAAAGCCATGATAACACATAATCGGGCATAAAAGTTATGAGTGCGGGCATAAAAGTTATGAGTGCGGGCATAAAGTTATGAATGCAGGTGTAAAGCCATTAATACAGGCATAAAGCCTTTCGCAGTACTGCTAAAATAATACCCTATTGGCATGCCAAACTATCCAATCTGACACATATGTCTAGGCAATACAAGGGCACATAATATCATTAAATATTATTATATTGTGTTTTATGACTTCATTATTTCATGATAAATTTTAATTAGAATTCATACATTCATTTGATCATTTATATAATCACAATTCACATCAATTATCCTTTTATACCATTATGCTCAAAGTACTTTTCCTTTCTATAATAATGAGAACTAATGTCTCATTCATACATTAATATGATTCATTTATTCATTCATTATGTCATTCATATTGATCACAATTCAAAACAATAGTTCACATGTACCATTGTATTCAAAATATTTTTTCCTTTACTTTTTAGCATTTTTAATTGCTAATATTCATAATTTTTTTTAATAAATTAGCCTGCCCAAGTAACCTACGACAAGCTGACTAAACTGGATAACGAGTCATTGGCACTGGACACCACAGTGCCTCAGGCTGTCATACCATGGAACGCAAAACGTCAATCACGTTTGCAGTCAGTATGGCTAAAAAGCCATGATAACACATAATCGGGCATAAAAGTTATGAGTGCGGGCATAAAGTTATGAATGCAGGTGTAAAGCCATTAATACAGGCATAAAGCCTTTCGCAGTACTGCTAAAATAATACCCTATTGGCATGCCAAACTATCCAATCTGACACATATGTCTAGGCAATACAAGGGCACATAATATCATTAAATATTATTATATTGTGTTTTATGACTTCATTATTTCATGATAAATTTTAATTAGAATTCATACATTCATTTGATCATTTATATAATCACAATTCACATCAATTATCCTTTTATACCATTATGCTCAAAGTACTTTTCCTTTCTATAATAATGAGAACTAATGTCTCATTCATACATTAATATGATTCATTTATTCATTCATTATGTCATTCATATTGATCACAATTCAAAACAATAGTTCACATGTACCATTGTATTCAAAATATTTTTTCCTTTACTTTTTAGCATTTTTAATTGCTAATATTCATAATTTTTTTTAATAAATTAGCTTTGCCCAAGTAACTCACAAGCTGACTAAACTGGATAACGAGTCATTGGCACTGGACACCACAGTGCCTCAGGCTGTCATACCATGGAACGCAAAACGTCAATCACGTTTGCAGTCAGTATGGCTAAAAAGCCATGATAACACATAATCGGGCATAAAAGTTATGAGTGCGGGCATAAAAGTTATGAGTGCGGGCATAAAGTTATGAATGCAGGTGTAAAGCCATTAATACAGGCATAAAGCCTTTCGCAGTACTGCTAAAATAATACCCTATTGGCATGCCAAACTATCCAATCTGACACATATGTCTAGGCAATACAAGGGCACATAATATCATTAAATATTATTATATTGTGTTTTATGACTTCATTATTTCATGATAAATTTTAATTAGAATTCATACATTCATTTGATCATTTATATAATCACAATTCACATCAATTATCCTTTTATACCATTATGCTCAAAGTACTTTTCCTTTCTATAATAATGAGAACTAATGTCTCATTCATACATTAATATGATTCATTTATTCATTCATTATGTCATTCATATTGATCACAATTCAAAACAATAGTTCACATGTACCATTGTATTCAAAATATTTTTTCCTTTACTTTTTAGCGTTTTTAATTGCTAATATTCATAATTTTTTTTAATAAATTAGCCTGCCCAAGTAACCTACGACAAGCTGACTAAACTGGATAACGAGTCATTGGCACTGGACACCACAGTGCCTCAGGCTGTCATACCATGGAACGCAAAACGTCAATCACGTTTGCAGTCAGTATGGCTAAAAAGCCATGATAACACATAATCGGGCATAAAAGTTATGAGTGCGGGCATAAAAGTTATGAGTGCGGGCATAAAGTTATGAATGCAGGTGTAAAGCCATTAATACAGGCATAAAGCCTTTCGCAGTACTGCTAAAATAATACCCTATTGGCATGCCAAACTATCCAATCTGACACATATGTCTAGGCAATACAAGGGCACATAATATCATTAAATATTATTATATTGTGTTTTATGACTTCATTATTTCATGATAAATTTTAATTAGAATTCATACATTCATTTGATCATTTATATAATCACAATTCACATCAATTATCCTTTTATACCATTATGCTCAAAGTACTTTTCCTTTCTATAATAATGAGAACTAATGTCTCATTCATACATTAATATGATTCATTTATTCATTCATTATGTCATTCATATTGATCACAATTCAAAACAATAGTTCACATGTACCATTGTATTCAAAATATTTTTTCCTTTACTTTTTAGCATTTTTAATTGCTAATATTCATAATTTTTTTTAATAAATTAGCCTGCCCAAGTAACCTACGACAAGCTGACTAAACTGGATAACGAGTCATTGGCACTGGACACCACAGTGCCTCAGGCTGTCATACCATGGAACGCAAAACGTCAATCACGTTTGCAGTCAGTATGGCTAAAAAGCCATGATAACACATAATCGGGCATAAAAGTTATGAGTGCGGGCATAAAAGTTATGAGTGCGGGCATAAAGTTATGAATGCAGGTGTAAAGCCATTAATACAGGCATAAAGCCTTTCGCAGTACTGCTAAAATAATACCCTATTGGCATGCCAAACTATCCAATCTGACACATATGTCTAGGCAATACAAGGGCACATAATATCATTAAATATTATTATATTGTGTTTTATGACTTCATTATTTCATGATAAATTTTAATTAGAATTCATACATTCATTTGATCATTTATATAATCACAATTCACATCAATTATCCTTTTATACCATTATGCTCAAAGTACTTTTCCTTTCTATAATAATGAGAACTAATGTCTCATTCATACATTAATATGATTCATTTATTCATTCATTATGTCATTCATATTGATCACAATTCAAAACAATAGTTCACATGTACCATTGTATTCAAAATATTTTTTCCTTTCTCATTTATACATTCAAAAATCTACTTATGTAATTACAAATTTTATATTTCAAGTTGAGTTACTAATATTTTATGAATTCTATTTGTGATAGGCATATAAGCCCTAACAATCTATTCACATCAATTAGGTGACTTATTTTTCATGTTTCAATTAATCCATGAACATTTCATGAATTTCAAATTTATGGCCTTAATTTCCCTTTAACAAATTTGACTAGGATGCATAGTCCACATTTATCATACAATTCTAAGCATTTAAGCTTAGAATTGGTTCTAGGTCTTCATCTTAATTTGCTAATCATTTTGATTACTATTCACCTTACTAGTCAATCAAAATGTTGAATTTTTCATACTTAATGGATATGTTAATTCTAATTACACCAAGATCCCACATTTTGGGTTTTACATTTGCTAGTATTAATTGTCAATTACAATTTAAAGTCCCGTATATGCATTTTTAAATTTTCAGTTTTGATTACCTTAGTTTACTGTTCCATTGGACAATTTTACAGTGGAAACTGGGATAACCTTTCTTCATCAAAGTTGTTCCTTATTGTGTCTTCTTTAATTCCCTTTTTGAATCAATCCATTTGGAGTTTTGTAGCTCAAGTTAAGGCCATTTTAAAACTGGCCGGATTGACCTATACCCAGAATTTATGGGCAATTTGGTTCTGCCAGATTTGGTGACCCAAGTTTGGTTGCCAATTTGACTAGGTTATGATCAGAATTTGGATTTGTGTTCTTCATAAAAGTTGTAGGGCGATGTCTCAGCTTTCCGCTGGTAAAATTTCATATCAATTAAACTTTTCTACACTGAGTTATGACCATTTGAACAAATACTATTCATTTGGTCATTTTCCAGGGATAGCATATTGGTCACCCGGATTAGGGTAACTTTTTAGGTAAACTTGGTTTGGTTTTCTGGGCAGGGTTTCTTCACCAAAGTTGTGCCATTATGTGTCTAGTTTCATGTCCAATTGACCTTGCACCAATTGAATCTATACAACTCCATTTATAGCTGCCCAAACCTGCTGGACTCACACCCAATCCTGCAGGACCACTCAAGGCAGAATACCATTTCAATTCCAATACCACAATTCACTTCAATTCCTCATCAAACACAGCCAAATGGTCACTAGTTGACCATTAGGACTTCCATTCACCAACACTTGAGCAAAACCCTAAGTTTGCTCTAAACCCTAACTTCCATACTCTACTTCCATGCAACCTATACTCTATCAACCTATCCATCCTATCCATCACATGTATACATTAATTGACATTAATATACAAGCTTAATTGCAACTAAACCATCAAACCCTCACCCTCTCTTAGCTGCTGAAATTTGAAGTGACCTTAACATGCATGTTTTTCTTTCTTTTTCCACAATTCCTAATTGAATTTAAGGTTCTAACATGGATACAAAAAGAGAGAGGGAGAGAGATAGCACTAACCTTATTGGAGCTAACTCTCAAGCTTGCAAAACCTTCCTTTTCCTTCTTCTTTTTGATGCCTAGTGGTGATTCAAGGTGTGAGAATCAATTTTAGTGAAGAGAGTAGGTGATTTTATGGTAGAAAATCAAGGTTTGATAAGTTCATGGAAGAGCATCAATGGTGGTTTTTCTCTCTCACTTTCTCTCTTTCTTTGGTGCGGCTGTTTGGAACAAAATGAGGCTGCTGGCTTTTTTTTTTATCTCATTTTTTTGTTTCATTTTTATCCCTTTAGTTAATTTATTAAATTGTGATTGGGTGGAGATTTTAGTTACATCATGCTTATGTCATAAATATGACTTTTATTTTTTTTTTCTTTTTTTTTTTCTTTTCTACTTATTTCCAATTTAATTTTTAGCAATATTTATTCATATTTTAGATCATAATAATTATTTACTTAATTGGACAAGTCAGCCAAAAATCATCTCTGAAGACGAAATGATCAAAATGCCCTCCGTTTGGCTTATTAAGCTAAAATTGTCTGTACCGATCAAAAAAATTTTCTAAACCTTTTTCTTGGCATTCTAATGCCATAGGAACCTCAATGACTCTTCTCTGGAGTCTCAAAAATTATTTTATGAATTTTCTCCTGGGTTTAGGGCTCCTAGTTGCGAAGACCGCAACTTCTCACTGGGTTACACATCGCTAGGGCACCGGCTCATTTAACTTGGTTGTATTTTATTTCTAAAATTTTTTCTAAATTTTTTTTATTAATATTTGAATTAATTATGGTTCCTCACTTTAGTTTAAATATTTTTCCAGACGTTCTAGCTGTCCAGACCGACACCGGTCACTGGAACAGTATAATGTACGGAATTGCTACAGTGAGGGTGTTACATTATTTGTATGGGGAGAAGTGCTACATCTACACAGATCATAAGAGTTTGAAGTATCTGGACACTCAGAAGGAGTTGAATTTGAGACAGAGGAGATGGTTAGAGTTGATAAAAGACTATGATTGTCTGATAGACTGTCATCTAGGGAAAGCCAATGTGGTGGCTAACGCCTTAAGTCATAAGACTATGGCAAGTCTACGAGTTTCTCCTTTGTTTATGGTGCATGAGTTGAGAGTATTGCATGCCAGCTTAGATATTAATGATGAGGGGCAAACAACAGTTGCATGGCATGTACAACTATTATTGATTGATCAGATCAGAATGGCTGCTCAAAATGATCAGAAGTATCAGAAGCTGTTAAAAGAATTTAGACAGGGTAAGAAACCAGAATTCTCAGTGAGAGATGACGGCCTATTACTGCACCAGGGCAGAATGCGCGTTCCTAATAACGTTGACTTAAGATAGATCATTTTGAAGAAAGCACATGAGTCTCCTTTTGTTATGCACCCTGGTGGCACGAAAATGTATGGAGGGCTGAAAGAGCACTACTAGTGGATAGGTATGAAAAGATATGTGGCAAAATTTGTTTCCAAATGCCTAACTTGTCAACAAGTGAAGGCAGAGCATCAAGTACTAGCTGGTTTGTTACATCCATTACCAGTACCGGAATGGATATGGGAGAGATTAACGATGGATTTTGTAATGGGACTTCCGAGAACACAGAAGAGCCATGATGCAGTATGGGTCATTGTTGAGAAACTGACCAAGTCTGCTCATTTTCTACCAGTCCAGATGGACTATAGTTTAGAAAGATTGGCCAAGTTGTACATTGATGAGATATTAAGACTGTATTGAGTGCTAGTATCCATCATATCAGACAGAGATCCTAGGTTCACTTCTAGATTGTGGGGTAGTCTTCAGAGAGCCCTAGAAACTAGATTGAACTTCAGCACGACATTCCACCCATAGACAGATGGCCAGTTTGAGAGAGTAATTCAGATCTTGGAGGACATGCTATGGGCTTGTGTGATTGAGTTTGAGGGCAGTTGGGACACACACTTGCCTTTGATTGAGTTTGCTTACAACAAAAGCTACCAATCAAGCATTAGAATGCCTCCATATGAAGCTTTGTATGGCAGAAAATGTAGAACCCCGTTGTGTTGGGATTACATGGGTGAAAGAAAGATGATTGGACCTTAAATTATTGAACAGACCGGGGAGAAAATCAGATTGGTTAGAGATCAACTCAAAGCTGCATTAGACCGTCAGAAGTCCTATATTGATCTGAAGAGAAGGGATATTGAATATGCAGTGGGTGACAAAGTATTCCTCAAGGTTTCCCCTTAGAAGAAAATTATGAGATTCGGCAGAAAGGGGAAACTGAGTCCTCGTTTCATTGGGCCATATGAGGTTATGGAAAAAGTGGGTTCTTTGGTATATCGTTTGGCACTACCTCCAGAGTTGGAGAAGATACATAATGTAACACCCTTATTTGCATAGCCTGGCATATTTCACTATCCCGGTGACCAGTGTCGGTCCGGACAATTAAGGGGATTAGAACCACACTTAAGACAACTAGATAAGCCATAAACAAAAATAATTAGTAATTGCCAATTAGTTAAGTATAAATAAGAAAAACATAACATAAAAAGTTAAATGAGCCGAGAGTCACAACGATGGGTGACCTTCTCGGGAAGGATTGCAAAGTCGATTTAAACTCAAATTTCGAACCGTAAAATGTGACGCCTCGGTCCTTAGGACTATTGCGAACACAGTGGAAAAGAGCAAATCATGAAAAAGAATTGTTAAGCCAGTCAAATAATTAGGTCAGGGAGCCAGAAGAGATATTGAATTATTTACAAACCGGGTTGAACCGGTGAGGGGTAATTTGGTCAATTGACCTCGAGACCTAACTCCTGACCTAACTGTCAAATAAAATCAGAGAAAAGAAAATTTCGAAATCGAAAATTAAATTAAAGAACTAATGGAAAAATAAATAGAAAAATAAAAGGAAAATGAAAAAGGTGAAAAGAGATAACATCATGCATGACATCATGCATGATGCCATAAATATTATAATTAAAAATTAAATTTATGGTAATTTATGGTCTTCCATAAGACTAAAAACATAAAAGAAAAGAAAAAAAAGAAAAGAAAACTTATCTTCTTCAAGCCGTCACTCACCGCTCTCTCCCTCACCCTCACTTTCCTCCATTAAAGCTCATTTTGAGCTTGAAGAACCACATGATCTAGCCATAAATCCCATAGTCTCCTTAATTAAACTTGGTCTTTTAGTCTTGAAAAAAGATTAAGCAAGAAAGAAAGAAGAAAAGAAAGAAAAAATTGGGTTATTGAACTTCAAAGTTGAGGTAAGCTATTTACTTTGGAATTTTGAGTTTAATATATGTGTTTTTAGTTGAATAAACTTTAAATGAAAAGAAAATTTTTGTTGAGGGATCATATGTGAATTTCAACCAGCTAGGGTTTGATGGGTGTATACATGTGTTTTGATTGAATTAGTAGAGTAGGTAAGCTTGAATGAGTTAAGGAAGCATGTGTATAGGTATTTAATTAGTTAAATGCAACAAATGGCATGAATTAGGGTTTTGGCATCTAGGGTTTTGGAGACAAAAATGTGAGAATGTGTTAAATAGTGTGTTGGACATGGTTTGAGGTGAGAAATGGTCATTTGTGACTAATTGGAGTATGTTAGAAGTGTTGGAACCTAATGCAAATTCAGATTGCTTAGGGTCATGCTGCAGGACCAAGGTCCCTTTCAGGGATCAAAACTGAAAATTTACAAGTCCAATTGGTATGAGACCAATTGAGAATGAAAATAGACAGAAAATGGAACATTTTTCATTTAGGAACATGCCCAAAAAGTGACCAAAATCTAGTGAACAAATTGACCAAATCCGAAATTGGCAATCTGACCTGTACAAAAATGACCAAATGAATAGTTCATTTGGCCATAACTTGGGCTAGGCAAGTCTAAATGACTTGAAATTTTACCAGTGAAAAGATGAGTTATAGACATAAAATTTTCATGAAGAACACAAACCCAAATTATGCCCTTAACCAAGTCATTTGGCTACCCAAATTTGGTGACCTAAAACTGCCAGAACCATTTTGGTGCCCAGAAATCTAGTTTAAGTCCAATTCGGCAGCCATGATTCAAATGGCTATAACTTGAGATAAAAAAACTCCAATTGGAGTGATTCAAAAAGGAGAATAAAGTTAAGGCAATAGGGAATATTTTCTGTGAAGAAAGTTTTGTCAAATTCTAACAAAAAAATGACCAATGGAACAGTGCAACATAAGACACAAAAATTGAAAAATTGCAAATTTGCCTAAAAGACTTAGATTTTGAGTAAACAACCAAAATCAACAAATTTAGTTACCAAAATGTGGTATGTGGGTGAAGTTAGAATTCCCATAGCTATTAAGCCTTAAAATGTCAACAAATTGACTTGAATAGTATCGTAAATAGTAACCCCAAAACATAAATTTTAAAGAACATCAAGTTTAGCATATTAAAGCTAGGTATAAGTGAATTTGAATTTATTTTTGGATTAATGATGAGTTGTGATACTGAAACACTGCAAAACTGTGTGTTTCAGTGGAAAAGAACACCAGGAAAGAACCCAAGGAATCGAGTCAAGGCCAAGAGGTGACTCGCTTAAGGTTTATGCACAACGTAGAATTTCTGTAAATTTTCTTCTGCATATTATTTTGAATAATTTGAAATACTGAATTGTGACATCATTGTGATGAAATATTTATTATGCTTTTGATTTAAATTGTTGAAAGTTATTTGTGTATATTTAGATGGCATAAATGTTTAGTAAATTTGTCACACCCTACTCCCTCGTAAGATGTAACATGATCCCGTAGCACACCTAATGAATTACCGTACTTCACCTACCGATAGCCCATTAGACATACTACAAGGGATTTTAAAATAATTTTTGTGAAATTTAAATCATCAAATAAAATTTGGTGTTATAAAATTTTTTTCAAAATTTCAGCAAAGTGTCGGCTATATTTTGAGAAAAGAGTTCTTCAAACCTGAAAAGGAAAACACTCCCAATATGTTTTCTCAAATACAACTCCAATAACTTCATTTCAACTCACAATTCAAATCTCAATAATCAAATCAATTCATTTTCAGACCAATCTCATCATAAAAAACATTTCATTAATTACAAAACTCAAAAATTAATATTACAAAACTATACAGGTAAATGAAATCTCAAATTTATATTACAATGATTTGCATTTAATTACATACCAAAATATTTTACTAGAGTTATTATACAACTGCACAAATAATTTACATACATATTATTACATGCATACATCAAAACCTGTGTACATGGGTATACCTATGATAAACCTGGAGCTGATCTGAATGTGTCTTCAAAAAAGCTTATTCAATTGCACTATGCTCTTTTCACCTACGACAGCATACAAAGCTATCACTGAGTGGTGAACTCAGTGGTGCATAATTATAATTTAAAACATAGTACAATATAACTTAACAAAAATTACAGCAAATAATTTGGAAATCTGGATACTCCTCAAATTCCAAAACTCAAAATATTCATTGCCAATAATATAAATCATTTGTATAAAATGACTTTGATCTCGAAATTCAATTTATCAAATCATAACTAACCATTTAAGGTAATTCCAACAAAATCAATTATACATAAATCATAATTGAAATCATAATTCTTTACTATTCAAAAACATTCTTTATCTCACTAACTATGCAAGACTAATCCGAAAGGGCCATCTTCTGGGTGATTCTAACTCCCTATGGTCGGGGAGGTCGAATCGAATTTTAACTCTCTATGGTCGGAGAGGTCGAATCATCGTGCACAGTACACATCACAACAATGAATCTGCCGAAAGGGCCATAACATAAAAAACTTAGATTTAACCTCTAATAAGAGGAGAATCTAAGCCTGTGCACGTACCATGATAATCAAAACACAACTAACTCCATTGTCTTCTCAACAAATGAGAGAGACGAGTAATAACCTAGTCAACCATCTATAGTGAGATATAAAACAATATCACAATCCTTTTAGTGAGCATAAATCACAATACAATTCGATTCAAAGTCAATTCCAATATCCAATAATTTTTATGCTCATCACAATTCAAATCATAAATTTGCATTTTTCCATGCAAATTGCCCATCACAATTCAAAATATGTTCTATCACAATTTTCCAAAACATAATTTATTCAATTCACAACAATGCTTAATACTTGTGAAAATACCATTTCACAAAGCTAAATTCATACATACTATAACAATTTCAATAATCATTGAATTAAATCCAATGCTTATTAAACATAATACATAAGAAAAATATATCATTTAATGATATGAAATATTCAGAACAAAATCAGTTAAAAACTAGTTGTGCACAAAACTAATTTGAGTCGCCCCCAGGCCTTGGCTCAATGTTCCTTATGCTTCCCAATATCCTTTTTAACTGAAACACACAATTTAAAGTGTTTCAGTACTCAATCAATTTGTTTCCAACCATAAAATCCAATATCTAAATTTTCTTAGTACTATTCCCTTTAATTCATTTCATTAGTCAACTTATAATGTTGACCCTTGATGCACTCTAAGTGAGTCAATTCCAATGTTACCAATATGTCACATTTTATAGCCCTTTAGTGTTAGTATATGTTACCAAATTCGTTTTTCAAATGTATTGCATTTTATTGTAATTTATCGGATTTCGGTGTACTATTTTGACCTAGCCGGATGACCTAGTTCCCTCAGTTTTCAGGTTTTGGTCCAAACTACAAAATTGTAGGTCTATGTCTTATTGCACGTGAGGAAAAATTTCAGGTCATTTTGAGTTGTGTAGACCAAGTTATTATCAATTTACCAATGCAGGACAAAATGCATCAAAATAGTAACTTTAGGTCATTTTTAAGTCAGGCCAGTTTTGGTACCTGAAATTGTGCAAGCTATTTGGCTTGGTTCTGGCCATTTTTGGGCTTTGGTGTCTTCATAAGAATTGTATATCTATATCTAAACTATTCATGGTAAAAATTTCATGTCAATTCGACCTGTTTTGAGTGAGTTATGGTCAAACACTAAATACTGCCCAAATGGTCGATTTTCAGGCTTTCAAGTCACTAATCCGGATTTGGTCATTTTTCAAGTCACCTTCTAGGCAGAATTTAGGTAAGCTTCCTTCATGAAAGTTGGCACATTTTGTGCCTAGTTTCACCTCCAATTGGTCCCATACCAATTGGAGTCACACACTTAAGGTTCTAAGCCAAAACATACACTGCCCTACTACACACTCCTCATCACTTACCAATTACATATTCAACACTTACCAAATTACTTCCTTCATGCCAATTCTGGTTTGTACCTTACCATTAACACATTTAACAACACATTTTGGTCATTTTGGACAACTTGTAACCATTCTCAATATGCACACTATATCACAGAATTTTCCAAAGTCCATTTACATCATTTAACGACATGAACATACCCCATTTACATACCCAATTCCAAACCATTATGCACATATCAATGCTGCTATCAATAACAACATAATTCAACAATAATTTCATGAACTTAAACAGTTCAATCTTCTTCATGAGGCTACCACAAGTTTAAACATACCCATCAACTTCCATTTTCACTTTTCCAAGCTTACAAATCAAGTGCACTATCACACATACACTTAGTATACAATATCCAATTTATTTCTATATACATAAACACTTATACCAACATCTTAAACAACCATAAATAAGTAAAAACAAGCTACAATAGTGAGTTTCCATGGCTGCCAAAAAGGTGTATCACCATTCAATCATCAACATCAAAAATTCTTCTGTAAATCAACTATCCACAACCTTGGTTACACTTTTAATGAAACAAGAATTAAAAAAACTCACTTACCACTTTTGAAGCTTGATCAAAACCTCACTAAACTTCTTAAAATTGCTATCAAACTCTTCCTTGCAAGGTAAGGAGCAAAGTTAATGAAGGAACCTAGTGGAAAAAGTGGCTAGAACATGGCGAGCTTGAGCTTGGAGTGTGGACGGCCATGGAGGCTTTTTCCCAAGGTGTTTCGGCTCGTTTTCTTCCTAAGGTTGAAGATGAATTCTTCACCTCCCATGTGTCACTTTTAGGTGTCCAAATGCTGAAGTTAGTGGAGCACTATTGAAGATTATTACTTATTTAATCCAAGTTTTTCAATTTTTGCAATTTGGCCACCACACTCACTATTTACATAATGTATCTTATTTTAATTTTTCATGACATTTTCAAAGTTTAATATCATTTATTTTTAATGGACATTTAGGTCAAAAGGCAACTCGGGATGTCAAATGACCACAATGCCCCTATTCAGGTTGCATTCCCAATTTTTTTATAACACCGAGTTTTGTCATTTTCTCGATTTCTCATTTTTCTTTGTACTAATTAATTAATTTTTATTTGATATTTCTAATGACATTTATACTTCAATAGACATTTATTTAAGTCTTAAAAATATTTTTCAGGGTTCCCCGCGGTCCAGGGCTAGTCAGCAGTCCACGCCGCAACTTCCCGGTGCAGTCACCTATCACTGTGGTTCTCGGCTCATTTAACTTGGTTACATTTCATTGCTATTATTTTTCCTTTGTTTTTCTTGCATTTTCTTTTCTTGTATTTCATTATTTTATGTCTCCTCAACCATATATAAGTGTAGTTCTAGGCATCCTAACTGTGTGGACAGACACTGTCACCGAAACAGTAGAACGCACTACCGAACATAGGGTGTTACAATTCTCCTCCTCTTAAAATAAATTTCGGCTCGAAATTTTACCTGGCATCAGTTTCTGAATAGCTGTGGGTGCTGTCTCCTCATGTCCTCTTCACGTTCCCAAGTAGCTTCCTGGCCTGAATGATGGTTCCACAACACTTTAACCAGGTCTATCTGTTTGTTCCTCAGCTGTTTGTGCCAGAATTTCTATGCGTTCTTCCTCATATGAGAGGTATGGATTTACCTCAATCTCTTCAACTGATAGTACACGAGATGGGTCAGATCTGTACCTCCTTCACATGGACACATGGAAGACACTATGCATCATTTCTAGCTCTGAAGGTAATGCTAACCAGTATGCCAAAGGACCCACTCTTTCCAGAACTTTGTATGGTCCGATAAAATGAGGACTCAGTTTCCCCTTTCTGCCAAATCTCATAATCCTCTTTCAAGGAGAAACTTTAAGGAATACCTTATTACCCACTGCATATTCAATATCTCTTCTCTTCAGATCAACATAGGACTTCTGACGGTCTTATGCAGCCTTGAGTCGATCTCTAATCAATCTGATCTTTTCCTCTGTCTACTGAACAATTTCTAGCCCAATCATCTTCCTTTCACCTACTTCATCCAAACATAGGGGAATTTTGCACTTCCTGCCATACAAAGCTTTATATGGAGGCATCCCAATGCTTGATTGGTAGCTATTGTTATAAGCAAACTTAATCAAAGGCAAGTGTATATCTCAACTACCTTCAAACTCAATCACACAAGCCCGTAGCATATCTTCCAAGATCTGAATTACTCTCTCATACTGGCCATCTGTCTGTGGGTGGAATGTTGTGCTGAAGTTCAATCTAGTTCCTAGGGCTCTTTGAAGATTACCCCAGAATCTAGAAGTGAACCTAGGATCTCTGTCTGATACAATCGATACTGGCACTCCATGCAGTTTTACAATCTCATTTATGTACAATCTGGCCAATCTCTCCAACTATAGTCCATCCGTTTAAAGATGATAAATCGTATTGATATCTCTAAACTTATAGTAATTACTGTGGCACAGGTAGTTCACATTATTGTAACCGAGTTACTGACTCCAGCTACCTTACAAGTGTAGTCTTTCGACAGGTTAGTTCTGAAGTTTTAAATTTCTGACTAAAATTTTCACATTTATTTCCCGTAATAGCACTCTATTCGGTTGTAACTGTATCAATTTATAGATTACTTATAAATATTCTTATTTTATTATACCACGAGGAAGCATGTAGCTCTACACAATAATCCCGTGTCAGATGTCACACCCTACCCCCCTGTAAGGCATAACATGATCCCGTAGTATACCTAATGAATTACCAACTTCGTCTATTGATAACCCATTAAATATACTACAAGGGATTTTAAAACTTTTCTTACTTCTTTTTATAGTGGTGAGCACTATTTACAGGTGTTAAAAACCTTTTTCAACTAAAGGGAAACAGCTATCACATTTGGACTATTAATAATTTCTGTAAAAATTTTGGCAAAGTGCCATCTGTACTTTGGACAAAACAGTTTTTCAAAAACCTGTAAAAAGCACTTCAATATTTTTCTCAATCTCAAACTCTAACATAATTCAACACAATATGTTTTTCAACTCAAATCCACAATAATTTTTCAAAGACTGAGATAAAAGAAATACAGTACAAATTTTACAAGCCAAAATAACTCATAATTTATTTTATAACTTCAATGTACAATTTTAATTTACAACTGCTCAAAACAAAGAACAATATATACATACAGTGAACATACATTACAATATAAAATGCAGAATATGGTATACTCAATATACCCGATGATCTCTCAATGTAGTACTAGCAGCCTAGTCTGCTGCCCTGTCAGTCTGTCTACCTGCGACAGCAATGAAAAGCTATCACTGAGTAAAATTTAGTCAGTGGTGCACAATAACAATTTGAAATGCGATATATAAATCTTTTATTGGCAGTTCACAAATCAAATGATTCACAATTCCATTTCACAATTTACAAAATTCATCTAACACAAATTTGATCAAATAACTGAGTAACACAATATTGCCAATCGATAACATAATTTAGGCCATGACACAATTTTTTCCACACATGTCGTGTTGTACAACACGACAAGACACACTCACCCCAATAATCGAAATCAATGAGGGAGGAAGCTAGCCGAATAATGAGTACTCATCCACACTCACCTCAGACTGGGAAGTAAATGAGGGAGGAACATAATCATACTCACCCCAGACTGATAAGTCAAAGAGGGAGGAATATATCAACAGTGTCATGCCAAATGTGAATCAAAACAATTTCAAATCACAATATTTCATACAAACCATAAATCACATTTTATCTCAAAATTTCCATTTGCAAAGTTGGCAATACAATAAGTTCCAAATAATATTCCCAAAACCAAAGCAATCAAAACTTATTCATAACTCATTTCTCTACATAAATTTGCTAGTAAAAGCAGTGAATATAAAAGTATTGTGCACGGACACAATTTAAAACTATAATGTTGAATTAAATTTTTAAGTAGAAAATGAGAAGTCAAACTTATTGTGCACAAACACAATTTAAAATAATAACATAGAAATAATCATAATTTATTTCAATTGAAAAATTCAGAAGAAATACTTATTATGCACAAATACAATTTAAAATAATAACATAGAAATAATCATAATTTATTTCAATTGAAAAATTCAAAAGAAATACTTATTATGCACAAACCTCTGATAACTGTCTCTTGGCTCTGACTCAGTGTTTCCTTCCCCTCCCTGAGTCTTTGCTAACTGAGAAACACAATTTGAAGTGTTTCAGTACTCATTTAAACTGTCTCTAACGATAATGCTTGATAATTAATTCACTGAATTCATTTATTCGCTTAGTCAACCTACTATGTTGACCCTTGGTACATTCTAGGTAATTTAGGTTTTAATGTCATTAATATGTCACATTTGATAGTCTTTTAGGGTTGGTACATGTTACCAATTTCATTTCCGTGTATACTGCATTTTCTTGCGATTTGCTGGATTCCGGGATACTAGTTTGACCTAGCCGGACGACCTAGTTCCCTCGGTTTTCGGGTTTTGGTCAAAACTACAAACTTGTAGATCTATGTCTTATTACACGCGGGGCAAAGTTTCAGGTCATTCCGAGTTATGTAGACCAAGTTATGGTCATTTTACTATTGTTGGTCAAATTGCACCAAAATTGGTCATTTTAGGTCACTTTGGGTCATTTTAGGTTCGGCCAGTTTTTGGACCCGAACTTGTGCAAGCTTTTTGACTTTCTTATGGTCATTGCTGGGCTTTGGTGTCTTCATAAGACTTTTAGATATGGGTCTTAACTATTCATGGTTAAAATTTCAGGTCAATTGGACCTGTTTTGAGTGAGTTATGGCCTAAACACTAACCGCTGTCCAAATGGTTAATTTTCAGGCCTCATTTGCACTTAATCCGGATTTGGTCATTTTTCAAGCTACCTTGCAAGTAGAATTTTGGCAAGCTTCCTTCATGAAAGTTGGCACATTTTGTGCCTAGTTTCACCTCCAATTGGTCTCATACCAATTGGAGCCACACACTTAAAGTTATAGGCCTAAAACACAAACTGCCTTATTGCAATTCTTGCATACATATCAAACATCACTTTTAACACTCACCAAACTTAACATTCAAACTAATTCTGCTTGTACCATGACCTAAACATAATTCACAACACATTATAGGTCATTTTGGCAGCTTACAATTACATTCAATGTGCACCAACAAGTGCAAAATTTTTCAAACCTAATTTACAACAATTCAATCACCAATTTACACTCATTTACATGTCCCACTTCACACCACCATACACACACTCAAACTGCCATAACAATCAAAACATTTTAATATCATTATTCCATAAACCAAACATGAATTCCAGCATTCTTCAAGAGTTAACAAATTGCCATAATGGTACATTTACATTCCATTAATTTCCAAGCTTTAAATTTCATTTCACATTTACATATACTAAGTATACATCACCCAAACCATTTTCTAAACAATATACATTTAATCAATCATTTAATTCACCATTTACAAGCACAAATAAACTGCCTTCAAGGTGTTTCCATGGCTGTCAAAAGTAAACATCTCCCTTAGAACATCAAACTTCAAAATTCTTTCCACAATTCAAGTACCCATAACATCCTCACAAGTTTGAATGAAGCAAAAATGGAAAACAAGCACTTACCTATCTTTGAAGCTTACTAAATCTTCTTCAAACCTCTCCCTTTTTGCTCTCAAATGGCTGCCCAAGTTGTATAGACCAACTTTGATGAAGACTCTTGCAAGAAATTGTTGCTTGATCATGGGAGCATGGAGCATGCAAATGGGGCGGCCATGGATGAACTTTGGGAGAGATTTTAATTCGGCCAAATGAAGTTTAATTGAAGAAGAAGATGAATGCAGAGATATAGTGGAAGGAATCTGGCTTTTAATACTTAATATAACGCTTAGTGGTCCACTAACACAATTAAAACACTAAGTTAATGTTAAACTTTTAATTATTCAACATTATACCCCATAATTTTTCTTATTTATACAAGACATAAAATTTCATTTTTCATGGCATTTTCAAACATTAATATCATTTATTTTTAATGGACATTTAGGTCAAAAGACAACTCGGGTGTCAAATGACTACAATGCCCCTGTTCGGGTTGCATTACCGATTTTTCAGTAACACCGGGTTTTGTCCGTTTTTCGATTTCTCACTTTTCTTTGTACTAATTATTTAATTTTTCTTTGATATTTCTAATGATATTTATACTCAATAAATATTTATTCGAGTCCTAAAAATATTTTCTAGGGTTCCCCGTGGTCCAGGGCTAGTCAACGGTCCACGCCGTGACTTTCCGGTGCGGTCACCCATCGATAGGGTTCTCGGCTCGCTTAACTTAGTTGCATTTCTTTACTATTATTTTTCCTTTATTTTTCTTGTATTTTCTTTTCTTGTATTTCATTATTTAATGTCTCCTCACTCATATCGAAGTTTAGTTCTAAGCATTCTAGCTGTCCGGACAACACTGGTCACCAGAACAGTAGAACGCACTACCGAACTTAGGGGTGTTACATCAGAACTGTAATCTGCAGCTTACAATACAAACATCGAGAACATTACATAGTCACTACGTTATAACCTCATAAACTAGGTTTTCTAACATCTTATCTTTCTCGAATCCACTAATATCCTAAACCGATTCTGATTACAATATCCCTTGACAATTACTAACAGTAACATCTTTGCCCTCATTTAGAGCAATTCTATTATTGTAACTTACTTTTAGGTCCTCTTGCCTTACATTAAGTAGGCTCGCCAATTAACTTTATAATTTATGGTGTGTTAGAAAATACTTTTAGCTAACAATTCTTCCAGAACTAATTTCACTTATTATCACACTCCTTGTCTTAAAGGACTAATCACTACTGCATCAAAATTTATTCCCATGTAAAGGAATAACAACAGAACATATAGTTCTAACACTAACATACAACTAAGTAGCGCTAGGATCAAACAAAAATAATTAATTGTTTCTTTCAAAAATTAAGAACTTACCAGCAGCAACATCCAAAGTTTCTATTCTTTCCCCTTGGTGCATAGTGGACGCTCTAACTGATGCGCTACTATGTTCGGGTTGATTCACTATGTTATGGTTGTAAGGAGTACTAACTCTATTTCTATCTCGACCTCTATTGACTGTCTGTGAACTTTGGAGAGTAGATCGAGGTGCTCTAGTATACTTTCTGTGACACCCCTTAACTGTCTACAGTGTAGCCGAGCAAGATATGCCACACAGTGTACCGGAGCACTAAATCACATTTCAATTCAATTTACCCTTTTTGCTTATTTATTTACAATTTTTTAATTAATCTAAATTTTTCTGCAAATTTTATAGAAAATCCGGCAGAGTGCCGGCTGTAAATTGGAAAAAAAGTTCTTCTGAATCTGTTAAAAACACTTCCAATAAAATCATCACATCATTCTCAGTCAACCACCAATATATTCTTAGCAATTTCTCAAATGATTTCAGTATCTTAAAACTAAATTCAATTCATATCACAGTTAACTCAATGAGAAATGCTCACATTTATTACTGAACATAGTTCATAGATTATTACATCAAAAGCATAATTACATGAGTTTATAATATGCCTTACAGAAGTTTACAAAATAAAAAATATCAAAATATAAAAAGTGGCCTAATGCCCTACCAAATGCACTACAATGTGAGGTGACTACGGACTTAGTATGCAGCTCTGAAAGTTTACCCTGTCTGATGTCTGCTGGGCTCCCCAGCTATGTCTCCAATACCTGCGCATGGCAAAAGTGACGCGCTAAGCAATTCTGCTTAATGGTGACAATATAAAATAAAATAACTAAAATAAAGTAAATATACAGAATGTATGTTTACATTTTTGGTAGACTTAATTTTTGATATTTATTGCTGTATTATTCAATTAAAATTTGGTAAGATTTATTATCATTGCCCGAGTAACCTGTAATAGTCGACTGGACTTGATAAATGGGTAAACTGGCACTGGATACTAAGTACCTTGGACCATCACACCATCGGTCACATTGTGCCTCCTGGTGCGTAATAGAACAGCTAATAAGCCGTAATAATCATCAAGGATATAATTCATGTATAATAATTCAATTACCATAGCCAAAGGCTATTTTATCACAGAATGGCATGGGAGGCCATGAAACACATAATGGCATGAAGGCATATGCAGTACTGCTAATAGAACCCTATTGGCATGCCAACCTATCCAAACCAATCTTGCTAGGTATACTAGGGCATATTAGTCTTTTAAGTTTCACAATTCTTGAAATTCAAGTTTTGGTGTTACTATTCAATTCATTAGTCAACAAAATGTTGATTTTTACATGGACAATAGGTACATTGGTTTTAATACTCCCAACATACCACATTTTGCATTATAAAATTGTTGGTATTGGTTGTCAATACCATTTCTAAGCTTAATATTTATTGTTCAAAATTTTCAGTTTTCAAGCTTTGTGTTTACTATTCCATTAGTCATTTTTACAGTGGGAATTTGGGAAAATGATCAATGAAAGTTGTTCCTTATTTTGTCTAGTTACATTTCCTTTTTTGAATCACTCCATTTGGAGTTTTGTAGCTCAAGTTATGGCCCATAAACCACAACTAGCCGAATTTTAATTTTTCCAGAATTTCTGGACTGACTAAATCTACAGTAATTTGAGCAGTGACTGCAAGTCTCTTTTTGGATATGTTTTGGTCATAATTTGGGTTAGGTTTCTTAATGAAAGTTGTAGGTCTATATCTCATCTTGTTGTTGGTAAAATTTCAGGTCAATTTGACCTTTCTACACTGAGTTATGACCAAATGACTAAACACTGTTCATTTGGTCATTTGCCCAGGCAGAATGCAGGTCACCCGGATTAGGGCAATCTTTAGGTCAACTTGTTTTGGTTTTATGGGCATAGTTTCTTCACCAAAGTTGTGCCATTACGTGTCTAGTTTCATGTCCAATTGGCTTTGTACCAATTGAACCTCTATAACTCTAGTTATTACTGCCCAAACCTGCTGCACTCATGCGCAGTCTTGCAGGTCACCAAGGGCAGTCACACTAAACTCTATTCCCACTACACAAACCACTTTATTTTTTATTTACACACAACCAAATGGTCACTAATTGACCATTAAAACCTACTTTCACCATCACATGATCAAAGTCTCATTTTCATCCCAAACCCTAACTCAACTATCTCAAACCATGCATTATAACTTGCATTTCATTACTCCACTTACGAGATTAATACTAAGGGTAGCCATACTACCATTTTAGCTCCATGAAAATCATCAAAATCTTACCACAACCAAGGCTGCAAAAAATATGGGATGGGCATACACACAGTATTGATTAAATTTCTTTGTAATTTTCCACTCAATCATACTCCTTAAACATGAATTTAAAAAGAAAATCAAGTTTAAGTCACTAACCTCTAATGGAGTGAAATTCCAACTTGCTAGGGTTCTTTTTTTTCTTTTCTTTTTGCTCCCAAAAGATTTACCAAGAGGAAAGAACAAGTTTTTATATTGACAACTTAGGGTTTAGTGGGTGAAAAACTATGAAAATCAAGCTTTGGAAAGCTTGACAATGGTGGCCATGGGAGACGAGTGAAACGGCAAGGAAGAAGGATAAGGCTCTTATGATTTCTTTTTTCTTTTGTTTTCTGCCCATTAAGTCTTTTTAAACAATTTAGTGCCATGTGTCAACATTTGATTGGGTGGAAGAATAGTAATGACATCATAATGATGTCAAAATCCTCATTTTTTCTCATTTTCTATCATTTTCTTGTCTATTTAATTTCAATTAAATTTTTAAAAATATTTATTCACATTTTATGTCATATAAATTATTTATTTAACTGGACAAGGTGGCCAAAAATCATCTCTGAAGACGAAATGACCAAAATGCCCTTCTTTGACTTAACGAGCCAAAATTGTCTGTACCGATTGAAAATTTTTTCTAAGCATTTTCCTGACATTTTAATGCCATAAGAACCTCAATGACCCTTCTTTGGAGTCCCAAAAATTATTTTATAATTTTTCCCTCGGGTTTAGGGTTGCTAACGGCCTTTACTGTTACTTCCCTTTCGGGTTACTTATCACTGGGGTTTCGGCTCGTTTAACCTTAGTGTATTTCATTTCTAAAAATTTTTCCTTAATTTTTATGAGCATTATTTAGTTTCTTTATGACTTACCAGTTTAGTCTAATTATAATTTCAAAGTTTAGTCTAATTATAATTTCAAACATTCTAGCTACCTGGACCGACATTGGTCATCGGAACAGTAGACTGTACTGACTAGCTAAAGTGAGGATGTTACAACTCTTCCCCTCTAATAAAAATTTCATCCTCAAAATTTACCTGATGCAAACAGTTGAGGGAACTGTTGCCTCATCGTCTCTTCACTTTCCTAAATTGCCTCTTCAGTGTTGTGGTGCCTCCAAAGCACTTTCACCAGTGGAATTTGTTTATTTCTTAGTTCCTTCACTTCCCGAGCTAGGATCTATATAGGTTCTTATATATATGTCAAGTCCGGTTGGATTTCAATCTCTTCCATGGAGATGACATGTGAAGGGTCTGAGCGATATCTTCTCAGCATAGAAACATGGAATACATTATGAATTTTATCCAGTTCTGGTGGTAAAGCTAGCCAATAGGCCACTGGTCCCACACGTTCAATGACTTCATATGGGCCAATGAACCTAGGGCTTAACTTACCCTTTCTTTCAAACCTCAGTACTTTCTTCCACAGTGAGACTTTGAGAAACACTTTATCGCTAACTGCATACTCTATCTCTTTTCTCTTCAAGTCGGCATAAGATTTCTGTCTATCTGAGGCAACCTTCAAGTTAGCTTTGATTATCTTCACTTTCTCCTTAGTTTTTTTCACCAGGTCTGGTCCTACCAGCTTATCTTTGCTCAATTTAGTCCAACACACTGGGGTTTTACATTTCCTCCCATACAGTGCTTCATAAAGAGCCATTTGAATGCTAACTTGGTAGCTATTGTTATATGCGAATTCTGCCAGTGGGAGGTATCTATCCCAACTCCCCTCAAACTCAATGACACAACTCCTTAGCATATCCTCCAGGATCTATCACATAATTCACATTGTTACTATCATTTCAATTTATTAACTATGAAAATTCAATTTGTTCTTAGGTTTACCTGGATTACTCATTCTGACTGTCCATCCGTCTGAGGATGAAAAGCCGTGCTAAAGCGGAGTTGTGGCCCAAGGCTTCTTGCAACTTTTTCCATAATCTTGATGTAAACCTTGGGTCTCGGTCAGATATGATGAAAAGTGAGATTCCATGCAGTCTAACTATCTCACTGATATACAATTCTGCTAACTTCTCCAGTGAGTAGTCAGTCCTAACTGGCAGAAAATGTGCTGACTTTGTCAATCTATCCACTATCACCCATACTGCATCATGCTTCTTCTGGGTGAGAGGTAGACCACTAATAAAATCCATAGTGACCCGGTCCCATTTTCATTGAGGTATGCTTATAGGCTGTAGCAATCCTGATGGAACTTGATATTCTGCTTTTACTTGTTGACATGTTAAACACTTAGTCACATAGTCAGCTACATCCTTCTTCATACCAGGCCACCTATAATGAGGCTTCAAATCATTATACATTTTTGTGCTTCCCGAGTGCATAGCATAAACACTAGTGTGTGCTTCTTTCAGAATACTAGTCTTTAGTTCCCCATCATCTGATACACACACTCTTCCTCTGTAGTACAGACACCCATCTGCTTTCACCTCATAATCAGTTTGCTTTCCCTCTGGAATTTTACCCATAATGGCCATTAATTTTTCATCTGCCCTCTGCCCATCTTGTATTTGCTGTAGCAGGTTTGGCCTCACTTGTAACTCAGCCAAAATAGCTCTATTTTGAGCTAAGGATGGACAGGTATTTAGTGATCTTAAAGCTGTGATGGACTTCCTGCTTAAAGCATCGGCAACTACATTTGCCTTCCCAGGATGATAATCGATTACACAATCATAGTCCTTTAGGAACTCAATCTATTGCCTCTGTCTAAGATTGAGCTCTTTCTGGGTTGGCAAATATTTTAGACTCTTGTGGTCTATATAGAAGTAGCATTTTTCACCATATAAATAATGCCTCCATATCTTCAGTGCGAAGATAATTGCTGCTAACTCCAAGTGATGAGTAGGGTAGTTTTGTTCATGTGGCCTTAACTGCCTGGAAGCATAGGCAACCACTTTTCCCTCTTGCATCAATACGCACCCTAGCCCGTTATGTGAGGCATCACTGTAGACCACAAAGTCTTTTCCCAACACTGGCTATGCTAACACTGGTGCTTCTGTTAACATAGCCTTCAACCTCTCAAAATTGGCTTGGCACTTGTCGTTCCAGCCAAATTTCACATTCTTGTGCAACAACTTGATCATTGGAACAGCTATAAGAGAGAACCCCTTAACAAATTTTCTGTAATACCCAGCTAGCCCCAAGAAACTTCTGACCTCAGTTGTATTTCTGGGAGCTTCCATTCCATCACTGCTTCTATCTTTTTGGGATCTACTCTAATCCCATCTGCTGATACTATGTGTCCAAGGAAAGAGATTTCACTCATCCAGAAGTCACACTTGGACAACATAGCATACAACTTCTTTTCTCGTAGGGTTTACAGAATAATCCTCAAATGTTCATCATGTTCTTCCCAGGCCTTGGAATACACTAGAATATCATCAATAAAGACCACTGTAAACCGATCTATGTATGAATGGAAGATATGGTTCATAAGGTTCATAAATGCTGCTGGTGCATTTGTTAATCCAAACGGCATCACTAAGAATTCATAATGCCCATACCGGGTTCTTAATGCAGTTTTTGACACATCTGCATCCTTTACCCTCAACTGATGATACCCTGATCTGAGATCAATTTTTGAAAATATACCGGCTCCTTTCAACTGATCAAACAGATCGTCAATTCCAAGCAACGGATATTTATTCTTCACAGTTACCTTGTTCAACTGCCGATAATCAATACACAATCTCAAAGTTCCATCATTCTTCTTCACAAATAGCGCCGGAGCTCCTCATGGTGACACACTAGGGCGTATGGACCCCTTATCGAGTAACTCCTACAACTGAATTTTCAACTCCCTCAATTAAGTAGGTGCCATCCTATAAGGAGCAATAAAAATTGGTGCTGTGCCCGGCATTACCTCAATAGCAAACTCGACTTCCCTTTCTGGTGGTAAACCAAGCAATTCTTCTGGAAATACATCTGGGAAGTCTCTTACTGTGGGTATATCACACAAGTTCGGCTTAGCCTGCCTAGTATCAACCACATGTGCTAGGTAAGCTTCATAGCCTTTTCTCATCAATCTTCTTGTAACTGTGGCTAAGATAACATTGGACAGGAAATCTGTCCTTTCACCCATAACAGTAATCTCATTACCCTCAGAAGTTTTTAGAGAAATCCTCTTCAATTTGCAATCAACTATTGCCTGATGATGTGACAACCAGTTCATTCCCAAAATCACGTCAAACTTGTGGAAGGGCAATTCAATTAGGTCTGACGAGAATTCATACCCCTGAAACCTCAACAGGCAACCTTTATACACCTTATTCACTACCACACTGTGGCCTAGTGGATTTGTGATCAGAATGTCTTGATTACTCTCCTCTACTGGAACTCCCCTCTCTACGGGTAGTTTGATGTAGATGTATGAATGAGTGGATCTTGGATCCACCAATGCATGTACAAAAGTGTTATAGAGGGAGAACGTACCCCTGATGACATTCGGGGCATCTTGCTCCTCCTGAGCTCTGATGGCATAGGCCCTGGCAGGTATTCTAGTCTCTAGCCTCTCAGTTGACTTGGATGCAGGCCTCAGTGATGGACCAGCTGTCTCAGATTTACCAGGTTTCCTACCCCTTTGTGGTATAGGAGCAGGTCTGTCAGCTTGTGTTGGAGTAACTGTAGTAGTCATCTTCAGACAATTCTTGATCTGATGTTCTGTAGATCTACACTGCAAGCATGCACCGGTCACTCGCCAACAATCCCCCTTATGCCACTTCTGGCAGTACAGACAGGCAGAAGATGCTGGGGCTGGTCCCCTGAACACCGTCCCTGGAGAGCTGCCCACTGATGGTGTGGATTGGCCTCTCCTAGGTGTGAACTGTGGTCTGGGCCCCTGAGAGTGACCCTGACCTTGTGGTTGTCCTGAACCCTGAGTAGAAGGACCTTTACTCTTCTTACTGGGAGCAGAAAATGTACTGGACTAACCTGGACCCCTCTTCTGCTGTCTTTCCCTTCTATTTTGTTCATTTATTCGGGCTCTTTCTACTTTCGTTGCAGCATCAACTAGCTTAGCAAAATCCGTAATCTCCAATGCTGTTATTATGACTTTGATGTTGTCATTGAGCCCTTCTTCAAACCTTCTGCACCTCTCTGCCTCTGTAGGGACTATCTCCCTCCCATACCGGCTCAGTCTGACAAACTCACTCTCATACTCTACCACTGATAATTGCCTCTGTCTCAGACTGATAAATTCTCTTCTTCTCTCTTCTAAATACACTTTATTGACATATTTCTTCCTGAACTCTATGAGGAAGAATTCCCAGGTGATCCGTTCCGGTTGCACCTCACTGGTTACTGTGTCCCACCACTGATATGCATCATCCTGAAGTAGGGACATAGCACCCTCAAGGTTCTGCTCGGGGGTGTAATTAAGCTACTTTTGCACTCTGATTGTTCTATCCAACCAGTTTTCTGCTGTCATGGGATCATCCTCCTTCTTTCCAAAGAAATCCATAGCCCCATGTTTTCGCAATTTCTCTATATGGGACTTCTGTGGTACTGGTGGAGGTTGTGGCTGTGGTTGTGGTGGTGGAATTGCCCCCATCATTTGCCGGTAGAATTCGGTCATTTGCTGGAATAGTGCAAACTGAGGTTGGGTAGGTGCCTCAGCTACTGGTAGAGCAGATTCTCCCCTGCCCCAAGATTCAACCCTTGGTGGAGCACGACTCTCCACCTCTTCATCAACTGCTCTTTGAGAAGTAAGATCCATATCCTAATCAAAATAAGAAAACAAACAGATCTGCATCAGTGTCATCTCAACACTTTCAAATGCAATGCAATGGTATGCACTCTATCTAGGCCTAGAAACGCCTAAATCGATGCTCTGATACCACTAAATGTGACACCCCTTACCCGTCTACAGTGTAGCCGAGCAAGATATGCCACACAGTGTACCGGAGCACCAAATCACATTTCAATTCAATTTACCCTTTTTACTTATTTATTTATAATTTTTTAATTAATCTAAATCTTTTCGCAAATTTTATAGAAAATCCAGCAAAGTGCCGGCTGTAAATTGGAAAAACAGTTCTTCTGAATCTGTTAAAAACACTTCCAATAAAATCATCATATCATTCTCAGTCAACCACCAATATATTCTCAACAATTTCTCAAATGATTTCAGTGTCTCAAAATTAAATTCAATTCATATCACAGTTAACTCAATGAGAAATGCTCACATTTATTACTGAACATAGTTCATAGATAATTACTTCAAAAGCATAATTACATGAGTTTATAATATACATTACAGAAGTTTACAAAATAAAAAATATCAAAATATCAAAATATAAAAAGTGGCCTAATGTCCTACCAAATGCACTGCAATGTGAGGTGACTCTGGACTTAGTATACAGCTCTGAAAGTTTACCCTGTCTGATGTCTGCTGGGCTCCCCAGCTATCTCTCCAGTACCTGCGTGTGGCAAAAGCGACGTGCTAAGCAATTCTGCTTAGTGGTGACAATATAAAATAAAATAACTAAAATAAAGTAAATATATAGAATGTATGTTTACATTTTTGGTAGACTTAATTTCTTATATTTATTATAGTATTATTCGATTAAAATTTGGTAAGATTTATTATCATTGCCCGAGTAACCCATAATAGTCGACTGGACATGATAAATGGGTAAACTGGCATTGGGTACTAAGTACCTCGGACCATCACACCATTGGCCACATTGTGTCTCTCAGTGCACAACAGAACAGCTAATAAGCCGTAATAATCATCAAGGATATAATTCAAGTAAAATAACTCAATTACCATAGCCAAAGGCTATTTTATCACAGAATGGCATGGGAGGCCATGAAACACAGAATGGCATGAAGCCATATGCAGTACTGCTAACAGAACCCTATTGGCATGCCAACCTATCCAAACCAATCTTGCTAGGTATACTAGGGCATATTACTCTTTTAAGTTTCACAATTCTTGAAATTCAAGTTTTGGTGTTACTATTTAATTCATTAGTCAACAAAATGTTGAATTTTACATGGATAATAGGTACATTTGTTTTAATAATCCCAACATACCACATTTTGCATTCTAAAATTGTTGGTATTGGTTGCTAATACCATTTATAAGCTTAATGTTTATTGTTCAAAATTTTCAATTTTCAAGCTTCGTGTTTACTATTCCATTTGTCATTTTTGCAGTGGGAATTTGGCAAAATGATCCACATGAAAGTTGTTCCTTATTTTGTCTAGTTACATTTCCTTTTTTGAATCACTCTATTTGTAGTTTTGTAGCTCAAGTTATGGCCCATAAACCACAACTGGCCGGATTATAATTTTTCCAGAATTTCTGGACTGACCAAATCTATAATAATTTGAGCAGTGACTGCAAGTCACTTTTTGAATATGTTGTGGTCATAATTTGGGTTAGGTTTCTTCATGAAAGTTGTAGGTCTATATCTCATCTTGTTGCTGGTAAAATTTCAGGTCAATTTGACCTTTCTATACTGAGTTATGACTAAATGACTAAACACTATTCATTTGGTCATTTGCCCAGGCAGAATGCAGGTCACTCGGATTAGGGCAATCTTTAGGTCAACTTGTTTTGGTTTTATGGGCATGGTTTCTTCACCAAAGTTGTGCCATTATGTGTCTAATTTCATTTCAAATTGGCCTTGCACCAATTGAACCTCTACAACTCCAGTTATTGCTGCCCAAACCTGCTGGACTCATGCCCAGTCCTACAGGTCACCAAGGGCAGCCACACTAAACACTATTCTCACTACACAAACCACTTCATTTTTTATTTACACACAACCAAATGGTCACTAATTGACCATTAAAACCTACTTTCACCATCACATGATCAAAGTCTCATTTTCATCCCAAACCCTAACTCAACTATCTAAAACCATGCATTATAACTTGCATTTCATTACTCCACTTAAGAGATTAATACTAAGGGCAGCCATACTACCATTTTAGCTCCATGAAAATCATCAAAATCTTACCACAACCAAGGCTGCCAAAAATATGGGATGGGCATACACATAGTATTTATTAAATTTCTTTGTAATTTTCCACTCAATCATACTCCATAAACATGAATTTAAAGAGAAAATCAAGTTTAAGTCACTAACCTCTAATGGAGTGAAATTCCAACTTGCTAGGGTTCTTATTTTTCTTTTCTTTTTGCTCCCAAAATATTTAACAAGAGGAAAGAATGAGTTTTTGTATTGACAACTTAGGGTTTAGTGGGTGAAAAACTATGGAAATCAAGCTTTGGAATGCTTGACAATCGTGGCCATGGGAGAGGAGTGAAATAGCAAGGAAGAAGGATAAGGCTTTTCTGATTTTTTTTTCTTTTGTTTTCTGCCCATTAAGTCTTTTTAAGCAATTTAGTGCCATGTGTCAACATTTGATTGGGTGGAAGAATAGTAATGACATCATAATGATGTCAAAATCCTCATTTTTTCTCATTTTCTATCCTTTTCTTGTCTATTTAATTTCAATTATATTTTTAACAATATTTATTTACATTTTATGTCATATAAATTATTTATTTAACTGGACAAGGTGGCCAAAAATCATCTCTGAAGACGAAATGACCAAATTGCCCTCCGTTTGGCTTAACGAGCCAAAATTGTCTGTACCGATTAAAAAATTTTTCTAAGCATTTTCTTGGCATTTTAATGACCTAAGAGCCTCAATGACCTTTCTCTGGAGTCCCAAAAATTATTTTATAATTTTTTCCTTGGGTTTAGGGTTGCTAATGGCCTTCATCGTCACTTCCCCTTCGGGTTACTCATCACTGGGGTTTTGGCTCGTTTAACCTTAGTGTATTTCATTTCTAAAAATTTTTCCTTGATTTTTATGAGAATTATTTAGTTTCTTTATAACTCCCCAGTTTAGTCTAATTATAATTTCAAATATTCTAGCTGCCCAAACCGACTTTGGTCACCGGAACAATAGACTGTACGGACTAGCTAAAGTGAGGATGTTACAATTTCTAACAAAGTGTTCAAGCTTTCCACAATTGTAGTAGGCTCCAGAGTCCTTACGACAAATACCTTCATGTAGCTCCACAAACATGGCAGAAATGGGCATAATAGGAACTTTTAATTGTTCGACGACTAGATCTTGATATTCTCTGCCCTGATGATCCGCCTCTGTCATATCCCTGAGCTCAGGGTTCCTCAAATTCTTTTCTCTTCCCCAAATTACTGTTCGAGCTCTGACCCATAGGTTTCTCCCTCTTCTCTATTTCATGTTGCCCTTGTGGGGGTTGGGTTTGTGCTTGAGTTTGAGCTAACAGAGTATCAGCCATTTGTTGAAAGAAAGTGGCCATTTGTGCAGTAAATTGTATAGGTAAAACTGGTACAGTCAGGCCTTCGACACTTTGTGGGGCTGGGGCCTCAACTTGTACTTCTACCATCACGGACTGTTCTATTATCTCATTCTTCTCTTCCATATCTTTTCCAAGGATTTTCTATTCCCGTACAACCAACACAAGGAGATTTCTCTCCATTAGTTCATATTTATGATGTAAATGTACTATATGTATCAAACATTTGAGCAGTTGTAGTTACCGACAAAAAGATTTCAAATTCACAGTTCAAAATTTACTTTAAAACCATTGCTCTGATACCACAAAACATGTCACACCCTACTCCCCCGTAAGATGTAACATGATCCCGTGTTACACCTAATGAATTATCATACTTTGCCTACCGATAACCCATTAGACATACTATAAGGGATTTTAAAACAATTTTCGTGAAATTTAAATCATTGATTAAAATCTGGTGTTGTAAAATTTTTTTTCAAAATTTCGGCAAAGTGCTGGCTGTATTTTGAGAAACAGTTCTTCAAACCTGAAAAGGAAAACACTCCCAATATGTTTTTTCAAATACAACTCCAATAACTTCATTTCAACTCACAATTCAAATCTCAATAATCAAATCAATTCATTTTCAGACCAATCTCATCATAAAGAACATTTCATTAATTACAAAACTCAAAAATTAATATTACAAAACTATACAGGTAAATAAAATCTCAAATTTATATTACAATGATTTGCATTTAATTACATACCAAAATATTTTACAAGAGTTTTTACACAACTGCTCAAATAATTTACATACATATTATTATATGCATACATTAAAACCTGTATACATGGGTATACCTATGATAAACCTGGAGCTAATATGAATGTGTCTTCAAAGAAGCTTATTCAATTGCTCTATGCTCTTTTCACCTGCGACAGCATACAAAGCTATCGCTGAGTGGTGAACTCAGTGGTGCACATCTATAATTTAAAAATAGTACAATATACCTTAACAAAAATTACAGCAAATAATTTGGAAATCTGGATACTCCTCAAATTCTAAAACTTGAAATATTCATTGCCAATAATATAAATCATTTGTATAAAATAACTTTAATAACGAAATTCAATTTACCAAATCATAACTAACCATTTAAGGTAATTCCAACAAAATTAATTATACATAAATCGTAATTGAAATCACAATTCTTTGCTATTCAAAAACATTCTTTATCTCACTAACTATGCAAGACTAATCTGAAAGGGTCTTCTTTGGGGTGATTCTAACTCCCTATGGTTGGGGAGGTTGAATCAGATTCTAACTCCTTATGGTCGGGGAGGTCGAATCATTGTGCATAGTATGCATCACAATAATGAATCTTCCGAAAGGGCCATAACATAAAAAACTTAGATCTAACCTCTAATAAGAGGAGAATCTAAGCCTGTGCATGTGCCATGGTAATCAAAACACAACTAACTCCATTGTCTTCTCAACAAATGAGAGAGACGGGTAATAACCTAGTCAAGCATCTATAGTGAGATATAAAATAATATCACAATCCTTTTAGTGAGCATAAATCACAATACAATTCGATTCAAAGTCAATTCCAATATCCAATCATTTTTATGCTCATCACAATTCAAATCATAAATTTACATTTTTCCATGCAAATTGCCCATCACAATTCAAAACATTTTCTATCACAATTTTTCAAAACATAATTTATTCAATTCACAACAATGCTTAATACTTGTGGAAATATCATTTTACAAAGCTAAATTCATACATACTATAACAATTTCAATAATCATTGAATTAAATCCAATGCTTGTTAAACATAATACGTAAGAAAAATATGTCATTTAATCATATAAAATATTAAGAATAAAATCAGTTAAAAAAACTAGTTGTGCACAAACCTGATTTGAGTCGCTCCTAGGCCTTGACTCATTGTTCTTTATGCTTCTCAATATCCTTATCAACTGAAACACATAATTTAAAGTGTTTCAGTACTCAATGAATTTGTTTCCAACCATAAAATCCAATATCTAAATTTTCTTGGTACTATTCCCTTTAATCCATTTCATTAGTCAACTTATAATGTTGACCCTTGATGCACTCTAGTGAGTCAATTCCAATTTTACCAATATGTCACATTTTATAGCCCTTTAGTGTTGGTATATGCTACCAAATTCATTTTTAAGTGTATTGCATTTTATTACAACTTACCTAATTTCAGTGTACTATTTTGACCTAGCCGGACAACCTAGTTCCCGCGGTTTTCGGGTTTCGATCCAAACTACAAACTTGTAGGTCTATGTCTTATTGCACGCGAGGAAAAATTTCAGGTCATTCTGAGTTGTGTAGACCATGTTATAGTCAATTTGCCAATGCTAGATAGAATGCATCAAAATGGTAACTTTAGGTCATTTTTAGGTCACTTTTGGTTTGGCCAGTTTTAGTACCTGAACTTGTGCAAGCTATTTGGCTTAGTTCTGGCCATTTCTGGGCTTTGGTGTCTTCATAAGAACTGTATATCTATGTTTAAACTATTCATGGTAAAATGTTCAGGTCAATTGGACCTGTTTTGAGTGAGTTATGGTCAAAATACTTACTACTGCCCAAATGGTCAATTTTTAGGCTTTCAAGTCACAAATCCGGATTTGGTCATTTTTCAAGTCACCTTCTAGGCAGAATTTAGGTAAGCTTCCTTCATGACAGTTGGCACATTTTGTGCCTAGTTTCACTTTCAATTCATCTCATACCAATTGGAGTCACACACTTAAGGTTCTAAGCCAAAACATAAACTGCCCTACTACACACTCTTCATCACTTACCAATTACATATTCAACACTTACCAAATTACTTCCTTCATGCCAATTCTGGTTTGTACCTTACCATTAACACATTTAACAACAGATTTTGGTCATTTTGGATAGCTTGTAACCATTCTCAATATGCACACTATATCACAGAATTTTCCAAAGTCCATTTACATCAGTTAACGACATGAACATACCCCATTTACATACCCAATTCCAAACCATTATACACATATCCATGCTACCATCAATAACAACATAATTCAACAATAATTTCATGAACTTAAACACTTCAATCTTCTTCATGAGGCTGCCACAAGTTTATACATACCCATCAACTTCCATTTTCACTTTTCAATTTTTGCAATTTGGCCACCACACTTTCACTATTTACATAATGTATCTTATTTTAATTTTTCATGACATTTTCAAAGTTTAATATCATTTATTTTTAATGGACATTTAGGTCAAAAGGCAACTCGGGATGTCAAATGACCACAATGCCCCTATTCGGGTTGCATTCCCGATTTCTCGGTAACATTGAGTTTTATCGTTTTCTCGATTTCTCGTTTTTCTTTGTACTAATTAATTAATTTTTCTTTGATATTTCTAATGACATTTATACTTCAATAGACGTTTATTTAAGTCTTAAAAATATTTTCCAGGGTTCTCCATCATCTAGGGCTAGTCAACGGTTCACGCCGCAACTTCCCGGTGCGGTCACCCATCGCTATGGTTCTCGGCTCATTTAACTTGCTTACATTTCATTGCTATTATTTTTCCTTTGTTTTTCTTGTGTCTTCTTTTCTTGTATTTCATAATTTTATGTCTCCTCACCCATAACTAAGTGTAGTTCTAGGCATCCTAGCTGTCCGGACAGACACTGTCACCGAAACAGTAGAACGCACTACCGAATATAGGGGTGTTACAAAATTGTTAAGATAAGTTTTGAAACCACAGTGTCATGAACATATATTTGAACACCTCACTAGCATGACTAGTGGGGGTAATCAGTTTCAAATTTTGATTCCTTCTCTGGTTGAAGTGTTGAGGTGTGTGCCAGTAGAAGAAGAAATTGAATGGATATCCATATATTTGAGCTAGCTAGCCTTGTGATGTGACTTCTCCTTAGCCTCTGGCTATTTAGATTATATTTGTTTCGAATGGCATGATATAACTGTGGATTTTTATGAAATTGGTTTTGACACTTCGAAATGAAAGTGTTTGGATTAAAATCTCATAATTCATGTTTTGTATTTAATTCTCATGTTCAGTCCAATTTTTGAATAAATGTGATTTAAATTATGCATAAAGTTTATTTTAGTATGTTGTGCACCACTGAGTCCTAGTACTCAGCGGTAGCTGTTATTGCTATCGCAGATATAGAGACTAGAGGAGCAGCAGATTGAGCTGCTGAGGATTGAGGAGCTACCTGCTTTGAAGTTATATCGGGTATATTTTATACCCTGATTGTAAAAATTTATTTTGATGTATGTAATGTATGTAAAGGTATGGACATGTAAAACTAGTCTTGAGTAGTTTGTATAAAGTTTGTAATAAATTTTAGTTCGGATTTTCCTAATGTAAATTTTTAGTATGATGTATATAAATTGTTTTACATTTAATTACATATGAATGAAAGTATTTTGTCTTAAGTTGAATAAAATTAATTAGTAATATTTTGGATGATATTTGAATTGGAAATTGTGGATTTGAATTTTTGGGAATTGATAAGTGATGTTGAAATTAATTGGGATAGTTGTGAAATTGAAGAAGTTGTTGAGACAAATTATTGGAAGTGCTTTTTACAGGAATTTGAAGAACTATTTTCTCAAAATACAGACAACACTCTTCCGAAATTTCTATAAAATTTGCGGAAAAATAAAATGGGACAAATATTTTACTAGTTTTAAAACTTTGAATAAATGATTTTGATATCTATTTAAAAATGCTCACCACTTATAAAGGTAAGAAAATTATTTTAAAATCCCTTTTAGGGTACTTAATGAGTTATTGGTAAGTGAAGTTCGATAGTTCATTAGGTATTCTACAGGATCATGTTATGCCTTACAGAGGGGTAAGGTGTAACATGTTTTAGTGGTATCAGAGCAAATTTTTGAAGTATGTTTTAACTTGTGAATTTGTGTCTTTTCTTTGCTAAGTACAACTACTCAATGTCCTTATTTGGTACATACAGTGCATTATATCATAAATATGAACTAACGGAGGGAAATCTCCTTGTGTTATTTGTTCAGGAGATATCTTACTCCAGACTGATATGGAAGAAGGGGATCTCTCAGTTGAGCAATCTGTTAAAGCTGAGGCACAAGGGGAAGCCCCAGCTTTACAGAATGTCAGTGGGTTAGTGGCACCAGCCCCGCAAATGCCGCAGTTTCCTACACAGTTCGCATAGCAAATAGTTGCGATGTTCCAACAAATGGCTGGGGGTATGCAGGCTCAAGCTCCACCACAGACACCTGTATTACAACCATAGCCTCCAGCCAGACAATATGACAAGCTATTAAAATATGGGGCTATGGAATTTAAGGGTAGAGTAGACCCTTTAGAGGTAGAACAATGGCTTGAAAGAATGAACAGAGTGTTCAATAAGCTGCACTGCCCAGATGAGTTGAAATTTGAATACTCTTTGTCACTACTGACCTGGGATGACTTCATCAGAGAATTCAGACAAAAATACGTCCCAGATGCATATGTGGATGAAAAACTGCAAGAAATTCTGAGTCTAAAACAAGGCAATAGAACAGTGGCAGAATATGAGAGGGATTTCTCCTGCTTAAGCCACTATGCTTGGAGTCTCCTTTCTACCAGCAAGGAAAGGTGCAAGAGATTTGAGACTGGTTTGAAGCCTAGTTTGAGGATGCAAGTAGTGGGATTCAAACACAGCAACTTCTCTGAGCTCATCTCTCAAGCACTTGAGCTAGAAAGGATTGAATCAGAAGTGACCCCAACAAAAGAAAAATTAGAAAAAGCTAAAAAATCAGAGAAAGACAAGGGGGAAAAATCAGTTGAACGAAGTTCTGGTGGTACTTCTGGGAAGAGAAAGAAATTTGGTGCACCTAACAGAGGTTGAGGTGGAAGGTTTGGAAGGGGCAGATTTTCTGGACAGAGACCCCCTAGGTCTGGTCACTAGTCGAGTAGGGGTTCATATCCTGTCCATCCCTATGAGACTTGTGGCAAGATTCATGGGGGAGAATGCTATTGGGTAACAGCAGCCTGTTTTAACTGTGGACGCAAGGGCCATCTAACTAAAGACTGCACCAGTGCTCCTAGATTCGGTCTAGCTCCTACGACTGCAGAAGGATCTATTCAGAGTCTTGCTCCCAGAGGTTCACAATCAGTTGGCAGAGGAAGAGGCAGAGGTAGAGGCATTACTTCAGGTAGTCAGGGTACTGTTGGTCAGTCAGCACAAGAAAATGCTTCAGCCAGAGTTTATACGATGAGACAGCAAGAAGAGGCTGAGAATTCTGACATGGTAGCTGGTACATTCTCTATCTCTGATCAAGAAGTATTTGTGTTGTTTGATTCGGATTCAATCCACTCGTATGTTAGTGCTAGCATAGTCAGTTCACTTGCTGTTCTGTGTGTCAAAATGGATTTTGAAGTGCTAGTAACTAGTCCGTTAGGACAAGAGGTTCAGGTCAACAGAATCTATAGAGACTATCCTTTAGTGATCCAAGGACATGTTTTTCTATCAGATTTGATTGAAATGCCCTTAAGAGATTATGATATTATCTTGGGCATGGATTGGTTAGCCAGGCATGGACTATAGATTGAAGACAGTCACTTTTGGTCTCCCTCTATACGGTGATATGGTAATACATGGGGAGAGGCATTTACTGCCATCAAACATCATTTCGGCTGCACTAGCCAGAAGGATGATCAGAAAGGGGTGTGAAGCATATTTGGCAGATGTAATAGACATCCAAGTGGGGAGTCCAGCACTGAGGGACATCCCTACAGTATGTGACTTTCCGGATGTGTTTTCTGATGAATTACCAAGATTACCTCCAGAAAGAGAGGTGCAGTTTGAGATTGATGTTATGCCTGGTGTGGACCCAATCTCCATAACACCATATAGAATGGCACCTGCAGAATTAACAGAGTTGAAAGTGCAATTGCAAGAGCTGCTTGACAAGGGCTTTATCCGCCCTAGTGTGCCACCTTGGGGAGTGCCAGTGTTGTTTGTTAAGAAGAAAGATGGCACTCTTCGCTTATGTATTGACTATCGATAGTTGAATAAGGTAACAATAAAGAATAGATATCCATTGCCCCGCATTGATGACTTATTTGATCAGGTGAGGGGTGTAGCTGTGTTCTCCAAAATTGACCTGAGATCAGGTTATTATCAATTGAAAGTACAAGAGCAGAGTATTCCTAAAACTGCCTTTAGAACCCGCTATGGCCATTATGAGTTCTTAGTCATGCCATTCGGGTTAACTAATGCTCCAGCTGCTTTTATGGATCTGATGAACACTATCTTTAGACCATACCTCGATCAGTTTGTTGTGCTATTCATAGATGATATATTGGTCTATTCGAGGAGTGCAGAAGAGCATGATAGACATCTACGAATTGTACTGCAGACTTTGAGGGAGAAACAACTATACGCCAAATTGTCGAAATGTGAATTTCGGCTGAAAGAAATATCTTTCTTTGGGCACGTAGTATCAGTAGAGGGTATCAAGGTAGATCCAAGTAAGATAGAAGCTGTCCTTAATTGAAGGCCACCTAGAAAATCACAGAGATTCGCAGTTTTTTGGGTTTAGCTAGATACTACCGTCGATTTGTGAAGGGATTTTCAATATTGGCATCTCCATTGACCAAGTTGCTTAGGAAAGATGTGAAATTTCAGTGGACGGATAAATGTCAACAGAGTTTTGATGAATTGAAGAGGTGTTTAACTGAGGCTCCAGTCCAGACTTTACCTACTCCGGGTAAAGAATACACAATCTACAGTGATGCTTCTCACAATGGGTTAGGCTGTGTATTGATGCAAGATCGAAATATCATTGCTTATGCATCACGCCAGCTAAAATCGCATGGGAGGAATTATCCAACACATGACTTGGAGCTTGCAACTATAGTGTTCGCTCTTAAGATCTGGAGACATTATTTGTATGGGGAGAAGTGCTACATCTACACAGATCATAAGAGTTTAAAGTATCTTGGCACTCAGAAAGAGTTGAATTTGAGACAGAGGAGATGGTTAGAGTTGATAAAAGACTATGATTGTCTGATAGACTATTAGCCAAGGAAAGCTAATGCAGTGGCTGACGCCTTAAGTCGCAAGACTATGGCAAGTCTCCAGGTTACTCTTTTGTCTATGGTACATGAGTTGAGATTATTACATGCCAGCTTAGAGATTAATGATGAGGGGCAGACAGCAATTGCATGGCATGTACAGCCATTGTTGATTAATCAGATCAGAATGGCTGCTGAGAATGACGAAAGGTATCAGAAGCTATTGGAAGAAGTCAGACAACGCAAGAAACCAGAATTCTCATTAAGAGATGACGGTCTATTGCTTCACCAGGGCAGAATGTGTGTTCCTAATGATGTTGATTTGAAGCATATCATTTTGAAGGAAGCACATGAGTCTCCTTTTTCCATGCACCCTAGTGGCACAAAAATGTATAGAGGGCTAAAGGAGCATTACTAGTGGATGGGTATGAAAAGAGATGTGGCAGAGTTTGTTTTCAAATGCCTAACTTGTCAACAAGTAAAGGCAAAGCATCAAGTACCCGCTGGGTTATTACATCCACTACCAGTACCAGAATGGAAATGGGAGAGAATAATGATGGATTTTGTGGTAGGACTTCTGAGGATACAGAAGAATCATGATGCAGTATGGGTCATTGTTATTTTCTGCCAGTTCGGATGAACTACAATTTAGAAAGATTGGCCAAGTTGTACATTGATGAGATTGTGAGACTGCATGGAGTGTCAGTATCCATCGTATCTGACAGAGATCCTAGGTTCACTTCTAGATTCTGGGGTAGTCTTTAGAGAGCCCTAGGAACTAGATTGAACTTCAGTACTGCATTCCACCCACAGACAGATGCCCAATCTGAGAGGGTAATTCAGATATTGGAGGAGATGCTATGGGCTTGTGTGATTGAGTTTGAGGGCAGTTGGGACACACACTTGCCTTTGATTGAGTCTGCTTACAATAATAGCTACCAATTAAGCATTGGGATGCCTCCATATGAAGCCTTGTATGGCAGAAAATGTAGAACCCCATTGTGTTGGGATGACGTGGGTGAAAGGAAGATGATTGGGCCTGAAATTGTTCAACAAACAGAGCAGAAGATCAGATTGATCAGAGATTAACTGAAGGCCGCATCAGATCGTCAGAAGTCCTATATTGATCTGAAGAGAAGGGATATTGAATATGTAGTGGGTGACAAAGTATTCCTCAAGGTTTCCCTATAGAAGAGGATTATGAGATTCAGCAGAAAAGGGAAACTGAGTCCTCGCTTCATGAGGATTATGAGGTTCTAGAAAGAGTGGGTCCTTTGGCATTTCGGTTGGCACTACCTCCAGAGTTAGAGAAGATACATAATGTCTTCCATGTGTCTATGTTGAGGAGGTATCGATCAAACCCATCTCATGTCCTACCAGTAGAAGAAATTAAAGTGAACCCAAACCTCACATATGAAGAAGAACCCATAGAGATTCTAGCTTATGAGGTGAAGCAGCTATGGAACAAGCAAATACCATTAGTGAAAGTGTTGTGGAACCATCACTTGGGCCAAGAAGCTACTTGGGAACGAGAGGAGGACATGAGGAGACAACACCCACAACTGTTCAGAGATTGATACCAGGTAAAATTTCAAGACGAAATTTATTTTAAGGGGGGGAGAATTGTAACACCCCTATTTGCATAGCTTGGTATATTTCACTATCCTGGTGATCGGTGTCGGTCCGGACAATTAAGGGGATTAAAACCACACTTAAGACAACTAGATAAGCCATAAACACAAATAAATAGTAATTGCCAATTAGTTAAGTATAAATAAGAAAAATAGAACATAAGAAGTTAAATGAGCCGAGAGTCACAACGATGGGTGACCTTCTCGGGAAGGAATGCGAAGTCGATTTAAACTCAAATTTCAAATCATAAAATGTGACACCGCGGTCCTTAGGACTATTGCAAACACAGTGGAAAAGAGAAAATCACGAAAAAGAATTGTTAAGCCAGTCAAATTATTAGGTCAGGGAGCCAGAAGAAATATTGAATTATTTGCAAACCGGGTTGAACTGGCGAGGGGCAATTTGGTCAATTGACCCTGAGAGCTAACTCCTGACCTAACTGTCAAATAAAATCAGAGAAAAAAAAACTTTTGAAATCAAAATTAAATTAAAGAACTAATGAAAAAATAAATAGAAAAATAAAAGGAAAATGAAAAAGGTGAAAAGAGATGACATCATGCATGACATCATGCATGATGCTTAAATATTATAATTAAAAATTAAATTTATGGTAATTTATGGTCTTCCATAAGACTAAAAACATAAAAGAAAAGAAAAAAAAAAAACTTATCTTCCTTAAGTCGTCACTTACCTCTCTCTCCCTCACTCTCACTTTCCTCTATTAAAGCTCATTTTGAGCTTTAAGAACCACATGATTTAGCCATAAATTCCATAGTCCCCTTAATTAAACTTGGTCTTTTAGTATTGAAAAAAAGATTGAGCAAGAAAGAAAGAAGAAAAGAAAGAAGAAATTGGGTTATTGAACTTGAAAGTTGAGGTAAGCTATTTACTTTGGAATTTTGAGTTTAATACATGTGTTTTTAGTTGAATAAACTTTAAATGAAAAGAAAATTTTTATTGAGGGACCATATGTGAATTTTGGCCAACTAGGGTTTGATGGGTGTATAGATGTGTTTTGATTGTATTAGTAGAGTAGGTAAGCTTGAATGAGTTAAGGAAGCATGTGTATAGGTGTTTAATTAGTTAAATGCAACAAATGGCATGAACTAGGGTTTTGGCATTTAGGGTTTTGGAGACAAAAATGTGAGAATGTGTTAAATGGTGCATTGGACTTGGTTTGAGGTGAGAAATGGTCATTTGTGACCAATTGGAGTATGTTAGAAGTGTTGGAACCAAATGCAAATTCAGATTGCTTAGGGTCATGCTGCAGGCAGTAGGACCAAGGTCCCTTTCAGGGACCAAAACTGAAAATTTACAAGTCCAACTGGTATGAGACCAATTGCGAATGAAAATAGACACAGAATGGAACATTTTTCATTTAGGAAGCATTCCAAAAAAGTGACCAAAACCTAGTGAACAAATTGACCAAATCCGAAATTGGCAATCTGACCTTTACAAAAATGACCAAATAAACAGTGTTTGTTCATTTGGCCATAACTTGGGCTAGGAAGGTCTAAATGACCTAAACTTTTATCAGTGGAAAGTGTAGTTATAGACCTAAAAATTTCATGAAGAACACAAACCCAAATTATGTCCTTAACAAAGTCATTTGGCCACACAAATTTGGTGACCTAAAACTGCCAGAACCAGTTTGGTGCCCAGAAATCTGGGTTAAGTCCAATCCGGCAGCCGTGATTCAAATGGCTATAACTTGAGCTACAAAACTCCAATTGGAGTGATTAAAAAAGAGAATAAATTTAAGACAATAGGGAACATTTTCTATGAAGAAAGTTTTGCCAAATTCTAACAGAAAAAATGACCAATGGAACAGTGCAACATAAGACACCAAAACTGAAAAATTGCAAATTTGCCTAAAAGACATAGATTTTGAGTAAACAACCAAAACCAACACATTCAGTTACCAAAATGTGGTATGTGGGTGAAGTTGGAATTCCCATACCTATTAAGCCGTAGAAAGTCAACAAATTGACTTGAATAGTGTCATGAATAGTAACCCCAAAACACAAATTTTAAAGAACGTCAAGTTTAGCATATTAAAGCTATAAGTGAATTTGAATTTATTTTTAGATTAATGATGAGTTGTGATACTGAAACACTGTGAAACTGTGTGTTTCAGTAGAAAAGAACACCAGGAAAGAACCCGAGGAATCGAGTCAAGGCCAAGAGGCAAATCACTTAAGGTTTGTGCACAATGTAGAATTTCTGTAAATTTTCTTCTGCATATTGTTTTGAATAATTTGAAATATTGAATTATGACATCATTGTGACGAAACATTTATTATGCTTTTGATTTAAATTGTTGAAAGTTATTTGTGTATAATTGAGATGGCATAAATGTTTAGTAAATTGTTAAGATAAGTTTTGAAACCACAGTGTCATGACCATATATTTGAATACCTCACTAGCATGACTAGTGGGGGTAATCAGTTTCGAATTTTGATTACTTCTCTGGCTGAAGTGTTGAGGTGTGTGCCAGTAGAAGAAGAAATTGAATCGATATCCATATATTTGAGCTAGCTAGCCTTGTGATGTGACTTCTCATTAGCCTCTGGCTATTGAGATTATATTTGTTTCGAATGGCATGATATAACTGTGGATTTTATGAAATTGGTTTTGACACTTTGAAATGAAAGTGTTTGGATTAAAATCTCATAATTCATGTTTTGTATTTAATTTTCATGTTCAGTCCAATTTTTGAATAAATGTGATTTAAATTCTGCATAAAGTTTACTTTAGTATGTTGTGCACCACTGAGTCCTAGTACTCAGCGATAGCTATTATTGCTGTCGCAGATATAGAGACTAGAGGAGCAGCAGATTAAGCTGCTAAGGATTAAGGAGCTACCTGCTTTGAAGTTATATCAGGTATATTTTATACCCTAATTGTAAAAATTTATTTTAATGTATGCAATGTATGTAAAGGTATGGACATGTAAAACTGGTCTTAAGCAGTTTGCATAAAGTTTGTAATAAATTTTTGTTTGGATTTTCCTACTGTAAATTTTTAATATGATGTATATAAATTGTTTTACATTTAATTACATATGAATGGAAGTATTTTTTTTTTAAGTTGAATGAAATTAATTAGTAATATTTTGGATGATATTTGAATTGGAAATTGTGGATTTGAATTTTTGGGAATTGATAAGTGATGTTGAAATTGATTGGGATGGTTGTGAAATTGAAGAAGTTGTTGAGACAAATTATTGGAAGTGCTTTTTACAGGAATTTGAAGAACTGTTTTCTCAAAATATAGACGGCACTCTGCTGAAATTTTTATAAAATTTGCGAAAAAATAAAATGGGACAAAAATTTTATTAGTTTTAAAACTTTGAATAAATGATTTTAATATCTATTTAAAAATGCTCGCCACTTATAAAAGTAAGAAAATTATTTTAAAATCCCTTGTAGGGTACTTAATGAGTTATCGGTAGGTGAAGTTTGGTAGTTCATTAGGTATTCTATAGGATTATATTATGCCTTACAGAGGGGTAAGGTGTGACACATAATGTCTTCCATGTGTCTATGTTGAGGAGGTATCGATCAGACTCATCTCATGTACTACCAGTGGAGGAAACTGAAGTAAAGCCAGACCTCACATATGAAGAAGAACCCATAGAGATTCTGGCTTATGAGGTGAAGCAGCTACGGAACAAGCAGATACCGTTAGTGAAAGTGCTGTGGAACCATCATTCACGCCAGGAGGCTACTTGGAAATAAGAGGAGGACATGAGGAGACAGCTGAAGGAACGGAAGCGTGAAAAACACAAGATTATACCATTGAATTCAAAAATTTTCACCTAGGGTCACAAGCACCATGCAAGATTTATTTTTATCTATTTGATTTCAATGATAAACAACATATTAAAACTCTTTTAATATGTTTTTGAATCTGTATTTGCCATTTAAGATTTTAAAATTAATCAGATTAATTTTAGAACCCTAGATTAAATCAAGAACGATTACACTAACCTCTTGATGCACTGCAGAGAGTCTGCGCATTTGAGATTCGTCTTCAGGACACAAGATGTTGTCCCTCTAGCTTGTCCACACCAAGAACACCTATGGCAGCACTTGAACAGCTTCTAAAGCCTTTTCTATTAATTAGAAATTCAAGTTCTGCCTTTTAAGAGATTAGAGATGCAAACAGGACACTAGAAACAATTTCTAGTGTTCTTAATTCAAGAGATTGATGGCTAATCTCTTTGAATTGATGAGAGATGAAGATAAATAGCTGGAGAGGCTCAAAGTGGCGTGACATATGAGAGGAGAGGCTGCTGGTTATGTTTTCCATTCATAACCACACTTAAATAGCTAGGTTAACACATTAAACCCTAGCCACATGTCACCTTTTGATTAGCTCTAGGTTTAAGTGACCCAATCACATTGTGCCAAGTGTCAAACTATATTTAATCTTGATTTTAATCATCTTACATGATTAAAAATATTTGGCAAGCTTATGTGTTATGCCATGTGTCACCATCTCATGGTGCCACGTGTCACACTGCAAAATGACCAAAATGCCCCTGTGTCTTAATTTTGAGTTCTTAACCCAAAATAATTATTTTCTTCTTCTAATTAATTTATATCAAATATAAATTAATTAATTAATCTCTATTAATTAATTTCTCATCAATTAAATTCATATTTAAACACTTTAAATACAAATTTAATTTATACTACACATCCAATAATCTAGATTTGGTTTCAAGTCATGCTAGGGACTTTGCAATTTTATTGCAAACCAAATCTATTTAATTAATCAATTAAACTCTTTAATTAATTAATTAAATCATATTTAAATAGGTGATAACTTGTGTATGTGTGTGACTTACTAGGCTCATCACTAATTGGCAATGAGAAATGATATCAACTCTTAATATCATCAGAACTCTTTCTTACCATAAATGATTTCTCTAAATCATTTTATGAACCTCATAGACCATGGTTAACACCTAGCATAGCATGCCATGGCCACCCAATTAGTAATAAGGTTTACCTTAAATGAACCTATAATCATATATTACCATGCACTAGAATCTCTCATTACAAAATCCCAACTCAAGAGTCATGGTTTATGTCAAACTCCATTTGCTATGAATATTATGTTCTCTTTTAATTCCAGTTCTTGATTAAAAGATTCTTCTCATCGTAAACTCTTTTACGAATAAATCTATCTGTCTGCCAGGAACTTGAAACATCAAGAACAATTAAATGAACATAGGATTTTAACTCTATTTACTTAGAGGAATAGATTCCATCTTGATCAACACCTACCTCCATATATAACTAGCAGGAGCCAACACATGCCCATATACCCATACATAGTACAAGTATGAAAGCAGTATCAAACTCAAACTACCTATATACAAGATAACTGTGCTATCTCAGGTCTAAAGATTATATGCATCGATATGATTTATGACAAAACATTGACAAGAGTAAACTCCATGTGCTTGTCATAAGTGTCACCGTTCGGCCTACTTATCATTTATAAGTGCCTATCAAGTTTGTTATATGGCATGAGACTCACCATTCCATCTTATTTATATCTCATATAAATAACTTGGGAACAAACATGAATACAATCTTTCTGGATAAGTCATGTCCTTATTATGAAGTATCCTCGATTGTGAACCTATTTATGATACTTTGTGCTAGAAATATTGTCACTCATATTCTTAACAACTTAAGAATAATATTTCTAACAAAATATCAATGGACCTTTTCTATTACACATAAATATATTATGTAAACGGAAAAGTGGAAATGCCTTTTATTATTAAAAATATGTACAAGATACATACTAAATGATATGCTCTAGGGCATACTACTAACAATCTCCCACTAGCACTAGAGCCATTCATTACAATATCTTAGACCTATCTTCTCAAGATGTCGGTCTAACTGAGTCTGTGACATAGGCTTAGTGAATGGATCACCGGATTTTCACCGATGCTATTTTCGCATGGCTACATCGCCTCGCCCAACTATTTCTCCGATAATGTGGTAGTGCCTTTCTATGTGTTTGGATTTTGGGTGAGACCTTAGTTCCTTAGCTCAGATGACTACTCCATTGTTGTCACAAAGGTAATGGAACCGCCGACTCAATGGAAGGAACTACCGTAAGTTCATCACGAACTTCTTTATCCAAACGACTTCCTTTGCGATCTCGATGCGAATATACTCAAATCGAGTGGAATCTGCAATGTGCTCGCTTGGAACTCTTCCAACCGATCGCACCTCCATTACAAATGAACACATATCCGGTAGACTTTCTATCATCGATATCCGATTGAAATCGAATCGGTATAACCATCCAATTGCAAGTCTCCACCTCCATAAATCAAGAATAAATCCTTAGTTCTTCTTAAGTACTTAAGAATATTCTTGATACTATCCGATGTTCCAAACTCGATTGGATTGATACCGCTAGTCAAACTAACAAGATATGCGATATCCAAACCTAGTACACAACATTGCATACATTAAACTTCCAATAGCCAAGCATATGGAATCCTGGCCATCTTATCTCTTTCTTCAGGTGTCTTTGGAGACATCTCTTTAGAAAGATGGATACCATGTCTCACTAGTAACAATCCTCTCTTGGAATCAAGCATGTTAAACCTCTTTAACACCTTTTCCAAGTATAGACTTTGGGATAAACCAATTATTCTTTTCGCTCTATCTCTATAGATGCGAATCCCAAGAATATAGGTTGCCTCCCCTAAGTCTTTCATGGAGAATGTATTTGACAACCATACCTTTATAGTCGTCAACATACCTGTATCATTACCCATCAACAGTATGTCATCCACATATAAGACAAGGAAAGTGATAGCACTGTCACTAACCTTCTTATATACACATGGCTCATCCTCATTTTTGATAAAACCAAAGGATTTAATGGCTTCATCAAAACGGATGTTCCAACTCCTCGAAGCTTGTTTCAACCCATAAATGGATCGCTTTAGCTTGCATACCTTGGAACCATCTTGGGATTCAAATCCCTTAGGTTGTTCCATGAAAATGTTTTCTTCAATGTATCCATTGAGTAAAGCTGTTTTGACATCCATCTGCCAAATCTCATAATCATAATATGCAGCTATTGCTAATAAAATCCTAATTGATTTAAGCATGGCAACAAAGCAGAAAGTCTCCTCATTGTCTATTACTTGCCTTTGGCGAAACACTTTCGCTACTAGCCTTGCCTTATAGGTCTCTACCTTTCCATCTAAACCTATTTTGTTCTTGAAAACCCATTTGTTCCCTATAGGTACAATACCTTCAGGTGGGTCAACAAGATCCCAAACTTGATTCTTGTACATGGAATCAATCTCGGATTTCATAGCATCAATCCATTTTGAAGAGTCTATATCTGATATAGCTTCTTCATAGGTAAGTGGATCATCTCCATGATCTACTTCTTCATGAGTAGACAACTCTTGTTCTTCTTCATGAAGAAAACCATATCTCAGTGGGTGAGATACCCTAGTTGTTCTACGAGGAACAAATGTAGATGTTTCATCAATGGGTATAGGTTGACTAGATGGATCTATATCCATCCGATGCTGGTTGGTCGAAATTCTCCAATTCTAACTCTATTTGCCTTCCTTTGCCTCCTTCTTGAACAAACGTTTGTTCAAGAAATGTGGCATCTCTACTTATCACAACCTTTGTGAAGTAGGCAAATAAAAATAATATCCAAAACTATCTTTTGGATATCCAACAAATCGACCTTTTCTCGATCCGTCTCCAATTTATCGTTGTTCACTTTTGATATAAGTGGACAACCCCAAATCTTAACATGCTTAAGACTTGGTTTTCTTCCATGCCATATCTCATAAGGTGTGGAAGAAACTGATTTTGATGGAATCCTATTCGAATATATAAAGTCGATTCTAATGCAAATCCTCAAAAGGAGATTGACATATCAAGATAGCTCATCATACTACGTACCATATCCAATAGGGTACGATTTCTCCTTCAGATACACCATTCAGCGTTCTGGAGGAGTCACCGAGAAACAATGCCATGCTCTCTCAAGTATTCATCAAATTCAAGACCCAAATATTCACCTCCACGATCTAATCAAGAGCTTTAATATTTTTTCCTGTTTGATTTTCTACTTGATTTAAATTCTTTGAACTTTTCAAAGGATTCATGTTTGTATTTCATCAAATACAAATACCCAAACCTTGATTTATCATCAGTAAAGGTAATAAAATAATGAAAGCCCCCTCTAGCCATTTCTTTAAACGGACCACATACATCACTATGTATTAGTTCCAAAATATTTTCAGCTCTTAGCCCTTGTCCAACAAAGGGTGATCTAGTCATTTTGCCTTGAAGGCAAGATTCACAAGTTGGAGTAGGCTCAGAGCCCAATGAGGATAGAATCCCCATTTTCTCCAATTTTGCAATCCTATCTTCTGCAACATGACATAACCTTAAGTGCCAAATATATTTTGAACTTGAGTTGGTTTTCACCATGGCATTGCATTCATTTAGATTGCAATACTCTGGCCAGTGGTAACACTTTCTTACTGGCAATGGAAACACTTTCCTGTTAGCAATGGAAACACTTTCCTGTTGGCAGTGGAAACACTTTCCTTTGCCTTTATCAGCTTTAGTCTCCCTTTTCTGCTTAGCTATTTTCTTGGAAGGACCAGGAATCTGAGGTTTCTTTTTCTTATTGCCCTTCTTCTTGTTGGACTTTCCAGCAGAAGAAGATGCAACCAAAGCTACCTCTTTTCCTTTATTGCCTGGCATATTCTTTTGGGCAATAACCAGCATGTTGAGTAATTCAGCTAAGGTGCATTCCTGTTTAGTCATATGGAAATTTGTCACAAAATTCCCAAAAGACTCGTGAAGGATCAAGGATCAAATCCGTTTGTAGTTGGAAATCCATGTTGAAGTCAAGATGTTCCAACCGCTCAATCACCGAATCATCTTGTGGACATGATCCCCAACATTACGTCCCTCGGACATCCTCATACGGAATAACTGCTTAGATATCTCATACCTAGCATTCTCTTTGTGCTCACCATACAACTCTTGTAGGTGAAGGAGGATCTCACTCGCACTCTGCATGTTCTCATGTTGCTTCTGTAACTCATTACTCATAGAAGCAAGCATGTAACACTTAGCTCTCATATCATGCTCCATCCACTTGTCCAAAGTTTCATGTTCCTCTTGTGTGGCCTCTAGAGGTAAGGGACCAGGAACATTTGAATCTAGAACATATCCTATATGTTCAAGGTTCAGGACAAGTTTCAAATTTCTTAGCCAATCGCATGATTAGGTCCTGTCAACCTGTTGTGATCAAGTATGCTTGCAAAGATATTGGATGGTGGTGGTCGTTTTGTGCTCATTTTTATCAGAAAATTAACTGCAGAAAATAACCAGATTAATTAGTAAATTTATCATGTAATTAACCAAATTGATTATGGTCTTTTAATCAAATTGGTCCTCCCACTAACTTAGCGAATCCTACACTTCCAAAGTAGAAAACGGAAATCCTAGTTGGATGGATTTCTAGTGGGTGATTGAATTCTTATAATTCTATTGATCATCCTCAGGTACATCCATTATTGGAATTACAATAAACTATAAGTGAGCAACTCCTTGCCCATCACATCTCATGTAAGGTTCAATCCTTTTACTAGCCCCTAATGCTCAAAATCTCAGGTACATCCAATATTGACTTATCTTGCATTAGTTAAGTTGATCCCATTGAGCCAGTAATTATGCAAATAATTTTAATGTCCTCAGGTACATCCAATATTGGCCACCAAACCATTTACATATTTACAACATCTCATGCTTAACAATTATTCTTAAGAAAATCTCTTAACTTAATTGCATCTCATGCAACTATTTAAAATTTCTTAAAATAATTGCCCCAATGGAGGGCTTATGTTATAATTACTTTAATTATAGCATTTCCAACTTAATCATTTGTTTGGAAGATTTTATAGCCATCCTAATTACTATTAAGGTCTCACTTTGCACATTATCCATTTAGCATGCATATATCATATAATTGCATACATTCCCATACATCTCATGCATTCATGGATAAGCAGTAAATATGGTATGATCATGGACTTTCTAAGGGATTCAATTCTGAGCCACCAAGAATTGAATCAGGGCATTCCTAGGTGCATTTCATTCATTCATTTTACAAGAGTTGCTGAAGGAGTACATAATCAACACTTGATATTGAATTCCTCCCACTGGTCCCACCAATGCTCTTGACCTCCTTGAACTTCTTGCAATCCAATATTACATAGTAATCCTTGGCATACCAAGGCGAATTTACAAGAACTTAAATAAATGAAATTACAACCCAAAAAATATTACAAACTTAATAATCCATGCCCAAAATAAATTAAAATAAATTAATTAATTTACAATCCCAAAGAAACATAAAAGAAATAAATCCAATCACATTGGTCTTTTATAGTCCATGATCATCCATCATGCATATCACTATTTAACAATTAAATAAAACATACATTCTTAAATTAAATTGAATATCTCATATTCAACTTAAAATTCCAGATTTGAATATGATTCAAATAAATTTAAAAATTCAGATTTGAATCTCATTCAAACAAATTTAAAAATTCATATTTAAATCACATTCAAACAACTTCAAAAATTCAGATTTGAATCACATTCAAACATTTTTTTAAAAAATCAGATTTGAATCACATTCAAATATTTTTTAAAAAATCAGATCTGAATTTTATTGAATCAATTTTAAAAAATCAGATTTAAATATGATTCAAACAACTTTAAAAATTCAGATTTGAATCTCATTCAAACAACTTTTAAAATTCAGATTTGAATCACATTCAAACATTTTTTAAAATTCTGAATTGAATCATAATTTAATTGTGTGATTAAAACAACTAATTAAACACTTTAATTAGTCAAAGAATAGGCCTTAGATCATACAACAATTGCAGAATTAAAAGCCAAACCTTGAATCACCCATGGAACCATTGTTGCCGTCACCAATGGTGGCTTCTCCATGTGACGCCACATCTCATGATCCAACCAGCAATGAATCTCTTGATCTCATGATCAAACACACAATTAAATTATATAATCAACAATCTAAATGGCAAATATAGTGGCTCGATACCAATTGAAGGAGCAGGCGTGAAAAACACAAGATTATACCATTGAATTCAAAAATTTTCACCTAGGGTCACAAGCACCATGCAAGATTTATTTTTATCTATTTGATTTCAATGATAAACAACATATTAAAACTCTTTTAATATGTTTTTGGATCTGTATTTTCCATTTAAGATTTTAAAATTAATCAGATTAATTTTAGAACCCTAGATTAAATCAAGAACGATTACACTAACCTCTTGATGTGCTGCAGCGTGTCTGCGCTTTGAGATTCGTCTTCAGGACACCAGATGTTGTCCCTCTAGCTTGTCCACACCAAGAACACCTATGGCAGCCCTTGAACAGCTTCTAAAGCCTTTTCTATTAATTAGAAATTCAAGTTCTGCCTTTTAAGAGATTAGAGATGCAAACAGGACACTAGAAACAATTTCTAGTGTTCTTAATTCAAGAGATTGATGGCTAATCTCTTTGAATTGATGAGAGATGAAGAGAAATAGCTGGAGAGGCTCAAAGTGGCGTGACATATGAGAGGAGAGGCTGCTGGTTATGTTTTCCATTCATAACCACACTTAAATAGCTAGGTTAACACATTAAACCCTAGCCACATGTCACCTTTTGATTAGCTCTAGGTTTAAGTGACCCAATCACATTGTGCCAAGTGTCAAACCTATATTTAATCTTGATTTTAATCATCTTACATGATTAAAAATATTTGGCAAGCTTATGTGTTATGCCATGTGTCACCATCTCATGGTGCCACGTGTCACACTGCAAAATGACCAAAATGCCCTCGTGTCTTAATTTTGAGTTCTTAACCCAAAATAATTATTTTCTTCTTCTAATTAATTTATATCAAATATAAATTAATTAATTAATCTCTATTAATTAATTTCTCATCAATTAAATTCATATTTAAACACTTTAAATACAAATTTAATTTATACTACACATCCAATAATCTAGATTTGGTTTCAAGTCATGCTAGGGACTTTGCAATTTTATTGCAAACCAAATCTATTTAATTAATCAATTAAACTCTTTAATTAATTAATTAAATCATATTTAAATAGGTGATAACTTGTGTATGTGTGTGACTTACTAGGCTCATCACTAATTGGCAATGAGAAATGATATCAACTCTTAATATCATCAGAACTCTTTCTTACCATAAATGATTTCTCTAAATCATTTTATGAACCTCATAGACCATGGTTAACACCTAGCATAGCATGCCATGGCCACCCAATTAGTAATAAGGTTTACCTTAAATGAACCTATAATCATATATTACCATGCACTAGAATCTCTCTGTTACAAAATCCCAACTCAAGCTGGAGTCATGGTTTATGTCAAACTCTATTTGCTATGAATATTATGTTCTCTTTTAATTCCAGTTCTTGATTAAAAGATTCTTCTCATCAGAAACTCTTTCTCAATAAATCTATCTGTCTGCCAGAACTTGAAACATCAAGAACAATTAAATGAACATAGGATTTTAACTCTATTTACTTAGAGGAATAGATTCCATCTTGATCAACACCTACCTCCATATATAACTAGCAGGAGCCAACACATGCCCATATACCCATACATAGTACAAGTATGAAAGCAGTATCAAACTCAAACTACCTATATACAAGATAACTGTGCTATCTCAGGTCTAAAGATTATATGCACTGATATGATTTATGACAAAACATTGACAAGAGTAAACTCCATGTGCTTGTCATAAGTGTCACTGGTTCGGCCTACTTATCATTTATAAGTGCCTATCAAGTTTGTTATATGGCATGAGACTCACCATTCCATCTTATTTATATCTCATATAAATAACTTGGGAACAAACATGAATACAATCTTTCTGGATAAGTCATGTCCTTATTATGAAGTATCCTCGATTGTGAACCTATTTATGATACTTTGTGCTAGAAATATTGTCACTCATATTCTTAACAACTTAAGAATAATATTTCTAACAAAATATCAATGGACCTTTTCTATTACACATAAATATATTATGTAAACGAAAAAGTGGAAATGCCTTTTATTATTAAAAATATGTACAAGATACATACTAAATGATATGCTCTAGGGCATACTACTAACAACAGCATCCACAGCTGTTCAGAGACTGATACCAGTTAAAATTTCGAGACAAAATTTATTTTAAGTGGGGGAGAATTGTAACACCCCTATTTGTATGCCCTGGTACATTTCACTGTTTCAGTGACTGATGTCGGTTCGGACAATTAAGAGAATTAGAATCACATCTAAGACACCTAGTTAAGCCCTGAACGCAAATAATTAGTAATTGTCAAATAGTTAAGTATAAAGAAGAAAAACAAAGTATAAAAAGTTAAATGAGCTGGGAGTCACAGTGATGGGTGACCTTATCGAGAAATGACTGCGAGGTCAGTCTAAACTCAAATTTCGAATCGAAAAATGTGACGTCGCATTCCTTAGGACTATTGCGAACATAGTGGAAAAGAGAAAATCACAAAAAAGAGTTGTTAAGCAGGTCAAACAATTAGGTCAGGGATCTGAAAGAAATATCGAATAACTTGCAAACCAGATTGAACCAGCGAGGGGCAATTTGGTCAATTCACCCTTAGAGCTGACTCCTGACCTATCTGTCCAATAAAATTGGAGAAAAGAAAATTTCAAGATCAAGAATTAAATTAAAGAACTAAGAAAAAAATAAATGCAAAAGAAAAAGGAAAAGAAAAGTTTATTACATCATGTATGACATAAGCATGATGCAATAAATCTAATATTTAAAAATTGAAATTTTGGGATAATTATGTATTAATAAAGTTAAAAATTCAAAAGAAATCAAATTTCTTCCCTTCTTCTTCATTTGGCCAGCCTATCTCCTCTCTCTCTTCTCTTTCATTTCTCTCACTAACCTCCATTGAAAACTCATTTCCAAGCTTTTGTGAACCCTAAAATCAGCCATAAAAATTATATATTTCTTAAGTAAATCTTGTCCTTAAACCTTAATTCATCTATTAACAATAAAAAGAAGAGGAAAGAAGTGGAATTTGGTAAGAGGGAAAAGCTACCAAGAGGTTAATGATTATTCTCTTAAATATCTCTTTAGATTTATGCTCATATGCATGAGTTAAACTAGAAATTGTGTAAAAATTAAACAAAATCAAAAGAAAACAATTCTTGGGGAAGCAAAAGAGAATTTCAGCCAGCCTTAGGTTAGGGTTTGAAATGAATGACTTTGATGTGTTTGATTGGTTGTTTAGGTTGAATGAAGTATGTAGACATTAGATGTACACTTTGATTGCATTGGATTACACAAATGTGTAACTAGGATTTTGAGCATGTGTAAAATTAGAAAAAACTTTGAGAATTGGTCAAATGATGTAGTTGACCTACTTGAGTTGAGAAATGGTCAATTGTGACAATTTGTGGTGTGTGTGAATTATTAGAACCAAGTTTCAATTCAGATTAGTTAAGGTCAATATGTAGACAGCTTGACCTAGGTCCCTTTCAGGGACCAAAACTATAAATTTACCAACCCAATTGGTGTGAGGTCAATTGGGAATGACACTAGACACAAAATGGACCATTTTTCATTGAGGAATCATGCTCAGAAAATAACCATAACTTAGTGAACAATTAGGCCAAATCTGGATTAGGGCACACTGCCCTGTACAAAAATGACCAAATGAATAGTAGTTACTTAAATGACCATAACTTGGCCTAGGAATGTAACACCCTAGGCAAATCCCACATCGACAAAACACGGGAGAGATGCTGGGTTTATAAGATGTAGGTTTCTAAACCCTATTGACGCGTTTTAAAACCATGCGGGCTACGGCCCAAAGCGGACAATATCACTAGTGGGCCGGGCCCTGATATATATATATATATATCACTAGTGATATTGTCCGCTTTGGGCCGTAGCCCGCATGGTTTTAAAACGCATCAATAGGGGTTAGGAACCTACATCTTATAAACCCAGCATCTCTCCCGTGTTTTGTCGATGTGGGATTTGCCTAGGGTGTTACAATCCACCCCCCTTAAGGGACTCAGCGTCCTCGCTGAGGTTTGCCCCACCATCATTCAAGGTTGCACGCGGAGCCGCTCTGATACCACAAATGTAATGGCCCGACCCACTAGTGATATTGTCCGTTTTGGGTCGTAGCCCGCATGGTTTTAAAACACGTCAATAGGGGTTAGGAACCTACATCTTATAAACCCAGCATCTCTCCCGTGTTTTGTCGATGTGGGATTTGCCTAGGGTATTACAATGGGCCGTAGCCCGCATGGTTTTAAAACGCGTCAATAGGGGTTAGGAACCTACATCTTATAAACCCAGCATCTCTCCTGTGTTTTGTCGATGTGGGATTTGCCTAGGGTGTTACAATCCACCCCCCTTAAGGGACTCAGCGTCCTCTCTGAGGTTTGCCCCACCATCGTTCAAGGTTGCACGTGGAGCCGCTCTGATACCAATATATATTAGGGCCCGGCCCACTAGTGATATTGTCCGCTTTGGGCCGTAGCCCGCATGGTTTTAAAACGCGTCAATAGGGGTTAGGAACCTACATCTTATAAACCCAGCATCTCTCCCGTGTTTTGTCGATGTGGGATTTGCCTAGGGTGTTACATGACGTTCTTTAAAATTTGTATTTCGGGTTACTATTCACAATACTATTCAAGTCAATTTGTTGATTTTCTAAGACTTAATAGGTATGGGAACTCCAACTTCACCCACATACCACATTTTGGTCACTAAATTTGTTGGTTTTGGTTGTTTATTCAAATTCTAAGTCTTTTAGGCAAAATTGTAAATTTTCAGTTTTGTTGTCTAAGGTTGCACTGTTCCAGTGGTTACCTTACTGTTGAAATTTGGCAAAACTTTCTTCATAGAAAATGTTCCCTATTGTCTTAAGTTTATTATCCTTTTTGAATCAATCCAATTGGAGTTTTTTAGCTCAAGTTATAGCCATTTGAACCATAACTGCCGGATTGGACTCAACCCAGATTTTCTGGGCAAATTTTGGTTCTGGCAGTTTTGGGTCACCAAATTAGGGTGGCCAAATGACTTGGTTAATGGCATAATTTGGGTTTGTGTTCTACATGAAAGTTTTAGTTCTATATCTTATCTGTCCACTGGTAAAATTTCATGTCATTTAGATCTACCTAGCTCAAGTTATGGCCGAACGAACAAACACTGTTCATTTGGTCAGTTTGTACAGGACAGACTGAGATTTTCTGAATTGAGTCAATTTATTCACTAGGTTTTGGTCACTTTTTGGGCATGCTTCCTAAATGAAAATTGTGTCATTTAGTGTCTATTTTCATTCCCAATTGGTCTCATACCAATTGGACTTGTAAAATTTCATTTCTGGTGCCTCAAAGGGACCTTGGTCATGCTGCCAGCAGCATGAACACATTGAGTCCGAATTTAACCTTAACTCCAACACTTCCAACACACTTCATTTGGTAAAAAATGATCATTTCTCACCTCAAACTAGGTCAACTACATCATTTCACCATTTCTTACATTTTTTCCTCTAAACCCTAAGTCCAAAACCCTAACTACACTAGTAATTACATTTAACCAAATCCAAGCATCTCAACATTACCTCTACATTCATATAAGCTTGCCTACACTTATTATCCAATCAAATTCATGCACTACCATAGCAAACCCTAGCTAATCAAAATCCATGTTTAGTCCTCCAACAATTAATTTCATTTTATTTTAAGTTTATTTCTAAGTTAATTAAGCTATAAACACAACTAATTCAACTAGAAAATCAAATTTAGTTTACTAACCTTAGTGCAGAATTTTCTTTCCCTTCAAACCTCTTCCTTTCTTCTTTCTTTATTCTTCAATCACCTCTTCTAGTTGCCAAAACAAGCTTTAACTATGGTAGAGTAATTTTCTATGGTGAAATTTTTGGTTTTTCAAGCTCAAAGATGAGCTTTCATAGAGGTTTTAAGGATGAGACAGCTTTGGGAGAAAGAGAGAAAGAGAGCTACAGGAAAGAAGATGGATCTTTTTAATTTTTTTTTTCTTTTCTTTTATGTAATTTATCTTATGGAAGACCCAAAAATCAATTTAATTAAAATTATTAATTATAATCTTTATGGCGTCATGCGTGATGTCATGCATGATGTCATCTCCCTACACCTTTTTCATTTCCTCTCTTTTTTTTCTTTTTTTCTATTAGTTCTTTAATTTAATTCTTGATTCTGAAAGTTTCTTTTTTTCGACTTTATTTGACAGTTAGGTCAAGAGTGAGCTCTCGGGGTTAATTGACCAAATTGCCCCTCGCTGGTTCAACCCGATTTGTAAATAATTCAATATTTCTTCCAGCTCCCTGACCTAATTATTTGACTGGCTTAACAATTCTTTTTCATGATTTTCTCTTTTCCACTGTGTTCGTAATAGTTCTAAGGACCACAGCGTCACATTTTACGATTTGAAATTTGAGTTTAAATTGACTTCGCAGTCGTTCCCGAGAAGGTCACCCATCATTGTAACTCTCGGCTCGTTTAACTTCTTATGTTCTGTTTTTCTTATTTATACTTAACTAATTGACAATTACTAATTATTTGTATTTATGGCTTCTCTAGTTATCTTAAGTGTGGTTCTAATCCCCTTAATTGTCCGGACCGACACTGGTCACCGGAATAGTGAAATATACCAGGCTATGCAAATAGGGGTGTTACAAAGTTGGCCTATTTTATGTCTAGTTTCATCTCCAATTGCCCTCATACCAATTGGGATCACACAATTTAGGTTATAGCCCTAAATGCATACTGCCCTTATACAATTTTTCAATTACACAACCATTATACATTCAAAGCCCTAATCCTTAACTCCCATACTTGAATTCTGGAATTATAATGTACTAATATCATTTATTACATCTCATTATGGTCAATTGGAGTAGTATATACAATTCCTCAATACACCAAATACAATCTTAATTCACAAAGTCAAAATCAACATAGTATACATGATTATACCTAACAATTACATGGATTTCCAACCAATAATTTACTATACACTTCCATGAATCTATTAATACCAATATTCATTAATTTAATTCATGGAGTTTAACACTCTTCTTAGTTCACTATGGCTACCAAAATTAGTACATAATAATAACTCATCAAAACCTCAAAATTTCTTCATCAATTTACTTATCTCAAGCTTCCCACAAACTTTATTTAAGAAGGAAAGGAATTTGAACACTTACCTATTATTGCAGCTTGTTAAATCTTCACCAAATCCTCTCCTTCTTGCTGCCTATCTCTTTCCCATGTTGTGTAGACAACTTTTAATGAAGGAGGCTTGAAGTTTGGATGGTTGGATCATGGATGGCATGGAGCTCTAACTTTGGCTGGCTATGGAGTTTCCTTTGGAATTTCAATTCGGCGATGTTGAAGATGAAGGTTAGTGCTGCCCTTCTTGTCCACTAATGTTTAAATAGTCCACTTAGCACTCCACTTAACCTTAATTAATCATTTAAATAATCCTAAGTTTCCTAAATTAACACCCTAATTTCTCACTATTTACATTATATGTCAAGTTTCTCATTTTCATGGAATTTTTAAAATTTAATACTACTTATTTTTAATGGACATTTAGGTCAAGAGTCAACTCTTGGTGTCAAATGACCAAAATGCCCCTCTTCGAGTTGCATTCCCGATTTTTCAGTAACATCGGTTTTTATCGGTTTCTTGAATTTTTCATTTTTCTTTGTACTAATTTATTAATTTATCTTTGACATTTCTAATGTTATTTATACCTCAATAGATGTTTAATTAGGTCTCAAAAATATTTTTTAGGGTTCCTCGTAGTTCAGGGCTAGTCAACGGTCCTCGCTGTAACTTCCCGGTGCGGTCACCCATCGCTACGGTTTTTGGCTCGTTTAACTTAATCACATTTCATTGCTCTTATTTTTCCTTTGTTTTTTCTTGTATTTTCCTCTATTGTGTTTCATTATTTTATGTCTCCTCACTAACATTTAAGTATAATTCTAAGCATCCTAGCTATCCGCATGCACATTGCTCACCTAACAAGAGAACGCACTCACCAATATAGGGTATTACAATTCTTCCCCTCCACTTAAAATAAATTTCGTCTCGAAATTTTACCTGATTTTAGTCTCTGAACAACTGTGCGTGTTCCCTCCTCATATGAAGGAGCAGAAGTGAGAAAAACACAAGTTTATACCATTGAATTCAAAAATTTTCACCTAGGGTCACATGCATAATGCAAGATTTATTTTTATCTATTTGATTTCAATGATAAACAACATATTAAAACTCTTTTAACATGTTTTTGGATCTGTATTTTCCATTTAAGATTTTAAAATTAATCAGATTAATTTTAGAACCCTAGATTAAATCAAGAACAAACACACTAACCTCTTGATGCACTGCAGTGTATTTGCGCCTTTGAGATTCATCTTTAGCACACCAAATGTTGTCCCTCTAGCTTGTCCACACCAAGAACACCTATGGCAGCCGTTGAACAACTTCTAAAGCTTTTTTCTATTATTTAGAAAATCAAGTTTTGCCTTTTAAGAGATTAACGATGTAAACAGGACACTAGAAACAATTTCGGGTGTTCTTAATTCAAGAGATTGTTTGCTAATCTCTTGGATTATTAAAGAAGAAGAAGAAGAGAAGAATGAGAGCTTCTAGATGGCGGCACCAAGGGAGTGGCTACCGCTTGTGTTATTTTTCTTTTCATAACAGCACTTATATAGCTAGGTCAACACATTAAACCCTTGTCACATGTCACCCTTTGATTGGTTCTAGGTTTAATTAACCCAATCACATTGTGCCAAGTGTTAAACCTATATTTAATCTTAATTTTAATCATTTTACATGATTAAAAGACATTTGGCAAGCTTATGTGTAATTACATGTGTCACCATCTCATGGTGCCACATGTCACCCTATGAAATGACCCAAATGCCCCTGTGTCTTAATTTTGAGTTCTTAGCCCAAAATAATTATTTCTCTTCTTCTAATCAATTTATATCAAATATAAATTAATTAATTAATCTCTATTACTTAATTTCTCATTAATTAAATTCATATTTAAACACTTTAAATATAAATTTAACTTATACTATACATCCAATATCTAGATTTGGTTTCAAGCCATGCTAGGGACGTTACAATCTAATTGCAAACCAAACCTATTTAATTAATCAGTTAAACTCTTTAATTAATTAATTAAATCATATTTAATTAGGTGATAACTTGTGTATGTGTGTGACTTACTAGGCTCATCACTAATTTGCAATGAGATATGATATCAACTCTTAATATCATCATAACTCTCTTACCATAAATGATTTCTCTAAATCATTTTATGCACCTCATAGACCATGGTTAACACCTAGCATAGCATGCCATGGCCACCCAATTAGTAATAAGGTTTACATTAAATGAACCAATAATCATATGTTACCATGCACTAGAATCTCTCTGTTATAAAATCCCAACTCAAGCTGGAGTCATGGTTTATGTAAAACTCCATTTGCTATGAATATTATGTTCTCTTTTAATTCTAGTTCTTGATTTAAAAGATTTTCTCATCAGAAAATCTTTTCTAATTAAATCTATCTGTCCTGGCCAGGAACTTGAAACATCAAGAACAATTAAATGAACATAGGATTTTATCTCTATTTACCTAGAGGAACAGATTCCATCTTGATCAACACCTACCTCCATATATAACTAGTAAGAGCTAACACATGCCCATATACCCATACACAATACAAGTATGAAAGCAGTATCAAACTCAAACTACCTATATACAAGATAACTGTGCTATCTCAGGTCTAAAGATTATATGCACTGATATGATTTATGACAAAATATTGACAAGAGTAAACTCCATGTGCTTGTCATAAGTGTCACTGGTTCGGCCTACTTATCATTTATAAGTGCCTATCATGTTTGTCATATAGCATGAGACTCACCATTCCATCTTATTTATATCTCATACAAATAACTTGAGAACAAACATGAATACAATCTTTCTGGATAAGTCATGTCTTTATTATGAAGTATCCTCGATTGTGAACCTATTTATGATACTTTGTACTAGAAATACTGTCACTCATATTCTTAACAACTTACGAATAGAATTTCTAACAAACTATCAATGGACCTTTTCTATTACACATAAATATCTTATACAAACAGAAAAGTGGAAATGCCTTTTTATTAATAAAAACATGTACAAGATACATACTAAATGATATGCTCTAGGGCATACTACTAACAATCTCCCACTAGCACTAGAGCCATTCATTACAATATCTTAGACCCATCTTCTCAAGATGTCGGTCTAAATGTGCTTGTGAAAAAGGCTTAATGAATGGATCAGCTGGATTTTTCAGCTGATGTTATTTTTCTGCATGGCTATGTCACCTTGCCCAACTATTTCTCTGATAGTGTGGTAGCGCCTTTCTATGTGTTTGGATTTCTAGTGAGACCTTGGTTCCTTAGCCTGTATGACTGCTCCATTTGTCACAGTGTAGTGGAACTGGTGACTCAATGGAAGAAACTACAGTAAGTTATGTCATGAACGTTTTTATCCAAATAGCTTCCTTTGCAGCATCTAATGCAGCAATATACTAAGCCTCGGTAGTGGAATCTACAGTCGTGCTCTGTTTGGAACTCTTCCAACAGACTGCACCTCCATTTCAAATGAACACATATCCAGAGGTAGACTTTCTATCATCGATATCTGATTAGAAATCAGAATCAGTATAACCATCCAATTACAAGTCTCCACCTCCATAGATCAAGAATAAATCCTTAGTCCTTTTCAAGTACCTAAGGATATTCTTGACAGCCATCCAGTGTTCCAAACCTGGATTGGATTGATACCTACTAGTCAAACTAACAGCATATGCGATATCCGGCCTAGTACACAACATTGCATACATTAAACTTCCAATAGCCGAAGCATATGGAATCCTAGCCATTTTATCTCTTTCTTCAGGTGTCTTTGGAGACATCTCTTTAGAAAGATGGATACCATATCTAACTGGTAACAATCCTCTCTTGGAATCAAGCATGTTAAACCTCTTTAACACCTTTTCCAAGTATAGACTTTGGGATAAACAAATTATTCTTTTCGCTCTATCTCTATAGATGCGAATCCCAAGAATATAGGTTGCCTCCCCTAAGTCTTTCGTGGAGAATGTATTTGACAACCATACCTTTATAGTTGCCAACATACCTGTGTCATTACCCATCAACAGTATATCATCCACATATAAGACAAGGAAAGTGATAGCACTGTCACTAACCTTCTTATATACACATAGCTCATCCTCATTTTTGATAAAAACCAAATGATTTAATGGCTTCATCAAAATGGATGTTCCAACTCCTCGAAGCTTGCTTAAACCCATAAATGAATCGCTTTAGTTTGCATACCTTGGAACCATCTTTGGATTCAAAACCCCTAGGTTGTTCCATGAAAATATTTTCTTCAATGTATCCATTGAGAAAAGCTGTTTTGACATCCATCTGCCAAATCTCATAATCATAGTATGCAGCTATTGCTAATAGAACCCTAATTGATTTAAGCATGGCAACAGGCGAGAAAGTCTCCTCATAGTCGATTCCTTACCTTTGGCAAAACCCTTTTGCTACTAGCCTTGCCTTATAGGTCTCTACCTTTCCATCAGAACCAATTTTCTTCTTGAAAACCCATTTATTCCCTATAGGTACAATACCTTTAGGTGGGTCAACAAGATCCCAAACTTGATTCTTATACATGGAATCAATTTCAGATTTCATAGCATCAATCCATTTTGAAGAATCTTTATTTGATATAGCTTCTTCATAGGTAAGTGGATCATCTCCATGATCTACTTCTTCATGAGTAGACAACTCTTGTTCTTCTTCATGAAGGAAACCATATCTCACTAGTGGGTGAGATACCCTGGTTGTTCTACGAGGAACAGCTGTAGATGTTTCATCAACGGGTATAGATTGACTAGATGGATCTATATCCATCTGATCTATTGATTGGTCAGAATTCTCTAACTCCAACTCTATTTGCCTTCCTTTGCCTCCTTCTTGGACAAACTATTGTTCAAGAAATGTGACATCTCCACTCACCACAACCTTTTGTGATGTAGGCAAATAAAAATAATATCCAAAACTATCTTTTGAATATCTAACAAATCAACCCTTTTCTGATATGGTTTCCAATTTATCAGTGTTTAGCTTTTTGATATAAGCTGGACAACCCCAAATCTTAACATTCTTAAGACTTGGTTTTCTTCCATGCCATATCTCATAAGGTGTGGAAGAAACTGATTTTGATGGAATCCTATTCAAAATATACAAAGCTGATTCTCATGCAAATCCACAAAAAGAGATTGGCATATCTATATAGCTCAACATACTACGTACCATGTCCAATAGGGTATGATTTCTCCTTTCAGATACACCATTTAGCTGTGGCGTTCCTGGAGGAGTAAGCTGGGAAACAATGCCATGCTCTCTCAAGTATTCATCAAATTCAGTACTCAAATATTCATCTCCACGATCTGATCGAAGAGCTTTAATACTCTTTCCTGTTTGATTTTCTACTTCAGATTTAAATTCTTTGAACTTTTCAAAAGATTCATGTTTATATTTCATCAAATACAAATACCCAAACCTTGATTTATCATTAGTAAAGGTAATAAAGTAATGAAAACCACCTCTAGCCATTTTCTTAAATGGTCCACATACATCACTATGTATTAACTCCGAAATATTTTTAGTCCTTAGCCCTTGTCCTGCAAAGGGTGATATAGTCATTTTGCCCTGAAGGCAAGATTCACAAGTTGGAGTAGGCTCAGAGCCCAATGAGGATAGAATCCCCATTTTCTCCAATTTTGCAATCCTATCTTCTGCAACATGACTTAACCTTAAATGTCAAATATATTTTGAACTTGAGTTGGTTTTCACCATGGCATTGCATTCTTTTAGATTGCTATACTCTGGCCAGAGGAAACACTTTCTTACTGGCAATGGAAACACTTTTCTGTTGGCAATGGAAACACTTTCCTTTGCCTTTGTTAGCTTTGGTCTTCCCTTTCTGTTTAGCTATTTTCTTGGAAGGACCAGGAATCTGAGATTTCTTTTTCTTATTGCCCTTCTTCTTGTTGGACTTTCTAGTAGAAGAAGATGCAATCAAAGCTACCTCTTTTCCTTTATTGCCCGGCATATTCTTTTGGGCAATAACCAGCATGTTGAGTAAACCAGCTAAGGTGCATTCCTGTTTAGTCATATGGAAATTTGTCACAAAACTCCCAAAAGACTTAGGAAGGGACTGAAGGATCAAATCTGTCTATAGTTGGAAATCCATGTTGAAGTAAAGATGTTCCAACTGCTTAATCAGCCGAATCATCTTGTGGACATGATCCCCAACATTCTGTCCCTCTGACATCCTCATGCGGAGCAACTGTCTAGATACCTCATACCTAGCATTCCTGCTGTGATCACCATACAACTCTTGTAGGTGAAGGAGGATCTCACTTGCACTCTGCATGTTCTCATGTTGCTTCTGTAACTTATTACTCATGGAAGCAAGCATGTAACACTTAGCTCTCATATCATGCTCCTTCCCCTTGTCCAAAGTTTCATGTTCCTCTTGAGTGGCCTCTAGAGGTAAGGGACCTGGAACATTTGAATCTAGAATATATCCTACACGTTTAAGGTTCAGGACGAGTTTCAAAATTCTTAGCCAATCAGAGAGATTAGGTCCTGTCAACCTATTGCAATCAAGTATGCTTGCAAGGATATTGGATGGTGGTGGTTGTTTTGTGCTCATTATTATCAGAAAATTAACTGCAGAAAATAACTAGATTAATTAGTAAATGTATCATGTAATTAACCAAAATGATTATGGTCTTTTAATCAAATTGGTCCTCCCACTAACTTAGCGAATCCTACACTTCCAAAGTAGAAAACAAAAATCCTAGTTGGATGGATTTCTAGTGGGTGATTGAATTCTTATAATTCTATTGATCATCCTCAGGTACATCCATTATTGGAATTACAATAAACTATAAGTGAGCAACTCCTTGCCCATCACATCTTATGTGAGGTTCAATCCTTTACCTAGCCCCTAATGCTCAAAATCTCAGGTACATCCATCTTGCATTAGTTAAGTTGATCCCATTGAGCCAGTAATTATGCAAATAATTTTAATGTCCCCAGGTACATCCAATATTGGCCACCAAACCATTTACGTATTTACAACATCTCATGCTTAACAATTATTCTTAAGAAAATCTCTTAAATTAATTGCATCTTATGCAACTATTTAAAATTTCTTAAAATAATTGCCCCAATGGAGGGCCCATGTTATAATTACTTTAATTATATCATTTCCAACTTAATCATTTGTTTGGAAGATTTTATGGTCATTGTCGACACCATATTTTGGCCGATCCCCAAAATCAATAAAACTTTGAAACCGATCCCCAGTACTAAGTCTCCTTTGGACAGCTAATCACATTTCCGATCCCTCTTTGATAGGCAGTCACAATTCCGATCTCTCCTCACAAAAAATTAAATCAAATTGTTAAGTTCTCGCATCAGTCAAAGCTTTACCAGTCTATCGCTCACCGATCTCTCAAACCCATTGTCGAAACTCAGGACCCGTCAAGTATATTCCTGATAAACGAAATGAACTGGCACTAGATCTTTTCTTAGCAGTTTTATTGTGACACCCCTTACCCGTGTACAGTATACCCGAGTAAGTAATGCCACACGGTGTATCGGCACACTCTAATATTCCTCAATTAATTTATACAATGCTTTTGCATATAATTTAATGAAATACAATTTATTTAAGCCATTTATCAAAAGTATTGTTCATTTAAGGTTCCGAAAATTTTTCAGAAAATCCGGCGGAGTACCGGCTAAAAATGGAGAAAACCGTTCTTCGGAACCTGTTAAAAACACTTCCAATAAACAAATTCATTCATTCTCAACTTCAATATCATCACAAAACTCAATATCAAGATTTCAACAATTTTTCAGTTTCAGGTTTCAACAACCTTTTCATTTCTCATATACAAGCAATAAATACATGCTCAAATCTTGCATTCATAGTCATAACTTTCATTATTTACATAAACATCAAAATATATTACATGAGTTCAAATACATATGAGAAAATACAAATCTGCTACAAAATATCAAAATGACAAAATGACACCTAGTGCCCTACCGATGCACTGCAGGTAGTGAGGTGACACGGACACTGAGCAAAACTGTCAGATAGACTCACCCAGTCTGTGGTCTACTGGGCTCACGATCGGGATCTCCAGTACCTACGCGTGGCAAAAGCAACGCGCTAAGCAATAATGATTAGTGGTGCAATAATATAATAGAAGAAAATAGCAAGAAAATAAATGTGTATACAATGTGTATGCTTTCTTTGTTTGATCTTGGTATATTCATTAATTCGTTAACTTTGTTCACTTTTATTCATTTGGTTGCCCTAAGTAACCTACACTAGACGACTGGACTGGATAACGGGTAACCGCACCGGGTACCTAGTACTGGCCGTCACACCATCGGTCACATATGCGTCTCCGGCAGGCAATGTAACAGCTAACAAGTCAGAATAATATCAGGCACAAGGCCAAGTCTCAATGCAAAGTCAGAATGGCTAAAAGCCATGAAATCACAGAATGGCATTTTTGCCATGTGCAGTACTGCTAACTGAACCCTATTGGCATGCCAAACTATCCAAACCAATCTTGTTAGGTATACTAGGGCATTTGAAACTCTTAAATTCGTCAATTTGTGAATTTCAACTTTTTTGGTGTTACTATTCATCATTGGTCAACAAAAATGTTGACTTTTGGAATAAAAATGTGTACATTGCCTTTGGCACTCCCAACATACCACATTTGGTGTTTAAAACTTGTTGGTATTAAGTGTTAATGCAATTTCAAAGTGTAACCCACACTAGCAGAAAATTTCAGTTTTGATGCCCTAAATTCACTGTTCCATTGGACACTGTTACTGTTGGAATTTGAAGAAATGTAAAACATGAAAGTTGTTCCTTATTTTGTCTAGTTGAATTTCCTTTTTTGAATCACTCCATTTGGAGTTTTGTAGCTCAGATATGGCTCAAAACCCAAGCTGCCCGGATATGCAGTCTGCAGAATTTTACCATATCTACAGTGCATGAACAGTGACTTGAGTCACTTGGTTGAATGGGTTCTGGCCATAATTTGGGGTAGGTTCCTTCATGAAAGTTGTTTGTCTATGTCTTAACTTGTTGCTGTAAAAATTTCAGACCAATTGACCAAATCTACAGTGACTTATGGCCAAATGAACAGTTACTGTTCATTTGGCAAATTCTGCAGAATTCAGTGCAGAGTATCCGGATTGGAGCTGGGTTTTGACCCTTTTGCTTTGGTCTTTTGGGCATGGTTTCTTCAGCAAAAATGTGCCATTATAAGCCTAGTTTCATGTCCAATTGGCCAAACTTCAATTGGACTAGCACAGCCCAAGTTATGGCAGTGCAAAGGGACTGAAATTTCAGTCCCTATGCTGCTGTCCATAGGGCAGTTTATACTTTCACTTTACCATCCCATTTTTCAGTTCTAATTAGGGTCAACATACCTAAAATGGTCACTAATTGACCATTAAAAAGTCCTCTAACCATTTCAAAAGCTAAGTCACAATTTCACCTTTCCAAACCCTAATGTCCAAACCAATTACTCATACAAACTCAAAAAATTCAACTCCATTAAACTCCAATTCATATATATGCATTAATTGACATTAATATACCAACTTAATTGCAATTAAACCATCAAAACCCTAACCCTAACTTGGCTGCCACCATTCATACATACTCCTACATAAGTGTTTTATTCAATTTCTTAACAATTTCTTATTCACTTGAACTTCCTAACATGGAATAAAAAGAAAAATGTAAGAGTTAGCACTAACCTTTTTTTTTTTAGCAGAATTTTCCCAAGCAATTCCTTCACTTTCTTGGCTTTTCTTGGTTGCCAAACACTTGTCCTTGATGTGGGTATAACTTTTTGTGAAGGAAGGATAAGGTTTTGAGGTGAGGAAGCTTAGGAAAATCAACCTTTAAAAGAAAAAAAATGGAGAGAAAGCTTCTTGATTTGGTATACGGGAATTGAAGAAGAAGAATTCAGTTTTTCCTTTCAATTTTCTGCCCATTTGACTCATTTTAATTGGTTTATGGACATGTGTCACAATGTGATTGAGTGAGAGTGCTTAGTGACATAAGCATGAGGTCAAAATTGTAATTTTAATTCATTTTTTTTTCTTTTCTTTGCTACTCATTTTCAATTCAATTTTTAGCAATATTTATTCACATTTTAGATCATAATAATTATTTACTTAACTGGACAAGTCGGCCAAAAATCACCTCTGAAGGCGAAATGACCAAAATGCCCTCCGTTTGGCTTAACGAGTCAAAATTGTCTGTACCGATTGAAAAATTTTTCTAAGTATTTTCTTGGCATTCTAATGCCATGGGAACCTCAATGACCCTTCTCTGGAGTCCCAAAAATTATTTTATAATTTTTCCCCCGGGTCTAGGGCTCCTCGTTGCGAGAACCGCAACTTCCCTCCGGTTACCCATCGCTTGGGCACCGGCTCGTTTTGCTTGGTTGTATTTTATTTCTAAAATTTTTACTAAGTTTTTCTTATTAATATTTGAGTTAATTAGGGTTCCTGACTTTAGTTTAAATATTTTTCCGGACGTTCTAGCTGTCCGGACCGACACCGGTCACCGGAACAGTAGAATGTACGGAGTGGTTACCGGGAGGGTGTTACAACTCTTCCCCTCTAATTTAAATTTCGTCCTCGAAATTTACCTGATGCAAACAGTTGAGGGAACTGTTGCCTCATCGTCTCTTCACTTTCCCAAGTTGCCTCCTCGGTGTTGTGGTGCCTCCAAAGCACTTTCACCAATGGAATTTGCTTGTTCCTCAACTCTTTTACTTCCCGAGCCAGGATCCGTAGAGGTTCTTCTTCATATGTCAAATCCGGCTGTATTTCAATTTCTTCTCTGGAGATGACATGTGAAGGGTCTGAGCGGTACCTTCTGAGCATGGACACGTGGAACACATTGTGGATCTTGTCCAGCTCTGGTGGTAAAGCTAGCCTATAGGCCACTGGACCCACACGTTCAATGACATCATATGGGCCAATGAACCTAGGGCTCAACTTACCTTTCCTTCCAAACCTCAACACTTTCTTCCATGGTGACACCTTGAGGAACACTTTGTCGCCAACCACATATTCTATTTCTTTTCTCTTCAGGTCGGCATAAGATTTCTGTCTGTCTGAGGCAACCTTCAAGTTAGCTTTGATTATCTTTACCTTCTCCTCAGTCTGTTTCACCAGGTCTGGCCCTACCAGTTTATCTTCACCCAATTCAGTCCAGCACACTGGAGTTCTACATTTTCTCCCATACAGTGCTTCATATGGGGCCATTTGGATGCTAGCTTGGTAGCTATTGTTGTATGCAAACTCTGCCAGTGGGAGGTATCTATCCCAACTTCCCTCAAACTCAATAACACAACTCCTCAGCATATCCTCAAGGACCTGTCAAATTTTTCATGTCATTATTATCATTTCAGTTCAATATTTGTATCAATTTCATGGGTTTCAATTGTTTACCTGGATTACTCTTTCTGATTGCCCATCCGTCTAAGGATGGAAAGCTGTGCTGAAATGGAGTTGTGTACCCAAGGATTCATGTAATCTCTTCCAAAATCTCGATGTAAACCTTGGGTCTCGATCAGATATGATGGAAAGTGGAATTCCATGTAGTCTAACTATCTCACTGATATACAATTCTGCTAACCTCTCCAGTGAGTAGTCAGTCCTAACTGGCAGAAAGTGTGCTGACTTGGTCAATCTATCAACTATCACCCATGCTGCATCGTGTTTCTTCTGGGTGAGGGGCAAACCACTTACAAAATCCATGGTGACCCGATCCCATTTCCATTCAGGTATGCGTATAGGCTGTAGCAATCCTGATGGAACTTGATGTTCTGCCTTGACTTGCTGACATGTCAAGCATTTAGTCACATAGTCACCGATATTTCTCTTCATACCAGGCCACCAATACTGGAGTTTCAGATCATGATACATCTTTGTACTTCCTGGGTGCATAGCATATACACTGGTGTGTGCCTCTTTTAGAATACTGGTCTTCAATTCCCCATTATCTGGTACACACAGTCTTCCTTTGTAGTACAGACACCCATCTGCTTTCACCCCATAGTCAACTGCTTTTCCCTCTGGGATCTTGCTCATAATAGCCATTAACTTTTCATCTGCCTTTTGCTCATCTAAAATCTGCTGTAGCAGGTTTGGCCTCACTTGCAACTCAGCCAAAATAGCTCCATCTCGAACCAAGGATAGACGGGCATTCAAAGATCTCAGAGCTGTCATGGATTTTCTGCTCAAAGCATCAGCAACTACATTTGCCTTCCCAGGATGGTAGTCAATTACACAGTCATAATCCTTCAGGAACTCAACCCATCGCCTCTGTCTAAGGTTGAGCTCCTTCTGGGTTGGCAAATATTTCAGGCTTTTGTGGTCCGTGTAAATGTAACACTTTTCACCATACAAGTAATGCCTCCATATCTTCAGTGCGAAGATAATTGCTGCAAGCTCTAAATCATGGGTAGGGTAGTTCTGCTCATGTGGCCTTAGCTGCCTGGAAGCATAGGCGATCACTTTCCCCTCTTGCATCAACACACACCCCAACCCATTATGAGAGGCATCACTGTAGACCACAAAGTCCTTCCCTGACACTGGCTGTGTTAACACTGGTGCCTCTGTCAACATAGCCTTCAATTTCTCAAAACTGGTCTGACACTTGTCATTCCAGTCAAATCTGACATTCTTGTGTAACAACTTGGTCATTGGAGCAGCTATTAGGGAAAATCCCTTCACAAATCTCCTGTAATACCCAGCTAACCCCAAGAAGCTTCTGACCTCAGTTGTATTCCTGGGAGGCTTCCATTCCATCACTGCTTCGATTTTCTTGGGATCCACCCTAATCCCATCAGCTGACACTATGTGTCCAAGGAATGCAATCTCATCCAACCAAAAGTCACACTTGGACAACTTAGCATACAGCTCCTTTTCTCTTAGGGTTTGTAGAACAATCCTCAAATGCTCATCATGTTCTTCCCTGGTCTTGGAATACACCAAAATGTCATCAATAAAGACCACTACGAACCGATCTAAGTGTGGGTGGAAGATACGGTTCATAAGGTCCATGAATGCCGCTGGTGCATTTGTTAAGCCAAAGGGCATCACCAGAAACTCATAATGCCCATACCGGGTCCTGAATGCAGTCTTGGGCACATCTACATCCTTTACCCTCAGCTGATGATACCCTGATCTGAGATCAATCTTAGAAAATACTCCTGCTCCCTTCAACTGATCAAACAGATCATCAATTCTAGGCAACGGATATTTGTTCTTCATACCACTTTATTCAACTGCCGGTAATCAATGCAAAGCCTCAAAGTCCCATCCTTCTTTTTCACAAACAGCACTGGAGCTCCCCATGGTGACACACTGGGGCGTATGAACCCCTTATCAAGCAACTCTTGCAACTGAGTTTTCAACTCCCTCAATTCAGTGGGTGCCATCCTATAAGGAGCAATGGAAATGGGTGCTGTACCCGGCAGTGTCTCAATAGCAAATTCAACTTCCCTTTCTGGTGGCAAACCAGGTAATTCTTCAGGAAATACCTCTGGGAAGTCTCTCACTGTGGGTATGTCACTCAGGTTTGGCTTAGCCTGCCTAGTATCCACCACATGTGCTAGGTAGGCTTCACAGCCTTTTCTCATCATTCTTCTTGCAACAGTGGCTGAGATGACATTGGACAAGAAATCTGTCCTTTCCCCCACAACTGTGATCTCATTACCCTCTGAAGTTTTTAGAGAAATCCTCTTCAATTTGCAATCAACTATTGCCTGATGACGTGACAACCAGTCCATTCCCAAAATCACGTCAAACTCATGGAAGGGTAACTCAATCAGGTCTGCCAAGAATTCATACCCCTGAATCCTCAACGGGCAACCCTTGTATACTTTGTTCACTACCACACTGTGGCCCAATGGATTAGTGACCAGAATGTCTTGGTCACTTTCCCCTACTAGTATCCCCTTTTCTACGGGTAGATTGATGCAGATGTATGAATGAGTGGATCCTGGATCCACCAATGCATGCACAGGTGTAGTGTAGAGGAAGAACGTACCCCTGATGACGTCCGGGGCATCTTGCTCCTCCTGAGCTCTCAAGGCATAATTTCTGGCAGGTGGTCTGTTATCTGGCCTCTCTGCTGGCTCAGATGCAGGCCTTTGAGATGGTCCCACAACTTCAGATTTACCAGACCTTCTACCCCTTGGTGGTGCAGGAGCAGTGCATGCCGCTTGTGTTGGAGCAAACAGAGTTGTTCTGCGTGGGCGGTTCACCGATGCTCTGTTGACCCACACCTCAAGCAAGCACCAGTCACTCTCCAACACTCCCCCTTATGCCATCTTTGACAGTGTGGACATGCAGAAGATGCCGGGGCTGGTCCCCTGAACCCCATCCCTGGAGAGCTGCCCACTGATGGTGTGGACTGACCTCTCCTAGGGGTAACCGTGGCTGGCCCCGAGGTGACTACGGCCCTGTGGCTGGGCTGAACTTTGTGCAGGAGGACCCATGAACTTCTTACCTGATGCAGGAGCTGAACTCGACCGACCGGTCCCTCTTCTCGCTCTCTCTTCGAGTCCACTCACTAATTCTCACTTTTTCAACCTTTATGGCAGCTTCCACTAACTTGGTAAATTCTGTGATTCCCAAGGCAGTGAGCTGGATCTTGATGTTGTCATTTAGTCCCTCTTCAAATCTCTTGCATCTTTCAGCTTCATTAGGGACTATCTCCCTTCCATAACGGCTTAATCGAACAAACTCCTTCTCATACTCAGCCACTGACAATTGTCTCTGCCAAAGTTAATAAATTCTCTTATTCTCTCTTCCAGATATACAGTACCCACATACTTCTTCTTAAATTCTGAAAGAAAGAAGTCCCAAGTGACAGCTTCTATCTGCACTTCACTGGACACAGTGTCCCACCATTCATAGGCATCATCTTGCAACAAAGAGATGGCAGCTTCCAGGTTTTGCTCTGGAGTACAGTGGAGCTGTTTTAGTACTCTGCCCGTTCTGTTCAACCAGTTCTCGGCTGCAACAGAGTCATCTTCTCTCTTGCCATAGAAGTCCACAGCTCCAAACTTCCTTAACCTTTCCAGGTGTGATTTCTGCTGTGGAGCTGGTGGTGGTGGCGGTGGTGCTGGCATTACCCCAGCCATCTGTCTAAAGAAGTCGGCCATTTGTTGGAACATGGCCTGTGGAGGCTGAGCAGGCTCTGCTTGAGCTGGCGGAGCAGATTCTCTCATGCCCCCAGTCTCAGCTGCTGCAGGTGGAGCATGACTCTCCACTTCCTCCTCGACTGCCCTCTGCGATGAAGGGTCCATATCCTATTTAACAAAGACAAACAGATCTGCGTTAGTGTCACCTCGACTCTTACAAATGCAATGCATGGTATGGACTCAATCTAGGCCCAGAAACGCCTAAACCGTGCTCTGATACCACTAAATGTGACACCCCTTACCCGTGTACAGTATACCCGAGTAAGTAATGCCACACGGTGTATCGGCACACTCTAATATTCCTCAATTAATTTATACAATGCTTTTGCATATAATTTAATGAAATACAATTTATTTAAGCCATTTATCAAAAGTATTGTTCATTTAAGGTTCCGAAAATTTTTCAGAAAATCCGGCGGAGTACCGGCTAAAAATGGAGAAAACCGTTCTTCGGAACCTGTTAAAAACACTTCCAATAAACAAATTCATTCATTCTCAACTTCAATATCATCACAAAACTCAATATCAAGATTTCAACAATTTTTCAGTTTCAGGTTTCAACAACCTTTTCATTTCTCATATACAAGCAATAAATACATGCTCAAATCTTGCATTCATAGTCATAACTTTCATTATTTACATAAACATCAAAATATATTACATGAGTTCAAATACATATGAGAAAATACAAATCTGCTACAAAATATCAAAATGACAAAATGACACCTAGTGCCCTACCGATGCAATCGCAGTAGTGAGGTGACACGGACATCGAAAGCGTAATCGGATAGACTCACCCACCGTGGTCTACTGGGCTCACGATCGGGATCTCCAGTACCTACGCGTGGCAAAAGCAACGCGCTAAGCAATAATGCTTAGTGGTGCAATAATATAATAGAAGAAAATAGCAAGAAAATAAATGTGTATACAATGTGTATGCTTTCTTTGTTTGATCTTGGTATATTCATTAATTCGTTAACTTTGTTCACTTTTATTAATTTGGTTGACATAATAAAAATACAATAGACGACTGGACTCGATAACGGTAACCGCACCGGGTACCTAGTACTCGGCCGTCACACCATCGGTCACATATGCGTCTCCAGGCAAATGTAACAGCTAACAAGTCAGAATAATATCGAGCACAAGGCCAAGTCTCAATGCAAAGTCGAATGGCTAAAAGCCATGATATCTCTGATTGGCATTTTTGCCATGTGCAGTACTGCTAACTGAACCCTATTGGCATGCCAAACTATCCAAACCAATCTTGTTAGGTATAATAGGGCATTTGAAACTCTTAAATTCGTCAATTTGTGAATTTCAACTTTTTTGGTGTTACTATTCATCATTGGTCAACAAAAATGTTGACTTTTGGAATAAAAATGTGTACATTGCCTTTGGCACTCCCAACATACCACATTTGGTGTTTAAAACTTGTTGGTATTAAGTGTTAATGCAATTTCAAAGTGTAACCCACACTAGCAGAAAATTTCAGTTTTGATGCCCTAAATTCACTGTTCCATTGGACACTGTTACTGTTGGAATTTGAAGAAATGTAAAACATGAAAGTTGTTCCTTATTTTGTCTAGTTGAATTTCCTTTTTTGAATCACTCCATTTGGAGTTTTGTAGCTCAGATATGGCTCAAAAACCCAAGCTGCCCGGATATGCAGTCTGCAGAATTTTACCATATCTACAGTGCATGAACAGTGACTTGAGTCACTTGGTTGAATGGGTTCTGGCCATAATTTGGGGTAGGTTCCTTCATGAAAGTTGTTTGTCTATGTCTTAACTTGTTGCTGTAAAAATTTCAGACCAATTGACCAAATCTACAGTGACTTATGGCCAAATGAACAGTTACTGTTCATTTGGCAAATTCTGCAGAATTCAGTGCAGAGTATCCGGATTGGAGCTGGGTTTTGACCCTTTGCTTTGGTCTTTTGGGCATGGTTTCTTCAGCAAAAATGTGCCATTATAAGCCTAGTTTCATGTCCAATTGGCCAAACTTCAATTGGACTAGCACAGCCCAAGTTATGGCAGTGCAAAGGGACTGAAATTTCAGTCCCTATGCTGCTGTCCATAGGGCAGTTTATACTTTCACTTTACCATCCCATTTTTCAGTTCTAATTAGGGTCAACATACCTAAAATGGTCACTAATTGACCATTAAAAAGTCCTCTAACCATTTCAAAAGCTAAGTCACAATTTCACCTTTCCAAACCCTAATGTCCAAACCAATTACTCATACAAACTCAAAAAATTCAACTCCATTAAACTCCAATTCATATATATGCATTAATTGACATTAATATACCAACTTAATTGCAATTAAACCATCAAAACCCTAACCCTAACTTGGCTGCCACCATTCATACATACTCCTACATAAGTGTTTTATTCAATTTCTTAACAATTTCTTATTCACTTGAACTTCCTAACATGGAATAAAAAGAAAAATGTAAGAGTTAGCATGTCGACACCATATTTTGGCCGATCCCTAGAATCAATAAAAATTCTTCTTTGAACAGCTAATCTCGTTTTCGATCCCTCTTTAGGCGGTCACATTTCCGATCTCTCCTCACAAAAATTGAATTAATACTGAGTCCTCATATTCATTAAGCCTCACCGATCTCTCAAATCATTTACCGACCTCTCAAACCCGTTGTCGAATTTCCGGACCTGTCAAGTATATTCCTGATAAATAAAATGAACTGGCACTAGATCTTTTCCTACCAGTTTTATTGCCGACCTCCTTTTCGGAAGATTAAGAGCTAAAGTTTGGGTTCGGTTTAACGAGGGTTCCGATCTTAAGTGTTCAAGTTAAATTTTCAATTTTAACCAAGTCCCGTTCAACATTTCTCCCCCACCGATCTCATGCTTATTGTGCTTTCCGATCTTTTATACTTAGATTAATGATGGCATTTAGTTCATGTTTCGCTATGTTCATACAATCAAATACTTAGGCAAATTCGAAGATTTTCCAATCACATCCATTCATTGAACAAAAGAGATATTCCATTTCATTTCATAATTTGTACAAGTTATTCGGCTGGGGGATCACCCCCAGCCTGATTTACATTCTGCTCACTCTCTCTCTTCCTCGCCTCCTCCTCACTATCTTCACCATCGCCCGGAGCCGTGTCGTCCATCCAAGAAAAGTCCTCTTCAGATAGCGCTTTTGAAGTTCGGCCAAGAGATCCTTATGAGCATTCACATAGGCTCCGCTATTCCGACACCATCTCTTCATCCTTTTCCTTGAGCTCTTTTTCTTTCTCCGAAAGCTCCTTATCCTTCGCGTAAGCTCCTCTACAAGTTGAGCGACTGAGCGCTTCGTTGGCCCAAGTGCGGATTTCCCGAGAGCCCGTTCACTTTCAGCTAAGTCACGAGACCTTTCGGCCAGCTGGTCTTCATGGTACTTCGACAGTCCCTCAACTTGAGATATATAATCCCGAGCGGATAAGTGTTGGGATCGGAGAGAAGTCATTTCCTGATTTTTCTTCCCAACCTCCTTACCTGCACGAATCTTCTCCCGAATCATGGTCCGGTTCACTGCACACTCCACGTTTAGGCTCATGGTTCGAGTCAAGATATCATCGAGACCATTCTCGAGATAGCCTATCCCGATCCTCTTGAAAGAAGATGGTAGATCCCGTGACTTTGGCAAAATCGGAGTTCTTCTCCCTAACGATCAGGTTATTCTTCAAGCGATGGTCAAGATTCGAGCGCCACGAGAAGAGGTCCTCCCGGAAGATTGAGAAGGCTCCTTTCCGTGCTTGGAATAATCGAGATAGCGGGGTCGCTCTTCCGATCTAGGAGGAGATCTCGACACCTCAATGGTCGCGGACCAAGGTTGAGACGGTCTCTTTGCATCTCCCTGTGTTCGTGGATCGGTGTTTGAAGACGTTCGAACGCTTCATCTCCTTTACTTTCCTGAAGATCTCTTTGTCCTTCTTCCGCTTCCTAGAACCCTCACCACCCGCCATACCGCACAAAGAAAAGGTTAGTGAGATCTCTAAGGTCCCGAGAACCGAGATATAGAAAATACCAATGCCGAGGTCGAGAGCGGAAGTTCGCGATCTCGGCCGTGATCGCTGCATGGTCCAATGGTACGATTCGCAACACCGCATTTGGACAGAATATTTTAGAGTGGTGGCCCGACTTTTCACTCCATCACTATCAAGCTTTCCTCTTGACTCAGGTAAAGTGCTTCTGCGAGGCCCTGGTACCACCAAATACGAGGAAAGTCCTCAAAGCAAATCGGATCTTTACTCCTCGGAATGAAGAACCTGGTTCTTCAAATTCTTAAGGGATGAGGCAGATCGGAAAAGAGTCCGCAACGAGGCTTCACTGAAAGAACCAATGTTCGTCATCCTTTCGGCGAGTTAGTCCAGGCAGCTCGGCGAACACCTTAGCCGTAGGTCTGATTCCCTTAGCTCGGCATAGACCTCGGAAAGCTACCAAGATCCGCCACGAGTTGGGGTGGATTTGAACAATGGATGCTCGGTGAAATTTTAGGACCTCCTTATAGAAGTCGGCTAGAGGGAACCTCAGACCAGCCTTTAACTGTTCCTCGTACACCATGACCATGTCATTCTCTTCAAAAGAGTGATCGACACGAAGATCGCCATGGCACTTGATCACTCATATGAATCAGACAAATATTGTATTCTTGAACAACGATTGCAGATCGGATTCTCAAGAACCGACGGAAGCTCGTCTATAGGAAGGGTCTCTCCTTGAAGGTGGTGCAAGCCTTGATGGTATGACCACCCGACTGGAGCAGAGACCCTAGGGGTTTAGGTTGCACGCGGGCCCGATCGCCTCTTCTTCATCGACGATGACCATGAGAACTGAATGGAAGGAGGGCTCGCCGCTCTCGACCTTCTGACCGCTCATTTTCAAAAGAAACAAAGAACTTAAACTAAAAGAGGATTAAAGCCCTTACCGAGTCCGATCGGCTGAGAAACTGGAGAAAATGAGAGAACTTCAAGTTGTGAGCAGGGATTGAAAATGGAATGAGAGAACAACCGCCAACCCTCCCACCCCTATTTATACTAGTCCGAGCATTTAATGCTCGCGAGGTTCTAGGCACAGACCGATTGGTGGGACTCGACACTGCTCGACACTTTTCTCAAATATCCGAATGTTCAGAGATCGGTTGATTAAAGATCGGCATAATGAGCTAAATATTTTGAATAAAGGATCAGTTAAGTGTCATTCAGGTAAAGAACCAGATCGGATAACCACATTAGGGATCGGAAAAATAATCAATGCAAAAATAATAAGATGATAACCGACAAAATAAAGTCTTTATTTTCAAAAGATCGGATTACATCATTTGGGCGATCTCTAGGGATCGGATTACACTAACATTGGATCACATCATTTCTGTGATCTCTAGGGATCGGATTGCATTGAAAATAAAATACATCACTTGGGCGATCTCTAGGATCGGACTACAATAAAGGTCTAACTACATCATTTGGGCAATCTCTAGAGATCCGATTACATTTCGTGATTACATCATTTGGGCGATCTCTAGAGACCGGTGGAACATCCTATCTAAAAGGCCTATGTCAAAGCCAGTCTTGTGGTGAATCAAAAGATGTGTTCGATCAGAGACCGGCTATTGACATCGGACAGATGTACGGCTCGGATGGGGTGATTATGACTCCCATGAAGATGAGAGACATCGCCACCGATGTTACCACTCGAAACCGACCAGCCGGAACACCCAATGTGGAGGAAAGACGCCGGAACACCTAATGCGGTGAGAAGCGAATGAACTCGATTGAGCGACTCGAGATCGGTACAACCGAGGTCCGCAATACAGATCGGTCAAATCCAGCTTCTCTCACCATCGTAAGTCAAGGTCATGCGATCACCGGATCATAAATTTTCATCGGTAAGTAAAGAAGTTCATCGGAAAAGATCAAAGCCACGCTTATAGCCGAACTTCCACCGAGCAATAGAACAGGAAAGTAAGAAAAGAAGAGAGGAAAGTCGATGAAGAAAATCTCTCCGTCGATGGGTATATATAGGGGAAATAGGCATTTAATGTCGAGCGGAAACGGCGGACGCTTCGAGAATCGAGATGTAATTAATGCTTGACCGAATCCGCATCGATCAAGGGATAAAAGATATCGGAGATAGGAGATCGCATGAGAGATCGGAATAGGAGCTAGGGAGGATCGGAAGACAAAAAGAATAAGACAAATTCCAATAACCGCCGCCGAATCGAGCCGAGGTAGTTAAAGCGTGGCGGCAGAGATCTCCACCGCACGCCTAAGAATCGCCGCACGCCGACAGTGCCGTGGTATGTCATGACACCTGTACATCCCAATCTCCACCGTTGATCTCACTTGTAAGGATGAATCCGAACCCTTGGATCAAAAGAGAAGACGACAATACCAGCGTTTTCACTCTTAGCCCTCGGATCGTTCCGACAAGAGGATTCAAGACCGCAGATTAAAAGAGGAAAAGTACAAATATTCGAGAAGCGATCTCACCATTCGTTTTGATTCTCTTTAATTCTGAACATCCGATCATGTACTTCAAAATCTTGACCCTCCATCTCCTCAAAATAAATCCCGACCCTTCATGGGGAGCACCGATTCCTATAAATACTGCATGAAAAACTGCTCAAGGACGGAAAAAAATATAGACAAGAGGTCGCTATTATCGTGGAGGAACTCTGAAACTTCATTCGATTTGTTACTCATTGCTTTGTAGTGATTAAAAGACTTTTGAAACTAGTTTTCGTGGAGTGTTTTCTTGGAAAAGATTTTGAATCTGGAACTCTACATTTCCAGCTTGTTCATTATCCGGTCATACTCTCATCATCTCTCGCTTTTCCTCTATTCAAGCTCAACTTCCTTCCACCTGGTTCTTACCTGGTTACCTTTTAGCTAAAGCATCTCTCGGTTTCGCGACAGACATCAACTCTCAGGCTGATCAATCCGCCATCTTCATCACTATTTACCACCTCAGTTATTTCAATATATTTGGCTCCTCACAGGTAAGAGTTCATACTACTGTTTTATTAAGTATTTGCGTTTACTTTTCGCACTTTCTTTGTTCTCTTTACGCACGCGTTTACTCTAAGTTTATTCTAAGCAAAAAAATCTCAAAGAACGTTACTCGAATTATCTCTTTAGTGATCGGTCCATCATTTCGTCAATTTTCGTCATTTCAATACGAGCTTTTAGCTCCTAGTAGCGTGTAAGTGGTCAGCAAAATATAGGTATCTGCAACTTAAGGGCCTCTTTTACAAGAGAAAGCTTGAATAACACGTCAGAAAATAGCCAAACTATTAGGCCGACGTGAACGGAATTCGCAAGATACCATAAAGAGGAATAAAACCAAAATAAACTAGACAGCAATGATCGGACATTAATAGGTATGCGTGAAATGACTACATGGAAGGTCGGTAAATCAAGTTTAGTATTACCCATTTAGTCATAGGGTATCAAGAAACCTAACCTCCAGATTTTTGAATGCCGAGACCTTAGTTTTAGGTTCTTGTGACATGTAGCTGAAATTGAAATTCGGAGATCGGCAAAGCCCCTTCCAGTGCTCCTCGCTAACTGAAAGAGATCGGAGGAGAGTTCTTATCCGGTCTCAGCTTAAAATTTTAATAAATACTTAAAAGAGGTCGGAGGAGAGTTCTTATCCGACCTCAATTCAAAATTTTTAATAAATATTTAAAAGAGATCGGAGGAGAGTTCTTATCCGGTCTCAGCTTAAAATTTTAATAAATAGAGATTGGAGGAGAGTTCTTATCCGGTCTCAGCTTAAAATTTTAATAAATACTTAAAAGAGGTCTGAGGAGAGTTCTTATCCGATCACAAAGTAAAAACTCTAATAAATATTTAATAGGATCTAAGAGAGTCCTTATCCGATCCCCAACCAAAATTCTAATATCTAAAAGAAGATTGGAGGAGAGTTCTTATCCGATCTTCTAAATTAAACTTTAAATAAAACATTCCTTTTTAAGTAAAATTAACATGCAAAAGTAATTCACTAAGGTTGTCTCATTTACTTATGTATCTGGGTGATCCTGATCAGTGAAAAATCAAACATTCCTTTTACCAAAAGGACTAACATTCCCATCCGAGCCCTTCTAACTAATTTATAAAGGACGCAAAATTAAATCTACCTACCCTTATTAAGGGACGAGGTGGGGTGCCTAACACCTTCCCCACCCGTTTACGGACCCCGAACCTAGAATCTCTGTCTTGAAGTGGTTTCATTCTTTATTTATCTTCTCAAATGGTTTTCTTTAGTTCCCCTCAAAACTAAGGTGGCGACTCCTCACTCTTTCCCACTTCGGTGAGTGATCGTCCGGGCGACCGCAAAATCCCATTGCGACAGCTTGGCGACTCCACTGGGGATATATTGACCCAACCCCATTCTAGAGGTCCAAAAGTAGGCTTAATTTTTGTCCGATCAAATTATATTTAGAGGGGCTCACTCGGCGATGTCTCATATGCTAATTATTATTGCTACTAACTATTTTGTTTTGCCTGTTCTATCTCCTACAGTGCTCTTCATTTCAAAGAAAAAGGAAAAAGGAAAAAATGGAAAAATAAAATCCCCCTGAATTGGGAAGAGGTAAAAGTGTCCCTTCACACACTGAACACTTACACAATGTCCTCACACACTATGGTCCTAACCCGGGCTTTCTTACCCTTTTAGGAAAGTAGGAGGGGGTCATGTAGCGGTGCCCGTGGGTTTTACCCCGTTAGTATCCGTGAAGGCTTCTGCTCAAATTGAAACTCGTTCTATTTGCCGTGATATCCGTGGAATTTTCCCGACAATATCATGGGGGTAGGATGGGGCCCTACTGTTTACAGTAGGGGCAATTTGGGAACCTGTGGCTATTAGAAAAATTAGATCCTGAGCTAAACCATCACGATAGTTGAAAGCCGTAGTAAACTACCTTATAAGATAGAACTATCCCAAATAGGTAGCGCTTATCCGGTATCAGGAGTCTCCCTGTTGTAGGACAAAAAGGGACATGTTTACTCTTACCTTGCTCTGCTTTGATTTCCTTTCGTTTATTTTGTGAGGGTGATCTTGAATTCTACTGAAACATCTACACATTTTCCTACTTTGATAAATGTGTACGTGTCACCCTATCAACAGTATGATTCAAAATTGCCCTAATTTGTCTTACTAACGGATTTTCCCGCAGGCGTTACCAAACCTAGAGTCTGTAGAAGGATAGGCATCATCTTTATCATGGCATCCTCGAGTCAGTCGGCAGAAGAGGCTCAGCATGCTAAACTTTGGTCCAAGTCACCATCGGTCGGTACTTCGCAAAATGATGTTTCCGAGGCACACGTTAGCTCAATACCTTCACCGGATCCGATAAAGTAGAGGTCAAAATGAACAACCTTGAGGGTCCGCTAATAGATGGAGGTTGCTTCCGATCAGGTCAAAGTACGCTTTGAAGAAAAGTACGGAAGGATTGCCACCTTAATGCAAGTCAAGGTCCAAATCCCGTTAAGAGCCATGTTATCGGTTTGGAATCCTAAGTACGGAGTATTCTCTTTAATGACATTGACACGATCCCCACTATGGAAGAATATCGTGCATTGTCGGGATCCCATACTCATTGCGTAACCGGATCTACTTACACCTCGAGCATAGATGCACTGAAACGGTTGGCACATATGCCGGGTTCTCCCCGTAAGAAGTAAAGTCCAGAGAAATACCAAAGGAACACGCATGGATGGCATTGGACGACCTTGAGAAGCGGTTAGATCATCACCTCCAAGAGAAACAAAGTGGGATCAAGCTTCCGTAGCACTCGCCTTGGGAATCTATGGTCCGATCCTGCTCCCTGACCATTGGGGATCATCACTAGCAAGGCAAAGGAGGTATTTTGGATAGTAGAAAGGCAGGATCAATCCGATACCGCAATTCTTGCCGAAACCTTGTTAACCCTAACTTACCGCATAACAGGAAAGGGTCCATTAAGTGTTGCTCGCTATTATACCTCTGGACTATCACCACATGTGTCCTGTGGAGACAAAAGGATTGACTTGGTACCTTGACCAGCCTCCCATTGATAAGATGATCCGTTAGTGATCACTCAAGAATGAAAACAAAGTGATGGAACGGATTTTGAGTTTCAATAGCCATGATTACCGTTGGAGGAAGTCAGGACGCCAAGCCAACCCGCCTTGATTGGTACAGAGGTATACACGGTGTCCCCGATTGGAATAACCGTATACAAGTTACACTCCAAAGACCGTAATGAGGCGCTTTGGCTCAACACAGTCCATGATCAACATTAAAGAATACCACCAAGGTCACTTCTACCATGAGCTCAAGGAAGAAGAAGGGTTGAAAATGGCTCGCAAGTCCTGGGAAAACATCACTCTAATGGAGAGATCACCCAAAGGCCCAAGTGCCTCGCGACACCTCAAATGGAGAGCTGATAGGGACCAAGAACGCTCTACCGTAGAATTCAAGGACGACGACCCTCGCCAAGACGCCCTATTAGAGGAAGCTGATAATCGTCTGGTTGACTCGCTACGAAAGGCAAATACCGAGAACTCACAGCTGCAAGAACGAATGAAACAATTGGAGGACCAACAGTAAAACTTAAGAGAAGGGTAAGAAAGCTCAAGGAAGAGGCAAGGGCCGAAAGGATAGGGTTCGAAGAGCAAGAGGTACAGTGGGAAAAAGAAAGAAACTCTCTCCAAGCTGAGGTCAAAGAGATGAAAGGGCAGAATAGTAAGCTTCAGGAAAGGATGAAGTACCAAGAAGTACTCGTTGAAGAGTATAAACAGGAAAACAAGAAGAAGAAGCTTGAATTAAAAGAACAGGCACTCCTCATCAACGACATCTTGAAAGAGTGTGCTAAAGAAAGGATAGTGAAAGAGAAACAAGTCGCCTCTATCAAGGACTAAAAGAAAATGTGGACCATTGGAGAAGATGATAGCACAGGGAAAAAGGAACTATTACTCAATCCGAGTATGCTCAAAGTGTTCGATCTCGCCAAACAAGAGGAAAGGTTATATGAGTATCTCTAAAATGTCATCTCATTATAAAGAACCTCCCAGAACCTAGGCCGATGTAAAGAATATGCTGTACAAATTATTCAGTTAATGAAATGATTTTTGGACCATTGTCTAAGCAGATTTGTGAATGAATAATATGACTCCCGTAGGAACTCCCTCGCTAGGGTTATGTGAAAAATTGAAATGCGCTATATGGACAGGTATCATAAATGCGCATTCAATCCCGTCATTCACGGTCAGACTATCGAACGATGCCATGATAAAGCTGAGGCGATTATCCTTTTGCAGATTCCAACTCGCTCTCAAATGCCATCAGATCCTTCGCCCGCATCAGACTTTTAGTTTCTTTGCAAAACTCAAATTCATTTAAATTTTTTTTATCCTCACAGGAAATCAATATTGATTCAAACAAGGCAAGTCTGACCAAGCACACGATCCAACCCAAGCGAGTGTACTTAACAAGATCTCGAACGAGGAAGATAATGGAAAATCAGGAGCAAGTACAGAACCTACAGGGACAGGTCTCCGAGTTGAAGGATCAGCTTTCTGAAATTATGAGACTAATGAAGGAAATGTCTCAGAGCAAACCTGCTTCAGAACCTAGCCCACCATTACCTCCTCTGCCTCCTACAACAAATGATCCTCAAGAAGCTTCAACCTCTTTTACCTTTCGCCTCCCATTCCGACCGACAATCATCACAATCCGGTGATCATAAATAATGACCCACCTTTTTCCTATTACCCTACCGCCTCAAATGTCGAGCCTCACCATTCAATCCCGATCCTCCAGCTTTACTCCACCCTCGCCTCCGGTTGGAGGAGTGTATCATGCGGTGGAAGGAGAACATAGGGCGAGAGAAAACGAGAAACTATCTGCCCTAGAAGAAAGATTGAGAGCAATAGAAGGGTTGAACATGTATGGCTCAGTCGATGTGTCGTCACTGAGATTGGTGCCAGATGTGGTGGTACCACCCAAATTCAAGGTTCCTGATTTCGACAAATACAGCGGAAACTCGCACTTCGCATCCACCGCAACCTACATTGCCAAAATGTCTGCCTTAACAGAAGACGATAGACTCCTCATTCACTTCTTTCACGAGAGCCTCTCCGGAGCAGCTCTGAGATGGTGTATACAATTGGACAGGAGCAAGCTGCACTCCTGGAAAGATTTGGCCGATACCTTTCTTAAGCAGTACAAATTCAATTGTGATGCAGCACCCACAAGGAGGGACCTCCAGAACCTGGTACAGAGAGACCGGGAAGGTTTTAAGCAGTACGCCCAACGATGGAGGGAGAAGGTCGAAGTATATCCTCCGATGACCGATAATGAACTCTGCTCCCTATTCATCGAAACATTGAAGGCTCCCTACTTCAACCTGATGATCGGAAATACCTCCAACAGCTTCTCAGATATCATCCAAGCCGGTGAGAGAATTGAAGCTAATCTGAGAATAGGAAGAATACAGGAGTTGGCTGAGAACCCTGTGAAAAAGACTGCCAATTTTGGCAAGAAAAAGGAGAGTGATGTGCATTCCATCACTCGACAGAATAATTTTCCCCAATTCCCCCAAAATAACTACCGGCCATATCCTCCCTCTCATGGCCCAACTATCGCAAACATCCCACCCCCTTTCCCTAATTATTCACAACCACGCCCACAATATGCCCCACCTGCAAATTTCCAACCAAGACCACCTCCTCCTCCAGTTCAACCACGACCACCACAAAATAACCCAAGACCTCCAAGGAATCCTGATCCACCCCTTCCTCCTCTCGGTGAAATATACCGATACCTTGTCAGTATAAACCAAATCGCATCACCCCTTTAGACCCAATCCACCGCCATATCCTGTGGTATGATGCCACCGCCTGCTGTGAGTATCATGGAGGAGCACAAGGGCATTCAACTGACAACTGCGGGGCACTCAGAGGGAGAGTGCACGCTCTAATCCGGAACGGGTGGTTGAAGATCGAGGGAAATGGTTCCCTCCCCAATGTTACCTCAAACCCATTGCCCAACCATAATGCGGGTAATGGAGTAAATGTGATAGAGCCAGATGAAGAGAGGTTGGCACCAAGGGTAGATTGAGCTAATTCTCACTTTGAGGAAATTTTTACCATGGCCGAGGAGCAAGAATCAAGCAATCGGACAGCAGAGGACATCCTCGTACTCAATTTCGAGTAAAGTACCTGGTTATCTACACTTGATCATTTTGTCCATGGTGACAAGTGTAATATCAGAATGGACCTTTTCTTAAGGCATTAATATTAATGAATTGATAGCGCATTTTTAATCCAATACTCTCTTTCCTTTTTAATTCCATCCTTATAACATGTTCTATTCTTTATTCATTCAGGACCATTCATCAATTAACACCTAATAATCCAATAGACTCATAAATTCCTCTGGTTAATTTTGAAATCCCCATAACTGCCATTACTTCAAGTAATTCTGAGGAAGACCTTACAGAAGAAAGCAATGAAAAAGGTGAACCCTCCCTCGTGCCTTGTGAAGATGAAACGCGCACAATAAACTTAGGCTCGGAAGAAGTGAAAAGGGAACTTAAGATAGTGGAGAGTGAGGAATTGGGAGATATGATCGGTCTGCTTAAGGAATTTCTCGACGTATTTTCATGGAGCTATGATGATATGGTCGGTTTGGACCCCAGATAGTGACGCACAAGATTCCCTTAATTCCGTGAACGATCCCTGAAGCGTAAATCGAGGAGAATGAATCCCACACACCGCTCAAGGTTCGGATGAAGTCAAGAAACAAGATGACGCCGATTCTTGGAAGTAGTCAAATATCCCCAATGGGTGGCTAATGTCGTCCCAAGAATGAAGAAAGACGGAGAGTCGTGGTGTGTGTTGACTACAGGACCTTAATAAAGCAAGTTTGAAAGATGATTTCCTCTCCTCACATTGATGTGTTAGTTGACAATGCCGCAGGATTGGGTAGGTGTTCGTGTATTGATGGGGCATCGTGGTACAATCGATTCGATGGACAAGGAAGACAAGGATAAAATCGCTTTCATCACCCAATGGGGGTATTTTGCTATCGGGTCATGCCCTTCGGTTGAAGAATGCCGGCTACTTACCACAAGCAATGGTCACATTATTCCACGATATGATGCATAAAGAAGTGGAGGTATATGTGGATGATATGATCATTAAATCCAGGAGAAGAGAGCCACGCTCAGTGATGAGGAGGGTGCTCGAAAGGCTCAGAAATACAAGTTGAAGTCAACCTCGCTAAATGCATCTTCTGAGCTAGATCGGGAAAACCGTTGGGATTCATAGTGTTTAGAAAGGGATAGAAGTGGATCCGCACAAAGTTCGAGCTATTCAAGAAATGCCGTCCCCAAAAATGTAAAGGAGGTGCGCAGCTTTCTAGGAAAGTTGAACTACATTTCAAGATTTATTTCTAATCTCACCGCCAAAGCCGAGCCTATTTTCAGACTATCTAAGAACAATCCTACCCAATGGGATTCGGATTGTCAAAAGGCTTTCGAGACAATCAAACAGTATTTGTCAAACCCACCAGTATTGGTCCCGCCTGTGGCAGGCCGGCCTCTGATCATGTACATGGCAGTCCAACAGAGCTCTATGGGATGTGTTTTAGTACAGAATGATGATAACGTCAGAAAAGAGAGGGCCAATTACTACCTGAGCAAGAATTTCAATGATTGTGAGTAAAGGTACTCTTTCTTAGAAAAGACTTGTTGCGCGTTAGCCTCGACAAAGAAATCGCCTCAAGCACTACATGTTGAATCACAAGACATGGCTTATCTCCTGATGGATCCTATCGATACGTATTCGAAAGCCCATTCGTGCCGGGAAGGATAGCCAAGTGGCAGGTTATACTCTCCCAATATGATATAGTCTACATGACCCGGAAAGCGGTGAAAGGTAGCGTAATTGCTGACCTGCTAGCGGAAAACCCTATCCCAGATTATGAAGCTCTAGATTTTGAGTTCCCTGACGAGCATATTAATGAAGTAGATCACAAGAAGAGGGGTCATCGATGTGTGGGAAATGTATTTTGACGGAGCAACAATTTATCCGAATGGAATTGAGCCGCACTAGTATCCCTGCATGAAAGCACTTCCCAATAGCCGCTAAGTTGGGATTTGACTGTACCAACAATGTCGCAGAATATGAAGCTTGTGTAATGGGTCTACATGTCGCTATGGAGATGAAAATCGAAAGTTGGAGGTGTATGGAGACTCGGCTCGATAATTTATCGTGTCAAGGGAGAATGGCAAACCAAAGATCCCAAGCTAATCCCCTACCGTAAATACTTCATCGGAGATGATCGAGAATTCAAGAAATCTCTTTCACTCATCCGAGTAGAGACAAGAATCAATTTGTCGACGCCTTAGCTACTCTAGCCGTTATGGCTCAAATCGAAGAAGGGCGACGCTTCAGACGTTGAAGATTAAAGTAAGGGATGAGCCACCTATTGCTTCATGATTGAAGAAGAGCTCGATGGAAAGCCTTGGTATCACGACATCCCGGTTCATCAGAGAATCGGAGAATTCCTTCAGGCAAGCAAAAATGAAAAGAAGATGATTCGAGGTTAGCATTGGGGTACTTTCCTGGGGAAACCCTATACAAAAGAAGCTCCAACGGTGAATTATTGAGATGTGTGGATGCAAAGGAGGCAAAGAGAATCCTTTTGAAACTCATGAGGGAAATTGTGCAACTCACGCCAATGGACACATGATGGCCAAGCAAATCATGCGACGTGGGTACTTTTGGACCACAATGGAAAAGGATTGCATCGAGTATTTCCTAAGTGCCACAAGTGTCGATTTATGCAGATCCGATAAATGTGCCACCTCACAAGTCGCTCAATCTCGCCTCACCATGGCCTTTTGCAATGTGGGGCATGGATGTGAGTGGTCCCATCAATCCCAAAGCATCCAATGGGCATAGATTCATCCTTGTAGCCATCGTCTATTTCTCCAAGTGGGTCGAGGCGACATCATATGCTCACATCACGCAGTAACACGCTTTCAAATTCTTCGTAAACAATATCATATGCCGCATGGTCTCCCGAATGAAATTGTCACCGATAACGCCAAGAACCTGAACGGTCCAAGATTCGAAGTTGTGTGATCAATACGTAATCCGACATCTCAATTCCTCCCCATACCGCCCCAGATGAATGGAGCGGTGGAAGCCGCGAACAAAAATCTAAAGAGGATAATCCGAAAATGACGGTCACATATAGGGATTGGCATGACATGCTCCCTACGCTCTTCATGCATACCGACTTCCATAAGAACCTCAACTGGGCAACTCCATACTCACCGGTCTACGGATGGAAGCAAGATACTGTTGAGGTTGAAATTCCTTCCCTAAGGATTCTGAAGGAATCAGGGATTGGTGAGTCAGAATGGATCCAGTCAAGGTTGGATCAGTTAAACTTGCTGGATGAGAAAAGGTTAACAGCAGCATGTCACGGGCAATTATATCAGAGGAGAATGGCCAGAGCATTTGATAAAAACGTACGCCCACGGGAATTCCTACCCGGGGACTTAGTTCTAAAGAAAGTACTACCAAACCAAAACGATCCCCGGGGCAAATGGTCACCAACCTACGAGGGACCCTATGTGGTTAAAAAGGCGCGCATCGAGGAGCCTTGATTTTGACCCACATGGACGGTGAAGAATTCCCGCTACCTGTGAATGCCGACAATGTCAAGAGATAATATGCATAAAAAGGAGAAGGGATTAAAACCCGAAAGGGCGTCCTAAAAAAAAAAAAAAAAAAAAAAAAAACCTTCTTGGGGTGAAAACCAAAAAGGGCGTCCCAAGAACCAAACTGGAGGAATAAGGAAGGAGGCATGAAACCGCGGATAGAGAGGCAACCGTCACGGCATGGGACTTCAGAGAACTTGAAATAATGGCAGTTAAAAGACTTCAAAACCAACTAAAAGGAATATATGACATCTATCCTTGTACCTTTCCTTTTCCTTTGAAAGTCTATTTTTCCTAAAGCCATGATAAAGTTATACTCCATTCTTTCTGCTTTTGTTTTCCTGCTTACTCACTTTTTAATACTATCATTTCTCTTTGACTAATGCGCTATTGATTAGTTAAATTTCTGCAATAAGATTTGAATTTAAAAATTGATAACCTCACGTACTTTATTATGAGATTTGCAGGGAATAGCCGCCAAAAAAAAAAAAAAAAAAAAAAACTAGAGGTGAAAACCGAAGGGCGCTCGTCGAATGGACGAAAAGAAAGTGAAAACCCACAAGGGCGCTTCCAAGAATAAGGAGAAAATCAGAACTAAAAGGGACATCCGAAAGAACGGAGTCGTAGGTCAGGCCTTACAACTCCTCCTCCATTAATCGTCCGCCTTCATTATCTTGTTAAGTACACTTTGTCAGGGAATAACTTCATGTGCCAAAGTCAGACTTGTTTTGTGAGTTGATTTTAATTTCCTGCAATTCCACCATCAACCTCTGGTTCCTTGATCTAAGTTGATTTTAATTTCATGCAATTTTAATTTCCTGCAATTCCACCATCAACCTCTGGTTCCTTGATCTAAGTTGATTTTAATTTCATGCAATTTACATTTCCTGCTATCAACCTCTGGTTCCTTGATCTAAGTTGATTTTAATTTCATGCAATTTACATTTCCTGCTATCAACCTCTGGTTCCTTGATCTAAGTTGATTTTAATTTCATGCAATTTACATTTCATGCTATCAACCTCTGGTTCCTTGATCTAAGTTGATTTTAATTTCATGCAATTTACATTTCCTGCTATCGACCTCTGGTTCCTTGATCTAAGTTGATTTTAATTTCCTGTAATTCCACCATCAACCTCTGGTTCCTTGATCTAAGTTGATTTTAATTTCCTGCAATTCCACCATCAACCTCTGGTTCCTTGATCTAAGTTGATTTTAATTTCATGCAATTTACATTTCATGCTATCAACCTCTGGTTCCTTGATCTAAGTTGATTTTAATTTCATGCAATTTTAATTTCCTGCAATTACACCATCAACCTCTGGTTCCTTGATCTAAGTTGATTTTAATTTCCTGCAATTCCACCATCAACCTCTGGTTCCTTGATCTAAGTTGATTTTAATTTCATGCAATTTACATTTCATGCTATCAACCTCTGGTTCCTTGATCTAAGTTGATTTTAATTTCATGCAATTTACATTTCATGCTATCAACCTCTGGTTCCTTGATCTAAGTTGATTTTAATTTCATGCAATTTACATTTCATGCTATCAACCTCTGTTTCCTTGATCTAAGTTGATTTTAATTTCATGCAATTTACATTTCTGCTATCAACCTCTGGTTCCTTGATCTAAGTTGATTTTAATTTCATGCAATTTACATTTCCGCTATCAACCTCTGGTTCCTTGATCTAAGTTGATTTTAATTTCATGCAATTTACATTTCATGCTATCAACCTCTGGTTCCTTGATCTAAGTTGATTTTAATTTCATGCAATTTACATTTCATGCTATCAACCTCTGGTTCCTTGATCTAAGTTGATTTTAATTTCATGCAATTTTAATTCCTGTTATCAACCTCTGGTTCCTTGATCTAAGTTGATTTCATGCAATTTTAATTCCTGTTATCAACCTCTGGTTCCTTGATCTAAGTTGATTTCATGCAATTTTAATTTCGTTATCAACCTCTCGTTCCTTGATCTAAGTTGATTTTAATTTCATTCCCGTATCAACCTCTGGTTTCTAGATCCAAGTTGATTTTAATGTTCGAGGTCATTAACTTAGGTGTGCTTTAGTTCCCTAATTTCGAACACCTAATCGTCCAAAATATGAGTCTGAATCTTTACATAATTCCTATACGGAAATTTTTCTTTAATAGAAATTATGTAAAGAGGGGCAGCTGTCGACACCATATTTTGGCCGATCCCTAGAATCAATAAAAATTCTTCTTTGAACAGCTAATCTCGTTTTCGATCCCTCTTTAGGCGGTCACATTTCTGATCTCTCCTCACAAAAATTGAATTAATACTGAGTCCTCATATTCATTAAGCCTCACCGATCTCTCAAATCATTTACCGACCTCTCAAACCCGTTGTCGAATTTCCGGACCTGTCATGTATATTCCTGATAAATAAAATGAACTGGCACTAGATCTTTTCCTACCAGTTTTATTGCCGACCTCCTTTTCGGAAGATTAAGAGCTAAAGTTTGGGTTCGGTTTAACGAGGGTTCCGATCTTAAGTGTTCAAGTTAAATTTTCAATTTTAACCAAGTCCCGTTCAACATTTCTCCCCCACCGATCTCATGCTTATTGTGCTTTCCGATCTTTTATACTTAGATTAATGATGGCATTTAGTTCATGTTTCGCTATGTTCATACAATCAAATACTTAGGCAAATTCGAAGATTTTCCAATCACATCCATTCATTGAACAAAAGAGATATTCCATTTCATTTCATAATTTGTACAAGTTATTCTACTGGGATCACCCCACTGATTTACATTCTCGCTCACTCTCTCTCTTCCTCGCCCTCCTCCTCACTATCTTCACCATCGCCCCCGGGAGCCAGGTCATCCATCCAAGAAAAGTCCTCTTCAGGATAGCGCTTTTGAAGTTCGGCCAAGAGATCCTTATGAGCATTCACATAGGCTCCGGCTATTCCCGACACCATCTCTTCATCCTTTTCCTTGAGCTCTTTTTCTTTCTCCGAAAGCTCCTTATCCTTCGCGTTAAGCTCCTCTACAAGTTGAGCGACCTGAGCGGCTTCGTTGGCCTGAAGTGCCCGGATTTCCCTGAGAGCCCGTTCACTTTCAGCTAAGTCACGAGACCTTTCGGCCAGCTGGTCTTCATGGTACTTCGCCCGTCCCTCAACTTGAGATATATAATCCCGAGCGGATGAGAGTTGGGATCGGAGAGAAGTCAATTCCTGATTTTTCTTCCCAACCTCCTTACCCAGACGCTGAATCTTCTCCCGAATCATGGTCTGGTTCACCAGACACTCCACGTTTAGGCTCATGGTTCGAGTCAAGATATCATCGAGACCATTCTGAGATAGCCTATCCCGATCCTCTTGAAAGAAGATGGTAGATCCCAGGACTTTGGCAAAATCGGAGTTCTCCCTAACAGTCCGTTATTCTTCAAGCAATGGTCAAGATTCGAGCGCCACGAGAAGAGGTCCTCCCGTAAGATTGAGAAGGCTCCTTCCGTGCTTGGAATAATCGAGATAGGCGGGGCCGCTTCTTCCGATCTAGGAGGAGATCTCGATACCTCAATGGTCGGCGGACCAAGGTTGAGACGGTCTCTTTGCATCTCCCTGTGTTCGTGGATCGGTGTTTGAAGACGTTCAACGCTTCATCTCCTTTACTTTCCTAAGATCTCTTTGTCCTTCTTCCGCTTCCTAGAACCCTCACCACCCGCCATACCGCACAAAGAAAAGGTTAGTGAGATCTCTAAGGTCCCGAGAACCGAGATATAAAAATACCAATGCCGAGGTCGAGAGCTAAGTTCGCGATCTCACGGTGATCGCTGCATGGTCCAATGGTGCGCTTCAGCCACCGCATTTGGACAGAATATTTTAGAGTGGTGGCCTGACTTTTCACTCCATCACTATCAAGCTTTCCTCTTGACTCGTGGTAAAGTGCTTCTGGCTGGGGCCCTCGTACCACCAAACTACGAGGAAAGTCCTCAAAGCAAGACGGATCTTTACTCCTCGTAATGAAGAACCGGTTCTTCCAATTCTTAAGGGATGAGGGAAGATCGGAAAAGAGTCAGCAACGAGGCTTCGACTGAAAGAACCAGTGTTCGTCATCCTTTCGGCGAGTTAGTCTGTGCAGCTCGGCGAACACCTTAGCCGTAGGTCTGATTCCCTTAGCTCGGCATAGACCTCGGAAAGCTACCAAGATCCGCCACGAGTTGGGGTGGATTTGAACAATGGATGCTCGGTGAAATTTTAGGACCTCCTTATAGAAGTCGGCTAGAGGGAACCTCAGACCGGCCTTTAATCGTTTCCTCGTACACCATGACCATGTCATTCTCTTCAAAAGAGTGATCGACACGAAGATCGCCATGGCACTTGATCAGCTCATATGAATCAGGACAAATATTGTATTCTTGAACAAACGATTGCAGATCGGATTCCCGAAGAACCGACGGAAGCTCGTCTATAGGAAGGGTCTCTCTCCTTGAAGGTGGTGCAAGCCTTGATGGTATGACCCGACCCGACTGGAGCAGAGACCCTAGGGGTTTAGGTTGCACGCTGGGCCCGATCGCTTCTTCTTCATCGACGATGACCATGAGAACTGAATGGAAGGAGGGCTCGCCGCTTCTCGACCTTCTGCACCGCTCATTTTCAAAAGAAACAAAGAACTTAAACTAAAAGAGGATTAAAGCCCTTACCGAGTCCGACGGCGCTGAGAAACTGGAGAAAATGAGAGAACTTCAAGTTGTGAGCAGGGATTGAAAATGGAATGAGAGAACAACCGCCAACCCTCCCACCCCTATTTATACTAGTCCGAGCATTTAATGCTCGCGAGGTTCTAAGCAGCGCACCGATTGGTGGGACTCGACAGCTGTTCTGACACTTTTCTCAAGTATCTGAATGTTCAGAGATCGGTTGATTAAAGATCGGCATAATGAGCTAAATATTTTGAATAATGGATCGCTTAAGTGTCATTCGTAAAGAACCAGATCGGATAACCACATTAGGGATCGGAAAATAATCAATGCAAAAATAATAAGATGATAACCGACAAAATAAAGTCTTTATTTTCAAAAGATCGGATTACATCATTTGGGCGATCTCTAGGGATCGGATTACACTAACATTGGATCACATCATTTCTGTGATCTCTAGGGATCGGATTGCATTGAAAATAAAATACATCACTTGGGCGATCTCTAGGGATCGGACTACAATAAAGGTCTAACTACATCATTTGGGCAATCTCTAGAGATCTGATTACATTTCAGGATTACATCATTTGGGCGATCTCTAGAGACCGGTGGAACATCCTATCTAAAAGGCCTATGTCAAAGCCCGTCTTGTGGTCAATCAAAAGATGTGTTCGATCAGAGACCGACTATTGACATCGGACAGATGTACAGCTCGAGATGGGGTGATTATGACTCCCATGAAGATGAGAGACATCGCCACCGATGTTACCACTCAAACCGACCATTCGGAACACCCAATGTGGAGGAAAGACGCTTTAACACCTAATGCGGTGAGAAGCGAATGAACTCGCTTGAGCGACTCGAGATCGGTACAACCGAGGTCCGCAATACAGATCGGTCAAATCCGCTTCTCTCACCATCGTAAGTCAAGGTCATGCGATCACCGGATCATAAATTTTCATCGGTAAGTAAAGAAGTTCATCGGAAAAGATCAAAGCCACGCTTATAGCCGTAACTTCCACCGAGCAAATAGAACAGGAAAGTAAGAAAAGAAGAGAGGAAAGTCGATGAAGAAAATCTCTCCGCCGATGTGGGTATATATAGGGGAAATGGGCATTTAATGTCGAAGGAAAACGGCGACGCCGAGAATCGAGATGTAATTAATGCTTGGACCGAATCCAGATCGATCAAGGGATAAAAGAGATCGGAGATAGGAGATCGCATGAGAGATCGGAATAGGAGCTAGGGAGGGATCGGAAGACAAAAAGAATAAGACAAATTCCAATAACCGCCGCCGAATCGTGAGCCGAGGTAGTTAAAGCGTGCGACGAGATCTCCACCGCACGCCTAAGAATCGCCCGCACGCCGACAGTGCCGTGGTATGTCATGACAGTCCAGTACATCCCAATCTCCACCGTTGAACTCACTGGTAAGGAAGACACCCGAACCCTTGGCTCAAAAGAGAAGACGACAATACCAGCGTTTTCACTCTTAGCCCTCGATCGTTCCGACAAGAGGATTCAAGACCGCTGATTAAAAGAGGAAAAGGACAAATATTCGAGAAGCGATCTCACCATTCGCTTTGATTCTCTTTAATTCTCGAACATCCGATCATGTACTTCAAAATCTTGACCCTCCATCTCCTCAAAATAAATCTCGACCCTTCATGGGGAGCACCATTCCTATAAATACCTGCATGAAAAACTGCTCAAGGACGAAAAAAATATAGACAAGAGGTCGCTATTATCGTGGAGGAACTCAAACTTCATTCAGCTTTGTTACTCATTGCTTTGTAGTGATTAAAAAGACTTTTGAAACTAGTTTTCGTGGAGTGTTTTCTTGGAAAAGATTTTGAATCTGGAACTCTACATTTCCAGCTTGTTCATTATCCGTCATACTCTCATCATTTCTCGCTTTCTTTTCCTCTATTCAAGCTCAACTTCCTTCCACCGTTCTTACCGTTACCTTTTAGCTAAAGCATCTCTCGGTTTCGCGATGCACATCAACTCTCAGCCGATCAATCCGCCATCTTCATCACTATTTACCACCTCGCTTATTTCAATATATTTGGCTCCTCACAGTAAGAGTTCATACTACTGCTTTATTAAGTATTTGCGCTTACTTTTCGCACTTTCTTTGTTCTCTTTACGCACGCGTTTACTCTAAGTTTATTCTAAGCAAAAATCTCAAAGAACGTTACTCGAATTATCTCTTTAGTGATCGGTCCATCATTTCACAATTTTCGCTATTTCAATACGAGCTTTTAGCTCCTAGTAGCGTGTAAGTGGTCAGCAAAATATAGGTATCTGCAACTTAAGGGCCTCTTTTACAAGAGAAAGCTTGAATAACACGCCAGAAAATAGCCAAACTATTAGGCCGACGTGAACGGGAATTCGCAAGATACCATGAAGAGGAATAAAACCAAAATAAACTAGACAGTAATGATCGGACATTAATAGGTATGCGTGAAATGACTACATGGAAGGTCGGTAAATCAAGTTTAGTATTACCCATTTAGTCATAGGGTATCAAGAAACCTAACCTCCAGCATTTTTGAATGCCAGAGACCTTAGTTTTAGGTTCTTGTGACATGTAGCTGAAATTGAAATTCGGGAGATCGGCAAAGCCCCTTCCGTGCTCCTCGCTAATCCGAAAGAGATCGGAGGAGAGTTCTTATCCTGGTCTCAACTTAAAATTTTAATAAATACTTAAAAGAGGTCTGAGGAGAGTTCTTATCCGACCTCAATTCAAAATTTTTAATAAATATTTAAAAGAGATCTGAGGAGAGTTCTTATCCTGGTCTCACTTAAAATTTTAATAAATAGAGATTGGAGGAGAGTTCTTATCCGGTCTCAGCTTAAAATTTTAATAAATACTTAAAAGAGGTCGGAGGAGAGTTCTTATCCGATCCCAAATTAAAATCTCTAATAAATATTTAATAGGGATCGGAAGAGAGTCCTTATCCGATCCCCAACCAAAATTCTAATACCTAAAAGAAGATCGGAGGAGAGTTCTTATCCGATATTCTAAATTAAACTTTAAATAAAACATTCCTTTTTAAGTAAAATTAACATGCAAAAGTAATTCACTAAGGTTGTCTCATTTACTTATGTATCTGGGTGATCCTGATCAGTGAAAAATCAAACATTCCTTTTACCAAAAGGACTAACATTCCCATCCGAGCCCTTCTAACTAATTTATAAAGGACGCAAAATTAAATCTACCTACCCTTATTAAGGGACGAGGTGGGGTGCCTAACACCTTCCCCACCCGTTTACGGACCCCGAACCTAGAATCTCTGTCTTGAAGTGGTTTCATTCTTTATTTATCTTCTCAAATGGTTTTCTTTAGTTCCCCTCAAAACTAAGGTGGCGACTCCTCACCCTTTCCCACTTTGGTGAGTGATCGTCCGGGCGACCGCAAAATCCCATTGCGACATAGCACTAACCTTTTTTTTTTTAGCAGAATTTTCCCAAGCAATTCCTTCACTTTCTTGGCTTTTCTTGGTTGCCAAACACTTGTCCTTGATGTGGGTATAACTTTTTGTGAAGGAAGGATAAGGTTTTGAGGTGAGGAAGCTTAGGAAAATCAACCTTTAAAAGAAAAAAAATGGAGAGAAAGCTTCTTAATTTGGTATACGGGAATTGAAGAAGAAGAATTCAGTTTTTCCTTTCAATTTTCTGCCCATTTGACTCATTTTAATTGGTTTATGGACATGTGTCACAATGTGATTGAGTGAGAGTGCTTAGTGACATAAGCATGAGGTCAAAATTGTAATTTTAATTCATTTTTTTTTTCTTTTCTTTGCTACTCATTTTCAATTCAATTTTTAGCAATATTTATTCACATTTTAGATCATAATAATTATTTACTTAACTGGACAAGTCGGCCAAAAATCACCTCTGAAGGCGAAATGACCAAAATGCCCTCTGTTTGGCTTAACGAGTCAAAATTGTCTGTACCGATTGAAAAATTTTTCTAAGTATTTTCTTGGCATTCTAATGCCATGGGAACCTCAATGACCCTTCTCTGGAGTCCCAAAAATTATTTTATAATTTTTCCCCCGGGTCTAGGGCTCCTTATGAATCAAGAACTTCCTCCTGCTACCCATCGCTGGGGCACCGGCTCATTTTGCTTGGTTGTATTTTATTTCTAAAATTTTTACTAAGTTTTTCTTATTAATATTTGAGTTAATTAGGGTTCCTGACTTTAGTTTAAATATTTTTCCGGACGTTCTAGCTGTCCGGACCGACACCGGTCACCGGAACAGTAGAATGTACGGAGTGGTTACCGGGAGGGTGTTACAACTCTTCCCCTCTAATTTAAATTTCGTCCTCGAAATTTACCTGATGCAAACAGTTGAGGGAACTGTTGCCTCATCGTCTCTTCACTTTCCCAAGTTGCCTCCTCGGTGTTGTGGTGCCTCCAAAGCACTTTCACCAATGGAATTTGCTTGTTCCTCAACTCTTTTACTTCCCGAGCCAGATCCGTAGAGGTTCTTCTTCATATGTCAAATCCGTCAGATTTCAATTTCTTCTCCGAGATGACATGTGAAGGGTCCGAGCGGTACCTTTCCGAGCATGGACACGTGGAACACATTGTGGATCTTGTCCAGCTCTGGTGGTAAAGCTAGCCTATAGGCCACTGGACCCACACGTTCAATGACATCATATGGGCCAATGAACCTAGGGCTCAACTTACCTTTCCTTCCAAACCTCAACACTTTCTTCCATGGTGACACCTTGAGGAACACTTTGTCGCCAACCACATATTCTATTTCTTTTCTCTTCAGGTCGGCATAAGATTTCTGTCTGTCTGAGGCAACCTTCAAGTTAGCTTTGATTATCTTTACCTTCTCCTCAGTCTGTTTCACCAGGTCTGGCCCTACCAGTTTATCTTCACCCAATTCAGTCCAGCACACTGGAGTTCTACATTTTCTCCCATACAGTGCTTCATATGGGGCCATTTGGATGCTAGCTTGGTAGCTATTGTTGTATGCAAACTCTGCCAGTGGGAGGTATCTATCCCAACTTCCCTCAAACTCAATAACACAACTCCTCAACATATCCTCAAGGACTCACAAATTTTTTATGTCATTATTATCATTTCAGTTCAATATTTGTATCAATTTCATGGGTTTCAATTGTTTACCTGGATTACTCTTTCTGATTGCCCATCCATCTAAGGATGGAAAGCTGTGCTGAAATGGAGTTGTGTACCCAAGGATTCATGTAATCTCTTCCAAAATCTCGATGTAAACCTTGGGTCTCGATCAGATATGATGGAAAGTGGAATTCCATGTAGTCTAACTATCTCACTGATATACAATTCTGCTAACCTCTCCAGTGAGTAGTCAGTCCTAACTGGCAGAAAGTGTGCTGACTTGGTCAATCTATCAACTATCACCCATGCTGCATCGTGTTTCTTCTGGGTGAGGGGCAAACCACTTACAAAATCCATGGTGACGATCCCATTTCCATTCGGTATGCGATAGGTCAGAAAGTAACTCGATGGAACTTGATGTTCGCTTGACTTGCCGACATGTCAAGCATTTAGTCACATAGTCACCGATATTTCTCTTCATACCGTGCCACCAATACCGGAGTTTCGATCATGATACATCTTTGTACTTCCCGGTGCATAGCATATACACCGTGTGTGCCTCTTTTAGAATCGGTCTTCAATTCCCATTATCCGTACACATAGTCTTCCTTTGTAGCATGACACACATCTGCTTTCACCCCATAGTCAATCGCTTTTCCTCCGGGATCTTGCTCATAATAGCCATTAACTTTTCATCCGCTTTTGCTCATCTAAAATCTGCCAGAAGGTGTTTGGCCTCACTTGCAACTCACCAAAATAGCTCCATCTTGAACCAAGGATAGACGGGCATTCAAAGATCTCAGAGTCTGTCATGGATTTTCTGCTCAAAGCATCAAGAACTACATTTGCCTTCCTGTGATGGTAGTCAATTACATCATAATCTTCAGAACTCAACCCATCGCCTCTGTCTAAGGTTGAGCTCCTACTGGGTTGGCAAATATTTCAGGCTTTTGTGGTCCGTGTAACTGTAACACTTTTCACCATACAAGTAATGCCTCCATATCTTCAGTGCGAAGATAATTGCTGCAAGCTCTAAATCATGGGTAGGGTCGTTCTGCTCATGTGGCCTTAGTCACTGGAAGCATAGGCGATCAGTTTCCCCTCTTGCATCAACACACACCCTAACCCATTATGAGAGGCATCACTGTAGACCACAAAGTCCTTCCCTGACACTGGCTGTGTTAACACTGGTGCCTCTGTCAACATAGCCTTCAATTTCTCAAACTGTCCGACACTTGTCATTCCAAATAAATCTGACATTCTTGTGTAACAACTTGGTCATTGGAGCAGCTATTAGGGAAAATCCCTTCACAAATCTCCTGTAATACCCAGCTAACCCCAAGAAGCTTCTGACCTCAGTTGTATTCCTGGGAGGCTTCCATTCCATCACTGCTTCGATTTTCTTGGGATCCACCCTAATCCCATCAGCTGACACTATGTGTCCAAGGAATGCAATCTCATCCAACCAAAAGTCACACTTGGACAACTTAGCATACAGCTCCTTTTCTCTTAGGGTTTGTAGAACAATCCTCAAATGCTCATCATGTTCTTCCCTGGTCTTGGAATACACCAAAATGTCATCAATAAAGACCACTACGAACCGATCTAAGTGTGGGTGGAAGATACGGTTCATAAGGTCCATGAATGCCGCTGGTGCATTTGTTAAGCCAAAGGGCATCACCAGAAACTCATAATGCCCATACCGGGTCCTGAATGCAGTCTTGGGCACATACCGGGTCCTGAATGCAGTCTTGGGCACATCTACATCCTTTACCCTCAGCTGATGATACCCTGATCTGAGATCAATCTTAGAAAATACTCCTGCTCCCTTCAACTGATCAAACAGATCATCAATTCTAGGCAACGGATATTTGTTCTTCACAGTCACTTTATTCAACTGCCGGTAATCAATGCAAAGCCTCAAAGTCCCATCCTTCTTTTTCACAAACAAAGACCGAGCTCCCCATGGTGACACATCGCGTATGAACCCCTTATCTAGCAACTCTTGCAACTGAGTTTTCAACTCCCTCAATTCAGTGGGTGCCATCCTATAAGGAGCAATGGAAATGGGTGTTGTACCCGGCAGTGTCTCAATAGCAAATTCAACTTCCCTTTCTGGTGGCAAACCAGGTAATTCTTCAGGAAATACCTCTGGGAAGTCTCTCACTGTGGGTATGTCACTCAGGTTTGGCTTAGCCTGCCTAGTATCCACCACATGTGCTAGGTAGGCTTCACAGCCTTTTCTCATCATTCTTCTTGCAACAGTGGCTGAGATGACATTGGACAAGAAATCTGTCCTTTCCCCCACAACTTTGATCTCATTACCCTCTGAAGTTTTTAGAGAAATCCTCTTCAATTTGCAATCAACTATTGCCTGATGACGTGACAACCACCCATTCCCAAAATCACGTCAAACTCATGGAAGGGTAACTCAATCAGGTCTGCCAAGAATTCATACCCCTGAATCCTCAACGGGCAACCCTTGTATACTTTGTTCACTACCACACTGTGGCCCAATGGATTAGTGACCAGAATGTCTTGGTCACTTTCCCCTACTAGTATCCCCTTTTCTACGGGTAGATTGATGCAGATGTATGAATGAGTGGATCCTGGATCCACCAATGCATGCACAGGTGTAGTGTAGAGGAAGAACGTACCCCTGATGACATCCGGGGCATCTTGCTCCTCCTGAGCTCTCAAGGCATAATTTCTGGCAGGTGGTCTGTTATCTGGCCTCTCTGCCGCTCGATGTGCCTTTGAGATGGTCCCACAACCAGATTTACTGCACCTTCTACCCTTGGTGGTGCAGAGCAGTGTCTGCGCTTGTGTTGGAGCAAACAGAGTTGTTCTGCGTGGACGCCACCGATGCTCTGTTGACCCACACCTCAAGCAAGCACCGCCACTCTCCAACACTCCCTTATGCCATCTTTGACAGTGTGGACATGCAGAAGATGCCGGGGCTGGTCCCCTGAACCCCATCCCTGGAGAGCTGCCCACTGATGGTGTGGACTGACCTCTCCTAGGGGTAAATCGTGGCTGGGCCCCGAGATCGACTCGCCCCGTGGTCGGGCTGAACTTTGTGCAGAGGACCCTTGAACTTCTTCCCCGATGCAGAGCCGAACTCGATCGACCCGGTCTCCTCTTCTCGCTCTCTCTTCTAGTCCACTCACTAATTCTCACTTTTTCAACCTTTATGGCAGCTTCCACTAACTTGGTAAATTCTCAGTGATTCCCAAGGCGGTGAGTCGGATCTTGATGTTGTCATTTAGTCCCTCTTCAAATCTCTTGCATCTTTCACTTCATTAGGACTATCTCCCTTCCATAACGGCTTAATCGAACAAACTCCTTCTCATACTCAGCCACCGACAATTGTCTCGCCAAAGTTAATAAATTCTCTTCTTCTCTCTTCCGGATATACAAGCACCCACATACTTCTTCTTAAATTACGAAAGAAAGAAGTCCCAAGTGACAGCCTTCTATCGCACTTCACCGACACGTTGTCCCACCATTCATAGGCATCATCTTGCAACAAAGAGATGGCGGCTTCCGTGTTTTGCTCGAGTACAGTGGAGCTGTTTTAGTACTCGCCCATTCTGCTCAACCAGCTTCTACCGCAATGAGTCATCTTCTCTCTTGCCATAGAAGTCCACACCCAAACTTCCTTAACCTTCCAGTGTGATTTACTGTGGAGCCGGTGGTGGTGGCGGTGGTGCCGGCATTACCCCACCATCTGCCTAAAGAAGTCGGCCATTTGTTGGAACATGGCTGTGGAGGCCGAAAGGTGCTCGCTTGAGCCGGGCGGAGCGATTCTCTCATGCCCCGCCTCACCGCCGCAGTGGAGCATGACTCTCCACTTCCTCCTCGACCGCCTCTGCGATGAAGGGCCCATATCCTATTTAACAAAGACAAACAGATCTGCGTTAGTGTCACCTCGACTCTTACAAATGCAATGCATGGTATGGACTCAATCTAGGCCCAGAAACGCCTAAACCGTGCTCTGATACCACTAAATGTGACACCCCTTACCCGTGTATAGTATACCCGAGTAAGTAATGCCACACGGTGTATCGGCACACTCTAATATTCCTCAATTAATTTATACAATGCTTTTGCATATAATTTAATGAAATACAATTTATTTAAGCCATTTATCAAAAGTATTGTTCATTTAAGGTTCCGAAAATATTTCAGAAAATCCGTGAGTACCGCTAAAAATGGAGAAAACTGCTCTTCTAACTCGTTAAAAACACTTCCAATAAACAAATTCATTCATTCTCAACTTCAATATCGTCACAAAACTCAATATCAAGATTTCAACAATTTTTCAGTTTCAGGTTTCAACAACCTTTTCATTTCTCATATACAAGCAATAAATACATGCTCAAATCTTGCATTCATAGTCATAACTTTCATTATTTACATAAACATCAAAATATATTACATGAGTTCAAATACATATGAGAAAATACAAATCGCTACAAAATATCAAAATGACAAAATGACACCTAGTGCCCTACCGATGCAATCGCAGTAGTGAGGTGACACGGACATCGAGCGTAATCGCCGATAGACTCACCCGTACCGTGGTCTACTGGGCTCACGATCGGGATCTCCAGTACCTACGGCGTGGCAAAGCAATGCGCTAAGCAATAATGCTTAGTGGTGCAATAATATAATAGAAGAAAATAGCAAGAAAATAAATGTGTATACAATGTGTATGCTTTCTTTGTTTGATCTTGGTATATTCATTAATTCGTTAACTTTGTTCACTTTTATTCATTTGGTTGCCCTAAGTAACCTACACTAGACGACTGGACTGGATAACGGGTAAACTGGCACTGGGTACCTAGTACTGGCCGTCACACCATCGGTCACATATGCCTCCCGGCAAATGTAACGCCTAACAAGTCAGAATAATATCGTGCACAAGGCCAAGTCTCAATGCAAAGTCGAATGGCTAAAAGCCATGAAATCACAGAATGGCATTTTTGCCATGTGCAGTACTGCTAACTGAACCCTATTGGCATGCCAAACTATCCAAACCAATCTTGTTAGGTATACTAGGGCATTTGAAACTCTTAAATTCGTCAATTTGTGAATTTCAACTTTTTTGGTGTTACTATTCATCATTGGTCAACAAAAATGTTGAATTTTGGAATAAAAATGTGTACATTGCCTTTGGCACTCCCAACATACCACATTTGGTGTTTAAAACTTGTTGGTATTAAGTGTTAATGCAATTTCAAAGTGTAACCCACACTAGCAGAAAATTTCAGTTTTGATGCCCTAAATTCACTGTTCCATTGGACACTGTTACTGTTGGAATTTGAAGAAATGTAAAACATGAAAGTTGTTCCTTATTTTGTCTAGTTGAATTTCATTGTTTGAATCACTCCATTTGGAGTTTTGTAGCTCAGATATGGCTCAAAACCTGCTACCCGGATATGCAGTCTGCAGAATTTTACCATATCTACAGTGCATGAACAGTGACTTGAGTCACTTGGTTGAATGGGTTCTGGCCATAATTTGGGGTAGGTTCCTTCATGAAAGTTGTTTGTCTATGTCTTAACTTGTTGCTGTAAAAATTTCAGACCAATTGACCAAATCTACAGTGACTTATGGCCAAATGAACAGTTACTGTTCATTTGGCAAATTCTGCAGAATTCAGTGCAGAGTATCCGGATTGGAGCTGGGTTTTGACCCTTTGCTTTGGTCTTTTGGGCATGGTTTCTTCAGCAAAATGTGCCATTATAAGCCTAGTTTCATGTCCAATTGGCCAAACTTCAATTGGACTAGCACAGCCCAAGTTATGGCAGTGCAAAGGGACTGAAATTTCAGTCCCTATGCTGCTGTCCATAGGGCAGTTTATACTTTCACTTTACCATCCCATTTTTCAGTTCTAATTAGGGTCAACATACCTAAAATGGTCACTAATTGACCATTAAAAAGTCCTCTAACCATTTCAAAAGCTAAGTCACAATTTCACCTTTCCAAACCCTAATGTCCAAACCAATTACTCATACAAACTCAAAAAATTCAACTCCATTAAACTCCAATTCATATATATGCATTAATTGACATTAATATACCAACTTAATTGAAATTAAACCATCAAAACCCTAACCCTAACTTGGCTGCCACCATTCATACATACTCCTACATAAGTGTTTTATTCAATTTCTTAACAATTTCTTATTCACTTGAACTTCCTAACATGGAATAAAAAGAAAAATGTAAGAGTTAGCACTAACCTTTTTTTTTTTAGCAGAATTTTCCCAAGCAATTCCTTTACTTTCTTGGCTTTTCTTGGTTGCCAAACACTTGTCCTTGATGTGGGTATAACTTTTTGTGAAGGAAGGATAAGGTTTTGAGGTGAGGAAGCTTAGGAAAATCAACCTTTAAAAGAAAAAAAATGGAGAGAAAGCTTCTTGATTTGGTATACGGGAATTGAAGAAGAAGAATTTAGTTTTTCCTTTCAATTTTCTGCCCATTTGACTCATTTTAATTGGTTTATGGACATGTGTCACAATGTGATTGAGTGAGAGTGCTTAGTGACATAAGCATGAGGTCAAAATTGTAATTTTAATTCATTTTTTTTTCTTTTCTTTGCTACTCATTTTCAATTCAATTTTTAGCAATATTTATTCACATTTTAGATCATAATAATTATTTACTTAACTGGACAAGTCGGCCAAAAATCACCTCTGAAGGCGAAATGACCAAAATGCCCTCCGTTTGGCTTAACGAGTCAAAATTGTCTGTACCGATTGAAAAATTTTTCTAAGTATTTTCTTGGCATTCTAATGCCATGGGAACCTCAATGACCCTTCTCTGGAGTCCCAAAAATTATTTTATAATTTTTCCCCCGGGTCTAGGGCTCCTCGTTATAGAACCGCAACTTCCTCCTGCTACCCATCGCTTGGGCACCTACTGCTTTTGCTTGGTTGTATTTTATTTCTAAAATTTTTACTAAGTTTTTCTTATTAATATTTGAGTTAATTAGGTTCCCGACTTTAGTTTAAATATTTTTCCGGACGTTTCTAGCTGTCCGGATCGACACCGTCACCGAATAGAGAATGTACGGAGTGGTTACCGGGAGGGTGTTACAACTCTTCCCCTCTAATTTAAATTTCGTCCTCGAAATTTACCTGATGCAAACAGTTGAGGGAACTGTTGCCTCATCGTCTCTTCACTTTCCCAAGTTGCCTCCTCGGTGTTGTGGTGCCTCCAAAGCACTTTCACCAATGGAATTTGCTTGTTCCTCAACTCTTTTACTTCCCGAGCCAGGATCCGTAGAGGTTCTTCTTCATATGTCAAATCCGGCTGTATTTCAATTTCTTCTCTGGAGATGACATGTGAAGGGTCTGAGCGGTACCTTCTGAGCATGGACACGTGGAACACATTGTGGATCTTGTCCAGCTCTGGTGGTAAAGCTAGCCTATAGGCCACTGGACCCACACGTTCAATGACATCATATGGGCCAATGAACCTAGGGCTCAACTTACCTTTCCTTCCAAACCTCAACACTTTCTTCCATGGTGACACCTTGAGGAACACTTTGTCGCCAACCACATATTCTATTTCTTTTCTCTTCAGGTCGGCATAAGATTTCTGTCTGTCTGAGGCAACCTTCAAGTTAGCTTTGATTATCTTTACCTTCTCCTCAGTCTGTTTCACCAGGTCTGGCCCTACCAGTTTATCTTCACCCAATTCAGTCCAGCACACTGGAGTTCTACATTTTCTCCCATACAGTGCTTCATATGGGGCCATTTGGATGCTAGCTTGGTAGCTATTGTTGTATGCAAACTCTGCCAGTGGGAGGTATCTATCCCAACTTCCCTCAAACTCAATAACACAACTCCTCAGCATATCCTCAAGGACCTGTCAAATTTTTTATGTCATTATTATCATTTCAGTTCAATATTTGTATCAATTTCATGGGTTTCAATTGTTTACCTGGATTACTCTTTCTGATTGCCCATCCGTCTAAGGATGGAAAGCTGTGCTGAAATGGAGTTGTGTACCCAAGGATTCATGTAATCTCTTCCAAAATCTTGATGTAAACCTTGGGTCTCGATCAGATATGATGGAAAGTGGAATTCCATGTAGTCTAACTATCTCACTGATATATAATTCTGCTAACCTCTCCAGTGAGTAGTCACCCTAATCGCGTAAAGTGTCTTGACTTGGTCAATCTATCAACTATCACCCATGCTGCATCGTGTTTCTTCTGGGTGAGGGGCAAACCACTTACAAAATCCATGGTGACCCGATCCCATTTCCATTCAGGTATGCGTATAGGCTGTAGCAATCCTGATGGAACTTGATGTTCTGCCTTGACTTGCTGACATGTCAAGCATTTAGTCACATAGTCACCGATATTTCTCTTCATACCGTGCCACCAATACGGAGTTTCGGATCATGATACATCTTTGTACTTCACAGGTGCATAGCATATACACCGTGTGTGCCTCTTTTAGAATCTTGGTCTTCAATTCCCCATTATCCGTACACACAGTCTTCCTTTGTAGTCTGAGACACACATCTGCTTTCACCCCATAGTCATGCTTTTCCCTCAGGATCTTGCTCATAATAGCCTATAACTTTTCATCTGCCTTTTGCTCATCTAAAATCTGCTTTATCAGGTTTGGCCTCACTTGCAACTCAGCCAAAATAGCTCCATCTCGAACCAAGGATAGATGGGCATTCAAAGATCTCGGAGTGTCATGGATTTTTCGCTCAAAGCATCAAGAACTACATTTGCCTTCCCGTGATGGTAGTCAATTACAGTCATAATCCTTCAGAACTCAACCCATCGCCTCTGTTAAGGTTGAGCTCCTTCAGGTTGGCAAATATTTGAGCTTTTGTGGTCGTGTAAATGTAACACTTTTCACCATACAAGTAATGCCTCCATATCTTGATCACGAAGATAATTGCCGCAAGCTCTAAATCATGGGTAGGGTAGTTACGCTCATGTGGCCTTAGCACTGGAAGCATAGGCGATCACTTTCCCCTCTTGCATCAACACACACCCCAACCCATTATGAGAGGCATCACTGTAGACCACAAAGTCCTTCCACGACCTTTGGTGTGTGCTGCGGTGCCTCTGTCAACATAGCCTTCAATTTCTCAAAGCTGTGCGACACTTGTCATTCGGTCAAATCGACATTCTTGTGTAACAACTTGGTCATTGGAGCGGCTATTAGGAAAATCCCTTCACAAATCTCTGTAATACCCAGCTAACCCCAAGAAGCTTCTGACCTCAGTTGTATTCCTGGGAGGCTTCCATTCCATCACTGCTTCGATTTTCTTGGGATCCACCCTAATCCCATCAACTGACACTATGTGTCCAAGGAATGCAATCTCATCCAACCAAAAGTCACACTTGGACAACTTAGCATCTGACTCCTTTTCTCTTAGGGTTTGTAGAACAATCCTCAAATGCTCATCATGTTCTTCCCTGGTCTTGGAATACACCAAAATGTCATCAATAAAGACCACTACGAACCGATCTAAGTGTGGGTGGAAGATACGGTTCATAAGGTCCATGAATGCCGCTGGTGCATTTGTTAAGCCAAAGGGCATCACCAGAAACTCATAATGCCCATACCGGGTCCTGAATGCAGTCTTGGGCACATCTACATCCTTTACCCTCGGTGATGATACCTCGATGAGATCAATCTTAGAAAATACTCCTGCTCCCTTCAACTGATCAAACAGATCATCAATTCTAGGCAACGGATATTTGTTCTTCACAGTCACTTTATTCAACTGCCGGTAATCAATGCAAAGCCTCAAAGTCCCATCCTTCTTTTTCACAAACAGCACTGGAGCTCCCCATGGTGACACACTGGGGCGTATGAACCCCTTATCTAGCAACTCTTGCAACCGAAGTTTTCAACTCCTCAATTCGATGGGTGCCATCCTATAAGGAGCAATGGAAATGGGTGTTGTGCAGCGTTGTCTCAATAGCAAATTCAACTTCCCTTTACGGTGGCAAACTGTAATTCTTCAGAAATACCTGCAGGAAGTCTCTCACTGTGGGTATGTCACTCGAGTTTGGCTTAGCTTGCCTAGTATCCACCACATATTCTAGGTATGCTTCACAACCTTTTTTCATCATTCTTCTTGCAACTGTGGCTGAGATGACATTGGACAAGAAATCTGTCCTTTCCCCCACAACTTTGATCTCATTACCCTCTGAAGTTTTTAGAAATCCTCTTCAATTTGCAATCAACTATTGCACGATGACGTGACAACCGGTCCATTCCCAAAATCACGTCAAACTCATGGAAGGGTAACTCAATCAGTGCCAAGAATTCATACCCACTGAATCCTCAACGGCAACCCTTGTATACTTTGTTCACTACCACCTGTGGCCCAATGGATTAGTGACGAATGTCTTGGTCACTTTCCCTACTAGTATCCCCTTTTCTACGGGTAGATTGATGCGGATGTATGAATGAGTGGATCCTGGATCCACCAATGCATGCACAGTGTAGTGTAGAGGAAGAACGCACTCGATGACATCCGGGGCATCTTGCTCCTCCGAGCTCTCAAGGCATAATTTACGGCGGTGGTGCATTATCCGCCTCTCTGGCTCGGATGCAGCCTTTGAGATGGTCCCACAACCAGTTTACGGACCTTCTACCCCTTGGTGGTGCGGGAGCAGTGCATGCGCTTGTGTTGGAGCGGTATGGTTGTTCTGCGTGGACAGTTTCTCAGCTGATGCTCTGTTGACCCACACCTCAAGCAAGCACCAGTCACTCTCCAACACTCCCCCTTATGCCATCTTTGTGGTGTGGACATGCGAGAAGATCTGGCCTGGTCCCTGAACCCCATCCACGGAGAGCGCCTTGATGGTGTGGGTGACCTCTCTAGGGGTAAAGCGTGGCACAGGCCCTCGAGATCGACTCGGCCCCGTGGTGGGCTGAACTTTGTGCAGAGGACCCTTGAACTTCTTCCACGATGCAGAGCTGAACTCAATGACCGGTCTCCTCTTCTGCTGTCTCTCTCTTCTAGTCCACTCACTAATTCTCACTTTTTCAACCTTTATGGCAGCTTCCACTAACTTGGTAAATTCTGTGATTCCCAAGGCAGTGAGCTGGATCTTGATGTTGTCATTTAGTCCCTCTTCAAATCTCTTGCATCTTTCAGCTTCATTAGGGACTATCTCCCTTCCATAACGGCTTAATCGAACAAACTCCTTCTCATACTCAGCCACTGACAATTGTCTCTGCCTCAGGTTAATAAATTCTCTTCTTCTCTCTTCCAGATATACAGTACCCACATACTTCTTCTTAAATTCTGAAAGAAAGAAGTCCCAAGTGACAGCTTCTATCTGCACTTCACTGGACACAGTGTCCCACCATTCATAGGCATCATCTTGCAACAAAGAGATGGCAGCTTCCAGGTTTTGCTCTGGAGTACAGTGGAGCTGTTTTAGTACTCTGCCCGTTCTGTTCAACCAGTTCTCGGCTGCAACAGAGTCATCTTCTCTCTTGCCATAGAAGTCCACAGCTCCAAACTTCCTTAACCTTTCCAGGTGTGATTTCTGCTGTGGAGCTGGTGGTGGTGGCGGTGGTGCTGGCATTACCCCAGCCATCTGTCTAAAGAAGTCGGCCATTTGTTGGAACATGGCCTGTGGAGGCCGAGCTGCTCGCTTGAGCTGGCGGAGCAGATTCTCTCATGCCCCCAGTCTCAGCTGCTGCAGGTGGAGCATGACTCTCCACTTCCTCCTCGACTGCCCTCTGCGATGAAGGGTCCATATCCTATTTAACAAAGACAAACAGATCTGCGTTAGTGTCACCTCGACTCTTACAAATGCAATGCATGGTATGGACTCAATCTAGGCCCGAAGCGCCTAACCGTGCTCGATACCAATAAATGTGACACCCCTTACCCGTGTACAGTATACCCGAGTAAGTAATGCCACACGGTGTATCGGCACACTCTAATATTCCTCAATTAATTTATATAATGCTTTTGCATATAATTTAATGAAATACAATTTATTTAAGCCATTTATCAAAAGTATTGTTCATTTAAGGTTCTGAAAATTTTTCAGAAAATCCGGTGAGTCTGGCTAAAAATGGAAAACCGTTCTTGAACTGTTAAAAACACTTCCAATGAACAAATTCATTCATTCTCAACTTCAATATCATCACAAAACTCAATATCAAGATTTCAACAATTTTTCAGTTTCAGGTTTCAACAACCTTTTCATTTCTCATATACAAGCAATAAATACATGCTCAAATCTTGCATTCATAGTCATAACTTTCATTATTTACATAAACATCAAAATATATTACATGAGTTCAAATACATATGAGAAAATACAAATCTGCTACAAAATATCAAAATGACAAAATGACACCTAGTGCCCTACCGATGCACTGCAGGTAGTGAGGTGACACGGACAGCGAAGCGTCGGATAGACTCACCCGATGCGTGGTCTCAGGGCTCACGATCGGGATCTCGGTACCTACGCGTGGCAAAAGCAGCGCTAAGCAATAATGCTTAGTGGTGCAATAATATAATAGAAGAAAATAGCAAGAAAATAAATGTGTATACAATGTGTATGCTTTCTTTGTTTGATCTTGGTATATTCATTAATTCGTTAACTTTGTTCACTTTTATTCATTTGGTTGCCCTAAGTAACCTACACTAGACGACTGGACTGGATAACGGGTAAACTGGCACTGGGTACCTAGTACCTCAGGCAGTCTCAACATCGGTCACATATGCGTCTCCGGTGTGCAGAGCGACTAACAAGCAGTAAATAATATCAGGCACAAGGCCAAGTCTCAATGCAAAGTCAGAATGGCTAAAAGCCATGAAATCACAGAATGGCATTTTTGCCATGTGCAGTACTACTAACTGAACCCTATTGGCATGCCAAACTATCCAAACCAATCTTGTTAGGTATACTAGGGCATTTGAAACTCTTAAATTCGTCAATTTGTGAATTTCAACTTTTTTGGTGTTACTATTCATCATTGGTCAACAAAAATGTTGACTTTTGGAATAAAAATGTGTACATTGCCTTTGGCACTCCCAACATACCACATTTGGTGTTTAAAACTTGTTGGTATTAAGTGTTAATGCAATTTCAAAGTGTAACCCACACTAGCAGAAAATTTCAGTTTTGATGCCCTAAATTCACTGTTCCATTGGACACTGTTACTGTTGGAATTTGAAGAAATGTAAAACATGAAAGTTGTTCCTTATTTTGTCTAGTTGAATTTCCTTTTTTGAATCACTCCATTTGGAGTTTTGTAGCTCCAGATATGGCTCAAAAACCCAAGCTGCCCGGATATGCAGTCTGCAGAATTTTACCATATCTACAGTGCATGAACAGTGACTTGAGTCACTTGGTTGAATGGGTTCTGGCCATAATTTGGGATAGGTTCCTTCATGAAAGTTGTTTGTCTATGTCTTAACTTGTTGCTGTAAAAATTTCAGACCAATTGACCAAATCTACAGTGACTTATGGCCAAATGAACAGTTACTGTTCATTTGGCAAATTCTGCAGAATTCAGTGCAGAGTATCCGGATTGGAGCTGGGTTTTGACCCTTTTGCTTTGGTCTTTTGGGCATGGTTTCTTCAGCAAAAATGTGCCATTATAAGCCTAGTTTCATGTCCAATTGGCCAAACTTCAATTGGACTAGCACAGCCCAAGTTATGGCAGTGCAAAGGGACTGAAATTTCAGTCCCTATGCTGCTGTCCATAGGGCAGTTTATACTTTCATTTTACCATCCCATTTTTCAGTTCTAATTAGGGTCAACATACCTAAAATGGTCACTAATTGACCATTAAAAAGTCCTCTAACCATTTCAAAAGCTAAGTCACAATTTCACCTTTCCAAACCCTAATGTCCAAACCAATTACTCATACAAACTCAAAAAATTCAACTCCATTAAACTCCAATTCATATATATGCATTAATTGACATTAAATATACCAACTTAATTGCAATTAAACCATCAAAACCCTAACCCTAACTTGGCTGCCACCATTCATACATACTCCTACATAAGTGTTTTATTCAATTTCTTAACAATTTCTTATTCACTTGAACTTCCTAACATGGAATAAAAAGAAAAATGTAAGAGTTAGCACTAACCTTTTTTTTTTTAGCAGAATTTTCCCAAGCAATTCCTTCACTTTCTTGGCTTTTCTTGGTTGCCAAACACTTGTCCTTGATGTGGGTATAACTTTTTGTGAAGGAAGGATAAGGTTTTGAGGTGAGGAAGCTTAGGAAAATCAACCTTTAAAAGAAAAAAAATGGAGAGAAAGCTTCTTGATTTGGTATACGGGAATTGAAGAAGAAGAATTCAGTTTTTCCTTTCAATTTTCTGCCCATTTGACTCATTTTAATTGGTTTATGGACATGTGTCACAATGTGATTGAGTGAGAGTGCTTAGTGACATAAGCATGAGGTCAAAATTGTAATTTTAATTCATTTTTTTTTCTTTTCTTTGCTACTCATTTTCAATTCAATTTTTAGCAATATTTATTCACATTTTAGATCATAATAATTATTTACTTAACTGGACAAGTCGGCCAAAAATCACCTCTGAAGGCGAAATGACCAAAATGCCCTCCGTTTGGCTTAACGAGTCAAAATTGTCTGTACCGATTGAAAAATTTTTCTAAGTATTTTCTTGGCATTCTAATGCCATGGGAACCTCAATGACCCTTCTCTGGAGTCCCAAAAATTATTTTATAATTTTCCCCCGGGTCTAGGGCTCCTCGTTGCGAGAACCGCAACTTCCCTCCGGTTACCCATCGCTTGGGCACCGGCTCGTTTTGCTTGGTTGTATTTTATTTCTAAAATTTTTACTAAGTTTTTCTTATTAATATTTGAGTTAATTAGGGTTCCTGACTTTAGTTTAAATATTTTTCCGGACGTTCTAGCTGTCCGGACTGACACCGGTCACCGGAACAGTAGAATGTACGGAGTGGTTACCGGGAGGGTGTTACATTTATTGCCGATCTCCCTTTCGAAAGTTTAAGAGCTAAAGTTTTGGTTCGGTTTAATGAGGATTCCGATCTTAAGTGTTCGAGTTAAATTTTCAATTTTAATCAAGTCCCATTCAGCATTTCTTCCCCACCGATCTCATGCTTATTGTGCTTTCCGATCTCTTATACTTAGATAAATAATTGCATTTAGTTCTTGTTTCGCTATGCTCATACAATCAAATACTTAGGCAATTCTGAGATTTTCCAATCACATCCATTCATTGAACAAAAGAGACATTCCATTTCATTTCATTTTTTTTGTACAAGTTATTCAGCTGGAGGATCACCTCCAGCCTGATTTACATTTTGCTCACTCTCTCTCTCACCCTCGGCTTCCTCCTCACTGTCCTCATCGTCGCCCCGGGGCAGTCGGCCATCCAAGAGAAGTCCTCCTCTGGGTAGCAGCAGGTTCGACCAAGAGGTCCTTGTGAGCATTCACATAGGCTCAGGCTATTCCGTCACCATCTCTTCATCTTTCTCCTTAAGCTCCTCGTCTTTCTCCTTAAGCTCCTCGATGAGTTGAGCGACTGGCGGCTTCGTTGGCACATGGCGCTGGACTTCTCAGGAACCCGATTCCTTTCGGCGGGACATGAGGCTGTTGGCCGGCTTGTCTTCATAAAACCGCGCCCCTCAACTTGAGATATATAATCTGAGCGGATGAGAGTTGGGATCGGAGGAAGCCACTTCTGATTTTTCTTCCGATCTCCTTACCCGGATCTTTGAACCTTTTCCCAAACCATGGTCTGATTCACCAGGCACTCCACGTTCAGGCTCATGGATTGAGTCAAGATATCATCAAGGCTGTTTGGGGATAGCCTGTCCCGATCCTCCCGAAGGAAGATGGAAGACCCCAAGACTTTGGCAAAATCGGGGTTCTCGACGATGCAGTTATTCTTGAGGAATCGATCGATGCACAGCGCCACGAGAAGAGGCCCTCGCAGAAGGTGAGAAGGACCCCTTTACGTGCTTGGAACAATTGGAAGAGGTGGAGGCTGCTCTTCGATCTAGGAGGAGATCGGACGACTTCTGCGGTCGGCGGACGAGGGTTGGCGAGTCCCTTTGTACTTCCCGGGTTCATGACGGTGTTGAAGCATTTCGACGCTTCATCTCTTTTATTTTCAGGAGATCTCTTTGTCCTTCTTCCGCTTCCTAGAACCCTCACCACCCGCCATACTGCACAAAGAAAAGGTCGGTGAGATCGCTAAGGTCTGAGATCGAGATATAGAAAATACCAATGCCGAGGTCGAGAGCGAAAGTTCGCGGTCTTGGCGGTGGCGATTGAATAGTCCAATGGTGCGGCTCGGCGATCACGCATCCAAACAAGAATACTTTTGAGTGGCGGCGACTCTTGAGATCCATCACTATTAAGCTATCCTCTGGTTTAGGGTAATGCGCTTGGAAGCAAGGGCCCTGGTGCCACCAGTCTGAGGAAGTCCTCAAAGCGGCTCGGATCTTTGCTCCTCATAATGAAGAAAGCGGTTCTTCCAATTCTTAAGGGACGAGGCGGATCTGAAAAAGAGCATAATGAGGCTTCGCCTGAAAGAACCAGTGTTCGTCATCCTTTCGACGAGTTAGCCTATGCAGTTCGGCGAACACCTTAGCCATAGGCCTGATTCCCTTAGCTCGGCACAGGCCTCGAAAGGCTACTATGATCCTCCACGAGTTAGGGTGAACTTGAGCAATGCACACTCGGTGAAGTTTTAGGACCTCCTTGTAGAAGTCATCTAGAGGGAACCGAAGACCGGCCTTTAACTGTTCCTCGTATACCATAACTCTATCATTCTCCTCAAAAAAGTAATCGGCTCAGTGATAGCCGTGACATCGGATAAGTTCATACGAATCAGGACGAATACTATACTCCTGGCCAAACGATTGCAGATCGGATTCTCGAAGAACCGTCGGTAGCTCGTCTATAGGGAGAGTCTCCCTCCCTGAAGAAGGTGCACGCCTTGATGGTGCGATCCGCCCCTGAGCTGGAACGGAGACACTAGGGGGTTCAGGTTGCGTGCTTGGCCCGACCACCTCTTCTTCATCGGACGACCACGAGAACTGAATGGAAGGAGGGCTCGCCGCTCTCTGACCTTCGACTCCGTTCATTTTCAAAAGAAACAAAGAACTTAAACTAAAAAGAAGATCAAAGCCCTTACCGGAGTCTGATAGGCGTCGGAACAAACTTGAGAAAATGAGAGAACTTCGGAGTTGTGAGCAAGAGACTGAAAATGGAATGAAAGAACAACTGGCTAACCCTTCACCCCTATTTATACTAGTCCGAGCATTTAATGCTCACGAGGTTCCAGGCAGTGCATCGGTTAACGGGATTCGCCAGCTGTTCTGACACATCTCTCGAACATTCCGAGATCGGTTAATTGGAGATCGGCATAATAAGTTGAATATTTTGAATAAAGGATCAGTTAAGAGTCGTTTTGTTAGGAACCAAATCGGACAAATATATCAGAGATCAGAAAATAATCAATAAGATAATAATTGGAGAAACAAGATTTTTATTTCCAAAAGATCGGATTACATCATTAGGGCGATCTCTGGGGAGCGGATTACACGAGAGGGCTAACTACAGCAGTTGGGCGATCTCTAGAGATCGATTACATTGACAGTTACATCATTTGGGCGATCTCTAAGGATCGGAATACACTAGAGATCGATTATATCAAAAGGTGATCTAAGGATCGGTTTATAAGCGATCCCAAGGATATTGCCACCGGATGCTTCATCCATTGTCGGAACACCCAATGTGGGAGCAAGCCATTGTCGGAACACCCAATGTGATGAGAAGCGAATAAACTTCGGTTGAGCGACTCGAGATCGGTACAACCGAGGTCCATAATCTGAATCGGTCAAATCCGGTTCTCTCACCATCGTCGATTAAGGTCATTCGATCAAGGATCGTAAATTTTCGATCGGTGAGTAAAGAAGTCCATCGGAAAAGATCAAAGCCACGATTGTAGCGGAACTTCCACGGGCGGCTAGAAACAGGAAAAGTAAGAAGGAAGAGAGGAAAATCGGATGAAGGAAATGTCTCTGTCGGGGTATATATAGGGAAAATGAGCATTTATTCTTTGGCGAAAGCGAAGCGGCAACGGGAATCGAGGGCAATTAATGCTTTGACGAACGGACTGAGGAAGGAAAGATCGGAATAATAGATCGGAAGATAGGAGACCAGCATGAAAGATCGAGAAAGAGCATGTGAAAGAGATCAGAAAGAGGAGGGATCGGAAGGAAAAAAGAATAAGACAAATCCCAATAACCGTCGTCAGAATCAGAGCTGAGGTAGTTAAAGTGTGGCAGACGAGATCTCCACCGCACGCCTAAGAATCGCCCAAAATGCTGACATGTGCTAGGGTATGTCATGACAGTCCTGTACACCCCAATCTCCACCGTTGATCTCACTTGTAAGGACAAACCTGGAACCCTTGGATCAAGAGAGAAGACGACAATACCAGCGCCTTTCGCTCTTAGCCCTCAGATCGTTCTGGACAAGAAGATTTGGGACCGTTAGATCGAAAGAAGAAAAGGACAAATATTATGAAGTGAGATCTCTGTCATTCATTTTGATTCTATTTAGTTACTGTACATACGATCATGTCCTTCGAAATCTTGACCCTCCATCTCCCTCCAAATAAATCCTGACCCTTCATGGGGAGCACCCGATTCCTATAAATACCAGCATGAAAAACTGTTCAGGGAGGGGCAAAAAGAGAGGCTGTTATTATAGCGGAGGAACTCTGAAACTTCATTCAGTTTGTTACTCTGCTACTTAGAAGTGTTGATTAAAAAAAAGACTTTCGAAACTAGTTTTACGAGTGTTTTCTTGAAAAGGATTACGAATCTGGAACTCTACATTTTCGGTTTGTTCATTATCTGGTCATACTCTCACTTTGACCCTTTATCATCTGTTTTATTCCCATTGTCCAAGCTCAACTTCATCCCACTCGGTTTTTATCTTAATCTGACGGCATTTTAGCTAAGCACCCTCCAGTTCACGGTGAACATCAGCTCTCAGGCTAATCAGTCCACTGTCTTATCTCTATTTGCCACCCCGTAATTATTCCTATAGATTTGGCTCCTCACAGGTAAGAGCTCATATTACTGTTTTATTAAGTGTTTACGTTTACTTTTATGATTTCTCTGTCCTTCTTACGTATGCGATTTTTTCCAAGTTCATTTTGTGCATAAAGGACCCCAAAGAATGTTACTCTCGAGTTATCTCTTTAGTGATTAGTCCATCATTTTATTAATCTTCGTCATTTCTGAATGCAAGTTCTCTAGCTCCTAGTAGCGTGTAAATGGTCAGGTAAGACGTAGGTAACCACAACTTAAGGGTCTCTTTTAAAAGAGAGAACCTGAATAACACGTCAGGAAAATAGCCAAACCATTAGGCTGATGTAAACAACAATTTGGCAAGATGCTATAAAGTGGAATAAAAACAAAGTAAACGAAACAGAATAGATCGGTCATTAATAGGTATTGGTAAAATGACCACATGGAAGGTCGGTAAATCGAGTCTAAGTATTCCCCATTTAGTCACAAGGTATCAAGAAGCCTTATCCCCAGCATCTTTGAATGCCAGAATCCTTAGTTTTAGGCTCTTATAATATGTAGCTGAAATTAAAATTCGGGAGATCGGAAAAGTCCTTTTCAGGCTCCTGTCAATCTGAAAGAGATCGGAGGAGAGTTCTTATCCGGTCTCAACTCAAAATTTTAATAAACATTAAATAGGGATCGGAGGAGAGTTCTTATCCGATCTCCCCTCAAAATTTTAATAAACATTAAAAAGAGATCGGAGGAGAGTTCTTATCCGGTCTCAACTCAAAAATTTTAATAAACGTCTAGAGGAGATCGGAGGAGGGTTCTTATCCGATCTCCCCTCAAAATTTTAATAAACATTAAAAAGAGATCGGAGGAGAGTTCTTATCCGGCCTCAACTCAAAAATTTTAATAAACGTCTAGAGGAGATCGGAGGAGGGTTCTTATCCGATCTCCCCTCAAAATTTTAATAAACATTAAAAGAGATCGGAGGAGAGTTCTTATCCGGTCTCAACTCAAAAATTTTAATAAACGTCTAGAGGAGATCGGAGGAGGGTTCTTATCCGATCTCCCCCCAAAATTTTAATAAATAACTTAAAAGAGATCGGAGGAGAGTTCTTATTCGATTCTCACACCAAATCTTAACCTGTACGTAAAATAATCCCAAAACCAAGATGATTCGCGACACCAACTCACTAAGGTTGTCTCATTTACTTATGTATCTGGGTAATCCGAATTTAGTGAAAGATCAAATATTCCTTTTACTAAAAGGACTAACATTCCTATTCAAGCCCTCCTAACCAATTTATAAAGAACGCCAAAATTAAATCTACTTACCCTTATTAAGGGACGAGGTGGGGTGCCTAACACCTTTCCCACCCGTTTACGGACCCCGAACCTAGAATCTCTGTCTTGAAGTGATTTCATTTTTCCTCCAAATGGTTTTCTTTAGTTTCCCTCAAAACTAAGGTGGCGACTCCTCACTCCTTCCCACTTCGGTGAGTGATCGTCCAGGCGACCGCAAAATCCCTTGCGACAGCTTGGCGACTCCGCTGGGGAGCTTCTGATAGAAGACTGACTTAACCCCGGTCTAGTGGTCCAAAAGTAGATTTAATTTTGTCAGATCAAATTATAGTTAGGTGGGCTCATTCGGCGATGTTTTATACGTTAATTATTATTTCTACTAACTATTTTGTTTGTTTTGCCTGTTCTATTTCCTACAGTGCTCTTCATTTCAAAAAAAAAAGAGGAAGAAAAAGGAAAAATGGAAAATAAATCCCCCTGAATTGGGAAGAGGTAAAGGTGTCCCTTCACACACTGAGCACTCACACAATGTCCTCACACACTTTGGTCCGAACTCGGGCTTTCTTACCCTTTTAGGAAAGTAGGAGGGGGTCATGTAAGCGGTGCAGTGGGTTTTACCCGTTAGTATCAGTGAAGACTTACGCTCAAATTGAAACTCGTTCTATTCACCGTGATACAGTGGAATTTTCCGACAATATCATGGGGGTAGAATGGGGCTCTCTTGTTCTGATTGTTCTGATGGGGGCAATTTAGAACCTGTGGCTTTTAGAAAAATTAGATCCTGAGCTAAACTATCACAATAGCTGAAAGCCGTAGTAAACTACCTTATAAGATAGAACTATCCAGATAGGTAGCGCTCATCCGGTATTAGGAGTCTCCCTACTATAGGACAAAAAGGGGCATACTTACTCTTATCTTGTTCTGCTTTAATTTCCTTTTGTTCATTTTTTTTTAGGGTAATCTTGAATCCTACTAAAACACCTACACATTTTCCTACTTTGATAAATGTGTACGTGTCACCCTGTCAACAGTATGATTCAAAATTACCCTAATTTATCTTGCTAACGAATTTTCCATGAGCGTTACCAAACCAAGAGTGCAGTAAAGGATAGGCATCATTTTTATCATGGCATCCTCGAGTCGATCGCGAGAAAAGGTTGAATGCTAAACTTTGGTCCAAATCAGCTCATAGTCCGGTACCCTCGCAAAATGATGTTTCCGAGGCACATGCTAGCTTACTACCTTCACTAGATCTGAATAAAATAGAGGTCAGAATGAACGACCTCGAGGGTCTGTCTAATGGATGGAGGTCACTTCCTGATTAGGTCAAGGCACGATTTGAAGAGAAGTACGGGAGGATTGCAACCTTAATGCGAGTCAAGGTCCAAATCCCGGCATTAAAAGCCATGTTGTCGGTTTGGAATTCTAAGTACGGGGTATTCTCTTTCAATGACATTGATACGGTTCCCACTATGGAAGAATATCAGGCATTGCTAGGGATTCCTTACTCATTGCAGAACCGGATCTACCTACACCTCAAGCATAGGCAGACCTGGAAATGACTGGCACATATGTTGGGTACTCCCCCAGAAGAAGTGAAGTCAAAAGAAACCGCCAAAGGAGACACGCATGGTTGGTATTGGACATATCTCCAGAAATGGTTAGATCAATGCCTCCGAGAGAAACAGTGGGATCAAGCTTCGATAGCACTCGCCTTGGGAATCTATGGTCTGATTTTGTTCCCGGGACCATTAGGAATCATAACTTGCAACGCGGTGGAAGTGTTCTAGACAGTAGAAAGGCAGGAGAACAATCCAATACCGGTGATCCTTGCGGAGACTTTATTAAACCTTACCTACTGCAGACAACAGGGCAAAGGGTCCCTTAAGTGTTGTGCTCAACTGTTATACCTCTGGATTGTCAGTCACGTGTGTCCCATGGAGACAAAGGGATTGACTTGGTACCTTGACCAGCCTCCCATCGAGAGAATGACCCAGTTAGTAATCAGTCTGAAGAATGAACAGCAGTGGTGGGAACGGATTTTGAGTTTCAATGGCCATAATTACTGTTGGAGGAAGCTATGGACGTCAGGCCAATCCGTTCTGATCGGTACAGGGGGTAATCAGTCGGTGTACCTAATTGGAATAACCGGATACACAAGTTACACTCCGGCATTGGTAATGAGGTAGTTTGGCTCAACAGAGTCCGTGATCAACATTAAAGAATACCACCAAGGTCACTTCTACCATGAGCTCAAGGAAGAGGAAGGGCTGAAAATGGCTCGCAAGTCTTGGGAAAACATCACTCTGATGGAGAGATCACCTAAAGGCCCAAGTGCCTCGGGCGATTATCTTAAATGGAGAGCTGACAGGGACCGAGAACACTCTACTGTAGAATTCGAGGATAGTAACCCTCGCCAAAGCGTCCTATTAGAAGAAGCTGATGATTGCCTGGATGACTCGCTACAGAAGGCAAATACCGAGAACTCACAACTGCAGAGCAGATGAAGCAGTTGGAGGACCAACGAGCAAAAGCTTAAAAGAAGAGTGAGAAGACTCAAGGAAGAGGCAAGAGCCGAAAGGATGGGGTTCGAAAAGCAAGAGTCTGATGGGAAAAGGAAAAGACTCTCTTCAAGGAGGTCAAAGAGATGAAAGAGGCGAATAGTAAGCTTGGAAAGGATGAAATACCAAGAGGTACTCGTTGAAGAGTATAAGCAATAAAACAAACAGAAGAAGCTCGTAACAAAGAAGCAGGCACTACTCATCAACGATATCTTGAAAGAGTGTGCTAAGGAAAGGAAATAGAAAGAAAAACAAGCTGCCTTCTATCAAGGCTGAAGAGAATCTTGACCAGGTGGAGACAATAATACCACAGGGAAAACAAGAACTATTACGAATCAGGAGTATGCTCTGAAAGAATTAGATCCTGCCAAGCAATAAGAAAGGTTATATCAGTATCTCAGAAAATGTCATCTCATTATAAAGAACCTCACAGAGCCTAGGCCGATGTAAAGAATATGGTGTACAAATTATTCAGTTAATGAAATGATTTTTGGACCATTGTTTAGTAAATTTGTGAATGAATAATATGACTCCAGTATGAACTCCCTCGCTAGGGTTATGTGAAAAATTGAATGCGCTATATGGACAGGTATCATAAATGCACATTCAATCCCGTCATTCACGGTCAGACCATTGAACGATGCCATGATAAAGTTGATGCGATTATCCTTTTACAGATGACAACCTGGCTCTCAAATGCCACTGTATCCTTCGTCCAGACCAAGACTTTTAGTTTCTTTGCAAAATTCGAAGTTTATTTAAAATTTTCTTTTTTCTTTACACCTCACAGGAAATCAATATTGCTTCAAACAAGGCAAGTCTGACCAAGCACACGGTTCAACCCAAGCGAGTGTACTTAACAAGATCTCGAACAAAGAAGATAATGGAAGATCAGGAACAAGTACAGAACCTACAAGGCGGGTTTAGAAGTGAAAGATCGACTTTACGAACTTATGAGACTAATGAAGGAAATGTCTCAGAACAAGCCGGCTTCAGACCTTAATCAACCATTACCTCCCCCACCTCCTACCACGGTTGATTCTCACTACGCTTCAACCTCTTTCACTTTCCAGCCACCAATCCGGATCAAGCGGTCCTTTGTTCCACTAAATAATGAACCTCCTTTTTCTTATTATCCAGTAGTCCGAATGCCGAACCATCCCTTTCGGTCCCGAACCCTCCAATTCATCCTACCCCTCATTTCCCAGTTGGGGGAATACCTCACACAACAGGAGGAGAAAATAAGGTGAGAGAAAATGAGAAGCTGTCTGCTCTGGAAGAGAGATTGAGAGCTATAGAGGGCCTGAATATGTATGGCTCAGTTGACATGGCATCACTGAGATTAGTGCCGGATGTGGTGGTGCCACCCAAATTCAAGGTCCCCGATTTTGACAAGTATACTGGGAATTCAAACCCTCGAATCCATTTGGCCACCTATATTGCCAAGTTGTCCTCTATGACAGATGATGATAGACTGCTAATCCACTTCTTTCACAAGAGCCTCTCTGGAGCAGCCCTGAGGTGGTGCGTTCAGTTAGACAGGAGCAGGCTGCGCTCCTAGAAAGATTTAGCCGAGGCCTTTTTGAAGCAGTACAAATTTAACTGCGACGTGGCCCCCACCAAAAGGGATCTTCAGAACCTGGTGCAGAAAGATCGGGAAAGCTTCAAGGAATATGCCCAGAGATGGAGAGAAAAGGCGGCGGAAGTACATCCCCCGGTAACCGATAATGAGCTATGCTCTCTGTTTATCGAGACTTTGAAGGCTCCTTACTTCAACTTGATGATTGGGAACACTTCCAACAGCTTCTCTGACATCATACAGGCCGGTGAAAGAATAGAGGCCAATCTAAGAATGGGACGGTTGCAGGAGTTGGCTGAGAACCCTGCAAAGAAGACTGCCAGCTTTGGCAAGGAAAAGGAGGGTGATGTGCATTTAGTCACCCGTCAAAACAATTATTCCCCATTCCCTCAAAACAACTACCGGCCATATCCTCCCTCTCATGGCCAAACCATCGCAAATATTCCACCTCTTTTCCCTAATTATCCGCAACCACGCCCACAATATCCCCCACCTACAAATTTCCAACCGAGATCACCTCCTCCTCTGCTCAACCAAACCGCCACAAAACAACCCAAGACCTCCAAGGAACCTGATCCACCTCTTCCCCTTCCACTCGGTGAAATATCCGATACCTCGTCGGTATAAACCAGTGTACCAGTCCCTTAGACCCAATCCAGTAGCCATATCCCGGGTGGTATGATGCCCTTGCCGTTGTGAGTACCATGGAGGGCACAAGGGCATTCAGCGATAAGCTGCGGGGCACTCGGAGGAGAGTGCGCTTTAATCCGAAATGGGTGGTTGAAGATCGAGGAAATGGTTCCCTCCCCAATGTTACCTCAAACCCACTTTGCCTAACCATAATACGAGCGGTGGTGTAAATATGATAGAGTCGAGGAAGAAGGATCAACACGAGTAGACAAGCTGGTTCCTCACTTTGAGGAGATTTTCTTTGTAGCAATGAGGAAGGCTACCTTTGCCCTCGGTAGCGGGATTCGAAGAAATGCGGGGTGTCCTTATCATGGAGGGTCTGGTGAACATGAGCTGCGAGATTGTGAGGGGTTCAAACGGGAGGTCGAGAACTTGCTATCCCTCAAAGTTCTGTGATATCAGACAAGGTCAAAGCGGAAGAGGAAGTGAACACCACAGATTCAGCCAAAGCGGCTTCTACCTCCAAACCCGAATCACCTTCTCACCCCGGTAGCCTCACGCGATGCGGTTATCGAACTCCGCCTCGGCTCCGTCACCAATACTCATCTTTGTCCCATGGAATTATAATTTCCAAGTTTTCACTCGAGGGCGTCAAGCGGTACATCCGCTCCTAGTCTTGCCTCACCTCGGCACCACCAAAACCATGTTTCGCTCCTCACGAGCATTTCAGAATGACTTATCTTTGGACCTACGGTGACATTACTCCCCAAACTAGTCCTCAGCCCGTTATCGCAACAAAGCCCTCTCCACCTGAGCAAGAAGTCGAGTTTATAACTCGAAGTGGGAGGTGTTACGGAAACGAAGAAAGAGAAAGAGGAAAGGGAAAGTAAAAATGGGAGAGTCATCAAGAAATCTGAAGAGGAGGTTGAGAAAGCGGGAAGTAGACCAGTGAACATAAGGAAGAGGAAGAAGCTGCTGCTCCAAATAATGAAAGCAGGCGAGTATGATGTGGTGGGCGGTTGAGAAAAACACACTTGAATTTCACTGTTATCACCGATCACGAGCTCGGAAGTCCACCGACAAGCCTTACAAAGAATCTGGATCAAGCCTTTGTAAACCAGACATTACTCAGGCGGTTTGAGAAGATAGTAGAACAAATCCGGGCATCGGCTTTGTAGCCTTTTACGAAGAGGAGGTAGACCCGCGAGCTTAGGGCACAATAAAGCTCTACATGTAAGCGTGAAGTGTAAGGGTTGTATAGTGGCCAAGGTCCTCATCGATAACGGATTAGCCCTCAATGTACTGCTTAGCGCTACCTTAGCCAGGCTGCCTGTCGACCAATCGTATATACGTCAGAGTGCAATGGTGGTAAGAGCCTTTGACGGTACCAAGAGAGAGGTCTTTGGGAGACATTGACTTGCCAATCCAAGTCGGTGCATGTACTTTCAACGTCACGTTTGGTGATGAACATTGGTAAACACACTATCTTTGTTGGGAAGGCCATGGATCCATTCTGCGAATCTTTGTTCCTTCAACTTTGCACCAAAAATAAAATACATTAAGCGGCAAAATCATCAACTGTAAGGGTGAAGAGGCCATATTGGTCACTGCCGCAATCACTTCCTTTTGTGGAAGCGGTAGAAGTCGTTGGAGAGTTCTTTCCGGGCCCTTGAATTGCAAGATCTTTGGAAAGGAGGGGCTATGGCTATGGTGGCCAAAGTGATGTCGAGCAGGTATCAAGAGGGGAAAGGCTTGGGCACCACATTGCAGGAATCGTGGAACCCATACCGCTATTCGGAAAATAGGCCGTTGTGGTTTGGGATATGAGGAGGATGCCCTCGTGGATGGGCGATTCTGGATGAGGAAAATACTTCGGGATCAGAGGTTTGACCAGAAGATGGGAAAGATGAAAGTCGTCCCGAGAATCACGGAGATCTTCACCAAGCCGGTCATTCAACATCAAGCAAATCTGGAAGAATCACCCGATGATCCATCCATAGATGTCATCCAAGCTGGACTCCTTGTATGAGGCCCTAGTCTCGCCAATGGTGAGGGCGGGAGGCTGGACAACTAGACAACAGAGGATATCCACGTACTCAATTTGAGTAAAATACCTCAGTTATCTACACTTGATCATTTTGTCCATGGTGACAAGTGTAATACTGTAAATGGACCTTTTCTTATGGCATTAATATTAATGAATTGATAGCGCATTTTAAATCCAATACTCTCTTTCTTTCCTTTTTAATTCCATCCTTATAACACGTTCTATTCTTTATTCATTAGGACTATCCATCAATTAACACCTAATAATCCAATAGACTCGAAATTCCTCAGTTAATTTTGAAATCCCCATAACGCCATTACTTCAAGTGATTACGAGGAAGACCTTACACAAGAAGGCAGTGAAAAGGGCAGGCCCTCCTCGTACCTTGTGGAGGCAAGCACACCGTAAACTTATGCACGGAAGAAGTAAAGATGGAACTTAAGATAGTGGAAATTGAATAATTGGGAGATATGATCAGTCTGCTTAAAGAATTCCTCGATGTATTTTCCTGGAGCTATGATGATATGGTGGGTTTGGACCCTCGGATAATGCGCACAAAATTCCCTTAATTCGAGAAGCGATTTGGTGAAGCGAAACTAAGGAGAATGAATCGACACCTTTGCTCAAGGTTCGAGATGAAGTCAAGAAAGCGATATGTGTAGGGTTCTTGGAAGTAGTCAAATATCCCCAATGGGTGGCTAACGTCGTCCGTGTAATGAAGAAGGCGGGAGAGTCGGGGTGTGCGTTGACTACGAGGATCTTAATAAAGCTAGCTTGAAAGAGCGATTTCCCTCTCCCCACATTGATGTGTTAGTTGACAATCTTTGCGGGATTGGGTAGGTGTTCGTGTATTGATGGGGCATCGGTACAATCGGATCCCAATGGACAAGGAAGACAAGGATAAAGCGCTTTCATCACTCAATGGGGAGTATTTTGCTATCGGGTCATGCCCTTCGGGTTGAAGAATCAGGGGCTACTTACCGAGCGCAATGGTCACATTATTCCACGATATGATGCATAAAGAAGTGGAGGTGTCGTGGATGATATGATCATTAAATCCGGGGAGAAGAGAGCCACGTTCGGTGATGAGGAGGGTATTCGAAAGGCTCGAAATACTAGTTGGCTGAACCACCAAATGCATATTCGAAGCTAGATCGGAAAGTTGTTGGGATTCATAGTAGCGAGAAAGGGATAGAAGTAGATCCGGACAAAGTTCGAGCTATTCAAGAAATGCCATCCCCAAAAGCGAGAAAGGGAGGTGCGATTTTAGGAAAGTTGAACTACATTTGAGATTTATTTCTAATCTCACGACCAAAGTGAGCCTATTTTCAGACTACTCCGGAAGAACAACCCTACCCAATGGGATTCAGTTTGTCAAGCGGCTTTCGAGACAATCAAGCAGTATCTGTCAAATCCACCAGTATTGGTCCCACCTGTGGCGGGCAAGCCTTTGATCCTGTATATGGCAGTCCAGCAGAACTCGATGGGATGTGTTTTGGGACAACATGATACTGGCCGAAAAGAGAGGGCCATTTATTACCTAAGCAAGAAGTTCAATGATTGTGAATCAAGGTACTCTTTCTTAGAAAAGACTTCTTTGCAGCGTTAGCACAGACGACAAATCGCCTCAAGCACTACATGTTGAATCACAAGACATGGCTCATCTCCAGGATGGATCCTATCAGATTTGTATTCGAAAGCTCATTCGTGCCAGGAAGGATAGCCAAGTGGCAGGTTATACTCTCGATGCGACATAGTCTACGTGACCGGAAGCGGTAAAAGGTAGCGTGATCGACCTCTGGCGGAAAATCCTATCCGATTATGAAGCTCTGGATTTTGAGTTCCACGATGAGCATATTAATGAGGTAGATGCGAAGAGAAGGCGGGCCAGCGTATGGGAAATGTATTTTGATGGAGCGATCAATTTATCAGAATGGAATCGGAGTACTAGTATCCGGACGGAAAACACTTCCGATAGGCTGTCAAGTTGAGATTTGATTGTACCAACAATGTCGCAGAATATGAAGCTTGTGTAATGGGTCTACAAGCTGCTATCAAGATGAAAATCAGAAAGTTGGAGGTGTACGGAGACTCGGCTCTGATAATTTATCAAGTCAAGGGAGAATGGCAAACCAAAGATCCCAAGCTGATCCCATATCAGAAGTACCTACTGGAGCTAATCAAGGAATTCGAAGAAATCTCTTTCACCCATCTTAGCAGAGACAAGAATCAATTTGCTGATGCCTTAGCTACTCTAGCTGTTATGGCTCAAATCGAAGAAGGGCAGACGACTCAAGCATTGAAGATTAAAGCAAGGGATGAGCCAGCTTACTGCTTCATGGTTGAAGAGGAGCCCGATGGAAAGCCTTGGTATCATGATATCCTGGTCTACTGCAGAACCAGAGAATTCCCCTCAGGGGCAAGCAAAAATGAAAAGAAGATGATTCGGAGATTAGCGTTGGGATACTTCCCCAGTGGAGAAACCCTATACAAGAGGAGCTCCAACGGCGAATTATTGAGATGTGTAGATGCAAAAGAGGCAAAGAGAATCCTTTTTGAGACTCATGAGGGAAATTGTGCAACTCACACCAATGGACACATGATGGCTAAGCAAATCATGCGACGTGGGTATTTTTGGACCACAATGGAGAAGGATAGCATCGAGTATTTCCGGAAGTGCCATAAGTGTCAGATCTATGCCGATCCGATAAACGTGCCACCTCATAAGCTGTTCAACCTCGTCTCACCATGGCCTTTCGCAATGTGGGGCATCGATGTGATTGGTCCCATCAATCCCAAGGCATCCAATGGACACAGATTTATCCTAGTGGCCATCGACTATTTCTCCAAACGGGTCGAAGCAACATCATATGCTCACATCACGCAGAACACGTTTCTTAAATTCTTCAAAAGCAATATCATCTGCCGGCATGGTCTCCTGAATGAAATCGTCACTGATAATGCCAAGAACTTGAATGGTCTGAAGATTCAGGAATTATGTGATCAATACAAAATCCGGCATCTCAATTCCTCCCCGTACCGTCCCCAGATGAATGGAGCGGTGGAAGCCGCGAACAAAAATCTAAAGAGAATAATCCGGAAAATGACGGTCACATATAGGGATTGGCATGATATGCTTCCCTACGCTCTTCATGCATACCGGACTTCCGTAAGAACCTCAACCGGGGCAACTCCATACTCACTGGTCTACGGGATGGAAGCAGTTTTACCTATTGAGGTTGAAATTCCTTCCCTAAGGATTCTGAAGGAATCAGGGATTGATGAATCAGAATGGATCCAGTCAAGGTTGGATCAGTTAAACCTGCTAGATGAGAAAAGATTAACAGCAGCATGTCATGGGCAATTATACCAGAGGAGAATGGCTAGGGCATTTGATAAAGGTGTCCGCCCACGCGAATTCCAACTCGGGGACCTAGTTTTGAAGAAAGTGCTGTCGAACCAAAACGATCCACAGGCAAATGGTCACCAACCTACGAGGACCCTATGTGGTTAAAAGGTATTTTCTGGAGGAGCCTTGATCTTAACCCACATGGACGGTGAAGAATTCCCGAGACATGAATCACGAAACCTGTCAAGAGATACTATGCATAAAATAGGTAAAGGATGAAAACCCGAAAGGGCGTCCCAAAAAAAAAACAAAAAAAAAAAAAAAAACTTGGGGTGAAAACCCGCAAGGGCATCCCAAGAACCAAAGTGGAGAAATAAGGAAGGGGGTATGAAACCGAGGATGGAGAAGAGACCGTTACGGCATGAGGCTTCAGAGAACTTGAAATAATGGCAGTTAAAAGACTTCAAAACCAACTAAAAGGAATATGTGAGATCTATCCTTGTACCCTTCCTTTTCCTTTGAAAGTTTATTTTTCCTAAAGCCATAATAAAGTTATACTTTATTCCTTCTGCTTTTGTTGTCCTGTTTACTCACTTTTTAATACTATCCTTTCTCTTTGTTTAATGCGCTATTGATTAGTTAAAATTTTTGCCATAAGATTTGAATTCGAAAATTGATAACCTCACGTACTTTATTATGAGATTTGCAGGGAATGGCCTTCGAAAAGAAAAAAAAAAAAAAAAAAAACTAGGGGTGAAAACCCGAAAGGGCGCTTCTGGTCGAATGGACCAAAAGAAAGTGAAAACCCGCAAGGGCGCTTTCCGTAAAATAGGAAGAAAGTCAGGAACAGAAAAGGGGCATCCGAAGGAATGGGATCATAGGTCAAGTCTTGCAACTCCTCCTCCATTAATCATCGGCCTTCGGTATCTTGTTAAGTACACTTCGTCAGGAAAGTACTTCATGTGTCAGGGTTAGACTTGCTTTGTAAGTTGATTTTAATTTCCTGCATTTAAATTTTCCTGCTATCAACCTCTGGTTCCTTGATCTAAGTTGATTTTAATTTCCTGCAATTTACATTTCTGTCATCAACCTCTGGTTCCTTGATCTAAGTTGATTTTAATTTCATGCAATTTAAATTTATGTCATCAACCTCTGGTTCCTTGATCTAAGTTGATTTTAATTTCTTGCAATTTACATTCCTGCTATCAACCTCTGGTTCCTTGATCTAAGTTGATTTTAATTTTCCTGTCATCAACCTCTGGTTCCTTGATCTAAGTTGATTTTAATTTCATGCAATTTACATTTCTGTCATCAACCTCTGGTTCCTTGATCTAAGTTGATTTTAATTTACATTTCTGTCATCAACCTCTGGTTCCTTGATCTAAGTTGATTTTAATTTCATGCAATTTAAATTTATGTCATCAACCTCTGGCTCCTTGATCTAAGTTGATTTTAATTTCATGCAATTTACATTTCTGTCATCAACCTCTGGTTCCTTGATCTAAGTTGATTTTAATTTCTTGCAATTTACATTTCTGTCATCAACCTCTGGTTCCTTGATCTAAGTTGATTTTAATTTCATGCCATTTTAATTTATGTCATCAACCTCTGGTTCCTTGATCTAAGTTGATTTTAATTTCATGCAATTTACATTTCTGTCATCAACCTCTGGTTCCTTGATCTAAGTTGATTTTAATTTCATGCAATTTACATTTCTGTCATCAACCTCTGGTTCCATGATCTAAGTTGATTTTAATTTACATTTTTGTCATCAACCTCTGGTTCCTTGATCTAAGTTGATTTTAATTTCATGCAATTTAAATTTATGTCATCAACCTCTGGTTCCTTGATCTAAGTTGATTTTAATTTCTTGCAATTTACATTCCTGCTATCAACCTCTGGTTCCTTGATCTAAGTTGATTTTAATTTTCCTGTTATCAACCTCTGGTTCCTTGATCCAAGTTGGTTTTAATTTTCTAGTATTCTAACTTCCGTTGCCAATTTCTAGGTCATTAACTTAGGTACACCTAATCGTCCAAAATATGAGTCTGAATCTTTACATAATTCCTACAAGGAAAAATATTTCCTATAATAGAAATTATGTAAAGAGGGGCAGCTGTCGACACCATATTTTGGCCGATCCCCAAAATCAATAAAACTTTGAAACCGATCCCCGGTACTAAGTCTCCTTTGGACAGCTAATCACATTTCCGATCCCTCTTTGATAGGCAGTCACAATTCCGATCTCTCCTCACAAAGAATTAAATCAAATTGTTAAGTTCTCGCATCAGTCAAAGCTTTACCAGTCTATCGCTCACCGATCTCTCAAACCCATTGTCGAAACTCAGGACCCGTCAAGTATATTCCTGATAAACGAAATGAACTGGCACTAGATCTTTTCTTAACAGTTTTATTGCCGATCTCCCTTTCGAAAGTTTAAGAGCTAAGGTTTTGGTTCGGTTTAATGAGGATTTCAATCTTAAGTGTTCGAGTTAAATTTTCAATTTTAATCAAGTCCCATTCAGCATTTCTTCCCCACCGATCTCATGCTTATTGTGCTTTCCGATCTCTTATACTTAGATTAATAATTGCATTTAGTTCTTGTTTCGCTATGCTCATACAATCAAATACTTAGGCAATTCAGAGATTTTCCAATCACATCCATTCATTGAACAAAAGAGACATTCCATTTCATTTCATTTTTTTTGTACAAGTTATTCAGCTGGAGGATCACCCCCAGCCTGATTTACATTTTGCTCACTCTCTCTCTCACCCTCGGCTTCCTCCTCACTGTCCTCATCGTCGCCCCCAGGAGCCAGGTCGGCCATCCAAGAGAAGTCCTCCTCTGGGTAACGCTTCTGGAGTTCGACCAAGAGGTCCTTGTGAGCATTCACATAGGCTCCGGCTATTCCCGTCACCATCTCTTCATCTTTCTCCTTAAGCTCCTCGTCTTTCTCCTTAAGCTCCTCGATGAGTTGAGCGACCTGAGCAGCTTTGTTGGCCTGTAGTGCCTGGACTTCTCTGAGAACCTGATTCCTTTCAGCCAGGACATGAGACTGTTCGGCCAGCTTGTCTTCATAAAACTTCGCCCGCCCATCAACTTGAGATATATAATCCTGAGCGGATGAGAGTTGGGATCGGAGGGAAGCCACTTCCTAATTTTTCTTCCCGATCTCCTTACCCAGACGCTGAACCTTTTCCCAAACCATGGTCTAATTCACCAGGCACTCCACGTTCAGGCTCATGGATTGAGTCAAGATATCATCAAGGCTGTTCGGGGATAGCCTGTCCCGATCCTTCCGAAGGAAGATGGAAGACCCCAAGACTTTGGCAAAACCGGGGTTCTCCCGAACAGTCCGGTTATTCTTTAGGAAATCGATCAGTACCTGAGCGCCACGAGAAGAGGCCTTCGTAGAAGATTGAGAAGGACCCCTTTCTGTGCTTGGAACAATTGGAAGAGGTGGAGGCTGCTCTTCCGATCTAGGAGGAGATCGGACAGCTTCTGTGGTCGGTGGACCCGAGGGTTGAGGCAGGTCCCCTTGTACTTCCCCAGGTTCATGACCAGGTGTTCGAAGCATTTCCGAACGCTTTATCTCCTTTATTTTCCGGGAGATCTCTTTGTCCTTCTTCCGCTTCCTAGAACCCTCACCACCCGCCATACCTGCACAAAGAAAAGGTCAGTGAGATCGCTAAGGTCCTGAGATCTGAGATATAGAAAATACCAATGCCGAGGTCAGAGAGCGGAAGTTCGCGGTCTTGGCCGGTGAGCAGTTGAATAGTCCAATGGTGCAGCTCGGCAGTCACCGCATCCAAACAAGAATACTTTTGAGTGGCAGCCTGACTCTTCAGATCCATCACTATTAAGCTATCCTCCTGGTTTAGGGTAATGCGCTTCGGAAGCAAGGGCCCCTGGTGCCACCAGCTACGGGGGAAGTCCTCAAAGCAGCTCGGATCTTTGCTCCTCAGAATGAAGAAACGGTTCTTCCAATTCTTAAGGGACGAGGGCAGATCTGAAAAGAGCCCGCAATGAGGCTTCGCCTGAAAGAACCAGTGTTCGTCATCCTTTCGGCGAGTTAGCCTATGCAGTTCGGCGAACACCTTAGCCGTAGGTCTGATTCCCTTAGCTCGGCACAGGCCTCGGAAGGCTACTAAGATCCTCCACGAGTTAGGGTGAACTTGAGCAATGCACACTCGGTGAAGTTTTAGGACCTCCTTGTAGAAGTCATCTAGAGGGAACCGAAGACCGGCCTTTAACTGTTCCTCGTATACCATAACTCTGTCATTCTCCTCAAAAAAGTAATCGGCTCGGTGATAGCCGTGACATCGGATAAGTTCATACGAATCAGGACGAATACTGTACTCCTGGCCAAACGATTGCAGATCGGATTCTCGAAGAACCGACGGTAGCTCGTCTATAGGGAGAGTCTCCCTCCCTGAAGAAGGTGCACGCCTTGATGGTGCGATCCGCCCCCGAGCTGGAACGGAGACCCTAGGGGGTTCAGGTTGCGTGCTTGGCCCGACCACCTCTTCTTCATCGGACGACCACGAGAACTGAATGGAAGGAGGGCTCGCCGCTCTCTGACCTTCGGCGCCGCTCATTTTCAAAAGAAACAAAGAACTTAAACTAAAAAGAAGATCAAAGCCCTTACCGGAGTCTGATCGGCGTCGGAAGAAACTTGAGAAAATGAGAAAACTTCGGAGTTGTGAGCAAGAGACTGAAAATGGAATGAAAGAACAACTGGCTAACCCTTCACCCCTATTTATACTAGTTCGAGCATTTAATGCTCACGAGGTTCCAGGCAGTGCATCGGTTAACGGGATTCGCCAGCTGTTCTGACACGTCTCTCGAACATTCCGAGATCGGTTAATTGGAGATCGGCATAATAAGTTGAATATTTTGAATAAAGGATCAGTTAAGAGTCGTTTTGTTAGGAACCAGATCGGACAAATATATCAGAGATCGGAAAATAATCAATAAGATAATAATTAGAGAAACAAGATTTTTATTTCCAAAAGATCGGATTACATCATTAGGGCGATCTCTAGGGATCGGATTACAATAAAGGTCTAACTACATCATTTGGGCGATCTCTAGAGATCTGATTACATTGACAGATTACATCATTTGGGCGATCTCTAAGGATCGGAATACACTAGAGATCTGATTATATCAAAAGGCTGATCTAAGGATCAGTTTATAACTGATCCCAAGGATATTGCCGACCGGATGCTTCATCCGCTGTCAGAACACCCAATGTGGGAGCAAACCGGTGTCGGAACACCCAATGTGATGAGAAGCCGAATGAACTCAGTTGAGCGACTCGAGATCGGTACAACCGAGGTTCGCAATATAGATCGGTCAAATCCAGTTCTCTCACCATCGTCAGTTAAGGTCATTCGATCACCGGGATCGTAAATTTTCAGTCGGTGAGTAAAGAAGTCCATCGGAAAAAGATCAAAGCCACAGTTGTAGCCGGAACTTCCACCGGAGCAGCTAGAACAGGAAAAGTAAGAAGGAAGAGAGGAAAATCAGATGAAGGAAATGTCTCTGTCGACAGGGGTATATATAGGGGAAAATGAGCATTTATTACTGAGCGAAAAGCGGCGAACGCTTCAGAATCGAGGGCAATTAATGCTTTGACCGCACGGACTGAGGAAGGGAATGATCGTAATAATAGATCGGAAGATAGGAGACCAGCATGAAAGATCGGAAAAGAGCATGTGAAAGAGATCAGAAAGAGGAGGGATCAGAAGGCAAAAAGAATAAGACAAATCCCAATAACCGTCGTCAGAATCAGAGCCGAGGTAGTTAAAGTGTGGCAGACGAGATCTCTACCGCACGCCTAAGAATCGCCCACAATGCTGACAGGTGCCAGGGTATGTCATGACAGTCCTGTACACCCCAATCTCTACCGTTGATCTCACTTGTAAGGACAAACCCGGAACCCTTGGATCAAGAGAGAAGACGACAATACCAGCGCCTTTAGCTCTTAGCCCTCAGATCGTTCAGGACAAGAAGATTTGGGACTGTTAGATCGAAAGAAGAAAAGGACAAATATTCTGAAGAGAGATCTCAGCCATTCATTTTGATTCTCTTTAGTTCCTGAACATCCGATCATGTCCTTCGAAATCTTGACCCTCCATCTCCCTCCAAATAAATCCTGACCCTTCATGGATGGGGAGCACCCGATTCCTATAAATACCAGCATGAAAAACTGTTCAGGGAGGGGCAAAAAGAGAGGCTGTTATTATAGCGGAGGAACTCTGAAACTTCATTCAGTTTGTTACTCTACTACTTAGAAGTGTTGATTAAAAAAAAGACTTTCGAAACTAGTTTTCTGAAGTGTTTTCTTGAAAAGGATTCTGAATACTGGAACTCTACATTTTCAGTTTGTTCATTATCTGGTCATACTCTCACTTTCAGCCCTTTATCATCTCTGTTTTTATTCCCATTGTCCAAGCTCAACTTCATCCCACTCGGTTTTTATCTTAATCTGACGGCATTTTAGCTAAGCACCCTCCAGTTCACGGTGAACATCAGCTCTCAGGCTAATCAGTCCACTGTCTTATCTCTATTTGCCACCCCGTAATTATTCCTATAGATTTGGCTCCTCACAGGTAAGAGCTCATATTATTGTTTTATTAAGTGTTTACGTTTACTTTTCACAGTTTCTCTGTCCTTCTTATGTATGCGATTTTCTCCAAGTTCATTTTGTGCATAAAGGACCCCAAAGAATGTTACTTTCGAGTTATCTCTTTAGTGATTAGTCCATCATTTTATTAATCTTCGTCATTTCTGAATGCAAGTTCTCTAGCTCCTAGTAGCGTGTAAATGGTCAGGTAAGACGTAGGTAACCGCAACTTAAGGGTCTCTTTTAAAAGAGAGAACCTGAATAACACGTCAGGAAAATAGCCAAACCATTAGGCTGATGTAAACAACAATTTGGCAAGATGCTATAAAGTGGAATAAAAACAAAGTAAACGAAACAGAATAGATCGGTCATTAATAGGTATTGGTAAAATGACCACATGGAAGGTCGGTAAATCGAGTCTAAGTATTCCCCATTTAGTCACAAGGTATCAAGAAGCCTTATCCCCAGCATCTTTGAATGCCAGAATCCTTAGTTTTAGGCTCTTATAATATGTAGCTGAAATTAAAATTCGGGAGATCGGAAAAGTCCTTTTCAGGCTCCTGTCAATCTGAAAGAGATCGGAGGAGAGTTCTTATCCGGTCTCAACTCAAAATTTTAATAAACATTAAATAGGGATCGGAGGAGAGTTCTTATCCGGTCTCAACTCAAAAATTTTAATAAATGTCTAGAGGAGATCGGAGGAGGGTTCTTATCCGATCTCCCCTCAAAATTTTAATAAACATTAAAAGAGATCGGAGGAGAGTTCTTATCCGGTCTCAACTCAAAAATTTTAATAAACGTCTAGAGGAGATCGGAGGAGGGTTCTTATCCGATCTCCCCTCAAAATTTTAATAAACATTAAAAAGAGATCGGAGGAGAGTTCTTATCCGGTCTCAACTCAAAAATTTTAATAAACGTCTAGAGGAGATCGGAGGAGGGTTCTTATCCGATCTCCCCCCAAAATTTTAATAAATAACTTAAAAGAGATCAGAGGAGAGTTCTTATTCAATTCTCACACCAAATCTTAACCTGTACGTAAAATAATCCCAAAACCAAGATGATTCGCGACACCAACTCACTAAGGTTGTCTCATTTACTTATGTATCTGGGTAATCCAAATTTAGTGAAAGATCAAATATTCCTTTTACTAAAAGGACTAACATTCCTATTCAAGCCCTCCTAATCAATTTATAAAGAACGCCAAAATTAAATCTACTTACCCTTATTAAGGGACGAGGTGGGGTGCCTAACACCTTCCCCACCCGTTTACGGACCCCGAACCTAGAATCTCTGTCTTGAAGTGGTTTCATTTTTCCTCCAAATGGTTTTCTTTAGTTTCCCTCAAAACTAAGGTGGCGACTCCTCACTCCTTCCCACTTCGGTGAGTGATCGTCCAGGCGGCCGCAAAATCCCTAGCGACAGTCATCCTAATTACTATTAAGGTCTTACTTTGCACATTATCCATTTAGCATGCATATATCATATGATTGCATACATTCCCATACATCTCATGCATTCATGGATAAGCAGTAAATATGGTATGATCATGGACTTTCTAAGGGATTCAATTCTGAGCCACCAAGAATTGAATCAGGGCATTCCTAGGTGCATTTCATTCATTCATTTTACAAGAGTTGCTGAAGGAATACATAATCAACACTTGATCTTGCATTCCCCCCACTGGTCCCACCAATGCTCTTGACCTCCTTAAACTTCTTGGAATCCAATATTACATAGTAATCATTGGCATACCAAGGCGAATTTACAAGAACTTAAATAAATAAAATTACAACCCAAAAATTATTACAAACTTAATAATACATGCCCAAAATAAATTAAAATAAATTAATTAATTTACAATCCCAAAGAAACATAAAAGAAATAAATCCAATCACATTGGTCTTTTATAGTCCATGATCATCCATCATGCATATCACTATTTAACAATTAAATAAAAATACATTCTTAAATTAAATTGAATATCTCATATTCAACTTAAAAATCCAGATTTGAATATGATTCAAATAAATTTAAAAATTCATATTTGAATCTTATTCAAACAAATTTAAAAACTCATATTTGAATCACATTCAAACAACTTTAAAAATTCAGATTTGAATCACATTCAAACATTTCTTAAAAAATCAGATTTGAATCACATTCAAACAATTTTTAAAAATTTAGATCTGAATATTATTCAAACAACTTTAAAAAATCAGATTTAAATATGATTCAAACAACTTTAAAAATTTATATTTGAATCACATTCAAACAACTTTTAAAATTCATATTTGAATTACATTCAAACAATTTTTAAAATTCTGATGTCATGCATGATGTCATCTCCCTACACCTTTTTCATTTCCTCTTTTTCTTTTTTCTTTTCTATTAGTTCTTTAATTTAATTCTCGATTCCAAAATTTTCTTTTCTCTGACTTTATTTGACAGTTAGGTCAGGGGTCAACTCCCGGGGTCAATTGACCAAATTGCCCCTCGCCGGTTCAACCCGGTTTGCAAATAATTCATTATTTCTTCCAGCTTCCTAACCTAATTATTTGACTAACTTAACAACTCTTTTTCGTGATTTTCTCTTTTCCACTGTGTTCGTAATAGTCCTAAGGACCGCAGCGTCACATTTTACGGTTTGAAATTTGAGTTTAAATCGACTTCGCAATCGTTCCAGAGAAGGTCATCCATCGCTGTGACTCTCGGCTCGTTTAACTTCTTATGTTCTGTTTTTCATATTTATACTTAACTAATTGACAATTACTAATTATTTGTATTTATGGCTTCTCTAGTTGTCTTAAGTGTGGTTCTAATCCCCTTAATTGTCCGGACCGACACCGGTCACCGGAATAGTAAAATATACCAGGCTATGCAAATAGGAGTGTTACAAAGTTGGGCTATTTTATGTCTAGTTTCACCTCCAATTGGCCTCATACTAATTAGGGTCACACAATTTAGGTTATAGCCCTAAATGCATACTGCCCTTATACAATTTTTCAATTACACAACCATTATACATTCAAAGCCCTAATCTTTAACTCCCATACTTGAATTATAATGTACTAATATCATTTATTACATCTCATTATGGTCAATTGGAGTAGTATATACAAGTCCTCAATACACCAAATACAATCTTAATTCACAAAGTCAAAATCAACATAGTATACATGATTATACCTAACAATTACATGGAATTCTAACCAATAATTTACTATACACTTCCATGAATCTATTAATACCAATATTCACTAATTTAATTCATGGAGTTTAACACTCTTCTTAGTTCACTATGGCTACCAAAATTAGTACATAACAATAACTCATCAAAACCTCAAAATTTCTTCATCAATTTACTTATCTCAAGCTTCCCACAAACTTTATTTAAGAAGGAAAGGAATTTGAACACTTACCTATTGTTGCAGCTTGTTAAATCTTCACCAAATCCTCTCCTTCTTGCTGCCTATCTCTTTCCCATGTTGTGTAGACAAGTTTTAATGAAGGAGGCTTGAAGTTTGGATGGTTGGATCATGGATGGCATTGAGCTCTAACTTTGGCTGGCTATGGAGTTTCCTTTGGAATTTCAATTCGGCGATGTTGAAGATGAAGGTTATGTTAGTAGTATGCCCTAGAGCATATCATTTAGTATGTATCTTGTACATATTTTTAATAATAAAAGGCATTTCCACTTTTCCGTTTACATAATATATTTATGTGTAATAGAAAAGGTCCATTGATATTTTGTTAGAAATATTATTCTTAAGTTGTTAAGAATATGAGTGACAATATTTCTAGCACAAAGTATCATAAATAGGTTCACAATCGAGGATACTTCATAATAAGGACATGACTTATCCAGAAAGATTGTATTCATGTTTGTTCCCAAGTTATTTGTATGAGATATAAATAAGATGGAATGGTGAGTCTCATGCCATATAACAAACTTGATAGGCACTTATAAATGATAAGTAGGCCGAACCAGTGACACTTATGACAAGCACATGGAGTTTACTCTTGTCAATGTTTTGTCATAAATCATATCAGTGCATATAATCTTTAGACCTGAGATAGCACAGTTATCTTGTATATAGGTAGTTTGAGTTTGATACTGCTTTCATACTTGTACTATGTATGGGTATATGGGCATGTGTTGGCTCCTGCTAGTTATATATGGAGGTAGGTGTTGATCAAGATGGAATCTGTTCCTCTAAGTAAATAGAGTTAAAATCCTATGTTCATTTAATTGTTCTTGATGTTTCAAGTTCTGGCCAGACAGATAGATTTATTCGTAAAAGAGTTTCGATGAGAAAAATCTTTTAATCAAGAACTGGAATTAAAAGAGAACATAATATTCATAGCAAATGGAGTTTGACATAAACCATGACTCCAGCTTGAGTTGGGATTTTGTAACAGAGAGATTCTAGTGCATGGTAACATATGATTATAGGTTCATTTAAGGTAAACCTTATTACTAATTGGGTGGCCATGGCATGCTATGCTAGGTATTAACCATGGTCTATGAGGTTCATAAAATGATTTAGAGAAATCATTTATGGTAAGAAAGAGTTCTGATGATATTAAGAGTTGATATCATGTCTCATTGCCAATTAGTGATGAGCCTAGTAAGTCACACACATACACAAGTTATCACCTATTTAAATATGATTTAATTAATTAATTAAAGAGTTTAATTGATTAATTAAATAGATTTGGTTTGCAATTAAATTGCAAAGTCCCTAGCATGACTTGAAACCAAATCTAGATTATTGGATGTGTAGTATAAATTAAATTTATATTTAAAGTATTTAAATATGAATTTAATTGATGAGAAATTAATTAATAGAGATTAATTAATTAATTAATTTATATTTGATATAAATTAATTAGAAGAAGAAAATAATTATTTTGGGTTAAGAACTCAAAATTAAGACACAGGGGCATTTTGGTCATTTCACAGTGTAACACGTGGCACCATGAGATGGTGACACATGGCATAACACATAAGCTTGCCAAATGTTTTTTTTAATCATGTAAGATGATTAAAATCAAGATTAAATATAGGTTTGACACTTGGCACAATGTGATTGGGTCACTTAAACCTAAAGCTAATCAAAAGGTGACATGTGGCTAGGGTTTAATGTGTTAACCTAGCTATTTAAGTGTGGTTATGAAAAGAAAACATAACCAGCAGCCTCTCCTCTCATTTGTCACGCCATTTTGAGCCTCTCCAGCTATTTCTCTTCATCTCTCATCAATTCAAAGAGATTAGCCATCAATCTCTTGAATTAAGAACACTAGAAATTGTTTCTAGTGTCCTGTTTACATCTTTAATCTCTTAAAAGGCAGAACTTGATTTTCTAATTAATAGAAAAAGTTTTAGAAGCCATTCAAGGGCTGCCATAGGTGTTCTTGGTGTGGACAAGCTAGAGGGACAACATCTGGTGTCCTGAAGACGAATCTCAAAGGCGCACGCTGCAAAGACATCAAGAGGTTAGTGTAATCGTTATTGATTTAATCTAGGGTTCTAAAATTAATTTGATTAATTTTAAAATCTTAAATGGCAAATACAGATCCAAAAACATATTAAAAGAGTTTTAATATGTTGTTTATCATTGAAATCAAATAGATAAAAATAAATCTTGCATGGTGCATGTGACCCTAGGTGAAAATTTTTGAATTCAATGGTATAATCTTGTGTTTTTCACGCCTGTTCCTTCAATTGGTATCGAGCCACTATATTTGCCATTTAGATTGTTGATTATATAATTAATTGTGTGTTTGATCATGAGATCAAGAGATTCATTGCTGATTGGATCATGAGGTGTGGCGGCACACATGGTGAAGCCACCATTGGTGGCGACAACAATGGTTCCTTGGGTGGTTCAAGGTTTGGCTTTTAATTCTGCAATTGTTGTATGATCTAAGGCCTATTCTTTGACTAATTAAAGTGTTTAATTAGTTGTTTTAATCACACAATTAAATTATGATTCAAATCAGAATTTTAAAAATTATTTGAATGTGATTCAAATCTGAATTTTAAAAGTTGTTTGTATGTGATTCAAATCTTAATTAATAAATATGTATGAATCATATTTAAATATTATTATTTAAAATTGATTCAATAAAATTAAGATATGATTTTTAAAAATATTTGAATGTGATTCAAATCTGATTTTTAAAAATATTTGAATGTGATTCAAATCTGAATTTTTGAAGTTGTTTGAATTTGATTCAAATCTGAATTTTTAAATTTGTTTGAATGAGATTCAAATCTGAATTTTTAAATTTATTTGAATCATATTATAATCTGTTTTTTTTAGTTGTATATGAGATATTCAATTTAATTTAAGTATGTATGTTTTATTTAATTGTTAAATAGTGATATGCATGATGGATGATCATGGACTATAAAAGACCAATGTGATTGGATTTATTTCTTTTATGTTTCTTTGGGATTGTAAATTAATTAATTTATTTTAATTTATTTTGGGCATGTATTATTAAGTTTGTAATATTTTTGGGTTGTAATTTCATTTATTTAAGTTCTTGTAAATTCGCCTTGGTATGCCAAGGATTACTATGTAATATTGGATTGCAAGAAGTTCAAGGAGGTCAAGAGCATTGGTGGGACCAGTGGGAGGAATTCAATATCAAGTGTTGATTATGTACTCCTTCAGCAACTCTTGTAAAATGAATGAATGAAATGCACCTAGGAATGCCCTGATTCAATTCTTGGTGGCTCAAAATTGAATCCCTTAGAAAGTCCATGATCATACCATATTTACTGCTTATCCATGAATGCATGAGATGTATGGGAATGTGTGCAATTATATGATATATGCATGCTAAATGGATAATGTGCAAAGTGAGACCTTAATAGTAAATAGAATGACCATAAAATCTTCCAAACAAATGATTAAGTTGGAAATGCTATAATTAAAGTAATTATAACATAGGCCCTCCATTGGGGCAATTATTTTAAGAAATTTTAAATAGTTGCATAAGATGCAATTTATTTAAGAGATTTTCTTAAGAATAATTGTTAAGCATGAGATGTTGTAAATATGTAAATGGTTTAGTGGCCAATATTGGATGTACCTGAGGACATTAAAATTATTTGCATAATTACGCTCAATGGGATCAACTTAACTAATGCAAGATAAGTCAATAATGGATGTACCTGAGATTTTGAGCATTAGGGGCTAGGTAAAAGGATTGAACCTCACATGAGATGTGATGGGCAAAGAGTTGCTCACTTATAGTTTATTGTAATTCCAATAATGGATGTACTGAGGATGATCAATAGAATTATAAGAATTCAATCACCCACTAGAAATCCATCCAACTAGGATTTGCTTACTTTGGAAGTGTAGGATTCGCTAAGTTAGTGGGAGGACCAATTTGATTAAAAGACCATAATCATTTTGGTTAATTACATGATACATTTACTAATTAATCTGGTTATTTTCTGCAGCTTAATTTTCTCGATAAAAATGAGCACAAAACAACCACCACCATCCAATATCCTTGCAAGCATACTTGATCACAATAGGTTGACAGACCTAATCTGTCTGATTGGCTAAGAAATTTGAAACTTGTCTGAACCTTGAACATATAGGATATGTTCTAGATTCAAATGTTCCTGGTCCCTTACCTCCAGAGGCCACACAAGAGGAACATGAAACTTTGGACAAGTGGAAGGAGCATGATATGAGAGCTAAGTGTTACATGCTTGCTTCTATGAGTAATGAGTTACGCAACATGAGAACATGCAGAGTGCGAGTGAGATCCTCCTTCACCTACAAGAGTTGTATGGTGAGCACAAAGAGAATGCTAGGTATGAGATATCTAGACGCCTATTCCGTATGAGGATGTCCGAGGGACGTAATGTTGGGGATCATGTCCACAAGATGATTGGTGATTGAGCGGTTGGAACATCTTGACTTCAACATGGATTTCCAACTACAAACGGATTTGATCCTTCATCCCTTCCGAGTCTTTTGGGAATTTTGTAACAAATTTCCATATGACTAAACAGAATGCACCTTAGCGAATTACTCAACATGCCGGTTATTGCCCAAAAGAATATGCTGTGCAATAAAGGAAAAGAGGTAGCTTTGTTGCATCTTCTTCACTGGAAAGTCCAACAAGAAGAAGGGCAATAAGAAAAAGAAACCTCGATTCTGGTCCTTCCAAGAAAATAGCTAAACGTAAAAGGAAGACTAAAGTCGATAAAGGCAAAGGAAAGTTTTTCCACCGCCAACAGAAAGTGTTTCCATTACCAACAGAAAGTGTTTCCATTGCCAGAAGAAAGTGTTTCCAAGTATAGCAATCTAAATGAATGCAATGCCATGGTGAAAACCAACTCAAGTTCAAAATATATTTGGCACTTAAGGTTATGTCATGTTGCGTAAGATAGGATTGCAAAAGCGGAGAAAATGGGGATTCTATCCTCATTGGGCTCGAGCCTACTCCAATTTATGAATCTTGCCTGTGGCAAAATGACTAGATCACCCTTTGATGGACAGGGGCTAAGAGCTGAAAATATTTTGGAGCTAATACATAGTGATGTATGTGGTCCATTTAAAGAAATGGCTAGAGGGGTTTTTTATTATTTTATTACCTTTACTGATGATAAATCAAGGTTTGGGTATTTGTATTTGATGAAATACAAACATGAATCTTTTGAAACGTTCAAAGAATTTAAATCTGAAGTAGAAAATCAAACAGGAAAGAATATTAAAGTTCTTCGATCAGATCGTGGAGGTGAATATTTGAGTACTGAATTTGATGAATACTTGAGAGGGCATGGCATTGTTTCTCAGCTGACTCCTCCAGGAACGCCACAGCTGAATGGTGTATCTGAAAGGAGAAATCGTACCCTATTGGATATGGTACGTAGTATGATGAGCTATACTGATATGCCAATCTCCTTTTGGGGATTTGCATTAGAATCAGCTTTGTATATTCTGAATAGGATTCCATCAAAATCAGTTTCTTCCACACCTTATGAGATATGGCATGGAAGAAAACAAAGTCTTAAGGATGTTAAGATTTGGGGTTGTCCAGCTTTTATCAAAAAGCTGAACACTGATAAATTGGAGACCAGATTAGAAAAGGGTCGATTTGTTGGATATCCAAAAGATAGTTTTGGATATTATTTTTATTTGCCTACTTCACAAAAGGTTGTGATAAGTAGAGATGCCACATTTCTTGAAAAACAGTTTGTTCAAGAAGGAGGCAAAGGAAGGCAAATAGAGTTAGAATTGGAGAATTCTGACCAACCAACAGATCAGATGGATATAGATCCATCTAGTCAACCTATACCCATTGATGAAACATCTACAACTGTTCCTCGTAGAACAACGAGGCAATCTCACCCACCAGTGAGATATGGTTTTCTTCATGAAGAAGAACAAGAGTTGTCTACTCATGAAGAAGTAGATCATGGAGATGATCCACTTACCTATGAAGAAGCTATATCAGATATAGACTCTTCAAAATGGATTGATGCTATGAAATCCGAGATTGATTCCATGTATAAGAATCAAGTTTGGGATCTTGTTGACCCACGGGATGGTATTGTAGCTATCGGGTTCAAATGGGTTTGCCAGAAGAAAATTGGTTCGATGGAAAGGTAGAGACCTATAAGGCAAGGCTAGTAGCGAAGGGTTTCGCCAAAGGCAAGGAATAGACTATGAGGAGACTTTCTACTTTGTTGCCATGCTTAAATCAATTAGGATTTTATTAGCAATAGTGCATACTATGATTATGAGATTTGGCGATGGATGTCAAAATGTTTTCTTAATGGATACATTGAAGAAAACATTTTCATGGAACAACCTAAGGGATTTGAATCCCAAGATGGTTCCAAGGTATGCAAGCTAAAGCGATCCATTTATGGGTTGAAACAAGCTTCGAGGAGTTGGAACATCCGTTTTGATGAAGCCATTAAATCTTTTGCTTTTATCAAAAATGAGGATGAGCCATGTGTATAAGAAGGTTAGTGACAGTGCTATCACTTTCCTTGTCTTATATGTGGATGACATACTGTTGATGGGTAATGATATAGGTATGTTGACGACTATAAAGGTATGGTTGTCAAATACATTCTCCATGAAAGACTTAGGGGAGGCAACCTATATTCTTGGGATTCGCATCTATAGAGATAGAGCGAAAAGAATAATTGGTTTATCCCAAAGTCTATACTTGGAAAAAGGTGTTAAAGAGGTTTAACATGCTTGATTCCAAGAGAGGATTGTTACAAGTGAGACATGGTATCCACCTTTCTAAAGAGATGTCTCCAAAGACACCTGAAGAAAGAGATAAGATGGCCAGGATTCCATATGCTTCGGCTATTGGAAGTTTAATGTATGCAATGTTGTGTACTAGGCCGGATATCGCATATGCTGTTAGTTTGACTAGCAGGTATCAATCCAATCCAGGTTTGGAACATCGATAGTCACAAGAATATCCTTAAGTACTTGAGAAGAACTAAGGATTTATTCTTGATTTATGGAGGTGGAGACTTGCAATTGGATGGTTATACCGATTCGATTTCCAATCGATATCGATGATAGAAAGTCTACCTCTGGATATGTGTTCATTTGTAATGGAGGTGCGATGTTGGAAGAGTTCCAAACAGAGCACGATCGCAGATTCCACTCATCGAGGTCGAGTATATTGTCGCATCGATGCCGCAAAAGAAGTCGTTGAATAAAGAAGTTCGTGATGTAACTTACAGTTCCTTCCATCGAGTCAGCAGTTCCATTACACTGTGACAACAATGGAGCAGTCATACAGGCTAAGGAACCAAGGTCTCACCAGAAATCCAAACACATAGAAAGGCGCTACCACATTATCAAAGAAATAGTTGGGCGAGGCGATGTAGCCATGCAGAAAATAGCATCAGCTGAAAATCCAGCTGATCCATTCACTAAGCCTATGTCACGACTCGCTAGACCGACATCTTGAGAAGATAGGTCTAAGATATTGTAATGAATGGCTCTAGTGCTAGTGTGAGATTGTTAGTAGTATGCCCTAGAGCATATCATTTAGTATGTATCTTGTACATATTTTTAATAATAAAAGGCATTTCCACTTTTCCGTTTACATAATATATTTATGTGTAATAGAAAAGGTCCATTGATATTTTGTTAGAAATATTATTCTTAAGTTGTTAAGAATATGAGTGACAATATTTCTAGCACAAAGTATCATAAATAGGTTCACAATCGAGGATACTTCATAATAAGGACATGACTTATCCAGAAAGATTGTATTCATGTTTGTTCCCAAGTTATTTATATGAGATATAAATAAGATGGAATGGTGAGTCTCATGCCATATAACAAACTTGATAGGCACTTATAAATGATAAGTAGGTCAACCAGTGACACTTATGACAAGCACATGGAGTTTACTCTTGTCAATGTTTTGTCATAAATCATATCAATGCATATAATCTTTAGACTGAGATAGCACAGTTATCTTGTATATAGGTAGTTTGAGTTTGATACTGCTTTCATACTTGTACTATGTATGGGTATATGGGCATGTGTTGGCTCCTGCTAGTTATATATGGAGGTAGGTGTTGATCAAGATGGAATCTGTTCCTCTAAGTAAATAGAGTTAAAATCCTATGTTCATTTAATTGTTCTTGATGTTTCAAGTTCCTGGCCAGGACAGATAGATTTATTCAGAAAAGAGTTTCCGATGAGAAAAATCTTTTAATCAAGAACTGGAATTAAAAGAGAACATAATATTCATAGCAAATGGAGTTTGACATAAACCATGACTCTTGAGTTGGGATTTTGTAACAGAGAGATTCTAGTGCATGGTAACATATGATTATAGGTTCATTTAAGGTAAACCTTATTACTAATTGGGTGGCCATGGCATGCTATGCTAGGTATTAACCATGGTCTATGAGGTTCATAAAATGATTTAGAGAAATCACTTATGGTAAGAAAGAGTTCTGATGATATTAAGAGTTGATATCATGTCTCATTGCCAATTAGTGATGAGCCTAGTAAGTCACACACATACACAAGTTATCACCTATTTAAATATGATTTAATTAATTAATTAAAGAGTTTAATTGATTAATTAAATAGATTTGGTTTGCAATTAAATTGCAAAGTCCCTAGCATGACTTGAAACCAAATCTAGATTATTGGATGTGTAGTATAAATTAAATTTATATTTAAAGTGTTTAAATATGAATTTAATTGATGAGAAATTAATTAATAGAGATTAATTAATTAATTAATTTATATTTGATATAAATTAATTAGAAGAAGAAAATAATTATTTTGGGTTAAGAACTCAAAATTAAGACACAGGGGCATTTTGGTCATTTCACAGTGTAACACGTGGCACCATGAGATGGTGACACATGGCATAACACATAAGCTTGCCAAATGTTTTTTTTTTAATCATGTAAGATGATTAAAATCAAGATTAAATATAGGTTTGACACTTGGCACAATGTGATTGGGTCACTTAAACCTAAAGCTAATCAAAAGGTGACATGTGGCTAGGGTTTAATGTGTTAACCTAGCTATTTAAGTGTGGTTATGAAAAGAAAACATAACCAGCAGCCTCTCCTCTCATTTGTCACGCCATTTTGAGCCTCTCCAGCTATTTCTCTTCATCTCTCATCAATTCAAAGAGATTAGCCATCAATCTCTTGAATTAAGAACATTAGAAATTGTTTCTAGTGTCCTGTTTACATCTTTAATCTCTTAAAAGGCAGAACTTGATTTTCTAATTAATAGAAAAAGTTTTAGAAGCCATTCAAGGGCTGCCATAGGTGTTCTTGGTGTGGACAAGCTAGAGGGACAACATCTGGTGTCCTGAAGACGAATCTCAAAGGCGCAGACACTGCAAAGACATCAAGAGGTTAGTGTAATCGTTCTTGATTTAATCTAGGGTTCTAAAATTAATTTGATTAATTTTAAAATCTTAAATGGCAAATACAGATCCAAAAACATATTAAAAGAGTTTTAATATGTTGTTTATCATTGAAATCAAATAGATAAAAATAAATCTTGCATGGTGCATGTGACCCTAGGTGAAAATTTTTGAATTCAATGGTATAATCTTGTGTTTTTCACGCTTCCATTCCTTCAGGTTAGTGTTGCCCTTCTTGTCCACTAATATTTAAATAGTCCACTTAGTGCTCCACTTAACCTTAATTAATCATTTAAATAATTCTAAGTTTCGTAATTGCAATTAACACCCTAATTTCTCACTATTTACATTATATGTCAAGTTTCTCATTTTCATGGCATTTTTAAAATTTAATACTACTTATTTTTTAATGGACATTTAGGTCAAGAGTCAACTCTTGGTGTCAAATGACCAAAATGCCCCTCTTCGGGTTGCATTCCCAATTTTTCAGTAACATCGATTTTTATCGGTTTCTTGAATTTTTCATTTTTCTTTGTACTAATTTATTAATTTATCTTTGACATTTCTAATGTTATTTATACCTCAATAGATGTTTAATTAGGTGTCAAAAATATTTTTCAGGGTTCCTCGCAGTTCAGGGCTAGTCAACGATCCTCGCTGCAACTTCCCAGTGCGGTCACCCATCGCTACGATTTTTGGCTCGTTTAACTTAATCACATTTCATTGCTCTTATTTTTCCTTTGTTTTTCTTGTATTTTCCTCTATTGTGTTTCATTATTTTATGTCTTCTCACAAACATTTAAGTATAATTCTAAGCATCCTAGCTGTCCGACAGACACTGCTCACCGGAACAGTAGAACGCACTACCGAATATAGGGGTGTTACAATTCTTCCCCCCTCCCCCCCCCCCCCTAAAATAAATTTCGTCTCGAAATTTTACCTGATTTTAGTCTCTGAACAACTGTGGGTGCTGCCTCCACATATGAAGGAGCAGAAGCGAGAAAAACACAAGTTTATACCATTGAATTCAAAAATTTTCACCTAGGGTCACATGCATAATGCAAGATTTATTTTTATCTATTTGATTTCAATGATAAACAACATATTAAAACTCTTTTAATATGTTTTTGGATCTGTATTTTCCATTTAAGATTTTAAAATTAATCAGATTGATTTTAGAACCCTAGATTAAATCAAGAACAAACACATTAACCTCTTGATGCACTGCAGTGTATTTGCGCCTTTGAGATTCATCTTCAGAACACCAAATGTTGTTCCTCTAGCTTGTCCACACTAAGAACACCTATAGCAGCCCTTGAACAGCTTCTAAAGCTTTTTCTATTATTTAGAAAATCAAGTTCTGCCTTTTAAGAGATTAAGGATGTAAACAGGGCACTAGAAACAATTTCTAGTGTTCTTAATTCAAGAGATTGTTTGCTAATCTCTTGGATTGATTAAAGAAGAAGAAGAGGAGAAGAATGAAAGCTTCTAAGTGGCGGCACCAAGGGAGCGGCTGCTGCTTGTGTTATTTTTCTTTTCATAACAACACTTATGTAGCTAGGTCAACATATTAAACCCTTGCCACATGTCACCCATTGATTGGTTCTAGGTTTAATTAACCCAATCACATTGTGCCAAGTGTCAAACCTATATTTAGTCTTAATTTTAATCATCTTACATGATTAAAAGACATTTGGCAAGCTTATATGTAATTCCATATGTCACTATCTCATGGTGCCACATGTCACCCTGTGAAATGACCGAAATGCCCCTGTGTCTTAATTTTGAGTTCTTAACCCAAAATAATTATTTCTCTTCTTCTAATCAATTTATATCAATATAAATTAATTAATTAATCTCTATTAATTATTTTCTCATTAATTAAATTCATATTTAAACACTTTAAATATAAATTTAACTTATATTATACATCCAATAATCTAGATTTGGTTTCAAGCCATGCTATGAACTTTGCAATCTAATTGCAAACCAAACCTATTTAATTAATCAATTAAACTCTTTAATTAATTAATTAATTAAATCATATTTAATTAGGTGATAACTTGTGTATGTGTGTGACTTACTAGGTTATCACTAATTGGCAATGAGATATGATATCAACTCTTAATATCATCAGAACTCTTTCTTACCATAAATGATTTCTCTAAATCATTTTATGCACCTCATAGACCATGGTTAACCCCTAGCATAGCATGCCATGGCCACCCAATTAGTAATAAGGTTTACCTTAAATGAACCTATAATCATATGTTACCATGCATTAGAATCTCTCTGTTACAAAATCCCAACTCAAGCTGGAGTCATGGTTTATGTCAAACTCCATTTGCTATGAATATTATGTTCTCTTTTATTTCCAGTTCTTGATTTAAAATATTTTCTCATCAGAAACTCTTTTCTGATTAAATCTATCTATCCTGGCCAGGAACTTGAAATATCAAGAACAATTAAATGAACATAGGATTTTATCTCTATTTACTTGGAGGAACAGATTCCATCTTGATCACCACCTACCTCCATATATAACTAGTAAGAGCCAACACATGCCCATATACCCATACACAGTACAAGTATGAAAGCAGTATCAAACTCAAACTACCTATATACAAGATAACTATGCTATCTCAGGTCTAAAGATTATATGCACTAATATGGTTTATGACAAAACATTGACAAGAGTAAACTCCATGTGCTTGTCATAAGTGTCACCGGTTCGGCCTACTTATCATTTATAAGTGCCTATCATGTTTGTCATATAGCATGAGACTCACTATTCTATTTTATTTATATCTCATATAAATAACTTGGGAGCAAACATGAATACAATCTTTCTGGATAAGTCATGTCCTTATTATGAAGTATCCTCGATTGTGAACCTATTTATGATACTTTGTACTATAAATACTGTCACTCATATTCTTAACAACTTAAGAATAGAATTTCTAACAAAATATCAATGGACCTTTTCTATTACACATAAATATCTTATGTAAATGGAAAAGTGGAAATGCCTTTTTATTAATAAAAACATGTACAAGATACATACTAAATGATATGCACTAGGGCATACTACTAACATCATATCCTCCTCTCATTCCTAAGTAACTTTCTGGCCTGAATGATGGTCCATAACACCTTAACCAAATGTATACATTTATTTCTCAACTGCTTCACCTCATCTACTAAGATCTTTATGAGTTTCCCCATCATACGTTGAATTTAAAATTCATTTCACCTTTTTAGAGGTAAGTAATTTTTTGTGCTAACGAATCCACTCTTTCTAGGACCTTGTGTGGTTCTATGGAGTGAGAACTTAGTTTTTCTCTTTTCTATACAATCATATAATCTTCTTTCCTTTAAGTTTGTTTGAGACTTTTAACAATCTAATACAACATTTAATTTGTTCGTATAACACTAATGTTCTCTTACTATCGTTCTATCTAATAATTCAATTCATGTTTCCTTATCGAATGACCATTGTGGTCATGTTAGAATTATTTATCTAATCATTGGTCCTCTGACCATTCTATTCAACAATCTTACTCATATTCGTAACATTTCCTATTTCATTTAAATCAAATATTCAAATTTTCACTTTCACAACTCGTTTATCTACTAATATTCTATAAATTACTTTCTTTTGTACTAAACTATAACCCTTCGATATTCTAACTTTTGAGTTTTAAATCCCTAAGTTGGATTTCCAAACTCATTTCCAACAATAAAAATATGTCCTAGCACAACTATACCAAAATAAATGCCGTTAGCAACTATTCTCATCTTGGTGTACTATCAAGTAATACGTAGCTCTACACAATAATCTCAAGTCAGTACTGTAATCTGCAGCTTACAGTACAAACATCAAGAACATTCCATAGTTATTACGATACATCACAATAGATCAAATTTTCTTATATCTTATCCTTCTTGTGTGACACCCCTTACCCGTCTACAGTATATCCGAGTAAGATATGTCACACGGTGTACCGGAACACTCTATTTTATCTCAATCATTTTTATTCTTCCTTAATTTATTTTTATCATAGTTTTGAATATAATTTGTGAAATATAATTCATTTAAGTCATTTATTGAAATTATGATTTATTTGAGGTTCCGAAAATTTTATAGAAAATCCGGCAGAGTACCGGCTAAAAATGGAGAAAACAGTTCTTCGAAACCTGTTAAAAACACTTCCAATATAATTATAATCTCAATCTCAGTCAACCACCAACATTTTTCAACAATTTCTCAAATCAATTCAGTATCTCAAAATTCACATTCATCTCATATCACACCCAATTCAATGAGAAATACTCATATTTATTTTTGAACACAGCTCATAGGTAATTACAGCAAAAATTTGATTACATGAGTTTATAATATACATAACAAAAGTTTACAAATACAAAAGACTTAGGTAGCCCAATGTCCTACCAATGCACTGCAATTTGTGAGGTGACTTTGAACTCTGAGTGCAGATCTGAAAACTCACCCTGTATGAGGTCTGCTGACTCCCTGACTATGTCTCGATTACTGCGTGGCAAAAGCGACGCGCTAAGCAATTCTGCTTAGTGGTGACAATATAAAATAAAATTAAATAATAACATGTATGTAGAATGTATGTTTACATTTTTGATAGACTTAATTTCAAATATTAATTGCAATATTATTCGATTAAAGTTTGGTAAGATTTATTAATATTACCTGAGTAACCTACACTGGTTGACTGGACTAGATAAATGGGTAAACTGGCACTGGGTATCAAGTACCTCGGGCTGTCGCACCATCGATCACATATGTATCTCCTGGTGTGCAACAGAACAGCTAATAAGCTGTAATAATTATCGGGGATTAAACCCGAGTATAACAACTCAATATCATAGCCAAAGGCTATTATGTCACAGAATGGCATGGAAAGCCATGAAATACAGAATGGCATGAAGCCATATGCAGTACTGCTAACAGAACCCTATTGGCATGCCAACCTATCCAAACCAATCACATTAGGCCTACTAGGGCATTTAACAATTTTTATTTATGTAATTCTTTGAAATTGCATTTTTTTATGATTACTATTTATTTCATTGGTCAACCAAAATGTTGACTTTTGCATTGGCAATAGGTAAATTAGTTTAAATATCATCAACATACCACATTTTGCATTTTAAACTTATTGGTATTGGTTGCCAATACCATCTCTAAGCTTAATGTGAATTGGATAGAATTTTCAGTTTTCAAGCTTTGGGTTTACTGTTCCATTAGTTACTGTTTCAGTGGGAATTTGGAAAAATGATAAACATGAAAGTTGTTCCTTATTTTGTCTAGTTGAATTTATTTTTTTGAATCACTCCATTTGGGGTTTTGTAGCTCAAGTCATGGTCCAAAAACCACAACTGGCCGGATTGAAATTTTTCTGGACTGACCATATCTACAGTGCAGTGAACAGTGAACTCAGCTCACTTGTTAGATAGGTTCTGGTCATAATTTGGGTTAGGTTTCTTCATGCAAGTTGTTGTTCTATATCTCAGCTTGTTGTGGGTAAAATTTCAGGTCAATTGGACCATTCTACACTGAGTTATGGCCAAATGACCAAATACTGTTCATTTGGTCATTCTGCAGAAACAAACTACAGGTCACCGGGATTGGGGCAAGCTTTTGGTCTACTTGGTTTGGTCTTATGGGCATGGTTTCTTCACCAAAGTTATGCCATTATGTGTCTAGTTTCATGTCGAATTGGCCAAACACCAATTGAACCTCTACAATTCATGTTATGGCTGCCCAAACCTGCTGGACTCATGTCCAATTCTGCAGGTCACCTAGGGCAGCCACACTAAACCTAAATCCCATCCCACAACACAATTCGTTTTTGGTTTAAACAGAACTAAATGGTCACTAATTGACCATTAATACCCATTTTTATCATCACATGGTCAAAGTCCCATTTTCCCACTCCAAACCCTAACTCAACATTTCAAGCCATGCACTAAGATTGCATTTCATCAATCCACATAAAAGAGACATATTGTGGGCAGCCATACTACCCTTTTTAACTTCATTAAAATCATCACAATATTGCCCAACCAAGGTTGCCAAAACTTAGGGTTTACATACAAATGGTACTCCATCAATTTCCTTATCATTTGCACTCATTCATAATTGTTAAACATGAATTTAAAGTGAAATTTAAGTTTAAGTCACTAACCTCTATGGAGTGAGATTTTTCCCACTTACTAAAACTCTTCTTTACTTCTTCTTTTTGCTCCCAAAAGAATCTCCAAGGTGTAAGAAGATTTTTTTGTGTTGCTAGATTAGGGTTTTGTTGAGTAAAAGTGAGAGAAAGCAAGCTTTAAAAGCTTGATAATGGTGAGAATGGGAGAGGGTTCACGGCAAGGAAGAAGAAAGGGAGAGAGAGATCTGTTTTTTTATTCATTTTCAACCCATTTTGTCTCTTTAAGATAAGTTATGCCATGTGTCAACATTGGGTTGGGTGAAGGCACACTAATGACATCATGTGATGTCATAAATTCCCATTTAATTCATTTTTTTCTTTTCTTTTCTACTTATTTTCAATTCAATTTTTAGTAATATTTATTCACATTTTATGTCATAATAATTATTTACTTAACTGGACAAATCGGACAAAAATCACCACTGAAGGCGAAATGACCAAAATGCCCTCCGTTTGGCTTAACAGGCCAAAATTGTCTGTACCGATTGAAAATTTTTTCTAAGTATTTTCTTGGCATTCTAATGCCATAAGAACCTCAATAACCCTTCTCTGGAGTCCTAGAAATTATTTTATAATTTTTCCCTCGGGTCTAGGGCTCCTAGTTGCGAGAATCGCAACTTCTCACCAGGTTACCCATCGCTAGGGCACCGGCTCATTCAACTTAGTTGTATTTTATTTCTAAAATTTTTCCTAAATTTTTCTTATTAATATTTGAGTTAATTATGGTTCCTCACTTTAGTTTAAATATTTTTCCAGACGTTTTAGCTGTCCGATCCAACAATGGTCACCGGAACAGTAGAATGTACGGAGTTGTTATAGGGAGGGAGTTACATCTTGAGTTCACTTATATCCTAAACTTATTCTGATTACAATATCCATTAATAATTACTAACTGTAACATCTTTACCCTCGTCTAGAGCAAGTCTATTACTACAACTTACTTTTAGGTCCTCTTGCCTTGCATTAAGTAGGCTTGCCAATTAGCTTTATAATTTATGGTGTGTTAGAAAATACTTTTAGCTAATAATTCTTCTAAAATTAATGTCAATCATACTTGTTATTATAGTTTTTATCCTAAAGGACTAGTCACTAATACATCAAAATTTATTCTCATGTAAAGCAATAGCAACAGAACATATAGTTCTAATACTAACACACAACTAAGTAGTGCTGAGATCAAATAATAACTAATTGTTTCTTTTAAAAATTAAGAACTTACCAGCAGCTACATCCGAAGTTTCTGTTTTTTCTCCTTGGCGCATAGTGAATGCTCCAACTGGTGCACTACTATATTTGGGTTGATTCACTGTGTTATGATTGTGAGGAGTACTAACTCTATTTTTATCTCGACTCTGATCGACTGTCTGTGAACTCCGGAGAGCAGATCGAGGTGCTCTAGTACAATCTCTAACAAAGTGTCCAAGCTTTCCACAATTGTAGCAGGCTCCAGTGACCTTACGATAAATACCCTTATGTAGTTTGTCACAAACATGGCAGATACGGGCAGAATAGAAACTTCTAGTTGTTTGACGATTGGACCTTGGTGGCCTCTACCCTGAAGATCCGCTTTTATCAGATCCATAACCACTAGGCTCTCCAGTGTTCTTCCTTTTTCTCAATTTACTTTTTGAACTTTGATCACCAGGTCTTTCATTCTTCTCTATTTCATATTGCCCTTGTGGGTGTTGGGTTAGTACTTGGGCTTGGGCTGACAGATTATCAGCCATTTGTTGAAAGAAAGTGGCCATTTGCTGGGCCATTTGTGCAGTAATTTGTACAGGTGGGGTTGGTAAAGTCAAGCTTCCAACTCTCTTAGGGGCTGGGGCCTCACCTTGTACATCCGCTATCACAGACTGTTCTATTGTCTCATCCTTCTCTGCCATATCTTTTCATAGGATTTTCTATTTCCTGTACAACCAACACAAGGAGATTTCTCTCCATTAGTTCATATTTATGATATAAATGTACTATATGTATCAAACATTTGAGCAGTTGCATTTACCGACAAAAAGATTTCAAATTCACAGTTCAAAATTTACTTTAAAACCATTGCTCTAATACCACTAAACATGTCACACCCTACTCCTCCGTAAGATGTAACATGATCCCGTAGTACACCTAATGAATTACCATACTTCACCTACTGGTAACCCATTAAATATACTACAAGGGATTTTAAATCAATTTTGTGAAATTTAAATCATCGATTAAAATCTGGTATTATAAAAATTTTTCAAGTTTTCGGCAGAGTGCCGGCTGTATTTTGAGAAAATAGTTCTTCAAACCTGAAAAGGAAAACACTCCCAATATGTTTTCTCAAATACAACTCCAATAAACTTCATTTCATCTCATAATTCAATCTCAATAATCAAATCATTTCATTTTCAAACCAACCTCATCATAAAAGAAATATTTCATTGATTACAAGACTCAAAAATTAATATTATAAAACTATTCAGGTAAATGAAATCTCAAATATACATTTACAATAATTTACATTTAATTACATATCAAAATATTTTACAAGAGTTTTTATACAACTGCTCAAAAAATTTACATACATATTATTACATGCATACATCAAAACCTATGTACATGGGTATACCTATGATATACCTGGAGCTGATCTGAATGTGTCTTCAAAGAAGCTTACTCAACTGCTCTATGCTCTTTTCACCTGTGACAGCATACAAAGCTATCGCTGAGTGGTAAACTCAGTGGTGCACAACTGTAATTTAGAACATAGTACAATATACATTGACAAAATTATAACAATTAATTTAAAAGTCTCGAAGTTCAATAAAATTTCAAAAGTCAAAATCTTCATTGCCAATAATATAAATCATTAGTTAAAATGAATTTGAGCAAGAAATTAAATTTATCAAATCACAACTTGACATTTAAAGTAATTCCAGCAATCATGAAAATAAAGATTAATTCTAACAAAATTAATTATGCATAAATCCCATTTGAAATCGAAATTCTTTACTATTTAAAATCCATTTTTTATCTCACTAACTATGCAAGACTAATCCGCAAGGGCCATCTTCGGGGTGATTCTAACTCCCTATGGTCGGGGAGGTCGAATCATCGTGCACAGTACACACCATAATAATGAAACTTCTGAAAGGGCCATAACATAAAAACTTAGATCTAACCTCTAATAAGAGGAGAATCTAAGCCTGTGCACGTACCATGGTAATCAAAATAAAGCTAACTCCATTGTCTCCTTAACAAATGAGAGAGATGGGTAATAACCTAGTTAAGCATCTATAGTGAGATACAAAATAATATCATCAATCTCTTTGTCTTTTTTGTGAGCATAAATCACAACACAATTCGATTCAAAGTCAATTCCAATATCCAATAATTTTTTTATGCTCATCACAATTCAAAACATATTCTATCATAATTTTCCAAAACATAATTTATTCAATCCACAATAATGCTCAATACTTGTTGAAATACCATTTCACAAAGCTAAATTCATACATACTATAACAATTTCAATAATCATTGAATTAAATCCAATTCTTGATAAACATAATACATAAGGAAAATAGGTCATTTAGTCATTTGAAATATTCTGAACAAAATCAATTAAAAATTAGTTGTGCACAAACCTCTAATGAGTCATCTCTTGGCCTTGACTTAATGTTCCTTATGTTTTTCAATATCCTTTTCAACTAAAACACACAATTTAAAGTGTTTCAGTACTCAGTTAAATCATTTCTGACAATAAAATTCAATATCTAAATTTTCTTGGTACTATTTCCTTCAATTCATTTCATTAGTCAACCTATAATGTTGACCTTTGATGCACTCTAAGTGAGTCAATTTTAATATTCCTAATTTGTCACATTTTATAGTCTCTAAGTGTTGGTATATATTACCAATTTCATTTTAAAGCTTATTGCATTTTATTGTAATTATTCAGATTTCATGGCTAATGTTACTATCTATTGGACCAAGCTACAGTATAAATTTAACAGATTTCTCTTCCTTAAATTCTTTCTCATTGTTTCTTCTTTAATTTTCATTTTGAATCACTCTATTTGGAGTTGTATAACTCAAGTTATGGTCAATTAACCATAACTAGGTTAAATCTAAATTTTAATTTCCTTTTTAGGCATTTTCGGTTCTGACTTTACTAATTTATTTGAACTGTTTATAATCACATTGGGGTCTAGCATTCTTCATAAGTATTGTTTTCCTATGTCTTAGGGACAACCAAAAGTTTTTCTTATCATTTTTCAAGTCTTATAGAATTCTTTATAGACAAATTGTTAACTTAGACTCAAAGGTCCTATATTGACAAGGTCCTCAATTAGGTCAATGGCTTGACCTTAAATTCTGACTTTATACATTTATAATTTGAGGAAGTTGCCTAAAACAATGTTTTAGGTCTCTTTCTTAGCTTTCCAGATTGATATGTTTCGCAATGGGATTTTGCGGTCGCCTGGACGATCACTCACCGAAGTGGGAAAAAGTGAGGAGTCGCCACCTTAGTTTTGAGGGAAACTAAAGAAAACCATTTGAGAAGTTAAATAAAAATGAAACCACTTCAAAACAGAGATTCTAAGTTCGGGGTCCGTAAACGGGTGGGGAAGGTGTTAGGCACCCCACCTCGTCCCTTAATAAGGGTAAGTAGATTTAATTCTGCGTCCTTTATAAATTAGTTAGGAGGGCTTAGACGGCTATGTTAATCCTTTTGGTAGAAGGAATATTTGATTTTTCACTAAATTTGGATCACCCAGATACATAAGTAAATGAGACAACCTTAGTGAACGGGTGTGAGAATCGGATAAGAACTCTCCTCCAATCTCTTTTAAGTTATTTATTAAAATTTTGAGGGGAGACCGGATAAGAACCCTCCTCCGATCTCTTTTAAGTTATTTATTAAAAATTTGAGGGGAGACCGGATAAGAACCCTCCTCCGATCTCTATTTAATAGTTATTTATTAAAATTTTGAGGGGAGACCGGATAAGAACCCTCCTCCGATCTCCTTTAGAGTTATTTATTAATGTTCCGAATTGAGACCGGATAAGAACTCTCCTCCGATCCCTATTTAATGTTTATTAGAATTTTGGGTTGAGACCGGATAAGAACTCTCCTCCGATCTCTATTTAATAGTTATTTATTAATGTTCCGAATTGAGACCGGATAAGAACTCTCCTCCGATCTTTTTTAAATTAGAAAGGAGCCTGAAAGGGATTTTTTCGATCTCCCGAATTTTGGTGTCCTAAGAACCTAAGGATAAGGATCCTTAAATTTAAAGAGGTTGGGGATAAGATTTCTCGATACCTTTTGGCTAGATGGGGAAAACTAGACTTGATTTACCGACCTTCCATGTATTCATTTTACCAATATCTATTAACATCCGATCTATTCTGTTATGTTTACTTTGGTTCTATTTCGCTTTATGACATCTTGCCGAATTGCTGTTTACGTCAGCCTAACAGTTTGGCTATCTTCCTGACGTGTTATTCATGTTCTCTCTTTTAAAAGAAACCCCTAAGTTGCAGCTACCTACGTTTGCCCAACCATTTACATACTACTAGGAGTTAGAAAAACTTGTTTTCAGAAATGACGGAGATCAATAAAATGAACTGATCACTAAAAAGATGATTTGAGAGTGACTTTCTTTGGGATTGCTTATGCAGAAATGATCTTGAAGAAAATCGCAGATGTAAGAAGAACAAGGAAAATGCGGGAAATAAACGTAGACACTTAATAAAACAGTATCATGAACTCTTACAACAACATTTTTTCTTGGGTTCTCTCGTACAAAATAATCTTGAAGAAAGTTGCAGATGTATGAAGAACAAAGGAAGTGCAGAAAATAAACGTAAACAGCAGTATGAACTCTTACCTGTGAGGAGCCGGGTCTACTAAAATAGTTACGGGGTGGCAAACAGGGATGAGACAGTAGACTGATTAACCTGAGGGTGGTGTTCTTCGTGAACTGGAGGGTACTTAGCTAAAGAAATGAGTGATATGAAGTTGATCTTGGGCAGTGAAAACAGAGATGATAAAAGATGTAAAGTGAGAGTATGACCGGATAATGAACAAACTGAAATATAGAGTTCCAAGATTCAAAATCTCTTCAAGAAAACACTTGAAAACTAGTTTCCAAAGTCTTTTAATCAACACTTCTAAATAGCGAGTAACAAACTAAATGAACTTTCGAGTTCCTCTTGCTATAATATGACCTCTCGTCTATTTTTCCGTCCGTCCCTTGAGCTTTTTATGCCTGTATTTATAGGAATCGGGTGCTCGTCATGAAGTGTCTGGATTTATTTGAGGGAGTTGGAGGGTCTAGATCTCGATGTACATGATCGGAGGTTCAGGAATTAAAGAGAATCAAAATGAATGGTTGAGATCACTCTTCATAATATTTGTCCTTTTCTTCTTTCCATCTGACGGTCCCAAATTTCCTTGCCCGGAACGATCCGAGGGCTAAGAGTGAAAGACGCTGGTATTGTCGTCTTCTCTCTTGATCTAAGGGTTCCGGGTTTGTCCTTACAAGTAGGATCAACGGTGGAGATTGGGATGTACAGGACTGTCATGACATACCCTGGCACCTGTCAGCATTGCGGGCGATTCTTAGGCGTGCGGTGGAGATCTCGTCTGCCACGCTTTAACTACCTCGCTCACGATTCTCGACGACGGTTATTGGGATTTGTCTTATTCTTTTGTCTTCCGATCTCTCCCTAGCTCCTATTCCGATCTCTCATGCCGATCTCCTATCTCCGATCTCTATTATCCCTTAATCGACCGATTCGGTCCAAGCATTAATTACATCTCGATTCTCGAAGCGCCCGCCGCTTTCCGCTCGACATTAAATGCCCATTTCCCCTATATATACCCACAGCGGAGACATTTTCTTCATCCGACTTTCCTCTCTTCTTTTCTTACTTTCCTGTTTCTAGCCGCCCGGTGGAAGTTCGCTATAATCGTGGCTTTGATCTTTTCCGATGAACTTCTTTACTTACCGATCAAAATTCACGATCCGGTGATCGAATGACCTTTACCGATGATGGTGAGAGGACCGATTTGACCGATCTGTATTGCGGACTTTGGTTGTACCGATCTCGAGTCGCTCAACTGAGTTCATTCGGCTTCTCATCACATTGGGTGTTCCGACAGCGTCTTTCCTCCACATTGGGTGTTCCGACAGCGGGTCGGTTTCGAGTGGTAACATCGGTGACGGTGTCTCTCATCTTCATGGGAGTCATAGTCACCCCATCTGAGCTGCACATCTATCCGATGTCAACAGCCGGTCTCCTGGTCAAACACATCTTTTGATTCAGCCACAAGACTAGGCTTTGACATAGGCCTTTTAGATAGGATGTTCCACCGGTCTCTAGAGATCGCCCAAATGATGTAATCCTGAAATGTAATCAGATCTCTAGAGATCGCCCAAATGATGTAGTTAGACCTTTATTGTAGTCCGATCCCTAGAGATCGCCCAAATGATGTATTTTATTTTCAATGCAATCCGATCTCTAGAGATCACAGAAATGATGTGATCCAATGTTAGTGTAATCCGATCCCTAGAGATCGCCCAAATGATGTAATCCGATCTTTTGAAAATAAAGACTTTATTTTGTCGGTTATCATCTTATTATTTTTGCATTGATTATTTTCCGATCTCTAATGTGGTTATCCGATCTGGTTCTTTACCTGAATGATACTTAACTGATCCTTTATTCAAAATATTTAACTTATTATGTCGATCTCCAATTAACCCATCCCTGAACATTCGGATATTCGAGAGAAGTGTCAGAACAGCTGTCGAGTTCCACCAATCGATGCGCTGCCTAGAACCTCGCGAGCATTAAATGCTCGGACTAGTATAAATAGGGGTGGGAGGGTTAGCCAGTTGTTCTCTCATTCCATTTTCAATCCCCTGCTCACAACTTCGAAGTTCTCTCGTTTTCTCAAGTTCTTCCGACGCCGATCAGACTCCGGTAAGGGCTTTGATCCTCTTTTTAATTTAAATTCTTTGTTTCTTTTGAAAATGAACGGTGCCGAAGGTCAGAGAGCGGCGAGCCCTCCTTCGATTCAGTTCTCATGGTCATCGTCTGAAGAAGAGGCAGTCGGGCCAAGCGTTCAACAAGAACCTCCCAGGGCCTCCGCTCCAACTCGGGGGCGGGTCATACCCTCGAGGCTCGCACCTTCTTCAAGGAGAGAGACCCTTCCTATAGACGAGCTTCCGTCGGTTCTTCGAGAATCCGATCTGCAATCGTTTGTTCAAGAATACAATATTTGTCCTGATTCATATGAGCTGATCAAGTGCCATGGCGATCTTCGTGTCGATCACTCTTTTGAAGAGAATGACATGGTCATGGTGTACGAGGAACAGTTAAAGGCCGGTCTGAGGTTCCCTCTAGCCGATTTCTATAAGGAGGTCCTAAAACTTCACCGAGCATCCATTGTTCAAATTCACCCCAACTCGTGGCGGATCTTGGTAGCTTTCCGAGGTTTATGCCGAGCTAAGGGAATCAGACCTACGGCTAAGGTGTTCGCCGAGCTGCACAGACTAACTCGACGAAAGGATGACAAACACTGGTTCTTTCAGGCTAAGCCTCATTGCGGACTCTTTTCCGATCTGCCCTCATCCCTTAAGAATTGGAAGAACCGGTTCTTCATTCTGAGGAGTAAAGATCCGAGCTGCTTTGAGGACTTTCCTCGTAGCTGGTGGTACCGGGGCCTCGCTCGAAGCACATTACCCTGAGTCAAGAGGAAAGCTCGATAGTGATGGAGCTCAAAAGTCAGGCCGCCACTCTAAAATATTCCTGTCCAAATGCGGTGACTGCCGAACTGCACCATTGGACCATGCAACTGATCACCGGCCAAGATCGCGAACTTCCGCTCTCTGACCTCGGCATTGGTATTTTCTATATCTCAGTTCTCAGGACCTTAGTGATCTCACTAACCTCTTTTATGTGCAGGTATGGCGGGTGGTGAAGGTTCTAGGAAACGAAAGAAAGAAAGAGAGATCTCCCGGAAGATAAAAGAGATGAAGCGTTCGGAACGACTTCAAACACCCGATCACGAACCTGGGGAGATACAAAGAGACCCGCCTCAACCTTCGGGTCCGCCGACCACTGAAGCTGTCAGATCTCCTCCTAGATCGAAAGAGCAGCCCCCGCCTCTCTCAGTTATTCCAAGCACGGAAAGGGAGCCTTCTCAATCTTCTGGGAGGACCTCTTCTCGTGGCGCTCGACATCTTGATCGCTTGAAGAATAACCGGACTGTTAAGGAGAACTCCGATTTTGCCAAAGTCCTGGGATCTACCATCTTCTTTCAAGAGGATCGGGACAGGCTATCCCGGAACGGTCTCGATGATATCTTGACTCGAACCATGAGCTTGAATGTGGAGTGTCTGGTGAACCAGACCATGGTTCGGGAAAAGATTCAACGTCTGGGTAAGGAGGTCGGGAAGAAAAATCAGGAATTGGCTTCCCTCCGATCCCAACTCTCATCCGCTCGGGATTATATATCTCAAGTCGAGGGACGGGCGAAGTACCATGAAGACCAGCTGGCCGAAAAGTCTCGTGACCTGGCTGAAAGAGAGCGGGCTCTCAGAGAAGTCCAGGCACTTCAGGCCAACGAAGCCGCTCAGGTCGCTCAACTTATAGAGGAGCTTAACGCGAAGGATAAGGAGCTTACAGAGAAAGACAAAGAGCTTAAGGAAAAAGATGAAGAGATGGTGTCAGGAATAGCCGGAGCCTATGTGAATGCTCACAAGGATCTCTTGGCCGAACTCCAAAAGCGCTACCAAGAGGACTTCTCTGGATGGATGACCGGCTCAGAGGCGGCGGCGAAGATAGTGAGGAGGAAGCCGAAGGTGAGGGAGAGAGGAGAGTGATCAAATGTAGATCAGTGGGGTGATCCCCAGAATAACTTGTACAGATTATGACATGAAATGGAATGCCTCTTTGTTCAATGAATGATTATGATCGGAAAATTTTAAACCATTGTTTGTCTGAGTATTTGATTGTATGAGCACAGCAAAACAAAAACTAAACGTGATTATTAATCTAAGTGTGAGAGATCGGAAAGCACTTTAAGCATGAGATCGGTAGGGAAGAAATGCTGAACGGAACTTGATCGAAAATTTAACTCGAACACTTAAGATCGGAATCCTCATTAAATCGAACTAAAACTTTAGCTCTTAAACCTTCGGAAAGGAGGTCGGCAATAAAACTGGTAGGAAAAGATCTAGTGCCAGTTCGTTTTATTTATCAACAGAGATCAGGAATATACTTGACAGGTCCGAAAATTCGACAACGGGTTTGGGAGGTCGGTAAATGATTTGAGAGATCGGCGAGGCTTTAATGAATGTGAGGACTTAGCATTGATTCAATTCTTTGAGGAGAGATCGGAAATGTGACCGCCTATCAAAGAGGGATCGGAAACGTGATTAGCTGTTCAAAGAAGAATTTTTATTGATTTTAGGGGTCGGCCAAAATATGGTGTCGACAATATGGCTCATTTTTTTTGAAGACTTCTAGTGGGAGTTATACTTAAAACACTTTGCTGGAGTTAATGGTCATTTGAATCATTTCCAGATTTGATAAGCCAACTTAATCAAGTTAATTGACATAGTTCCCTAAGTTTCTGGGTTTTGGTAAAAAAACCATTATTGTAGGCCTATGTCTTAGTGAAAATTTGGCACTAGTTTCTGGGCATTTGGAGTTATATGGGCCAAGTTATGGTCATTTTACTATTGCTGGTCAAGTTGCACTTATATTGCAAAGTTTAGGTCATTTTTAGGTCAAAGTCGATTCGGCCAGTTTTTATAATCCAAAATTTGCAAGCATTTTGACTTGGTTCTAGTCATTTTTGGGCTTTGGTGTCTTCATAAGAGTTATAGCTCTATGTCTAAGCTTTCCATGGTATAAATTTCAGGTCATTTGGACCTATTTTGAGTGAGTTATGGCCAAAACACTGACTACTGTTCATATGGTCAAAATTCTGGGTTTTCATGTCATGCAATTCCGGATTTGGTCATTCTTTTAGGTCACTTCTAGGCAGAATTTGGATAACACTTCTATATGAAAGTTGGCCTATTTTATATCTAGTTTCACCTCTAATTAGCCTCATACCAATTGGGGTCACACAATTTAGGTTATAGCCATAAATGCATACTGCCCTTATACAATTTTTTAATTACACAACCATTATACATTCAAAGCCCTAATCCTTAACTCCCATACTTGAATTCTGGAATTATAATGTACTAATATCATTTATCACATCTCATTATGGTCAATTGGAGTAGTATATACAAGTTCTCAATACACCAAATACAATCTTAATTCACAAAGTCAGAATCAACATAGTATACATGATTATACCTAACAATTACATGGAATTCCAACCAATAATTTACTATACACTTCCATGAATTTATTAATACCAATATTCACTAATTTAATTCATGGAGTTTAACACTCTTCTTAGTTCACTATGGCTACCAAAATTAGTACATAATAATAACTCATCAAAACCTCAAAATTTCGTCATCAATTTACTTATCTCAAGCTTCCCACAAACTTTATTTAAGAAGGAAATAAATTTGAACACTTACCTATTGTTGCAGCTTGTTAAATCTTCACCAAATCCTCTCCTTCTTGCTGCTTATCTCTTTCCCATGTTGTGTAGACAACTTTTAATTAAGGAGGCTTAAAGTTTGGGTGGTTGGATCATGGATTGCATGGAGCTCTAACTTTGGCCGGCTAAGGAGTTTCCTTTGGAATTTCAATTCGGCAATATTGAAGATGAAGGTTGAAGATGAAGGTTAGTGCTGCCCTTCTTGTCCACTAATGTTTAAATAGTCCACTTAGTGCTCCACTTAACCTTAATTAATCATTTAAATAATCCTAAGTTTCCTAATTGCAATTAACACCCTAATTTCTCACTATTTACATTATAGGTCAAGTTTCTCATTTTCATGGCATTTTTAAAATTTAATACTACTTATTTTTAATGTACATTTAGGTCAAAAGTCAACTCTTAGTGTCAAATGACCAAAATGTCCCTCTTCGGGTTGCATTCCCGATTTTTCGGTAACACCAATTTTTATCGGTTTCTTGAATTTTTCGTTTTTCTTTGATATTTCTAATGTCATTTATACCTCAATAGATGTTTAATTAGGTCCCAAAAATATTTTTCAAGGTTCCCTGTAGTCTAGGGCTAGTCAACGGTCCTCGTCACAACTTCCCAGTGCGGTCACCCATCGCTGCGATTTTTGGCTCATTTAACTTAATCAAATTTCATTGCTCTTATTTTTCCTTTGTTTTTCTTGTATTTCCCTCTATTGTATTTCATTATTTTATGTCTCCTCACTAACATTTAAGTATAATTCTAAGCATCCTAGTTGTCCGGACAGACATTGGTCACCGGAACAGTAGAACGCACTACCGAATATAGGGGTCTTACAATTCTCCCCCCCTTAAAATAAATTTCGTCTCGAAATTTTACTTTATTTTAGTCTCTTAACAACTGTGAGTACTGCCTCCTCATATCCTCCTCTCGTTCCTAAGTAACTTCCTGGCCTGAATGATGGTCCATAACACCTTAACCAAATGTATACATTTATTTCTCAGCTGCTTCACCTCATGTACTAAGATCTTTATGAGTTTCCCCATCATACGTTGAATTTAAATTTATTTCACCTTTTTAGAGGTAAGCAATTTTGTGTGCTAACGAATCCACTCTTTCTAGGGCCTTGTGTGGTTCTATGGAGTGAGAACTTAGTTTTTCTCTTTTCTATACAATCATATAATCTTCTTTCCTTTAATTTTGTGTGAGACTTTTAACAATCTAATACAATATTTTATTTGTTCGTATAACACTAATGTTCTCTTACTATCGTTCTATCTAATATTTCAATTCATGTTTCCTTATCGAATGACCATTGTGGTCATGTTAGAATTATTTATCTAATCATTAGTCTTCTGACCATTCTAGTCAACAATCTTACTCATATTCGTAACATTTCTTGTTTCATTTAAATCAACTACTCAAATTTTCACTTCCACAACTCGTTTTTCTACTAATATTTTATAAATTACTTTCTTTTGTACTGAACTATAACCTTTCGATATTCTAATTTTTGAGTTTTAAATCCCTAAGTAGGATTTCCAAACTCATTTCCAATAATAAAAATATGTCCTAGCATAACTATACCAAAACAAATGCCATTGGCAACTATTCTCATCTTGGTGTACTATCGAATAGAACGTAGCTCTACACAATAATCTCAAGTCAGTACTGTAATCTGCAGCTTACAGTACAAACATCAAGAACATTGCATAGTTACTACAATACATTCCAATAGATCAAATTTTCTTATATCTTATCCTTTTTGAGTTCACTTATATCCTAAACTTATTCTGATTACAATATCCATTAATAATTACTAACTGTAACATCTTTACCCTCGTCTAGAGCAATTCTATTACTGCAACTTACTTTTAGGTCCTCTTGCCTTACATTAAGTAGGCTTGCTAATTAGCTTTATGATTTATGGTGTGTTAGAAAATACTTTTAGCTAATAATTCTTCCAAAATTAATGTGTAACACCCCTACGTTCGGTAGTGCGTTCTACTGTTCCGGTGACCAGTGTTGTCCGGACAGCTAGGATGCCGAGAACTACACTTCGATATGAGTGAGGAGACATAAAATAATAAAATGCAAGAAAAGAAAATAAAAGAAAAACACAGGAAAAATAATAGCAAAGAAATGTAACCAAGTTAAACGAGCCGAGAACCCTAGCGATGGGTGACCGCACCAGGAAGTCACGGCGTGGACCGTTGACTAATACGGATCATGGAACCCTGGAAAATATTTTTAGGACTCAAATAAATATTTATTGAAGTATAAATATCATTAGAAATATCAAAGAAAAATTAAATAATTAGTACAAAGAAAAGTGGGAAATCGAAAAACGGACAAAACCCGGTGTTACCGAAAAATAGGGAATGTAACCCGAACAGGGGCATTGTGGTCATTTGACACCCCGAGTTGTCTTTTGACCTAAATTTCCATTGAAAATAAATAATATTACACTTGGAAAATATAATAAAAAAATTAAATTAGGGGTACCTAATGTAAATAGCCAAAAGTGGAGTGAAATTTGGGTAATTAGCACTTAAATAATATTAAATCAATTTCTTATGTGAGTGGACCACTAAGGGATTATAATATGCATTAAGTGGGTAGATTACTCCACTAAAACTTCATCTTCCACCTTTGAAGACCACCATTGCCGTAAAGAAAGCCTTAGAAACCACCATTGTTGTCCCATTTGTGAGCTTCATGCATCCATGATCAAAGCTTCAAGTGGTTAGGGTTTCTTCACTAAAAGTAACCACCACACCTTGGGCAGCATTTAGGGAGTGAGAAAGGTAAGTTTTGATGAGTTTTTAAGAAGCTTCAAAATAGGTAAGTTTGTGTTTTTGAATGTTGCTTTGTTAAAGTTTGTAAGCATGTTATGGGTGTTTGATTTATGAAGAAATTTTTGAGTTTTGATGTTGAATGGGAATGTGTACTTTTGGCAGCCATGGAAGCACCTTGAAGGCAGTTTAATTATGCTTGTAAATGGTGAATTAAATGATTGATTAAATGCATATTGTGTAGGAAATTGTTTGGGTAATGTATACTTAGTATATATAAGTGTAAAATGAGATTTAAAGCTTGGAAAGTAATGGAATATAAGTGTACCATTGTGGTAGTTTGCTAACTCTTGAAGAATGCTGGAATTCATGCTTGGTTTATGGAATAATGATGTTAAAATGTGTTGATTGTTATGGCAGTTTGAGTGTGTGTAAGGTGGTGTGAAGTGGGACATGTAAATTAGCATAAAAAGGTGATTGAATTGTTGTAAATTGGATTGAAAAATTCTGCACTTGTTGGTGTATGTTGAATGTAATTGTAAGCTGCCAAAATGACCTATAATGTGTTGTGAATTATGTTTAGGTTGTGGTACAACCAGAATTGGTTTGAATGCTAAGTTTGGTGAGTGTTAAAAGTGATGCTTGATGTGTATGCAAGAAATGCAATAAGGCAGTTTGAGTTTTAGGCCTATAACTTTAATTGCGTGGCTCCAATTGGTATGAGACCAATTGGAGGTGAAACTAGGCACAAAATGTGCCAACTTTCATGAAGGAAGCTTGCCAAAATTCTGCTTGCAAGGTCGCTTGAAAAATGACCAAATCCGGATTAAGTGCAAGTAAGGCCTGAAAATTGACCATTTGGGCAGTAGTTAGTGTTTAGGCCATAACTCACTCAAAATAGGTCCAATTGACCTGAAATTTTAACCATGAATAGTTAAGACCTATATCTACAAGTCTTATGAAGACACCAAAGCCCAGAAATGAACATAAGCAGGTCAAACAGCTTGCACAAGTTCGGGTCCAAAAACTGGCCGAACCTAAAATGACCTAAAGTGACCTAAAATGACCAATTTTGATGCAATTTGACCAGCAATAGTAAAATGACCATAACATGGTCTAGATAACTCAGAATGACCTGAAATTTTGCCCCGCGTTCCATAAGACATAGATCTACAAATTTGTAGTTTAGACCAAAACCCGAAAACTGAGGGAACTAGGTCGTCTAGCTATGTCAAACTAGTATCCCGAAATCCAGCAAATTGCAAGAAAACGCAAAATACACGGAAATGAACTTGGTAACATGTACCAACCCTAAAATACTATCGAATGTGACATATTAATAACATTAAAACTTAATTTACCTAGAATGCATCGAGGGTCGACATATTAGGTTGACTAAGCAAATATTAGAATTCAGTGATTTACTTATCAAGCATTATCGTGAGGGACAGTTTAATTTAGTACTGAAACACTTCAAATTGCGTTTCTCAGTTAGCAAGGACTCAGGAAAAGGGAAAAAAACACTGAGTCAAGACCAAGAGACAGCTATCAGAGGTTTGTGCACAACAACTATTTCTTTTAAATTTTTCAATTGAAATGAATTATGACTATTTGTACATTATTGTTTTAAATTGTGGAATTGTGTTTGAATGGATACTTATTGATTGAAAAGCATTGGAAATGGTTTGAAACCACAGCTATCATGTATATTGATTGTATTCCTCGCTAGCTTGTCTAGTGGGACGAATTGAATTCCCTCTCTGGCTGAACTGTTGAGGTGTGTGCCTATTGAAGACGAATTGGATGAGTACTCATATTTTTGCTAGCTAGCTATGTTATTCCTCATTAGTCATCGACTTTTGGGACGAATTGAACTTTGGAACATGACTAAGCTGTGTGTGATTTATTGATTTGTATTATGAGATTGTGAAATGGAGTTAAATCCTTATTGACATTCACTGTCTTTTAAATTTAATCATGATTTGATTTATTGAAATTATTGTGATATTGAGAAATGGAGTTTAAATTCTTGTTGACATTTACTGTCTTGAATTTAACTATGGTTTTAAGTATCCACTATTTATATAACTTGTGATTTGTGATTTAAAGTTGTATTCGGTTAATGTTGTGCACCACTGAGACATTGTCTCAGCGATAGCTTTATTCTTTGTCGCAGTAGGCAGACAGACAGGCGTGACTAAATTTGCTAGTACATCCAGCGAGAGATTTTCGAGTATAACGAGTATACCATATTTTGCATTCTATAATGTAATGTATGTTCACTGTATGTACATATTATTTTTGGTTTTGAGCAGTTGTAAATTAAAATTGTATATCGAAGTTGTAAATTAAATTATGAGTTATTTTGACTTGTAAAAATTGCATTATATTTCTTTTATCTCAGTCTTTGAAAAATTACTGTGGATTTGAGTTGAGAAATATGTTGTGTTGAGAAATATGTTGGAGTTGAGATTTGGAAATATATTGAAGTGCTTTTTATAGGTTTTCTAAAGAACTGTTTTATCCAAAATATAGATGGCACTCTGCTAAAATTTTTACAGAAATTACTAATAGTCCAAATGAGTTAGCTGTTTCACTTCAGTTCAAAAAGGTTTTTAACACCTGTAAATAGTGCTCACCACTGTAAAAGAAGTAAGAAAAGTTTTTAAAATCCCTTGTAGTGTATTTAATGGGTTATCAGTAGACGGAGTTGGTAATTCATTAGGTATACTACGGGATCATGTTATGCCTTACAGAGGGGTAGGGTGTGACATGTTTTAGTGGTATCAGAGCAAAGTTTTTAAATTCTGTTTTCACATGTTATTTGAATATTCTTTCTTCATAGTACAACTGCTCAATATCATTGTTTGATACATACAGTACATTACATTATAAATATGCACTAACGGGAGGAAATCTCCTTGTGTTATTTGTTCAGGAGGTCTAAGATCCTCGCATTGACTATGGAAGAGGGTGATCATTCAGTCGATCAATCTATTGAGGCTGAGGTACAAGGGGATGCCCCAGCCCTACACAATGCCAGTGGTTCAAAGACACCGGCCCAAGATCTGCGATTTCTGCTCGATTCGCTCGGCGGATGGTCGCAATGTTCGACAAATGGTCGTAATGAGCCTACTCAAGTCCCAATACTGAGACACGATGGTACAACCACAGTCTCCTACTAGGAAGTATGATAAATTGATGAAATATGGGGCTACAGAGTTTAAGGGGATAGTAGATCCTCTAGAGGCTGAACAGTGGTTAGAAAGGATGGATAGGGTATTCAAGAAACTGCATTGCACGGAGGAGCTTAGATTTGAATACTCTGTATCTCTACTACAGGGGGATGCTTATGATTGGTGGAAAAACATTCCCCACAGTCTGGTAGAACCTGCAGTGCTAACATGGAATGACTTTCTCAGGGAATTCAGACAGAAATATGTCCCCGATGCTTATGTAGACCAGAAGCTACAAGAGTTCCTAAGTGCAAAGCAGGAGCGGTCGGTGGTGAGTATGAAAGAGAATTTTCCCGCCTGAGCCATTATGCAGTAAGTTTACTTGCTACCAGCAGGGAGAGATGCAAGAGGTTTGAAACTGGCTTGAAGCCCAGTATCAGATTACAAGTGGTCGGATTCAAACACACTAACTTCTCTGAACTTGTTTCTCAAGCCCTAGAGTTGGAAAGAATTGAGTCTGAAGCTGCTCCTGAGAAAAAGAAATCAGAGAAGACAGAGAAAGAGGGAAAATCAGTAGACGAGTTTCAGGTGGTCCCTCTTGGAAGAGGAAGAATCATGGGGGACATGGCAGAGGTGGCAAGAAGTCGGGTAGGGGAAGATATTCAGGACAAAAGCCTCCTCTATCTTGTCAGCAGAGTACCAGAGGTTCCTACCCTCCCCGCCAATGTGAAACTTGTGGAAGAAATCATGGTGGGATATGCTACAAGGCTATTGGAGCCTGTTATAATTGTGGAGGCACAGGACACTTTGCCAAGGACTACACCGATGAATTCTGAGTTGGACCACCTCCTACTCTTGTGAAGGTCGATTCGAGCCACTGTCACGAAGTTCACAACCACCCAGCAGAGGTAGGCGGGGGTAGAGGTAGCCAGTGACGGCCAAGGCATAGTGAAACATTCAGAGCAAGACAGTGCTCCAGTCAGAATCTATGCAATGAGACAGAGGGAAGAGGCCGAGACATCTGATGTTGTGGCTGGTACCTTCTCAACTTTTAATCAGAATGTGTTTGTGTTATTTGATCCAGGTTCTACCCATTCTTATGTGAGTGCTAGCATCATTGATTGCATTGTTGTTCCATGTACACAAATGGACTTTGAGGTGCTAGTAACAAGTCCGCTAGGACAGGAGGTCAACGTTAATAGAATGTATAGAGATTGTCCTTTGGTGATCCAAGGACACACTTTTCTGTCTAATTTCATTGAAATGCCCTTTAGAGATTATGATATCATCTTGGGCATGGATTGGTTAGCTAGGCATCATGCCATGATTAACTGTAGGCTGAAGACAGTCACTTTTGGTCTCCCTCAGTACAGTGATGTGGTAATACATGGGGAAAGGCAGTTATTGCCATCAAACATAATTTTGGCTGCACTAGCTAGAAAAATGATCAGAAAGGGGTGTGAAGCATACTTGGCACATGTGGTAGACACCCAAGTGGGGAGTCCAGCATTGAAGGACATCCCTACAGTATATGACTTTCCAGATGTGTTTCTTGATGAATTGCCAGGATTACCTCCGGAAAGAGAAGTGCAGTTTGAAATTAATGTTATGCTTGGTGTGGATCCAATCTCCATAACACCATACAGAATGGCACCAGCAGAATTGAAGGAGTTAAAGATACAATTGTAAGAATTACTTGAAAAGGGCTTCATCCGCCCTAGTGTGTCACCTTGGGGAGCACCAGTGTTGTTTATTAAGAAGAAGGATGGTACTCTCCGCTTATGCATTGACTACCGGCAGTTGAATAAGGTGACAATAAAGAACAGATATCCATTGCCTCGCATTGATGATCTGTTTGATCAGTTGAAGGGTACAGTTGTATTCTCCAAAATTGATTTGCGATCTGGTTATTATTAGTTGAAGGTGCAAGAGTAGAGTATTCCAAAAACTGCTTTCAGAACTCGGTATGGCCACTATGAGTTTCTAGTAATGCCATTCGGGTTAACAAATGCTCCAGCTGCTTTTATGGATCTGATGAACACTATCTTCAGACCATATCTCGATCAATTTGTGGTGGTGTCTATTGATGACATTTTGATATACTCGAGGAATGCAGAAGAGCATGACAGACATCTGCGGATTGTACTGCAGACTTTAAGGGAGAAACAGCTATATGCCAAATTGTCGAAGTGTGAATTTTGGCTAAAAGAAATCTCCTTTTTGGGACATGTTGTGTCAGCTGAAGGGATCAAGGTAGATTCCAGCAAGGTAGAAGCTATCCTTAATTGGAAGCCTTTAGGAACATCACGAAATTCGCGATTTTAGGTTTAGCTGGATATTACCGTCGGTTTGTGAAAGGATTTTCTATGTTATCTTCTCCACTGACTAAGCTGCTTCGGAAAGATGTAAAATTTCAGTGGACAGATAAATGCCAGCAGAGTTTTGATGAGTTGAAGAGGTGTTTGACTGAAGCTCCAGTCCTCACTTTACCTACTCTGGGTAAAGAATACACAGTTTATAGTGATGCTTCTCACAATGGGTTAGGCTATGTACTGATGCAAGATCGGAATGTCATTGCTTATGCATCACGACAGCTGAAACCGCATGAGAGGAACTACCCAACACATGATCTAGAGCTAGCAGCTATTGTTTTTACTCTGAAGATCTGGAAACACTATTTGTATGGAGAGAGATGCTACATTTACACAGATCACAAGAGCTTGAAGTACTTAGGCACCTAGAAGGAATTGAATTTGAGGCAGAGGAGATGGTTAGAACTCATTAAAGATTATGATTGCTTAATAGACTATCAGCCAGGGAAAGCAAATGTGATGGCTGACGCCTTAAGTCGCAAGACTATGGCAAGTCTCAGAGTTTCTCCTTTGTCCATGGTATATGAATTGAAAGCCTGACATGCGGTTTAGAGATTGATGATGAGGGACAGACAGTAGTTGCATGGCATGTACAGCCAGTGTTGATTAATGAGATCAGAATGGCTGCTCAGAGTGATGATAAATATCAGAAGCTACTGAAAGAAGTCTAGCAGGGTAAGAAACCTGAATTTTCTGTGAAAGATGATAGTTTATTGCTACATCAGGGCAGAATGTGCGTTCCTAGTGATGTAGAATTGAGACAAGTCATAATGAAGGAAGCATATGAGTCTCCTTTTGCGATACACCCTGGTGGAACTAAAATGTACAGAGGGCTGAAAGAGCATTACTGGTGGATGGGTATGAAGAGAGATATAGCTGAGTTTGTTTCCAAATGCCTAACTTGTCAGCAAGTAAAGGCAGAACATCAAGTTCCAGCTAGTTTGTTACACCCTTTGTCAGTACCAGAGTGGAAATGGGAATGAATAACTATGGATTTTGTTACAGGACTTCCAAGGACACAGAGTAGTCATGATGCAGTATGGGTTATAGTTGACAGATTGACCAAGTCTGCTCACTTTTTGCCAGTTCGGATGGACTATAGCCTGGAAAGATTGGCCAGATTGTACATATATGAGATTGTAAAATTGCATGGAGTGCCAGTATCAATTGTGTCTGACAGAGATCCTAGGTTCACTTCTAGATTCAGGGTAGTCTCTGAGAGAGCCCTAGGAACTAGATTGAACTTCAAAGACAAAGATTCCACCCACAGACGGATGGCGATGCGAGAGGGTTATTCAGATATTGGAGGATATGCTACGGGCTTGTGTGATTGAGTTTGAAGGTAGTTGGGATACACACTTGCCTTTGATTGAGTTTGCTTATAACAACAGCTACCAATCAAGCATTGGGATGCCTCCATATGAAGCTTTGTATGGCAGAAAGTGCAGAACTCCCTTATGTTGGGATGAAGTAGGTGAAAGGAAGATGATTGGGCCAAAAATTGTTCAGCAAACAGAGGAAAAGATCAGATTGATCAGAGATAGACTCAAGGCTGCATCAGACTGTCAGAAGTCCTATGTTGATCTGAAGATAAGAGATATCGAGTATGCAGTGGGTGATAAAGTATTCCTCAAAGTTTGTCCTTGGAAGAGAATTGTGAGATTTGGCAGAAAGGGGAAACTGAGTCCTCGTTTCATCGGACCATATGAGGTTCTGGAAAGAGTGGGTCCTTTGGCATATCGGTTGGCATTACCTCCAGAGTTAGCAAGGATACACAATGTCTTCCATGTGTCCATGTTAAGGAGGTACAGATCTGACCCATCTCATGTACTATCAGTTGAAGAGATTGAGGTAAATCTAGACCTCTCATATGAGGAAGAACCCATAAAAATTCTGGCTTATGAGGTGAAGCAGCTGAGGAACAAACAGATACACCTGGTTAAAGTGCTGTAGAACCATCATTCAGGCCAGAAAGTTACTTGGGAACGTGATGAGGATATGAGGAGACAACACCCACAGCTATTTAGAGACTAATGCTAGGTAAAATTTCGAGACGAAATTTATTTAAGGGGGGGAGAATTGTAACACCCCTATGTCACACCCAACACCCCTATGTCACACCCTACCCCTCTGTAAGGCATGACATGATCCCGTAGTATACCTAATGAATTATCAACTCCGTCTACTGATAACCCATTAAATACACTACAAGGGATTTTAAAAACTTTTCTTACTTCTTTCACAGTGGTGAGCACTATTTACAGGTGTTAAAAACTTTTGTGAACTGAAGTGATAGAACTAACACATTTGACTTATTTGGAATTTCTGTAAAAATTTTGGCAGAGTGCCATCTGTATTTTGGATAAAACAGTTCTTCAGAAAACCTATAAAAAGCACTTCAATATTTTTCCAAATCTCAACTCCAACAAAATTCAACACAATTTTTTTCTCAACTCAATCCACAACAATTTTTCAGTATTTTCAAAGGATGAGATAAAAGAAATATAATACAAATTTTACAAGTCAAAATAACTCATAATTTACTTTACAACTTCAATGTACAAATTTTAATTTACAACTACTCAATAATTTACATACATATTATTACATGCATACATCAGACCTATGTACATGGGTATACCTATAATATACCTGGAGCTGATCTGAAAGTGTCTTCAAAGAAACTTACTCACTGCTCTATGCTCTTCTTACCTGCGACAGCATACAAAGCTATCGCTGAGTGGTGAACTCAGTGGTGCACAACTATAATTTAAAACATAGTACAATATACATTGAAAAAATTTACAGTAAATAATTTGGAAATCTGAACACTCATCAAATTCCAAAACTCAAAATATTCATTTCCAATAATGTAAATCATTTGTATAAAATGACTTTGATCACGACATTCAATTTATCAAATCATGACTAACCATTTAAGGTAGTTCCAACAAAATCAATTATACATAACCCATAATTGAAATCACAATTCTTTACCATTCAAAAGCCATTCTGTATCTCAAAAATCATTATGTATCTCAAAAATCAATCTTTATCTCAAAACCATGTTGTATCTCAAAAACCACGCTGTAGCTCAAAAACCATGCTGTATCTTAAAAATCATTCTTTATCTCACTAACTATGCAAGACTAATCCGATAGGGCCATCTTCGATGTGATTCTAACTCCATATGGTCGGGGAGGTCGAATCAGATTCTAACTCCCTATGGTCGGGGAGGTCGAATCATCATGCACAGTACCATCACAATAATGAATCTTCCGCAAGGGCCATAACGATAAAATAAACTTAGATCTAACCTCAAATCTGAGGAAAATCTAAGCCTGTGCACGTACCATGGTAATCAAAACACAACTAACTCCATTGTCTTCTCAACAAATGAGAGAGACGGGTAATAACCTAGTCAAGCATCTATAGTGAGATATAAAACAATATCACAATCCTTTTAGTGAGCATAAATCACAATATAATTCGATTCAAAGTCAATTCCAATATCCAATAATTTTTATGCTCATCACAATTAAAATCATAAATTTGCATTTTTCCATGAAAATTACCATCATAATTCAAAACATGTTCTATCATAATTTTTCAAAACATAATTCATTCAATCCATAACAATGCTTAATACTTGTGGAAATACCATTTCACAAAGCTAAATTCATACATACTATAACAATTTTCAATAATCATTGAATTAAATCCAATGCTTGTTAAACATAATACATAAGAAAATATGTCATTTAATCATATGAAATATTCAAAACAAAATCAGTTAAAAACTAGTTGTGCACAAACCTCTGATGACTGTCTCCTGGTTTGGACTCAGTGTTTCCTTCCCTTTTCCTGAGTCTTTACTAACTGAGAAACACAATTTAAAGTGTTTCAGTACTAAATTAAATTGTCTCTATCGATAATGCTTGATAAGTAGTTCACTGAAATCTATTATTTGCTTAATCACCTAATATATCGACCCTCGATGTGTTCTAGGTAATTTAGGTTTTAGTGTCACTAATATGTCACATTCGATAGTATTTTAGGGTTGGTACGTTTTACCAAACTCATTTCCTTGTTTAGTGCATTTTAATGCAACTTGCTGGATTCCGGGATACTAGTTTGACCTAGCCGGACGACTTAGTTCCCTCAGTTTTCGGGTTTCGGTTAAAACTACAAATTTGTAGATCTATGTCTTATGGAACGTGGGGCAAAATTTTAGGTCATTCTGAGTTAAGTAGACCAAGTTATGGTCATTATACTATTGCTGGTCAAATGGCATCAAATTAAGTCAATTTTAGGTCAATTTGGTCAACTTTGGTTCGGCCAGTTTTTGGACCAGAACTTGCGCAAGCTGTTTGACTTACTTATGGTCATTTCTGGGCTTTGGTGTCTTCATAAGACTTGTATGTATGGGTCTTAACTATTCATGGTTAAAATTTCAGGTCAATTGGACCTGTTTTAAGTGAGTTATGGCCTAAACACTAACTGCTGCCCAATTGGTCAGTTTTCAGGTTTCAATTGCACCTAATCCGAATTGGTCATTTTTTTATGTCACCTTGCAAGCAGAAGTTTGGTATGCTTTCTTAATGAAAGTTGGCACATTTTGTGCCTAGTTTCACCTCCAATTGGTCTCATACCAATTGAGGTTACACATTTAAAGTTATAGGCTAAAATGCATACTGCCCTTAATTACCTTACATATACATGTATCCATTACACATTTAATTGCTATATGTCCACTTCCCTTATCAATTCTGTTTTGGTACATTACCAAAACCACATACCTCTTCACTTTAAAGTCACTTTGGGCAGATTACAATTATCCTCAATACACCAATTAAAACTCAAATTTACAAAGTCTAAGTACAATCACATATACACCTAAACATTACTCATTCTTACATACACTTTACACAACCAATCTATATACACACTCATCAATCCTTAATGTCACAATTCTGCCCATATCTTCATGAACATATACATTTATCAAAGAAACCTCAAGGCTGCCGAAAAGCTTCACCATGCCAAAGTGTCCATAATTCATCAATTTCCATTCCAAGTGCATAATCACCATTTACATGTGGAATTAACTACTAGGACATCAATTCACCCTATTCAACATGAATTCCCATCAAACATATGTAAAATAAATCATCAAATATACAACTCCATGGCTGCCCAAAATTGATATATTAAGAACTCCTCAAACTTGAAAATTTTCTTCACAATTCAAACACCCATAACAAGTATACAAACTTTAACAAAGCAAAGTTCAAAAACTCAAACTTACCACTTTGGAAATTCTTCAAAACCTCACCAAAACTCTCTTTCTTGCTTGCTATATGCTGCCCAATGTGTGTAGACAAGAATTATTGAAGGAACTTATGTGGAATCAAGGCTTGATCATGTGGAGAAAGAGCTTGAAAAGTGGTCGGCCATGGAGGTTTCTTTAGAAATGAATTCGGCAATGAGGAAGAATGAGGAAGATGAAGTTGAATCTGTCCATATTGGGTTTATATATGTCCACCTATGTCCACTTAGTGCTCCACTAATGTTGATTAAAAATTAAATTAATCCAAGGTTCCTTTAATTACAATTATGCCCTCATTCTTTCACTTTTTATATAATATACCACAATTTAATTTTTCATGATATTTTCCAAGTGTAATATTATTTATTTTTAAAGGAAATTTAGGTCAAAAGACAATTTGGGATGTCAAATTACCATAATGCCCCTGTTCGGGTTGCATTCCTGATTTTTCGGTAACACCGGGTTTTGTCTGTTTTTCGATTTCTCACTTTTCTTTGTACTAATTATTTAATTTTTCTTTGATCTTTCTAATGAGATTTATTCTTCAATAAGGGTCTATTTAAGTCCAAAAAATGTTTTCCAGGGTTCCCATGATCCAGGAGCTAGTCAACGGTCCACGCTGTGACTTCCCGGTGCGGTCACCCATCGCTAGGGTTCTCGGCTCGCTTAACTTGGTTACATTTCTTTGCTATTATTTTTCCTTTGTTTTTCTTATATTTTCTTTTCTTGCATTTCATTATTTTATGTCTCCTCACTCATAACGAAGTGTAGTTCTAGGCATCCTAGCTGTCCGGACAGCACTGGTCACCGGAACAGCAGAATGCCCTACCGAACATACACCACCCCAATGTTCGGTAGGGCGTTACCAACATTGCAGTGACCGATCTTTGTCGGACAGCTAGGATGCCTAGAACTACACTTCGTTATGAGTGAGGAGACATAAAATAATGAAATGCAAGAAAAGAAAATATAAGAAAAACAAAGGAAAAATAATATCAAAGAAATGTAACCAAGTTAAGCGAGAACACGATGGTGAAATCGCGGCGTGGACCGTTGATCACTACAATGCTGGGCTCTATAAATATTTTTAGGACTCAAATAAATATTTATTGAAGTATAAATATCATTAAAAATATCAAAGAAAAATTAAATAATTAGTACAAAAAAAAGTGGAAAATCAAAAAACGGACAAAACCCGGTGTTACCGAAAAATCGAGAATGCAACCCGAATAGGGGCATTGTGGTCATTTGACACCCCGAGTTATCTTTTGACCTAAATTTCCATTGAAAATAAATAATATTACACTTGGAAAATATAATAAAAAAATTAAATTAGGGGTACCTAATGTAAATAGCCAAAAGTGGAGTGAAATTTGGGTAATTAGCACTTAAATAATATTAAATCAATTTCTTATGTGAGTGGACCACTAAGGGATTATAATATGCATTAAGTGGGTAGATTACTCCACTAAAACTTCATCTTCCACCTTTGAAGACCACCATTGCCGTAAAGAAAGCCTTAGAAACCACCATTGTTGTCCCATTTGTGAGCTTCATGCATCCATGATCAAAGCTTCAAGTGGTTAGGGTTTCTTCACTAAAAGTAACCACCACACCTTGGGCAGCATTTAGGGAGTGAGAAAGGTAAGTTTTGATGAGTTTTTAAGAAGCTTCAAAATAGGTAAGTTTGTGTTTTTGAATGTTGCTTTGTTAAAGTTTGTAAGCATGTTATGGGTGTTTGATTTATGAAGAAATTTTTGAGTTTTGATGTTGAATGGGAATGTGTACTTTTGGCAGCCATGGAAGCACCTTGAAGGCAGTTTAATTATGCTTGTAAATGGTGAATTAAATGATTGATTAAATGCATATTGTGTAGGAAATTGTTTGGGTAATGTATACTTAGTATATATAAGTGTAAAATGAGATTTAAAGCTTGGAAAGTAATGGAATATAAGTGTACCATTGTGGTAGTTTGCTAACTCTTGAAGAATGCTGGAATTCATGCTTGGTTTATGGAATAATGATGTTAAAATGTGTTGATTGTTATGGCAGTTTGAGTGTGTGTAAGGTGGTGTGAAGTGGGACATGTAAATTAGCATAAAAAGGTGATTGAATTGTTGTAAATTGGATTGAAAAATTCTGCACTTGTTGGTGTATGTTGAATGTAATTGTAAGCTGCCAAAATGACCTATAATGTGTTGTGAATTATGTTTAGGTTGTGGTACAACCAGAATTGGTTTGAATGCTAAGTTTGGTGAGTGTTAAAAGTGATGCTTGATGTGTATGCAAGAAATGCAATAAGGCAGTTTGAGTTTTAGGCCTATAACTTTAATTGCGTGGCTCCAATTGGTATGAGACCAATTGGAGGTGAAACTAGGCACAAAATGTGCCAACTTTCATGAAGGAAGCTTGCCAAAATTCTGCTTGCAAGGTCGCTTGAAAAATGACCAAATCCGGATTAAGTGCAAGTAAGGCCTGAAAATTGACCATTTGGGCAGTAGTTAGTGTTTAGGCCATAACTCACTCAAAATAGGTCCAATTGACCTGAAATTTTAACCATGAATAGTTAAGACCTATATCTACAAGTCTTATGAAGACACCAAAGCCCAGAAATGAACATAAGCAGGTCAAACAGCTTGCACAAGTTCGGGTCCAAAAACTGGCCGAACCTAAAATGACCTAAAGTGACCTAAAATGACCAATTTTGATGCAATTTGACCAGCAATAGTAAAATGACCATAACTTGGTCTAGATAACTCAGAATGACCTGAAATTTTGCCCCGCGTTCCATAAGACATAGATCTACAAATTTGTAGTTTAGACCAAAACCCGAAAACTGAGGGAACTAGGTCGTCTAGCTATGTCAAACTAGTATCCCGAAATCCAGCAAATTGCAAGAAAACGCAAAATACACGGAAATGAACTTGGTAACATGTACCAACCCTAAAATACTATCGAATGTGACATATTAATAACATTAAAACTTAATTTACCTAGAATGCATCGAGGGTCGACATATTAGGTTGACTAAGCAAATATTAGAATTCAGTGATTTACTTATCAAGCATTATCGTGAGGGACAGTTTAATTTAGTACTGAAACACTTCAAATTGCGTTTCTCAGTTAGCAAGGACTCAGGAAAAGGGAAAAAAACACTGAGTCAAGACCAAGAGACAGCTATCAGAGGTTTGTGCACAACAACTATTTCTTTTAAATTTTTCAATTGAAATGAATTATGACTATTTGTACATTATTGTTTTAAATTGTGGAATTGTGTTTGAATGGATACTTATTGATTGAAAAGCATTGGAAATGGTTTGAAACCACAGCTATCATGTATATTGATTGTATTCCTCGCTAGCTTGTCTAGTGGGACGAATTGAATTCCCTCTCTGGCTGAACTGTTGAGGTGTGTGCCTATTGAAGACGAATTGGATGAGTACTCATATTTTTGCTAGCTAGCTATGTTATTCCTCATTAGTCATCGACTTTTGGGACGAATTGAACTTTGGAACATGACTAAGCTGTGTGTGATTTATTGATTTGTATTATGAGATTGTGAAATGGAGTTAAATCCTTATTGACATTCACTGTCTTTTAAATTTAATCATGATTTGATTTATTGAAATTATTGTGATATTGAGAAATGGAGTTTAAATTCTTGTTGACATTTACTGTCTTGAATTTAACTATGGTTTTAAGTATCCACTATTTATATAACTTGTGATTTGTGATTTAAAGTTGTATTCGGTTAATGTTGTGCACCACTGAGACATTGTCTCAAATGATAGCTTTATTCTTTGTCGCGAGTAGACAGACGACAGTGAGCGTGAACTAAATTTGCTAGTACATCCAGCGAGAGATTTTCGAGTATAACGAGTATACCATATTTTGCATTCTATAATGTAATGTATGTTCACTGTATGTACATATTATTTTTGGTTTTGAGCAGTTGTAAATTAAAATTGTATATCGAAGTTGTAAATTAAATTATGAGTTATTTTGACTTGTAAAAATTGCATTATATTTCTTTTATCTCAGTCTTTGAAAAATTCTGTGGATTTGAGTTGAGAAATATGTTGTGTTGAGAAATATGTTGGAGTTGAGATTTGGAAATATATTGAAGTGCTTTTATAGGTTTTCTAAAGAACTGTTTTATCCAAAATATAGATGGCACTCTGCTAAAATTTTTACAGAAATTACTAATAGTCCAAATGAGTTAGCTGTTTCACTTCAGTTCAAAAAGGTTTTTAACACCTGTAAATAGTGCTCACCACTGTAAAAGAAGTAAGAAAAGTTTTTAAAATCCCTTGTAGTGTATTTAATGGGTTATCGATGAAGCGGAGTTGGTAATTCATTAGGTATACTACGGGATCATGTTATGCCTTACAGAGGGGTAGGGTGTGACATGTTTTAGTGGTATCAGAGCAAAGTTTTTAAATTCTGTTTTCACATGTTATTTGAATATTCTTTCTTCATAGTACAACTGCTCAATATCATTGTTTGATACATACAGTACATTACATTATAAATATGCACTAACGGGAGGAAATCTCCTTGTGTTATTTGTTCAGGAGGTCTAAGATCCTCGCATTGACTATGGAAGAGGGTGATCATTCAGTCGATCAATCTATTGAGGCTGAGGTACAAGGGATGCTGACCCTACACAATGCCGATGGTTCACCGGCCCAGCCCGATCTGCGATTCCTGCTCAGTTCGCTCAGCAGATGGCTGCAATGTTCCAGCAAATGGCTGGTAATGAGCCTACTCAAGTCCCAATACAGACACCAGTGGTAGAACCACAGTCTCCTACTAGGAAGTATGATAAATTGATGAAATATGGGGCTACAGAGTTTAAGGGGATAGTAGATCCTCTAGAGGCTGAACAGTGGTTAGAAAGGATGGATAGGGTATTCAAGAAACTGCATTGCACGGAGGAGCTTAGATTTGAATACTCTGTATCTCTACTACAGGGGGATGCTTATGATTGGTGGAAAAACATTCCCCACAGTCTGGTAGAACCTGCAGTGCTAACATGGAATGACTTTCTCAGGGAATTCAGACAGAAATATGTCCCCGATGCTTATGTAGACCAGAAGCTACAAGAGTTCCTAAGTCTGAAACAGGGAGCGGTCGGTGGTGAGTATGAAAGAGAATTTTCCACTTTGAGCCATTATGCAGTAAGTTTACTTGCTACCAGCAGGGAGAGATGCAAGAGGTTTGAAACTGGCTTGAAGCCCAGTATCAGATTACAAGTGGTCGGATTCAAACACACTAACTTCTCTGAACTTGTTTCTCAAGCCCTAGAGTTGGAAAGAATTGAGTCTGAAGCTGCTCCTGAGAAAAATTAAATAATTAGTACAAAAAAAAGTGGAAAATCAAAAAACGGACAAAACCCGGTGTTACCGAAAAATCGAGAATGCAACCCGAATAGGGGCATTGTGGTCATTTGACACCCCGAGTTATCTTTTGACCTAAATTTCCATTGAAAATAAATAATATTACACTTGGAAAATATAATAAAAAAATTAAATTAGGGGTACCTAATGTAAATAGCCAAAAGTGGAGTGAAATTTGGGTAATTAGCACTTAAATAATATTAAATCAATTTCTTATGTGAGTGGACCACTAAGGGATTATAATATGCATTAAGTGGGCAGATTACTCCACTAAAACTTCATCTTTCACCTTTGAAGACCACCATTGCCGTAAAGAAAGCCTTAGAAACCACCATTGTTGTCCCATTTGTGAGCTTCATGCATCCATGATCCAAGCTTCAAGTGGTTAGGGTTTCTTCACTAAAAGTAACCACCACACCTTGGGTAGCATTTAGGGAGTGAGAAAGGTAAGTTTTGATGAGTTTTTAAGAAGCTTCAAAATAGGTAAGTTTGTGTTTTTGAATGTTGCTTTGTTAAAGTTTATAAGCATGTTATGGGTGTTTGATTTATGAAGAAATTTTTGAGTTTTGATGTTGAATGGGAATGTGTACTTTTGGCATCCATGGAAGCACCTTAAAGGCAGTTTAATTGTGCTTGTAAATGGTGAATTAAATGATTGATTAAATGTATATTGTGTAGGAAATTGTTTGGGTAATGTATACTTAGTATATGTAAGTGTAAAATGAGATTTAAAGCTTGGAAAGTAATAGAATGTAAGTATACCTGTCACACCCAACTCCCCTGTAAGATGTAACATGATCCCGTAGTACACCTAATGAATTACCGTACTTTGCCTACCGATAATCCATTAAATATACTACAAGGGATTTTAAAACAATTTTCGGGAAATTTAAGTCATAGATTAAAATGTGGTGTTATAAAATTTTTTTAAAATTTCGGCAAAGTGCCGGCTGTATTTTGAGAAAACAGTTCTTCAATCCTGCAAAAGAAAATGCTTCCAATATGTTTTCTCAAATACAACTCCAATAAACTTTATTTCAATTCACAATTCAATTCTCAATAAAAAATCAATTCATTTTCAAACTACTCTCATCATAAAGAAACATTTCATTGATTACAAGACTCAAAATTTATAATACAAAACTATTCAAGTAAATGAAATCTCAACTTTATATTTACAATGATTTACATTTAATTACATACCAAAATATTTTACAAGAGTTTTTATACAACTGCTCAAATAATTTACATACATATTATTACATGCATACATCAAAACCTATGTACATGGGTATACCTATGATATACCTGGAGCTAATCTGAATATGTCTTCAAAGAAACTTACTCACTGCTCTGTGCTCTTCTTACCTGCGACAGCATACAAAGCTATCGCTGAGTGGTGAACTCAGTGGTGCACAACTATAATTTAAAACATAGTACAATATACATTGACAAAATTCTGATAAATAATTTGAAAATCTGAATACTCATCAAATTCCAAAACTCAAAATATTCATTGCCAATAATGTAAATCATTTGTATAAATGACTTTGATCACAAAATTCAATTTATCAAATCATGACTAACCATTTAAGTAATTCCAACAAAATCAATTATACATAAACCATAATTGAAATCACAATTCTTTACCATTCAAAAGCCATTCTGCATCTCAAAAATCATTATGTATCTCAAAAATCATTAGGTATCTCAAAAACCATGTTGTATCTCAAAAATCAATCTTTATCTCACTAACTATGCAAGACTAATCCGAAAGGGCCATATTCGATGTGATTCTAACTCCCTATGGTCGGGGAGGTCGAATCAGATTCTAATTCCCTATGGTTGGAGAGGTCGAATCATCGTGCACAGTACCATCACAATAATGAATCTTTCGCAAGGGCCATAACGATAAAATAAACTTAGATCTAACCTCAAATCAGAGGAAAATCTAAGCCTGTGCACGTACCATGGTAATCAAAACACAACTAACTCCATTGTCTTCTCAACAAATGAGAGACGGTAATAATCAGTAACACCCCGTTTGCATAGCTCGGTAGATTTCATCGTCCTGACCGTGTCATCCGACAATTAACGGGATTAGAACCACACTTAAGATAACTTGAGAAGCCATAAACACAAATAATTAGTAATGTTTAATTAGTTAACTATAAATAAGAAAAACATAATAGAAGAAGTTAAACGAGCTGAGAGTCACAGCGATGAGTGACCTCCACGGGAACGATTGCGAAGTCGCTTTAAACTCAAATTTTGAACCGTAAAAAGTGACGCTGCGGTCCTTAAGACCCTTATGAACACAGTGGAAAAGAGAAAATCATGAAAAAGAACTGTTAAGCCAGTCAAATAATTAGGTCAGGGAGCCGAAAGAAATATGGAATTATTTGCAAAACGAGATGAACCGGCGAGGGGCAATTTGGTCAATTGACCCTGAGAGCTGACTCCTGACCTAACTGTCAAATAAAAACGGAGAAAAGAAAATTTCGGAATCGAGAATTAAATTAAAGAACTAATAAAAAAAATAAATAGAAAAAAAAAGAAAGAAGTTAGAAAAGTCAAAGGTGATGACATCATGAATGATGTCATAAAAGATTAATTAACTTATTTTATTGATTTGGGGTTTTTGGTCTTCAAAAGGGATAAGATTAAAGAAAATAAAAGAAAAACAAAAATTATTTTAGCTTCCTTCTTCCTTGTTGTGCCGCCCCACCTTCTCCCTCTCTTCTCCATGAAAGTTTCTTCCATTAAGCTTACACTTAAGCTTAATTTGCTCCACTTAATCTTCATAAATCCCCTAAAAACCTTGTTAGAACTTGCAATCTCAACTTAAGCACAAGGATTACAAGAAGAAAGAGGAGTTAAAGATAGGGTTTGGAGGATTTAAGAAAGGTTAGTGTGCTAACTTTCAATTTTCTACTTCAAATGCATGTTTAGGTATTTAAGTGAGGTTAGAACTTGATTAAATGAAACAAATATGGGGAAGGACCATTGCTGAAATTTCGTCCAGCTTAGAGGGAGTATGATTTTGTATGGCTTGAGGGTTTTGAATGAGTTTAGGAACCTTACTTAGTTGATTGATTAGCATTAAAACCATTAGATGTAGTTAATTGCATGAAATGTATGAGTTAGGGTTTGAATGCTAGGGTTTGTGAACCAAATTTTGGAGAAAGGCTTAAATGATGACTTTGGTCAATTATGAGATGAAAAATGGTCAATAATGACCAAAAGAGATGTGTGGAAATTGTTGGAATGAAAACCAAATTCGTAGGTCAAATGGTCATGCTGCCAAACCTACTTTGAAGGACCAAAATAGGAATTTTACAAGCCCAATTGATATGCCACCAATTGAAGATGAAAATAGACATAAAATAGCACAATTTTCATTAAGGAACCATGGCCAAAAACTGACTAAAACTTAGTGAACCAATTGACCAAAGTGAAATGAGAGCAGGCTGCCACTGCACCAACTGTTCATTTGGTCATAACTCGAGCTAGGAAGGTCAAATTGACCTGAAATTTTACCAGCAATTAGATAACATATAGACCTAAAACTTTTCTGAAGAACACCATCCCAAATTATGCCATTAACCTAGTCAAAGTATTGAGCAAAATGGAGTTATTGTACCTGCGATTCTGCAGAATTGCCATTGAGCAGTAAAGTTTCAATGGCTATAACTCTCTCTAGAAAACTCCAATTTAGGCGATTCTTAAACCGATGGAAACCTAAGACATAGTAGAACATTTCATATGAAGAAAGTTAGACCAAATTATGAACTTAACTTGATCAAATTACTGAACAAAGTTGGACCAAAAATCTGCCAGAACCAAAATCTCAGCATGAACAGTGCACGTGAACAGTAATTATATTTTGGCCATAACTTGAGCTACAAAACTCTGATTGGGGTGATCCAAAAATGAGAATACACTTAAGACAATAAGGAACATTTTCTATGAAGGAAGTTTTGCCAAATTCCAACAGTAGATTGACCAATGGAACAGTGCAACTTCGGAGCACCAAAACCGAAAATTGGCAATTTTGCCAAAATGACTTAAGCTTTGAGAAAATGACCAAAACCAACAAGTTTAATGGCCAAAATGTGGTATGTGGGTGAAGTTGGAGTTCCCATACCTATTAAGCCTTAAAAAGTCAACAATTTGACTTGAATAGTATAGTGAATAGTAACCCGAAACACAAAAATTTCAAGAACGTCGAAATTAGCACATTAGAGATAGGTATAAGTGAAGTTAAATTTATTTTTGGATTTGTGTTAAATTATGGTACTGAAACACTATAAAATTGTGTGTTTCAGCGGAAAAGAATACCGGGACAGAACCCGAGGAGTCGAGTTAAGGCCAAAAGGTGACTCATTTGAGGTTTGTGCACAACATCACTATGCTTTAAATTGTGTTGATAAAGTGAATGAAATATGTATTTTACATTTGCTTTGAATTATTGAGAATTTATTTGTGACATTAGTTATGATGTTTTCACTTAAATTGTTGGAAGTTATTGTGTATATTTGAAATGACAATGTTTAACAAATTGTTAAGATAAGTTTTGAAACCACAGTATCATGACCATATATTTGAACACCTCACTAATACGATTAGTGGGGGTAATTAGTTTCGAATTTTGATTCCTTCTCTGGAGAAGTGTTGAGGTGTGCCAGTAGAAGAGGATGTGAATGGATATCCATATATTTGAGCTAGCTAGCCTTGTGATGTGATTTCTCTTTAGCCTCTGGCTATTGAGATTCTATTTGTTTCGAATGGCATGATCTAACTGTGGGATTTATGAAACGTGTTTTGATACTTCGAAATGAACTTGGTTTGCATTAAAACCTCATAATTCATGTTTTGTGTTTAATGCTCATGTTTAATCAAATTTTTGAATAAGTGTGATTTATATTTTGCATAAAGATTATTTTAGTATGTTGTGCACCACTGAGTCCTAGTACTCAGCGATAGCTTCTATTGCTGTCGCAGATACAGAGACTAGAGGAGCAGCAGACTGAGCTGCTGAGGTGTGAGGAGTCATCAGCTTGAAGTCTTTGGGTATAATTTATACCCTAACTGTAAATATTTCTTTTGATGTATATATTGCACATAAATGTATGGACATGTAAATGGGTCTTGAGCAGCTGTACAAAAATTTGTATGAAGTTGGTAATAAAGTTTAGTTGTATTTCTTTTAATGTAAATTTTATAAGAATGTATATAAATTATTTTGTCCCTAATGAAAAATGAGTACAACTATTTTATTTAATTTGAATGAAATGGATTGCTAATATTTTGATGATCATTGGATAGTGGATTTGAAATTTGAAAGTTGATAAATGTATTGAGAAATTGATTGGGATTGAGTATGAAATTGGAGTAGTGGTTGAGAAAAATTTTTAGAAGTGCTTTTTACAGGTATTTGAAGAACAGTTTTCTCAAAATACAGAGGAAACTTTGTCAAAATTTTTATAGAAATTTGCTGAAAATTTAAAATGGACAAAAATTTTTACTAGTATTTAAACTTGAATAAATGGTTTTTAATTCCTACCAAAATGCTCACCACTTCCAAAATGTAAGAAAATTGTTTTAAAATTCCTTGTAGGGTACTTAATGAGTTATCGGTAGGTGAAGTTCGGTAGTTCATTAAGTATTCTACGGGATCATGTTATGCCTTACGGAGGAGTAAGTTGTGATAATAACCTAGTCAAGCATCTATAGTGAGATATAAAACAATATCATAATCCTTTTAGTGAGCATAAATCACAATATAATTCGATTAAAATTTAATTTCAATATCCAATAATTTTTATGCTCATCACAATTCAAATCATAAATTTGCATTTTTCCATGAAAATTACCATCACAATTCAAAATATGTTCTATCACAATTTTCCAAAACATAATTTATTCAATCTATAATAATGCTTAATACTTGTAAAAATACCATTTCACAAAGCTAAAGTCATACATACTATAATAATTTCAATAATCATTGAATTAAATCAAATGCTTGTTAAACATAATACATAAGAAAAATATGTCATTTAATCATATGAAATATTCAAAACAAAATCAGTTAAAAACTAGTTGTGCACAAACCTCTGATAACTGTCTCTTGGTCTTGACTCAGTGTTTCCTTCCCTTTCCCTGAGTCTTTGCTAACTGAGAAACACAATTTGAAGTGTTTCAGTACTTAATTAAATTGTCTATAACGATAATGTTTGATAAATAATTCACTGAATGCTATTTTTTTGCTTAATCAACTTAATATATTGACCCTCGATGCGTTTTAGGTAAATTAGGTTTTAACGTTACTAATATGTCACATTCGATAGTCTTTTAGGGTTGGTACATGTTACCAAATTCATTTCTATGTATTTTGCATTTTCTTGCAATTTGTTGGATTCCGGGATACTAGTTTGACCTAGCCGGACGACCTAGTTTCCTCAGTTTTTGGGTTTCAGTCAAAACTACAAACTTGTAGATATATGTCTTATTGCACGCGGGGCAAAATTTCAGGTCATTCTGAGTTATGTAGACCAAGTTATGGTCATTTTACTATTGCTGGTCAAATTGCACCAAAATTGGTCATTTTAGGTCACTTTAGGTTCGGCCAGTTTTTGGACCCGAAATTGTGCAAGCTGTTTGACTTGCTTATGGTCATTTCTGGGCTTTGGTGTCTTCATAAGACTTGTAGATATGGGTCTTAAATATTCATGGTTAAAATTTCAGGTTAATTGGACCTGTTTTGAGTGAGTTATGGCCTAAATACTAACTGCTACCCAATTGGTCAATTTTCAGGCCTTACTTGCACTTAATCCGGATTTGGTCATTTTTCAAGCTACCTTGCAAGCAGAATTTTGGCAAGCTTTATTCATGAAAGTTGGCACATTTTGTGCCTAGTTTCACCTCCAATTGGTCTCATACCAATTTGAGTCACACACTTAAAGTTATAGGCCTAAAACTCAAACTGCCTTATTGAAATTCTTGCATACACATCAAGCATCACTTTTAACACTCACCAAACTTAACCTTCAAACCAATTCTGGTTGTACCACAACCTAAACATAATTTATAATATATTATAGGTCATTTTGGCAGCTTACAATTACATTCAATGTGCACCAACAAGTGTAGAATTTGTCCAACTCAATTTACAACAATTCAATCACCAATTCACGCCCATTTACATGTCCCACTTTACACCACCATACATACACTCAAACTGCCATAACAACCAACACATTTCAACACCATTATTTCATAAACCAAGCACGAATTCCAACATTCCTCAAGAGTTAACAAACTGCCACAATGGTACATTTACATTCCATTAATTTCCAAGCTTTAAATTTCATTTCACATTTACATATACCAAGTATACATCACCCAAACAATTTCCTACACAATATACATTTAATCAATCATTTAATTCACCATTTACAAGCACAAATAAACTGCCTTCAAGGTGTTTCCATGGCTGCCAAAAATACACACTCCCATTCAACATCAAACCTCAAAAATTTCTCCATAAATCAAACACCCATAACCTCCTCACAAACTTTAATGAAGCACTAATAAAAAATACATACTTACCACTTTGGAAACTCTTCAAAACTTCACCAACACTTGATCTTCTTGCTGCCTATCTACTGCCCATGGTGTGAGGATTAACTTTAATGAAGGGAAGTGGAGAGAAAGAAGCTTGGATCACCCTTGCATGGAGCTCCAAAACCATGCGGCAATGGAGTTCTTCCCTTCTCCATTTTTGGCTGAATTTTGAGAAATGAGGAAGATGACAATCTGCTGGTCCAAGATGAAGATTAAATGGTCCACTTTAATGAGTTAGTGGAGCACTATTGCAAGTTTAATGTTAATTTATTCAAAAGTTTCAATTTCCCATATTTAACTCCCCATTTTTGCTATTTACATTAGGTACCCCTAAATTAATTTTTCATTATATTTTCTAAGTGTAATATTATTTATTTTTTATGGAAATTTAGGTCAAAAGACAACTCGGGGTGTAAAATGACCATAATGCCCCTGTTCGGGTTGCATTCCCGATTTTTCGGTAATACCGGGTTTTGTCCGTTTTTCGATTTCTCACTTTTCTTTGTACTAATTATTTAATTTTTCTTTGATATTTCTAATGATATTTATACTTCAATTGATGTCTCTTTAAGTCTTAAAATTAATTTCTAGGGTTCCCATGATCCGTAGCTAGTCAACGGTCCACGCCGTGACTTCCGTCTTGATCACCCATCGCTAGGGTTCCCGGCTCGCTTAACTTGGTTGCATTTCTTTACTATTATTTTTTCTTTATTTTTCTTGTATTTTCTTTTCTTGTATTTCATTATTTAATGTCTCCTCACTCATATCGAAGTGTAGTTCTAGGCATCCTAGCTGTCCGGACAACACTGGTCACCGGAACAGTAGAACGCATTACCGAACATAAGGGTGTTACAATTCTCCCCCCCTTAAAAATAAATTTCGTCCACGAAATTTTACCCAATAGTCATCTTACAATAGTCATATGTTTTTTCTTTTCCTTTTTATACGATCAAATAATCTTCTTTTCCTCAAATTTGTATAAGACTTTTAACAATCTAATACAAAGTTTAATTTGTTTGTATATCACCAATCTTCTCTTACTATTGTCCTGTCTAATATTTCGATTCATGTTCCTTCTTGAATGACCCTTGAGGTCATGTTAGAATCATTTATCTAGTCATTGGTCCTCTGACCATTCTAGTCCATAGTCTTCCTCACATTCGTAACATTTCTTTGTTATATTTGAACCAATTGTTCGAATTTTTTACTTTCATAACTCTGTTTATCTGTCAATATTCTATAACTTACTTCCTTTTGTACTGAACTATAACCTTTCGATATTCTAACCTTTGAGTTTTAGATCCCTAAGTAGGATTTTCAAACTTATTTCTAACAATTAAATTCTGTCCTGGCATAACTATACCAAAACAGATGCCGTTGGTAACTATTCTTATCTAGGTATACTATCGGGTAGTACGTAGCTCTACACAATAATCTCAAGTCAGTACTGTAATCTGCAGCTTACAGTATAAACATCAAGAACATTGCATAGTTACTACGATACATCCCAATAGATCAAACTTTCCTATCTTTTATCCTTTTCGAATTCACCGATACCTGAAACTTATTCTGATTACAATATCCATTAACAATTAACAACTGTAACATCTCTGCCTTCATCTAGAACAATTCTATTACCGCATCTTACTTTTACGTCCTCTTGCCTTACATTAAGTAGGCTTACCGTTTAGCTTTATAATTTATGGTGTTTTAGAAAATACTTTTCGCCGATAAACTCTTCCAAAACTAATTTCACTTATTATCACAATCCTTATCTTAAGGACTAATCACTAATGCATCAAAATTTATTCCCCTGTAAAGGAATAACAACAGAACATATAGTTCTAACTCTAACATAAAAGTATGCAGATCCTAGGTCAAACAATATATAAACGAAGAGTGCCATCCTTCTTCTTAACAAACAATATTGGTGCTCCCCATGGTGACACACTAGGGCGGATGAAGCCCTTTTCAAGTAGTTCTTGCAACTGTACCTTCAACTCCTTCAATTCTGCTGGTGCCATTCTGTATGGTTTTATGGAGATTGGATCCACACCAGGCATAACATTAATTTCAAACTACACCTCTCTTTGCGGAGGTAATCCTGGCAATTCATCAGGAAACACGTCTGGAAAGTCATATACTGTAGGGATGTCCCTCAATGGTGGACTCCCAACTTAGGTGTCTACCACATGTGCCAAGTATGCTTCACACCCCTTTCTGATCATTTTCTGGCTAGTGCAGCCGAAATAATGTTTGATGGCAATAGCTGCCTCTTCCCATGTATTACCACATCACTGTACTGAGGGAGACCGAAAGTGACTGTCTTCAGCCTACAGTCAATCATGGCATGATGCCTAGCTAACCAATCCATGCCCAAGATGATATCATAATCTCTGAAGGGCATTTCAATGAAATCAGATGGAAAAGCGTGTCCAATCTCTATACATTCTATTAACCCTGACCTCCTGTCCTAGCGGACTTGTTACTAGCACCTCAAAGTCCATTTTTGTACATGGAACAGCAATACAATCAATGATGCTAGGACTCACATAAGAATGGGTAGAACCCAGATCAAATAACACAAACACATCTTGGTTAAAAGTTGAGAAGGTACCAGCCACAACATCAGATGTCTCGACTTCTTCCCTCTGTCTCGTTGCGTAGACTCTAACCGGAGCACTGTCTTGCTCTGATTGTTTCACTGTGCCTTGGCTGCCTGCTGGGCTACCTCTACCCTTGCCTCTACCTCTGCTAGGTGGTTGTGAACTTCTAGTGACAGGGCTCTGAACTGACCCTTCTGCAATAGTAGGAGGTGGTCCAACTCTGCGACTACTGGTGCAGTCCTTGGCAAAGTGTCCTGTGCCCCCACAGTTATAACAGGCTCCAATAGCCTTATAGCATATCCCACCATGATATCTTCCACAAGCTTCAAATTGACGAGAAGGGTAGGAACTGAAGGAACGGAAGCGTGAAAAACACAAGTTTATACCATTGAATTCAAAAATTTTCACCTAGGGTCACATGCATCATGCAAGATTTATTTTTATCTATTTGATTTCAATGATAAACAACATATTAAAACTCTTTTAATATGTTTTTGGATCTGTATTTGCCATTTAAGATTTTAAAATTAATCAGATTAATTTTAGAACCCTAGATTAAATCAAGAACGATTACACTAACCTCTTGATGTGCTGCAGCATGTCTGCGCCTTTGAGATTCGTCTTGAGACACCGGATGTTGTCCTCTAGCTTGTCCACACCAAGAACACCTATGGCAGCCCTTGAACAGCTTCTAAAGCCTTTTCTATTAATTAGAAATTCAAGTTCTGCCTTTTAAGAGATTAGAGATGTAAACAGGACACTAGAAACAATTTCTAGTATTCTTAATTCAAGAGATTGATGGCTAATCTCTTTGAATTGATGAGAGATGAAGAGAAATAGCTGGAGAGGCTCAAAGTGGCGTGACAAATGAGAGGAGAGGCTGCTGGTTATTTTTCTTTTCATAACCACACTTAAATAGCTAGGTTAACACATTAAACCCTTGCCACATGTCACCCTTTGATTAGCTCTAGGCTTAAGTGACCCAATCAAATTGTGCCAAGTGTCAAACCTATATTTAATCTTGATTTTAATCATCTTACATGATTAAAAAACATTTGGCAAGCTTATGTGTTATGCCATGTGTCACCATCTCATGATGTCACGTGTCACACTGTAAAATGACCAAAATGCCCCTGTGTCTTAATTTTGAGTTATCAACCCAAAATAATTATTTTTCTTCTTCTAATTAATTTATATCAAATATAAATTAATTAATTAATCTCTATTAATTAATTTCTCATTAATTAAATTCATATTTAAACACTTTAAATATAAATTTAACTTATATTATACATCCAATAATCTAGATTTGGTTTCAAGTCATGCTAGGGACTTTGCAATCTAATTGCAAACAAACCTATTTAATTAATCAATTAAACTCTTTAATTAATTAATTAAATCATATTTAATTAGGTGATAACTTGTGTATATGTGTGACTTACTAGGCTCATCACTAATTGGCAATGAGACATGATATCAACTCTTAATATCATCAGAACTCTTTCTTACCATAAATGATTTCTCTAAATCATTTTATGAACCTCATAGACCATGGTTAACACCTAGCATAGCATGCCATGGCCACCCAATTAGTAATAAGGTTTACCTTAAATGAACCTATAATCATATGTTACCATGCACTAGAATCTCTATGTTACAAAATCCCAACTCAAGCCGAGTCATGGTTTATGTCAAACTCCATTTGCTATGAATATTATGTTCTCTTTTAATTCCAGTTCTTGATTAAAAGATTTTCTCATCGTAAACTCTTTTCGAATAAATCTATCTGTCTGGCCAGAACTTGAAACATCAAGAACAATTAAATGAAAATATGATTATATATATATTTACTTAGAGGAACATATTCCATCTTGATCAAAACCTACATCCATAAATAAATATCAGGAGCAAACACATGCACATATACACATACACAAGTACAAGTATGAAAGCGAGATCAAACTCAAACTACCTATATACAAGATAACTGTGCTATCTCAGGTCTAAAGATTATATGCACTGATATGATTTACGACAAAACATTGACAAGAGTAAACTCCATGTGCTTGTCATAAGTGTCACTGGTTCGGCCTACTTATCATTTATAAGTGCCTATCATGTTTGTTATATGTCATGAGACTCACCATTCCATCTTATTTATATCTCATATAAATAACTTGGGAACAAACATGAATACAATCTTTCTGGATAAGTCATGTCCTCATTATGAAGTATCCTCGATTGTGAACCTATTTATGATACTTCGTGCGAGAAATATTGTCACTCATATTCTTAACAACTTAAGAATAATATTTCTAACAAAATATCAATGGACCTTTTCTATTACACATAAATATATTATGTAAACGGAAAAGTGGAAATGCCTTTTATTAATAAAAATATGTACAAGATACATACTAAATGATATGCTCTAGGGCATACTACTAACAATCTCCCACTAGCACTAGAGCCATTCATTACAATATCTTAGACCTATCTTCTCAAGATGTCGGTCTAACTGAGTCTGTGACATAGGCTTAGTGAATGGATCAGCTGGATTTTCAGCTGATGCTATTTTCTGCATGGCTACATCGCCTCGCCCAACTATTTCTCTGATAATGTGGTAGCGCCTTTCTATGTGTTTGGATTTCTGGTGAGACCTTGGTTCCTTAGCACTTTGTATCGCTCCATTATTGTCACAATGTAGTGGGCTGGCGACTCAATGAAAGGAACTACTGTAAGTTCATCACGAACTTCTTTATCCAAGCGACTTCCTTTGCGACATCGATGCGAGAATATACTCGACCTCGTAGTGGAATCTGCAATCGTGCTCTGCTTGGAACTCTTCCAACCGATCGCACCTCCATTACAAATGAACACATATCTAGAGGTAGACTTTCTATCATCGATATCTGATTGGAAATCAGAATCAGTGTAACCATCCAATTGCAAGTCTCCACCTCCATAAATCAAGAATAAATCCTTAGTTCTTCTCAAGTACTTAAGGATAATCTTGATGACTATCCGATGTTCCAAACTGGATTGGATTGATACCGCTAGTCAAACTAACGAGATATGCAATATCCGACCTAGTACACAACATTGCATACATTAAACTTCCAATAGAAGCATATGGAATCTGGCCATCTTATCTCTTTCTTCAGTGTCTTTGGAGACATCTCTTTAGAAAGATGGATACCATGTCTCACTTGATAACAATCCTCTCTTGGAATCAAGCATGTTAAACCTCTTTAACACCTTTTCCAAGTATAGACTTTGGGATAAACCAATTATTCGTTTCGCTCTATCTCTATAGATGCGAATCCCAAGAATATAGGTTGCCTCCCCTAAGTCTTTCATGGAGAATGTATTTGACAATCATACCTTTATAGTCGTCAACATACCTGTGTCATTACCCATCAATAGTATGTCATCCACATATAAGACAAGGAAAGTGATAGCACTGTCACTAACCTTCTTATATACACATGGCTCATCCTCATTTTTGATAAAACCAAAGGATTTAATGGCTTCATCAAAACGGATGTTCCAACTCCTCGAAGCTTGTTTCAACCCATAAATGGATCGCTTTAGCTTGCATACCTTGGAACCATCTTGGGATTCAAATCCCTTAGGTTGTTCCATGAAAATGTTTTCTTCAATGTATCCATTGAGAAAAGCTGTTTTGACATCCATCTACCAAATCTCATAATCATAGTACGCAACTATTGCTAATAAAATCCTAATTGATTTAAGCATGGCAACAGGCGAGAAAGTCTCCTCACAGTCGATTCCTTGCCTTTGGCGAAACCCTTTCGCTACTAGCCTTGCCTTATAGGTCTCTACCTTTCCATCAGAACCAATTTTCTTCTTGAAAACCCATTTGTTCCCTATAGGTATAATACCTTCAGGTGGGTCAACAAGATCCCAAACTTGATTCTTATACATGGAATCAATCTCGGATTTCATAGCATCAATCCATTTTGAAGAGTCTATATCTGATATAGCTTCTTCATGGGTAAGTGGATCATCTCCATGATCTACTTCTTCATGAGTAGACAACTCTTGTTCTTCTTCATGAAGAAAACCATATCTCACTGGTGGGTGAGATACCCTGGTTGTTCTACGAGGAACAGCTGTAGATGTTTCATCAACGGGTATAGGTTGACTAGATGGATCTATATCCATCTGATATGTTGGTTGGTCAGAATTCTCCAATTCTAACTCTATTTGCCTTCCTTTGCCTCCTTCTTGAACGAACTGTTGTTCAAGAAATGTGGCATCTCTACTTATCACAACCTTTTGTGAAGTAGGCAAATAAAAATAATATCCAAAACTATCTTTTGGATATCCAACAAATAGACCCTTTTCTGATCTGGTCTCCAATTTATCAGTGTTATGCTTTTGATATAATTTGGACAACCCCAAATCTTAACATGCTTAAGACTTGGTTTTCTTCCATGCCATATCTCATAAGGTGTGGAAGAAACTGATTTTGATGGAATCCTATTCAGAATATACAAAGCTGATTCTAATGCAAATCCCCAAAAGGAGATTGGCATATCAGTATAGCTCATCATACTACGTACCATATCCAATAGGGTACGATTTCTCCTTTCAGATACACCATTCAGCTGTGGCATTCCTGGAGGAGTCAGCTGAGAAACAATGCCATGCTCTCTCAAGTATTCATCAAATTCAGTACTCAAATATTCACCTCCACGATCTGATCGAAGAGCTTTAATATTCTTTCCTGTTTGATTTTCTACTTCAGATTTAAATTCTTTGAACTTTTCAAAAGATTCATGTTTGTATTTCATCAAATACAAATACCCAAACCTTGATTTATCATCAGTAAAGGTAATAAAATAATGAAAGCCCCCTCTAGCCATTTCTTTAAATGGACCACATACATCCCCATGTATTAGCTCCAAAATATTTTCAGCTCTTTGCCCTTGTCCAACAAAGGGTGATCTAGTCATTTTGCCCTGAAGGCAAGATTCACAAGTTGGAGTAGGCTCAGAGTCCAATAAGGATAGAATCCCCATTTTCTCCAATTTTGTAATCCTATCTTCTGCAACATGACATAACCTTAAGTGCCAAATATATTTTGAACTTGAGTTGGTTTTCACCACGGCATTGCATTCATTTAGATTGCTATACTCTGGCCAGTGGAAACACTTTCTTACTGGCAATGGAAACACTTTCCTGTTGGCAGTGGAAACACTTTCCTTTGCCTTTGTCAGCTTTGGTTTTCTTTTTCTGTTTAGCTATTTTCTTGGAAGGACCAGGAATCTGAGGTTTCTTTTTCCTATTGCCCTTCTTCTTGTTGGACTTTCCAGCAGAAGAAGATGCAACCAAAGCTACCTCTTTTCCTTTATTGCCTGGCACATTCTTTTGGGCAATAACCAGCATGTTGAGTAAACCAGCTAAGGTGCATTCCTGTTTAGTCATATGGAAATTTGTCACAAAATTCCCAAAAGACTCAGGAAGGGACTGAAGGATCAAATCCGTCTGTAGTTGGAAATCCATGTTGAAGTCAAGATGTTCCAACTGCTCAATCAGCCGAATCATCTTGTGGACATGATCCCCAACATTCTGTCCCTCAGACATCCTCATACGGAATAGCTGTCTAGATATCTCATACCTAGCATTCCTGTTGTGCTCACCATACAACTCTTGTAGGTGAAGGAGGATCTCACTCGCACTCTGCATGTTCTCATGTTGCTTCTGTAACTCATTACTCATGGAAGAAGCATGTAACACTTAGCTCTCATATCATGCTCCTTCCACTTGTCCAAAGTTTCATGTTCCTCTTGTGTGGCCTCTGGAGGTAAGGGACCAGGAACATTTGAATCTAGAACATATCCTATATGTTCAAGGTTCAGGACAAGTTTCAAATTTCTTAGCCAATCAGACAGATTAGGTCCTGTCAACCTATTGTGATCAAGTATGCTTGCAAGGATATTGGATGGTGGTGGTTGTTTTGTGCTCATTTTTATCAGAAAATTAACTGCAGAAAATAACTATATTAATTAGTAAATGTATCACGTAATTAACCAAAATGATTATGGTCTTTTAATCAAATTGGTCCTCCCACTAACTTAGCGAATCCTACACTTCCAAAGTAGAAAGCAAATCCTAGTTGGATGGATTTCTAGTGGGTGATTGAATTCTTATAATTCTATTGATCATCCTCAGTGCATCCATTATTGGAATTACAATAAACTATAAGTGAGCAACTCTTTGCCCATCACATCTCATGTGAGGTTCAATCCTTTACCTAGCCCCTAATGCTCAAAATCTCAGTACATCCATTATTGACTTATCTTGCATTAGTTAAGTTGATCCCATTGAGCGATAATTATGCAAATAATTTTAATGTCCTCAGGTACATCCAATATTGGCCACTAAACCATTTACATATTTACAACATCTCATGCTTAACAATTATTCTTAAGAAAATCTCTTAAATAAATTGCATCTTATGCAACTATTTAAAATTTCTTAAAATAATTGCCCCAATGGAGGGCTTATGTTATAATTACTTTAATTATAGCATTTCCAACTTAATCATTTGTTTGGAAGATTTTATGGTCATTCTATTTACTATTAAGGTCTCACTTTGCACATTATCCATTTAGCATGCATATATCATATAATTGCATACATTCCCATACATCTCATGCATTCATGGATAAGCGATAAATATGGTATGATCATGGACTTTCTAAGGGATTCATTCTGAACCACCAAGAATTGAATCAGGGCATTCCTAGGTGCATTTCATTCATTCATTCATTTTACAAGAGTTGCTGAAGGAGTACATAATCAACACTTGATCTTGAATTCCTCCCCTGGTCTCACCAATGCTCTTGACCTCCTTGAACTTCTTGCAATCCAATATTACATAGTAATCCTTGGCATACCAAGCGAATTTACAAGAACTTAAATAAATGAAATTACAACCCAAAAATTATTACAAACTTAATAATACATGCCCAAAATAAATTAAAATAAATTAATTAATTTACAATCCCAAAGAAACATAAAAGAAATAAATCCAATCACATTGGTCTTTTATAGTCCATGATCATCCATCATGCATATCACTATTTAACAATTAAATAAAACATACATACTTAAATTAAATTGAATATCTCATATTCAACTTAAAAATCCAGATTTGAATATGATTCAAATAAATTTAAAAATTCAGATTTGAATCTCATTCAAACAAATTTAAAAATTCAGATTTGAATCACATTCAAACAACTTCAAAAATTCAGATTTGAATCACATTCAAACATTTTTAAAAAATCAGATTTGAATCACATTCAAACATTTTTTAAAAAATCAGATCTGAATTTTATTCAATCAATTTTAAAAAATCAGATTTAAATATGATTCAAACAACTTTAAAAATTCAGATTTGAATCACATTCAAATAACTTTTAAAATTCAGATTTGAATCACATTCAAACAATTTTAAAAATTCTGATTTGAATCATAATTTAATTGTGTGATAAAACTACTAATTAAACACTTTAATTAGTCAAAGAATAGGCCTTAGATCATACAACAATTGCAGAATTAAAAGCCAAACCTTAAACCACCCATGGAAGCCAAACCATGCGCACCATTGATGGTGTTTTTTCAAGTATGCCGCCAACTTGCTTTGCAACCAGCAATGAACTTTTGATCTCATGATCAAACACACAATTAAATCATATAATCAACAATCTAAATGGCAAATATAGTGGCTCTGATACCAATTGAAGGAACGGAAGCGTGAAAAACACAAGTTTATACCATTGAATTCAAAAATTTTCACCTAGGGTCACATGCATCATGCAAGATTTATTTTTATCTATTTGATTTCAATGATAAACAACATATTAAAACTCTTTTAATATGTTTTTGGATCTGTATTTGCCATTTAAGATTTTAAAATTAATCAGATTAATTTTAGAACCCTAGATTAAATCAAGAACGATTACACTAACCTCTTGATGTCTTTGTGTCTGCGCCTTTGAGATTCGTCTTGAGACACGGATGTTGTGCCTCTAGCTTGTCCACACCAAGAACACCTATGGCAGCCCTTGAACAGCTTCTAAAGCCTTTTCTATTAATTAGAAATTCAAGTTCTGCCTTTTAAGAGATTAGAGATGTAAACAGGACACTAGAAACAATTTCTAGTGTTCTTAATTCAAGAGATTGATGGCTAATCTCTTTGAATTGATGAGAGATGAAGAGAAATAGCTGGAGAGGCTCAAAGTGGCGTGGCAAATGAGAGGAGAGGCTGCTGGTTATTTTTCTTTTCATAACCACACTTAAATAGCTAGGTTAACACATTAAACCCTTGCCACATGTCACCCTTTGATTAGCTCTAGGTTTAAGTGACCCAATCAAATTGTGCCAAGTGTCAAACCTATATTTAATCTTAATTTTAATCATCTTACATGATTAAAAAACATTTGGCAAGCTTATGTGTTATGCCATGTGTCACATCTCATGATGCCACGTGTCACACTGCAAAATGACCAAAATGCCCCTGTGTCTTAATTTTGAGTTATCAACCCAAAATAATTATTTTTCTTCTTCTAATTAATTTATATCAAATATAAATTAATTAATTAATCTCTATTAATTAATTTCTCATTAATTAAATTCATATTTAAACACTTTAAATATAAATTTAACTTATATTATACATCCAATAATCTAGATTTGGTTTCAAGTCATGCTAGGGACTTTGCAATCTAATTGCAAATCAAACCTATTTAATTAATCAATTAAACTCTTTAATTAATTAATTAAATCATATTTAATTAGGTGATAACTTGTGTATGTGTGTGACTTACTAGGCTCATCACTAATTGGCAATGAGACATGATATCAACTCTTAATATCATCAGAACTCTTTCTTACCATAAATGATTTCTCTAAATCATTTTATGAACCTCATAGACCATGGTTAACACCTAGCATAGCATGCCATGGCCACCCAATTAGTAATAAGGTTTACCTTAAATGAACCTATAATCATATGTTACCATGCACTAGAATCTCTCTGTTACAAAATCCTAACTCAAGCTGGAGTCATGGTTTATGTCAAACTCCATTTGCTATGAATATTATGTTCTCTTTTAATTCCAGTTCTTGATTAAAAGATTTTCTCATCGAAACTCTTTTACGAATAAATCTATCTGTCTGGCCAGAACTTGAAACATCAAGAACAATTAAATGAACATAGGATTTTATCTCTATTTACTTAGAGGAACAGATTCTATCTTGATCAACACCTACCTCCATATATAACTAGTAGGAGCCAACACATGCCCATATACCCATACACAGTACAAGTATGAAAGCAGTATCAAACTCAAACTACCAATATACAATATAATCATGCTATCTCAGGTCTAAAGATTATATGCACTGATATGATTTACGACAAAACATTGACAAGAGTAAACTCCATGTGCTTGTCATAAGTGTCACTGGTTCGGCCTACTTATCATTTATAAGTGCCTATCATGTTTGTTATATGGCATGAGACTCACCATTCCATCTTATTTATATCTCATATAAATAACTTGGGAACAAACATGAATACAATCTTTCTGGATAAGTCATGTCCTCATTATGAAGTATCCTCGATTGTGAACCTATTTATGATACTTCGTGCGAGAAATATTGTCACTCATATTCTTAACAACTTAAGAATAATATTTCTAACAAAATATCAATGGACCTTTTCTATTACACATAAATATATTATGTAAACGGAAAAGTGGAAATGCCTTTTATTAATAAAAATATGTACAAGATACATACTAAATGATATGCTCTAGGGCATACTACTAACAGGAACTTCTAGTTGTTCGATGACTGGACCTTGGTGGTCTCTGCCTTGATGATCCACCTCTGTTATATCCCTGAGCTCGGGGCTCCTCAATTTCTTTTCTCTTTCTCAAATTACTGCTTGAGCTCTAACCCATAGGTTTCCCCCTCTTCTCTATTTCATGTTGCCCTTGTGGGGGTTGAGTCTATACTTGGGCTTGGGCTGACAGATTATCAGCCATTTGTTGAAAGAAAGTGGCCATTTGTTGGGCCATTTGAGCAGTAATTTGTACCGGTAAAACTAGTACAGTCAGGCCTTCGACATTTTGTGGAGCTGGGGCCTCAACTTGTTTTTTTGCCATCACAGACTGTTCTATTGTCTCATTCTTCCCTTCCATATCTTTTCACAAGATTTTCTATTCCTGTACAACCAACATAAGGAGATTCCTCTCCATTAGTTCATATTTATGATGTAAATGTACTATATGTATCAAACATTTGAGCAGTTGTAGTTACCGACAAAAAGATTTCAAATTCACAGTTCGAAATTCACTTTAAAACCATTGCTCTGATACCACAAAACATGTCACACCCTACTCCCCTGTAAGATGTAACATGATCCCGTAGTACACCTAATGAATTACCGTACTTCGCCTACCGATAATCCATTAAATATACTACAAGGGATTTTAAAATAATTTTCGAGAAATTTAAGTCATAGATTAAAATCTGGTGTTATAAAATTTTTTTAAAATTTTTGCAAAGTGCCGACTGTATTTTGAGAAAAGAGTTCTTCAATCCTGCAAAAGAAAATGCTTCCAATATGTTTTCTCAAATACAACTCCAATAAACTTTATTTCAATTCACAATTCAATTCTCAATAAACAATCAATTCATTTTCAAACTACTCTCATCATAAAGAAACATTTCATTGATTACAAGACTCAAAATTTATAATACAAAACTATTCAAGTAAATGAAATCTCAACTTTATATTTACAATGATTTACATTTAATTACATACCAAAATATTTTACAAGAGCTTTTATACAACTACTCAGATAATTTACATACATGTTATTACATGCATACATCAAAACCTTTGTACATGGGTATACCTATGATATACCTGGAGCTGATCTGAATATGTCTTCAAAGAAACTTACTCACTGCTCTATGCTCTTCTTACCTGCAACAGCATACAAAGCTATCGCTGAGTGGTGAACTCTGTAACACCCTCCCAGTAGCAACTCCGTACATTTTACTGTTCCGGTGACTGGTGTCGGTCCGGACAGCTAGAACGTCCGGAAAAATATTTAAACTAAAGTCAGGAACCATAATTAACTCAAATATTAATAAGAAAAATTTAGGAAAAATTTTAGAAATAAAATACAAACAAGTTCAACGAGCCGGTGCCCAAGCGATGGGTAACCGGAGGGAAGTTGCGTTTAAAAGCTAGTTAAAATTTTTGTCCATTTTTATTTTTATGCAAATCTTGGAAAAATTTCGGCAGTGCTGTTTGTATTTTAAGAAAACAGTTCTTCACATCCTGTAAAAAACATTTTCAATATCTCATTTCATCAAATCCAACACTATCACAACACCATTTCTCAATTCAATTGTCATAAAAAATAGTACTCAATAATTCCATTCATTTCTCATCAAAGTAAAATCAATTTACATACATCAATCCAAAATTTACATTAGAAAATTCAAAATAATATTATTACAACTTTATATAACTGCTCATGACTAGTTTTTACATAAACATACAATTACATACACAAATATAAACATTACATTCAGGGTATAAATTTATACCCGACAAAACTTCAGGAAAGGTGGCTCCAAGATCCTCAGCAGCTCACTCTGCTACTCCTCTAGTCTCTATATTTGCGATAGCAATAACAGCCATCGATGAGTACTATGACTCAGTGGTGCAGAACATACTAAAATAACAGTTTATGCATAATTCAAATCACATTTATTCAATTATTGAACTGAACATAAAAAACAAATACAAAACATGATTTATAAATTTTTAGTCCAAACAATTTCATTTAGGAAGTCTTAAAACAATTTCATGAAAATACACAATTATATCATGCCATTCGAAACATATTCATCTCAATAGCCAGAGGCTTATGATAAATCACAAGGCTACCTAGCTCAAACTATGGGTACCCATTCAATTTTTTCCTCTACTGGCACACACCTTAACACTTCAGCTAGAAAGGGAATCAAAATTTGAAACTATTTCTTCCCACTAGTCATGCTAGTGAGGTATTCAAATATATGGTCATGACACTGTGGTTTCAAAATTATCTTAACAATTTACTAAACATTTATTGCCATTTCAAACACATACAAGTAAACTTTCAACAACTTAAGTCAAAAGTATAATACACATTTTGCAATACAAGTAATTCATTCCATGCACTTTGCAAATAAATTTTAAAGAATATTAATGTTGTGCACAAACCTTAAGCAAGTCGCCTCTTAGCCTTTACTTGATGGCCAGTATTCTTTTCAACTGAAACACACAATTTTACAGTGTTTCAGTACCATAAATTATCATAAGTCCAAAAACAATTTCAAATCTATTTATATCTAACTTCAATATGCTTAACTTGACGTTCTTTAAAATTTATATTTCGAGGTTACTATTCATGATACTATTCAAGTCAATTTGTTGACTTTCCAATGCTTAATAGGTATGGGAATTCCAATTTCACCCATATACCACATTTTGGTTACCTAATTGTTGGTTTTGGTTGTTTCCTCAAACATCAAGTCTCTTAGGCACAAATTTTAAATTTTCAGTTTTGGTGTTTAGTTTTGCACTATTCCATTGGTCATGTTGCTGTGATAATTTGGCTAAGTTTTCTTCATAGAAGTTGTTTCTTATTGTCTTAACTTTATTTCTCTTTTTGAATCACTCCATTTAGAGTTTTTTAGCCCAAGTTATAGCCATTTGAAAATGGCTGGCCAGATTTGGTTTTACCCAGAATTCTGGGCAAATTTTGGATTTTGGCAATTTTTATGGTTGACTACAGGTGGATTTTCAAATAGGTTATGGTCAAAATTTGGGTTTGTTTTCTTCATAAAAGTTGTAGGGTTATGTCTCAGCTTTCTACAGGTAAAAATTCAGGTCATTTGGACCTTTCTAGTCCATGTTATGGTCATTTATGTAACTACTGTTCATTTGGTCATTTTTGTACAGGTCAGTGTGCCCAATTCGGATTTAACCTAATTGTTCACTAAGTTATGGTCACTTTCTGGGCATGATTCCTGAATGAAAAATGTGTCATTTTGTGTCTAGTTTCATTCTCAATTGGCCTCACACCAATTGGGTTGGTAAATTTTCATTTTTGGTCTCTGAAACGGACCTAGGTCAAGCTACCTGCAGATTAACCCTCACCAATCTAAATTTAAACTTATTTCCAAAAATTCATACACACCACAAATGGTCACAATTGACCATTTCTCAACTCAAATAAGGTCAATAACATCATTTGGCCAATTCTCAAAATTTTCTTTAATTTTTCACATACTTAAAACCCTAGCTACACATAAAGCTCAATATAATGCAATTTAAAGTGTGTATTCATGTTCTATACACCTAATTCACCTCAAATAGCCATTCAAAGCATCAAACTCATTCATAACAAACCCTAACCCTAGCTGGACGAATTTCATATTTGGTCTCTTAACAGTTGTTTTTGTTTGATTTTATGTTAATTTCTAAGTTACTTACACCAAGAACACAAGTAATAAACTAGAATTTTCAATTAACTCATTAACCTTGAACTTTGAAGTTCAATCTTCAATTCTTCTCCTCTTTTCTCCTTTCTTTCTTGCTAAATCAATTCTTCAAGTTGTTCTAACAAGTTTTATGGAAGAATTTGGGGTAAGGTAGGGTTAAGTTGGGTGAACTCAAGCTTGAGATCAAGCTTCCATGGTGGTTTTGTAATGGAGAGGGAGAGAGAGAGCTTGGGCATCCAAGAAGAAGAAATGAAAATGATTTTTTTTTCTTTGTTTTATGTATTATTATCTTAAGTTTTACTTGGTAAAACTCTGCAATAAATTAAAATCATTTATGATGTCATGGTGGGGTCACTTGGATGATGTAATAAACTTTTCTCTTTTTTTTTTCTTTTGCATTTATTTTCCCATTTACTTCTTTAATTTAATTCTTGATTTTGAAATTTTCTTTTCTCTAACTTTATTGGACAGTTAGGTCAGGTGTCAGTTCTATGAGTGAATTGACCAAATTGCCCCTCGCAGGTTCGATCCGATTTGCAAGTAATTCAATATTTCTTCTAAATACCTGACTTAATTATTTGACCTGGTTAACAATTCTTTTTTATGATTTTCTCTTTTCCACTGTGTTCACAATGGTCCTAAGGACCGCGGCGTCACATTTTATGGTTCGAAATTTGAGTTTAGATTGATCTCACAGTCATTCCCGAGAAGGTCACCCATCGCTGTGACTCCCGGCTCATTTAACTTTTTGTGCTCTGTTTTTCTTCTTTATACTTAACTATTTGGCAATTACTAATTATTTGCATTCAGGACTTAACTAGGTTTCTTAGACGTGGTTCTAATCCTCTTACTTGTCTAGACCAACACCGGTTACTGGAATAGTGATATATACCAGGCTATGCAAATAGGGGTGTTACAAAACTCTTCCCCTTAAAATAAATTTCGTCTCGAAATTTTACCTGGCATCAATCTCTGAATAGCTGTGGGTGCTGTCTCCTCATGTTCTCCTCTCATTCCCAAGTAGCCTCCTGGCCTGAATGATGGTTCCACAGCACTTTTACTAATGGTATATGCTTATTCCGTAGCTGCTTCACCACATAAGCCATATCTCTATGGGTTCTTCTTCATATGTGAGGTCTAGATTCACTTCAATGTCCTCCACTAGTAGTACATAAGATGGGTCTGATCAATAGCTCCTCAACATAGACACATGGAAGACATTATGTATCTTCTCTAACTCTAGAGGTAGTGCCAAATGATATGCCAAGGGACCCACTCTCTCCAGAACCTCATATGGCCCAATGAAACGAGGACTCAGTTTCCCCTTTCTACCGAATCTCATAATTTTCTTCCAAGGGGAAACCTTAAGGAATACTTTGTCATCCACTGTATACTCAATATCCCTTCTCTTCATATCAATATAGGACTTCTGACAGTCTGATGCAGTCTTAAGTCGATCTTTGATCAATTTGATTTTCTCTTCTGTTTGCTGAACAATTTCTGGCCCAATCATCTTTCTTTCGCTACCTCATCCCAACACAATGGGGTTCTACATTTTTTGCCATACAAAGCTTCATATGGAGGCATCCCAATGCTTGATTAGTAGCTGTTGTTGTAAGCAAACTCAATCAAAGGCAAGTGTGTGTCCCAACTGCCTTCAAACTCGATCACACAAGCCCGTAACATGCCCTCCAAAATCTGAATTACCCTTTTAGACTGGCCATCTATCTATGGGTGGAATGTCGTGCTGAAGTTCAATCTAGTTCCCAGGGCTCTTTGAAGACTACCCCAGAATCTAGAAGTGAACCTAGGATCTCTGTCTGATACAATGGATACTGGCACTCCATGCAGTCTTACTATCTTGTCAATGTATAACTTGGCCAATCTTTCCAAAATATAGCCCATTCAGACAAGTAAAAAATGAGCAGACTTGGTCAGTCTGTCAACAATGACCCATACTGCATCATGGCTCTTCTGTGTCCTCGGAAGTCCCATCACAAAATCCATCATTATTCTCTCCCATTTCCATTCCGGTACTGGTAGTGGATGTAACAAACCAACTGGTACTTGATGCTCTGCCTTTACTTGCTGACAAGTTAGGCATTTGGAAACAAATTTTGCCACATATCTTTTCATACCCATCCACCAGTAGTGCTCTTTCAGCCCTCTATACATTTTTGTGCCACTAGGGTGCATAGCAAAAGGAGATTCATGTGCTTCCTTCAAAATGATCTGTCTCAATTCAACATCATTAGGAATGCACATTCTGCCCTGGTGTAGCAATAAACTGTCATCTCTCACTAAAAATTCTGGTTTCTTACCCTGTCTAACTTCTTCTAATAGCTTCTAATATTTATGATCATTTCGAGTAGCCATTCTGATCTGATCAATCAACACTGGCTATACATGCCATGCAACTGCTGTCTGCCCCTCATCATTAATCTCTAAGCTGGCATGCAATACTCTCAACTCATGTATCATAGACAAAGGAGTAACCCATAGACTTGCCATTGTCTTGCGACTTAAGGCATCAGCCACAACATTAGCTTTTCCTGGCTGATAGTCTATCAGACAATCATAGTCTTTTATCAACTCTAACCATCTCCTCTGTCTTAACTTCAACTCCTTCTGAGTTTCCAAATACTTTAAACTGTTATGATTTGTGTAGATGTAGCACTTCTCCCCATACAAATAGTGTCTCCAGATCTTAAGAGCGAACACAATAGCTGCTAGCTCCAAGTCATGTGTTGGATAATTCCTCTCATGCGGTTTTAGCTGGCGTGATGCATATGCAATGACATTCCGATGTTGCATCAATACACAGCCTAACCCATTGTGAGAAGCATCGCTATAAACAATATACTCTTTACCTAGGGTAGGTAAAGTAAGGACTAGAGCCTCAGTTAAACATCTCTTCAACTAATCAAAACTCTGTCAGCATTTATCCGTTCACTGAAATTTCACATCTTTTCAAAGTAATTTGGTCAATGGAAATGCCAACATGGAGAATCCCTTCACAAATCGATGGTAGTATCTAGCTAAACCCAGAAAACTGAGAATCTCCGTGATATTTATGGGTGGTCTCCAATTAAGAACAGCTTCTATCATACTTAGATCTACCTTGATGCCCTCTACAGATACTATGTGCCCTAAAAAGGATATTTCTTTCAGCCAAAACTCACACTTTGACAATTTGGCGTATAGCTGTTTCTCCCTCAAAGTCTGCAGTACAATTCGCAGATGTCTATCATTCTCTTCTGCACTCCTCGAATAGACCAATATATCATCTATGAATACCACAACAAACTGGTCAAGGTATGGTCTAAAGATAGTGTTCATCAGATCCATAAAAGCGGATGGAGCATTAGTTAACCCGAATGGCATGACCAAGAACTCATAATGGCCATAGCGGGTTCTAAAGGCAGTTTTAGGAATACTCTGCTCTTGTACTTTCAGCTGATAATAACCTGATCTCATGTCAATTTTGGAGAACATAGCTGCACCCCTCAACTGATCAAATAAGTCATCAAAGAGGGGCAATGGGTATCTGTTCTTTATTGTCACCTTATTCAACTGCCGATAGTCGATACATAAGCGGAGAGTGCCATCCTTCTTCTTAACAAACAACACTGGCGCTCCCCAAGTTGACACACTAGGGCGAATAAAGTCCTTGTAAGGCAGCTCTTGCAACTACACTTTCAACTCTTTCAATTCTGCTGGGGCCATTCTATATGGTGTTATGGAAATTGGATCCATGCCAGACATGAAATCAATCTCAAACTGCACTTCTCTTTCTGGAGGTAATCCTGGCAATTCATCAGGAATCGCATCCAGAAAGTCACATACTATAGGGATGTCCCTTAGTGTTGGACTCCCCACTTGGGTGTCTATCACATGTACCAAGTATGCTTCACACCCTCATTCTGATCATCCTTCTGGCTAGTGCAGCCAAAATAATATTTGATGGCAGTAACTGCCTCTCCCCATGTATTACCACATCACCGTACAGAGAGAGACCAAAAGTGACTGTCTTCAATCTACAGTCATTCATGGCGTGATGCCTAGCTGACTAATCCATGCCTAAGATGATATCATAATCTTTGAAGGGCATTTCAATCAAATCTGATAGAAAAACATGTCCTTGGATCACCAAAGGACAGTCTCTATAGATTCTGTTGACCTGGACCTCTTCTCCTAACGGACTGGTTACTAGCACTTCAAAATCCATTTTGGCATACGGCAACAGCAAGTGAACTGACTATGCTAGCACTAACATATGAGTGGGTTGAACTCGGATCAAATAGTACAAATACATCTTGATCAGAGATAGAGAATGTACTGGATACAACATCGAAAGTCTTAGCCTCTTCCCGCTATCTCATCGTGTAAACCCTGGCTGAAGCACTCCCTTGTGCAGACTGGTTAATGGTACCCTAACTGCCAGAAGCATTTCCTCTACCTCTGCCTCTTCCTCTGCTAACCAGTTGTGAACCTCTGGTAGCAGGACTCTGAATGGATCCTTCTGCATGAAGGAACGGAAGCGTGAACACACAAGTTTATACCATTGAATTCAAAAAATTTCACCTAGTGTGACACCCCTTACCCTACTACAGTGTAGCCGAGCAAGTTATGCCACTCAGTGTGCCGGAGCACTCTATTTTATCTTAATACATTTTTATCATAGTTTTGAAAATAACTTGTGAAATATAATTCATTTATTGAAATTGTAATTTATTTGAGGTTCCGAAAATTTTATAGAAAATCAGGCAAAGTACCGACTAAAAATGGAGAAAACAGTTCTTCGGAACCTGTGAAAAACACTTCCTATGATCATATTCAATCAATCCCAACTCCAATTATTAACAAAGTCTCAGAATAATTTCATCAATTTCATTTATTTCTCAATCATTCATCTCATGGTACTCATATACAATTCAAATTTTGTATCACATCAATTTTATACATTTTCTTAACGATTCCTCTATTTATCATTTCACATCATCATTAGACTCAAATCATAAATAAATTCTCACATGTGATTTATAATCACAAATTACAAGTACTTACAGTAATACAAAATTATATTACATTTGTTCAAATACATATGATAAAATAAGAGTTTAATTACCAAATTTACAAAAATCTCAAAATACAGAATTGGACCTAGTGTCCTACCAATGCACTGTAGACGGTGAGGTGACACGGACACTATGCGAATCGTGAACCGCCTTTACCGAATCTGTGGTCTCTGGGCCCTCTGTCCAAATCTTGACCTACGCGTTGCAAAAGCGACGCGCTAAGCATAAAGCTTAGTGGTGCCAATAATACAAGAAAATATAATATGCAAATAAAAATAATAATTTCCTTGCTATTGTGTTCATAAGAAAATGAGTAATTACTAACTTATTGTTTAGTCGAGGGCTAATAATGTTTTATGATATTAACTTCTTCATGCATTTCATTAATTATTTTTTTTCTTCATGATCTTGAGCTTCCTTGTATTTTTGTAATCATTCCTGATACTTAATTTTCGTATTTTCTTTAATAATCAGTTCACAGTTATGCTTTTCCATTCATTTGGTTGCCCAAGTAACCTATACTAGATGATTGGACTGGATAACGGGTCGTTGGCACTGGGCACCGCGGTGCCTCGGGCAGTCATACCATGGGACGCAGAACGTCAACCATGTATGCAGTCAGTATGGCTAAAAAGCCATGATATCACATAATCGGGCATAAAAGCCATGCATACGGGCATAAAAGCCATGAATACGGGCATAAAGTCATGAATACAGGCATAAAACCTTTCGCAGTACTGCTAAAACAATACCCTATTGGCATGCCAAACTATCCAAACCAATCTTGTTAGGTATACTAGGGCATTTGATACTTTAAAATTCTTCAATCTTTGAATTTCAACTTTTGGTGTCACTATTCATTTCATTGGTCAACAAAAAAGTTGACTTTTGCATAGAAAATATGTACACTGACTTTGGCACTTCAAACATACCACATTTTTCATTTAAAACTTGTTGGCATTAAGCATTAATACCATTTCTAAGCTTTAACCAAGGGAAACAAAATTTTCAGTTTTTGAAACTTAACTTTACTATTTCATTAAGCACTGTTGCAGTGGGAATTTGAGGAAATGTTAAACATGAAAGTTGTTCCTTATTTTGTCTAGTTGAATTTCCTTTTTTGAATCACTCCATTTGGAGTTTTGTAGCTCATGTTATGGCCAAAATAAGTTTACTGTTCATGTGCCTTTATTCATCTTTGAGATTTTGGGTGCAGCGATTTTGGTCCAACTTTGGTCAGTAATTTGATCAAGTTAAGTTCATAATTTGGTCTAACTTTCTTCTTATGAAATGTTCTACCATACCTTAGGTTTCCATCGGTTCAACAATTGCCTAAATCTGAGTTTTCTAGAGAGAGTTATAGTCCTCCAAACATTACTGCTCAAATGAAAATCTGCAGAGTTGCAGGTTTGATAACTCAACTTTGCCCAATAATTTGAATGGGTTAATGGCATAATTTGGGGTGATGTTCTTCATAAAAGTTGTTTTTCTATATCATATCTTGTTACTGTAAAAATTTCAGGTCAATTTGACCATTCTACAGTGAGTTATGGCCAAATGAACAGTTACTATTCATTTGGTCATTCTGCAAGGGCTATTTGCAGGGTATCCGGATTGGGGCCAACTTTTGGTCCTCTTGCTTTGGTCTTTTGGGCATGGTTTCTTCAGTAAAAATGTGCCATTATAAGCCTAGTTTCATTTCCAATTGGCCAAATACCAATTGAACCTACACAGCCAAAGTTATGGCAGTCCAATTGATCAAATCTCACCACCATGTCATTGTCTTTAGGCAGCCTACCATTCCACTTCGCCATGCCATTTTTTAGTCCAATTTATGGTCAACATACCTCAAATGGTCACTAATTGACCATTAGAATGTTCTTTAACCATTTCATAAGCCAAGTCAAATTTTCATTCCTAAACCCTAGCTAAATTTCAAAGTTTTCACAATTTCCCTAATTTACTCTTTCATTCTCTATATATATATATGTATACACTTTAAACCTAAGCTCTAGTTCACTCTAAGTCCATCAAACACTCCATTTCTATTCCTTTAATAGGGCTGCCAAAATTCATGGCATGCATACACATAATTTTTTTCATTTTAGTTACAATTCCTTACTTATTTTAAGTCCCTTAGCATAGAAATAAAGAGCTTTAAATAGATAGGTGCACTAACCTCTTGTAGGCAGATTTTTCCCAAGCTCAAACTTCACTTTTCTTGTACTCTCTTGGCTGCCAAACACTTCCTCTAGGTCCAAGGATTCATTTTAGTGTTGGGGTCTTGAGGAAATATGGTGAGGAAGCATGGGAATGAAAGCTTGCAAAGAATGGCTATGGTGGAAACCCTCTCTTCTCTCTCTCTACGTTTTGGCAGGTTTTGGGGAAGGAGATGGCTGCTGCATTTTTAATTCCTTTGGTCCATTTTTGGTCTCTTTTATTGGTTAATTAATTGGTTGTTCAATAGTGATTGGTGGTGGCTTTTAATGACATCACCTTATGTCATAAATAAACCCTTTTTTCTCATTTTTCTTTTCTTTTCATCACTACTCAATTTCAATTTAATTTTTAGTAATGTTTCTTCATATTTTATGTCATATTAATTATTTACTCAACTGGACAAGTCGGCCAAAAATCACCTCTAAAGGCGAAATGACCAAAATGCCCTCCGTTTGGCTTAACGGGTCGAAATTGTCTGTACCGATTGAAAAATTTTTCTAAATATTTTCTTGGCATTCTAATGCCATAGGAACCTCAATGACCCTTCTCTAGAGTCTCAAAAATTATTTTATGAATTTTTCCCCGGGTCTAGGGCTCCTCGTTGCGAGAACCGCAACTTCCCTCTGGTTACCCATCGCTTGGGCACGGCTCATTTGACTTGTTTGTATTTTATTTCTAAAATTTTTACTAAATTTTTCTTAACAATATTTGAGTTATTTATGGTTCCTCACTTTAGTTTAAATATTTTTCCGAACGTTCTAGCTGTCCGGACCAACACCGGTCACCGGAACAGTAGAATGTACGGAGTTGCTACCGGGAGGGTGTTACACCTAGGGTCACATGCATCATGCAAGATTTATTTTTAACTATTTGATTTCAATGATAAACAATATATTAAAACTCTTTTAATATGTTTTTTGGATCTGTATTTGCCATTTAAGATTTTAAAATTAATCAGATTAATTTTAGAACCCTAGATTAAATCAAGAATGATTACACTAACCTCTTGATGCACTGCAGCATATTTGCGCCTTTGAGATTCGTCTTCAGGACACCAAATGTTGTCCCTCTAGCTTGTCCACACCAAGAACACCTATGGCAGCCCTTGAACAGCTTCTAAAGCTTTTTCTATTAATTAGAAATTCAATTTCTGCCTTTTAAGAGATTAGAGATGTAAACAGGACACTAGAAAAAATTTCTAGTATTTTAAATCAAGAGATTGATGCTAATCTCTTTGAATTGATGAGAGATGAAGAGGAAGAGAGGGAGAGCTTCAAAATGGTGTGACAAAGGAGTGTGGATGCTGGTTGTATTTTATTTTCTCATAACAACACTTATATAGCTAGGTTAACACATTAAACCTTTGCCACATGTCACCCTTTGATTAGCTCTAGGTTTAAGTTTAAGTGACCCAATCACATTGTGCCAAGTGTCAAACCTATATTTAATCTTAATTTTAATCATCTTACATGATTAAAAGACATTTGGCAAGCTTATGTGTAATGCAATGTGTCACCATCTCATGGTGCCACGTGTCACACTGCGAAATGACCAAAATGCCCCTGTGTCTTAATTTTGAGTTCTTAACCCAAAATAATTATTTCTCTTCTTCTAATTAATTTATATCAAATATAAATTAATTAATTAATTAATCTCTATTAATTAATTTCTCATTAATTAAATTTATATTTAAACACTTTAAATATAAATTTAATTTATACTATACATCCAATAATCTAGATTTGGTTTCAAGTCATGCTAGGGACTTTGCAATCTAATTACAAACCAAACCTATTTAATTAATCAATTAAACTCTTTAATTAATTAATTAAATCATATTTAATTAGGTAATTTCTTGTGTATGTGTGTGACTTACTAGGCTCATCACTAATTGGCAATGAGACATGATATCAACTCTTAATATCATCAGAACTCTTTCTTACCATAAATGATTTCTCTAAATCATTTTATGCACCTCATAGACCATGGTTAACACCTAGCATAGCATGCTATGGACACCCAATTAGTAATAAGGTTTACCTTAAATGAACCTATAATCATATGTTACCATGCACTAGAATCTCTCTGTTACAAAATCCCAACTTAAGCTGGAGTCATGGTTTATGTCAAACTCCTTTGCTATGAATATTATGTTCTCTTTTAATTCCAGTTCTTGATTAAAAAGATTTTCTCATCACAAACTCTTTTCTGATTAAATCTATCTGTCCTGGCCAGGAACTTGAAACATCAAGAACAATTAAATGAACATAGGATTTTATCTCTATTTACTTAGAGGAACAGATTAAATCTTGATCAACACCTACCTCTATATATAACTAGTAGGAGCCAACACATGCCCATATACCCATACACAATACAACTATGAAAGTAGTATCAAACTCAAACTACCTGTATACAAGATAACTGTGTTATCTCAGGTCTAAAGATTATATGCACTGATATGATTTATGACAAAACATTGACAAGAGTAAACTCCATGTGCTTGTCATAAGTGTCACTGGTTCGACCTACTTATCATTTATAAGTACCTATCATGTTTGTCATATGGCATGAGACTCACCATTCCATCTTATTTATATCTCATATAAATAACTTGGGAACAAACATGAATACAATATTTCTGGATAAGTCATGTCCTTATTATGAAGTATCCTCGATTGTGAACCTATTTATGATACTTTGTGCTAGAAATAATGTCACTCATATTCTTAACAACTTAAGAATAATATTTCTAACAAAATATCAATGGACCTTTTCTATTACACATAAATATATTATGTAAACAGAAAAGTGGAAAAGCCTTTTATTAATAAAAATATGTACAAGATACATACTAAATGATATGCTCTAGGGCATACTACTAACACTACATTAGTAGGAGCTAGGCCAAATCTAGAGGTACTAGTGCAGTCCTTAGCAAGATGGCCCTTGCCTCCACAGTTAAAGCAAGCTCCTGTTGCCCAATAGCATTCTCCCCCATGAATATTGCCACTTGTCTCACAGGGGCGGGAAGGATATGAACCCCTGGTCGACTACTGTCCAGATCTAGGGGGTTTCTCTCTAGAGAATCTGCCCCTTCTAAAACTTCCTCCTCTATGTAACACCCTCATTTGTATAGCCTAGTATATTTCACTATTCCAGTGACTTGTGTCGGTCCGGATATTTAAGGGGATTAGAGCCACACTTAAGACAACTAGAGAAGCCATAAACACAAATAATTAGTAATGTTCAATTAGTTGAGTATAAATAAGAAAAACATAACATAAGAAGTTAAACGAGCCAAGAGTCACAGCGATGGGCGACCTTCTCGGGAAGGACTGCGAAGTCATTTTAAACTCAAATTTCAAAACGTAAAATGTGACGCTGCAGTCCTTAGGACCCTTATGAACGCAGTGGAAAAGAGAAAATCACGAAAAAGAACTGTTAAGCCAGTCAAATAATTAGGTCAGAGAGCCGGAAGAAATATGGAATTAATTACAAACCGGGATGAACTGACGAGGGGCAATTTGGTCAATTGACCCCGATAACTGACTCTTGACCTGACTGTCAAATAAAATTGGAGAAAAGAAAATTTCAGAGTTGGGAATTAAATTAAAGAACTAATAGAAAAAAAAAAGAAAAAAAAAAGAAAGAAAAATGAAAAAGTTAACAAGGTAATAACATCATGTGGTGACACATGCATGATGCCATAAGTATTTTAATTAAAAATTTATTTAATTAGAATTATGGTCTTCCTAGGACATAAAATAATAAAAAGAAAAGAACAAAAAAATTGGTTTCTTCTCCCATTCCCGTCACCTCTCACCTCTCTCTCAAAATCCACCATTGAAGCTTGATTTCAAGCTCCATAAACCCTAAAAATCTCCCATAAATTCCCTAATTTTGTTGATTAAACCTTGTTTGGGCAACTAGAAAAGAAGATTGAGGGAGAAGAAGAAAGAAGAAAGTGAAAGAATTGGTGGATTGTAAATCAAAGAATTAAGGTTAGTGTTCTTCTTCATTTTCTCTTTGAATCTATGTTTAAGTAGTTAAGTTATACTTGGAAATATGCTTAAATGAAAAGAAAATTGGTTGAGGGACTAACTGATTTTCAGCCAGCTTGGTTATGAGGATGATTTTCATGAATTGAATGGTTTGAAAGGGGTATATAAACCTTAGTTAGTTGAATGATTATGGTTAAAGGCATGGAATCAAGTAAATGCAAAAATTAGTGTGAATTAGGGTTTGGACATTAGGGTTTAGAGACCAAAAATGTGACGAAGTTCTAAATGATGTCTTTGACAAAGTTTAAAGGAATAAATGGTCATTTTTGACCTAATTAAGTGTGTTAGAAGTGTTTAAATCAAAGCAAAATTCGGATTGGGTATGAAGCATGACCAAAAGTCAACTTTGAGGGACCAAAAATGAAATTTTATAAGTCCAATTGGTATGGGACCAACTGGGACTGAAAATAGGCACTAAATGACACAATTTTCATTTAGGAAGCATGCCCAAAAAGTGACCAAAACCTAGTGAACAAACTGACCAAACTTGAAAATCTGCAGTATGAACAGTACACATGAACAGTAATCGTATTTGGGTCATAACTTCAGGTAGGAAGGTCTAAATGACCTGAAATTTTACCAGCGGTTAGATGAGATATAGACCTAAAACTTTCATGAAGAATATAAACTCAAATTATGCCATTAACCAAGTCATTTGGCCACCCCAAGTTGGTGACTCAAATCTGCCACCACTAGAAAATTACCCAGAATTCTGAGTTGTGTCTAATCCGGCAGCCATGGTTCAAATAGCCATAACTTGAGCTACAAAACTCCAATTGGGGTGATTCAAAAAGGAGAATAAACTTAAGACATTAGGGAACATTTTCTATGAATAAAGTTTTGCCAAATTCCAAGAGTAAACTGACCAATGAAACAGTATAATCAGGGACACCAAAACTAAGAATTTGGCAATTTTGCCTAAAAGACCTAAGTTTTGAGAAAATGATCAAAACCAACAAGTTTAGTGACTAAAAATGTGGTATGTGGGTGAAGTTGGAATTTCCATACCTATTAAGCCTTAGAAAGTCAACAATTTGACTTAAATAGTGTAGTGAATAGTCACCCGAAACACAAAATTTTAAGAACGTCGAGTTTAGCACGTTAGAGCTAGGTAAAAGTGAAGTTGAATTTATTTTTGGATTTATGCTAAGTTATGATACTGAAACACTGTGAAATTGTGTGTTTCAATGGAAAAGAATACCGGGACAAAACCCCAGGAGTCGAGTCAAGGCCAACAGGCGACTCGTTTGAGGTTTGTGCACAACGTATACTTTTTATAGTCATCTTTTGCATACTTTTTTGAATAATGTGAAATATTAGATTATGGCATTCTTATGATGTTTGATTTAAATTGTTGAAAGTTATTGTGTATATTTGAAATGACAATGTTTAGCAAATTGTTAAGATATGTTTTGAAACCACAGTATCATGACCATATATTTGAACACCTCACTAGCACGACTAGTGGGGGTAATTAGTTTCGAATTTTGATTCCTTCTCTGGAGAAGTGTTGAGGTGTGCCAGTAGAAGAGGATGTGAATGGATATCCATATATTTGAGCTAGCTAACCTTGTGATGTGATTTCTCTTTAGCCTCTGGCTATTGAGATTCTATTTGTTTCGAATGGCATGATCTAACTGTGGGTTTTATGAAATGTGTTTTGATACTTCGAAATGAACTTGGTTGGCATTAAAATCTCATAATTCATGTTTTGTGTTTAATGCTCTTGTTCAGTCAAATTTTTGAATAAATGTGATTTATATTTTGCATAAAGATTATTTTAGTAAGTTGTGCACCACTGAGTCTTAGTACTCAGCGATAGCTTTTATTGTTGTCGCAGATATAGAGACTAGAGGAGCAGCAGACTGAGCTGCTGAGGATTAAGGATCTATCAGCTTGAAGTTATCGGGTATAATTTATGCCCTGCCTGTAAATATTTATTTTGATGTATGTATTGCACATAAATGTATGGACATGTAAATGGGTCTTGAGCAACTTATACAAAGTTTATATGAAGTTTGTAATAAAAAATTTAATTTGAATTTCCTTTGATGTAAATTTTGTAATGATGTATATATATAAATTGTTTTGTCTCTAATGAAATATGAGTGAAACTATTTTATTTAATTTGAATGAAATGTATTGCTAGTATTTTTGAGGATTATTGAATTTTAAACTTGAGAAATTGATTGAAATGATTATGGAGTTATTGAAATGGATTGAGTTTGATTGTGAAATTGAAGTAGTTATTGAGAAAACATTTTTAAAAGTGCTTTTTACAGGTATTTGAAGAACTGTTTTCTCAAAATATAAACGAAACTCTGTCAAAATTTTTATAAAATTTGTGGAAAAATAAAATGGGCAAAAAATATTAACTAGTTTTTAATTTTAACTAAATGTTTTAAATACCTATTAGACAGTGCTCACCACTTGTCAAAAGTAAGAAAATTGTTTTAAAATCCCTTGTAGGGTACTTAATGAGTTATCGGTAGGTGAAGTTCGGTAGTTCATTAGGTATTCTACGGGATCATGTTATGCCTTACAGAGGGGTAAGGTGTGACACTCTACCTCTGCTAGGTCCCCTAAATTTTTTCTTTTTTCTAGATGTACCATTGGGACTTTGTTCAACTGATTTTTCACCTTTTTCTTTCTCTGATTTTTCAGTCTTCTCAGCTTTCTCTTTCACTGGTGTAGCTTCTACTTCAATTCTTTCTAACTCAAGTGCCTGAGAGATAAGCTCTGAGAAGTTACTGTGTCTGAATCCCATTACTTGCATTCGTAGGCTAGGCTTCAAACCCGTCTCAAATCTCTTGCACCTTTCTTTGCTGGTGGACAGGAGACTCCCAGTATAGTGGCTTAAGTAGGAGAACTCCCTCTCATACTCTGCCACTGATCTGTTGCCTTGCTTCAGACTCAGAATTCTTACAGTTTCTGATCCACATATGTATTTGGGACATATTTCTGTCTGAGCTCTCTGATGAAGTCGTCCCAGGTCAATACCGGTGGTTCTGCCAAGCTGTGAGGGATGCTCTTCCACCAATCATATGCATCCCCTTGCAACAGCGACACTGAATACTCAAATTTTAGTTCATCTGGGCAGTGCAGCTTCTTGAACACTGGTCCATCCTCTCTAAACACTGCTCTGCCTCTAAAGGGTCTACTGTACCGTTAAATTCTGTCACCCCATACATAAATAGCTTGTCATACTGCCTGGCAGGAGGCTGTGGTTGCACCACAGGGGTCTGAAGTGGAGCTTGAGTAGGCATGCTTCCAGCTATTTGTTGGAACATTACAGCCACCTGCTGGGTGAATTGTGTAGGAAACTGCGGCATTTATGGGGCTGGTGCCACTAACCCACTGATATTTTGGAGAGCCGGGGCTTCCCCTTGAGCCTCAGCCTCTACCGATTGCTCAACTGAGCGGTCCCCTTCTTCCATATCAGTCTGGAGTTAGGATATCTCCTAAACAAATAACATAAGGAGATTCCCTCCGTTAGTTCATATTTATGATGTGATGCACTGTATGTAACAAATAAGGACATTGAGCAGTTGTACTTTTCAAAGAAAAGACACAAATTCACAAGTCAAAACATGCTTCAAAAATTTTCTCTGATACCACTAAAACATGTCACACCTTACCCCTCTGTAAGGCATAACATGATCCCGTAGAATACCTAATGAACTACCGAACTTCACCTACAGATAACTCATTAAGTACCCTATAAGGGATTTTAAAAAACTTTTTCTTACTTTTTGGAAGTGGTGAGCATTTTTTTACATTTAATATAAGTTTAAAAGCTAGTTAAAATTTTTGTCCATTTTTATTTTTATGCAAATCTTGAAAAAATTTCGGCAGAGTGCCGTCTATATTTTAAGAAAATAGTTCTTCAAATACCTGTAAAAAACACTTTCAATATCTCATTTCATCAAATCCAGCACTACCACAACACCATTTCTCAATTCAATTGTCATCAAAAATAGTACTCAATAATTCCATTCATTTCTCATCGAAGTAAAATCAATTTGCATACATCAATCCAAAATTTACATTAGAAAATTCAAAATAATATTATTACAACTTTGTACAACTGCTCATGACTAGTTTTTACATAAACATACAGTTACATACACAAATATAAACATTACATTTAGGGTATAAATTTATACCAGACAAAACTTCAGGAAAGGTGGCTCCAAGATCCTCAGCAGCTCACCCTGCTGCTCCTCTACTCTCTATATCTGCGATAGCAATAATAGCCATCGCTAAGTACTATGACTCAGTGGTGCACAACATACTAAAATAACAATTTATGCATAATTCAAATCACATTTATTCAATTATTAAACTGAACATGAAAAACAAATACAAAACATTATTTATAAATTTTTAATCCAAATAATTTCATTTAGGAAGTCTCAAAATAATTTCATAAAAACACACAGTTATATCATGCCATTTGAAACATATTCATCTCGATAACTAGAGGCTTATGAGAAATCACAAGGCTAGCTAGCTCAAACTATGGGTACCCATTCAATTTCTTTCTCTACTGGCACGCACCTCAACACTTCAGCCAGAGAGGGAATCAAAATTTAAAACTATTTCTTCCCACTAGTCATGCTAGTGAGGTATTCAAATATATGGTCATAACACTGTGGTTTTAAAACTATCTTAACAATTTACTAAACATTTATTGCCATTTCAAACACATACAAGTAAACTTTCAACAACCTAAGTCAAAAGTATAATACACATTTTGCAATACAAGTAATTCATTTCACGCACTTTGCAAATGAATTTTAAAGAATATTAATGTTGTGCACAAACCTTAAGCGAGTCGCCTCTTAGCCTTGACTCGATGCTTCGGGTTCTTTCCCAGTATTCTTTTCAACTAAAACACACAATTTTACAGTGTTTCAGTATCATAAATTATCATAAGTCCAAAAATAATTTCAAATCTATTTATATTTAACTTTAATATGCTTAACTTAACGTTCTTTAAAATTTATATTTTGGAGTTAGTATTCATGATACTATTTAAGTCAATTTATTGACTTTCTAATGCTTAATAGGTATGGGAATTCCAATTTCACCCATATACCACATTTTGGTTACCTAATTTGTTGGTTTTGGTTGTTTCCTCAAACTTCAAGTCTCTTAGGCACAAATTTCAAATTTTCAGTTTTGGTGTTCAGTTTTGTACTATTCCATTGGTCATGTTGCTGTGATAATTTGACTAAGTTTTCTTCATAGAAGTTGTTCCTTATTGTCTTAACTTTATTTCTATTTTTGAATCACTCCATTTAGAGTTTTTTAGCCCAAGTTATAGCCATTTGAACATGGCTGGCTAGATTTGGTTTTACCCAGAATTCTAGGCAAATTCTGGATTTTGGCAATTTTTGTGGTTGATTGTAGGTGGATTATCAAATAGGTTATGGTCAAAATTTGATTTTATTTTCTTTATGAAAGTTGTAGGGCTATGTCTCATCTTTATACTGATAAAAATTCGGGTCATTTGGACTTTTCTAGTCCAAGTTATGGTCATTTACATAACTACTGTTCATTTGGTCATTTTTTTACAGGTCAGTGTGTCCAATCCGGATTTAACCTAATTGTTCACTAAGTTATGTTCACTTTCTGGGCATGATTCCTAAATGAAAAATGTGTCATTTTTTGTCTAGTTTTCAATTGGCCTCACACCAATTGGGTTAGTAAATTTTCAGTTTTGGTCCTGAAACCGACCTAGGTCAAGCTGCCTATAGATTGACCCTCACCAATCTAAATTTAAACTTGTTTCCAACAATTTATATACACCACAAATGGTCACAATTGACCATTTCTTAACTCAAATAAGGTCAATAACATCATTTGGCTAATTCTCAAATTTTTCTTTAATTTTTCACATGCTCAAAACCCTAGCTACACACAAAGCTCAATCTAATACAGTTTAAAGTGTGTATTCATGTTCTACACACCTAATTCACCTCAAATAGCCATTCAAAGCCGTCAAACTCATTCATAACAAACCCTAACCCTAGCTGGACGAATTTTATATTTGGTCCCTCAACAATTGTTTTTGTTTGATTTTAGATTAATTTCTAAGTTTCTTACACCAAGAACACAAGTAATAAACTAGAATTTTCAATTAACTCACTATCCTTGAACTTTAAAGTTCAATCTTCAATTCTTTTCCTCTTTTCTCCTTTCTTTCTTGCTAAATCACTTCCTCAAGTTGTTCTAACAAGTTTTTATGGAAGAATTTGGGGTAAGGTAGGGTTAAGTTGGGTGACCTCAAGCTTGAGATCAAGCTTCCATGGTGGTTTTGTAATGGAGAGGGAGAGAGAGAGCTTGGGCATCCAAGAAGAAGAAATGAAAATGATTTTTTTTTTCTTTGTTTTATGTATTATTATCTTAAGTTTTACTTAGTCAAACTTTGCAATATATTAAAATCATTTATGATGTCATGGTGGGGTTACTTGGATGATGTAATAAACTTTTCTCTTTTTTTTTTCTTTTACATTTATTTTTCCATTTACTTCTTTAATTTAATTTTTTATTCTGAAATTTTCTTTTCTCCAATTTTATTGGACAGTTAGGTCAGGTGTCAGCTCTAGGGGTAAATTAACCAAATTGCCCCTCGCCGGTTTGATCCAGTTTGTAAGTAATTCAATATTTCTTCTGGATCCCTAACTTAATTGTTTGCCCTACTTAACAATTCTTTTTTGTGATTTCTCTTTTCCACTGTGTTGACAATGATCTTAAGGATCACGGCGTCACATTTTACGGTTTGAAATTTGAGTTTAGATTGACCTCGCAGTCATTCCCGATAAGGTCACCCATCGCTGTAACTCTCAGCTCATTTAACTTTTTGTGTTCTGTTTTTCTTTGTTATATTTAACTATTTGGCAATTACTAATTATTTGCGTTTAGGGCTTAACTAGGTGTCTTAGACATGGTTCTAATCCTCTTACTAGTCTGGACTGACACCGATCACCAAAACAATGATATATACTAGGCTATGCAAATAGGGGTGTTACATGGAGCATCCTGCTCCTCTTGAGCTCTCATAGCATATGCTCTAGCAAGTGTCCTTGCCTCTAGCCTCTCAGCTGACTCTAATGCTAGACTTTGTGATGTACCAGCTACCTCAGATTTACCGGACCTTATACCCCTTTGAGGTGCAAGGGCAGGCCTATCTGCTTGTGCTGGGGTAGCTGTAGCTATCCTTTGTGGACAATTTTTGATCTAATGTTCTGTAGACCCACACCGTAAGCAAGCACCAGTCACTCGCCAACACTCCCCCTTGTGCCACCTCTAGCAGTGTGGACAGGCAAAAGATACTACTGGGGTTGATCCCCTAAACACCGTCCCTGGAGAGCTACCCACAGATGGTATGGACTCACCTCTCCTCAGTGTGAACTGTGATCTGGGCCTCTGGGATTGACCTTGACCTTGAGGTTGACCTGAACTTTGAGCAGGAGGGCCTCTAAACTTCTTACTGGGAATAGAGGATGAACTGGTCTGCCCTTGGCCTCTTTTCTGCTGTCTATCCCGTCTGTTCTGCTTATTGATTCTAACTTTTTCAACTTTTAATGTAGCGTCAACCAGTTTTGTGAAGTCCGTAATCCCTAAAGCTGTAATCATTATCTTGATATTATCATTCAACCCTTCCTCAAACCTCTTACACCTCTCATCCTCATTGGGGACTATTTCCCTTTCATAGCGGCTTAATCTGATAAATTCCCTCTCATACTCTGCTACTGACAACTGTCTCTGCCGCAGACTAATGAATTCCTTTCTTCTCTCTTCTAAATACACACTACCCACATACTTCTTTCTTAACTCTATGAGGAAGAAGTCCCAGGTTATCTGCTCGGGCCGCACCTCACTAGATATAGTGTCCCACCACTGATAGGCATCATCTTGGAGTAGGGACACAGCACCTTCCAGGTTCTACTCTGGGGTGTAATGAAGTTGCTTTAGTACTCTTATGGTTCTGTCTAACTAGTTCTCAGCTGCCACCAGGTCATTTTCTTTCTTACCCAGGAAATCCACAGCTCCAATTTTCTAAGCTTTTCCAGGTGAGACTTCTGTTGTGGAGGTGGTGGCGGTGGCATAACTCCAGTTATTTGTTTGAAAAATTCCTCCATTTGCTGAAACATAGCCAGCAGAGGCTGTGCAGGCACCCCTGATGCTGGTAGAGTAGGTTCCCCCCTGCCTCTAGTCTCAGCCGAGAGTAGAGCATGACTCTCCACCTCTTCCTCGACTGCCCTCTACAAAGTCGGGTCCATATCCTAATCAAAATAAATAAAAACAACAGATCTGCATTAGTTTCACCTCAACACTTACAAATGTAATGCAATGGTATGCACGCTATCTAGACCCAGAAATACCTAAACTGCGCTCTGCTATCACTAAATGTGACACCGCTCACCCATCTACAGTGTAGCCGAGCAAGACATGTCACACAGAGTGTCTAAGCACCTTATCTTATCTTATTCTAAATTCCAATTTTTAGTTTGTTGAGAAAAAGGCCTTTATGTGAAATTTATACCAGTTATGTGATTTAATGAAATTTTATTTAATTTGGAGTTTCCGCAAATTTTATAGAAAATCCGACAGAGTGCCGACTGTAATTTGGAAAAATAGTTCTTCAGAACCTGTTAAAAACACTTCCAATAATTTTTTCTCAAACCACACAACTCCAAATATCAACCCAAATCTCATTTTCAACACAATCCCATAATATTAATCATATCATAGTTCCTCAAATCCACAATCTCATTCCTTCAGTTTCATATAATGCACATGCTTAATTTATGAAGAAGTACTGAAATTTTTTATTAATGAACACAATTTATAGATAATTAAATTAAAACATAATTACATGAGTTTATAATGTACATGGCAAAATAAAAGTCTAATTACAAAAATGTCATACCTTACCCCTCTGTAAGGCATAACATGATCCCATAGAATACCTAATGAACTACCTAACTTCACCTACTGATAACTCATTAAGTACCCTACAAGGGATTTTAAAAACCTTTTTCTTACTTTTTGGAAGTGGTGAGCATTTTCTTACATTTAATATAAGTTTAAAAGCTAGCTAAAATTTTTGTCCATTTTTATTTTTACACAAATTTTGGAAACATTTCGGCAGAGTGCCTTCTGTATTTTAAGAAAACAGTTCTTCAAAAACCTATAAAAACACTTCCAATAATTTATTTCATCAACTCAATAACTACCATAACAAACTTCAATATCATTTCTCAAACTCCAAAATTTAAATCAATAATTCACAACTCAATATTTCCATTCATTTTTCATTAAAGTAAAAACAAATTACATTTATCAACCACTTTACATTAACAAATCCGAAATGATATTATTACAACTTTATACAACTGCTCATGACCAGTTTTTACATATACATACAGTTACATACACAAATATAAACATTACATTCAGGATATAAAATTATACCGGATAAAACTTTAGGAAAGGTGGCTCCAAGATCCTCAGCAGCTCACTCTGCTGCTCTTCTAGTCTCTATATCTGCGACAGCATTAACAACCATCGCTGAGTACTAAGACTCAGTGGTGCACGATATACTAAAATAATATTTATGCATAATTCAGATCATACTTATTCAAACACATTGCTGAAAATGGAAGACATATGCAAAACATAATTTACAAACTTTTAGTCCAACAATTTCATTTAGGAATTCTCAAATCAATTTCATACAAACACACAGTTATATCATGTCATTCGAAACATATTCATCTCAATAGCCGGAGGCTTATGAGAAATCATAAGGCTAGCTCACTCAAATATATGGATATCCATTCAAATTTCTTCTTCTACTGGCACACACCTCAACACTTCAGCTAGAGAAGGAATCAAAATTCAAAACTGATTTCCCCCACTAGTCATGCTAGTGAGGCATTCAAATATATGGCCATGACACTGTGGTTTCAAAATTGTCTTAGCAATTTACTAAACATTTATTGCCATTTTTAACACATACAAGTAAACTTTCAACAATTTAAGTCAAAAGCATAATAAACATTTTAATACAATTGAATCACAATTTAATATCTCAATTCATTCAAAACAATTTGCAGAAATTCTATGTTGTGCACAAACCTTATACGAGTCGTCTCTTGGCCTTGACTTAATGCTTCAGGTTCTTTTCCGGTATTCTTTTCCACTAAAACACATAATTTCACAGTGTTTCAATATCATAAATTATCATAAGTCCAAAAATAATTTCAAATCTACCTTTAATATGCTTAATTTGACGTTCTTTGAAATTTGTATTTTGGGGTTACTATTCACGATACTATTCAAGTCAATTTGTTGACTTTCTAATGCTTAATAGGTATGGGAATTCTAATTTCACCCACATACCACATTTTGGTTACATAACTTGTTAGTTTTGGTTGTTTTCTCAAACTTCAAGTCTCTTAGGCATAAATTTTAAATTTTTAGTTTTGGTGTTCAATTTTGCACTGTTCCATTGGTCATGTTGCTGTGATAATTTGGCCAAGTTTTTTCCATAGAAGTTGTTCCTTATTGTCTTAACTTTATTTCCCTTTATGAATCACTCCATTTGGAGTTTTGTAGCCTAAGTTATAGCCATTTGAACATAGCTGGCCGGATTTTGTGTTACCCAGAATTCTGGGCAAATTCTGGATTTTGGCAATTTTTGTAGTTGACTGCAGATGGATTTTCAAACAGGTTATGGTCAAAATTTGGGTTTATTTTCTTCATAAAATTTGTAGGGCTATATCTCAGCTTTCTACTGGTAAAAATTCATATCATTTGGACCTTCCTAGACCATTTATGGTCATTTACGTAACTACTGTTTATTTGGTCATTTTTGTACAGGTCAGTTTGCCCAATTCTGGATTTAGCCTAATTGTTCACTAAGTTATGGTCACTTTCTGGGCATGATTCCTAAATGAAAAATGTGTCATTTTGTGTCTAGTTTTATTCCCAATTGGCCTCACACCAATTGGGTTGGTAAATTTTCAGTTTTGGTCTCTGAAATGGACCTAGGTCAAGCTGCCTGCTGATTGACCCTCACCTATCCGAATTGGAACTTATTTTCAACAATTCACACACACCACAAATGGTCACAATTGACCATTTCTCAACTCAAATAATGTCAATAATATCATTTGGCTAATTCTCAAATTTTTCTTCAATTTTTCACAGTCTCCAAATCCTAGTTACATACATTTCAACTCTAATACAAATTTAAAGTGTATATTCATGATTTATACACTTAATTCACTTCAAATAACCATTCATATAAGGTCCCTTAGGCAAATCCCACATTGGCAAAGCATAGAGATGGTCTTGGGCTCAAAAAGTAATGATATATAAAATGGGCAAACTAATCGCTAGATGTGCCTTTTGGTGGAATGGCTTGGAGAGTTGGAAGAACTCCAAGGTTAAGCATGCTTGCTTGAGAGAAATCCTAGGATGGGTGACCTCCTGGGAAGTTCTCCATTCCACCTATGGGACAAAACCATGAGGCTTATGGCCAAAGCGGACAATTCCTCTAGTGGTTGAAGCCCGATCATTACAATTGGTATCAGAGCCACTCACGTGTCCTCTTGGGCGATGGTGGGGCAAACCTCAGTGAGGACGCTGAGTCCCGAAAGGGGGGGAGAAAGGTCCCTTAGGCAAATCCCACATCGGCAAAGCACGGAGATAGTCTTGGGCTTAAAAAGTAATTATATATAAAATGGGGGAACTAATCACTAGAAGCGCCTTTTGGTAGAATGGCCTAGAGATTTGGAAGAACTCCAGGGTTAAGCGTGCTCGCTTAAGAGAAATCCTAGGATGGGTGACCTCCTGGGAAGTTCTCTATTCCACCTATGGAACAAAAACGTGGCTTATGGCCAAAGCAGACAATTCCTATAGTGGTTGAAGGCCAATTATTATAATTCAAAACTATCAAACTCATTCATATCAAACCCTAACCCTAGCTGGATGAATTTCATGTTTGGTCCCTCAACAATTGTTTTTGTTTGATTTTACACAATTTCTAAGTTAAGTGAGCTACATACACAACAACTAAACTAAAATTTTCAAATTCAAACACTTACCTCAATTAGAGCTTTTCTAACTTCTTAAACTCCACTTCTTTCCTCTTTCTTCCACTTCATATCTTCTCTTCCAATGGCACTTAGAAGGTTTCTAGGCTTTTTACTAAGATTTATGGTGGAAATCAAGTATTTGGAAGCTTAAGGCTTTGGTTGTTAATGGTGGTTGAGTGAGAAAGCAAGAGAGAGAGAGAGCACTTTTTTTTGGAGAAGAAGAAGACAATTCTTTTTTTTTCTTTTGAATTTTTAACTTATTAATACATAATTATCCCAAAATTTCAATTTTTAAATATTAGGTTTATTACATCATGCTTATGTCATGCATGATGTAAATAAACCTTTTTCTTTTCCATTTTCTTTTTCATTTATTTTTTTTCATTAGTTCTTTAATTTAATTCTCGATTCCAAAATTTTCTTTTCTTTGATTTTATTGGACAGTTAGGTCAGGAGTCAGCTCTAGGGGTGAATTGACCAAATTGCCCCTCGCCGGTTCAATCCGGTTTGCAAGTAATTCAATATTTCTTCCGGATCCATGACCTAATTATTTGACCTGTTTAACAGTTCTTTTTGTTATTTTCTCTATTTCACTATATTCATAGTGGTCCTAAGGACCGCGGCGTCACATTTTATGGTTCGAAATTTGAGTTTAGACTGACCTCGCAGTCATTCCCGAGAATGTCACCCATCTGTGTGAATCCCGGCTCATTTAACTTTTTGTGTTCTATTTTTTTTATTTATACTTAACGATTTGGCAATTACTAATTATTTGTGTTTAGTGCTTATCTAGGTGTCTTAGATGTGGTTCTAATTCTCTTCATTGTCCGGACCAACACCGATCACCGGAATAGTGAAATATACCAGGCTATGAAAATAGGGGTGTTATAAAAAATTTACAAAATACAAAATACAAAATATAGCCTAGTGTCCTACCAATGCACTGCAGATGTGAAGTAACACTGGACTCTAGCAAATCGGACTCTCACCCAGTCTAAGGTCTGCTAGGTTCTCGCTCCGTGTCTCCAGTACCTACGCATTGCAAACAGCGATGTGTTAAGCAATACAGCTTAGTGGTGCCAATATAAAATAAAATAACTAAAAATAAAAATAATTATGCATAAGGTATGCTGATATTTTATAGACTAAGTTTCTGGTAATTAATTATAGTATTATTAATTTGGTACTTGTTATGTTAATTATTTGATTAAAATTTGTTAAGGTTTATTTTGATTGCCCAAGTAACCTATACTAGTAGACCGGACTGGATAAACAGGTAAACTGGCACTGGGTACCAATTACCTCGGGCCATCACACCATCGGTCACAAAGTGTCTCCCAGTGTGCAACAGAACAGCTAATAAGCTGTAATAATTATTAGGTACGAGGCCAAGTATAGTAAACAAAATCAAAATAGAAAAAGGCTATTATATCACAGAATGGCACAGAATGCCATAAAACACAAAATGGTGTGAAACCATATGCAGTACTGCTAACAGAACCCTATTAGCATGCCAACCTATCCAACTCAATCTTTCTAGGCATACTATTCGTTTTATACAGTAAATTATGTAATTATTTATATTTGTAGTGTAGAGGTTACTATTGATTGGACTATTTCACACAAATGTTGACTTTTTAATGTTTAGTAGATTTGTTAATTCTAAGTTCATCAAAATACCACATTTTGAATTTTATTTTTGTTGGCATTGATTGCCAAACTCAATTCCTAGCCTTCTAGGTTTTCTTTCAAATTTCCAGAATTTGAGGTCCATGTTTACTGTTCCCTTGGACCTTGCTACAGTATAAATTTGACCAAACTCTCTTCTTCAAAGTTGTTCCTTATTATCTCTTCTTTAATTTCCTTTTTGAATCACTCCATTTGGAGTTTTCTAGCCCAAGTGATGCTAATTTCTTTAAGACTGGCTGGATTGGTATCTACCCAGAATTTCCAAGCAGAAATGGTTCTGACAGTTTTGATACCCTGTATTTAGTTAGCAATTCAGATGGGTTATGATCAGAATTTGGTTTGGTATTCTTCATGAAATTTGTTCTAAATTGTCTAAGCTTTTATTGATATAAAATTCAGGTCAATTAGACATTTCTACACTGCATTATGACTATTTGAACAAACACTATTTATTTAATCACTTTTTCAGGGTAGTATGTGTATTACCCGAATTAGGTCAATTTTTAGGGCAACCTAAATTAGTTTTATGGGCATAGTTTCTTCACCAAAAATGTTGAATTATGTGTCTAGTTTCACCTCCAATTAGCCTTGCACCAATTGGAGCTACACAAGTTCAGTTAAGGCTCTCCAACCACATTGGACTCTAGTGGTCCAGAATTGATCACAAAGGGTAGCCTACCCAACTCACAATCCAATGCCACAAATTGCCTCATTTTATGGTCAAACCTTACTAAATGGTCACTAATTGACCTTTAAAATGTTTATCAACCATCACATGACCAAAACCCTAATTTTACTCAAACCCCAAATTCTTAAATTTCAATTCTTGCATTACACCTCCACTTCATATTCTAATCATGCAATTCATGTCAAGGGCAGCTAGAATACCAATTTAATTCAAGGAAATTTATCAAACCCTAATCATCCCAAGGCTTCCGAAATTGGGGGAGATACATACAAGTGGTTTTCATTAAATTTTCTTACAATTTCTGACTTAAATAAAGTCCCTAAACATGAATTGAAAGAGAAAGAGAGAGATTGGTTACTAACCTCAATTGATCACTCTTCCAAGTTTCCAAATCTTCCTTTTCTTCTCTTCTTTTTGCTTCCTAGTGGTCATTCAAGGTGCAAGAAAGAGTCTCTTCTTTTTTCTTCCTAGTGGTCATTCAAGGTGCAAGAAAGAGTTTTAGTGAAGGGAGTCTAGGGTTTTATGGTAGAAAAATTAAAGTTTGGCAAGAGAGAGATGAGAGAGCTCTAATGGAGGCAGAGAGGGAATGGCTGGCCGACCGATTGAAGAAGGCAAATGGTCTGATTTTCTTTTTAATTTTTGTCCTAATTTATTTAGTTTTTATCCTTTTAAAAGGCTTCGCAAATTCCCATTGGTTAGAATTTATTTATTGGAAAATTTTAATTTATAAGGTTTATGACACATTGCTTATGTATTAATTCAAATTTAATTTCAATTCTTTTCTCATTTCTTTTACTCATTTTTAATTATTTCCTCACCAATATTAATTTATATTTTAGGTCATATAATTCACTTACTTAAATAGATATGTCGATCAAAAATTGTCTCTGAAGGCAAAATAATCAAAATGCCCTTCATTTAGCTTGTTGAGCTAAAATTGTCTGTACCAATTGATAAAATTCTCTGAGTATTTTCTTGGCATTCTAATGCTATCGAAGGCTCAATTTCTCTACAGGTATAGGTTCGACAACTGTCTTTACAGTCGTTTTCCATTAGGTCACCCTTCGCCGGGGCACTAGCTCATTTAACTTTATTGTATTTTATTTCTAAAATTTTTCCTCAATTTTGAGTTATTTATGACTCCTCACTTTAATCTAAATATAGTTCCAGACATTCTAGCTATTCGGACAGATAATGGTTACCGAAACAGTAGAATGTACGGTCAGGCTAAAGTGAGGATGTTACATAATTCCTTGATCTGAGATAACACAGTTATCTTGTATATAAGTGGTTTGAGTTTGATACTACTTTCATACTTGTACTATGTATGAGTATATAGGTATGTATTGGCTCTGACTAGTTATATATAGAGATAGATGTTAGTCAAGATGAGATCTGTTATCCTAAGTAAATAGGGATAAAATATTATGTCTATTTAATTATTCTTGATAATTTAAGTTCTTAGCCATGACGGACAGACATAGTCAGAAAAGAGTTTCTGATAGGAAAATCTTATTAATCAAAAATTAGAATTAAAAGAGGACATATGATTCTAGGCAAAAAAGTTTGACATGAACCATGACTCTAGCTGTAATAAGGATTTTGTAATAGAGAGATTTTAGTGCATGATATGTATGATCAAGGTTCATGAATTATAGAATTAATTCATAACTAATTGGGTAGTCATGGTACATTATGCTAGATGTCAACCATGATTTATAAGAACTTAAATGAAAAAGGGAATTTCATTTTGAGTTTGGAATAGTTCCAACAATATTAAGGTGTGACACCTCTTACCCGTCTACAGTGTAGTCGAGCAAGGTATGCCACACAGTGTACCGGAACACCATAACTTATCTCATTGATATTTATCAGTTCTTAATTTATTTATTATAGTTATTAAGTGAAATTTGATGAAATTGATCTCATTTAGATCATTAATTGAAATTATAAATTAATTTACAGCTCCGAAAATTTTATAGAAAATCCAACAGAGTGCCGGCTAAAAATGGAGAAAACAGTTTTTCAGAACCTGTGAAAAACACTTCCAATAATTTCTAATTATTCTTAAACTCCACTTGTATCACATCAATTTACAACAATTTCTCAACAATTCCTCCATTTGTCATTCATTCATTTCACGTCATCATCAGGCTCAAATCATAAATGAATTCTCATATGTTATTTATAAACAAAAAGTTACAAATACTTACATTAATATAAAATTATATTACATATGTTTAAAATATACATGATAAAATAAGAGTTTAATTACAAAGCTTACAAAAATCACAAAATATAAAATGGGACCTAGTGTCCTACCAATGCACTGTAGTCTGTGAGGTGACATGGACACTATGCAGAACTGTGAACGGCCTTACCTAATCTATGGTCTACTAGGCCCTCTGTCCAAATCTTCAGTACTTACGCATTGCAAAAGCGACGCGCTAAGCATAAAGCTTAGTGGTGCCAATAATACAAAAAAATATAATATGCAAATAAAAGTAATAATTTCCTAGTTATTGTGTTCATAAGAAATGAATAATTACTAACTTATTGTTTAGTCGAGGCCTAATTACATTTTATGTTATTAACTTCTTCATACATTTTGTTAATTGTTTTCTTGATGATTTTGAGCTTCATTATATTTTATTGTAATCATTCTTGATCTTTATCTTGATATTTCATTTCCTTATTTTCTTTAATAATCATTTCAATTACAGTTATACTTTTTCATGCCCAAGTAACCTATACAAATTGATCGGACTGGATAAAGGGGTAAACTAGCACTGGCTACCAGGTACCTCAGGCCGTCACACCATTGATCACAATGTGTCTCCCGGTGTGCAAACAGAATGGCTATTAAGCCATAAAAGCAATAAGGCATAAAGCCAAGTTAACATCATAATCAGTATAGCCATAGGCTATCACATCACAGAATGGCATGAAGTATTACATCATATGCAGTACTGCTATCAGAACCCTATTGGCATGCCAACCTATCCAAACCAATCACATTAGGCCTACTAGGGTATATTACAAAGTCATTTCTTGAATATTTGTACTTTATATGTAAGGTTACTATTCATTTCATTAGTCAACTAAAATATTGACTTTTTAATAGATAATAGGTATATCGGTTCAAATATCACCAACATACCACATTTTGCATTCCAAAGTTGTTGGCATTGGTTGCCAATTCCATTTCAAAGCTTAGTGCTAGTTATTCATAATTTTTAGATTTCAAGCACTAAGTTTACTGTTCCATTGGTCATTTGTACAGTAGGAATTTAGAAAAATTGTCTTCATGAAAGTTGTTCCTTATTGTGTCTAGTTACATTTCCTCTTTTGAATCACTCCATTTGGAGTTTTGTAGCTCAAGTTATGGCCTAAACACCATAACTGGCCGGATTGCAATTTTTCAAATTTTTCTGGGCAGAATCAATTCTGCAAGTTTTGTACACTAACTGCAGGTCAGTTTTTGGACATGTTATGTTCAAAATTTGGATTTGTTTTCTTCATGAAAGTTGTAGAGCTATGTCTCATCTTACTGCATGTAAAATTTTAGGTCAATTGGACCTTTCTACATTGAGTTATTACTAAATAAATGAACACTGTTCATTTAGTCATTTTGCCCATGCAGAATATAAGTCACCCGGATTAGGGTAATTTTTAGGTCAACTTGGTTTGGTTTTCTAGGCAGGGTTTCTTCATCAAAGTTGTGCCATTATGTGTTTAGTTTCATGTCCAATTTTCCTCGCACCAATTGAACCTCTAAAACTTCATTTATAGCCACCCAAACCTGCTGGACTCACAACTAATCCTGCAGGTCACCAAGGGCAGCATGCCTCAGTTCCACTCCAACATCCTCACACACTTCAATTCCTCCTCACACACATTCAAATGGTCACTAATTGACCATTACAAGGTTAACATACCATTACATGAGAAAACCCTAATGTTATTCAAATGTCCAAGTTCTCAAGTTCATTCATGCACTATACTTGCATTTCACTTACATAATCATGTTCAAGCACTCATCTTATGCTATGGGCAGCTCATTAACACTTTACTTCAAGTAAATTCATCAAACCCTAACCACCCCTAGGACGCTGAAATTTATAGGGATGGATACACATAATTTTTGTTTTGTTTTTCTTACATTTTTTACTTATCTCATGGCATTAAGCATGAATCAAGTAAAGTGCTAAGAGATTGGACACTAACCTTGTTGGAGCTACTCCTAAGCTTGCCAAAACCTTTCTTTTTCCTCTTCAAATTGCTGTCCAAGGCTTGCTCTAGTGGTAAGGAAAATTTTTTGTGAAGAGAGTGTGAGGTTTTACGGTGATTTTTCAAGAGAATTTCTAGTGAGAAGTTTGGAATAACAATGGTGAAAGGAGAGAAAAGGGAGAAACGGCTGAAGAAGAAGATGAATGGAAGAATTTGTTTTCATTTTTTTCCCATTTTATCTCTTTTTAATTGGCTTGTTGAGTTGTAATTGGTGGAGGCCTTCTTAATGACATCATGTGATGTCATATTTCCCATTTAATTCATTTTTCTTTTTCTTTTCTTTTCTACTTATTTTCAATTCAATTTTTAACAATATTTATTCACATTTTATGTCATAATAATTATTTACTTAACTAGAAAAGTTGGCCAAAAATCACCTCTGAAGGCGAAATGACCAAAATGCCCTCCGTTTAGCTTAATAGACTAAAATTATCTGTACCAATTGAAAATTTTTTTAAGCATTTTCTTGGCATTCTAATGCCATAGAAACCTCAATGACTCTTCCCTGGAGTCCCAAAAATTATTTTATAAATTTTCTCCCGGGTTTAGAGCTCCTAGTTGCGAGGACCGCAACTTCCCACTGGGTTACCCATCGCTAGGGCACCGGCTCACTTAACTTGGTTGTATTTTATTTCTAAAATATTTTCTAAATTTTTCTTATTAATATTTGTGTTAATTATGGCTCCTCACTTTAATCTAAATATTTTTCCAGATGTTCTAACTGTCCTGACCGACACCGGTCACCAGAATAGTAGAACGTACGGAATGGATACAGTGAGGGTGTTACAACTCTTCCCCTCTAATTTAAATTCCGTCCTCGAAATTTACCTGACTTAAGTAATCTTGGAGTTGCTACCTCCTTGTTTCTTCACTTCCTTGTATCACCTCATCAGTGTCTGGGCTTGGCTCTTCCTGAGCTTCCATAGCATATATCTGTGGTGCCACCCTGACTTCGGGCCTTTCAACTGTCTCAGAAACAATCTTTTGTGAAATGCCAGCCATCTCTGCTCTACCCGATCTTTTACCCCTTTGAACTGTAGGGGCAGGTCTATCAACTTGTACAGGAGCTATTGAACCACTCCTCTGAGGGCAATCTCTTATGAAATGATCTGTAACCCCACACTTGAAACACTCTCCAGTTAACAATCGACACTCTCCTCTGTGTCTCCTACCACAGTGCATACATTCAGGCATTGGGGCTGATCCCCTTGTTATTGTGCCCGGGGAGATAGCTATAGATATTCCAATCTGGCCTCTCTGGTCCTGTGTCTGATCTTGTGAACCAGAACCTTTAAACTTTTTACTATCAGTCGCTATACTAGACTGCCCTGGTCCAAATTCCCTCTTACGCTGTCTATCTTTCCTATTCTGTTCACTTACTCTGACCCTTTCCACTTTCAGTGCAGCTTCAACTAATTTTGTGAAGTTCGTAATCCCCAAGGCAGTGATCATTACTTTAATGTTGTCATTTAGCCCCTCTTCAAAACTTCTGCACCTCTCTGCTTCTGTTGGGACTATCTCTCTTCCGTAGCGGCTTAGTCTGACAAACTCCTTCTCATACTCCGCTACTAATAACTGTCTCTGCCTCAAGTTAATGAATTCTCTCCTCCTGTCTTCTAGGTACACACTTCCCACATACTTCTTCTTAAATTCAGCAAGGAAGAAATCCCAAGTTATCAACTCCGGTTGGACCTCACTAAATATAGTGTCCCACCACTTATAGGCATCATCTTGAAGTAGGGACACAGCACCCTCCAAGTTCTGCTCTGGGGTGCAATGTAGTTGCTTCAATACTCTTATAGTACGGTCTAGCCAATTCTCAGCCGCCACTGAGTCATTTTCTTTCTTACCAATGAAGTCCACAACCCCAAATTTTCTTAGTTTTTCCAGATGGGATTTCTGCTGTGGAAGTGGTGGTGGTGGCATAACTCCAGCCATCTGTCTGAAGAATTCAGCCATTTGCTGAAACATAGCCGGTGGAGGCTGTGCAGGCACTACTGGTGCTAGTGGAGCAGGTTCTCCCTAACCCCTAGTCTCAGCTACAGGTGGAGCAGGACTCTCCACTTCCTCATCTAGGGCTCTCTGTGACGTGGGGTCCATATCCTAATAAAACTAAGAAAGACAAACAGATCTGCATTAGTGTCATCTCGACTCTTACAAATGCAATGCATGGTATGGACTCTATCTAGACCCAGAAAAGCCTAAACCGTTCTCTGATACCACTAAATGTGACACTCCTTACTCGTCTATAATGTAGTCGAGCAAGATATGCCACACAGTGTACCAGAACACCATAACTTATCTCATTGATATTTATCAGTTCTTAATTTATTTATTATAGTTATTAAGTGAAATTTGTGAAATTGATCTCATTTAGATCATTTATAGAAATTATAAATTAATTTGCAGCTCTGAAAATTTTATAGAAAATCAAGCAGAGTGCTGGCTAAAAAAGGAGAAAACAGTTTTTCGGAACCTGTGAAAAACACTTCCAATAATTTCCAATCATTCTCAAACTCCATTTGTATCACATCAATTTACAATAATTTTTTAACAATTTCTCCATTTGTCATTCATTCATTTCACATCATCATCAGACTCAAATCATAAATAAATTCTCATATGTTATTTATAAACACAAAGTTACAAATACTTATATTAATACAAAATTATATTACATGGGTTTCAAATACACATGATAAAATAAGAGTTTAATTACAAAGCTTACAAAAATCACAAAATACAAAATGGGACCTAGTATCCTACCAATGCACTGTAGTCTGTGACGTGAAATGGACACTATGCAGAACTGTGAATGGCCTTACCCAATCTGTGGTCTGCTAGGCCCTCTGTCCAAATCTTCAGTACCTACGCGTTGCAAAAGCGACGCGCTAAGTATAAAGCTTAGTGGTGCCAATAATACAAGAAAATATAATATGCAAATAAAAGTAATAATTTCCTAGTTATTGTGTTCATAAGAAATGAATAATTTCTAATTTATTGTTTAGTCGAGCTAATTACATTTTATGATATTAACTTCTTCATACATTTTGTTAATTGTTTTCTTGATGATTTTGAGCTTCTTTATATTTTATTGTAATCATTCTTGATCTTTATCTTGATATTTCATTTCCTTATTTTCTTTAATAATCAGTTCAATTATAGTTATATTTTTTCACGCCCAAGTAACCTATACAAATTGATCAGACTGGATAAAAGTGTAAACTAGCACTATGTACCAGGTACCTTGAACCGTCACACTATCGGTCACAATGTGTCTCCCGGTGTGCAAACAGAATGGCTAATAAGCCGTAAAAGCAATAAGGCATAAAGCCAAGTTAACATCATAATCAGTATAGCCATAGGCTATCACATCACAGAATGGCATAAAGCATTGCATCATACGCAGTACTACTATCAGAACCCTATTGGCATGCCAACATATCCAAACCATTCACATTAGGCCTACTAGGGCATATTACAAAGTTATTTCTTGAATATTTGTACTTTATATGTAAGGTTACTATTCATTTCATTAGTCAACTAAAATGCTTACTTTTTAATAGATAATAGGTATATTGGTTTAAATATCACCAACATACCACATTTTGCATTCCAAAGTTGTTGGCATTGGTTGCTAATTCCATTTCAAAGCTTAGTGTTAGTTATTCACAATTTTTAGATTTCAAGCACTAAGTTTACTATTCCATTGGTCATTTGTACAGTAGGAATTTGGCAAAATTGTCTTGATAAAAGTTGTTCTTTATTGTGTCTAGTTACAATTTTTTTTTTTGAATCACTCCATTTGGAGTTTTGTAGCTCAAGTTATGGCCTAAACACCATAACTAGCTGGATTGCGATTTTTAAGATTTTTCTGGGCAGAACCAATTCTGCAGGTTTTGTACACTGATTGCAGGTCAGTTTTTGGATATGTTATGTTCAAAATTTGGATTTATTTTCTTCAAAAAAGTTGTATAGCTATGTCTCATCTTACTGGTGGTAAAATTTTAGGTCAATTGGACCTTTCTACACTGAGTTATTACCAAATAAATAAATATTATTCATTTAGTCATTTTGCCCAGGCAGAATGTAAGTCACCCGGATTTGGGTAATTTTTAGGTCAACTTAGTTTGGTTTTCTAGGTAGGGTTTCTTTACCAAAGTTGTGCCATTATGTGTCTAGTTTCATGTCCAATTCACCTTGCACCAATTGAACCTCTACAACTCCATTTATAGCCACCCAAACCTGCTGAACTCACAACCAGTCTTGCAGGTCACCAAGGGTAGCATGCCTAAGTTCCACTCCAACATCCTTACTCACTTCAATTCCTCCTCACACACATTCAAATGGTCACTAATTGGCCATTACAAGGTTATCATACCATTACATGAGCAAACCCTAATGTCATTCAAATGTCCAAGATCTCAAGTTTATTCATGCACTATACTTGCTTTTCACTCACACAATCATGTTCAAGCACTCATCTCATGCTATGGGCAGCTCATAAACACTTTACTTCAAGTAAATTCATCAAACCCTAACCACCCTTAGGCTGCTGAAATTTATAGGGATGGATACACATAATTTTTGTTTTGTTTTTCTTACATTTTCTACTTATCTCATGGCATTAAGCATGAATCAAGTAAAAGTGCTAAGAGATTGGACACTAACCTTGTTGGAGCTACTCCCAAGCTTGCCAAAACCTTTCTTTTTCCTCTTCAAATTGCTGTCCAAGGCTTGCTCTAGTGGTATGGAAAATTTTTTGTGAAGAGAGTGTGAGGTTTTATGGTGATTTTTCAAGAGAATTTCTAGTGAGAAGTTTGGAATAACAATGGTGAAAGGAGAGAAAAGGGAGAAACGGCTGAAGAAGAAGATGAATGGCAGAACTTGTTTTCATTTTTTTCCCATTTTATTTCTTTTTAATTGGCTTGTTGAGTTGTGATTGGTGGAGGCCTTCTTAATGACATCATGTGATGTCATATTTCCCATTTAATTCATTTTTCTTTTTCTTTTCTTTTCTACTCATTTTCAATTCAATTTTTAACAATATTTATTCACATTTTATGTCATAATAATTATTTACTTAACTGGACAAGTAGGTCAAAAATCACCTCTGAAGGCGAAATGATCAAAATGCCCTCCGTTTGGCTTAACAGACTAAAATTGTCTGTACCGATTGAAAAATTTTTTCTAAGCATTTTCTTGGCATTCTAATGCCATAGAAACCTCAATGACTCTTCCCTGGAGTCCCAAATATTGTTTTATAAATTTTCTCCCGGGTCTAGAGCTCCTAGTTGCAAGGACCGCAACTTCCCACTGGGTTACCCATCGCTAGGGCACCGGCTCACTTAACTTGGTTGTATTTTATTTCTAAAATTTTTTCTAAATTTTTCTTATTAATATTTGTGTTAATTATGGCTCCTCACTTTAGTCTAAATATTTTTCTAGACGTTCTAACTATCCGATGTGACACCGATCACCGGAACAGTAAAATGTATGGAATGGATGCAGTGAGGGTGTTACATATGGAGTTAATATTATTCTCATTGCCAATTAGTAATGAACCTAGTAAGTCAAATACATAAGAGTAATTTGATCAAAGCAAAATTAATTTGATTAATTAATTAAATAGTTTAATTCATTATTTGAATTAATAAATTTAGTTTGTAATTAGATTACATTTCCCTAGCATAACTTGAAACTAAATTTACTAATGGGAGTGTTCAAGTTAATATTTAAAGTGTTTAAATAGAAACTTGAATAATCAAGCTTATGGAAGATTATGGACTTGGTCAAAATTATAAGTTTGACTTGTCAAATTTTGATAATTTTGACCATGTTAGCTTGGTCAAAAATGGAAGAAAAAATGCTATTTAATTAATGGTTAATTAATTAGTATTTAGAATATTAATTAATCAAGTTTAATTTTCTTAATTAAGATTAAAGGTGTAACACCCTCACTGTAACAATTCCGTACATTCTACTATTCCGGAGATCGGTGTAGGTCCGGACAGCTAGAACGCCTCAAAAAATATTTAGACTAGAGTGAGGAGTCATAAATAACTCAAATAATAGTAATAAAAATCTAAGAAAAATTTTAGAAATAAAATACAACCAAGTTAAATGAGTCGGTGCCCTAGCGATGGGTAACCTGACAGGAAGTTACTTTTTCCACAGTTAGAAGCCCTAAACCCAAGGTAAAAATTTGTGAAATAATTTTTGGGACTCCAGAGAAGAGTCATTAAGGTTTTGATGGCATTAGAATACCAAGAAAATGATTAGAAAAATTTTTAGATCGGTACAGATGATTTTAGCTCAATAAGCCAAACGGAGGGCATTTTGGTCATTTTGTCTTCAGAGATGATTTTTACCCAACTTGTCTAGTTAAATAAATAATTTATATGACATAAAATGTGAATAAATATTACTAAAAATTGAATTGAAAATGGGTAGAAAAGAAAAGAAAATGCATGAAAACTTGAATTATGACGTCATTATGATGTCATTAAAAAGGCTTCCACCAATGGCATTTCAACAAGCACTCTTAAACTAATTAAAATGGAAAGAAAAAAGGTACAAATGAAAAAAAAAATTATGTTCTTCTTCTTCCATAATTCGGAAGCCTCTCTCTTTTCTCTCTTAACCTCCGTTAAAGCTCCCTTGTGAGCTTGATTTCCCCCTTCATCCCACCATAAAACCCTATCATCCCTTCATAAAAATTGGTCTTCACCATTAGAGCAATACTTGGGCAGCAAAAAGAAGTGAAAATAAAGGAGTTTGTCAAGCTTGGGTTGGCACACAACAAGGTTAGTGTCAATTAAACCTTTTAAATTTTGTGTAGCCATCATTAGGAGTGTAAATTAAGTATGATTTGAGAGAAATTAAACAAATTGTGCATGTTTGAAATCCTTCAAATTTTGGCAGCCTTGAGATACCATAGGATTTCAATGATTCAAGTGAATTATAATTGTGAATTGATGCCATTGAACATGAATTTGATGATTAGAACACTTGATTGTATGTTGTTTGAGCAAATTGGAATTGTGGAGTTAGGGTTTGGGGAAAACCTAGGGTTTTGCTCATGTGTTAGTGAATGAAAGTTCTAATGGCCAATTAGTGACCATTTGACTATGTATGATGAGGAATTAAAGTGAATTATGGCTTTAGATTTGAGGTTGGGTATGCTGCCTCATAGGACCTGCAGGGCTTGATGTGAGTCTAGCAAGTTTGGGTAGCTATAACTTAAGTTGTGTAGGTTCAATTGGTGCAAGGTCAATTGAGAATGGAATTAGACATATAATGGCACAACTTTGATGAAGGAACCCTATCCAGAAAACAAACTTAGGATGTTCTAAAAATTGACCAAATCTGGGTAACACACATTCTTCCTTGGCAAAATGACCAAATGAACAGTATTCATTCATTTGGTCATAACTCAGTGTAGAAGGGTCCAATTGACCTGAACTTTATATCAATAAAAAGCTTAGACAATTTAAAACAACTTTCATGAGAACACAAACTCAAATTCTGGACTTAACCAAATGAAATTGGTAGCTAAATTTGAGCTACCAAATCTGGCAGAATGGGATTCTGTCCAGAAATTCTGGGTAGATACTAATCCAACCAGCCTTGTTCAAATTAGCATATCTTGAGCTAAAAAACTCCAAATTGAGTGATTCAAAAAGGGAAATATAACTAGACACAATAAGGAACAAATGTTATTAAGAACATTTGTTCAAATTCTCACTGTAGAATTGCCTAATAGAACAGTGAACTTTTGCACCTAAAACTGAAATTTTTTATTTATTTCCTATTGGTTTGAAGTATTGATTGGAAATTAAGGCCAACACTTTTGAGAACCAAAATGTGGTAATTTCATGTGATTAGAACTCATGTAACTATTATGTATGGGAAAGTCAATATTTTGACTTAAATGGTAAAATGAATAGTAACCTTACATGCTAAACACAAAAATTTAACCAAGAACTTTGTAATATGCCCTAGTAGACCTAGTAAGATTAGGTTGGATAGGTTGGCATGCCAATAGGGTTCTGATAGCAGTACTGCATATGGCATCACACCATTCTGTGATTTATGGCTTAAGTAGCCATTCGGTGATTTTATGGCTTTTAGCCATTCTCATATTATTGTAATACTTGGCCTTGTGCCCAATATTTATTACAGCTCATTAGCTGTTCTGTTGCACACCGGGAGACACATTGTGATCGATGGTATGACGGCCCAAGGTACTTGGTACCCAATGCCAGTTTACCCGTTTATCCAGTCCAGTCACCGAGTATAGGTTACTTGGGCAACCAAAAATAAGATTTATAAATTTTAATTAAATTATTGGGATAAAAGTACCAAATAAATAATACTACAAATAAGCACCAGAAATTGTCCATATGAAAAACATGTATACACTCCGCATGCATACATCATTTTAGTTCTTTTTTTTTATTATTGGCACCACTAAGCAGTTTGCTTAGCGCATTGCTTTTGCCACGCGTAGGTTCTAGAGAGACTGATAGAGAGCCCAGCAGACCACAGCCTGGGTGAGGCCACAGATTTGCATAGAACCAGAGTCACCTCTCAGGCTACAGTTGTCACACCTTACCCCTCTGTAAGGCATGACATGATCCCGTAGACTACCTAATAAATTACCGAACTTCACCTCCCGATAACTCATTAAGTACCCTACAAGGGATTTTAAAACAATTTTCTTACATTTGGAAGTGGTGAGCATTTTGGTAAGAATTAAAATTATTTATTCAAAGCTTATAAACTAGTAAAAAATTTTGTCCATTTTAATTTTCCCGCAAATTTTATAAAAATTTTGACAGAGTTCCATTTGTATTTGGAGAAAACAGTTCTTCAAATACCTGAAAAAAAAAATAAAAAAAAAATAAAAAAAAAACACTTCCAATAATTTTCTCAACTCCCAACCTCCAAATAATCTCAAATCAACTCAATTCAATCCTCTTCAAAATAATTCCATAATCCAATCAAAGTTTATCATCTCAAAATATTTCATAACTTCATTCACAGTGCATAAAGTGTGAAATTCACAATTACAAACCTTAATTTACAGAAGGAAATCCAAAAATAATATTATTACAATTTATTATACAACTGCTCAACTTTACATTGATACATAAAACATTACAATATTTACATCAAAATTAACTACAAGGGTATAAAACAATACCCGTATAAAAAAATCAGTGTAGTCCTCAATATCAGTGGTAGCTCACTCTGCTGCTTTCTCCTTGCTCTTATCTGCGACAGCAAAATAAGATATCGCTGAGTATAAAAATATTCAGTGGTGCATAATAAAAATTTAAAATACAATACATAAATCATTCATTGACAAAACACAATTTAAATATTTCTCAATCACATTTCACAAATTATCAAAATTCATAATAACACAATTTGATCAAATAATTTGATAAACAGTGTTGCCAAATTATACACAACTTAAGCAATGACACAAAATTTCTAATCAATGTCGTGTTGTACACCACGACAAAGCAATCTACAACCCCACTAATCGAAATCAATGAGGGAGGTGGCTAGCTAGCTAATGAGTACTCATCCGATCTACAACCTCAACTGGTAAACTAGAGAGGGAGGAAAATAATCGATCTCACCCCATAAATGGAGGAAGAATAATAAGGCACTATCATGCTAAGTGTAAATCAAAAATCAATTTCAAACATTTTGTTCAAATGATTCAGGAGAAATCCAATAATTTCCAAAGTCATAATTTCATTCATAAGGTGGCAACACAATTCATAATTAACTTCAAATTTTCATAAATCACACTAAATCAATTTTTCAATGACAAAATGCTCAAATAAGGTTTATTGTGCACAAACCTGACGTGAGTCGCCTCTAGGCCTTGACTCAGTCTCTCAGAGGTTCTAAGTCTTTTTCAGCTGAAACACATAGTTTCACAGTGTTTCAGTACCATAACTTAGCATAAATCCAAAAATAAATTTAACTTCACTTTTACCTAGCTCTAATGTGCTAAACTCGATGTTCTTGAAATTTTTGTGTTTTGGGTTACTATTCACTATACTATTCAAGTCAAATAGTTGACTTTCTAACGTTTAATAGGTATGGGAATTCCAAATTCACTCACATACCACATTTTGGTCATTAAATTTGTTGGTTTTTATTGTTTACTCAAATTCTAAGTCTTTTAGGCAAATTTGCAAATTTTCAGTTTTGGTGTCTTAAGTTGCACTGTTCCATTGGTCATTTTACTGTTAGAGTTTGGCAAAACTTCCTTCATAGAAAATGTTTCCTATTGTCTTAAGTTTATTCTCCTTTTTTAATCACTCCAATTGGAGTTTTGTAGCTCAAGTTATAGCCATTTGAACCATGGCTGCCGGATTGGATTCGACCCAGAATTCTGGGCAATTTTTGGTGCTAGCAGTTTTGGGTCACCAACTTGGGGTGGCCAATGACTTGGTTGTTGGCAAAATTTGGGTTTGTGTTCTTCATGAAAGTTTTAGGTCTATATCTCATCTAACCACTAGTAAAATTTCAGGTCATTTAGACCTTCCTAGCTCAAGTTATGACTAAATGGACAAACACTGTTCATTTGGTCAGTTTGTACAGGGCAGCCTGCAATTTTCTAACTTTAGTCAATTTGTTCACTAGGTTATGGTCACTTTTTGGGTATGCTTCCTAAATGAAAATTGTGTCATTTAGTGTCTATTTTCATTCTCAATTGGTCTCATACCAATTGGACTTGTAAAATTTCATTTTGGATCCCACAAAGGTGATTTGGTCATGCTGCCAGCAACATGACCATACTCCATCCAAATTTGGCCTTAACTCCAACCATTCCAACACACTTCATTTGGTCACAAATGACCATTTCTCACTTCACATTAGGTCAAAGACATCATTTACCACTTCCTTACATTTTTTTGTCTCTAAACCCTAAGTCCAAACCCTAACTACACTAAATTATTGCATTTAGCTAATTTCAAAGCTTTTAACTATACTATTCAACTAATGGAGGTCCATAAACTCATTTAAATCAATCAAACCATACAACCATACCCTCATACACATGTTGGACAAAAATCAACTTGGTCCCTCAACAATTTGTTTCATTTCATTTTAAGTTTATTTCCAAGTTAACCAAGCTAAAAACACAATAAATAAACTAATTTTGTATCTTAAATCACTAACCTTTTTTTTGTTGAATTTCTCCCTCTTCAAATCTCCTTTCTTTCCTCTTCTTTTTATTGTCAATAGTTTTACCAAGCTTCAAAAACAAAGTTTAATGAAGGAATTTGTGAAATTTAAGGCTAGTTTTGGGGTTTAAGAACCTTAAGAGTAAGCTTCCATGGAGGTTTAAAAATGGAGATGTAAGGGAGAGTGAGAGAAAGATTTTGGCTAGCTTGAAAAGGAAGAAGCAAAAAATGAATTTTTGTTTATTTAATTACGTATTTATCCTCTAATTGACTTGGTCAAATTATCTAGTAAATAAAAATTTTTTTATGACTTCATATGTGATGTCACATTGATGATGTTACTACCTTTTTTACTTTTCTTTTTCTTTTTTTTTTCTTTTTTTTCTATTTATTTTTCTATTAGTTCTTTAATTTAATTCTCGATTCCAAAATTTTCTTTTCTCCAATTTTATTTGATAGTTAGGTCAAGAGTCAGCTCTCGGGGTCAATTGACCAAATTGCCTCTCGCCGGTTCAACCCGGTTTGCAAATAATTCAATATTTCTTTCGGCTTCCTGACCTAATTATTTGACTAGCTTAACAGTTCTTTTTTGTGATTTTCTCTTTTCCACTGTGTTTGTAATGGTCCTAAGGACCCCGGCGTCACATTTTACAGTTCGAAATTTGAGTTTAAAATGGCGTCGCAGTCCTTCCCGAGAAGGTCACCCATCGCTGTGACTCTCGGCTCGTTTAACTTCTTATATCCTGTTCTTCTTATTTATACTTAACTAATTGATAATTACTAATTATTTATGGTTATAGCTTATCTAGTTGTCTTAAGTATGGTTCTAATCTTCTTAATTGTCCGGACCGACTCCGGTCACTGGAACAGTGAAATATACCGGGCTATACAAATGGGGGTGTTACAATTCTCCCCCCCTTAAATAAATTTCATCTCGAAATTTTACCTGGTATCAATCTCTGAATAGCTGTGGGTGTTGCCTCCTCATGTCCTCCTCTTGTTCCCAAGTAGCTTCTTGGCCCAAATGATGGTTCCACAGCACTTTTACCAATGGTATTTGCTTGTTCCGTAGCTGCTTCACCTCATAAGCCAGAATTTCTATGGGTTCTTCCTCATATGTGAGGTCTGGATTCACTTTAATTTCTTCCCCTGGTAGTACATGAGATGGGTCTGATCGATGCCTTCTCAACATAGACACATGGAAGACATTATGTATCTTCTCCAACTCTGAAGGTAGTGCCAACCGATATGCCAAAGGACCCATTTTTTCCAGAACCTCATAAGGCCCAATGAAGCGAGGACTCAGTTTTCCCCTTCTGCCGAATCTCATAATCCTCTTCCAAGGAGAAACCTTGAGGAAAACTTTCTCACCCACTGCATACTCAATATCCCTTCTCTTCAGATCAATGTAGGACTTCTGACGGTCTGATGCAGTCTTAAGTCAATCTCTGATCACTTTGATTTTCTCTTCAGTCTGCTGAACAATTTCGGGTCTAATCATCTTTCTTTCACCCACGTCATCCCAACACAACGGGGTTCTACATTTTTTTCCATACAAAGCTTCATATGGAGGCATCCCAATGCTTGATTAGTAGCTGTTGTTGTAAGCAAACTCAATCAAAGGCAAGTGTGTATCCCAATTACCCTCAAACTCAATCACACAAGCCCGTAGCATGTCCTCTAAGATCTGAATTACCATCTCCGAATGGCCATCTGTCTGTGGGTGGAATGCAGTACTGAAGTTCAATCTAGTTCCTAGGGCTTTCTGAAGACTACCCTAGAATCTAGAAGTGAACCTAGGATCTCTATCTGACACAATGGATACTGGCACTCCATGTAGTCTTACAATTTCATCAATGTACATCTTGGCCAATCTTTCTAAATTGTAGTCCATTCGGACTAGCAGAAAATGAGTAGACTTGTTTAGTCTGTCAATAATGACCCATACTACATCATGACTCTTTTGTGTCTTTGGAAGTCCCATCACAAAATCCATCGTTATTCTTTCCCACTTCCATTCTGGCACTTGTAGTGGATGTAACAACCCAGAGGATACTTGATGCTCTGCCTTTACTTGCTGACAAGTTAGGCATTTGGAAACAAACTCTGCCACATCTCTTTTCATACCCATCCACCAGTAATGCTCCTTTAGCCCTCTATACATTTTTATACCACCAGGGTGCATGGCAAAAGGAGACTTATGTGCTTCCTTCAAAATGATCTGCCTCAAATCAACATCATTAAGAACACATATTCTACCCTGGTGTAGTAGTAGACCATCATCTCTGATTGAGAATTCTGGTTTCTTACCTTGCCTGACTTCTTCTAACATTTTCTGATACCTTTCATCATTCTGAGCAGCCATACTGATCTGATCAATCAACACTAGTTGAACATGCCATGCAACTGCTGTCTGCCCCTCATCATTAATTTCTAAGCTGGCATGTAATGATCTTAACTCATGTACCATAGACAAAGGAGTAACCTGTAGACTTGCCATAGTCTTGCGACTTAAGGCGTCAGCCACAACATTAGCTTTCCCTGGCTGATAGTCTATCAGACAATCATAGTCTTTTATCATCTCTAACCATCTCCTCTGTCTCAAATTCAACTCTTTCTAGGTGCCCAAATACTTCAAACTCTTATGATCTATGTAGATGTAACATTTCTCCCCATATAGATAATGTCTCCAGATCTTAAGAGCAAACACAATGGCTGCAAGCTCCAAGTCATGTGTCGAATAATTCCTCTGATGCGGTTTTAGCTGGCGTAATGTATAGGCAATGACATTTCGATCTTGCATCAATACACAGCCTAACCCTTTGTGAGAAGCATCACTATAAACTGTGTATTCTTTACCCAGTGTAACACCCCTAAGTTCGGTAGTGCGTTCTACTGTTCCGGTGACCAGTGTTGTCCGGACAGCTAGGATGCCTAGAACTACACTTCGTTATGAGTGAGGAGACATAAAATAATGAAATACAAGAAAAGAAAATACAAGAAAAACAAAGGAAAAATAATAGCAAAGAAAGGTAACCAAGTTAAGCGAGTCGAGAACCCTAGCGATGGGTGACCGCACCGGGAAGTCACGGCGTGGACCGTTGACTAGCCCTGGACTGCGAGGAATCTTGGAAAATATTTTTAGGACTTAAAGAGACATCAATTGAAGTATAAATATCATTAGAAATATCAAAGAAAAATTAAATAATTAGTACAAAGAAAAGTGAGAAATCGAAAAATAGACAAAACCCGGTGTTACCGAAAAATCGGGAATGTAAACCGAATAGGGGCATTATGGTCATTTGACATCCCGAAGTGTCTTTTGACCTAAATGTCCATTAAAAATAAATAATATTACACTTGGAAAATATAATGAAAAATTAGTTTAGTGGTACCTAATGCAAATAGCCAAAAGTGGAGTGAAAATTGTGTAATTAGCACTTTAAGCTTATTATATGATTAAATTGAGTAAGTGGACCACTATAGATTAAATAAAGAACAAAATGGGCAGGTGTAAGTTCATTAAACATTCTGCAATTTCATCTTCTCCCATTTCTCTCAACCATGCCGAATTGAAGAAAAGGAAATCCTCCATTGCCGTTTACATGAAGCTCCAATTACTCCTTCACTTTACCTCCAATCATCTAGGTTTCTTCATTAAAGATTACCTCCACATCACAAGGAGGAGCTTGATACCAATATTAAGAAGTTTTAGTGAAGATTAAACAAGTCCCAACAATAGGTAAGTTTGAGATTTTGAATATTGCTTTGTTAAACTTTGTATACATGTTATGGGTGTGTGCTTTGTGAAGGAATTTTTAAGTTTTGAGAAGTTCTTGATATATCCAGTTTGGACAGCCATGGAGTTGTATAATTGATTATTTATTCTTACATTTATTTGATGGGAAATTATGTTGAGTAGGGTGATTAATGTCCTAGTAAGTTAATTCCATGTATATATGTGGTGATTGTGCAATTGGGATGGAAGTTGATGAATTGTGGGACACTTTGGCATGGTGGAGCATTTTGGTATCTTTGGGACTCCTTAATGAATATTTGAATTCATGGAGATATTGGATAAATTGTGATATTGAGGATTGATGAATATGTATGTAAATGGGTTGTGTAAAGTGTATGTAAGAATTAGAAATATTTATGTGTATATGTGGTTGTATTTGGACTTTATGAATTAGAGCTTTATTTGGTATGTTAAGGATGTTTGTAATCTGCCCAAAATGATTTTTATGTGAAGTGGTATATGGTTTGGTAATGTACCAAAACAGAATTGGGTTGAGGAGTGGATTTATGGTAAGGTAAATGTGTAATTGCTACATGTTTAAGCAATGTAATTAAGGGCAGTGTGCATTTTAACCTATAAAACAAAATGTGTAACTCCAATTGGTATGAGACCAATTGGAGGTGAAACTAGGCACAAAATGTGCCAACTTTCATTGGGAAAGCATACCAAAATTCTACTTTCAATGTAGCATGAAAAATGACCAATTCGGATTAAGTGCAAATGAGGCCTGAAAATTGACCAATTGGGCAGCAGTTAGTATTTAGGCCATAACTCACTCAAAATAGGTCCAATTGACCTGAAATTTTAACCATGAATAGTTAAGACTCATACCTACAAGTCTCATGAAGACACCAAAACCCAGAAATGACCATAAGCAAGTCAAACAGCTTGCACAAGTTCGGGTCCAAAAACTGGCCGAACCAAAGTTGACCAAAATTGACCTAAAATGACCTAATTTGATGCCATTTGACCAGCAATAGTAAAATGACCATAACTTGGTCTACATAACTCAGAATGACCTAAAATTTTGCCCCGTGTTCCATAAGACATAGATCTACAAGTTTGTAGTTTTGACCGAAACCCGAAAACCGAGGGAACTAGGTCGTCCGGCTAGGTCAAACTAGTATACTGGAATCCAGCAAGTTGCAATAAAATGCACTAAACAAGGAAATGAAATTGGTAACGTGTACCAACCCTAAAACACTATCGAATGTGACATATTAGTGACACTAAAACCTAATTTACCTAGAACGCATCGAGGGTCGGTATATTAGGTGATTAAGCAAATAATAGCTTTCAGCGAATTACTTATCAAGCATTATCGATAGAGACAATTTAATTTAGTACTGAAACACTTCAAATTGTGTTCTCAGTTAGTAAAGACTCAGGGAAAGAGAAGGAAACACTGAGTCCAGACCAGGAGACAGTCATCAGAGATTTGTGCACAACAACTATTTCATTTGAATTTTTCAATTGAAATGAATTATGACTATTTGTACATTATTGTTTTAAATTGTGGAAATGTATTTGAATGGATATTTATTGCTTGAAAAGCATTGTAAATGATTTGAAACTATGAGAAATTATTTGAATGATATTGATGGATACTTATTGATTGAAAAGTATTGGAAATGGCTTGAAACCACAGCTATCATGTATATTGATTGTATTCCTTGCTAGCTTGTCTAGTGGGACGAATTGAATTCCCTCTCTGGCTGAAGTGTTGAGGTGTGTGCTTGTTGAGGACGAATTGGATAAGTACTCATATTTTTGCTAGCTAGCTATGTTATTCCTCATTAGTCATCGACTTTTGGGACGAATTGAATACCTCATTAGCCATCGGCTTTTGGGACGAATTGAACTTTGGAACATGATTAAGCTGTGTGTGATTTATTGATATGTATTGTGAGATTGTGAAATGAATTTAAACTCTTATTGACATATACTGTCTTTTGAATTCAACCATGATCTGACTTATTAAAATTTATTGTGATATTGAGAAATGGAGTTTAAATCCTTGTTGACAATGACTGTCTTGAAATTAACTATAATTTTAAGTATCCACTATTTGTATGATTTATGAATTGTGATTTAAAGATGTATTTGGTTAATGTTGTGCACCACTGAGACATTGTCTCAGCGATAGCTTTTTATTGCTGTCGCAAGTAGACAGACAGACAGGGCAGTAGACTAGGCTGCTAGTACCTCCAGCGAGAGATTAACGGGTATAATTTTACTGTAATGTATGACCACTGTATATACATATTGTTTTTGGTTTTGAGCAGTGGTAAGTTAAAATTGTACATTGAAGTTGTAAAATAATTATGAGTTATTTTGACTTGTAAAAATTTGTATTTTATTTCTTTTATCTCAGTCCTTGAAAAATCACTGTGGATTTGAGTTGAGAAAAATGTTGTGTTGAGAATATGTTGGAGTTGAGATTTGGAAATATATTGAAGTGCTTTTTACAGGTTTTCTGAAGAACTGTTTTATCCAAAATACAGATGGCACTCTGCCAAAATTTTTACAGAAATTCCAAATAATTCAAATGTGTTAGTCTATCACTTCAGTTCAAAAAGGTTTTTAACACCTGTAAATAGTGCTCACCACTATAAAAGAAGTAAGAAAAGTTTTTAAAATCCCTTGTAGTGTATTTAATGGATTATCAGTAGACGGAGTTGGTGATTCATTAGGTATACTACGGGATCATGTTATGCCTTACAGAGGGGTAGGGTGTGACATGTTTTAGTGGTATCAGAGCAAAGTTTTTAAATTCTATTTTCACATGTTATTTGAATATTCTTTCTTCATAGTACAACTGCTCAACATCATTGTTTGATACATACAGTACATTACATTATAAATATGCACTAACGGGAGGAAATCTCCTTGTGTTATTTGTTCAGGAGATCTAAAATCCTCGCATTGACTATGGAAGAGGGTGATCGTTCAGTCGATCAATCTATTGAGGCTGAGGTGCAAGGGGATGCCCCAGGCCTACACAATGTCAGTGGTTCAGCAACACCACTCGCAGCATCAGCTTTCTTGCTCGATTCGGCCAAAGAGATGGCTGCAATGTTCCAACAAATGGCTGGAAATGTGCCTACTCAAGTCCCAATACAGACACCAGTGGTACAACCACAATCTCCTACTAGGCAGTATGATAAATTGATGAAATATGGGGCTACAGAGTTCAAGGGGACAGTAGATCCTCTAGAGGCTGAACAGTGGTTAGAAAGGATGGATAGGGTATTCAAGAAACTGCATTGTACAGAGGAGCTCAGATTCGAATACTCAGTATCTTTGTTACAGGGGGATGCTTATGACTGGTGGAAAACCATTCCCCATAGTCTGGTAGAACCTGCAGTGCTAACATGGAATGACTTTCTCAGGGAATTCAGATAGAAATATGTCCCTGATGCTTATGTAGACCAGAAGTTACAAGAATTCCTAAGTCTGAAATAAGGAAACAGATCAGTGGCTGAGTATGAAAGAGAATTTTCCCGCCTGAGCCATTATGCAGTGAGTTTACTTTCTACCAGTAGGGAGAGATGCAAGAGGTTTGAAACCGGCTTGAAGCCCAGTATCAGATTACAAGTAGTCGGCTTCAAACACACTAACTTCTCTGAACTTATTTCTCAAGCTCTAGAGTTAGAAAGAATTGAGTCTGAAGCTGCTCCTGAGAAAAAGAAATCAGAGAAGATAGAGAAAGAAGGAAAATCAGAGAATGAGTTCGGTGGTCCTACTGGAAAGAGGAAGAACTATGGGGGACACAGCAGAGGTGGCAAGAAATCTGGTAGGGGAAGATATTCAGGACAGAAGCCTCCCCTATCTGGTCAACAGAGTACCAGAGGTTCCTACCCTCCCCGCCAATGTGAGACATGTGGAAGAAATCATGGTGGGATCTGCTACAAGGTTATTGGAGCTTGTTATAACTGTGGAGGCACAGGACACTTTGCCAAGGACTGCACCAGTAGTCGCAGAGTTGGACCACCTCCTACTACTGCAGAAGGGTCAGTTCAGAGCCCTATCACTAGAAGTTCACAACCACCCAACAGAGGTAGAGGCAGGGGTAGAGGTAGCCCAGCAGGCAGCCAATCCACAGTGAAACAATCAGAGCAAGACAGTGCTCCAATCAGAATGTATGCAATGAGATAGAGGGAAGAGGCAGAGACATCTGATGTTGTGGCTGGTACCTTCTTAACTTTTAATCAGAATGTGTTTGTGTTATTTGATCCGGGTTCTACCCATTCTTATGTGAGTGCTAGCATCATTGATTGCATTGCTGTTCCATGTACAAAAATGGACTTTGAGGTGCTAGTAACAAGTCCACTAGGATAGGAAGTCAGGGTTAATAGAATATATAGAGATTGTCCTTTGGTGATCCAAGGACACACTTTTCTGTCTGATCTCATTAAAATGCCCTTCAGAGATTATGATATCATCTTGGGCATGGATTGGTTAGCTAGGCATCACGCCATGATTGACTGTAGACTGAAGACAGTCACTTTTGGTCTCCCTCAGTACAATGATGTGGTAATACAAGGGGAGAGGCAGTTATTGCCATCAAACATCATTTCGGCTGCACTAGCCAGAAAGATGATCAGAAAGGGGTGTGAAGCCTACTTGGCACATGTGGTAGACACCCAAGTGGGGATTCCAGCATTGAAGGACATCCCTACAGTATATGACTTTCCAGATGTGTTTCCTGATGAATTGCCAGGATTACCTCCGAAAAGAGAAGTGCAGTTTGAAATTAATGTTATGCCTAGTGTGGAACCAATCTCCATAGCGCCATACAGAATGGCGCCAGCAGAGTTGAAGGAGTTGAAGGTACAATTGCAAGAACTACTTGAAAAGGGCTTCATCCGCCCTAGTGTGTCACCTTGGGGAGCACCAGTGTTGTTTGTTAAGAAGAAGGATGGTACTCTCTGCTTATGCATTGACTACCGGCAGTTGAATAAGGTGACAATAAAGAACAGATATCCATTGCCTCGCATTGATGATCTGTTTGATCAGTTGAAGGGTGCAGCTGTATTCTCCAAAATTGATTTGCGATCTAGTTATTATCAGTTGAAGGTGCAAGAGTAGAGTATTCCAAAAACTGCTTTCAGAACTCGGTATGGCCACTATGAGTTTCTAGTAATGCCATTCGGGTTAACAAATGCTCCAGCTGCTTTTATGGATCTGATGAACACTATCTTCAGACCATATCTTGATCAATTTGTGGTGGTGTTTATTGATGACATTTTGATATATTCAAGGAATGCAGAGGAGCATGACAGACATCTCATGATTGTATCGCAGACTTTAAGGGAGAAACAACTATACACCAAATTGTCGAAGTGTGAATTTTGGCTGAAAGAAATCTCCTTTTGGGACATGTTGTGTCACCAAGGGATCAAGGTAGATTCCAAAGAAGGTATAAGCTATCCTTAATTGGAAGCCGCCAGAACATCACGTAAATTCGCAGCTCGGGTCTAGCTGGATATTACCGCCGGTTTGTGAAGGGGTTTTCTATGTTATCTTCTCCACGACCAAACCGCTCAAAAGATGTAAAATTTCAAAGGATGATAAATGTCAGCAAAGTTTTGATGAGTTGAAGAGGTGTTTGACTGAAGCTCCAGTCCTCACTTTACCTACTCCGGGTAAAGAATACACAGTTTATAGTGATGCTTCTCACAATGGGTTAGGCTGTGTACTGATGTAAGATCGGAATGTCATTACTTATGCATCACGCCAGCTAAAATCGCATGAGAGGAACTACCCAACACGTGATCTGGAGCTAGCAGCTATTGTTTTTGCTCTGATGATCTGGAGACACTATTTGTATGGAGAGAAATGCTACATTTACACAGATCACAAGAGCTTGAAGTATTTGGGTACCCAGAAGGAATTGAATTTGAGGGAGAGGAGATGGTTAGAACTCATTAAAGATTATGATTGCTTAATAGACTATCAGCCAGGGAAAGCAAATGTGGTGGCTGACGCCTTAAGTCGCAAGACTATGGCAAGTCTCAGAGTTTCTCCTTTGTCCATGATATGTGAATTGAAAGCACAGCATGCCAGTTTAGAGATTGATGATGAGGGACAAACAGTAGTTGCATGGCATGTACAACCAGTGTTGATTGATCAAATCAGAATGGCTGCTCAGAGTGATGAAAAATATCAGAAGCTACTGAAAGAAGTCCAGCAGGGCAAGAAACCTGAATTTTCTGTGAGAGATGATGGTTTATTGCTACATCAGGGCAGAATGTGCGTTCCTAATGATACTGAATTGAGAGAGATCATTATGAAGGAAGCACATGAGTCTCCTTTTGCTATGCACCCTGGTGGAACTAAAATGTACAGAGGGCTGAAAAAGCATTACTGGTGGATAGGTATGAAGAGAGATATAGCTGAGTTTGTTTCCAAATGCCTAACTTGTCAGCAAGTAAAGGCAGAACATCAAGTTCCAGCTGGTTTGTTACATCCTTCACGCATCAGAGTGGAAATGGGAACGGATAACTATGGATTTTGTTACAGGACTTCCAAGGACACAGAGTAGTCATGATGCAGTATGGGTTATAGTTGACAGATTGACTAAGTCTGCTCACTTTTTGCTAGTTCGGATGGACTATAGCCTGGAAAGATTAGCTAGATTATACATATATGAGATTGTAAAATTACATGGAGTGCTAGTATCAATTGTGTCTGACAGAGATCCTAGGTTCACTTCTAAATTCTGGGGTAGTCTTCAGAGAGCCCTAGGAACTAGATTGAACTTCAAGATAAAGATTCCACCCACGCATGCATGGCCACCGAGAGGGTTATTCAGATATTGGAGGATATGCTACGGGCTTGTGTGATTGAATTTGAAGGTAGTTGGGATACACACTTGCCTTTGATTGAGTTTGCTTATAACAATAGCTACCAATCAAGCATTGGGATGCCTCCATATGAAGCATTGTATGGCAGGAAGTGCAGAACTCCCTTATGTTGGGATGAAGTAGGTGAAAGGAAGATGATTGGGCCAGAAATTATTCAGCAGACAGAGGAAAAGATCAGATTGATTAGAGATAGACTCAAGGCTGCATCAGACCGTCAGAAGTCCTATGTTGATTTAAAAAGAAGAGATATTGAATATGCAGTGGGTGATAAGGTATTCCTCAAAGTTTCTCCTTGGAAGAGGATTATGAGATTTTGCAGAAAGGGGAAACTGAGTCATCGTTTCATCAAACCATATGAGGTTCTGGAAAGAGTGGGTCCTTTGGCATATCGGTTGGCATTACCTCTAGAGCTAGCAAGGATACACAGTGTCTTCCATGTGTCCATGTTAAGGAGGTACAGATTTGACCCATCTCATGTACTATCAGTTGAAGAGATTGAGGTAAATCCAGACCTCTCATATGAGGAAGAACCCATAAAAATTCTGGCATATGAGGTGAAGCAGCTGAGGAACAAATAGATACACCTGGTTAAAGTGCTGTGGAACCATCATTCAAACCAGGAAGCTTCTTGGGAACGTGAAAAGGATATGAGGAGACAGCACCCACAGCTGTTCAGAGACTAATGCCAGGTAAAATTTCGAGACGAAATTTATTTAAGGGGGGGAGAATTGTAACACCCCTAAGTTCGGTAGTGCGTTCTACTGTTCCAGTGACCAGTGTTGTCCGGACAGCTAGGATGCCTAGAACTACACTTCGTTATGAGTGAGGAGACATAAAATAATGAAATACAAGAAAAGAAAATACAAAAAAACAAAGGAAAAATAATAGCAAAGAAAGGTAACCAAGTTAAGCGAGTCGAGAACCCTAGCGATGGGTGACCGCACCAGAAAGTCACGGCGTGGACCGTTGACTAGCCCTGGACTGCGGGGAACCCTGGAAAATATTTTTAGGACTTAAAGAGACATCAATTGAAGTATAAATATCATTAGAAATATCAAAGAAAAATTAAATAATTAGTACAAAGAAAAGTGAGAAATCGAAAAACAGACAAAACCCGGTGTTACCGAAAAATCAGGAATGTAAACCGAACAAGGGCATTATGGTCATTTGACATCCCAAAGTGTCTTTTGACCTAAATGTCCATTAAAAATAAATAATATTACACTTGTAAAATATAATGAAAAATTAGTTTAGTGGTACCTAATGCAAATAGCCAAAAGTGGAGTGAAAATTGTGTAATTAGCACTTTAAGCTTATTACATGATTAAATTGAGTAAGTGGACCACTATAGATTAAATAAAGAACAAAATGGGCAGGTGTAAGTTCATTAAACATTCTGCAATTTCATCTTCTCCCATTTCCCTCAACCATGCCGAATTGAAGAAAAGGAAATCCTCCATTGCCGTTTGCATGAAGCTCCAATTACTCCTTCACTTTACTTCCAATCATCTAGGTTTCTTCATTAAAGATTACCTCCACATCACAAGGAAGAGCTTGATACCAATATTAAGAAGTTTTAGTGAAGATTAAACAAGTCCCAACAATAGGTAAGTTTGAGATTTTGAATATTGCTTTGTTAAACTTTGTATACATGTTATGGGTGTGTGCTTTGTGAAGGAATTTTTAAGTTTTGAGAAGTTCTTGATATATCCAGTTTGGACAGCCATGGAGTTGTATAATTGATGACTTATTCTTACATTTATTTGATGGGAAATTATGTTGAGTATGGTGATTAATGTCCTAGTAAGTTAATTCCATGTATATATGTGGTGATTGTGCAATTGGGATGGAAGTTGACGAATTGTGGGACACTTTGGCATGGTGGAGCATTTCAGCAGCTTTGGGACTCCTTAATGAATGTTTGAATTCATGGAGATATTGGATAAATTGTGATATTGAGGATTGATGAATATGTATGTAAATGGGTTGTGTAAAGTGTATGTAAGAATTAGAAATGTTTATGTGTATATGTGGTTGTATTTGGACTTTATGAATTAGAGTTTTATATGTGAAGTGGTATATGGTTTGGTAATGTACCAAAACAGAATTGGGTTGAGGAGTGGATTTATGGTAAGATAAATGTGTAATTGCTACATGTTTAAGCAATGTAATTAAGGGTAGTGTGCATTTTAACCTATAAAACTAAATGTGTAACTCCAATTGGTATGAGACCAATTGGAGGTGAAACTAGGCACAAAATGTGCCAACTTTCATTGAGAAAGCATACCAAAATTCTACTTGCAATGCAGCATGAAAAATGACCAATTCGTATTAAGTGCAAATGAGGCCTGAAAATTGACCAATTGGGCAGCAGTTAGTGTTTAGGCCATAACTCACTCAAAACAGGTCCAATTGACCTGAAATTTTAACCATGAATAGTTAAGACCCATACCTACAAGTCTCATGAAGACACCAAAACCCATAAATGACCATAAGCAAGTCAAACAGCTTGCACAAGTTCGGGTCCAAAAACTGGCCGAACCAAAGTTGACCAAAATTGACCTAAAATGACCTAATTTGATGCCATTTGACCAGTAATAGTAAAATGACCATAACTTGGTCTACATAACTCAGAATGACCTAAAATTTTGCCCCGCGTTCCATAAGACATAGATCTACAAGTTTGTAGTTTTGACCAAAACCCAGAAACTGAGGGAACTAGGTCGTCCGGCTAGGTCAAACTAGTATACCGGAATCCAGCAAGTTGCAATAAAATGCACTAAACAAGAAAATAAAATTGGTAACGTGTACCAATCCTAAAACACTATCGAATGTGACATATTAGTGACACTAAAACCTAATTTACCTAGAACGCATCGAGGGTCGGTATATTAGGTGATTAAGCAAATAATAGCTTTCAGCGAATTACTTATCAAGCATTATCGATAGAGACAATTTAATTTAGTACTGAAACACTTCAAATTGTGTTCTCAGTTAGTAAAGACTCAGGGAAAGGGAAGGAAACACTGAGTCCAGACTAGGAGACAGTCATCAGAGGTTTGTGCACAACAACTATTTCATTTGAATTTTTCAATTGAAATGAATTATTGACTATTTGTACATTATTGTTTTAAATTGTGGAAATGTGTTTGAATGGATATTTATTGCTTGAAAAGCATTGTAAATGATTTGAAACTGTGAGAAATTATTTGAATGATATTGATGGATACTTATTGATTGAAAAGTATTGGAAATGGTTTGAAACCACAGCTATCATGTATATTGATTGTATTCCTCGCTAGCTTGTCTAGTGGGACGAATTGAATTCTCTCCGTCAAGTATTGAGGTGTGTGCCTGTTGAGGACGAATTGGATGAGTACTCATATTTTTGCTAGCTAGCTATGTTATTCCTCATTAGTCATCGACTTTTGGGATGAATTGAATACCTCATTAGCCATAGGCTTTTGGGACGAATTGAACTTTGGAACATGATTAAGCTGTGTGTGATTCATTGATATGTATTGTGAGATTGTGAAATGAATTTAACTCTTATTGACATATACTGTCTTTTGAATTCAACCATGATCTGACTTATTAAAATTTATTGTGATATTGAGAAATGGAGTTTAAATTCTTGTTGACAATTACTGTCTTGAAATTAACTATGATTTTAAGTATCCACTATTTGTCTGATTTATGAATTGTGATTTAAAGATGTATTTGGTTAATGTTGTGCACCACTGAGACATTGTCTCAGCGATAGCTTTTTATTGCTGTCACAGGTAGACAGATGCATGTGGCAAAGAAACTAGGCTGCTAGTACCTCCAGCGAGAGATTACCGGGTATAATGAGTATACCAACATTTTGCATTTTGTACTGTAATGTATGACCACTGTATGTACATATTGTTTTTGGTTTTGAGCAGTTGTAAGTTAAAATTGTACATTGAAGTTGTAAAATAATTATGATTTATTTTAACTTGTAAAAATTTGTATTATATTTCTTTTATCTCAGTCCTTGAAAAATCACTATGGATTTGAGTTGAGAAAAATGTTGTGTTGAGAATATGTTGGAGTTGAGATTTGGAAATATATTGAAGTGCTTTTTACAGGTTTTCTGGAGAACTGTTTTATCCAAAATACAGATGGCACTCTGCCAAAATTTTTACAGAAATTCCAAATAATTCAAATGTGTTAGTCTATCACTTCAGTTCAAAAAGGTTTTTAACACCTGTAAATAATGCTCACCACTATAAAAGAAGTAAGAAAAGTTTTTGAAATCCCTTGTAGTGTATTTAATGGATTATCAGTAGACGGAGTTGGTGATTCATTAGGTATACTACGGGATCATGTTATGCCTTACAGAGGGGTAGGGTGTGACACCCGGTGTAGGTAAAGTCAGGACTAGAGCCTCAGTCAAACATCTCTTCAATTCATCAAAACTCTATTGGCATTTATCCGTCCACTGAAATTTCACATCTTTCCTAAGCAGCTTGTTCAATGGAGATGCCAACATGGAGAATCCCTTTACAAATCGACGGTAGTATCCAGCTAAACCCAAAAAACTACGTATCTCTGTGACATTTCCGGTTGGCTTCCAATTAAGGACAGCTTCTATCTTACTTGGATCTACCTTGATGCCCTCTTCTGATACTATGTGCCCCAAAAAGGATATCTCCTTCAGTCAAAATTCACATTTCGACAATTTGGCATATAGCTGTTTCTCCCTCAAAGTTTATAGTACAATCCACAGATGTCTATCATGCTCTTCTGCACTCCTCGAGTAAACCAATATATCATCAATGAATACCACAACAAACTGGTCAAGGTATGGTTTGAAGATAGTGTTCATCAGATCCATAAAAGTAGCCAGAGCATTAGTCAAATCGAATGGCATGACCAAGAACTCATAATGGCCATAGCGGGTTCTAAGGGCAGTTTTAGAAATACTCTTCTCTTGTACTTTCAGTTGATAATAACCTGATCTCAGGTCAATTTTGGAGAACACAGCTGCACCTCTCAACTGATCAAACAAGTCATCAATGCGGGGTAATGGGTATCTATTCTTTATTGTCACCTTATTCAACTGCCAATAGTCCATGCACAAGCGGAGAGTGCCATCCTTCTTCTTAACAAACAACATTGGCGCTCCCCAAGGTGACACACTAGGGCAGATGAAGCCCTTGTCAAGCAACTCTTGCAACTGTACTTTCAATTCTTTTAGTTCTGCTGGTGCCATTCTGTATGGTGTTATGGAGATTGGGTCCACACCAGGCATAACATCAATTTCAAACTGCACTTCTCTTCTGGAGGTAATCCTGGCAATTCATCAAGAAATACATCCGAAAAATCACATACAGTAGGAATGTCCCTCAGTGCTAGACTATCCACTTGGGTGTCTATCACATGTGCCAAGTATGCCTCACACCCTTTCCTAATCATTTTTCTAGCCAGTGCAGCTGAAATGATGTTTGAAGGCAATAACTGCCTCTCCCCATGTATTACTACATCACCATACTGAGGAAGACCAAAAGTGACTGTCTTCAATCTACAGTCAATCATCGCATGATGCCTAGCTAACCAATCCATGCCCAAGATAATGTCATAATCTCTAAAGGGCATTTCAATCAAATCAGACAGAAAAGTGTGTCCTTGGATCACCAAAGGACAATCCCTATATAATTTATTTACCCCAACCTACTGACCTAATGGACTAGTTATTAGCACATCATTGTCCATTGGTACACACTTAATAGCAGTAGAACACATCACAGTAGCACTAACATATGAATGTGTGGAGCCAGGATCAAATAACACATGTACATCTTGGTCAAGGATGGAGAAAATACCAGCTACTACGTCTGATGTTTTAGCCTCCTCCCTTTGACGCATGGTATACACTCTGACTGGTGCGCCACTGGATACTGGCTGGTTAACAGTGCTTTGACTTCCAGGAGTGTTACCAGAACCCCTACCTCTGCCTCTACCTCTACTAGCTGGCTGTGATCCTCTAGGTGCAGAGACTTGGGCTGATCCTTCAGATGTAGCGGAACATTCAGATCGGCATGGACTAGTACAATCCTTAGCAAAATGTCCGCTCCCTCCATAGTAAAAACATGCACCAGTGGCCTTAAAACAAACCCCACCATGTGTTCTACCATAAGTTTCACACTGCCGTACAGATAGGGCTCCTCAGGGTGCCTGCTGAGTCTGCTGACCAGACCGGGGTGGTCTTTGGCCAGAGAATCTGCCTCTGCTAGATCTACAGGAGTTAGATCCCCCAAACGGTTTCCAGTTCCCAGAACCACTCTCAGGTGTAGTCTTTTCAGTCTTCTCTTTCTCCTTTGTAACCTTCTTCACTGCCCCTTCTGATTCTATCCTTTCCAATTCCAGGGCCTGTGAGATCAACTCAGAGAAATTCTGATGTCTGAAACCCACAACTTGCATTCTCAGATTTGGCCTTAACTCGGCCTCAAACCTCTTACATCTATCTCTGGGGGTGGAGACTAAACTTCTAGCGTAGTGGCTCAGTCGAGAGAAGTCTCTCTCATATTCTGCTATGGTTCTGTCCCCTTGTTTCAAACTCAAGAATTCTTGTAACTTCATATCCACATATGCATCGGGGACCCACTTCTGTCGAAACTCCCTCAAAAAGTCTGACCAAGTAAGGACTGGAGGTTCTACCAGGCTATGGGGGATGGTCTTCCACCATTCATATGCATCCCCTTAGAGAAGAGATACTGAATATTCAAATTTTAATTCTTTAGTACACTATACCTTTCTGAAAACCCATTCCATTCTTTTCAACCACTGCTCTGCCTCCAATGGATCCACAGTGGCCTTAAACTCGGTGGCCCCAAATTTCATCAATTTTTCATATTACCGAGCTGAAGGCTGCAGTTTTGCTACAGGTGCTTGCATTTGAGCTTGGGGTGGCACATTTTCCGCAATTTGCTGGAAAAACACAGCCATCTGCTGTGCAAACTGAGCAAGAAACTGCGGTGCTGGAGTGGCTGACCTACTCATGTTCTGGAGTGCTGGGGCTTCCCCTTGAACCTCAGCCTCAACAGATTATTCCACGGAGTGATCTCCTTCTTCCATTCCATTTTCCCAAAATTTCTACTTCCTGAGATCAAACACAAGGAGGTTGACCTCCGTTAGTGCATATTCATGATGTAAATATGTTATATGTATCAATTAAAGACACTTGAGCAGTTGTACTTATCAAAGAAATATTCACATGCATAGTCAAAATTTATTGTAAAACCATGCTCTGATACCACTAAAACATGTCACACCTTACCCCTCTGTAAGGCATGACATGATCCCGTAGACTACTTCATCAACTGATAACTCATTAAGTACCCTACAAAGGATTTTAAAACAATTTTCTTACATTTGCAAGTGGTGAGCATTTTGGTAAGAATTAAAATTATTTATTCAAAGCTTATAAACTAGTAAAATTTTTTGTCCATTTTAATTTTCCCGTAAATTTTATAAAAATTTTGATAGAGTTCCGTTTATATTTGGAGAAAACAGTTCTCCAAATACCTGAAAAAAAAAAACACTTTCAATAATTTTCTCAACTCCCAACCTCCAAATAATCTCAAATCAACTCAATTCAATCCTCTTCAAAATAATTCCATAATCCAATCAAAGTTTATCATCTCAAAATATTTCGTAACTTCATTCATAGTTCATAAAGTGTGAAATTCACAATTACAAACCTTAATTTACAGAAGGAAATCCAAAAATAATATTATTACAATTTATTATACAACTGCTCAACTTTACATTGATACATAAAACATTACAATATTTACATGAAAATTAACTACAAGAGTATAAAACAATACCCGTACAAAAAAATCAGTGTAGTCCTCAATATCAGTAGCAGCTCACTCTACTGCTTTCTCCTTGCTCTTATCTGCGATGGCAAAATAAGCTATCGCTGAGTATAAAAATACTCAGTAGTGCACAATAAAAATTTAAAATACAATACATAAATCATTCATTGACAAAACACAATTTAAATATTTCTCAATCACATTTCACAAATTATCAAAATTCATAATAACACAATTTGATCAAATAATTTAATAAACACAGTGTTGCCAAATCATACACAACTTAAGCAATGACACAAAATTTTCAATCAATGCCGTGTTGTACACCACGACAAAGCAATCTACAACCCCACTAATCGAAATCAATGAGGGAGGTGGCTAGCTAACTAATGAGTACTCATCTGATCTACAACCTCAACTGGTAAACCAGAGAGGGAGGAAAATAATCGATCTCACCCCATAAATGGAGGAGGAATAATAAGGCACTGTCATGCTAAGTGTGAATCAAAAATCAATTTCAAACATTTTATTCAAATGATTCAGGAGAAATCCAATAATTTCCAAAGTCATAATTTCATTCACAAGGTGGCAAAACAATTCATAATTAACTTCAAATTTTCATAAATCACACTAAATCAATTTTTCAATGACAAAATGCTCAAATAAGGTTTATTGTGCACAAACCTGACGTGAGTCGCCTCTAGGCCTTGACTCAGCCTCTCAGAGCTTTCAAGTCTTTTTCAGCTGAAACACACAGTTTCACAGTGTTTTAGTATCATAACTTAGCATAAATCTAAAAATAAATTTAACTTCACTATTACCTAGCTCTAATGTGCTAAACTTGATGTTCTTGAAATTTTTGTATTTCGGGTTACTATTCACTACACTATTCAAGTCAAATTGTTGACTTTCTAAGGCTTAATAGGTATGGGAATTCCAACTTCACCCACATATCACATTTTGGTCATTAAATTTGTTGGTTTTGATTGTTTACTCAAATTTTAAGTCTTTCAGGCAAATTTATAAATTTTCAATTTTGGTGTCTTAAGTTGCATTGTTCCATTGGTCATTTTACTGTTAGAGTTTGGCAAAACTTCCTTCATAGAAAATGTTCCCTATTGTCTTAAGTTTATTCTCCTTTTAGAATCACTCCAATTGGAGTTTTGTAGCTCAAATTATAGCCATTTGAACCATGGCTACAGGATTGGATTTAACCCAGAATTCTGAGCAATTTTTGGTGCTGGCAGTTTTGGGTCACCAACTTGGGGTGGCCAAATGACTTGGTTGCTGGTAGAATTTGGGTTTGCATTCTTCATGAAAGTTTTAGGTCTATATCTCATCTAACCACTGGTAAAATTTCAGGTCATTTAGACCTTCATAGCTCAAGTTATGACCAAATGAACAAACACTATTCATTTGGTCAGTTTGTACAGGGCATCCTATAATTTTCTAATTTTGGTCAATTTGTTCACTAGTTTATGGTCACTTTTTGGGTATGCTTCCTAAATGAAATTGTGTCATTTAGTGTCTATTTTCATTCTCAATTGGTCTCACACCAATTGGACTTGTAAAATTTCATTTTTGGTCCCTCAAAGGTGATTTGGTCATGTTGCCAGCAGCATGACCATACTCCATCTGAATTTAGCCTTAACTCTAACCATTCCAACACACTTCATTTGGTCATAAATGACCATTTCTCACTTCACATTAGGTCAAAGACATCATTTACCACTTCTTTACATTTTTTTTGTCTCTAAACCCTAAGTCCAAACCCTAACTACACTAAATTATTGCATTTAGCTAATTTCAAAGCTTTTAATTATACTCATTCAACTAATGGAGGTCCATAAACTCATTTAAATCAATCAAACCATACAACCATACCCTCATACACATGCTGGCCGAAAATCAACTTGGTCCCTCAACAATTTGTTTCATTTCATTTTAAGTTTATTTACAAGTTTACCAAGCTAAAAACACAACAAATAAACTAATTTTGTATCTTAAATCACTAATCTTTTTTTTGTTGAATTTCTCCCTCTTCAAATCTCCTTTCTTTCCTCTTCTTTTTGTTGTCAATAGTTTTACCAAGCTTCAAAAACAAAGTTTAATGAAGGAATTTGTGAAATTTATGGCTAGTTTTATGGTTTAAGAAGCTTAAGAGTAAACTTCCATAGAGGTTTAAAAATGGAGATGTAAGGGAGAGTGAGAGAAAGATTTCAGCTAGCTTGAAAAGGAAGAAGCAAAAAATGAATTTTTGTTTATTTAATTGCATATTTATCCTCTAATTGACTTGGTCAAATTATCTAGTAAATAAAAATTTTTTTATGACTTCATATGTGATGTCACCTTGATGATGTCACTACCTTTTTTACTTTTCTTTTTCTTTTCTTTTTCTTTTTTTTTCTATTTATTTTTCTATTAGTTCTTTAATTTAATTCTCAATTCCGAAATTTTCTTTTCTCCGATTTTATTTGACAGTTAGGTCAGGAGTCAGCTCTCGGGGTCAATTGACCAAATTGCCCCTCATCTGTTCAACCTGGTTTGCAAATAATTTAATATTTCTTTCGACTCCCTGACCTAATTATTTGACTGGCTTAACAGTTCTTTTTCGTGATTTTCTCTTTTCCACTATGTTCGTAATGGTCCTAAGGACCGCGGCGTCATATTTTACGGCTCGAAATTTAAGTTTAAAATGGCTTCGCAGTCCTTCTTGAGAAGGTCACCCATCGTTGTGACTCTCGGCTCGTTTAACTTCTTATGTCCTGTTCTTCTTATTTATACTTAACTAATTGACAATTACTAATTATTTGTATTTATAGCTTATCTAGTTGTCTTAAGTATGGTTCTAATCTCCTTAACTATCCGGACCGACTCCGGTCACCGGAACAGTGAAATATACTAGGCTATACAAATGGGGGTGTTACAACAGTGCATTGGTAGAACACTAGGTCCTATTTTGTATTTTGTGATTTTTATGCGTTTTGTAATTAAACTCTTATTTTATCATGTATATTTGAAACCTATGTAATATAATTTTATATTAATGTAAGTATTTGTAACTTTGTGTTTATAAATAACATACGAGTATTTATTTATGATTTGAGCATGATGATGATGTGAAATGAATGAATGACAAATTGAGGAATTATTGAGAAATTGTTGAAAATTGATATGAAAATTGGAGTTGTGATTTGAACTATTATTGGAAGTGTTTTCTACAGGTTCCGAAGAACTGTTTTCTCAATTTTTAGCCAACACTCTGTCAGATTTTCTATAAAATTTTCGAAACCATAAATTAATTTATAATTTCAATAAATGTTCTAAATGAGATTAATTTCATAAATTTCACTTAATAACTATAAATAAATAAATAAGGAATAGATAAATATCAATGGGATAAGTTATGGTGTTCTAGTACACTGTGTGCATATCTTGCTCGGCTACACTGTAAACGGGTAAGGGGTGTCACATTTAGTGGTATCAGAGGACGGTTTAGTGCATTTTTGGGTCTAGATAGAGTCCATACTAAGCATTGCATTTGTAAGAGTTGAGGTGACACTAATGCAGATCTATTTATTTTTCTTCTTTTGATTAAGATATGGACCCTACGTCACAGAGGGCAGTTGAGGAAGAAGTGGAGAGTCATGCTCCACCTACAGCTACGACTGGGGGCCAGGGAGAACCTGCTCCACCAGCCCCATCAGTGCCAGCATAGCCTTCACCGACTATGTTTCAGCAAATGGTTGAATTCTTCAGACAGATGGCTGGGGTTATGCCACCACCACAGCAGAAATCTCACCTGAAAAAACTGAGGAAATTTAGAGCTGTGGACTTCGTGGGTAAGAAAGAAGATGACCCAGTGGCAGCTAAAAATTTGTTAGATAGAACCATCTGTGTATTGAAGCAACTGCATTGCACCCCAGAGCAAAACTTGGAGGGTGCGGTGTCTCTGCTATAAGACGACGCCTATCAGTGGTGGAACACTGTATCTAGTGAGGTGTAGCCCAAGCAAATCACCTAGGACTTCTTTTTCACTGAGTTCAGGAAGAAGTATGTGGGTAGTGTGTACCTGAAAGACAGAAGAAGAGAGTTTATCATTCTGAGGCAGAGGCAGCTCTCAGTAGCTGAGTATGAGAGGGAGTTTGTCAGACTAAGCCGCTACGGAAGGGAAATAGTCCCCAATAAAGCTGAAAGGTGTAAGACGTTTGAAGAAGGACTCAATGACAACATTAAGATAATGATTATTGCCTTGGGGATTACGAACTTCACCAAATTAGTTGAAGCAGCATTAAAAGTTGAGAAAGTCAGAATAAATCAGTAGAACAGAAGGGAGAGACAGCAGAAGAGGGGTCTAGGTCAGTCCAGTTCATCCTTTGCACTTGGAAAGAAATTTAAGGGTCCACCTACTCAGAGTTTGGGTTAGCCTCAAGGTCAGGGTCAGTCCCAAGGGCCTAGACCACAGTTCACACCTAGAAGAGGCCAATCTACACCATCAGTGGGCAGCTCTCCAGGGACAGTGTTCAGGGGATTAGCCCCAACATCTTTTGCCTGTCCACACTACTTGAAGCGGCATAAGGGAGAGAGTTGGAGAGTGACGGGTGCCTACCTAAGGTGTGGGTCTACAGAGCATCAGTTAAGAAAATGTCCACATAGAACTACTACAGCTGCTCTAGCACAAACAAATAGACCTGCCCCTGCACCTCAAAGGGGTAAAAAGTCTGGTAAATTTGAGGCAGCTGATCCATCACAGAGACCTGCATTTGAGACAGCCGAGAGGCCAGAGGCCAAAGCACCTGCCAGAGCTTATGCCATGAGAGCTCAGGAGAAGTAAGATGCCCTGGATGTCATTAGGGGTACGTTCTCCCTCTACAACACATCTGTGCATGCATTGGTGGATTCAGGATCTACTTATTCATACATCTACATCAACCTACCCGTAGAAAGAGGGATACTAGTAGGGGAGAATGACCAAGACATTATGGTCACTAATCTATTGGACCACTGTATGGTGGTGAATAAGGTGTACAAAGGTTGCCCATTAAGAGTTTAGGGGTATGAATTCTCAACAGACCTAATTGAATTACCTTTCCACAAGTTTAACATGATTTTGGGAATGGACTGGTTGTCACGTCATCAGGCAATGGTTGACTGTAAATTGAAGAGGATTTCTTTGAAAGCTCCTGATGGTAATGATATCATAATTATGGGGGAAATGACAGATTTCTTGTCCAATGTCATCTCAACCACAGTTGCAAGAAAATTGATGAGAAAAGACTGTAAAGCCTACCTAGCACATGTGGTTGATACTAGGCAGGCTAAGCAAGATCTGTGTGATATACCCACAGTAAGAGACTTCCCATATGTGTTCCCTGAAGAATTGCCTGGTTTGCTAAGGGAAGTTGAATTTTCCATTGAGGTACTACCAGGTACAGCACCAATCTCTATTATTCCGTATAGGATGGCACCTACTTAGTTAAAGGAGCTGAAAATCCAGTTGCAGGAGTTATTAGACAAGGGGTTTATATGCCCCAGTGTGTCACCATGGGGAGCTCTAGTGCTGTTTGTAAAGAAGAAGGATGGGACTTTAAGGTTATGCATTGATTACTGACAGTTAAATAAAGTGACTGTGAAGAACAAATATCCATTGCTTAGAATTGATGATCTGTTTGATCAGTTGAAGGGAGCAAGAGTATTTTCCAAAATTGATCTCAGATCAAGGTATCATCAGCTGAGGGTAAAGGATACAGATATTCCAAAGAATGCATTCAGGACCCGGTATGGGCATTATGAGTTCCTGGTGATACCCTTTGGCCTAACAAATGCACCAGCAGCGTTCATAGACCTTATGAACCCTATCTTCCATCCATATCTAGATCGGTTCGTAGTGGTCTTTATAGATGATATTATTTTGGTGTATTCCAAGATTAGGGAAGAACATGATGAACATTTGAGGATTGTTTTGCAAACCCTGAGAGAAAAGAAGTTGTATGCTAAGCTATCCAAGTGTGACTTCTGGTTAAGTGAAATTGCATTCCTTGGACACATAGTGTCAGTTGATGGGATTAGAGTGGATCCCAAGAAGATAGAAGCATTGATGGAATGGAAGCCTCCTAGAAATACAACTAACGTCAGAAGCTTTTTGGGGCTAGCTGGGCATTACAGGAGATTTGTGAAGGGGTTCTCTCTAATGGGTGCTCCAATGACCAAGTTGTTACACAAGAATGTTAGATTTGAGTGAAACGACAAGTGTCAGGCCAGTTTTGAGAAATTGAAGGCTATGTTGATAGAGGCACCAGTGTTAACACAGCCAGTGTTAGGAAAGGACTTTGTGATCTACAGTAATGCCTCACATAATGGGCTAGGGTGTGTATTGTTGCAAGAGGGGAAAGTGATCGCCTATGCTTCCAGGCAGCTAAGCCCATATGAACAGAACTACGCTACCCATGATTTAGAACTTGCAACAATTATCTTCGCACTGAAGATATGGAGGCACTACTCGTATGGTGAAAAGTGCTACATTTACACAGACCACAAAAGTCTAAAATACTTACCAACCCAAAAGGAGCTCAACCTTAGACAGAGGTAATGGATTGAGTTCCTGAAGGACTACAACTGTGTGATTGACTACCACCCTGGGAAGGCAAATGTAGTTGCTGATGCCTTGAGCAGAAAATCCATTGTAGCCTTAAGATCTTTGAATGCTCGTCTATCCTTAGCTAAAGATGGAGCTATTTTGGCTGAGTTGCAAGTGAAGCCAAACCTGCTACAGCAGATTCTAAATGGGCAGAAGGTAGAGGAGAAGCTAATGACTATTATGGGCAAGATCCCAAAAGGGAAGGAAACTAACTATGTGATAAAAGCAAACGGGTGCCTTGTCACACCTCACCCCTCTGCAAGGCATGACATGATCCCATAGAATACTTAATGAACTACAGAACTTCACCTACCGATAATTCATTAAGTACACTACAAGGGATTTTAAAACAATTTTCTTACATTCTGGAAGTGGTGAGCATTTTGGGAGGAATTAAAAACCATTTATTCAAAGTTTAAATACTAGTAAAAATTTTTGTCCATTTTAATTTTGCCGCAAATTTTATAAAAATTTTGACAGAGTTCCGTTTGTATTTGGAGAAAACAGTTCTTCAAATACCTAAAAAAAACACTTCCAATAATTTTCTCAACTCCCAACCTCCAATAAATCTCAAATCAATTCAATTCAATTCACTTCAAAATCATTCCACAATCCAAATCAAAATTTATCGTCTCAAAATATTTAATAACTTCATTCACAAAGCATAAAGTATGAAATTCACAAATACAAATATTAATTTACAAAAGAAAATCCAAAAATAATATTATTATAATTTATTTTACAACTGCTCAACTTTACATTGATACATACAACATTTCTATATTTACATCAAAATTAACTATGAGGGTATAAAATAATACCAGTACAAAAAGACCGGTGTAGTCCTCAATTCAATAGCAGCTCACTCTGCTGCTTTCTCCTTACTCTTATCTGCGACAGCAAAATAAGCTATCGCTGAGTATAAAAATACTCAGTGGTGCATAATAAAAATTTAAAATACGATACATAAATCATTCATTATCAAAACACAATTTAAATATTTCTCAATCACATTTCACAATTATCAAAACTCAGAATAACACAATTTAGTCAAATAATTTAATAAACACAGTGTTGCCAAAATCATACACAACTTAAGCCATGACACAAAATTTCTGATCAATGCCGTGTTGTACACCACGACAAAGCAATCTACAACCCCATTAATCGAAATCAATGAGGGAGGTGGCTAGCTAGCTAATGAGTACTCATCCGACCTCAACCTCAACTGGCAAGCCAGAGAGGGAGGAAAATAAACGATCTCAACCCCATAAATGGAGGAGGAATAATGTAATACTGTCAGGCTAATTGTGAACACAAAATCAATTCAAAATAATTTATTCAAATAATTTGTGAGAAATCTGATCAATTTCCAAAGTCATATTAACAATAATAAATGGCAACACAGTTCATAATTAACTCAAAAAAAAAATCAAATTTTCAAGAATCATATATTTAAATAAAAATTACTGTGCACAGACCTGACGTGAGTCGCCTCTAGGCCTTGACTCAGTCTCTTCAAGTTTCCAAGTCTTTTTCAGCTGAAACACACAGTTTCATAGTGTTTCAATACCATAACTTAGCATAAATCCAAAAATAAATTTAACTTCACTTTTACCTAGCTTTCAGATGCTAAATTCGACGTTCTCAAGTTTTTGTATTTCGGGTTACTATTCACTACACTATTCAAGTCAAATTGTTGACTCTTTAAGGCTTAATAGGTATGGGAACTCCAACTTCACCCACATACCACATTTTGGTCATTAAATTTGTTGGTTTTGGTCATTTTCTCAAAGCTTAAGTCCTTTAGGCAAAATTGTCAAATTTTCAGTTTTGGTGTCCCTAGTTGCACTGTTCCATTGGTCATTCTACTGTTAGAATTTGGCAAACCTTTCTTCATAGAAAATGTTCCCTATTGTCTTAAGTTTATTCTCCTTTTTGAATCGCTCCAATTGGAGTTTTGTAACTCAAGTTATGGCCATTTGAACCATGGCTGCCGGATTGGACACAACCCAGATTTTCTAGGTAATTTTGGTGCTAGCAGTTTTGGGTCACCAACTTGGGGTGGCCAAATGGCTTGGTTTCTGGCAGAATTTGGGCTTGTGTTCTTCATGAAAGTTTTAGGTCTATATCTCATCTAACCTCTGGTAAAATTTCAGGTCATTTTGACCTGCCTAGCTCGAGTTATGACCAAATGAACAAACACTGTTCATTTGGTCAGTTTGTACAGGGCAGCCTGCAATTTTTCAACTTTGGTCAATTTGTTCACTAGGTTTTGGTCACTTTTTGGGCATGCTTCCTAAATGAAAATTGTGTCATTTAGTGTCTATTTTCATCCCCAATTGGTCCCATACCAATTGGATTTATAAAATTTCATTTTTGGTCCTTCAAAATTGACTTGGTCATGCTGCCAGCAGCATGACCACACTCCCTCCGAATTTGACTTTAATTCCAACCATTCCAACACAACTCATTTGGTTACAAATGACCATTTTTCACTTCAAAATAGGTCAAAGACATCATTTACTCATTTCTCACATTTTTGGTTCATAAACCCTAAGTCCCAAAACCCTAACTTACTAAATTGTTGTATTTAACCACATTTAATGCTTTTAACTATAATCACTAAGCTAATTGGGGTTTATATACTCATTCAAATCCATCAAACCATGCAAATCATACTCCCCTTCAAGCTGGCTGAAATTTCAGTTTGGTCCTCCCCACATATTTTTTTTTTTTATTTTAAGTTTATTTACTAGTTCTTGATGCCATACATACACTAATTAAACTAAAAATTTGAAGTTTACATTACTAACCTTAAATGAAGTCTTTGATCTTCACTTCCTCTCAATTTTCTTCAATTCTTCTCCTTCTAATCTTCCTTTCAAGATTTGTTTATAATTTTTCTTTAAAAAAATCAAAGGATTTATGGTGGAATTAATATTTAGGAAGCTTAAAAATAAGCTTTCATGGAGGAAAAGTTTGAGAGAGAGCTTGGGAGAGAGAGGCGGCAACTAGGGAAGAAGATAATGAAATTTATTTTTTTTTCTTTTCCTTTCTTTATTTATTTTGTCTTATGGAAGACCCCAAAATCCCATTTAATTTAATTTATTAATTATTACTTTTATGACATCATGCATGATGTCATGCATGATGTCATCTCCCTACACTTTTTCTTTTTCTTTTTTTTTTATTTTTTTTCTATTAGTTCTTTAATTTAATTCTAGACTCCGAAATTTTATTTTCTCCGATTTTATTTGACAGTTAGGTCAGGAGTCAGCTCTCGGGGTCAATTGACCAAATTGCCCCTCGCCGGTTCACCCCGGTTTGTAAATAATTCAATATTTCTTCTGGCTCCCTGACCTAATTATTTGACTGACTTAACAGTCCTTTTTTATGATTTTCTCTTTTCCACTGTGTTCGTAAGGGTCCTAAGGACCGCAGCGTCACATTTTACTGTTCAAAATTTGAGTTTAAAATGACTTTGCAGTTGGTCCCAAGGAGGTCACCCATCGCTGTGACTCTCGGCTCGTTTAACCTCTTATGTTCTATTTTTCTTGTTTATACTTAACTAATTGAACATTACTAATTATTTGTGTTTATGGCTTTTTTAATTGACTTAAGTGTGGTTCTAATCCCCTTAATTGTTCGGACCGACTCCGGTCACCGGAACAGTGAAATATACCAGGCTATACCAATAGGGGTGTTACAATTCTCCCCCCCCCCCCCCTCCTTAAAATAAATTTCGTCTCGAAATTTTACCTGGTATCAATCTCTGAACAGCTGTGGGTGCTGTCTCCTCATGTCCTCCTCTCGTTCCCAAGTAGCCTCCTGGCTCGAATGATGGTTCCACAACACTTTTACCAATGGTATCTGCTTGTTTCGTAGCTGCTTCACCTCATAAGCCAGAATCTTTATGGGTTCTTCTTCATATGTGAGGTCTGGATTCACTTCAATTTCTTTTACTGGTAGTACATGAGATGGGTTTGATCGATACCTCCTCAACATAGACACATGGAAGACGTTATGTATCTTCTCCAACTCTGGAAGTAGTGCCAAACGATATGCCAAAGGACCCACTCTTTCCAGAACCTCATATGGCCCAATGAAACGAGGACTCAGTTTCCCTACCGAATCTCATAATTCTCTTCCAAGGAGAAACTTTGAGAAAAACTTTCTCACCCACTGCATACTCAATATCCCTTCTTTTCAAATCAATGTAGGACTTCTGGCGGTCTGATGCAGTCTTAAGTCGATCTCTGATTACCTTGATCTTCTCCTCAGTTTGCTGAACAATTTCGGGTCCAATCATCTTTCTTTCACCCACGTCATCCCAACACAATGGGGTTCTACATTTTCTGCCATACAAAGCTTCATATGGAGGCATCCCAATGCTTGATTGGTAGCTGTTGTTGTAAGCAAACTCAATCAAAGGCAAGTGTGTATCCCGACTGCCCTCAAACTCAATCACACAAGCCCGTAGCATGTCCTTCAAGATCTGAATTACTCTCTCAGACTGGCCATCTATCTATGGGTGGAATGCAGTACTGAAGTTCAATCTAGTTCCTAGGGCTCTCTGAAGACTACCCCAGAATCTAGAAGTGAACCTAGGATCTCTGTCTGATAAGATGGATACTGGCACTCTATGCAGTCTCACAATCTCATCGATGTACAACCTGGCCAATCTGTCTAAACTGTAGTCCATTCGGACTGGCAGAAAATGAGTAGACTTAGTCAGTCTGTCAACAATGACCCATACTGTGACACCCCTTACCCGTGTACAGTATACCCGAGTAAGTAGTGCCACACGGTGTACTGGCACTCTCTAATATACCTTACTTAATTTGTGTCATGCTTTTGAAGTTAATTTATGAAATATGATTTGTTTTTAACCATTTATCAAAAGTATTATTCATTTGAGGTTCCGAAGATTTTAAGGAAAATCCGGCGGAGTACCGGCTAAAAATGGAGAAAACAGTTCTTCGGAACCTGTTAAAAACACTTCCAATATACAATTTCATTCATACTCAACTCCAACATTATCAACAAAACTCAATATCAATATCTCAATAATTTGTCAATTTCAGGTCTCAACAACCTTTTCATTTCTCAAAACATCCCTTTCTCAGGGTTCTCATATATAAACAACCATTAAATACTCAAATTAATACCATACATGACCATAAATCTTTATTATTTACATGAACCTCAAAATACATTACATAAATCCCAAATACATACGAGAAAATAAAAAGTTAAATACAAAATGACAAAATGACATCTAGTGTCCTACCAATGCACTGCAGGTGACGAGGTGACACGGACACTGTGCGGATCTGCAGGATGGACTCACCCAGTCTGTGGTCTACTGGGCTTACGATCGGGATCTCCAGTACCTACGCGTGGCAAAAGCAACGCGCTAAGCAATAATGCTTAGTGGTGCAATAATATAATAGAAGAAAATAGCAAGAAAATAAATGTGTATAGAATGTGTATGCTTTCTTTGTTTGGTATTGATATATTCATTGTTTCATTAACGTTGATCACTTTTATTCATTTGGCTGCCCCAAGTAACCTACACTAGACGACTGGACTGGATAACTGGTAAACTGGCACTGGGTACCTAGTACCTCGGGCCGTCACACCATCGGTCACATATGCATCTCCCGGTGTGCAACAGAACAGCTACCAAGCTGTAAATAATCTCAGGCACAAGGCCAAGTCTCAATGCAAAGTCAGAATGGCTAAAAGCCATGAAATCACAGAATGGCATTTTTGCCATGTGCAGTACTGCTAACTGAACCCTATTGGCATGCCAAACTATCCAAACCAATCTTGTTAGGTATACTAGGGCATTTGAAACTCTTAAATTTGTCAATTTGTGAATTTCAACTTTTTTGGTGTCACTATTCATCATTGGTCAACAAAAATGTTGACTTTTAGAATAAAAAGGTGTACATTGACTTTGGCACTCCCAACATACCACATTTGGTGTTTAAAACTTGTTGGCATTAAGTGTTTTTACCATTTCTAAGCATTAAACCAAAGGAGCAGATTTTTCAGATTTTGTACCATAACTTCACTGTTCCATTGGACACTGTTACTGTTGGAATTTGAAGAAATGTAAAACATGAAAGTTGTTCCTTATTTTGTCTAGTTGAATTTCCTTTTTTGAATCACTCCATTTGGAGTTTTGTAGCTCCAGATATGGCTCAAAAACCCAAGCTGTCCGGATTGCCAATTCTGCAGATTTACCATATCTACAGTGCATGAACAGTAACTTGAGTCACTTGGTTGGATGGGTTCTGGCCATAATTTGAGGTAGGTTCCTTCATGAAAGTTGTTTGTCTATGTCTTAAATTGTTGCTGTAAAAATTTCAGGCCAATTGACCAAATCTACAGTGAGTTATGGCCAAATGAACAGTTACTGTTCATTTGGTCAAATTCTGCAGAATTCAGCTTCAGGGTTCCGGATTGTGGCTGAGTTTTGACCCTTTTGCTTTGGTCTTTTGGGCATGGTTTCTTCAGCAAAAATGTGCCATTATAAGCCTAGTTTCATGTCCAATTGGCCAAACATCAATTGGACTAGCACAGCCCAAGTTATGGCAGTGCAAAGGGACTGAAATTTCAGTCCCTATGCTGCTGTCCATAGGGCAGCCTGCAACCTCACCTTGCCATAGTGTTTTTCAGTCCCATTTATGGTCAACACATCTAAAATGGTCACTAATTGACCATTACAATGTGCCCTAACAATTTCCTAAGCCCATTCACACTTTCACCTTTCCAAACCCTAAGGTTCAAATCAATTTATCCATAAACCTTGATTAACATACTTAGTTTAATCTTCATGCATATTAATACCTTAACCATGATTTCCAACCATTCTAAGTTTATTAAACAATCAATCTCATACTCTCATAGGGCTGCTGAAAATTTAAAGTACCATAACACATGTAATTTACTTCAATTCCTTAAAATTTCTTAGCTCAAATGATGTTCTAATTAAGATTAAAAGAAGAAGAATGAAATTTGTAGCACTAACCTTGATTGGGCAGAATTTCCAAAGCCCTAAACTTCACTTTCTTCCCTCTTGTTGGCTGCCAAAAACTTCCCCAAGTGATATGGTCAAGGTTTAATGAAAGGGGTTAGGGTTTAGTGGTGGAAACAAAGGAGAAAGGAAGTTTTGGTTGAAAATCAATGGAGGTTTGGCTATGGGAATTGAGAGTTACGGGTGAACTTTGTAAAGGTGATGGCTGCTGGAATTTTAGGAGCTTTTGTTGTGTTTTATACATATTTTATTAGTTAATTTAAGTGTTGACTAAATGTGATTGGTGGGTAATCTTGAATGACATCACTTTGATGTCATAAATTGGCATTTGTTGCATTTTTCTTTCCTTTCCTCCACTACTTATTTTCAATTTAATTTCTAGCAATATTTCTTCATATTTTATGTCATATTAATTATTTACTCAACTGGACAAGTCGGCCAAAAATCACCTCAGAAGGCGAAATGACCAAAATGCCCTCCGCTTAAACAACGGGTCAAAATCGTCATCTGCACTGATTGAAAAATTTTTCTAGGTATTTTCTTGGCATTCTAATGCCATGGGAACCTCAATTACCCTTCTCTGGAGTCCCAAAAATTATTTTATAATTTTTCCCCCGGGTCTAGGGCTCCTCGTTGCGAGAACCGCAACTTCCCTCCGGTTACCCATCGCTTGGGCACCGGCTCGTTTTGCTTGGTTGTATTTTATTTCTAAAATTTTTACTAAGTTTTTTCTTATTAATATTTGAGTTAATTAGGGTTCCTGACTTTAGTTTAAATATTTTTCCGGACGTTCTAGCTGTCCGGACCGCCACCGGTCACCGGAACAGTAGAATGTACGGAGTGGCTACCGGGAGGGTGTTACAATTCTTCCCCTCTAATTTAAATTTCGTCCTCGAAATTTACCTGATGCAAACAGTTGAGGGAACTGTTGCCTCATCGTTTCTTCACTTTCCCAAGTTGCCTCCTCGGTGTTGTGGTGCCTCCAAAGCACTTTCACCAATGGAATCTGCTTGTTCCTCAATTCTTTCACTTCCCGAGCTAGGATCCGTAGAGGTTCTTCTTCATATGTCAAATCCGTCTGTATTTCAATTTCTTCCCTGGAGATGACATGTGAAGGATCTGAGCGGTACCTTCTGAGCATGGATACGTGGAACACATTGTGGATCTTGTCCAGCTCTGGTGGTAAAGCTAGCCTATAGGCCACTGGACCCACACGTTCAATGACTTCATATGGGCCAATGAACCTAGGGCTCAACTTACCCTTCCTTCCAAACCTCAACACTTTCTTCCATGGTGACACCTTGAGGAACACTTTGTCGCCAACCACATATTCTATTTCTTTCCTCTTCAGGTCGGCATAAGATTTCTGTCTGTCCGAGGCAACCTTCAAGTTGGCTTTGATTTGTTTCACCTTCTCTCACTGCTTTCACTAGATCCGCCCTACCAGCTTTGTTCGCCAATTCAGTCCAAAGACACCGAGTTCTACATTTTCTCCCATATAATGCTTCATATGGGGCCATTTGAATGCTAGCTTGGTAGCTATTGTTGTATGCAAACTCTGCCAGTGGGAGGTATCTATCCCAACTTCCCTCAAACTCAATGACACAACTCCTCAGCATATCCTCAAGGACCTGACAAATATTTCATGTTATTATTATCATTTCAGTTCTATATTTGTATCAATTCCATGGGTTTCAATTGTTTACCTGGATTACTCTTTCAGATTGCCCATCCGTCTGAGGATGGAAAGCTGTGCTGAAATGGAGTTGTGTACCCAAGGATTCATGCAACTTCTTCCAAAATCTCGATGTAAACCTTGGGTCTCGCCGATATGATGGAAAGTGGAATTCCATGCGCCTAAATATCTCATCGATATACAATTCGCTAACTTCTAGTGAGTAGTCACCCTAATCGGCAGAAAGTGTGTCGACTTCACAATCTATCAACTATCACCCATGCTGCATCATGTTTCTTCCGGGTGAGAGGTGGACCACTTACAAAATCCATGGTGACCCGATCCCATTTCCATTCAGGTATGCGTATAGGCTGTAGCAAACCCGATGGAACTTGATGTTCTGCCTTGACTTGCTGACATGTCAAGCATCTAGTCACATAGTCAGCTATGTCCTTCTTCATACTGTGCCACCAATATCAAGCTTCGTGTCATGATACATCTTTGTACTTCCTGGTGCATAGCATATACACCGTGTGTGCCTCTTTAGAATACTGGCATTCAATTCCCCACTATCTGGTACACACAGTAATCCTTTGTAATACATACACCAATCTTCTTACACCTCATAGTCAGATTCTTTTCCCTCTGGGATTTTGCTCATAATAGCCATTAGAATCTCATCTGCCTTTTGCCCATCTAAAATCAGAAAGGTGTTTAGCCTCACTTGCAACTCAGCCAAAATAGCTCCATCTCGAACCAAAGATAGACGGGCATTCAATGATCTCAAAGCTGTGATGGACTTTCTGCTCAAAGCATCAGCAACTACATTTGCCTTCCCAGGATGGTAGTCGATTACACAATCATAATCCTTTAGGAACTCAATCCATCGCCTCTGTCTAAGGTTGAGCTCCCTCTAAGTTGGCAAATATTTTAGACTCTTGTGGTCTGTATAAATGTAGCACTTTTCACCATACAAGTAGTGCCTCCATATCTTCAGTGTGAAGATAATCGCTGCAAACTCTAGATCATGGGTAGGGTAGTTCTGCTCATGTGGCCTTAGCTGCCTGGAAGCATAAGCGATCACTTTCCCCTCTTGCATCAACACACACCCTAACCCATTATGAGAGGCATCACTGTAGACCACAAAGTCCTTCCCTGACACTGGCTGTGTTAACACTGGTGCCTCTGTCAACATAGCCTTCAACTTCTCAAAACTGGTCTGACACTTATCATTCCAGTCAAATCTGACATTCTTGTGTAACAACTTGGTCATTGGGGCAGCTATTAGGGAAAATCCCTTCACAAATCTTCTGTAATACCCAGCTAGCCCCAAGAAGCTTCTGACCTCAGTTGTGTTTCTGGGAGGCTTCCATTCCATCACTGCTTCTATTTTCTTGGGATCCACCCTAATCCCATCAGCTGACACTATGTGTCCAAGGAATGCAATCTCATTCAACCAAAAGTCACACTTGGACAACTTAGCATACAGCTCCTTTTCTCTCAGGGTTTGTAGAACAATCCTCAAATGCTCATCATGCTCTTCCCTGGTCTTGGAATACACCAAAATATCATCAATAAAGACCACTACGAACCGATCTAAGTGTGGATGGAAGATACGGTTCATAAGGTCCATGAATGCCGCTGGTGCATTTGTTAAGCCAAAGGGCATCACCAGAAACTCATAATGCCCATACCGGGTCCTGAATGCAGTCTTTAGCACATCTGCATCCTTCACCCTCAACTGATGATACCCTGATCTGAGATCAATCTTGGAAAACACTCCTGCCCCCTTCAACTGATCAAACAGATCATCAATTCTAGGCAACGGATATTTATTCTTCACAGTCACTTTATTCAACTGCCGGTAATCGATGCATAGTCTCAAAGTCCCATCCTTCTTTTTCACAAACAGCACTGGAGCTCCCCATGGTGACACACTGGGGCGTATAAACCCCTTATCTAGCAATTCTTGCAACTGAGTTTTCAACTCCCTCAATTCAGTGGGTGCCATCCTATAAGGAGCAATAGAAATGGGTCTTTGTGCCGGCAGTGTCTCAATGGCAAATTCAACTTCCCTTTCTGGTGGCAAACCAGGCAACTCTTCAGGAAATACCTCTGGGAAGTCTCTTACTGTGGGTATGTCACTCAGGTTTGGCTTAGCCTGCCTAGTATCCACCACATGTGCTAGGTAGGCTTCACAGCCTTTTCTCAACATTCTTTTTGCAACAGTGGCTGAGATGACATTGGACAAGAAATCTGTCCTTTCCCCCACAACTGTGATCTCATTACCCTCTGAAGTTTTTAGAGAAATTCTCTTCAATTTGCAATCAACTATTGCCTGATGACGTGATAGCCAGTCCATTCCCAATATCACGTCAAACTCATGGAAGGGTAACTCAATTAGGTCTGCCAAGAATTCATACCCCTGAATCCTTAACGGGCAACCCTTGTATACTTTGTTCACTACCACACTGTGGCCCAATGGATTAGTGAACAGAATGTCTTGGTCACTCTCCCCTACCAATATCCCCCTTTCTACGGGTAGGTTGATGCAAATGTAGGAATGAGTGGATCCTGGATCCACCAATGCATGCACAGGAGTATCGTAGAGGGAGAACATACCCCTGATGACGTCCGGGGCATCTTGCTCCTCCTGAGCTCTCAAGGCATAATTTCTGGCAGGTGGTCTGTTATCTGGCCTCTCTGCTGGCTCAGATGCAGGCCTCTGAGATGGTCCCACCGCTTCGGATTTACCAGACCTTCTACCCCTTGGTGGTGCAGGAGCAGTGCATGCGCTTGTGTTGGAGCAGTGTAGTAGTTCTGCGTGGATAGTTTCTCGGTGATGCTCTGTTGACCCACACCTCAGCGAGCACCGCCACTCTCAACACTCCCCCTTATGCCATTTTTGACAGGTGTGGGACAGGCGAGAAGATGCCGGCTGGTCCCTGAACCCCATCCACTGGAGAGCTGCCACCGATGGTGTGGGTGACCTCTCCTAGGGGTGAGCGTGGCTGGGCCCCAGGCCCGACCCTGACCCTGTGGTTGACCCGAACTCTGTGCAGGAGGACCCTTGAACTTCTTCCCAAATGCAGGGGCTGAACTAGACTGACCCGGTCCCCTCTTCTGCTGTCTCTCTCTTCTAGTCCACTCACTAATTCTCACTTTTTCAACCTTTATGGCAGCTTCCACTAACTTGGTAAATTCTGTGATTCCTAAGGCAGTGAGCTGGATCTTGATGTTGTCATTTAGTCCCTCTTCAAATCTCTTACATCTTTCAGCTTCATTAGGGACTATCTCCCTTCCATAACAGCTTAATCGAACAAACTCCTTCTCATACTCGGCCACTGACAACTGCCTTTGCCTCAGATTAATGAATTCCCTTCTTCTCTCTTCTAGGTATACAGTACCCACATATTTCTTCTTGAACTCGGAGAGAAAGAAGTCCCATGTCATAACTTCTGGCTGCACTTCACTAGACACCGTGTCCCACCACTCGTAGGCATCATCTTGCAGCAAAGAGATGGCAGCTTCCAGGTTTTGCTCTGGAGTGCAGTAGAGTTGTTTGAGTACTCTGCCCGTTCTGTTCAACCAATTCTACCGCAATGCAGTCATCTTCTCTCTTGCCATAGAAGTCCACACTCCAAACTTTCTTAACCTTTCAGTGTGATTTACTGTGGAGCCGGTGGTGGTGGTGGTGGTGGTCTTGGCATTACCGGCCATTTGTCTAAAGAAGTCGGCCATTTCTTTGAAACATGGCCTGTGGAGGCCGAGCGTGCTCGCTTGAGTGGCGGAGCATTCTCTCATGCCCCAGTCTCGGCCATCTGCAGGTGGAGCATGACTCTCCACTTCCTCCTCAACGGCTCTCTGAGATGAAGGATCCATATCCTATTCAAAATAAGAAAAATAAACAGATCTGCGTTAGTGTCACCTCGACTCTTACAAATGCAATGCATGGTATGGACTCAATCTAGGCCCAGAAACGCCTAAACCGTGCTCTGATACCACTAAATGTGACACCCCTTACCGTATGCGGTATACCGAGTAAGTAGTGCCACACGGTGTACTGGCACTCTCTAATATACCTTACTTAATTTGTGTCATGCTTTTGAAGTTAATTTATGAAATATGATTTGTTTTTAACCATTTATCAAAAGTATTATTCATTTGAGGTTCCGAAGATTTTAAGGAAAATCCGGCGGAGTACCGGCTAAAAATGGAGAAAACAGTTCTTCGGAACCTGTTAAAAACACTTCCAATATACAATTTCATTCATACTCAACTCCAACATTATCAACAAAACTCAATATCAATATCTCAATAATTTGTCAATTTCAGGTCTCAACAACCTTTTCATTTCTCAAAACATCCCTTTCTCAGGGTTCTCATATATAAACAACCATTAAATACTCAAATTAATACCATACATGACCATAAATCTTTATTATTTACATGAACCTCAAAATACATTACATAAATCCCAAATACATACGAGAAAATAAAAAGTTAAATACAAAATGACAAAATGACATCTAGTGTCCTACCAATGCACTGCAGGTGACGAGGTGACACGGACACTGTGCGGATCTGCAGGATGGACTCACCCAGTCTGTGGTCTACTGGGCTCACGATCGGGATCTCCAGTACCTACGCGTGGCAAAAGCAACACGCTAAGCAATAATGCTTAGTGGTGCAATAATATAATAGAAGAAAATAGCAAGAAAATAAATGTGTATAGAATGTGTATGCTTTCTTTGTTTGGTAGTGATATATTCATTGTTTCATTAACGTTGATCACTTTTATTCATTTGGCTGCCCCAAGTAACCTACACTAGGCATCGGATCGATAATCGTAACCGCACTGGGTACCTAGTACCTCGGGCCGTCACACCATCGGTCACATATGCATCTCGGTGTGCAATGCAGCTACCAAGTTAAATAATCTCGTGCACAAGGCCAAGTCTCAATGCAAAGTCGAATGGCTAAAAGCCATTAAATCATAGAATTGCATTTTTGACATGTGCGATCGCTAAATGAACCCTATTGGCATGCCAAACTATCCAAACCAATCTTGTTAGGTATACTAGGGCATTTGAAACTCTTAAATTTGTCAATTTGTGAATTTCAACTTTTTTGGTGTCACTATTCATCATTGGTCAACAAAAATGTTGACTTTTAGAATAAAAAGGTGTACATTGACTTTGGCACTCCCAACATACCACATTTGGTGTTTAAAACTTGTTGGCATTAAGTGTTTTTACCATTTCTAAGCATTAAACCAAAGGAGCAGATTTTTCAGATTTTGTACCATAACTTCACTGTTCCATTGGACACTGTTACTGTTGGAATTTGAAGAAATGTAAAACATGAAAGTTGTTCCTTATTTTGTCTAGTTGAATTTCCTTTTTTGAATCACTCCATTTGGAGTTTTGTAGCTCCAGATATGGCTCAAAAACCCAAGCTGTCCGGATTGCCAATTCTGCAGATTTACCATATCTACAGTGCATGAACAGTAACTTGAGTCACTTGGTTGGATGGGTTCTGGCCATAATTTGAGGTAGGTTCCTTCATGAAAGTTGTTTGTCTATGTCTTAACTTGTTGCTGTAAAAATTGCAGGCCAATTGACCAAATCTACAGTGAGTTATGGCCAAATGAACAGTTACTGTTCATTTGGTCAAATTCTGCAGAATTCAGCTTCAGGGTTCCGGATTGTGGCTGAGTTTTGACCCTTTTGCTTTGGTCTTTTGGGCATGGTTTCTTCAGTAAAAATGTGCCATTATAAGCCTAGTTTCATGTCCAATTGGCCAAACATCAATTGGACTAGCACAGCCCAAGTTATGGCAGTGCAAAGGGACTGAAATTTCAGTCCTTATGCTGCTGTCCATAGGGCAGCCTGCAACCTCACCTTGCCATAGTGTTTTTCAGTCCCATTTATGGTCAACACATCTAAAATGGTCACTAATTGACCATTACAATGTGCCCTAACAATTTCCTAAGCCCATTCACACTTTCACCTTTCCAAACCCTAAGGTTCAAATCAATTTATCCATAAACCTTGATTAACATACTTAGTTTAATCTTCATGCATATTAATACCTTAACCATGATTTCCAACCATTCTAAGTTTATTAAACAATCAATCTCATACTCTCATAGGGCTGCTGAAAATTTAAAGTACCATAACACATGTAATTTACTTCAATTCCTTAAAATTTCTTAGCTCAAATGATGTTCTAATTAAGATTAAAAGAAGAAGAATGAAATTTGTAGCACTAACCTTGATTGGGCAGAATTTCCAAAGCCCTAAACTTCACTTTCTTCCCTCTTGTTGGCTGCCAAAAACTTCCCCAAGTGATATGGTCAAGGTTTAATGAAAGGGGTTAGGGTTTAGTGGTGGAAACAAAGGAGAAAGGAAGTTTTGGTTGAAAATCAATGGAGGTTTGGCTATGGGAATTGAGAGTTACGGGTGAACTTTGTAAAGGTGATGGCTGCTGGAATTTTAGGAGCTTTTGTTGTGTTTTATACATATTTTATTAGTTAATTTAAGTGTTGACTAAATGTGATTGGTGGGTAATCTTGAATGACATCACTTTGATGTCATAAATTGGCATTTGTTGCATTTTTCTTTCCTTTCCTCCACTACTCATTTTCAATTTAATTTCTAGCAATATTTCTTCATATTTTATGTCATATTAATTATTTACTCAACTGGACAAGTCGGCCAAAAATCACCTCAGAAGGCGAAATGACCAAAATGCCCTCCGTTCGGCTTAACGGGTCAAAATCGTCTGTACCGATTGAAAAATTTTTCTAGGTATTTTCTTGGCATTCTAATGCCATGGGAACCTCAATTACCCTTCTCTGGAGTCCCAAAAATTATTTTATAATTTTTCCCCCGGGTCTAGGGCTCCTTGCGTAGAACCGCAACTTCCTCCTGCTACCCATCGCTGGGCACCTACTGCTTTGCTTGGTTGTATTTTATTTCTAAAATTTTTACTAAGTTTTTTCTTATTAATATTTGAGTTAATTAGGGTTCTTGACTTTAGTTTAAATATTTTTCCGGACGTTCTAGCTGTCCGGACCGACACCGGTCACCAGAACAGTAGAATGTACGGAGTGGCTACCGGGAGGGTGTTACACATACTACATCATAACTCTTCTGTGTCCTCGGAAGTCCCATTACAAAATCCATCGTTATTCTTTCCCATTTCCATTCTGGCACTGGTAGTGGATGTAACAATCCAGTGGGTACTTGATGCTCTGCCTTTACTTGCTGACAAGTTAGGCATTTGGAAACAAACTCTGCCACATCTCTTTTCATACTCATCCACCATTAATCCTCCTTTAGCCCTCTATACATTTTTGTACCACCAGGGTGCATGGCAAAAGGAGACTCATGTGCTTCCTTCAAAATGATCTGTCTCCAATCAACATCATTAAGAACACATATTCTGCCCTGATATAGCAATAGACCGTCATCTCTAATTGAGAATTCTGGTTTCTTGCCCTGCTGGACTTCTTCCAACAGCTTCTGATACCTTTCATCATTCTGAGCATCCATTCTGATCTGATTAATCAACACTGGCTGTACATGCCATGCAGCTGCTGTCTGCCCATCATCATTAATCTCTAAGCTGGCATGCAGTGATCTTAACTCATGCACCAAAGACAAAGGAGTAACCCGTAGACTTACCATAGTCTTGCGACTTAAGGCGTCAGCCACAACATTAGCTTTCCCTGGCTGATAGTCTATTAGACAATCATAGTCTTTTATTATTAACTCTAACCATCTCCTCTGTCTCAAATTCAACTCTTTCTAGGTGCCCAAATACTTCAAACTCTTATGATCTGTGTAGATGTAGCACTTCTCCCCATACAAATAATGTCTCCAGATCTTAAGAGCAAACACAATAGCTGCAAGCTCCAAATCATGTGTTGGATAATTCCTCTCATGCAGTTTTAGCTGGCATGATGCATAGGCAATGATATTTCGATCTTGCATCAATACACAACCTAACCCATTGTGAGAAGCATCACTATAAACTATATATTCTTTACCCAGTGTAGGTAAAGTCAGGACTGGAGCCTCAGTCAAACATCTTTTCAATTCATCAAAACTCTGTTGGCATTTGTCCATCCACTGAAATTTCACATCTTTTCTAAGCAGCTTGGTCAATGGAGATGCCAACATGGAGAATCCCTTCACAAATCGACGGTAGTATCCAGCTAAACCCAGAAAACTGCGAATCTCTATGACATTTCTGGGTGGCTTCCAATTAAGGACAGCTTCTATCTTGCTAGGATCTACCTTAATACCCTCTGCTGATACTATGTGCCCTAAAAATGATATCTCCTTCAGCCAAAATTCACACTTCGATAGTTTGGCATATAGCTGTTTCTCCCTCAAAGTCTGTAGTACAATCCGCAAATGTCTATCATGCTCTTCTGCATTCCTCGAATAGACCAATATATCATCGATAAATACCACAATAAACTGGTCGAGGTATGGTCTGAAGATAGTGTTCATCAGATCCATAAAAGCAACCGGAGCATTAGTTAACCCGAATGGCATGACCAAGAACTCATAATGGCCATAGCGGGTTCTGAAGGCAGTTTTAGGAATACTCTGCTCTTGTACTCTAAACTGATAATAACCTGATCTCAGGTCAATTTTGGAGAACACAGTTGCACCTCTCAACTGATCAAATAAGTCATCAATACGGGGCAATGGATATCTGTTCTTTATTGTCACCTTATTCAACTGCCGATAGTCAATGCATAACCGGAGAGTGCCATCCTTCTTCTTAACAAACAATACTGGCGCTCCCCAAGGTGACACACTAGGGCGGATAAAGCCCTTATCAAGCAGCTCTTACAACTGCACTTTCAATTCTTTTAGTTCTGCAGGTGCCATTCTATACGACATTATGGAGATTGGGTCCACACCAGGCATAACATCAATTTCAAACTGCACTTCTCTTTCTAGAGGTAATCCTGGAAATTCATCAGGAAACACATCCGGAAAGTCACATACAGTAAGAATGTCCCTCAGTGCTGGACTCCCCACTTGGGTGTCTATCACATGTGCCAAGTATGCCTCACACCCTTTCCTAATCATTTTTCTGACCAGTGCAGCTGAAATGATGTTTGAAGGCAATAACTGCCTCTCCCCATGTATTACTACATCACCATATTGAGGAAGACCAAAAGTGACTGTCTTCAGTCTACAGTCAATCATGGCGTGATGTCTGGCTAACCAATCCATGCCCAAGATAATATCATAATCTCTGAAGGGCATTTCAATTAAATCAGATAGAAAAGTGTGTCCTTGGATCACCAAGGGACAATCCCTATATAATTTATTTATCCTGACCTCCTGGCCTAATGGACTAGTCACTAGCACATCATAGTCCATTGGTACACACTGAATAGCAGTACAACACATCACACTAGCACTAACATACGAATGTGTGGAGCCAGGATCAAATAACACATGTACATCTTGGTCAAGGATGGAAAAATTATCAACTACAATGTCTGATGTTTCAGCCTCCTCCCTCTGACGCATGGTATACACTCTGACTGGTGTGCCACTGGGTACTGGCTGGTTAACAGTGCTTTGACTTCCAGGAGTGTTATCAGGATCCCTACCTCTGCCTCTACCTCTAGCAGCTGACTATGACCCTCTAGGTGCAGAGACTTGGGCTGATCCTTCAGATGTAGTAGAAGGTCCAGACCGGCGCAGACTAGTACAATCTTTAGCGAAATATCTGCTCCCTCCATAGTTAAAACATGCACCAGTGGCCTTGAAACAAACCCCACTATGAGTTCTACCACAAGTTTCACACTGTCGTACTGATAGAGCTCCTTGGGGTGCCTGCTGGGTCTGCTGACCAGACCGGGGTGGTCTTTGGCCAGAAAATCTGCCTTGGCCAGATCTACGGGAGCTAGATCCCCCAAACAGTTTCCTCTTTCTAGAACCACTCTCAGATGCTTGTCCCGTAGTCTTTTCAGTCTTCTCTTTCTCTTGTGTACCCTTCTTCACTGCCCCTTCTGATTCTATCCTTTCCAGTTCCAGGGCCTGTGAGATCAACTCAGCAAAATTCTGATGTCGAAAACCCACAACTTGCATTCTTAGATTTGGCCTTAACCCAGACTCAAACCTCTTACATCTGTCTTTGGGGGTGGAGACTAAGCTTCCAGCATAGTGGCTTACCCTTGAGAAGTCTCTCTCATATTCTGCTATGGTTCTGTCCCCTTGTTTCAAACTCAGGAATTCTTGTAATTTTATATCCACATACGCATCAGGAACCCATTTCTGCCTGAATTCCCTCAGGAAGTCTGTCCATGTCAGCAAAGGTGGCTCAACCAGGTAGTGGGGGATGGTCTTCCACCATTCATATGCATCCCCTTGGAGAAGAGATACTGAATACTCAAATTTTAATTCTTTAGTACACTACAGCTTTCTAAAAACTCGTTCCATTCTTTCCAACTACTGTTCTGCCTCCAGTGGATTCACAGTGCCTTTAAACTCGGTGGCCCCAAATTTCATCAATTTTTCATATTACCGAGCTAAGGGCTGTGGTTGTGCTACAGGTGCTTACATTTGAGCTTGGGTGGCACATTTTCCGCCATTTGCTGGAAAAATGCAGCCATCTGCTGTGCAAACTGAGCAGGAAACTGCGGTGCTGGAGTAGGAGCTGGAGTGGCTGACCCACTCATGTTCTGGAGTGCTGGGGCTTCCCCTTGAACCTCAGCCTCAACAGATTGTTCTAAAGAATGATTTCCTTCTTCCATTTTGTTTTCCCAAAATTTCAACTTCCTGAGATCAAACATAAGGAGGTTGACCTCCGTTAGTGCATATTCATGATGTAAATACGTCATATGTATCAATTAAAGACACTTGAGCAGTTGTACTTATCAATAAAATATTCATACACAGAGTTAAAATTTATTGAAAAACCATGCTCTGATACCACTAAAACATGTCACACCTCACCCCTCTATAAGGCATGACATGATCCCGTAAAATACTTAATGAACTACTCAACTCACCTACTGATAATTCATTAAGTACACTACAAGGGATTTTAAAACAATTTTCTTACATTCTGGAAGTGGTGAGCATTTTGGGAGGAATTAAAAACCATTTATTCAAAGTTTAAATAATAGTAAAAATTTTTGTCCATTTAAATTTTGCCGCAAATTTTATAAAAATTTTGACAGAGTTCCATTTGTATTTGGAGAAAACAGTTCTTCAAATACCTAAAAAAAACACTTCCAATAATTTTCTCAACTCCCAACCTCCAATAAATCTCAAATCAATTCACTTCAAAAAAATTCCACAATCCAAATCAAAATTTATCGTCTCAAAATATTTAATAACTTCATTCACAAAGCATAAAGTATGAAATTCACAAGTACAAATATTAATTTACAGAAGAAAATTCAAAAATAATATTATTACAATTTATTTTACAACTGCTCAAATAAAAATAATATTATTACAATTTTTTTTACAACTGCTCAACTTTACATTGATACATACAACATTTCTATATTTACATCAAAATTAACTATGAGGGTACAAAATAATACCCGTACAAAAAGACCGGTGTAGTCCTCAATTCAATAGCAGCTCACTCTGCTGCTTTCTCCTTACTCTTATCTGCGACAGCAAAATAAGCTATCGCTGAGTATAAAAATACTCAGTGGTGCATAATAAAAATTTAAAATACGATACATAAATCATTCATTACCAAAATACAATTTAAATATTTCTCAATCACATTTCACAATTATCAAAACTCAGAATAACACAATTTAGTCAAATAATTTAATAAACACAGTATTGCCAAAATCATACACAACTTAAGCCATGACACAAAATTTCCGATCAATGCCGTGTTGTACACCACGACAAAGAAATCTGCAACCCCATTAATCGAAATCAATGAGGGAGGTGGCTAGCTAGCTAATGAGTACTCATCCGATCTTAACCTCAACTGGCAAGCCAGAGAGGGAGGAAAATAAACGATCTCAACCCCATAAATGGAGGAGGAATAATGTAATACTGTCAGGCTAAGCGTGAACACAAAATCAATTCAAAACAATTTATTCAAATAATTTGTGAGAAAACTGATCAATTTCCAAAGTCATATTAACAATCATAAATGGCAACACAGTTCATAATTAACTCAAAAAAAAAATCAAATTTTCAAGAATCATATATTTAAACAAAAATTACTGTGCATAGACCTGACGTGAGTCGCTTCTAGGCCCTGACTCAGTCTCTTCAAGTTTCCAAGTCTTTTTCAGCTGAAACACACAGTTTCATAGTGTTTGAGTACCATAACTTAGCATAAATTCAAAAATAAATTTAACATCACTTTTACCTAGCTTTCATGTGCTAAATTCGACGTTCTCGAAGTTTTTGTATTTTGGGTTACTATTCACTACACTATTTAAGTCAAATTGTTGACTTTTTAAGGCTTAATAGGTATGGGAACTCCAACTTCACCCACATACCATATTTTGGTCATTAAATTTGTTGGTTTTGGTCATTTTCTCAAAGCTTAAGTCCTTTAGGCAAAATTGTCAAATTTTCAGTTTTGGTGTCCCTAGTTGCACTGTTCCATTGGTCATTCTACTGTTAGAATTTGGCAAACCTTTCTTCATAGAAAATGTTCCCTATTGTCTTAATTTTATTCTCCTTTTTGAATCACTCCAATTGGAGTTTTATAGCTCAAGTTATGGCCATTTGAACCATGGCTGCCGGATTGGACACAACCCAGATTTTCTGGGCAATTTCGGTGCTGGCAGTTTTGGGTCACCAACTTGGGGTGGCCAAATGGCTTGGTTTCTGGCAGAATTTGGGCTTGTGTTCTTCATGAAAGTTTTAGATCTATATCTCATCTAACCTCTGGTAAAATTTTAGGTCATTTTAATCTGCCTAGCTCGAGTTATGACCAAATGAACAAACACTGTTCATTTGGTCAGTTTGTACAGGGCAGCCTGCAATTTTTCAACTTTGGTCAATTTGTTCACTAGGTTTTGGTCACTTTTTGGGCATGATTCCTAAATGAAAATTGTGTCATTTAGTGTCTATTTTCATCCCCAATTGGTCCCATACTAATTGGATTTGTAAAATTTCATTTTTGGTCCTTCAAAGTTGACTTGGTCATGCTGCCAGCAGCATGACCACACTCCCTCCGAATTTGACTTTAATTCCAACCATTCCAACACAACTCATTTGGTCACAAATGACCATTTTTCACTTCACAATAGGTCAAAGACATCATTTACTCATTTCTCATATTTTTGTTTCATAAACCCTAAGTCCCAAAACCCTAACTTACTAAATTGTTGTATTTAACCACATTTAATGCTTTTAACTATAATCACTAAGCTAATTGGGGTTTATATACTCATTCAAATCCATCAAACTATACAAATCATACTCCCCTTCAAGCTGGCTGAAATTTCAGTTTGGTCCTCCCCACGTTTTTTTTATTTTAAGTTTATTTACAAGTTCTTGATGCCATACATACACTAATTAAACTAAAAATTTGAAGTTTACATTACTAACCTTAAATAAAGTCTTTGATCTTCACTTCCTCTCAATTTTCTTCAATTCTTCTCCTTCTAATCTTCCTTCTGAGATTTTTTTATAATTTTTCTTCAAGAAAATCAAAGGATTTATGGTGGAATTAATATTTAAGAAGCTTAAAAATAAGCTTTCATGGAGGAAAAGTTTGAGAGAGAGCTTGGGAGAGAGAGGCGGCAACTAGGGAAGAAGATAATGAAATTTATTTTTTTTTTCTTTTCCTTTCTTTATTTATTTTGTCTTATGGAAGACCCCAAAATCCCATTTAATTTAATTTATCAATTATTACTTTTATGACATCATGCATGATGTTATGCATGATGTCATTCCCTACACTTTTTCTTTTTCTTTTTTTTTATTTTTTTTATTAGTTCTTTAATTTAATTCCCAACTTTGAAATTTTCTTTTCTCCGATTTTATTTGACAGTTAGGTCAGAGTCAGCTCTCGGGGTCAATTGACCAAATTGCCCCTCGCCGGTTCATCCCGGTTTGCAAATAATTCAATATTTCTTCTGGCTCCCTGACCTAATTATTTGACTGACTTAATAGTCCTTTTTTGTGATTTTCTATTTTCCACTGTGTTCGTAAGGGTCCTAAGGACCGCAGCGTCACATTTTACGATTCAAAATTTGAGTTTAAAATGACTTCGCAGTCGTTCCCGAGAAGGTGACCCATCGCTGTGACTCTCGGCTCGTTTGACCTCTTATGTTCTGTTTTTCTTATTTATACTTAACTAATTGAACATTACTAATTATTTGTGTTTATGGCTTCTCTAATTGACTTAAGTGTGGTTCTAATCCCCTTAGTTACATATACCAATAGGGGTGTTACATGCCTATACTACAAATAAAGAGTATGTGTACCAGATGATGGGGAATTGAAGACTAGTATTCTAAAAGAGGCACACACAAGTACTTATGCTATGCACATAGGAAGCACAAAAATGTACCATGATTTGAAACCTCACTACTGGTGGCCTAGTATGAAGAAGGACATAGCTAACTATGTAACTAAATGCTTAACATGTCAGCAAGTCAAAGCAGAACATTAAGTTCCATCAGGGTTGCTAAAGCCCATAAGCATACCTAAATGGAAATGGGACTGAGTCACTATGGATTTTGTAAGTGGTCTACCTCTCACCCAAAAGTAGCAGGATGCAATATAGGTGATAGTGGATAGATTGACGAAGTCAGCACACTTTTTGCCAGTTAGGAATGGCTACTCACTAGAGAAGCTAGCAGAATTGTATATTAGTGAGATAGTTAGACTGCATGGAATTCCACTTTCCATCATATCTTATCGAGACCCAAGGTTTACATCGAGATTTTGGAAGAAGTTACAAGAATCCTTAGGCACACAACTCCACTTTAGCATAGCTTTTCATCCTCAGACGGATGGGCAATCAGAAAGAGTAATCCAAGTAAACATTGAAACCAATTGAATTAATACAAATATTGAACTGAAATAATAATAATAAAATGAAATATATGTTAGGTCCTTGAGAATATGCTGAGGAGTTATGTCATCGAGTTTAAGGGAAGTTGGGATAGATACCTCCCACTGGCAGAATTTGCATACAATAATAGCTATCAAGCTAGAATCCAAATGGCCCCGTATGAAGCACTGTATGGAAGAAAATGTAGAACCCCAGTGTGTTGGACTGAATTAGGCGAAGCTCACTTGGTAGGGCTAGACCTGGTGAAACAGACTAAGGAGAAAGTAAAGTTAATCAAAGCCAATATGAAGGTTGCCTCAAACAGACAAAAATCCTATGCCAACCTGAAGAGAAAAGAGATAGAATATACACCTCAAGGTGTCACCGTGGAAGAAGGTACTAAGGTTTGGTAGAAAGGGTAAGTTGAGCCCTAAATTCATTGGCCCATATGAAGTCACTGAGCGTGTGGGTCCAGTGGCCTATAAGCTAGCTTTACCACTACAGCTGGATAAGATCCACATTGTGTTTCACATATCTATGCTAAGAAGATATCATTCAGACCCTTCACATGTCATCTCCATGGAAGAGATTGAAATTCAACCAGACTTGACATATGAAGATGAACCCACATATGGATCATGGCTCGGGAAGTGAAGGAATTGAGGAACAAACAAATTCCACTAGTGAAAGTGCTTTGGAGGCACCACAACACCAAGGAGGCAACCTGGGAAAGTGAAGAGATGATGAGGCAACAATTCCCTCAACTGTTTGCATCAGTTAAATTTCGAGGACAAAATTTAAATTAGAGGGAAAGAGTTATAAAACCCTCACTGTAGCAATTCCATACATTCTGCTGTTCCGGTGATCGGTGTCAATCCGGATAGCTAGAACATCTGAAAAAATATTTAGACTAAAGTAAGGAGTCATAAATAACTCAAATAATAGTAAAAAAAATCTAAGAAAAATTTTAGAAATAAAATACAACCAAGTTAAATGAGCCGATGCCCTAGCAATGGGTAACCTGACGGGAAGTTGCTATTTTCATAGCTAGAAGCCCTAAACCCGGGGGAAAATTTTGTGAAATAATTTTTGGGACTCTAGAGAAGAGTCATTAAGGTTTTGATGGCATTAGAATGCTAAGAAAATGCTTAGAAAATTTTTTAGATCAGTACAGATGATTTTGGCTCAATAAGCCAAACGGAGGGCATTTTGGTCATTTCGTCTTCAGAGATGATTTTTGGCCAACTTGTCCAGTTAAATAAATAATTTATATAACATAAAATGTAAATAAATATTGCTAAAAATTGAATTGAAAATGGGTAGAAAAGAAAAGAAAAGAAAATGCATAAAAACTTGAATTATGACATCATTATGATGTCATTAAAAAGGCTTCCACCAATGGCATTTCAACAAGCACTCTTAAACTAATTAAAAAGGAAAGAAAGGAGGTAAAAATTAAAAAAAAATTTATGTTCTTCTTCTTCCATAATTCGGCAGCCTCTCTCTCTTCTCTCTTAACCTCTATTAAAGCTCCCTTGTGAGCATGATTTCCCCCTTCATCCCACCATAAAACCCTATCATCCCTTTACAAAAATTGGTCTTCACCATTAGAGCAATACTTGGACAGCAAAAAGACGCGAAAATAAAGGAGTTTGTCAAGCTTGGGTTGGCACACAACAAGGTTAGTGTCAATTAAACCTTTTAAATTTTGTGTAAGCATCATTAGGAGTGTAAATTGAGTATGAATTCGAGAGAAATTAAACAAATTGTGCATGTTTGAAATCCTTCAAATTTCAGCAACCTTGAGATACCATAGGATTTCAATGATTCAAGTGAATTATAATTGTGAATTGATGCCATTGAACATGAATTTGATGATTAGAACACTTGATTGTATGTTGTTTGAGCAAATTGGAATTATGGAGTTAGGGTTTGGTGAAAACCTAGGGTTTTGCTCATGTGTTGGTGAATGGAAGTTCTAATGGTCAATTAGTGACCATTTGGCTATGTATGATGAGGAATTGAAGTGAATTATGGCTTTGGAATTGAGGTTGGGTATGCTGCCTCATAGGAAGTTTGGGTAGCTATAACTTGAGCTGTGTAGGTTCAATTGGTGCAATGCCAATTGGACATGTAATTAGACATATAATGGCACAACTTTGATGAAGGAACCCTATCCAGAAAACAAACTTAGGATGTCCTAAAAATTGACCAAATCCGGGTAACACACATTCTGCCTGGGCAAAATGACTAAATGAACAGTGTTCATTCATTTGGTCATAACTCAGTGTAGAAGGGTCCAATTGACCTGAACTTTATATCAATGAAAAGCTTAGACAATTTAGAACAACTTTCATGAAGAACACAAACTCAAATTCTGGACTTAACCAAATGAAATTGGTAACCAAAGTTGAGCTACCAAATCTGGCAGAATGGGATTCTGCCCAAAAATTTTGGGTAGATACAAATCCGGCCAGCCTTGTTCAAATTAACATATCTTAAGTTAGAAAACTCCAAATGGAGTGATTTAAAAAGGGAAATGTAACTAGATACAATAAATAACAACTTTGATTAAGAACATTTGGCCAAATTCTCACTGTAGATTTGCCTAATGGAATAGTGAACTCTAACACCCAAAACTGAAATTTTTGATTTATTTCCTATTGGTTTGAAGTATTGATTGGCAACTAATGCCAACACTTTTGGGAACCAAAATGTGGTAATTTCATGTGATTAGAACTCATGTAACTATTATGTATGGGAAAGTTAATATTTTGACTTAAATGGTAAAATGAATAGTAACCTTACATGTTAAACACAAAAATTTAATCAAGAACTTTGTAATATGCCCTAGTAGACCTAGTAATATTGAGTTGGATAGGTTGGCATGCCAATAGGGTTCTAATAGCAGTACTGTGACACCCCTTACCCATGTACAGTATACCCGAGTAAGTAATGCCACACGGTGTACCGGCACACTCTAATATTTCTTAATTAATTTATATCTTGCTTTTGAATATAACTTGTAAAATATAACTTATTTAAGTCATTTATTAAAATCATAATTTATTTGAGGTTCCGTAAATTTTAAAGAAAATCCGGCAGAGTACCGACTAAAAATGGAGAAAACAGTTCTTCGGAACCTGTTAAAAACACTTCCAATGAACAAATTCATTCATTCTCAACTCCAATATCATCACAAAGCTCAATATCAAGATCTCAACAATTTTTTTTAATTTCAGGTCTCAACAACCTTTTCATTTCTCAAACATCCATTTCTCAAGGTTCTCATATATAAACAATAATTAAATACTCAAATTATTTCCATACATAACCATAAATCTTTATTATTTACATGAACCTCAAAATACATTACATAAATCCCAAATACATATGAGAAAACAAATATTTAATTACAAAATGGCAAAATGACATCTAATGTCCTACCAATGCACTGCAGGTGATGAGGTGACACGGACACTGTGCAGAACTGTAGGATGGACTCACCCAGTCTGCGGTCTACTGGGCTCACGATCTGTATCTCCAGTACCTACGCGTGGCAAAAGCAACGAGCTAAGCAATAATGCTTAGTGGTGCAATAATATAATAAAAGAAAATAGTAAGAAATTAAATGTGTAGTGAATGTATATGTTTCATTTGCTTGGTATTTGTATATTATTTACTTTGTCCACTTTTATTCATTTGGTTGCCCCAAGTAACCTACACTAGAAGACTGGGCTGGATAACGGGTAAACTGGCACTGGGTATCTAGTACCTCGGGCCGTCACACCATCGGTCACATATGCATCTCCCGGTGTGCAACAGCTACCAAGTCAGAATAATCTCAGGCACAAGGCCAAATCTCAATGCAAAGTCAGAATGGCTAAAAACCATGAAATCACAGAATGGCATATTGCCATATGCAGTACTGCTAACTGAACCCTATTGGCATGCCAAACTATCCAAACCAATCATGTTAGGTATACTAGGACATTTGAAACTTTTAAATTCTTCAATTTGTGCATTTCAAGTTTTTGTATCACTATTCACCTCTTTGGTCAACAAAAATGTTGACTTTTGGATAGAAAATATGTACATTAACTTTGGCACAACCAACATACCACATTTTACATTTAAAACTTGTTAGAATTGGTCACCATTACCATTTCTAACTTAAAACCAAGAGGGCAGAAAATTTCAGTTTTTGAGACCCAACTTCACTGTTTCATTGGACACTGTTGCAGTGAGAATTTGAAGAAATGGCAAACATGAAAGTTGTTCCTTATTTTGTCTAGTTGAATTTCTTTTTTTGAATCACTCCATTTGGAGTTTTGTAGCTCCAGATATGGTCCAAAAACCACAGCTGGCCGGATTTGCATTCTGCAGAAATTACCATATCTACAGTAACATGAATAGTGACTGCCACTGCCATTTGGGTTAGTTTCTGGCCATAATTTGGGGTAGGTTCCTTCATGAAAGTTGTTTGTCTATGTCTTAACTTGTTGCTGTAAACATTTCAGGTCAATTGACCAAATCTACAGTGTGTTATGGCCACTGTTCATTTGGTCAATTCTGCAGGGGCTGTTGCAGAGTGTCCGGATTGGGGCCAAGTTTTGGTCCTCTTGCTTTGGTCTTTTGGGCATGGTTTCTTCAGAAAAAATGTGCCATTATAAGCCTAGTTTCATTTCCAATTGGCCAAACACCAATTGGACCAACACAGCCAAAGTTATGGCAGTGCAAGTGGACTGAATTTTCAGTCCTTCTGCTGCTGTCCTAGGGCAGCCTGCAACTTCACTTTGCAATCCTATTTTTCAGTCCATTTGATGGTCAACTTATCTAAAATGGTCACTAATTGACCATTAAAATGTGCTCTAACAATTTCCTAAGCCAAGTCAATTTTTCACCCTCCAAACCCTAGTTTCCATTCCAATTTACCCATGCACCTTGGTTAAGCACACTAAATCATTATCTATGTAGATATATAGCTTAAACATAATCTCCAATTCATTCTAAGTCCATTAAAATCATCAAGACACTCCATTATTTTTCCCTCATTGGGGCTGCCGAAATTCAAGGCATGCATAAACATAAATTTCATTTATTTAAGTTACAAATTCTTGCTCACTTTAAGGCTTTAACATGGAATAAAGGAGATTTAAGTATATATATGCACTAACCTTGAATAGGGCAGATTTTTCCCCACTTAAAACTTCACTTTCCTTTACTTTCTAGGCTGCCAAACACTTCCCCAAGAGGTGTGATTAAGTTTTAATGAAGGGGTTTAGGGTTTAGTGGTGGAAACAAAGGAGAAAGGGAGCTTGGGAAGTGAGGTTTAATGGAGGTTGAGAGAGAGAGAGATTTCGGCTGGAATTGAAGAAGAAGAAGGCAGCTGCAATTTAATTATTTTAGTCTTCATTTTGTCTCTTTTAAGTATTTAAGAAAGTTTATTAGCTTGTGATTGGTTGGTGAGTTTTAAATGACATCACAATGATGTCATAAATAAGCTTTTCTTTGATTTTTCTTTTCTTTTCATCACTACTCAATTTCAATTTAATTTCTAGTAATGTTTATTCATATTTTATGTCATATTAATTATTTACTCAACTGGACAAGTTGGCCAAAAATCACCTCTGAAGGCGAAATGACCAAAATGCCCTCCGTTTGGCTTAACGGGTCAAAATTGTCTGTACCGATTGAAAAATTTTTCTAAATATTTTCTTGGCATTCTAATGCCATAGGAACCTCAATAACCCTTCTCTGGAGTCCCAAAACTTATTTTATAATTTTTCCCCCGGGTCTAGGGCTCCTCGTTGCGAGAACCGCAACTTCCCTCTGGTTACCCATCGCTTGGGCACCGGCTCATTTAACTTGGTTGTATTTTATTTCTAAAATTTTTACTAAATTTTTCTTATTAATATTTGAGTTAATTATGGTTCCTGACTTTAGTTTAAATATTTTTCCGAACGTTCTAGCTGTCCGGACTGACACCGGTCACTGGAACAGTAGAATGTACGGAGTTGCTACCGGGAGGGTGTTACAACTCTTCCCCTCTAATTTAAATTTCGTCCTCGAAATTTACCTGATGCAAACAGTTGAGGGAACTGTTTCCTCATCGTTTCTTCACTTTCCCAAGTTGCCTCCTTGGTGTTGTGGTGCCTCCAAAGCACTTTCACCAGTGGAATCTGCTTGTTCCTCAACTCTTTTACTTCCCAAGCTAGGACTCGTAGAGGTTCTTCTTCATATGTCAAATCCGGTTGTATTTCAATTTATTCTCTGGAGATGACATGTGAAGGGTCTGAGCGGTATCGTCTGAGCATGGATACGTGGAACACATTGTGGATCTTGTCCAGCTCTGGTGGTAAAGCTAGCCTATAGGCCACTGGACCCACACGTTCAATGACTTCATATGGGCCAATGAACCTAGGGCTTAACTTACCTTTTCTTCCAAACCTCAGTACCTTCTTCCACGGTGACACCTTGAGGAACACTTTGTCGCCAACCACATATTCTATTTCTTTTCTCTTCAGGTCGGTATAAGATTTATGTCTGTCCGAAGCAACCTTCAGATTAGCTTTGATCAATTTTACTTTGTCCTCAGTCTGTTTCACCAGGTCTGGCCCTACCAGTTTATCTTTTCCCAATTCAGTCCAGCACACTGGAGTTCTATATTTTCTCCCATACGGTGCTTCATATGGGGCCATTTGGATGCTAGCTTGGTAGCTATTGTTGTATGCAAATTCTGCTAGTGGGAGGTATCTATCCCAACTTCCCTCAAACTCAATGACACAACTCCTCAGCATATCCTCAAGGACCTGGATTACTCTTTCTGATTGCCCATCCGTCTGAGGATGGAAAGCTGTGCTGAAGTGGAGTTGTGTACCCAAGGACTCATGCAACTTCTTCCAGAATCTCGATGTAAACCTTGGGTCTTGATCAGATATGATGGAAAGTGGAATTCCATGCAGTCTAACTATCTCACTGATATACAATTCTGTAACCTCTCTAGTGAGTAGTTAGTCCTAACTGGCAGAAAGTGTGCTGACTTTGTCAATCTATCAACTATCACCCATGCTGCATCATGTTTCTTCTGGGTGAGAGGTAGACCACTTACAAAATCCATGGTGACCCGATCCCATTTCCATTCAGGTATGCATATAGGCTGTAGCAAACCTGATGGAACTTGATGTTCTGCCTTGACTTGCTGACAGGTCAAGCATTTAGTCACATAGTCAGATATGTCCTTCTTCATACCAGGCCACCAATATTGGAGCTTCAGATCATGATACATCTTTGTACTTCCTGGATGTATAGCATATACACTGGTGTGTGCCTCTTTTAGAATACTGGCTTTCAATTCCCCATTATCTGGTACACATAGTCTTCCTTTGTAGTGCAGACACCCATCTGCTTTCACCTCATAGTCAGCTGCTTTTCCCTCTGGGATTTTGCTCATAATAGCCATTAGCTTCTCATCCACCTTCTGCCCATCTAAAATCTGCTGTAGCAGGTTTGGCTTCACTTGCAACTCAGCCAAAATAGCTCCATCTCGAATCAAAGTGAGACGGGCATTCAATGATCTCAAAGCTGTGATGGACTTTCTGCTCAAAGCATCAGCAACTACATTTGCCTTCCCAGGATGGTAGTCAATTACACAATCATAGTCCTTCAAGAATTCAATCCATCGCCTCTGTCTAAGGTTAAGCTCCTTCTGGGTTGGCAAATATTTCAGGCTTTTGTGGTCTGTGTAAATGTAGCACTTTTCACCATACAAGTAATGCCTCCATATCTTCAGTGCGAAGATAATTGCTGCAAGCTCTAGATCATGGGTAGGGTAGTTCTGTTCATGTGGCCTTAGCTACCTGGAAGCATAAGCGACCACCTTTCCCTCTTGCATCAATACACACCCTAACCCATTATGAGAAGCATCACTATAGACCACGAAGTCCTTTCACGACCTTTGTGTGCTGCTGGTGCCTCTGTCAACATAGCCTTTAACCTCTCAAAACTGGTCTGACACTTGTCATTCCAGTCAAATCTGACATTCTTGTGTAACAACTTGGTCATTGGAGCAGCTATTAAAGAAAATCCCTTCACAAATCTTCTGTAATACCCAGCTAGCCCCAAGAAGCTTCTGACCTCAGTTGTATTCCTGGGAGGCTTCCATTCCATCACTGCTTCTATTTTCTTGGGATCCACCCTAATCCCATCAGCTGACACTATGTGTCCAAGAAATGCAATCTCATTCAGCCAAAAGTCACACTTGGACAACTTAGCATACAGCTTCTTTTCCTTCAGGGTTTGCAGAACAATCCTCAAATGCTCATCATGTTCTTCACTGGTCTTGGAATACACCAAAATATCGTCAATAAAGACCACTACGAACCGATCTAGGTATGGATGGAAGATACGGTTCATAAGGTCCATAAATGCTGCTGGTGCATTTGTTAGGCCAAAGGGCATCACCAGAAACTCATAATGCCCGTACCGGGTCCTGAATGCAGTCTTGGGCACATCTACATCCTTCACCCTCAACTGATGATACCACGATGCGAGATCAATCTTAGAAAATACTCCTGCTCCCTTCAATCGATCAAGCAGATCATCAATTCTAGGCAACGGATATTTATTCTTCACGATCACTTTATTCAATGCCAGAATCGATGCATAGTCTCAAAGTCCCATCCTTCTTTTTCACAAACGACCGGAGCTCCCCATGGTGACACCTGGGCGTATGAACCCCTTATCAAGCAACTCTTGCAACCGAGTTTTCAACTCCCTCAATTCGATGGGTGCCATCCTATAAGGAGCAATGGAAATGGGTCTTGTGCCGCAGTTGTCTCAATAGCAAATTCAACTTCCCTTTCTCGTGGCAAACCAGTGCAACTCTTCAGAAATACCTGCAGGAAGTCTCTCACTGTGGGTATGTCACTCGGGTTTGGCTTAGCACGCCTAGTATCCACCACATGTGCTAGGTAGGCTTCACGACCTTTTCTCATCATTCTTCTTGCAATCGTGGTGAGATGACATTGGACAAGAAATCATCCTTTCCCCCACAACTGTGATCTCATTACCCTCTGAAGTTTTTAGAGAAATTCTCTTCAATTTGCAATCAACTATTGCCTGATGACGTGACAACCAGTCCATTCCCAAAATCATGTCAAACTCATGGAAAGGCAACTCAATCAGGTCTGCCAAGAATTCATACCCCTGAATCCTCAACGGGCAACCCTTGTATACTTTGTTCACTACCACACTGTGGCCCAATGGATTAGTGACCAGAATGTCTTGGTCACTCTCCCCTACCAATATCCCCCTTTCTACGGGTAGGTTGATGCAAATGTAGGAATGAGTGGATCCTGGATCCACCAATGCATGCACAGGTGTAGTGTAGAGGGAGAACGTACCCCTGATAACGTCCGGGGCATCTTGCTCCTCCTGAGCTCTCAAGGCATAATTTCTGGCAGGTGGTCTGTTATCTGGTGTAACATCCTCCCGGTAGCAATCCCGCATAGTCTACTGTTCCGGTGACCGGTGTCGGTCCAGACAGCTAGAACGTCCGGAAAAATGTTTAAACTAAAGCGAGGAACCAAAATTAACTCAAATATTAATAAGAAAAAATTTAGTAAAAATTTTAGAAATAAAATACAACCAAGTTAAATGAGCCGATGCCCAAGCGATGGGTAACCGGAGGGAAGTTGCGGTTCTCGCAACGAGGAGCCCTAGACCCAGGGGAAAAATTATAAAATAATTTTTGGGACTCCAGAGAAGGGTTATTGAGGTTTCCATGGCATTAGAATGCCAAGAAAATACCTAGAAAAAATTTTCAATCGGTACAGACAATTTTGACCCGTTAAGCCAAACGGAGGGCATTTTGGTCATTTCGCCTTCAAAGGTGATTTTTGGCCGACTTGTCCAGTTGAGTAAATAATTAATATGACATAAAATATGAATAAATATTACTAAAAATTAATGTAAAAATGAGTAGAGAAAAGAAGAAAAGAAAATGAAAGAAAAACCTAAATATGACATCACATGATGTCATTTGGAGGGCTTCCACCAATCACAACCTAATAAGCCAAATTAAAAAGAGAAAAAATGACAAATGAAGACACAAAATTTCTGGTTCTTCTTCTTCATTTGGACGTGAATCTCTCCCTCTCCCTCCACCATTTTATCAAGCTTTGAACTTGATTTTCTCTTCATCCACTCACTAAAACCCATAAGTCTCTTCATCAAAAATTAATCCCACACCTAGACAAAGCTTTTGGCAGCCTAGAAAAGGAAGGAAAGTGAAGTTTTAGCTTGAAGAAATCTGCCCTACAAGAGGTTAAAGTGAGGTTAGTGCTATCCTTTCACTCTCACTCCTTTAATCCTTGTTAAAGCATCATTTTAGGTTAAGAAATTGTAAGATTTTGAAGTCAATTATATGTGTTAGGGCATCTTTAATTTTTGGCAGCCCTAAGGAAGGATGAGTTTGATTGTTTTAATGAATTTAGAATGGATAGAAATGATGTTTAAGGTATGAATATGCATGGATGTTGAATTAGTGTGCTAATTGAGGTTTATGGGTAATTTAAATTGGACATTAGGGTTTTGAGAAGTGAAACTTGGATTTAGCTTATGGAATTGTGAAAGAACATTATAAGGGTCAATTAGTGACCATTTTAGGTATGTTGACCATGAATTGGACTGAAAAATAGTATAGCCAAGTGAATGTGTAGGCTGCCTTGTTAGTGCAGCAGAGGGACTGAAAATTCAGTCCACTTGCACAGCCATAACTTTGGCTGTGTAGGTCCAATTGGTGTTTGGCTAATTGGACATGAAACTAGGCTTATAATGGCACATTTTTGCTGAAGAAACCATGCCCAAAAGACCAAAGCAAGTGGACCAAAACTTGGCCCCAATCCGGACACCCTGCAACAGCCCCTGCAGAAATGACTAAATGAATAGTAACTGTTCATTTGGCCATAACTCACTGTAGATTTGGTCAATTGACCTGAAATTTTTACAGCAACAAGTTAAGACATAGACAAACAACTTTCATGAAGAAACCTACCCCAAATTATGACCAGAACCTAACCCAAATGGCAGTCACAGTTACTGTTCAAACCTGCAACTCTGCAGATTTTCATTTGAGCAGTAATGTTTGGATGGCTATAACTCTCTCTAGAAAACTCGGATTTAGGAGATTCTTGAACCGATGAAAACCTAAGCCATAGTAGAACATTTCATATGAAGAAAGTTAGACCAAATTATGAACTTAACTTGATCAAATTATGACCAAAGTTGGACCAAAATCTGCCAAAACCCAAAAGTGCAAAGGCATGAGCGAGCACGTGAACAGTAAACTTATTTTGGCCATAACTTGAGCTACAAAACTCCAAATGGAGTGATTCAAAAAAGTAAATTCAACTAGACAAAATAAGGAACAACTTTCATGTTTACCATTTTCTCAAATTCCTACTGCAATAGTGCCCAATGGAATAGTAAAGTTGAGTTAGCAAAATTGAAAATTTTGCTTCTCTTGGTTTAAGCTTAGAAATTGTATTAATGCTTAATGCCAACAAGTTTTAAATGAAAAATGTGGTATGTTTGAAGTGCCAAAGTCAATGTACATATTTTCTATGCAAAATTCAACATTTTTGTTGACCAATGAGGTGAATAGTGTCACCAAAACCAAAAATTGGCAATTTTGCCAAAATGACCTAAGCTTTGAGAAAGTGACCAAAACCAACAAGTTTTGAATACAAAATGTGGTATGTTGGGAGTATTAAAACCAATGTACCTATTGTTTATGTAAAAGTCAACATTTTAGTTGACTAATGAAATGAATAGTGACACCAAAACTTGAAATTCAAAATTTGAAATTAGAAATGCATCTAGGGACTTTAAATTGCAATTGGCAATTAATACTAGCAAATGTAAAAACTCAAAATGTGGGATCTTGGTGTAATAAGAATTAATATATTCATTAAGTATAAAAAGGTCAACATTTTGGTTGACTAGTAAGGTGAATAGTAATCAAAATGATTAGTAAATTAAGATGAAGACCTAGAACCAATTCTAAGCTTAAATGCTTAGAATTGTAAGACAAATATGGACTATGCATCCTAGTCAAAATTGTTAAAAAGAAATTTAGGCCATAAATTTGAAATCCATGAAATATTCATGGATTACTTGAAACATGAAAAATAAGTCACCTAATTGATGTGAATAGATAGTTAGAGCACATATGCTCATCACAAATGGAATTCATAAAATATTAGAAGCTCAACTTGAAATATAAAATTTGTAATTACATAAGTAGATTCTTGAATGTATAAATGAGAAAGGAAAAATGTTTTGAATACAATGGTACATGTGAACCATTGTTTAGAATTGTGATCAATATGAATAACATAATGAATGGACAAATAAACCGTATTAATGTATGAATGAGACATTAGTTCTCATTATTGTAAAGAGGAGAAGTATTTTGAATACAATAGTATAAAAGGATAATTGATGTGAATTGTGATCATATAAATGATCAAATGAATGTATGAATTATGATTGAAATTTATCATGAAATAATGAAGTCATAAAGCATAATATATTAATATTTTAAAATATTAAATGCCCTAGTATACCTAACAAGATTGGTTTGGATAGTTTGGCATGCCAATAGGGTATTGTTTTAGCAGTACTGCGAAAGGCTTTATGCCTGTATTCATGGCTTTATGCCCATATTCATGGCTTTTATGCCCGTATTCATGGCTTTTATGCCAATTATGTGATATCATGGCTTTTTAGCCATACTGACTGCATACGTGGTTGACGTTCTGCGTCCCATGGTATGACGGCCCGAGGCAATCCGCGGTCCAAAGGCCAACGACCGTTATCGATCCAAATGCCTAGTATAGGTTACTTGGGCGATCAATTAAAGTATTATTCAATTCAGCACTAAGTTAAGTTAAGTATAATGAAAATCCAAAGACAATTAAATTAAGTATTGAATGAATAAGCAAAAGAGATTAGCAAAAGAAACATAACAAAAATATAAATTGCGAACCTTACAAACTTGAAATACAATACGATAGAATAAATTATATACCGCTAGTATTCTTGAAAAGTTATAAACTAAGCACTTCCAAAGAGGAACAAACTAGTATATAAGATCGTTGATACTAGAAATACCATACCAAATTAAATTGAATTCTTGAGTATCTGAATTATCATTTATTTCTTTCTTTACTTGTATATATTATTTCTGGTTATATTATTGCACCACTAAGCAGAAATGCTTAGCGCGATGGAATTGCTTCCTCGCGCAGGTCCTAAAGGTAAAACCAGTAGACTGTCGACTGAGATTTTTGGAGTCCAGATCTGCAGAAGTGTCAGAAGAGTTCAAGATTGTCACCTCCTCAGCAATGCATGTAGATAGGGCTCATTTTATACATGTTATGTATATTGTTCATTCCTAGCACATTGTAAATTATTTGTATATCTTGTACAAAATAAACTCATGTAATTAACCTATGAATTATGGAAGCTATTCAAAGTAAGTATTTTAGTATGTGAATTGAATTTGAGTTATAATGAGATTATACTTGTGAATATTGGGATATTGAAAATCTAATGAGATTTCTGAGAAATCTGGATACTGTATTGAGATACATTATGTTTGAAAATTTTTGAGACTATTAAGCTTGAGAAATTGAGTATATATTGAAATTGTCTTTGGCAAGTTCAGAAGAACTGTTAGTCCAAATTACAGCCGACACTTTGTCGGATTATCGTTAAAATTTTTAAAATTTCCAATTTAGTTAGATTTTGATAAAAGTAAAAATAGCCTAAATCTTCAATAAAGTTTTTGAATAAATAAATCCAGAACTGTAATAAAATCAGATAAAATAGAGTGCTCCGGCACACTGAGTGGCATAACTTGCTCGGCTACACTGTAGTTGGGTAAGGGGTGTCACATCTGGCCTCTCTGCTGGCTCAGATGCAGGCCTCTGAGATGGTCCCACAGCTTCGGATTTACCAGACCTTCTACCCCTTGGTGGTGCAGGAGCGGTGCATGCGCTTGTGTTGGAGCAATGTAGTAGTTCTGCGTGGACGGTTCTTCAAGCGATGCTCTGTTGACCCACACCTCAAGTAGCACCGATTTCTCCAACATTCCCCCTTGTGCCATTTCAGGCAATGCGGACATGCAGAAGATGTTGGGGCTGGTCCCCTGAACCCCATCCCTGGAGAGCTGCCCACTGATGGTGTGGTCTGACCTCTCCTAGGGGTGAACTGTGGCCTGGGCCCCTGAGACTGACCCTGACCCTGTGGTTGACCCGAACTCTATGCAGGAGGGCCCTTGAACTTCTTCCCAAATGCAGGGGCTGAACTAGACTGACCCGGTCCCCTCTTCTGCTGTCTCTCTCTTCTAGTCTGCTCACTGATTCTTACTTTTTCCACCTTTATTGCAGCTTCCACTAACTTGGTAAATTCTGTGATTCCCAAGGCAGTGAGCTGGATCTTGATGTTGTCATTTAGTCCCTCTTCAAATCTCTTGCACCTTTCAGCTTCATTAGGGACTATCTCCCTTCCATAGCGGCTCAATCGAACAAATTCCTTCTCATACTCGGCCACTGACAACTGTCTCTGCCTCAGATTAATGAACTCTCTTCTTCTCTCTTCCAGGTATACAGTACCCACATATTTCTTCTTGAATTCGGAGAGGAAGAAGTCCCAAGTTACAGCTTCTGGCTGCACTTCACTGAACACGGTGTCCCACCACTCATATGCATCATCTTGCAGTAAAGAGATGGCAGCTTCCAGGTTTTGCTTTGGAGTGCAGTGGAGTTGTTTTAGTACTCTGCCTGTTCTGTTCAACCAATTCTACCGCAATGAGTCATCTTCTCTCTTGCCATAGAAGTCCACAGCTCCAAACTTCCTTAGCCTTTCCAGGTGTGATTTCTGCTATGGAGCTGGTGGTGGTGGTGGTGATGCTGGCATTACCCCGGCCATTTGTCTGAAGAAGTCGGCCATTTGTTGGAACATGGCCTGTGGAGGCTGAGCAGGCTCTGCTTGAGCTGGCGGAGCAGATTCTCTCATGCCCCCAGTCTCAGCTGCTGCAGGTGGAGCATGACTCTCCACTTCCTCCTCAACGGCTCTCTGAGATGAAGGATCCATATCCTATTCAAAATAAGAAAGATAAACAGATCTGCGTTAGTGTCACCTCGACTCTTACAAATGCAATGCATGGTATGGACTCAATCTAGGCCCAGAAACGCCTAAACCATGTTCTGATACCACTAAATGTGACACCCCTTACCCGTGTACAGTATACCCGAGTAAGTAATGCCATACGGTGTACCGGCACACTCTAATATTTCTTAATTAATTTATATCTTGCTTTTGAATATAACTTGTAAAATATAACTCATTTAAGTCATTTATTAAAATCATAATTTATTTGAGGTTCCGTAAATTTTAAAGAAAATCCGGCAGAGTACCGGCTAAAAATGGAGAAAACAGTTCTTCGGAACCTGTTAAAAACACTTCCAATGAACAAATTCATTCATTCTCAACTCCAATATCATCACAAAGCTCAATATCAAGATCTCAACAATTTTTTTTAATTTCAGGTCTCAACAACCTTTTCATTTCTCAAACATCCATTTCTCAGGGTTCTCATATATAAACAATAATTAAATACTCAAATTATTTCCATACATAACCATAAATCTTTATTATTTACATGAACCTCAAAATACATTACATAAATCCCAAATACATATGAGAAAACAAATATTTAATTACAAAATGACAAAATGACATCTAATGTCCTACCAATGCACTGCAGGTGATGAGGTGACACGGACACTGTGCAGAACTGCAGGATGGACTCACCCAGTCTGCGGTCTACTGGGCTCACGATCTGTATCTCCAGTACCTATGCGTGGAAAAAGCAACGCGCTAAGCAATAATGCTTAGTGGTGCAATAATATAATAAAAGAAAATAGCAAGAAATTAAATGTGTAGTGAATGTATATGTTTCATTTGCTTGGTATTTGTATATTATTTACTTTGTCCACTTTTATTCATTTGGTTGCCCAAGTAACCTACACTAGACGCATCTGGCTGGATAACGGGTAACCGCACTGGGTATCTAGTACCTCGTGCCGTCACACCATCGGTCACATATGCATCTCCGGCAGGCAATGTAGCGACTACCAAGTCAGAAATAATATCGCACACAAGGCCAAATCTCAATGCAAAGTCGAATGGCTAAAAGCCATGAAATCATAGAATGGCATATTGCCATATGCGATCGCTAATTGAACCCTATTGGCATGCCAAACTATCCAAACCAATCATGTTAGGTATACTAGGGCATTTGAAACTTTTAAATTCTTCAATTTGTGCATTTCAAGTTTTGGTGTCACTATTCACCTCTTTGGTCAAAAAAAATGTTGACTTTTGGATAGAAAATATGTACATTGACTTTGGCACTCCCAACATACCACATTTTACATTTAAAACTTGTTAGAATTGGTCACCATTACCATTTCTAACTTAAAACCAAGAGGGCAGAAAATTTCAGTTTTTGAGACCCAACTTCACTGTTCCATTGGACACTGTTGCAGTGAGAATTTGAAGAAATGGCAAACATGAAAGTTGTTCCTTATTTTGTCTAGTTGAATTTCCTTTTTTGAATCACTCCATTTGGAGTTTTGTAGCTCCAGATATGGTCCAAAAACCACAGCTGGCCGGATTTGTATTCTGCAGAAATTACCATATCTACAGTAACATGAATAGTGACTGCCACTGCCATTTGGGTTAGGTTCTGGCCATAATTTGGGGTAGGTTCCTTCATGAAAGTTGTTTGTCTATGTCTTAACTTGTTGCTGTAAAAATTTCAGGTCAATTGACCAAATCTACAGTGAGTTATGGCCAAATGAATAGTTACTGTTCATTTGGTCAATTCTGCAGGGGCTGTTGCAGAGTGTCCGGATTGGGGCCAAGTTTTGGTCCTCTTGCTTTGGTCTTTTGGGCATGGTTTCTTCAGCAAAAATGTGCCATTATAAGCCTAGTTTCATGTCCAATTGGCCAAACACCAATTGGACCAACATAGCCAAAGTTATGGCAGTGCAAGTGGACTGAATTTTCAGTCCTTCTGCTGCTGTCCTAGGGCAGCCTGCAACTTCACTTTGCAATCCTATTTTTCAGTCCATTTGATGGTCAACTTACCTAAAATGGTCACTAATTGACCATTAAAATGTGCTCTAACAATTTCCTAAGCCAAGTCAATTTTTCACCCTCAAAACCCTAGTTTCCATTCCAATTTACCCATGCACCTTGGTTAAGCACACTAAATCATTATCTATGTAGATATATAGCTTAAACATAATCTCCAATTCATTCTAAGTCTATTAAAATCATCAAGACACTCCATTATTGTTCCCTCATTAGGGCTGCCGAAATTCAAGGCATGCATAAACATAAATTTCATTTATTTAAGTTACAAATTCTTGCTCACTTTAAGGCTTTAACATGGAATAAAGGAGATTTAAGTATATATATGCACTAACCTTGAATAGGGCAGATTTTTCCCCACTTAAAACTTCACTTTCCTTCACTTTCTAGGCTGCCAAACACTTCCCCAAGAGGTGTGATTAAGTTTTAATGAAGGGGTTTAGGGTTTAGTGGTGGAAACAAAGGAGAAAGGGAGCTTGGGAAGTGAGGTTTAATGGAGGTTGAGAGAGAGAGAGATTTCGGCTGGAATTGGAGAAGAAGAAGGCAGCTGCAATTTAATTATTTTAGTCTTCATTTTGTCTCTTTTAAGTATTTAAGAAAGTTTATTAGCTTGTGATTGGTTGGTGAGTTTTAAATGACATCACAATGATGTCATAAATAAGCTTTTCTTTGATTTTTCTTTTCTTTTCATCACTACTCAATTTCAATTTAATTTCTAGTAATGTTTATTCATATTTTATGTCATATTAATTATTTACTCAACTGGACAAGTCGGCCAAAAATCACCTCTGAAGGCGAAATGACCAAAATGCCCTCCGTTTGGCTTAACGGGTCAAAATTGTCTGTACCGATTGAAAAATTTTTCTAAATATTTTCTTGGCATTCTAATGCCATAGGAACCTCAATAACCCTTCTCTGGAGTCCCAAAAATTATTTTATAATTTTTTCCCCGGGTCTAGGGCTCCTCGTTGCGAGAACCGCAACTTCCCTCTGGTTACCCATCGCTTGGGCACCGGCTCATTTAACTTGGTTGTATTTTATTTCTAAAATTTTTACTAAATTTTTCTTATTAATATTTGAGTTAATTATGGTTCCTGACTTTAGTTTAAATATTTTTCCGAACGTTCTAGCTGTCCGGACCGACACCGGTCACCGGAACAGTAGAATGTACGGAGTTGCTACCGGGAGGGTGTTACAAGTACTGCATATGGCATCATGCCATTCTGTAATTTATGGCTTAAGTGGCCATTCGATGATTTTATGGCTTTTAGCCATTCTGATGTTATTGTAATACTTGGCCTTATACCCAATATTTATTATAGATCATTAGCTTTTCTGTTGCACATCGGGAGACACATTGTAACCGATGGTGTAACGGCCCGAAGTACTTGGTACCCAGTGCTAGTTTACCCGTTTATCCAGTCTAGTCACCGAGTATAGGTTACTTGGACAACCAAAAATAAGATTTATAAATTTTAATTAAATTATTGGGATAAAAGTACCAAATGAATAATAATACAAATAAGTACAAGAAATTGTCCGTACGAAAAACATGTATACACTCTGCATGCTTACATCATTTTAGTTCTTTTTATTTTATTATTGGCACTACTAAGTAGTATTGCTTAGCGAGTTGCTTTTGCCATGCGTAGGTTCTGGAGAGACTGATAGAGAGCCCAACAGACCACAGACTGGGTGAGGCCACAGATCTGTATAGTGTCAGAGTCACCTCTCAGGCTACAGTGCATTGGTAGGACACTAGGTCTCACTTTGTATTTTGTGATTTTTGTACGTTTTGTAATTAAACTCTTATTTTATCATGTATATTTGAAACTTATATAATATAATTGTGTATTAATGTAAGTATTTGTAACTTTGTATTTATAAATAACATATAAGTATTTATTTATGATTTGAGCATGATGATGATGTGAAATGAATGAATGATAAATGGAGAAATTATTGAGAAATTGTTGAAAATTGATGTGATAATTGGAGTTGTGATTTGAACAATTATTGGAATTATTTTCTACAGGTTCCAAAAAACTGTTTTCTCCATTTTTAGCCGGCACTCTGTCGGATTTTTCATAAAATTTTTGAAACCACAAATTAATTTATAATTTCAATAAATGATCTAAATGAGTTCAATTTCATAAATTTCACTTAATAACTATAAATAAATAAATTAAAAATGGATAAATATCAATGGGATAAGTTATGGTGTTCCGATACACTGTGTGGCATATCTTACTCTACTACACTGTAGACGGGTAAAGGGTGTCACATTTAGTGATATCAGAGGACGGTTTAGTGCGTTTTTGGGTCTAGATAGAGTTCATACTATGCATTGCATTTGTAAAAGTTGAGATGACATTATTATTTTTTAAAGTTTTTTCTTTTCCTATTGTTAAAATTCACTTTTGTAAATTTCTATATAAGTGTTTTTTTTTTTAATATGATTCTATATATAAGTTAGTAATTTTAAAAGAGAAATAATTATGACAATTATTTATAACAAGTGATATGATTTAAGAAGGATGCCAATTAGTACCTTTTGATTGGATTGAAATGGTATTAACTTTTAAGTGTCTTAATCATAATAAAATTGTTTGTTTGTATACATAAATTAAAACTTTTTAAAGTGTAAGAATAAATTAAGTTAATAAAATTTTATTTATAAATAGAACTTTATTTAATTTGAAATTGCTTATTAAATTAAAATAAAATTATAGTAGAAAAATTATTAATAATTATAAATTATATAAATTATTAAATATTACAAAAATTAATAATATTTTTTCGTTGATAAGTTTACCATTTATACTTTTATATAGATTATTATACTATAAATAGATAGATTATAGAAAAAAATAATTTTATGTATTTAAATGTTTTATCTTGTTATAAATTATATTTTTCTTCATAAAATTTCTTAATAATAATAATAATATTTATTATTATTATTATTATTATTATTATTATTATTATAAATTTAACTAATTAAAAATTAAAATTTTAAATTATTTAAAAAACTATGACAAATTTTAACATTTTTTCAATAATTAGAAACAAAAAAAAAAGAAAGAATATGGTTCATTAAAATAGGAATGGCAACGAAGCGAGTGAGAGGCAGGGATCGCTCCTGCTATCTTTATCCCATAGAAGTCTGGAGTCAGGGTGAAGCATTCTCTATCAGAATGCAGGGTGAATTTTTCACGATAATTTTTTTTATTTTAATTTAATTATATATAATATAAATTTATTTATTTAAAAATAAAATATGATTAAAATATAAGTTTTACATATTATTTTAATAATATATTTATATATTTTGTTAAAATTATAATATTTAAATATATAAAAATAAATTATTTTTTAATAAAAAATTAATATATTACTGTGAGTTTTAGGGTAGGGAAAAAGTCTTTTAATCCTCGCTCTGCACAAATCGTGATCGAAATGAAATCAAAGAAAATTGATTGAGTTCGGACGAGTTAATTCAGATTCAAAAACTTTTACCGTTTCTCCGTTAAAAAAATTAAAAAAAAAAAACTCTGGAGTGTGGACGACAGCTAATTTGCACCAGCTGGATGGCTGGATCTGTTTATAAAGTAGAATTTGGGCATACATATGGATCAACTAGCCCATCTAATATTAAGAAATTGTTGGACCCAAATGCCCAATAACTATACCCAGGTCGACAACTAGGGTTTTATGGCTTTGTACACCTCTATGTAAGCACCAGACAAGTGTACCATTCTCTTCTTCATTTGCGGTCTTCGCAATGGAAGCGGTGCATCTTTAACAGACGTCTGTGTTAGGTAAGCACTTGCGAGTTTTCTCTTCTCTTCTGCTATTAGGTATTATTAGTCAGACTCTGCACGTTGCCTTCCGGGCTTTTCTGAAGTTAATCTAGTGAAGGTGAATACCCCAATGCATGTGCTAAACTTCGCCGTTTAGTGTTGCAGTTTAGACTTTTCTCCTTTACACGGCTGATCTGTGTCAAATCAACGGCTACATCTTCTCCTCCTTATCTTAATCTTAATTTAAGTACTGTATCTGTATGTATCCAATTCGAAAAGTTGTTTACTTTCGAATTATTTGGGTAATTGTGGTGTTAATTATGTTGTATTTGGAGGATCATTGGCAATGATTAAATATTTATCCGCGCTTCTGAGAGAAATCGATGAAGCAGAGATACAGATATGGTTGAATTTCTTGATATGAGCCGATCTATATCTTATGCAAATTGATATATATATATATATATATATATATATATATATATATATATATATATATATATATATATTACTTTGTTTTGTAATTTATGCTCTTATATCAATGTTGTGTTGAAAATTGGCTATGAGGATTAATATTCAGCTTTAAATGCCAGTTCTGCTTCAGAAAATTCTTGATCGATAGAGCTGTTATAAGTCTGAGCCTATTAATTACCAAATCTGTTTTTGTCTAATAATAAAATCAACATTGTTCAAAATTGGTCATTTATGTTTGTTGGATGCCGGATGGCAAACAATAGTTGGCAAGGATGAGATATCCATGTAGTTGATGTGTGGTTGGCCCCAAGTCCCTGTTCAAGGGAGAACATACTTGGGGTCACTACATTAATTTATGAAATTACTGGAAATCTCTGAGTCCTATTGATCAGTTAGCCACTTTAAATTGATTTTGTAGTTTTTATCTTAATCATACTTGTGTGAAGATGCCAATGATGATTGAATCCACCTTGTTGTAGGTGTAGTGGAGCCAGGTCCCTGCTTGTCAGGGAGAACCTACTTGTTGGAAGCTACATTACATTGACATTAGCGGATTTTACTGAGGCAACTTTAAAGTTGATTGTTTCATATATTTTTGTTTTTTGTCCCATATGTAATTTTATGTTCTCTGTTTTCTCTATCGATTTTAACTATACCCTTTTATCCTTTATAATGGAGTGACAAACTCAGACATTGTGTGTTGTCATCAGCTTCATCTACCATACGACCGACGATATTGGAGTTAAATAACAGCACTGCATTTGGTGCCTTGAGTTTATTGAAAATGTTATTGGTGCATGTTCTTTAATGATCTTTTCTGTCCCTGGAATTTTTTTCGTTGAATTGTTGGTTCGTTGATTGCAGGTTCATGAATGACTGGTACCTTAATCTCATGGACATGTACATATATTTGAGAAGTTGGCGCAATCTAGACAGAAGTTGGTGTTGAGACTATGTAAAGAAATGTATTCCTATACAGTTCATAGCAAAACTGACTGTACATATACAGGGGCTTCTTGGTGGCTGATTGGCAAGGCATTTCTAGTATACAAATACCTTTGTTATTTCAACTAGTACTTTATAATATATTAATAATTATTTAAATGGTAATCTATTATTTTAGTAGTTGATATTTTAATGTTACCAAAATAATTGGGTTAACTATTTAAAGTAAAAAGGTTCATCGGTTATTGATTATTGGTATAATGGATCCAACACAAGCAGCCAGTGACAGAAAATATGCTCAACTTTATAGGTGTTTTCGTGAAAATTATTAAATTTTTATTTATTTTATAAAAATTATTAAATATCAATTTTTAATTTAACTTGTCAATTATTGTATAAGTAAAATTATTTTATTTTATTATTCTTTTTAAAAAAAAATGAAATGGAACACATTGGTTGCTCTTTTGTTATTAAGTCTCTCCTCTTTTTTTGCCTTTTTTCGGATAGCAATCAATAGATTAGTAAGGTAATATGAACTGATAACAGGATTTGTAAAAAAAGTAACAGGTTTTATTAAAAAAATTAAAATTTAATAACTTTTATAAAAATATTCATCAAATAAAGTAGAGTGATTACTCATGATAATTATTCCAAAACACAGCCTTGGCCTTTTACCTTTGGACGCTAGGAGATTCTGGCTAGAGTTACTAGTTTTAACTTTGTTTTAGTTCGAAAGTTCTTGTTAAATTATAATAAAATTTTTGATATTATTTGAAAACTGAATAATTTAATTCTTAATGTAATTTTAGAAAAATTAAATATAAACTTGAACATAACTTTTACAAAAAGAAAATAATATTTTGAATTAGGTTGGTTTTGATTTAAATTTGTTAGTTTAAATTAGCTGGTTTTAGGCATGGGACGTGTAACGAAATTGTAAAATCTCAAATTTGTAAATCGTATTTAGTATATTTCAGTAAAAATATTAGATATTAAATATAATATGTAAATTAGATTGAGTGAGATTAAATTAAAAGTTTGTAAAAGACACCTATAGATTTTGTTGCAAAGTTAATGAAGTTTGGGAGAAAATTGAAATTTTTTAACTTAGCATCTAATTGAGTTTAATTAAGATCATTAAGTGTGATTAATTAAGTTAATCACTAATTAAATAAGTGGAAGAGAGGACAAATGGCAAAGTGACATATGTTAAGAAGGGAAAAATATCTAAGAGCACATAAAATAAAATTTGTGTCTTTTTCTTCCATTCATTCGGCCGACCTTCTCTCTCCATTTTCCTCTATTTTCTTTCATCCAAGCTCCGATATAAACCCTAATTCATGAATCTAAGAAGCTATTTTGTGATGGAATTGAAAGAATTAATGGTCAACACATGAAATCAAAGTGAAAGGAATGGAAGAATCAAGAATTTGTGAGCTGATTCAAGGGGGGCAAAATTGCTAGTGTGGATAACTAAGATCATGCACTGAATTGGCTTTGGATTTTTAAGGAAAAGTAGTTGCAATTGGGAGTAATTTGCTAGAACTAAGTTGAGGTAAGTGCTTGTCTAAGCTTGTTAGCAAAATTGTTACTTTATGAATCCTTGAATGGTGACTGTTAGGATTAGTGAATCCAGTGAGCAGTCTGTACTAATTTAGCTATAAGTTGAGTTATAGAGCTCCAATTGAGATGCAGTGTAGATCAAAATTTTCTTAAAATATAAACCTACAATTTTTATGTTTTGACCTAGACCTAATTTTAGGGGTAAAGTGGTTGAAATTTTAGAATAAATTAGTATTGCAAATCTGAAATTTCTTGGAATTCAGCAATTCAGCCCTGTGACCTTCATGTAGTAAATAGGGCATATCTCCCTCCGTACATCTCCAATTGAGATTCTACAAGATACTTTGGAAACTTAAGACATAGGCTTGAAATTTTGCTTCAGAGACCTTGTACAAATTCTGGGTGTAAAGTGCTTGAATGTTGAGTGCAAACTTGAATTGAAAATCTAGAAACCTAGAATTTCCAGGACAATGTATATGTGAATAGTAGTTGGTAATTTAGCTATAACTCATAAAATAGGTCTCCAAATTAGGTGATTCTTGAACCGCTGAAAACTTAAAACATGAAGGAAGATATCTTGTAACGACTACTTTGATTGAATCTGTCTTTAAAATGGTCAAATTGGCCTATAAACAGGAATCATGAATCCTGTCTATAGTCAGAACTGGTCAAGTAAAAACTAGACAGTATGTAGAAATTGGAGTATAACTTGAGATCTAGACCTTGAAATGGGGTTATTCTTGATTTAAATGAAAGATAAGACATCAAGCTATAAATTGTATGAAGACCATAGAGCTAATTGTCACATCTTACCCTTTCATAAGATATGATATGCTCCCGAATATACCTAATGAATTACCAAAATACCCTCTATCGATAATCCATTAAACATATTATAAGTGATTTAATGATTTCAAATTCATTTTTTAATTAAAGGTATCGATAAAAGGTTTAATAGTTTTTCTAAGGTTTAAGATAAATATCTTGAAATTAATTAAGAAAAGAAATAAACATTTTTAAAACTTAAAGGAATTTGATGAAAATTCGGAGTGGTGACAGCTAAAAACTCAACTATCCAAAAGTTTTAGACCTGTTAAACAAAATTTATAGCAATAACGATATATTACAAATTCATCAAATGTTTTTCTTCATTCACAACCAAAAGAAATACATTCTTACAAATTTATCATCAAATGTTTTTCTTCATTCACAACCAAAAGAAATACATTCTTACAAATTTACATTCATTTGATATCAATAAAATAATATTTCATCACTTTTGTATAACCGCTCAAATATTTTTTACATACATATAGTCATTATTTACATAAAAAACAAATTTAAAAGTGTAATCTAAAAGTATACCCTCTTGCAAAAAGGATGTAGCGTTTATTACACTCACTCAATAGTTTTTTCCTTTCCTTTACCTGCAACAGCATAAAAATGTCATCGCTGAGTACAAGGACTCAGTGGTGCATAACTATCAATTTGTAAAACCAATATAAAACATAAGATGTTAAACCATAACAAAGTGTTTAATATATTCAAATTTTTTGTAACCCCTCACTGTAGCAATTTCGTACATTCTACTGTTTCGGTGACCGGTGTCAGTCCGGACAGCTAGAACATCTGGGAAAAAATATTTGACTAAAGTGAGGAGCCATAAATAACTCAAAAAATAATAAAAAAAATGTAGGAAAAATTTTAGGAATAAAATACAAGTAAGTTAAATGAGCCAGTGCCCTAGCAATGGGTAACCCAGTGGGAAGTTGCGATCCTCTCAACTAGGAGCCCTAAACCCGGGAGAAAATTCATGAAATAATTTTTGGTCTTCAGCCAAACGGAGGGTATTTTAATCATTTTGTCTTCAGAGATGATTTTTGGCCGACTTTCAAGTTAAGTAAATAATTATTATAACCTAAAATATGAATAAATATTGCTATAAATTAAATTGAAATTGAGTAGAAAAGAAAAGAAAAGAAAAATGAAATATAAGTAGATTAATGACATCATGCATGAGGTAATTAAAATTGCTAACCAATGGGAAATGGACAAGTCACTTAAAAGGGATAAAAACTAAATAAAAATGAGACAAAAATGAAAAAGAAATCTTCTTCATCTTCCCCAATCAGCCGAATCAAGAGAGAGAGAAAAGGAAAAGAAAGAAAGAAAGAAAGAAAGGAAGAAGGAGAAGGAGATGAACAGTAGCAGAAACAGGGGTTCAGCAGGGGCAGCATGTTTCTCTTCCATCCAGATGAGTTTGGCTTAACTTATACCATTGCTTTTTGGATATGTTTAAGGTATGTATGTGTAAAAGTTATGGTTAAAATTTGGTGATTGTTCAACGGTTGGATTTGGAGAGATATATTGTTGAACACAGGCTGTCTGCAAGTTGAATTCTGAATTTTGGATACTAAAATTTGAGAAAAATAAATAGTTAGGATGCTTATAAAATTATGAAATTTGGTACAAATGATATTTGGGATTTTGAGGCTGTTGTGTTAAAATTTGGTGAATTTTAGACTTCTGATTTATGAGATATAAATTGTTTTGCATGAGCTGTCTGAGTAAGACTAATTTCTGCAAAATTTCAGATTTTGAAGGGTTGAATGAATATTTTGATATCTCATGATATAGGGATGATTTGATGCTAAAATTTTTGCTGATATTGTATAGGGATGTCTTGAATATATGGTTAAAATTTTGGATTTATCTGATGGTTAGATCATTATATATAAATTTGAATGCACAAGCTGCCAGATTGGGTATTAATGGTTTGTGGATTTGAGATTTATGGTAGGAGTTTAGTCCAATTTAAGGGGAAATGCTGTTGAATTTTTATTGGATATTTAATTTGGAAAAGTGAAGTTATAATTGATTATGATTATTATGGTTCTAGGAGAAATATTGAAGAATAACAAACTCAAGTTTAGTTTCAAAAGGTTAGTGCTAATTCATCCCTAAAACTTTGTATATATATATCATGTGGAGTATGAAATGAGGGTGAAATTAAGAGAATTGAAACAAGTTTTGCATGAATAAATTCCACAATTTTGGCAGCCTTAGGATACAGTAGGGTTTCATTGATTAGATTGAGTTATAGTTATACATGGATGCCATTGAACATAAATTTGATGATTTGATTCATTGATTGCATGTATATGGAGAATTGAAGTGGTTGGAGTTAGGGTTTAGGCGACAAATTTATGATTTTGCTCATGTATTGGTGAAAGAAAATTCTAATGGTCAATTAGTGACCATTTGGTTGTGTTTAAGTAAGAATTGAAGTGAATTGTGCCATGGGAATTAAGGTTAGAGGTGCTGCCTTGTGTGCCCTGCAGGTCTGGATGTGAGTCCAGCATGTTTAGGAAGCTGTAACTTGAGTTATGTAGGTTCAATTGGTGCAAGGCCAATTGGAAATTAGACACATAATGGCACAACTTTGATGAAGGAACCCTATCTAGAAACTAAACTTAGGATACCCTAAAAATTGATCAAATCTAGGTAACACACATTCTGCCTGGGCAAAATGACCAAATAAACAGTGCTCACTCATTTTATCATAACTCAGTGTAGAAAGGTCCAATTGACCTGAAATTTATATCAATGGAAAGCTGAGGCAATTTAGAACAACTTTCATCTAGAACACAAACTCAAATTCTGGATTTAACTAAGTGAAATTGCTAGACAAAATTGGACGACCAAATCTAGCAGAACCAAAAAGTGCCCAGAAATTCTGGGTAAAGGCAATTCGACCAGTTATGGTGAAATAGCCATAACTTGAGCTAGAAAACTCCAAATGGGGTGATTCAAAAAGTGAAATGTAACTAGATACAATAAAGAACAACTTTTATTGAGAATACTTGGCCAAATTCTCACTGTAGAATGGCCTAATGGAATAGTGAACTCTAGCACCTAAAAACTGAAATTTTGATTTATTCTTCATTGGTTAGAAGTATGGATTGGCAACTAATGCCAACACTTTTGGTAGCTAAAATGTGATAAATCTATGTGATTAAAACTCATGTAACTATTATATATGAGAAAGTCAATATTTTGACTTAAATGATCAAATGAATAGTAACCTTACATGTTAAGTACAAATATTCAAAAAATAACTTTGTAATATGCCCTAGTAGGCCTAGTGTGATTGGTTTGGATAGGTTGGCATGCCAATAGGGTTCTGATAGCAGTATTGCATATGGCTTTATACCATTCTGTGATATGATAGCCTATGGCTATACTGATTATGATGTTATACTTCGCTTTATGCCTTATGCTTTTATGGCTTATTAGCCATTCTGTCTGCACACCGGGAGACACATTGTGACAGATGGTGTGACGGCCAGAGGTACCTGGTACCCAATGCTAGTTTACCCGTTTATCCAGTCCGGTCAATTTGTATAGGTTACTTAGGCATGGAAAAGTATAAATGTAATTGAATTGATTATTAAAGGAAGTAAGAAAATTAAATATCAAGATAAAGAACAAGTATGATTACAATAAAAAAAGGGGGGGCTCAAAATCATCAAGAAAATGATTAATAAAATGTTAGAAAGAGTTAATATCATAAGATGTAATTAGTCTTTGACTACACAATAAGTTAAGAATATTAGCAATTGAAAATATTAGCAATTAAATAAATGAGTAAGAATATTTAAAATAAATTAGATTAGTTATTTAGCAGAAAGAATTGAAATGAATTGGAAAGATATTAAAATTTAATTATTATGAAAAAATCTGCGATAACCTGGAAAGTATTGAAAGAAATGATAAAAAGATTTGCAATAGAGATATAACTTAATTTCTTGGAATTTTTGGGGATGGTACAGTGAATTTAAGAATTAAAAGCTTTTGAAGAGGAATAAATTAGAACAAAGGATAGTTGACCAAATTATGATCCATTTCTTTCTTTATTTGTATATATATTTTCTTGTCATATTATTGCACTACTAAGCAGAAATGCTTAGCGCGATGGATTTATTTTCTTTTCGCAGGTACTGAAGGCAAAACCCAGTAGATATTAGACTGAAATTTTGAAGTCCAGATCTGCAGAAGTGTCAGAAGAGTTCAAGGTTGTCACCTCCTCAGCAATGCATGTAGATAGGGTCCATATAAGTTATTTTATGTATTTTGTAAATTATGTAAATTATGAACTTGTGTAATTAATTTATAAATCATGTAAATTTATGTAATTTGAAAATTTTTACATATGAATTAAGTATGAATGGAAATATATAGAAAAGATTATGAAATATATGGATGAGATTTGAAATATGAGAAAATTATGAGAATGATTGATGAGATAATTATGATTAGCATGGATAAGATTTTATTGTGAAAATATTATTGAATTTTCAAGTAGGTGAATAGTAAATCACGTCAAATGATATTAAAACAGGGGAAACTCCGTTGGTTTATTCCGTCAAAAAATAATTGATAATAAAATATAACAAGAACAAATTATATTAAGAATAAAGTAAGATAAAATAGGGTGCTCCGGCATCGAGTGTGACATGTCTTGCTCGGCTACACTGTAGTCGGGTGAGGGGTGTCACATTTATTGATATCAGAGCACGGTTTAGGCATTCCTAGGCATAGATAGATGGAAAGGGATAGTGTGTATAACATGCATTGCATTCATATGAGTCGAGGTGACACTAATGCAAATCTGTTTTCTCTGGTAAGGCGAAGAAATAAGGAAGTAACAGTTCCTCGACTATTTCTACTAGGTAAATTTCAAGGACAAAATTTTTATTAGAGGGGAAGAATTGTAACACCCTCACTGTAGCAATTCCATACATTCTACTGTTCCAGTGACCGGTGTCGGTCCGGACAGCTAGAACGTCTGGAAAAAAATATTTAGACTAAAGTGAAGAGCCATAAATAACTCAAATAATAATAAGAAAAATGTAGGAAAATTTTAGAAATAAAATACAATCAAGTTAAATGAGCCGGTGCCCTAGTATGGGTAACCCAGTGGGAAATTGCGGTCCTCGCAACTAGGAGCCCTAAACCCGGGAGAAAATTCATGAAATAATTTTTGGGACTCCAAAGAAGAGACATTGAAGTTTCAATGGCATTAGAATATCAAGAAAATGCTTAGAAAAATTTTTAGATTGATACAGACGATTTTGGCTCAATAAGAAAAACGGAGGGCATTTTAGTCATTTCATCTTCAAAGATGATTTTTGAACAACTTGTCCAGTTAAGTAAATAATTATTATGACCTAAAATATAAATAAATATTATCAAAAATTAAATTGAAATTGAGTAGAAAAGAAAAGAAAGGAAAAATGAAATATAAGTAGATTAATGACATCATGCATGAGGTAATTAAAATTGCTAACCAATGAGAAATGGACAAGTCACTTAAAAGGGTAACTAAATAAAAATGAGACAAAAATGAAAAAGAAATCTGCTTCATCTTCCCCAATCAGCAGAATCAAGAGAGAGAGAAAAGGAAAAGAAAGAAAGAAAGAAAGAAAGGAAAAAGGAGAAGGAGATGAACAGTAGCAGAAACAGGGGTTCAGCAGGGGTAGCATGTTTCTCTTCCATCCAGGTGAGTTTCGCTAACTTATACTATTAATTTTTGGATATGTTTGAGGTATGTATGTGTAAAAGTTATGGTTAAAATTTGGTGATTGTTCAACGGTTGGATTTGGAGAGATATATTGTTGAACACAAGCTGTCTGCAAGTTAAATTCTAAATTTTGGCTACTGAAATTTGAGAAAAATAAATAGTTAGGATACTTATAAAATTATGAAATTTGGTAAAAATGATATTTGGGATGTTGAGGCTGTTGTGTTAAAATTTGGTGAATTTTAGACTTGTGGTATATGAGATATAAATTGTTTTGCATGAGCTGTCTGAGTAATACTGATTTCTGCAAAAATTCAGATTTCAATGGGTTGAATGAATATTTTGATATCTCATGATATAGAGATGATTTGATGCTAAAATTTTTATTGATATTGTATAGGGATGTCTTGAATATATGGTTAAAATTTGGAATTTATCTGACGGTTAGATCATTATATATAAATTTGAATGCACAAGCTGCCAGATTGAGTATTAATGGTTTGTGGATTTGGGATTTATGATAGGAGTTTAGTCCAATTTAAGGGGAAATGCTGTTGAATTTTTATTGGATATTTAATTTGGAAAAGTGAAGTTATAATTGATTATAATTATTATGGTTCTAGGAGAAATTTTGAAGAATAACAAGCTCAAGTTTGGTTTCAAAAAGGTTAGTGCTAATTCATCCATAAAACTTTGTATATATATCATGTGGAGTATGAAATGAGGGTGAAATTAAGAGAATTGAAACAAGTTTTGCATGAATAAATTCCACCAATTTCGGCAGCCTTAGCATACATTAGGGTTTCATTGATTATATTAAGTTATAGTTATACATGGCTACCATTGAACATAAATTTGATGCTTTGATTCATTGATTGCATGTATATGAAGAATTGAAGTGGTTGGAGTTAGGTTTTAGGTGACAAATTTATGATTTTGCTCATGTATTGGTGAAAGGAAATTCTAATGGTCAATTAGTGACCATTTGGTTGTGTTTAAGTAAGAATTGAAGTAAATTGTGCCATGGGAATTGAGGTTAGAGGTGCTGCCTTGCGTGCCCTGCAGGTTTGGATGTGAGTTTAGCATGTTTGGAAAGTTATAACTTGAGTTGTGTAGGTTCAATTGGTGCAAGGCCAAATGGGAATGAAATTAAACATATAATGGCACAACTTTGATGGAGGAACCCTATCCAGAAACTAAACTTAGGATGCCCTAAAAATTGACCGAATCCAGGTAACACACATTCTACCTGGGTAAAATGACCAAATGAACAATGTTCATTCATTTGGTCATAACTCAGTGTAGAAAGGTCTAATTGACCTGAAATTTATATCAATGGAAAGCTGAGGCAATTTAGGACAACTTTCATCTAGAACACAAACTCAAATTCTGGACTTAACTAAATGAAATTGCTTGCCAAATTTGGACTACCAAATCTAGCAGAACCAAGAAGTGCCCAGAAATTCTGGGTAAAGGCAATCCGACCAGTTATAGTGAAATAGCCATAACTTGAGCTAGAAAACTCCAAATGGAGTGATTCAGAATGTGAAATGTAACTAGATACAATAAAGAATAACTTTTATTAAGAACACTTGGCCAAATTCTCACTGTAGAATGGCCTAATGGAACAGTGAACTCTAGCACCTAAAAACTAAAATTTTGATTTATTCTTCATTGGTTAGAAGTATGGATTGGCAACTAATGCCAACACTTTTGGGAATCAAAATATGGTAAATCTATGTGATTAATACTCATGTAACTATTATATATGAGAAAGTCAATATTTTGACTTAAATGACTAAATGAATAGTAACCTTATATGTTAAGTACAAATATTCAAGAAATAACTTTGTAATATGCCCTAGTAGGCCTAGTGTGATTAGTTTGGATAGGTTGGCATGCCAATAGGATTTTGATAGCAGTACTGCATATGGCTTCATGCCATTCTGTGATATGATAGTCTATGGCTATACTGATTATGATGTTATACTTGGCTTTATACCTTATTGCTTTTATGGCTTATTAGCCATTCTGTCTGCACACCGGGAGACACATTGTGACCGATGGTGTGACAGCCCGAGGTACCTGGTACCCAGTGCTAGTTTATCCATTTATCCAGTCCGATCAATTTGTATAAGTTACTTGGGCATGGAAAAGTATAAATGTATTTGAATTGATTATTAAAAGAAGTAAGGAGATTAAATATCAAAATAAAGAATCAGTATGATTACAATAAAAAAAGAGGGGGGGCTCAAAATCATCAAGAAAACGATTAATAAAATGCTAGAAAGAGTTAATATCATAAGATGTAATTAGTCTTCGACTAAACAATAAGTTAAGAATATTTGCAACTGAAAATATTAGCAATTAAATAAATAAGTAAGAATATTTAAAATAAATTAGATTAGTTATTTAGCAGAAAGAATTGAAATGAATTGGTAAGTTATTAAAATTTAATTATTATGAAATAATCTGCGATAACCTAGAAAGTATTGAAAGAAATGATAAAAAGATTTGCAATAGAGATATAACTTAATTTCTTAGAATTTTTGAGGATGGTATAGTGAATTTAAGAATTAAAAGCTTTTGAAGAGGAATAAATTAGAACAAAGGATAGTTGACCAAATTATGATCCATTTCTTTCTTTATTTGTATATATTATTTTCTTGTCATATTATTGCACCACTAAGCAGAAATGTTTAGCGCGATGGATTTGTTTCCTTCGTGCAGGTACTGAAGGCAAACCCCAGTGGATATTAGATTGGAATTTTGAAGTCCAGATCTGCAGAAGTGTCAGAAGAGTTCAAGGTTGTCACCTCCTCAGCAATGCATGTAGATAGGGCCCATATAAGTTATTTTATGTATTTTGTATATTATGTAAATTATGAACTTGTGTAATTAGTTTATAAATCATGTAAATTTATGTAATTTGAAAATTTTTACCTATGAATTGAGTATGAATGGAAATGTATGGAAATGATTATGAAATATATGGATGGGATTTGAAATATGAGAAAATTATGAGAATGATTAATGAGATAATTATGATTAGCATGGATAAGATTTTATTGTGAAAATATTATTGAATTTTCAAGTAGGTGAATAGTGAATCGCGTCAAACGATATTAAAACAGGGGAAACTCCGCTGGTTTCTTCCATCGAAAAATAATTGATATTAAAATATAACGAGAACAAATTATGTTAAGAATAAAGTAAGATAAAATAGGGTGCTCCGGCACCGAATGTGACATATCTTGCTCGGCTACACTGTAGTCGGGTGAGGGGTGTCACATTTTCCATGAAACATGAAAATAATAATATTCACAATCATCAACAAATCATTTATTATAACATTTAAAAAAATATTTGGTGTTGCCAACATCCCATAGTTTAAGCAATGACACAAAATTTCCGATCAATACTGTGTTGTACACCACGACAAAGCTATCTCAACCCCATCTAACCAAAACTAATGAGGGAAGCAAAGCTAGCTAGCAAATATGAGTGCATCCATCCGATCTCAACCTCAACTGGTAAGCCAGAGAGGGAGGATAATATAACCAATCTCAACCCCAAAAGTGGAGGAGGAACATATCCAATCTCAACCTCATAAAGTGAGGGAAGCAATTAAAGTCTGTCATGCTAACTGTGGTTTAAAAAAAATTTTAAAACAATTCCATTCAAATAAATGAACATTTCAAATCATTACAGATCATTATATATGGTTGGCAACACATCAATTTCACAAACATTTCTAAATCATATACATTCGACCACCCCCATGCTATAATATAATAAATGGCCAAACGTCCGCCTTTTCATCACAATAATAAATTCCTTTTAACATTAAAAATATTCTCAAAATAATATAAATAATTCTCAAAGGCATAGGAAATTCATATTTAAGCTTGAAGAAAATCTATTCTTTTCATTTACTAAAGTAAAACACATGAAAATTAGAGTTGTGCGCAAATCTTATCTTAGTCTTCTTTCTTTGACCTATTTCTTCCTTTACTTCAAACTTCTCTTCTCCAATGAAACACATAATTTCAAAAGCTTCAATACTTATTATAATTTCCACCAATAACTAACCAAATAAATTTCTAGTGAATTCCTAAAATAACTACACATTCTAACTGTAACACCCTCACTGTAGCAATTCTGTACATTCTACTTTTCGGTGATCGGTGTCAGTCCGGACAGCTAGAATGTCTGAAAAAATATTGAAACTAAATTGAGAAACCATAATTAACTCAAATAATAAAAAGAAAAATATAAGAAAAATTTTAGAAATAAAATACAACCAAGTTAAATGAGCCGGTGCCCTAACGATGGGTAACCCAATGGGAACTTGCGGTCCTCGCAACTAGGAGCCCTAAACCAGGGAGAAAATTCATAAAATAATTTTTGGGACTCCGAGAGGAGTCATTGAGGTTTCTATGGCATTAGAATGCCAAGAAAATGCTTAGAAAAAATTTTCAATCGATATAGACAATTTTAGCTCGTTAAGCCAAACGGAGGGCATTGTAGTCATTTCGTCTTCAGAGATGATTTTTGACCAACTTATTCAATTATGTAAGTGAATTATATGACATAAAATATGAACAAATATTGATGAAAATTTTATTAAAAATGAATAGTAAGAGAAAGAAAAGAAAATGAAAGTAAATTGGATTTATTACATAATGCTTATGTAAGCATGAGGTCATTTAAAATTTTTGGCTAATGAAAATGCAAGAAAATTATTTATAATACATAAAAGGGAAAGAAAAGAAGTCAAAAAATATGGAATAACCATCAGCCATCTCCCTTCCATACAAGACGCACCACTTCTCTCTTCCCGCTCCTCCATTGTCAAGCTTACCAAGCTTGAGTTCTTTGGTTCTTCTTCAACTAAAGCCTAAGTTTCCAACACAAAACCTTAATATTTTATCTTAGAGAAGATTTTGGGAGCAAAAAGAAGTGTAAAAGAAGAGCTTTTGGCAAGCTTGAAAAGTGACTCCATTAGAGGTTAGTGACCAAACTTAATCTCTCTCTTTTAATTCATGTTGAAGGAGTGGTGTGCAATGCAAATTTACAAGAAAATTAAAAAAATATCACATGTATTCCTTTCTTAAAATTTCAGCAGCTTGGCGATAGGTAGGGTTTTGAAGATTTTTTTGAATGAAAGTGGTACTCTACCTGCCCTTAACACTAATATATTGATTAGGATAGTGCAGTGCAAGTGAATGCGGAAATCTGAAATGGTAGGGCTAGGGTTTGGACCCAAATTGAGACTTTGTTCATGTATTTGGTGAAAAAGAGTTTTAATGGTCAATTAATGACCATTGGCTATGTGTGAATAAGAAATGAAGTGGTTTGTTTAGTGGGAATTGAAGTTAGTGTGGCTGTCCTTAGTGACCTGTAGGACTGGGCATGAGTCCAATAGGTTTGGGCAGCAATAACTGGAGTTGTAGATGTTCAATTGATGCCAGGCCAATTGGACATGAAACTAGACACATAATGACACAACTTTAGTGAAGAAACTATGCCCAGAAAATCAAACCAAGTTGACCTAAAGATTGCCCTAATCTGGGTGACCTGCATTTTACTTAGGCAAAATGACCAAATGAATAGTATTTATTCATTTAGTCATAACTCAGTGTAGAAAGGTCCAATTGACCTGAAATTTTACCAAAAAATAACTGAGACATAGACCTACAACTTTCATGAAGAAACCTAACCCAAATGTTGACCATAACATGTTCAAAAGGTGACCTGCAGTCACTGCACCAAACACTGTAGATTTGGTCAGTCCAGAAAATTTGGGAAGTTGACAATCTGGCCAGTCATGGTATTTAGGCCATAACTTAAGTTATAAAACTCCAAATGGAGTGATTCAAAAAAAGAAATGTAACTAGACACAATAAGTAACAACTTCCATGTTAACAACTTTGCTAAATTTCCACTGCAAAAATGACTAATGGAATAGTAAATACAAGGCTTGAAATCTGAAAATTTTGAACAACTAACATTAAGCTTAGAAATGGTATTGGCAACCAATACCAACAATTTTAGAATGCAAAATGTGGTATGTTGGGAGTATTAAAACCAATGTACCTATTGTCTATGCAAAAGTCAACAATTTTGTTGACTAATGAAATAAATAGTAACACCTAAATATAAATTTCAAGAATTGTATAAATTATGAGTGTAACATGCCCTAGTACACCTAGCAAGATTGGTTTGGATAGGTTGGCATGCCAATAGAGTTCTGTTAACAGTACTGCATATGGCTTCATGCCATTCTGTGTTTTATGGCCTCACATGCCATTCTGTGATAAAAAAGCCTTTGGCTATGTTGATTGAGTTATTATACTTGGGTTTTATCCCTGATAATTATTATAGCTTATTAGCTGTTCTGTTGCATACCGGGAGACACAATGTGATCGATGGTGTGATGGTCCAAGGTAATTAGTACCCAGTGCCAGTTTACCCATTTATCCAATCCAGTCAACTAGTATGGGATACTCGGGCAATGATAATAAATCTTTTCAAATTTTAATCAAATAATACTGCAATAAATGTCAGATATTAAGTCTACTAAAGATGTAAACATACATTCTGCATATTCACTTTATTTTAGTTATTTTATTTTATATTGTCACCACTAAGCATAATTGCTTAGCGCATCACTTTTGCCACGCGCAGGCACTGGAGACATAGCTGGGGAGTCCAGCAGACCTCATACCGGGTGAGATTTCAGATTTGCACACAGAGTCTAGAGTCACCTCACATTTACAGTGCATTGGTAGGACATTAGGCTACTTTTGGTCTTTTGTATTTTGTAAACTTTTGTTATGTATATTTTAAACTCATGTAATTATGCTTTTAATGTAATTATTTATGAACCTTGTTCAGTAATAAATTGAGCATTTCTTATTGAATTGAGTATGATATGAAATGAATTGAAATTTGAGATAATGAAGTCATTTGAGAAATTGTTGAAAATATGTTGGTGGTTGACTAAGATTGAAATTATGATTATATAAGAAGTGTTTTTAACAGATTCAGAAGAACTGTTTTTCCAATTTACTACCGGCACTCTGCCGAATTTTCTATAAAATTTTCGAAAAATTCATATTAATCAAAATTATAAATAAATGAATTAAAAAAGGGTAAGTTGTAATGAAAATATGATTTGGTGCTTCAGCACACTGTGTGGCAAATCTTGCTCGGCTACACTGTAGACGGGTAAGGGGTGTCACACTAACTATTTCAAATTACATGGCAGAATTTGAACATGTCCTTCGAAATCAATTTCGGTCTAGTTTCAGTCATAATTTGTCAGATTGGTCTTCATGAAAGTTGTTCCTTTATGTACTACTTTAATTATCATTTTGAATCACTCAATTTGGAGGCATAGATCATTAGTTATAGTCAAGATACCAAGTACTATTCCTAGATGTCTTATCCTGAGATTTTTAGGTTTTTTCAGATTTTTACCTGAACTTGCACTCAATATGTAACACCCTCACTGTAGAAATTATGTACATTCTACTGTTCCGGTGACCAGTGTCGGTTCAAACTGTAACACCCTCCCGGTAGCAACTCCGTACATTCTACTGTTCCGATGACCGGTGTCGGTCCGGACAGCTAGAACGTCCGGAAAAATATTTAAACTAAAGTCAGGAACCATAATTAACTCAAATATTAATAAGGAAAATTTAGTAAAAATTTTAGAAATAAAATACAACCAAGTTAAATGAGCCAGTGCCCAAGCGAAGGGTAATCAGAGGGAAGTTGCGGTTCTCACAACGAGGAGCCTTAGACCCGGGAGAAAAATTATAAAATAATTTTTGGAACTCCAGAAAAGGGTTATTGAGGTTTCCATGGCATTAGAATGCCCAGAAAATACCTAGAAAAATTTTTCAATCGGTACAGCCAATTTTGACCCGTTAAGCCAAACGGAGGGCATTTTGGTCATTTTGCCTTCGGAGGTGATTTTTGACCGACTTGTCCAGTTAAGTAAATAATTATTATGAACTAAAATATGAATTAATATTGATGAAAAATGAATTGAAAGTTAGTAGTGATGAAAAGAAAAGAAAAATACAATATATGCAAATTATGACATCAATGTGATGTCATTTAAAATTGGCCACCAATCACATTTAAACTATCATTTATCTAACTAATAAAAGAGGTAAATAAAGACCAAAGGAAAAGAAAAAAACGTGGGCAGCCATCTCCTTCTCCATTTCAGCCACACCATAGCCAAGAAGCAAACCTCCATTTTTCTTCCTCACTCAAGCTTGAAGATCTCTCAAGCCTCACCCCAAAACCCTAAGTTGTCTTCACAAAAATTAATCTACACACCCTAAGCAAGCTCTAGGCAGCCACAAAGAAGAGGAATTCTAGAGTTTTTACAAGCTCAATAAGTTGAGCCAAGAGGTTAGTGCTATACTTTCACTCTCACTCCTTTAATCCTTGATAGAGCATCATTTTAAGTTAAGAAATTGTAAGAAAATGAAGTAAATTATATATGTTAGGGCATCTTCAAATTTTCGGCAGCCCTAAGGAAGGATGAGTTTGATTGTTTAAATGAATTTAGAGTGGATAGAAATGATGTTTAAGGTATGAAAATGCATGGATGTTGAACTAGTGTGCTAATTGAGGTTTATGGGTAAATTGAATTGGACATTAGGGTTTTGAGAAGTAAAAAAATTGAATTGGCTTATCAAACTGTTAAAGAACACTCTAATGTCAATAAGTGACCATTTGAGGTATGTTGACCATAAATTGGACTGAAAAATAGTATGGCAAAGTGAAGGTGTAATCTGCCCTAGGACAGCAGCAATGGACTGAAATTTCAGTCCAATTACACAGCCATAACTTTGGCTGTGTTAGTCCAATTGGTGTTTTGCCAATTGGACATGAAACTAGGCTTACAATGGCACATTTTTGCTGAAGAAACTATGCCCAAAAGACCAAAGCAAGAGGACCAAAACTTGGCCCCAATCCGGATACCCTGCAACTGATTCTGCATAATTGACCAAATGAACAGTAACTATTCATTTGGCCATAACTCACTGTAGATATGGTCAATTGAGCTGAAATGTTTACAGCAACAAGTTCAGACATAGAAAAACAACTTTCATGAAGGAACCTCCCCCAAATTATGGCCAGAACCTAACCCAAATGGCAGTGGCAGTCACTGTTCATGTTATTGTAGATATGGTAATTTCTGCAGAATGGAAATCTGGCCAGCTGTGGTTTTTGGACCATATCTGGAGCTACAAAACTCCAAATGGAGTGATTCAAAAAAGGAAATTCAACTAGACAAAATAAGGAACAACTTTCATGTTTGCCATTTCTTCAAATTTCTACTGTAACAGTGTTTAATGGAACAGTGAACTTAGACTCAAAAACTGAAATTTTCTGCCCTCTTGGTTTTAAGTTAGAAATGGTAATGGTGACCAATTCTAACAAGTTTTAAATGTAAAATGTGGTATGTTGGGAGTGCCAAAGTCAATGTACACATTTTCTATCCAAAAGTCAACATTTTTGTTGACCAATGAGGTGAATAGTGACACCAAAACTTGAAATACACAAATTGAAGAATTTAAAAGTTTCAAATGCCCTAGTATACCTAACATGATTGGTTTGGATAGTTTGGCATGCCAATAGGGTTCAGTTAGCAGTACTGCATATGGCAATATGCCATTCTGTGATTTCATGGCTTTTAGCCATTCTGACTTTGCATTGAGAATTGGCCTTGTGCCTGAGATTATTTACAGCTTGGTAGCCTCATTACACCGAGATGCATATGTGACCGATGGTGTGACGGCCGAGGTACTAGATACCCGGTGCGGTTTACCGTTATCCATCCGATCGTCTAGTGTAGGTTACTTGGGGCAACCAAATGAATAAAAGTGAACAAAGTAAATGATATACAAATACCAAACAAATAAAACGTACACATTCACTACACATTTAATTTCTTGTTATTTTCTTTTATTATATTATTGCACCACTAAGCATTATTGCTTAGCGCGTTGCTTTTGCCATGCGTAGGTACTGGAGATACAGATCGTGAGCCCAGTAGACCACAGACTGGGTGAGTCCATCCTGCAGCTCTGCACAGTGTCCGTGTCACCTCAACTTCTGCAGTGCATTGGTAGGACACTAGGTGTCATTTTGACATTTTGTAACTTAATTTTGATTTTCTCATATGTAATTAAACTTGTGTAATGTATTTTGAGGTTCATGTAAATAATGAAGATTTATGGTTATGTATGGAAGTAATTTGAGTATTTATTTGTTGTTTATACATATGAGTACCCTGAGAAATGACGATTGAGAACTGAAAATGAAATGTTGTTGAGATCTTGATATTGAGACTTTGTTAATGAATTGAAGTTGGGATTGTTTGGAAAATTATTTAGAAGTGTTTTTAATAGGTTCCGAAGAACTGTTTTCTCCATTTTTAGCCGGTACTCCGCCAGATTTTCTTTAAAATTTTTGGAACCTCAAATAAATAATATTTTTGATAAATGGCTTAAATAAAGTATGTTTCATAAATTATATTCAAAAGCATGATATAAATTAATTAAGGTATATTAGAGTGTGCCGGTACACCGTGTGGCATTACTTACTCGGGTATACTGTACACGGGTAAGAGGTGTCACACAAACTGCTAGAACGTCTGGAAAAATATTTAAAATAGAGTGAGGAGTCATAAATAATCCAAATAACGGTAAGAAAAATGTAGGAAAAAAAAATTTTAGAAATAAAATACAACCAAGTTAAATGAGCTGGTGCCCTAGCGATGGGTAACCCAGTGGGAAGTTGCGATCCTCGCAGCTAAGAGCCCTAAACCTAGGGAAAAATTCATGAAATAATTTTTGAAACTCCAGAGAAGAGCCATTGAGGTTTCTATGAGATTAGAATTCCAAGAAAAGGCTTAGAAAAAATTTTTGATCGGTATACACGATTTTGGCTCAATAAGCCAAACGGAGGGCATTTTGTTCATTTCGTCTTCGGAGATGATTTTTGACCAAATTGTCCAATTGAGTAAATAAATTATATGACATAAAATATGAATAAATATTACCAAAAATTTATTTAAAAATGAGTAGAAAAGCAAGAAAATGAAAAAGAAAGAAATGTTAATCATTACATCATGCTTATGTAATTAAAAGGTGCTCCATCAATCAAATGAAGATAGGCCTTTATAAACCAACTTAAATTAGAGTTAAATGGGCTGAAATTTAAGAGAAAAATCTGCTTCTTCTTCCTCCTTGAACCCAGCCGAAACTCTCTCTCACTCCCTCAACCATTTTTGTTCAACAAGAGCTTTCTCTCTCCTTCACTTCCACCATAAAACCACTTACCCCCTTCACTAAACTTGATCCTTGCAACTAGAATAGTCTTGAGGCAGCAATTTGAGGGAGAAATCTTGAAGATTAACAAGCTAAAGTTAGAGCTCCAAAGTGGTTTGTAACACCCTCCCGGTAGCAACTCCGTACATTCTACTGTTCCGGTGACCGGTGTCGGTCCGGACAGCTAGAACATCCGGAAAAATATTTAAACTAAAGTCAGGAACCATAATTAACTCAAATATTAATAAGAAAAATTTAGGAAAAATTTTAGAAATAAAATACAACCGAGTTAAATGAGCCGGTGCCCAAGCGATGGGTAACCAGAGGGAAGTTGCGGTTCTCGCAACGAGGAGCCCTAGACCCGGGGGAAAAATTATAAAATAATTTTTGGGACTCCAGAGAAGGGTCATTGAGGTTTCCATGGCATTAGAATGCCAAGAAAATATTTAGAAAAAATTTTCAATCGGTACAGACAATTTTGACCCGTTAAGCCAAACGGAGGGCATTTTGGTCATTTCGCCTTCAGAGGTGATTTTTGGCCGACTTGTCCAGTTAAGTAAATAATTATCATGGTCTAAAATATGAATAAATATTACTAAAAATTGAATTGAAAATGATTAGAAAAGAAAAGGAAAGAAAAATCCATAAAAAGCAATTTATGACATCTTTATGATGTCACTTACAAGTCTCCACCAATTGCATTCAAATAAGCATTTTTAAAACACTTAAAAGAGTCAAAGAGGACTAAAAATTCTGCTCTTCTTCTTCTTCTTCTTCCTCCAATACGTGACCTCTTCCATAGCTAAGCATATTCAAGCTTTTCAAAGCTTGATTCACCCATTTCTACCCAACAAAATCATAACCTAGCTTCACAAAAAATAAACCTAGCAACTTGAGCAACCTCTAGGCAGCCAAAAGAGGAAGAAAGAAAGGAGTTTGGGTGGCTGGAAATTCTGCCCCATTCAAGGTTAGTGCACCTATCTACTTAAAACTCTTATTTTCCATGTTAAGGACCTGAATTTAGTATGAAATTGTAAGTTAAATGGACTAAATTCATGTGTATACATACCATGGATTTCAGCTGCCCTAAGGAAGGAATAGGATTGAGTGTTGTTGATGGACTTAGAATGAATTAGAGCTTATGTTTAAAGTGTATAAACACATATATAATGAATGGAAGTATATAACTAAGGTGTATGGGTGAATTGCAATGAGAAATTAGGGTTTTGAGAAGTGAAAGATTGACTTGACTTAGGAAATTGTTAGGGAACATTTAATGGTCAATTAGTGACCATTTTAGGTAAGTTAAGCACAATTTGGACTGAAAAATAAAATTGCAAAGTGAAGATATAGGCTGCCCTAGGACAGCAGCAGAGGGACTGAAAATTCAGTCCAATTACACAGCCATAACTTGGGCTGTGTTGGTCCAATTGGTGTTTGGCCAATTGGACATGAAACTAGGCTTATAATGACACATTTTTTCTGAAGAAACCATACCCAAAAGACCAAAGCAAGAGGACCAAAACTTGGCCCCAATCCGAATCCCCTGCAACAGCACCTGCAGAAATGACCAAATGAATAGTAACTGTTCATTTGGCCATAACTCACTGTAGATTTGGTCAATTGACCTGAAATTTTTACAGAAACAAGTTAAGACATAGACAAACAACTTTCATGAAGAAACCTACCCCAAATTATGACCAGAACCTAACCCAAATGGCAGTCACAGTTACTATTCAAACCTGCAACTCTGCAGATTTTCATTTGAGCAGCAATGTTTGGAGGACTATAACTCTCTCTAGAAAACTCGGATTTAGGCGATTCTTGAACCGATGGAAACCTAAGGCATAGTAAAACATTTCATATGAAGAAAGTTAGACCAAATTATGAACTTAACTTGATCAAATTACTGACCAAAGTTGGACCAAAAATCTGCGGACTCCAAAATCTCAAAGATGAACGATTGCACGTGAACAAGAAACTTATTTTGGCCATAACTTGAGCTACAAAACTCCAAATGGAGTGATTCAAAAAAGGAAATTCAACTAGACAAAATAAGGAACAACTTTCATGTTTACCATTTCCTCAAATTCCCACTGTAAAAATAACAAATGGAACAGTAAAGATGAAGCATGAAAACCGAAAATTTTGCTCAATTAGCATTAAGCTTAAAAATGGTATTGGCAACCAATACCAACAAGTTTGAAATACAAAATGTGGTATGTTTGAGGTGTTAAGACCAATACACCTATTTTCTATCCAAAAGTCAACATTTTTGTTGACCAATGAGGTGAATAGTGACATCAAAACCAAAAATTGGCAATTTTGCCAAAATGACCTAAGCTTTGAGAAAGTGACCAAAACTAACAAGTTTTAAATGCAAAATGGGTTACATTGGGAGTGTTAAAACCAATGCACCTATGTTCTATGCAAAAGTCAACTTTTTGTTGACTATTGAAGTGAATAGTGACATAAAAACTTGAAATTCAAAAAAAAAATTGAAGAATTCAAAAGTATCAAATGCCCTAGTAGGCCTAATGTGATTGGTTTGGATAGGTTGGCATGCCAATAGGGTTCTGATAGCAGTACTGCGTATGATATATGGCTTCATTGCCATTCTCAGGATGTGATAGCCTATGGCTATACTGATTATGATGTTTTACTTGGCTTTATGCCTTATTGCTTATATGGCTTATTAGCCATTCTGTTTGCACACCGGGAGACACATTGTGACCGATGGTGTGACGGCGAGGTACACAGTACCCAGTGCTAGTTTACCCGTTTATCCAGTCCGGTCAATTTGTAATAGGTTACTTGGGCATGGAAAAGTATAACTGTAATTGAACTGATTGTTAAAGAAAATACGAAACTAAATATCAAGAATGATTACGATAGAATACAAATAAACTTAAAAGTCATGAAGAAGTTAATATCAAAAAACAAGATTAACCCACGACTAAACAATAATTTTGTAATTAATCATTTAGTATGAACACAATTGCTAAGAAAAAATGATTTATATTTGAATATAATTTCTTTCTATTTTATTATTTGCACCACTCAGCTTTATGCTTAGCGCGTCGCTTTGCAACGCTGTGAGGTACCAAGATTGGACAGAGGGCCATGAGACCACGATTCGTAAGGCGGTTCACGATCTCGCATAGTGTCCATGTCACCTCACTGTCTGCAGTACATTGGTAGGACGCTAGATGTCATTTTGGTATTTTGTAATTGATTTTATTTTCTCATATGTATTTGAAACTTATGTAATGTATTTTGATATTCATGTAAATAATGAAAAGTGTGGTTGTAAATGGAAAAGTGAATGTTTATCTATGATTTATGCATGGTATCATATGAGATGGATGAATGAGAACTGAGATTGAACATTGTTGAGAATTTGATAAATGGAGTTGAGATGATGGAAAATGAATATAGGAAGTGTTTTTCACAGGTTCCGAAGAACGGTTTTCTCCATTTTTAGCCGGTACTCCGCCGGATTTTCTTTAAAATTTTCGGAACTTGAAATAAATTACAATTTCAATAAATGAATTATATTTCGCAAGTTATATTCAAAACTACGATAAAAATGAATTAAGATAAAATAGAGTGCTCCGGCACACTGAGTGGCATAACTTGCTCGGCTACACTGTAGTCGGTTGAGGGGTGTCACATTTAGTGGTATCAGAGCATGGTTTAGGCGTTTCTAGACCTAGATAGATTGCATATCATGCATTGCATTCATAAGAGTCGAGGTGACACTATTGCAGATCTGTATTTCCTATTTATTTTAGGTTAGGGTATGGAATAAGAGAGTGAAGAGACAATGAGATAGCGAATGGAAATGAGAAGGAGACTGTATTTAAGATGAAAAAGGATGAGTACATAACTGTTTGAGGATAGGATTGAGACTAAGGAGAAAGTGAAGTAGGATAACACGAAAAGGTGAAGAAATAAAGAGGTATTAGCTCCTTGGCTATTTACATTGGGTAAATTTCGAGGACGAAATTTAAATTAGAGGGGAAGAGTTGTAACACCCTCCCGGTAGCAACTCCGTACATTCTACTGTTCCGGTGACCAGTGTCTGTCCGGACAGCTAGAACGTTCGGAAAAATATTTAAACTAAAGTCAGGAACCATAATTAACTCAAATATTAATAAGAAAAATTTAGGAAAAATTTTAGAAATAAAATACAACCGAGTTAAATGAGCCGGTGCCCAAGCGATGGGTAACCAGAGGGAAGTTGCGGTTCTCGCAACGAGGAGCCCTAGACCCGGGGGAAAAATTATAAAATAATTTTTGGGACTCCAGAGAAGGGTCATTGAGGTTCCCATGGCATTAGAATGCCAAGAAAATATTTAGAAAAATTTTTCAATCGGTACAGACAATTTTGACCCGTTAAGCCAAACGGAGGGCATTTTGGTCATTAAGCCTTCAGAGGCGATTTTTGGCCGACTTGTCCAGTTAAGTAAATAATTATCATGGTCTAAAATATGAATAAATATTACTAAAAATTGAATTGAAAATGATTAGAAAAGAAAAGGAAAGAAAAATCCATAAAAAGCAATTTATGACATCTTTATGATGTCACTTACAAGTCTCCACCAATTGCATTCAAATAAGCATTTTTAAAACACTTAAAAGAGTCAAAGAGGACTAAAAATTCTGCTCTTCTTCTTCTTCTTCTTCCTCCTCCAATACGTGACCTCTTCCATAGCTAAGCATATTCAAGCTTTTCAAAGCTTGATTCACCCATTTCTACCCAACAAAATCATAACCTAGCTTCACAAAAAATAAACCTAGCAACTTGAGCAACCTCTAGGCAGCCAAAAGAGGAAGAAAGAAAGGAGTTTGGGTGGCTGGAAATTCTGCCCCATTCAAGGTTAGTGCACCTATCTACTTAAAACTCTTATTTTCCATGTTAAGGACCTGAATTTAGTATGAAATTGTAAGTTAAATGGACTAAATTCCTGTGTATACATACCATGGATTTCAGCTGCCCTAAGGAAGGAATAGGATTGAGTGTTGTTGATGGACTTAGAATGAATTAGAGCTTATGTTTAAAGTGTATAAACACATATATAATGAATGGAAGTATGTAACTAAGGTGTATGGGTGAATTGCAATGAGAAATTAGGGTTTTGAGAAGTGAAAGATTGACTTGACTTAGGAAATTGTTAGGGAACATTTAATGGTCAATTAGTGACCATTTTAGGTAAGTTAAGCACAATTTGGACTGAAAAATAAAATTGCAAAGTGAAGATATAGGCTGCCCTAGGACAGCAGCAGAGAGACTGAAAATTCAGTCCAATTACACAGCCATAACTTGGGCTGTGTTGGTCCAATTGGTGTTTGGCCAATTGGACATGAAACTAGGCTTATAATGACACATTTTTGCTGAAGAAACCATGCCCAAAAGACCAAAGCAAGAGGACCAAAACTTGGCCCCAATCCGAATCCCTGCAACAAAGCACTGCAGAAATGACCAAATGAATAGTAACTGTTCATTTGGCCATAACTCACTGTAGATTTGGTCAATTGACCTGAAATTTTTACAGAAACAAGTTAAGACATAGACAAACAACTTTCATGAAGAAACCTACCCCAAATTATGACCAGAACCTAACCCAAATGGCAGTCACAGTTACTGTTCAAACCTGCAACTCTGCAGATTTTCATTTGAGCAGCAATGTTTGGAGGACTATAACTCTCTCTAGAAAACTCGGATTTAGGCGATTCTTGAACCGATGGAAACCTAAGGCATAGTAAAACATTTCATATGAAGAAAGTTAGACCAAATTATGAACTTAACTTGATCAAATTACTGACCAAAGTTGGACAAAAAATCTGCGGACCCAAAATCTCAGATGAATAAAGCACGTGAACAGTAAACTTATTTTGGCCATAACTTGAGCTACAAAACTCCAAATGGAGTGATTCAAAAGGAAATTCAACTAGACAAAATAAGGAACAACTTTCATGTTTACCATTTCCTCAAATTCCCACTGTAAAAATAACAAATGGAACAGTAAAGATGAAGCATGAAAAGCTAAAATTTTGCTCAATTAGCATTAAGCTTAAAAATGGTATTGGCAACCAATACCAACAAGTTTGAAATAAAAATGTGGTATGTTTGAGGTGTTAAGACCAATACACCTATTTTCTATCCAAAAGTCAACATTTTTGTTGACCAATGAGGTGAATAGTGACATCAAAACCAAAAATTGGCAATTTTGCCAAAATGACCTAAGCTTTGAGAAAGTGACCAAAACTAACAAGTTTTAAATGCAAAATGGGTTACATTGGGAGTGTTAAAACCAATGCACCTATGTTCTATGCAAAAGTCAACTTTTTGTTGACTATTGAAGTGAATAGTGACATAAAAACTTGAAATTCAAAAAAAAAATTGAAGAATTCAAAAGTATCAAATGCCCTAGTAGGCCTAATGTGATTGGTTTGGATAGGTTGGCATGCCAATAGGGTTCTGATAGCAGTACTGCGTATGATATATGGCTTCATTGCCATTCTCAGGATGTGATAGCCTCTGGCTATACTGATTATGATGTTTTACTTGGCTTTATGCCTTATTGCTTATATGGCTTATTAGCCATTCTGTTTGCACACCGGGAGACACATTGTGACCGATGGTGTGACGGCTCGAGGTACCTGGTACCCAAAGGCTAGTTTACCCGCTTATCCATCCGGTCAATTTGTATAGGTTACTTGGGCATGGAAAAGTATAATCAGAATTGAACTGATTGTTAAAGAAAATACGAAAACTAAATATCAAGAATGATTACGATAGAATACAAAGAAACTTAAAAGTCATGAAGAAGTTAATATCATAAAACAAGATTAACCCTCGACTAAACACTAAGTTGGTAATTATTCAGTTCGTATGAACACAATGGCTAAGAAATTATGATTTTTATTTGCATATTATTTCTTTCTATTTTATTATTTGCACCACTAAGCTTTATGCTTAGCGGCCGCTTTGCAACGCTGTAGGTATCAAGATTGGACAGAGGGCCAGAGACCACGATTCGTAAGGCGGTTCACGCTCGCATAGTGTCCGTGTCACCTCACCGTCATGCATTGGTAGGACGCTAGATGTCATTTTGGTATTTTGTAATTGATTTTATTTTCTCATATGTATTTGAAACTTATGTAATGTATTTTGATATTCATGTAAATAATGAAAAGTGTGGTTGTAAATGGAAAAGTGAATGTTTATCTATGATTTATGCATGGTATCATATGAGATGGATGAATGAGAACTGAGATTGAACATTGTTGAGAATTTGATAAATGGAGTTGAGATGATGGAAAATGAATATAGGAAGTGTTTTTCACAGGTTCCGAAGAACGGTTTTCTCCATTTTTAGCCGGTCCTCCGGATTTTCTTTAAAATTTTCGGAACTTGAAATAAATTACAATTTCAATAAATGAATTATATTTCGCAAGTTATATTCAAAACTACGATAAAAATGAATTAAGATAAAATAGAGTGCTCCGCACACTCGAGTGGCATAACTTGCTCCTGCCACACTGTAGTCGGTTGAGGGGTGTCACATTTAGTGGTATCAGAGCATGGTTTAGGCGTTTCTAGACCTAGATAGATTGCATATCATGCATTGCATTCATAAGAGTCGAGGTGACACTATTGCAGATCTGTATTTCCTATTTATTTTAGGTTAGGGTATGGAATAAGAGAGTGAAGAGACAATGAGATAGCGAATGGAAATGAGAAGGAGATCATTTAAGATGAAAAAGGATGAGTACATAACTGTTTGAGGATAGGATTGAGACTAAGGAGAAAGTGAAGTAGGATAACACGAAAAGGTGAAGAAATAAAGAGGTATTAGCTCCTTGGCTATTTACATTGAGTAAATTTCGAGGATGAAATTTAAATAAGAGGGGAAGAGTTGTAACACCCTCCCGGTAGCAACTCCGTACATTCTACTATTCCGGTGACCGGTGTCGGTCCGGACAGCTAGAACGTCCTGAAAAATATTTAAACTAAAGTCAGGAACCATAATTAACTCAAATATTAATAAGAAAAATTTAGGAAAAATTTTAGAAATAAAATACAACCGAGTTAAATGAGCCGGTGCCCAAGCGATGGGTAACCAGAGGGAAGTTGCGGTTCTCGCAACGAGGAGCCCTAGACCCGGGGGAAAAATTATAAAATAATTTTTGGGACTCCAGAGAAGGGTCATTGAGGTTCCCATGGCATTAGAATGCCAAGAAAATATTTAGAAAAATTTTTCAATCGGTACAGACAATTTTGACCCGTTAAGCCAAACGGAGGGCATTTTGGTCATTAAGCCTTCAGAGGTGATTTTTGGCCGACTTGTCCAGTTAAGTAAATAATTATTATGGTCTAAAATATGAATAAATATTACTAAAAATTGAATTGAAAATGATTAGAAAAGAAAAGGAAAGAAAAATCCATAAAAAGCAATTTATGACATCTTTATGATGTCACTTACAAGTCTCCACCAATTGCATTCAAATAAGCATTTTTAAAACACTTAAAAGAGTCAAAGAGGACTAAAAATTCTGCTCTTCTTCTTCTTCTTCTTCCTCCTCCAATACGTGACCTCTTCCATAGCTAAGCATATTCAAGCTTTTCAAAGCTTGATTCACCCATTTCTACCCAACAAAATCATAACCTAGCTTCACAACAAATAAACCTAGCAACTTGAGCAACCTCTAGGCAGCCAAAAGAGGAAGAAAGAAAGGAGTTTGGGTGGCTGGAAATTCTGCCCCATTCAAGGTTAGTGCACCTATCTACTTAAAACTCTTATTTTCCATGTTAAGGACTTGAATTTAGTATGAAATTGTAAGTTAAATGGACTAAATTCCTGTGTATACATACCATGGATTTCAGCTGCCCTAAGGAAGGAATAGGATTGAGTGTTGTTGATGGACTTAGAATGAATTAGAGCTTATGTTTAAAGTGTATAAACACATATATAATGAATGGAAGTATGTAACTAAGGTGTATGGGTGAATTGCAATGAGAAATTAGGGTTTTGAGAAGTGAAAGATTGACTTGACTTAGGAAATTGTTAGGGAACATTTAATGGTCAATTAGTGACCATTTTAGGTAAGTTAAGCACAATTTGGACTGAAAAATAAAATTGCAAAGTGAAGATATAGGCTGCCCTAGGACAGCAGCAGAGGGACTAAAAATTCAGTCCAATTACACAGCCATAACTTGGGCTGTGTTGGTCCAATTGGTGTTTGGCCAATTGGACATGAAACTAGGCTTATAATGACACATTTTTGCTGAAGAAACCATGCCCAAAAGACCAAAGCAAGAGGACCAAAACTTGGCCCCAATCCGAATCCCCTGCAACAGCACCTGCAGAAATGACCAAATGAATAGTAACTGTTCATTTGGCCATAACTCACTGTAGATTTGGTCAATTGACCTGAAATTTTTACAGAAACAAGTTAAGACATAGACAAACAACTTTCATGAAGAAACCTACCCCAAATTATGACCAGAACCTAACCCAAATGGCAGTCACAGTTACTGTTCAAACCTGCAACTCTGCAGATTTTCATTTGAGCAGCAATGTTTGGAGGACTATAACTCTCTCTAGAAAACTCGGATTTAGGCGATTCTTGAACCGTGGAAACCTAAGGCATAGTAAAACATTTCATATGAAGAAAGTTAGACCAAATTATGAACTTAACTTGATCAAATTACTGACCAAAGTTGGACCAAAAATCTGCCAGACCCAAAATCTCAGCATGAACAGTGCACGTGAACAGTAAACTTATTTTGGCCATAACTTGAGCTACAAAACTCCAAATGGAGTGATTCAAAAAAGGAAATTCAACTAGACAAAATAAGGAACAACTTTCATGTTTACCATTTCCTCAAATTCCCACTGTAAAAATAACAAATGGAACAGTAAAGATGAAGCATGAAAACCGAAAATTTTGCTCAATTAGCATTAAGCTTAAAAATGGTATTGGCAACCAATACCAACAAGTTTGAAATACAAAATGTGGTATGTTTGAGGTGTTAAGACCAATACACCTATTTTCTATCCAAAAGTCAACATTTTTGTTGACCAATGAGGTGAATAGTGACATCAAAACCAAAAATTGGCAATTTTGCCAAAATGACCTAAGCTTTGAGAAAGTGACCAAAACTAACAAGTTTTAAATGCAAAATGGGTTACATTGGGAGTGTTAAAACCAATGCACCTATGTTCTATGCAAAAGTCAACTTTTTGTTGACTATTGAAGTGAATAGTGACATAAAAACTTGAAATTCAAAAAAAAAATTGAAGAATTCAAAAGTATCAAATGCCCTAGTAGGCCTAATGTGATTGGTTTGGATAGGTTGGCATGCCAATAGGGTTCTGATAGCAGTACTGCGTATGATATATGGCTTCATTGCCATTCTGTGATGTGATAGCCTATGGCTATACTGATTATGATGTTTTACTTGGCTTTATGCCTTATTGCTTATATGGCTTATTAGCCATTCTGTTTGCACACCGGGAGACACATTGTGACCGATGGTGTGACGGCCCGAGGTACCTGGTACCCAGTGCTAGTTTACCCGTTTATCCAGTCCGGTCAATTTGTATAGGTTACTTGGGCATGGAAAAGTATAACTGTAATTGAACTGATTGTTAAAGAAAATACGAAAACTAAATATCAAGAATGATTACGATAGAATACAAAGAAACTTAAAAGTCATGAAGAAGTTAATATCATAAAACAAGATTAACCCTCGACTAAACACTAAGTTGGTAATTATTCAGTTCGTATGAACACAATGGCTAAGAAATTATGATTTTTATTTGCATATTATTTCTTTCTATTTTATTATTTGCACCACTAAGCTTTATGCTTAGCGCCGCTTTTGCAACGCTGTAGGTAATCAAGATTGACAGAGGGCCGAGACCACGATTCGTAAGGCGGTTCACGATTCTGCATAGTGTCTGTGTCACCTCACTGTCTGCAGAGCATTGGTAGGACGCTAGATGTCATTTTGGTATTTTGTAATTGATTTTATTTTCTCATATGTATTTGAAACTTATGTAATGTATTTTGATATTCATGTAAATAATGAAAAGTGTGGTTGTAAATGGAAAAGTGAATGTTTATCTATGATTTATGCATGGTATCATATGAGATGGATGAATGAGAACTGAGATTGAACATTGTTGAGAATTTGATAAATGGAGTTGAGATGATGGAAAATGAATATAGGAAGTGTTTTTCACAGGTTCCGAAGAACGGTTTTCTCCATTTTTAGCCGGTACTCCGCCGGATTTTCTTTAAAATTTTCGGAACTTGAAATAAATTACAATTTCAATAAATGAATTATATTTCGCAAGTTATATTCAAAACTACGATAAAAATGAATTAAGATAAAATAGAGTGCTCCGGCACACTGAGTGGCATAACTTGCTCGGCTACACTGTAGTCGGGTGAGGGGTGTCACATTTAGTGGTATCAGAGCATGGTTTAGGCGTTTCTAGACCTAGATAGATTGCATATCATGCATTGCATTCATAAGAGTCGAGGTGACACTATTGCAGATCTGTATTTCCTATTTATTTTAGGTTAGGGTATGGAATAAGAGAGTGAAGAGACAATGAGATAGCGAATGGAAATGAGAAGGAGACTGTATTTAAGATGAAAAAGGATGAGTACATAACTGTTTGAGGATAGGATTGAGACTAAGGAGAAAGTGAAGTAGGATAACACGAAAAGGTGAAGAAATAAAGAGGTATTAGCTCCTTGGCTATTTACATTGAGTAAATTTCGAGGATGAAATTTAAATAAGAGGGGAAGAGTTGTAACACCCTCCCGGTAGCAACTCCGTACATTCTACTATTCCGGTGACCGGTGTCGGTCCGGACAGCTAGAACGTCCTGAAAAATATTTAAACTAAAGTCAGGAACCATAATTAACTCAAATATTAATAAGAAAAATTTAGGAAAAATTTTAGAAATAAAATACAACCGAGTTAAATGAGCCAATGCCTGCGATGGGTAACCAGAGGGAAGTTGCTTTCGCAACGAGGAGCCCTAGACCCGGGGGAAAAATTATAAAATAATTTTTGGGACTCCAGAGAAGGGTCATTGAGGTTCCCATGGCATTAGAATGCCAAGAAAATATTTAGAAAAATTTTTCAATCGGTACAGACAATTTTGACCCGTTAAGCCAAACGGAGGGCATTTTGGTCATTAAGCCTTCAGAGGTGATTTTTGGCCGACTTGTCCAGTTAAGTAAATAATTATTATGGTCTAAAATATGAATAAATATTACTAAAAATTGAATTGAAAATGATTAGAAAAGAAAAGGAAAGAAAAATCCATAAAAAGCAATTTATGACATCTTTATGATGTCACTTACAAGTCTCCACCAATTGCATTCAAATAAGCATTTTTAAAACACTTAAAAGAGTCAAAGAGGACTAAAAATTCTGCTCTTCTTCTTCTTCTTCTTCCTCCAATACGTGACCTCTTCCATAGCTAAGCATATTCAAGCTTTTCAAAGCTTGATTCACCCATTTCTACCCAACAAAATCATAACCTAGCTTCACAAAAAATAAACCTAGCAACTTGAGCAACCTCTAGGCAGCCAAAAGAGGAAGAAAGAAAGGAGTTTGGGTGGCTGGAAATTCTGCCCCATTCAAGGTTAGTGCACCTATCTACTTAAAACTCTTATTTTCCATGTTAAGGACTTGAATTTAGTATGAAATTGTAAGTTAAATGGACTAAATTCCTGTGTATACATACCATGGATTTCAGCTGCCCTAAGGAAGGAATAGGATTGAGTGTTGTTGATGGACTTAGAATGAATTAGAGCTTATGTTTAAAGTGTATAAACACATATATAATGAATGGAAGTATGTAACTAAGGTGTATGGGTGAATTGCAATGAGAAATTAGGGTTTTGAGAAGTGAAAGATTGACTTGACTTAGGAAATTGTTAGGGAACATTTAATGGTCAATTAGTGACCATTTTAGGTAAGTTAAGCACAATTTGGACTGAAAAATAAAATTGCAAAGTGAAGATATAGGCTGCCCTAGGACAGCAGCAGAGGGACTAAAAATTCAGTCCAATTACACAGCCATAACTTGGGCTGTGTTGGTCCAATTGGTGTTTGGCCAATTGGACATGAAACTAGGCTTATAATGACACATTTTTGCTGAAGAAACCATGCCCAAAAGACCAAAGCAAGAGGACCAAAACTTGGCCACAATCCGAATCCCCGCAATAAAGACACTGCAGAAATGACCAAATGAATAGTAACTGTTCATTTGGCCATAACTCACTGTAGATTTGGTCAATTGACCTGAAATTTTTACAAAAACAAGTTAAGACATAGACAAACAACTTTCATGAAGAAACCTACCCCAAATTATGACCAGACCCTAACCCAAATGGCAGTCACGATTCATCGTTCAAACTCGCAACTCGCAGATTTTCATTTGAGCAGCAATGTTTGGAGGACTATAACTCTCTCTAGAAAACTCGGATTTAGGCGATTCTTGAACCGTGGAAACCTAAGGCATAGTAAAACATTTCATATGAAGAAAGTTAGACCAAATTATGAACTTAACTTGATCAAATTACTGACCAAAGTTGGACCAAAAATCTGCACCCAAAATCTCAAAGATGAATAAAGCACGTGAACAGTAAACTTATTTTGGCCATAACTTGAGCTACAAAACTCCAAATGGAGTGATTCAAAAAAGGAAATTCAACTAGACAAAATAAGGAACAACTTTCATGTTTACCATTTCCTCAAATTCCCACTGTAAAAATAACAAATGGAACAGTAAAGATGAAGCATGAAAACCGAAAATTTTGCTCAATTAGCATTAAGCTTAAAAATGGTATTGGCAACCAATACCAACAAGTTTGAAATACAAAATGTGGTATGTTTGAGGTGTTAAGACCAATACACCTATTTTCTATCCAAAAGTCAACATTTTTGTTGACCAATGAGGTGAATAGTGACACCAAAACCAAAAATTGGCAATTTTGCCAAAATGACCTAAGCTTTGAGAAAGTGACCAAAACTAACAAGTTTTAAATGCAAAATGGGTTACATTGGGAGTGTTAAAACCAATGCACCTATGTTCTATGCAAAAGTCAACTTTTTGTTGACTATTGAAGTGAATAGTGACATAAAAACTTGAAATTCAAAAAAAATTGAAGAATTCAAAAGTATCAAATGCCCTAGTAGGCCTAATGTGATTGGTTTGGATAGGTTGGCATGCCAATAGGGTTCTGATAGCAGTACTGCGTATGATATATGGCTTCATTGCCATTCTGTGATGTGATAGCCTATGGCTATACTGATTATGATGTTTTACTTGGCTTTATGCCTTATTGCTTATATGGCTTATTAGCCATTCTGTTTGCACACCGGGAGACACATTGTGACCGATGGTGTGACGGCCCGAGGTACCTGGTACCCAGTGCTAGTTTACCCGTTTATCCAGTCCGGTCAATTTGTATAGGTTACTTGGGCATGGAAAAGTATAACTGTAATTGAACTGATTGTTAAAGAAAATACGAAAACTAAATATCAAGAATGATTACGATAGAATACAAAGAAACTTAAAAGTCATGAAGAAGTTAATATCATAAAACAAGATTAACCCTCGACTAAACACTAAGTTGGTAATTATTCAGTTCGTATGAACACAATGGCTAAGAAATTATGATTTTTATTTGCATATTATTTCTTTCTATTTTATTATTTGCACCACTAAGCTTTATGCTTAGCGCGTCGCTTTTGCAACGCGTAGGTACTGAAGATTGGACAGAGGGCCAGTAGACCACAGATTCGGTAAGGCAGTTCACAGTTCTGCATAGTGTCTGTGTCACCTCACTGTCTGCAGTGCATTGGTAGGACGCTAGATGTCATTTTGGTATTTTGTAATTGATTTTATTTTCTCATATGTATTTGAAACTTATGTAATGTATTTTGATATTCATGTAAATAATGAAAAGTGTGGTTGTAAATGGAAAAGTGAATGTTTATCTATGATTTATGCATGGTATCATATGAGATGGATGAATGAGAACTGAGATTGAACATTGTTGAGAATTTGATAAATGGAGTTGAGATGATGGAAAATGAATATAGGAAGTGTTTAACACAGGTTCCGAAGAACGGTTTTCTCCATTTTTAGCCGGTACTCCGCCGGATTTTCTTTAAAATTTTCGGAACTTGAAATAAATTACAATTTCAATAAATGAATTATATTTCGCAAGTTATATTCAAAACTACGATAAAAATGAATTAAGATAAAATAGAGTGCTCCGGCACACTGAGTGGCATAACTTGCTCGGCTACACTGTAGTCGGGTGAGGGGTGTCACATTTAGTGGTATCAGAGCATGGTTTAGGCGTTTCTAGACCTAGATAGATTGCATATCATGCATTGCATTCATAAGAGTCGAGGTGACACTATTGCAGATCTGTATTTCCTATTTATTTTAGGTTAGGGTATGGAATAAGAGAGTGAAGAGACAATGAGATAGCGAATGGAAATGAGAAGGAGACTGTATTTAAGATGAAAAAGGATGAGTACATAACTGTTTGAGGATAGGATTGAGACTAAGGAGAAAGTGAAGTAGGATAACACGAAAAGGTGAAGAAATAAAGAGGTATTAGCTCCTTGGCTATTTACATTGAGTAAATTTCGAGGATGAAATTTAAATAAGAGGGGAAGAGTTGTAACACCCTCCCAGAGCAACTCCGTACATTCTACTATTCCGGTGATCGTGTCGGTCCCATACCTAGAACGTCCTGAAAAATATTTAAACTAAAGTCAGGAACCATAATTAACTCAAATATTAATAAGAAAAATTTAGGAAAAATTTTAGAAATAAAATACAACCGAGTTAAATGAGCCGGTGCCCAAGCGATGGGTAACGGAGGGAAGTTATGTTCTCGCAACGAGGAGCCCTAGACCCGGGGGAAAAATTATAAAATAATTTTTGGGACTCCAGAGAAGGGTCATTGAGGTTCCCATGGCATTAGAATGCCAAGAAAATATTTAGAAAAATTTTTCAATCGGTACAGACAATTTTGACCCGTTAAGCCAAATGGAGGGCATTTTGGTCATTAAGCCTTCAGAGGTGATTTTTGGCCGACTTGTCCAGTTAAGTAAATAATTATTATGGTCTAAAATATGAATAAATATTACTAAAAATTGAATTGAAAATGATTAGAAAAGAAAAGGAAAGAAAAATCCATAAAAAGCAATTTATGACATCTTTATGATGTCACTTACAAGTCTCCACCAATTGCATTCAAATAAGCATTTTTAAAACACTTAAAAGAGTCAAAGAGGACTAAAAATTCTGCTCTTCTTCTTCTTCTTCTTCCTCCTCCAATACGTGACCTCTTCCATAGCTAAGCATATTCAAGCTTTTCAAAGCTTGATTCACCCATTTCTACCCAACAAAATCATAACCTAGCTTCACAAAAAATAAACCTAGCAACTTGAGCAACCTCTAGGCAGCCAAAAGAGGAAGAAAGAAAGGAGTTTGGGTGGCTGGAAATTCTACCCCATTCAAGGTTAGTGCACCTATCTACTTAAAACTCTTATTTTCCATGTTAAGGACTTGAATTTAGTATGAAATTGTAAGTTAAATGGACTAAATTCCTGTGTATACATACCATGGATTTCAGCTGCCCTAAGGAAGGAATAGGATTGAGTGTTGTTGATGGACTTAGAATGAATTAGAGCTTATGTTTAAAGTGTATAAACACATATATAATGAATGGAAGTATGTAACTAAGGTGTATGGGTGAATTGCAATGAGAAATTAGGGTTTTGAGAAGTGAAAGATTGACTTGACTTAGGAAATTGTTAGGGAACATTTAATGGTCAATTAGTGACCATTTTAGGTAAGTTAAGCACAATTTGGACTGAAAAATAAAATTGCAAAGTGAAGATATAGGCTGCCCTAGGACAGCAGCAGAGGGACTAAAAATTCAGTCCAATTACACAGCCATAACTTGGGCTGTGTTGGTCCAATTGGTGTTTGGCCAATTGGACATGAAACTAGGCTTATAATGACACATTTTTGCTGAAGAAACCATGCCCAAAAGACCAAAGCAAGAGGACCAAAACTTGGCCCCAATCCGAATCCCCTGCAACAGCACCTGCAGAAATGACCAAATGAATAGTAACTGTTCATTTGGCCATAACTCACTGTAGATTTGGTCAATTGACCTGAAATTTTTACAGAAACAAGTTAAGACATGGACAAACAACTTTCATGAAGAAACCTACCCCAAATTATGACCAGAACCTAACCCAAATGGCAGTCACAGTTACTGTTCAAACCTGCAACTCTGCAGATTTTCATTTGAGCAGCAATGTTTGGAGGACTATAACTCTCTCTAGAAAACTCGGATTTAGGCGATTCTTGAACCGATGGAAACCTAAGGCATAGTAAAACATTTCATATGAAGAAAGTTAGACCAAATTATGAACTTAACTTGATCAAATTACTGACCAAAGTTGGACAAAAATCTGCGGACCCAAAATCTCAGATGAATAAAGCAAGTGAACAGTAAACTTATTTTGGCCATAACTTGAGCTACAAAACTCCAAATGGAGTGATTCAAAAAAGGAAATTCAACTAGACAAAATAAGGAACAACTTTCATGTTTACCATTTCCTCAAATTCCCACTGTAAAAATAACAAATGGAACAGTAAAGATGAAGCATGAAAACCGAAAATTTTGCTCAATTAGCATTAAGCTTAAAAATGGTATTGGCAACCAATACCAACAAGTTTGAAATACAAAATGTGGTATGTTTGAGGTGTTAAGACCAATACACCTATTTTCTATCCAAAAGTCAACATTTTTGTTGACCAATGAGGTGAATAGTGACATCAAAACCAAAAATTGGCAATTTTGCCAAAATGACCTAAGCTTTGAGAAAGTGACCAAAACTAACAAGTTTTAAATGCAAAATGGGTTACATTGGGAGTGTTAAAACCAATGCACCTATGTTCTATGCAAAAGTCAACTTTTTTGTTGACTATTGAAGTGAATAGTGACATAAAAACTTGAAATTCAAAAAAAAAATTGAAGAATTAAAAAGTATCAAATGCCCTCGTAGGCCTAATGTGATTGGGTTGGATAGGTTGGCATGCCAAGAGGGTTATGATAGCAGTACTGAGTATGATATATGGATTAATTGCCATTCTCAGGATGTGATAGCCTATGGCTATACTGATTATGATGTTTTACTTGGCTTTATGCCTTATTGCTTATATGGCTTATTAGCCATTCTGTTTGCACACCGGGAGACACATTGTGACCGATGGTGTGACGGCCCGAGGTACCTGGTACCCAGTGCTAGTTTACCCGTTTATCCAGTCCGGTCAATTTGTATAGGTTACTTGGGCATGGAAAAGTATAACTGTAATTGAACTGATTGTTAAAGAAAATACGAAAACTAAATATCAAGAATGATTACGATAGAATACAAAGAAACTTAAAAGTCATGAAGAAGTTAATATCATAAAACAAGATTAACCCTCGACTAAACACTAAGTTGGTAATTATTCAGTTCGTATGAACACAATGGCTAAGAAATTATGATTTTTATTTGCATATTATTTCTTTCTATTTTATTATTTGCACCACTAAGCTTTATGCTTAGCGCGTCGCTTTTGCAACGCGTAGGTACTGAAGATTGGACAGAGGGCCAGTAGACCACAGATTCGGTAAGGCAGTTCACAGTTCTGCATAGTGTCTGTGTCACCTCACTGTCTGCAGTGCATTGGTAGGACGCTAGATGTCATTTTGGTATTTTGTAATTGATTTTATTTTCTCATATGTATTTGAAACTTATGTAATGTATTTTGATATTCATGTAAATAATGAAAAGTGTGGTTGTAAATGGAAAAGTGAATGTTTATCTATGATTTATGCATGGTATCATATGAGATGGATGAATGAGAACTGAGATTGAACATTGTTGAGAATTTGATAAATGGAGTTGAGATGATGGAAAATGAATATAGGAAGTGTTTTTCACAGGTTCCGAAGAACGGTTTTCTCCATTTTTAGCCGGTACTCCGCCGGATTTTCTTTAAAATTTTCGGAACTTGAAATAAATTACAATTTCAATAAATGAATTATATTTCGCAAGTTATATTCAAAACTACGATAAAAATGAATTAAGATAAAATAGAGTGCTCCGGCACACTGAGTGGCATAACTTGCTCGGCTACACTGTAGTCGGGTGAGGGGTGTCACATTTAGTGGTATCAGAGCATGGTTTAGGCGTTTCTAGACCTAGATAGATTGCATATCATGCATTGCATTCATAAGAGTCGAGGTGACACTATTGCAGATCTGTATTTCCTATTTATTTTAGGTTAGGGTATGGAATAAGAGAGTGAAGAGACAATGAGATAGCGAATGGAAATGAGAAGGAGACTGTATTTAAGATGAAAAAGGATGAGTACATAACTGTTTGAGGATAGGATTGAGACTAAGGAGAAAGTGAAGTAGGATAACACGAAAAGGTGAAGAAATAAAGAGGTATTAGCTCCTTGGCTATTTACATTGAGTAAATTTCGAGGATGAAATTTAAATAAGAGGAAGAGTTGTAACACCCTCCCAGAGCAACTCCGTACATTCTACTATTCCGTGACCGGTGTCGGTCCGGACAGCTAGAACGTCCTGAAAAATATTTAAACTAAAGTCAGGAACCATAATTAACTCAAATATTAATAAGAAAAATTTAGGAAAAATTTTAGAAATAAAATACAACCGAGTTAAATGAGCCGGTGCCCAAGCGATGGGTAACCAGAGGGAAGTTGCGGTTCTCGCAACGAGGAGCCCTAGACCCGGGGGAAAAATTATAAAATAATTTTTGGGACTCCAGAGAAGGGTCATTGAGGTTCCCATGGCATTAGAATGCCAAGAAAATATTTAGAAAAATTTTTCAATCGGTACAGACAATTTTGACCCGTTAAGCCAAACGGAGGGCATTTTGGTCATTAAGCCTTCAGAGGTGATTTTTGGCCGACTTGTCCAGTTAAGTAAATAATTATTATGGTCTAAAATATGAATAAATATTACTAAAAATTGAATTGAAAATGATTAGAAAAGAAAAGGAAAGAAAAATCCATAAAAAGCAATTTATGACATCTTTATGATGTCACTTACAAGTCTCCACCAATTGCATTCAAATAAGCATTTTTAAAACACTTAAAAGAGTCAAAGAGGACTAAAAATTCTGCTCTTCTTCTTCTTCTTCTTCCTCCTCCAATACGTGACCTCTTCCATAGCTAAGCATATTCAAGCTTTTCAAAGCTTGATTCACCCATTTCTACCCAACAAAATCATAACCTAGCTTCACAAAAAATAAACCTAGCAACTTGAGCAACCTCTAGGCAGCCAAAAGAGGAAGAAAGAAAGGAGTTTGGGTGGCTGGAAATTCTGCCCCATTCAAGGTTAGTGCACCTATCTACTTAAAACTCTTATTTTCCATGTTAAGGACTTGAATTTAGTATGAAATTGTAAGTTAAATGGACTAAATTCCTGTGTATACATACCATGGATTTCAGCTGCCCTAAGGAAGGAATAGGATTGAGTGTTGTTGATGGACTTAGAATGAATTAGAGCTTATGTTTAAAGTGTATAAACACATATATAATGAATGGAAGTATGTAACTAAGGTGTATGGGTGAATTGCAATGAGAAATTAGGGTTTTGAGAAGTGAAAGATTGACTTGACTTAGGAAATTGTTAGGGAACATTTAATGGTCAATTAGTGACCATTTTAGGTAAGTTAAGCACAATTTGGACTGAAAAATAAAATTGCAAAGTGAAGATATAGGCTGCCCTAGGACAGCAGCAGAGGGACTGAAAATTCAGTCCAATTACATAGCCATAACTTGGGCTGTGTTGGTCCAATTGGTGTTTGGCCAATTGGACATGAAACTAGGCTTATAATGACACATTTTTGCTGAAGAAACCATGCCCAAAAGACCAAAGCAAGAGGACCAAAACTTGGCCCCAATCCGGATCCCCAAAGAATAAAGACTGCAGAAATGACCAAATGAATAGTAACTGTTCATTTGGCCATAACTCACTGTAGATTTGGTCAATTGACCTGAAATTTTTACAGCAACAAGTTAAGACATAGAAAAACAACTTTCATGAAGAAACCTACCCCAAATTATGACTAGAACCTAACCCAAATGGCAGTCACAGTTACTGTTCAAACCTGCAACTCTGCAGATTTTCATTTGAGCAGTAATGTTTGGAGGACTATAACTCTCTCTAGAAAACTCGGATTTAGGCGATTCTTGAACCGATGGAAACCTAAGGCATAGTAGAACATTTCATATGAAGAAAGTTAGACCAAATTATGAACTTAACTTGATCAAATTACTGACCAAAATTGGACCAAAAATCTGCACTCCAAAATCTCAAAGATGAACGAAGGCACGTGAACAGTAAACTTATTTTGGCCATAACTTGAGCTACAAAACTCCAAATGTAGTGATTCAAAAAAGGAAATTCAACTAGACAAAATAAGGAACAACTTTCATGTTTACCATTTCCTCAAATTCCCACTGTAAAAATAACAAATGGAACAGTAAAGATGAAGCATGAAAACCGAAAATTTTGCTCAATTAGCATTAAGCTTAAAAATGGTATTGGCAACCAATACCAATAAGTTTGAAATACAAAATGTGGTATGTTTGAGGTGTTAAGACCAATACACCTATTTTCTATCCAAAAATCAACATTTTTGTTGACCAATGAGGTGAATAGTGACATCAAAACCAAAAATTGGCAATTTTGCCAAAATGACCTAAGCTTTGAGAAAGTAACCAAAACTAACAAGTTTTAAATGCAAAATGGGTTACATTGGGAGTGTTAAAACCAATGCACCTATGTTCTATGCAAAAGTCAACTTTTTGTTGACTATTGAAGTGAATAGTGACATAAAAACTTGAAATTCAAAAAAATTGAAGAATTCAAAAGTATCAAATGCCCTAGTAGGTCTAATGTGATTGGTTTGGATAGGTTGGCATGCCAATAGGGTTACGATAGCGATCACGTATGATATATGGCTTCATTGCCATTCTCAGGATGTGATAGCCTATGGCTATACGATTATGATGTTTTACTTGGCTTTATGCCTTATTGCTTATATGGCTTATTAGCCATTCTGCTTGCACACCGGAGACACATTGTGACCGATGGTGTGACGGCTCGAGGTACTGCACGGTACCCGATGCTAGTTTACCCGTTTATCCGATCCGGTCAATTTGTATAGGTTACTTGGGCATGGAAAAGTATAAGCGTAATTGAACCGATTGTTAAAGAAAATACGAAAACTAAATATCGTGAATGATTACGATAGAATACAAAGAAACTTAAAAGTCATGAAGAAGTTAATATCATAAAACAAGATTAACCTCGACTAAACACTAAGTTGGTAATTATTCATCAGATGAACACAATGGCTAAGAAATTATGATTTTTATTTGCATATTATTTCTTTCTATTTTATTATTTGCACCACTAAGCTTTATGCTTAGCGCGTCGCTTTTGCAACGCGTAGGTACTGAAGATTGGACAGAGGGCCAGTAGACCACAGATTCGGTAAGGCAGTTCACGCTCGCATAGTGTCTGTGTCACCTCACTGTCTGCAGTGCATTGGTAGGACGCTAGATGTCATTTTGGTATTTTGTAATTGATTTTATTTTCTCATATGTATTTGAAACTTATGTAATGTATTTTGATATTCATGTAAATAATGAAAAGTGTGGTTGTAAATGGAAAAGTGAATGTTTATCTATGATTTATGCATGGTATCATATGAGATGGATGAATGAGAACTGAGATTGAACATTGTTGAGAATTTGATAAATGGAGTTGAGATGATGGAAAATGAATATAGGAAGTGTTTTTCACAGGTTCCGAAGAACGGTTTTCTCCATTTTTAGCCGGTACTCCGCCGGATTTTCTTTAAAATTTTCGGAACCTGAAATAAATTACAATTTCAATAAATGAATTATATTTCGCAAGTTAAATTCAAAACTACAATAAAAATGAATTAAGATAAAATAGAGTGCTTCGGCACACTGAGTGGCATAACTTGCTCGGCTACACTGTAGTCGGGTGAGGGGTGTCACATTGTTAGTGTCCAATCTCCTTATTTCTCTTTAAATTCATGTTTAGGAAGTTGAATTGAGTTGAGATTTATGAGGAATTGAAGTGAAATTCATTGGTATGCCCACTCTACATTTTTGACAGCCATGGTAATCTTAGTGTAGTGATGAACTTCTTTAATTTAAAGGAGTGTATAGGCTGCCCTTGATGTGAATGTATCACTTTAATTATTAATTTATGAGTTTGGTGCAAGAAATTGGAACTTAGCAAAATTTAGGGCTCGGGTTTGGGCAACAAATTTATGATTTTGCTCATGTATTGGTGCAAGGAAATTCTAATGGTTAATTAGTGACCATTTGGTTGTATTTGGGTAGGAATTGAAGTGAATTGTGCCATGAGAATTGAGGTTAGAGGTGCTACCTTGAGTGACCTGCAGGGCTAGGTGTGAGTTCAGTAAGGTTGGATAGTTTTAACTTGAGTTGTGTAGGTTCAATTGGTGCAAGGCCAATTGGACTTGAAATTAGACACATAATGGCACAACTTTGGTAAGGAAGCCTATCTAGAAAACAAACTTAGGATGCCTTAAAAATTGACCAAATCTGGGTAACACATATTCTGCCTGGGCAAAATGACCAAATAAACAGTGTTCATTCATTTGGTCATAACTCAGTGTAGAAAGGTCCAATTGACCTGAAATTTATATCAATGAAAAGCTTAGACAATTTAGCACAACTTTTATGTTGAACATAAACTCTAATTCTGGACTAAACCAAATGAAATTGTTGGCCAAAAATTGAACTACCAAATCTGGCAGAATGGTATTCTGCCCAGAATTTCTAGGTAGATACTAATCCAGTCAGCCTTGCTCAAAGTGGCATATCTTGAGCTAGAAAACTCCAAATAGAGTGATTCAAAAAGAGAATTAAAAAAGACACATAAAGAAACAACTTTCATGAAGACAATATTGCCAGATTCTTACTGTAAAATTGACCAATGGAACAGTAAACTAAGTACTTGAAATTTGAAAATTTTAAATAACCAACCCTTAGCTTTGAAATGGAATTGGCAACCAATGCCAACAACTTTAGAATGCAAAATGTGGTATGTTGGGGATATTAGAACCAATATACCTATTATCTATGAAAAATTCAATATTTTAGTTGACTAATGGAATAAATAGTAACAACTAAATTTTAATTTCAAAAAAATTGCATAATTAAAAGTGTTAAATGCCCTAGTAGGCATAGTGTGATTGGTTTGGATAGGTTGGCATGCCAGTAGGGTTCTGATAGCAGTACTGCATATGGTTTCATGCCATTCTATGATATGATAGCCTATGGCTATACTGATTATGATGTTATACTTGGCTTTATGCCTTATTACTTTTATGGCTTATTAGCCATTCTGTCTGTACACCGGGAGATACATTATGACTGATGGTGTGACGGCCCGAGGTACCTGGTACCCAGTGCTAGTTTACCCGTTTATCCAGTCCAATCAATTTGTATAGGTTACTTAGGCATGGAAAAGTATAAATGTAATTGAATTGATTATTAAAGGAAGTAAGGAAATTAAAATTAAAGATAAAGAACAAGAATGATTACAATAAAAAGAGGCTCAAAATCATTAAGAAAATGATTAATAAAATGCTAGAAAGAGTTAATATCATAAGATGTAATTAGCTTTCGACTAAACAATAAGTTAGTAATTATTTATTTCTTATAAGCACAATAACTAGGAAATTTTTACTTTTATTTGCATATTATATTTTCTTATATTATTGGCACTACTAAGCTTTATGCTTAACGCATTGCTTTATGTTTAACGCATTGCTTTTTGCCACGCTTAGGTTCTGGAGAGACTGACAGAGAGCCCAGCAGACCACAGACTGAGTATGGCCTATTCACATATCTGCATAGTGTCTGTGTCACCTCATAGGCTGCTGTACATTGGTAGGATACTAGGTCCCATTTTGGGATTTTATACTATTTATACTTTGTAATTAAACTTTTATTTTATCATGTATATGTGAAACCCATTTAATATAATTTTGTATGAATGTTAGTATTTGTAAATTTATAATTATAAATGAAAATTGAGTATTTATTTATGTTTTGAGATGTAAAATGAATGAATGACAACTGGAAGAATTTTTGAGAATTGATGAGAAAATTGGGAGTTTTGGAATTGAATGACTATTGGAAGTGTTTTTCACAGGTTCTGAACAACTGTTTTCTCGATTTTTAGCTGGTACTCTGCCGGATTTTCTATAAAATTTCTAAAACCTCAAATTAATTTATAATTTCAATAAATGATCTAAATGAGATCAATTTCATAAATCTCACTTAATAATTATAAATAAATAAATCAAGAATGGATAATAATAAATGAGATAAAATATGGTGTTCCGGCACATTGTGTGGCATATCTTGCTCGGCTACACTATAGACGGTAAGGGGTGTCACATTTAGTGGTATCAGAGCACGGTTTAGTGCATTTCTGGGTCTAGATAGAGTCCATACCATGTATTGTATTTGTAAGAGTCGAGGTGACGCTAATACAGATCTGTTTGTTTTTCTTATCTTGATTAGGATATGGACTCCACGTTACAGAGAGCAGTAGATGAGGAAGTGGAGAGTCATGCTCCACTTACAGCTAAGACTGGAGGCAGGGGAGAACTTGCTCCACCAACACCAGAAGTGCCTGTACAGTCTCCACAGGCCATGTTTCAGCAAATGGCCGAGTTTTTTAGACAAATGGCAGGAGTTATGCCACCGCCACCACCTCCACAGCAAAAATCAAATTTAGAAAAGCTCAAAAAATTTGGGGCTGTGGACTTCATGGCTAAGAAAGAAGATGGCTCGATGGTGGCTGAGAATTGGCTAGATCACACCATAAGGGTATTGAAGCAACTACATTGCACCCCAAAGCAGAACTTAGAGGGTTTTGTGTCCCTGCTCCAAGATGATGCCTATCAATGGTGGGACACCGTATCTAGTGAGGTCCTGCCAGAGTTGATAACTTGGGATTTCTTCCTCGTTGAGTTTAAGAAGAAGAATGTGAGAAGTGTGTACCTAGAAGATAGAAGAAGAGAGAGTTTATTAGTCTGAGGTAGAGGCAGCTATCAATAGTGGAGTATGAGAAGGAGTTTGTCAGACTAAGCCGCAACAGAAGAGAGATAGTCCCCACAGAAGCAGAGAGGTGCAAAAGGTTTAAAGAGGGGCTAAATGACAATATTAAAATAATGATCACTGCCTTGGGGATTACAGACTTCACAAAATTAGTTGAAGCCACACTAAAAGTGGAAAGGGTTAGAGTAAGTAAACAGAATAGGAAAGATAGGCAACGTAAGAGGGAATTTGGACCAGGGCAATCAAGTATACCGACTGATAGTAAGAAGCATAAGGGTTCTAGTTCACAAGATCAGACACAGGGCCAGAGAGGCCAGATTGGGATATCTATAGTTAGCTCCCTAGGCACAATAACGAGGGGATCAACCCTAGTGCCAGAATGTACGCACTGTGGCAGGTGCCACAGAGGGGAGTGTCGATTGTTAACTGGAGAGTGTTTCAAGTGTGGGGCTACGGATCATTTCATAAGAGATTGCCCTCAGAAGGGTGGTTCAACAGCTCCAGTACAAGTTGATATACCTACCCCTACAGTTCAAAGGGGTAGAAGACCTAGTAGAGCTGAGATGGCTGATATTTCACAGAAGGTTGTTTCTGAGACAGTCAAAAGGCCTGAAGTCAGGGTGGCACCACAGGTATATGCCATGGAGAGGAGCCAAACTCGGACATTAATGAGGCAATACAAGGAAGTGAAGAAGCAAGAAAGTAGCAGCTCCACGATTACTTAAGTCAGGTAAATTTCGAGGACGAAATTTAAATTAGAGGGGAAGAGTTGTAACACCCTCACTGTAGCAATTCCGTACATTCTACTGTTCTGGTGACCGGTGTCGGTCCGGACAACTAGAACGTCTGGAAAAATATTTAGAATAGAGTGAGGAGTCATAAATAACTCAAATAACGGTAAGAAAAATGAAGGAAAAAAAATTTTAGAAATAAGATACAACCAAGTTAAATGAGCTGGTGCCCTAGCGATGGGTAACCTAGTGGGAAGTTGCGGTCCTCGCAGCTTGGAGCCCTAAACCTAGGGAAAAATTTGTGAAATAATTTTTGGGACTCTAGAGAAGAGTCATTGAGGTTTCTATGACATTAGAATGCCAAGAAAAGGCTTAGAAAATTTTTTCGATCGGTACAAACGATTTTGGCTCAATAAGCCAAACAGAGGGCATTTTGGTCATTTTGTCTTCAGAGATGATTTTTGAACGACTTGTTCAATTGAGGAAATAAATTATATGACATAAAATGTGAATAAATATTACCAAAAATTTAATTAAAAATGAGCAGAAGAGCAAGAAAATGAAAAAGAAAGAAATGTTAATTATTACATCATGCTTATGTAATTAAAACAACCCTTTATAAACTAACTTAAATTAGAGTTAAATGGGCTGAAATTTAAGAGAAAAATCTACTTCTTCTTCTTCCTTGAACCCAGTTTAAACTCTCTCTCACTCCCTCCACCATTTTTGTTCAACAAGTGCTTTCTCTCTCCTTCACTTCCACCATAAAACCACTTACCCCCTTCACTAAACTTGATCCTTGCAACTAGAATAGTCTTGAGGCAGCAATTTGAGGGAGAAATCTTAAAGATTAACAAGCTAAAGTTAGAGCTCCAAAGTGGTTAGTGTCCAATCTCCTTATTTCTCTTTAAATTCATGTTTAGAAAGTTGAATTGAGTTGAGATTTATGAGGAATTGAAATGAAATTCATTGGTATGCCCACTCTACATTTTCGATAGCCATGGTAATCTTAGTGTAGTGATGAACTTCTTTGATTTAAAGGAGTGTATAGGCTGCCCTTGATGTGAATGTATCACTTCAATTATTAATTTATGAGTTTGGTGCAAGAAATTGGAACTTAGCAAAATTTAGGGCTAGGGTTTGGGTAACAAATTTATGATTTTGCTCATGTATTTGTGAAAGAAAATTCTAATGGTCAATTAGTGACCATTTCGTTGTATTTAAGTAGGAATTGAAGTGAATTGTGCCATGGGAATTGAGGTTAGAGGTGCTGCCTTGAGTGACTTGTAGGGCTGGGTGTGAGTTCAGTAAGGTTGGATAGCTTTAACTTGAGTTGTGTAGGTTCAATTGGTGCAAGGCCAATTGGACTTGAAATTAGACACATAATGGCACAACTTTGATGAAGGAAGCCTATCTAGAAAACAAACTTAGGATGCCCTAAAAATTGACCAAATCCGGGTAACACACATTCTGCCTGGGCAAAATGACCAAATGAACAGTATTCATTCATTTGGTCATAACTTAGTGTAGAAAGGTCTAATTGACCTGAAATTTATATCAATAAAAAGCTTAGACAATTTAGAACAACTTTTATGTTGAATATAAACTCTAATTCTGGACTTAACCAAATGAAATTACTGGCCAAATTTGAACTACCAAATTTGGCAGAATGGTATTCTGCCCAGAATTTCTAGGTAGATACCAATCCTACTAGCCTTGCTCAAAGTGGCATATCTAGAAAACTCTAAATGGAGTGATTCAGAAAGGGAATTAAAGAAGACACATAAAGGAACAACTTTCATGAAGACAATATTGCCAAATTCTTACTATAAAATTGACCAATGGAACAGTGAACCAAGTACTTAAAATTTGAAAATTTTAAATAACCAACCCTAAGCTTTGAAATGGAATTAGCAACCAATGCCAACAACTTTAGAATGTAAAATGTGGTATGTTGGGGATATTAGAACCAATATACCTATTTTCTATGAAAAAGTCAACATTTTAGTTGACTAATGGAATGAATGGTAACAATTAAATTTCAATTTCAAGAAAATTGCATAATTAAAAGTGTTAAATGCCCTAGTAGGCCTAGTGTGATTAGTGTGGATAGATTAGCATGCCAATAGGGTTCTAATAGCAGTACTGCATATGATTTCATGCCATTCTGTGATATGATAGCCTATAGCTATATTGATTATGATGTTATACTTGGCTTTATGCCTTATTACTTTTATGGCTTATTAGCCATTCTGTCTGCACACCAGAAGACACATTGTGACCGATGGTGTGACGGCCTGAGGTACCTGGTACCCAGTGCTAGTTTATCTATTTATCCAGTCCGGTCAATTTGTACAGGTTACTTGGGCATGGAAAAGTATAAATATAATTGAATTGATTATTAAAGGAAGTAAGGAAATTAGATATCAAGAAAAAGAATGATTACAATAAAATGAAGCTCAAAATCATCAAGAAAACAATTAATAAAATGCTAAAAAGAGTTAATATCATAAGATATAATTAGCCTTCGGCTAAACAATAAGTTAGTAATTATTTATTTCTTATAAGCACAATAACTAGGAAATTTTTACTTTTATTTGCATATTATATTTTCTTGTATTATTGCCACCACTAAGCTTTATACTTAGCGCATTGCTTTTTGCCATGCGTAGGTTCTAGAGAGACTAATAGAGAGCCTAGCAGACCACAGACTGGGTGAGGCCTATTCACATATTTGCATAGTGTCTGTGTCACCTCATAGGCTACAGTGTATTGGTAGGATACTAGGTCTCATTTTGATATTTTATACTGTTTGTACTTTGTAATTAAACTTTTATTTTATCATGTATATGTGAAACCCATGTAATATAATTTTGTATGAATGTTAGTATTTGTAAATTTGTAATTATAAATGAAAATTGAGTATTTATTTATGTTTTGAGATGTAAAATGAATGAATGACAACTGGAAGAATTTTTGAGAATTGATGAGAAAATTGGGAGTTGTGGAATTGAATGACTATTGAAAGTGTTTTTCATAGGTTTCGAAGAACTGTTTTCTCCATTTTTAGCCAGTACTCTGCCAGATTTTCTATAAAATTTTCAGAACCTCAAATTAATTTCTAATTTCAATAAATGATCTAAATGAGATCAATTTCATAAATTTACTTAATAATTATAAATAAATAGATCAAGAATGGATAATAATAAATGAGATAAAATATGGTGTTCGGGCACACTGTGTGGCATATCTTGCTCGGCTACACTGTAGACGGGTAAGGGGTGTCACACAATATCCAAGTACTTTATATCCAGAATTTGCAATAGGTCTCTAAAGTAAAGTTTTAGGCCTTTGACTTAAGTTTCCAAATCATTTTATAGCACCTCAATTGGAGATGTACAAAGGAAGATATGCTCTATTTACCACACGGAGGTCATAGGGCAGAATTGCTAAATTGCAGGAATTTCAGTTTTGCAAATTTTGAATTTCTCTAAAATTTCAACCACTTCGCCCTAAGAATTTGGTTTGACTCAAAACATAGAAATTGCAGGTCTATGTCTTATGTTTATTTTGGCTTTAGAATCATTAAATTTTCATTTGTGTATCTTGAATTGCGGTTATTTTACCAAAACTGTTCGTATGACAAATTTTGAGGTTCCAGGTCAATTCTAGAATCCAGGCAGATTTCTGGACTCATTTTGTCAAGCAAATTTAGATAGGTTACAATCATAATATAGCATCATGATCATCATATGAATTATTCCACTATGTCTTAGGATTACACAGGTTTAAGAATTACTCAATTTGGAGTTTTGTAAAGTGAGTTATACTCAATTTAGTATGTATTATTCATTTAGTTAGTTTGCAAGGTTCCAGTTTTGCATTGCCAAATTCTAGCCCTAATTTAGGTATCTTTTGGTCAGTTTCAGGGCAAGTGTTCTCCATGAAAGTTTTAGTATATTGTCTTAGCTTTAATTTTCCTTTGGTTTCACCTCAATTGGAATTATGTAGCTCAAGTTATGAGTATTTAACCTCACTAGACTCAAGCTATCCAAATTCAACACTTAATGCACAACATTAATCCATTTAATTTCTTCACCAAATCATTAATGTTTCTTAACAAATGAACATCAAATAATCTTAATAGCATTAAATAGGTTTCATGCCATGAAAACCCTAATTGTATAAAACCCTAACTCCCATCTTCTAAATTCAATCAATTTCAAGTTCATAAACCATGTTTACTACTTCATTCAAGATTAGAAATCAAGTTAATTACATCAAAACTCAAAACTTGTAATGGCCCAGCCCACTAGTGATATTGTCTGCTCTGGGCGGAAGCTCTCACGATTTTAAAATGCGTCACTAGGGGTTACGAACCACCAAATTATAAACCTAGCATCTCTCTTGTGTTTTGCTGCTGTGGGATTTGCCTAGGGTGTTACAATCCACCCCCCTTATGGGACTCAGCATCCTCGCTGAGTTTTGCCCCACCATCGCTCAAGGTTGCACGCGGAGCGGCTCTGATACCACAAATGTAACTGCCCGGCCCACTAGTGATATTGTCCACTCTGGGTCGAAGCCCTCACTTTTAAAATGCGTTACTAGGGGTTACGAACCACCAACTTATAAACCCAGCATCTCTCCCGTGTTTTGCCGATGTGGGATTTGCCTAGGGTGTTACAAAACTCCTAACTCCTTCCTTTATGACTGAAATTCCCTTCCTTCATAACATACACAATTTCAATCAATTTCCATAAAAATGTTCACAATTAAACTTAAATTCCATAAATTCATAACTAACTAAACTTAAAGCATCACTTACCTCAATTGGCGAACACTTCTTCTTTACAAATCTTCCAAATTACTTTGAATTCTTGTTTGCTTTCTCCACTTCAAGGCTTAATTCAAGGGTTTCTCTTGATTTCTTATGGAAATTATGAAGGAATTTAAGGGTTTTGAAGCTTGGAAATGTTGCATCAATGGAGGAAAGTGAGAGAGAGTGGGACGGCACATGAAGAAAGAATAAGAAGATGATGGTAAGATGTAACACCCTCCTTGTAGCAACTCCGTACATTCTACTGTTCAGGTGACCAGTGTCGGTTCGGACAGCTAGAACATCTGGAAAAATATTTAAACTAAAGTGAGCAACCATAATTAACTCAAATATTAATAAGAAAAATTTAGGAAAAATTTTAGAAATAAAATACAACTAAGTTAAATGAGCCGGTGTCCTAGCGATAGGTAACCTAGTGGGAAGTTGCGGTTCTCGCAATTAGGAGGCCTAGACCCGAGGGAAAATTCATAAAATAATTTTTGGGACTCCAAAGAAGGGTCATTGAGGTTCCTATGGCATTAGAATGCCAAAAAAATGCTTAGAAAAAATTTTCAATCAGTACAGACAATTTTGGTCTGTTAAGCCAAACGGAGGGCATTTTGGTCATTTCATCTTCAGAGATGATTTTTGGCCGACTTGTCCAATTAAGTAAATAATTATCATGACACAAAATGTGAATAAATATTGCTAAAAATTTAATTGAAAATGAATAGAAAGAAAAGAAAAAAAATGAAGAAAAATGGGACTTTTGACATCATGCTTATGCAATTAAAATCCTTCCACCCAATCACATTGTGACACATGGCAATAACTCATTTAAAATGACTAAATGGGTAGAAAATGAAAGAAAACAAATCAGTTTCTTTCATCTTCTTCAGCTGCAACGAACCAGCTCCAAGCAATCCACCATTGCCATCCCAACCAAGCTTCCTTTCCCACTATTTTACACTATAAAATCCCTTACTCCTTTCATTAAAAATTTTCCTTACACCTAGAGCAAGTCTTGGGCAGCAAAAAGAAGGAGGAAAAGAAAAGTTCTCAAGCTTTGGAAAGTGCCTAAGTCAAGGTTAGTGCCAATTTCTTATAAAAATTTTGTGTATGGCTGCCATTGAACATGATTTTGGTGTTGTAAACCATGGATTGTATGTGTGTGAAAATTTTAGTTGTTGGGGTTAGAGTTTGGATACAAACTTGAGACTTTGTTCATGTAAGGATGAAAATAAGTTTTAATGGTCAATTAGTGACCATTTGAATGTGTATGATGAGGAAATGAAGTGAGTTGAGACTTGGCATTTGTGTATGGGTGAGCTGCCTTGGCTGACCTGCAGGACTGAGCATGAGTCCAACAGGTTTGGGAAGCTATAAATGGAGTTGTAGAGGTTCAATTGGTACAAGGCTAATTGGACATGAAACTAGACACATAATTGCAACTTTGGTGAAGAAACCCTGCCCAGAAAACCAAACCAAGTTGGCCTAAAAATTGCCCTAATCCGGGTGACCTACATTCTGCCTGAGCAAAATGACCAAATGAATAGTATTTATTCATTTGGTCATAACTCAGTGTAGAAGTTCCAATTGACCTAAAATTTTATCAGCAGAAAGCTGAGACATAGATCTACAACTTTCATGCAGAGCACAAATCCAAATTCTGACCATAACCTAGTTAAATTGCCAACCAAACTTAGGCTACCAAATCTGGCAGAACCAGTTTTGCCCAGAATTTTAGATTCTGTCCAATCTGGCCAGTTATGGTGTTTAGGCCATAACTTGAGATACAAAACTCCAAATGGAGTGATTAAAAAAAGGAAATGTAATTAGACAAAATAAGGAACAACTTTCATGAAGATAACTTTTCCAAATTCCTACTGTAAAAATGACTAATGAAACAGTAAACACGAGGCTTAAAATTTGAAAATTTTGAACAACTAGCACTAAGCTTAGAAATGGTATTGGCAACCAACACCAACAATTTTAGAATGCAAAATGTGGTATGTTGGGAGTATTAGAACCAATGTACCTATTGTCTATGCAAAAGTCAATATTTTAGTTGACTAATGAAATGAATAGTAACACCTAAACTTAAATTTCAAGAATTGTAAAATTTAAAAGTATAACATGCCCTAGTACACCTAGCAAGATTGGTTTGGATAGGTTGACATGCCAATAGGGTTCAGTTAGCAGTATTGCATATGGTATTATGCCATTCTGTGATTTCATGGCTTTTAGCCATTCTGACATTGTGTTAATGCCTGGCCTTGACCCTAATGTTATTGCAGCTTATTAGCTATTCTGTTGCACACCGGGAAATGCATATGTGACCAATGGTGTGACGGCCCGAGGTACTAGATACCTAGTGCCAGTTTACCTGTTTATCTAGTCTAGTCATCTAGTATAGGTTACTTGGGCAACCAAAAATGAAAGTAAATAAATTTAATGAAATTATGAATACAAAAAGTGCAAAATAAATAAGATTACCAATAATGATCGAAAAATTATGTGCATAAGACATTAGAACATGCACTGCATATTTATTTTTTGTTATTTCTTTTTATTTTATTATTGGCACCACTAAGCATTATTGCTTAGCACCTCTCTTTTTGCCACGCGTAGGTTCTGGAGAGACAGACAGAGCCAGGACCTGATCGGGTGAGGTCCGCAGTTTGCCTAGAGTCAGAGTCACCTCTCATCTACAGTGCATCAGTGGTAGGACCTTTAGGTCCCTTTTGAAATTATATTTTTGAATTTTGTAATAGGTAGTAGTTTGTGATTTGTAAATTATGAACTCATGTAAATTAGTAAATTTATTTAATCATATGTTCATGTACATATTTGAAGAATTTTGTTAATTAATATAATTTGAAAATATCTTCATGAAATTTTAGCTGATTTTGAATTTGAATGAAATTGTGGATTAATGTTGAGAACTTGAAATGATTGCTAATGTTGAGACCATGTTGATGGTTATTGGAGTTTGAGAATGATTAGAAATGATTATTAGAAGTGTTTTTCATAGGTTCCGAAGAACTGTTTTCTCTATTTTTAGCCGGTACTCTGTCGGATTTTCTATAAAATTTTCAGAACCTCAAATAAATTATAATTTCAATAAATGACTTAAATGAATTATATTTCATAAATTGTACTTCATAACTATGAAAAAAAATAAATTAGGAAGAATAAAAAAAAATGATTGAATTAAAATAGGGTGTTCCGGTACACTGCGTGGCATATCTTGCTCGGCTACATTGTAGACGGGTAAGAGGTGTCACATTTAGTGGTATCAGAGCACGGTTTAGGCATTTCTGGGCCTAGATTGAGTCCATACTATGCATTGCATTTGTATGAGTTGAGGTGACACTAATGCAGATCTGTTGTCTTTGTTAAATAGGATATGGACCCTTCATCTCAGAGGGCAGTTGAGGAGGAAGTGGAGAGTCATGCTCCACCTGCAGCAGCTGAGACTGGGGGTTGGGGAGAACCTACTCCGCCAGCTCAAGCAGAGCCTGCTTAGCCTCCACAAGCTATGTTCCAGCAAATGGCCGAATTCTTCAGACAAATGGCTGGGGTAATGCCACCACCACCACCACCTCCACAGGAGAAATCACACCTGGAAAGACTAAGAAAATTTAGAGCAGTGGATTTCTTTGGCAAGAGAGAAAATGATTCTATTGTAGCTGAAAATTGGTTGAATAGAACAGGAAGGGTTTTAAAACAACTCCACTGCACTCCTGAACAAAATCTAAAAGCTGCTGTATCTCTATTGCAAGATGATGCCTACCAATGGTGGGATACAGTGTCTAGTGAAGTGCAACCAAAAGTAATAACTTGGGACTTCTTCCTCTTATAATTCAAGAAGAAATATGTGGGTAGTGTATACTTGGAGGAGAGAAGAAGAGAGTTCTTTAACCTGAGGCAGAGACAGCCGACAGTGGCCGAGTATGAAAAGACATTTGTCAGATTGAGCTGCTACGGAAGGGAGATAGTCCCTAATGAAGCTGAGAGGTGTAAGAGATTTGAAGAGGGATTAAATGACAATATAAAGATCATGATCACTGTCTTGGAAATCACAGACTTCACTAAGTTAGTGAAAGCTGCAATAAAAGTTGAAAAGGTTAGAATAAGTGAGCAGACCAGAAGAGAGAGGCAGCAGAAGAGGGGCCCAAGTCAGTCTAGCTCATCTCCTGCACTAGGAAAAAGGTTCAAAGGTCCACCTGCATAGAATTCAGGTCAACCTCAAGGTTAGGGTTAGTCTCAGGGGCCCAAGCCACAGTTCACCCCTAGGAGAGGTCAGTCCACACCATCTGTGGGCAGCTCTCCAAGGACGGGGTTCAGGGGACTAGCCCCAGCATCTTCTGCATGTCCACATTGCCTGAAGTGGCATAAGAGGGAGTGTTGGAGAGTGACTGGTGCCTGCTTAAGGTGTGGGTCGACAGAGCATCGGTGAGGCCCACCATGCGAACTACTCTGATTGCTCCAACACAAGTAGACAGACCTGCTCTTGCACCACAATGGGGTAGGAAATCTGGCAAATCTGAGGCAGTGGGACCATCACAGAGGCCTGCATCTAAGCCAGCAGAGAGGCCTGAGGGCAGACCACCTGCTAGAGCCTATGCCATGAGAGTTCAGGAGGAGCAAGATGCCCCAGACGTCATCAGGGGTACGTTCTCCCTCTACAATACATCTGTGCATGTATTGGTGGATCCAGGATCCACTCATTCATACATCTGCATCAACCTACCCATAGAAAGGGGGATACTAGTAGGGGAGAGTGACCAAGACATCCTGGTCACTAATCCATTGGGCCACAGTGTAGTGGTGAACAAAGTGTACAAGGGTTGCCGTTTAGGATTCAGGGGTATGAATTCTTGGTAAACCTGATTGAGTTACCTTTCCATGAGTTTGACGTGATTTTGGAAATGGACTGGTTGTCATGTCATCAGGCAATGGTTGATTATAAACTGAAGAGGATTTCTTTGAAAACTGCTGAGGGTAATGAGATCACAGTTGTGGGGGAAAGGACAGATTTCTTGTCCAATGTCATCTCAGCCACAGTTGCAAGAAAACTAATGAGAAAAGGCTGTGAAGGCTACCCAGCATATGTGGTGGATACTAGGCAGGCTAAGCCAGATCTGTGTGACACACCCACAGTAAGAGACTTCCTAGATGTATTCCCTAAAGAATTGCCTAGCTTGCCACCAGAAAGGGAAGTCGAATTTGCTATTGAGATACTGTCGGGTATAGCACCAATCTCTATTGCTCCTTATAGGATGGCACCCACAGAATTGAAGGAACTAAAAATCCAGTTACAGGAGTTACTAGATAAGGGATTCATACGCCCCAGTGTGTCATCATGGGGAGCTTCAGTGCTGTTTGTAAAGAAGAAGGATGGGACTTTAAGGTTGTGCATCGATTACTGCCAGTTGAATAAAGTGACTGTGAAGAATAAATATCCGTTGCCTAGAATTGATGATCTGTTTGATCAGTTGAAGGGTGCAGGAGTATTTTCCAAAATTGATCTCAGATCAGGGTATCATCAGTTAAGGGTGAAGATGCAGATGTGCCAAAGACTGCATTCATGACCCAGTATGGGCATTATGAGTTTCTAGTGATGCCTTTTGGCCTAACAAATGCACCAGCAGCATTCATGGACCTTATGAACCGTATCTTCCATCTATATTTAGATCGGTTTATAGTGGTCTTTATTGATGATATTTTGCTGTGTTCCAAGACCAGGGAAGAACATGATGAGCATTTGAGGATTGTTCTGCAAACCCTGAGAGAAAAGAAGTTGTATGCTAAGTTATCCAAGTGTGACTTCTGGTTGAATGAGATTGCATTCCTTGGACACATAGTATCAGCTGATGGGATTAGAGTGGATCCCAATAAAATAGAAGTAGTGATGGAATGGAAGCCTCCTAGAAATACAACTGAGGTCAGAAGCTTCTTGAGGCTAGCTGGGTATTACAGAAGATTTGTGAAGGGATTTTCCTTAATAGCTGCTCCAATTACCAAGTTATTACACAGGAATGTCAGATTTGGTTGGAATGATAAGTGTCAGACCAGTTTTGAGTAGTTGAAGGCTATGTTGACTGAGGCACCAGTGTTGACACAGCCAGTTTCGGGAAAGGACTTTATGGTCTACAGTGATGCCTCTCATAATGGATTAGGGTGTGTATTGATGCAAGAGGGGAAGGTGGTCGCTAATGCTTCCAGGAAACTAAGGCCACATGAACAGAATTACCCTACCCATGATCTAGAACTTGCAGCAATTATCTTTGCATTGAAGATATGGAGGCACTACTTGTATGGTGAAAAGTGCTACATTTACACTGATCACAAAAGCCTAAAATACTTGCCAACCCAGAAGGAGCTCAACCTTAGACAGAGGTGATGGATTGAGCTCCTGAAGGATTATGATTGTGTAATTGACTACCATCCTGGGAAGGCAAATGTAGTTACAGATGCTTTGAGCAGAAAATCCATCACAGCTTTGAGATCATTAAATGCTCGTCCATCTTTGGCTCGAGATGGAGCTATTTTGGCTGAGTTGCAAGTGAGGCCAAACCTGTTATAGTAGATTTTAGATGGACAGAAGGTAGATGAGAAGCTAAAGGCTATTATGAATAAAATCCTAAAAGGGAAAGCAACTGACTATGAGGTGAAAGCAGATGGGTGCCTGTACTGCAAAGGAAGACTGTGTGTACCAGATGATGGGAAATTGAAGGCCAGTATTCTAAAAGAGGCACACACCAGTGTTTATGCTATGCACCCAGGAAGTACAAAAATGTATCATGATCTGAAGCTTTAGTATTGGTGGCCTGGTATGAAGAAGGACATAGCTGACTATGTGACTAGATGCTTGACATGTCAGCAAGTCAAGGCAAAACATCAAGTTCCATCAGGTTTGCTACTGCCTATACGCATACCTGAATGGAAATGGGATCGGGTCACCATGGATTTTGTAAGTGGTCTACCTCTCACCTAGAAGAAGCATGATGCAGTATGGGTGACAGTAGATAGATTGACGAAGTCAGCACACTTTTTGCCAGTTAGGACTGACTACTCACTGGAGAAGTTAGTAGAATTGTATATCAGTGAGATAGTTAGACTGCATGGAATTCCACTTTCCATCATATCTGATCGAGACCCAAGGTTTATATCGAGATTTTGGAAGAAGTTGCATGAATCCTTAGGTACACAACTCCACTTCAGCACAGCTTTCCATCCTCAGACGGATGGGCAATCAGAAAGAGTAATCCAGGTAAGCAATTGAAACCAATTGAACTAACACAAATAATGAACTAAAATGATAATAATAACATGAAATATATGTCAGGTCCTTGAGGATATGCTGAGGAGTTGTGTCATTGAATTTGAGGGAAGTTGGGATAGATAACTCCCACTGGCAGAATTTGCATACAACAATAGCTACCAAGCTAGCATCCAAATGGCCCCGTATGAAGCTCTGTATGGGAGGAAATGAGAACTCTAGTGTGATAGACTGAATTAGGCGAAGATAAATTGGTAGGGCCAAACCTGGTGAAACAGACTGAGGAGAAGGTAAAATAAATCAAAGCCAATCTGAAGGTTGCCTCAGATAAACAAAAATCTTATGCTGACCTGAAGAGAAAAGAAATAGAATATGCAGTTAGTGACAAAGTGTTCCTTAAGGTGTCACCGTGGAAGAAGGTACTGAGGTTTGGAAGAAAAGGTAAGTTAAGTCCTAGGTTCATTGGCCCATATGAAGTCATTGAACGTGTGGGTCCAGTGGCCTACAGGCTAGCTTTACCACCAGAGCTGGACAAGATCCATAATGTGTTCCACGTGTCTATGCTAAGAAGATACAGCTCAGATCCTTCACATGTCATCTCCATGGAGGAAATTGAATTACAACCAGATTTGACATATAAAGAAGAACCCATACGGATCCTGGCTCAGGAAGTGAAAGAGTCGAGGAATAAGCAGATTCCACTGGTGAAAGTGCTTTGGAGGCACCACAACACCGAGGAGGCAACTTGGGAAAGTGAAGAGATGATGAGGCAACAGTTCCCTCAACTGTTTGCATCAGGTAAATTTCGAGGACGAAATTTAAATTAGAGGGGAAGAGTTATAACACCCTCCTTGTAGCAACTCCGTACATTCTACTGTTCCGGTGACCAGTGTTGGTCTGGATAGCTAGAACATCCGGAAAAATATTTAAAATAAAGTGAGGAACCATAATTAACTCAAATATTAATATGAAAAATTTAGAAAAAATTTTAGAAATAAAATACAACTAAGTTAAATGAGCCGGTGCCCTAGCGATGGGTAACCTAGTGGAAAGTTGCGGTTCTCGTAACTAGAAGCCCTAAATCCGAGGAAAAATTCATAAAATAATTTTTGAGACTCCAGAGAAGGGTCATTGAGGTTCCTATGGCATTAGAATGCTAAGAAAATGCTTAGAAAAATTTTTTGAATCGGTACAGACAATTTTGGTCTGTTAAGCTAAACGGAGGGCATTTTGGTCATTTATCTTCAGAGATGATTTTTGGCCTACTTATCCAATTAAGTTAATAATTATTATGACACAAAATGTGAATAAATATTGCTAAAAATTTAATTGAAAATGAATAGAAAGAAAAGAAAAAAAATTGTGAAATATAATTTATTTAAGTCATTTATTGAAATTATAATTTATTTGAGTTTATTCAAAGTTTATAGAGAATCCGGCAGAATGCCGACTAAAAATGGATAAAACAGTTCTTCGAAACCTATGAAAAACACTTCCAAAATTTTCAATCAATCCCAAACTCCATTTCATTAACAAAATCTCAATATTTTTCAACAACATTTCCATTTCTCAATCATTCATCTCATATAATATTCACGTAAAAGTCATAAATAAATATTCACTTTTTCATTCATAAACACAATTTTCACTATTTACATTAATACCAAAATACATTACATAAGTCTTAATTACACATGAGAAAATAAAAGTTAATTACAAAATACCAAAATAAAACCTAGTGTCCTACCAATGCACTGATGACGGTGAGGTGACACGGACACTATGCAGAGCTGCAGAAGATCTCACCCCGTCTGTTGTCTACTGGGCTCTCGGTCAGTCTCTCCAGAACCTACGCGTGGCAAAAAGCAACGTGCTAAGCAATAATGCTTAGTGGTGCTAATAATAAAATAAAAAGAAATAACATAAAATAAATATGCAGTGCATGTCCTGATGTCTTATACAGACAATTTTTCAATCATTATTGGTAATCTTATTTATTTTATACTTGTTATATTCATAATTTCATTAAATTTATTCACTTTCATTTTTGGTTGCAAACCATCGGTCACATATGCATCTCCTAGTGTGCAATAGAACAACTAATAAGCTATAATAACATTAGGCACAAGGCCAAGTATCAACATAATGTCAGAATAGCTAAAAGCCATAAAAATCATAGAATGACATAATGCCATGTGCAATACTGCTAACTGAACCCTATTGGCATGCCAACCTATCCAAACCAATCTTACTAGGTGTACTAGGGCATGTTACACTTTTAAACTTTATAATTCTTGAAATTTAAGTTTAGGTGTTACTATTCATTTCATTAGTCAACTAAAATGTTGACTTTTGCATAGACAATAGGTACATTGGTTCTAATACTCCCAACATACCACATTTTACATTCTAAAGTTATTGGTATTGGTTGCCAATACCATTTCTAAGCTTAATATTAGTTATTCAAAATTGTCTTCATGCAAGTTGTTCCTTATTTTGTCTAGTTACATTTCCTTTTTTGAATCACTCCATTTGGAGTTTTGTAGCTCAAGTTATAGCCTAAACATGATAACTGGCTGGAATGGACAGAATCCAAAATTCTAGGCAAAACTAGTTCTACCAGATTTGGTAACCTAAGTTTGGTTAGCAATTTGACTAAGTTATGATCAGAATTTAGATTTATGTTCTTCATGAAAGTTGTAGGTCTATGTCTCAGCTTTCTGCTGGTAAAATTTTAGGTCAATTGGACCTTTCTACACTAAGTTATGACCAAATGAATAAACACTATTTATTTGGTCATTTTGCCCAGGCAGAATGCAAGTCACTCGGATTAGGGCAATTTTTAAGCTAACTTGGTTTGGTTTTCTGGGTAGGGTTTCTTCACTAAAGTGGTGTCATTATGTGTCTAGTTTCATGTCCAATTGTCCTTGTACCAATTGAATCTCTACAACTCTATTTATAACTGCCCAAACCTGCTGGACTCATGCTCAGTCCTGTCGGTCAGCCAAGGCAGCTCACCCATACATAAATGCCAAGCCTCAACTCACATCATTTCCTCATTATACACATTCAAATGATCACTAATTGACCATTACAAGGTTAATAAACCATCACATGAGAAAATCCTAGAATTGTTCAAGTGTCCAATTTTTTTCATTTCCCACATGCACAATTCTTGCATTTCATTTACTCAATTATGTTCAATCCCTTATCCACTACCAAAAGCTGCTCATAACTTTTTTCCTACCAAGAAAAATCATCAAACCCTAGCTAACCCTAGCTGCCAAAATTGTAGGGTGCACACACACACTTGTTTATTTTATTTTCTTACCTTTCTTACGCAATTCATGCCCTTAAACATGAATTAAAGCAAAAGGAAATAAGATTGGACACTAACCTTGAATGGAGCAGAATTTCAAGTTACCCAAACTTCTTTTTTTCTTCCTCTTTTGGCTGCTTAGAGGATGTTCAAGTTGCTAGGTTAATTTTTTGTGAAGCTAGGTAAGGAATTCAAGTGAAATTCAGTGAGCTAATGTTGCTTTGGGGTGTTTTAATGGAGGTTTGGGTGGGAGGAGAGGGAAACGGCTGATTTGTTCAAGGTGATGGCTGCTGTTTTCTTTTTTGATTTTTGCTGTATCCTTATCCCTTTTTATTAGTTTATTTAAGTGTTAGTTGTGATTGGTGGCATTTGCTTAATGACATCATAATGATATCATAAATGAGCCTTTTATCTCATTTCCTATTTTTTCTCTGCTCTACTCATTTTTAATTTAATTTTTAGCAATATTTATTCATATTTTATGTCATAATAATTATTTACTTAACTAGACAAGTAGGTCAAAAATCACCTCTGAAGGCAAAATGACCAAAATGCCCTCCGTTTAGCTTAACAGACTAAAATTGTCTGTACCAATTGAAAAATTTTTCTAAGCATTTTCTTGGCATTCTAATGCCATAGAAACCTCAATGACCCTTCTCTGGAGTCCCAAAAATTATTTTATGAATTTTTCCCTGGGTCTAGGTGTGACACCCCTTACCCGACTACAGTGTAGCCGAGCAAGTTATGCCACTCAGTGTGCCGAGCACTCTATTTTATCTTAATTAATTTATATCATGCTTTTGAATATAATTTGTGAAATATAATTTATTTAAGCCATTTATCGAAATTATAATTTATTTGAGGTTCCGAGAAATTTATAGAAAATCCGGCAGAGTACCCGCTAAAAATAGAGAAAACAGTTCTTCGGAACCTGTGAAAAACACTTCCTATGATCATATTCAATCATCTCATCACTCTCAAACTTCAATATCAAAATCTCAACATTTTTCACCATTCATTTCTCAATCATTCATCTCATGGAATAATCATGTACAAGTCACAGTTATGTATTCACTTTTCCTTTCACAAACACAATTTTCTTAACAATTCCTCTATTTGTCATTCATTCATTTCACATCATCATTAGACTCAAATCATAAATAAATTCTCACATGTGATTTATAATCACAATTTACAAGTACTTACATTAATACAAAATTATATTACTTTTGTTTCAAATACTCATGATAAAATAAGAGTTTAATTACAAAATTTACAAAAACCTCAAAATACAAAATGGGACCTAGTGTCCTACCAATGCACTGTGGATGGTGAGGTGACACGGATACTATGCAAAACTGTGAACTGCCTTACCGAATCTGTGGTCTACTGGGCCCTCTGTCCAAATCTTCAGTACCTACGCGTTGCAAAAGCGACACGCTAAGCATAAAGCTTAGTGGTGCCAATAATACAAGAAAATATAATATGCAAATACAAATAATAATTTCCTTGCTATTGTGTTCACAAGAGATGAATAATTACTAACTTATTGTTTAGTCGAGGGCTAATCATGTTTTATGATATTAACTTCTTCATGCATTTCGTTAATTATTTTCTTCATGATCTTGAGCTTCTTTGTATTTTTGTAATCGTTCCTGATACTTAATTTTCGTATTTTCTTTAATAATCAGTTCAATCACAATTATACTTTTCAATGACAAAGTAACCTATCTTTGGGCATTCGATGGATAACGGGTCGTTGGCCTTCGACACCGCGGTGCCTCGGGCCATCATACCATGGGACGCGAACGCCAACCATGTATGCGATCGATATGGCTAAAAAGCCATGATATCACATAATCGGGCATAAAAGCCATGAATACGGGCATAAAAGCCATGAATACGGGCATAAAGCCATGAACACAGGCATAAAGCCTTTAGCAGTACTGCTAAAACAATACCCTATTGGCATGCCAAACTATCCAAACCAATCACATTAGGCCTACTAGGGCATTTTGCATTTTTAAGTTTCACATTTTTGAATTTCAAGTTTTGGTGTCACTATTCACTTCATTAGTCAAACAAAAAGTTGAATTTTGCATAGAAAGTAGGTACATTGGCTTTGGCACTTCAAACATACCACATTTTTCATTTAAAACTTGTTGGAAGTGATCACCATTACCATTTCTAGGCTTAAACCAAGGGAAACAAAATTTTCAGTTTTTGAAGCTTAACTTTACTATTCCATTAAGCACTGTTACAGTGGGAATTTGAGGAAATGGTAAACATGAAAGTTGTTCCTTATTTTGTCTAGTTGAATTTCCTTTTTTGAATCACTCCATTTGGAGTTTTGTATCTCAAGTTATGGCCAAAATAAGTTTACTGTTCACGTGTACTGTTCATGCTGCAATTTTGGGTTTTGGCAGATTTTGGTCCAATTTTGGTCAGTAGTTTGATCAAGTTAAGTTCATAATTTGGTCTAACTTTCTTCATATGAAATGTTCTACCATGCCTTAGGTTTCCATCGGTTCAAGAATCGCCTAAATCCAAGTTTTCTAGAGAGAGTTATAGTCCTCCAAACATTACTGCTCAAATGAAAATATGCAGAGTTGCAGGTTTGATAACTCAACTTTGCCCAATAATTTGAATGAGTTAATGGCATAATTTGGGGGTGATGTTCTTCATGAAAGTTGTTTGACTATATCCTATCTTGTTGCTGTAAAAATTTCAGGTCAATTGACCATATCTACAGTGAGTTATGGCCAAATGAGCGATTCGCTCATTTGGTCATTTCTGCAGTCTTTGGTTGCAGGGTATCCGGAATGGGGCCAACTTTTGGTCCTCTTGCTTTAGTCTTTTGGGCATGGTTTCTTCATAAAAAATGTGCCATTACAAGCCTAGTTTCATGTCCAATTGGCCAAACACCAATTGGACCAACACAACTCAAGATATGGCAGTCCAAGTGGACTGAAATTTGATCACCTCTTTGCACTCATGGGGCAGCCTGCCCACTCCACTTTGCCATGCAATAATTCACTCCTAATTATGGTCAACTTACCTCAAATGGTTACTAATTGACTATTAGAATGTTCTTTAACAATTTCATAAGCAAAGTCAAATTTTCACTCCTAAACCCTAGCTCAAAGTCATGGTTTTCACAATTTCTTTAGTTAACTCTTTCATTCTTGTATATATATGTATACACTTTAAACATAATCTCTAATTCACTCTAAGTCCATTAATACAATCAAACTCATTCCTTCCTAGGGCTGCCGAAAATTCATAGGGTCCATATACATAGATTCCATTCATTTAATTCACAAAACCTTACTCACTTTAAGTCTTTAACATGAATTAAAAGAGATTTAAGTGTAAATAGGCACTAACCTTGAATAGGGCAGAATTTCAAACTACCCAAACTCCTTCTTTCTTCTTCTTTTTGCTGCCTAGAGGTTACTCAAGTTGCTAGGTTAATTTTTTGTGAAGCTAGGTTATGATTTTGTTGGGTAGAAATGGGTGAATCAAGCTTTGAAAAGCTTGAATATACTTAGCTATGGAAGAAGAGGTTCACGTCCAAATGAAGAAGAAGAACCAGAAAATTTGTTTCTTCATTTGTCATTTTTCTCTTTTTAATTTGGCTTGTTGGGTTGTGATTGGTGGAAGCCTTCCAAATGACATCATGTGATGTCATATTTAGGTTTTTCTTTCATTTTCTTTTCTTCTTTTCTCTACTCATTTTCACTTTAATTTTTAGTAATATTTATTCATATTTTATGTCATATTAATTATTTAATTAACTAGACAAGTCGGCCAAAAATCACCTCTGAAGGCGAAATGATCAAAATGCCCTCCATTTGGCTTAACGGGTCAAAATTAGCTGTACCAATTGAAAAATTTTTCTAAATATTTTCTTGGCATTCTAATGCCATGGGAACCTCAATAACCCTTCTCTAGAGTCCCAAAAATTATTTTATGAATTTTTTTTCCTGGTCTAGGGCTCCTCGTTGCAAGAACCGCAACTTACCTCTGGTTACCCATCGCTTGGGCACCGACTCGTTTAACTTGGTTGTATTTTATTTCTATAATTTTTACTAAATTTTTCTTATTAATATTTGAGTTAATTATGGTCCCTCACTTTGATTTAAATATTTTTCCGGATGTTCTAGCTGTCCGGACCGACACCGGTCACCGAAACAGTAGAATGTACGGAGTGGCTACCGGGAGGGTGTTACACTAGGGCTCCTAGTTGTGAGAACCGTAACTTCTCACCGGGTTACCCATCGCTAGGGCACCGGCTCGTTTAACTTGGTTTGTATTTTATTTCTAAAATTTTTCCTAAATTTTTCTTATTAATATTTTAGTTAATTATGATTTTTCACTTTAGTTTAAATATTTTTCTAAACGTTCTAGCTATCCGGAGCGACACCGGTCATCAAAACAGTAGAATGTATGGAGTTGCTACAGGGAGGGTGTTACAATTCTTCCCCTCTAATTTAAATTTTGTCCTCGAAATTTATCTGATGCAAACAGTTGAGAGAACTATTGCCTCATTGTCTCTTCACTTTCCCAAGTTGCCTCCTCGGTGTTGTGGTGCCTCCAAAGCACTTTCACTAGCGAAATCTGCTTATTCCTCAACTCTTTCACTTCCCGAGCTAGGATCCGTATGGGTTCTTCTTCATATGTCAAATCTGGTTATACTTCAATTTCTTCCATGGAGATGACATGTGAAGGATCTGAGCGGTATGTTCTTAGCATAGACACGTGGAACACATTATGGATCTTGTCCAGCTCTGGTGGTAAAGCTAGCCTGTAAGCCACTGGACCCACACGTTCAATGACTTCATATGGGCCAATGAACCTAGGGCTTAACTTACCTTTTCTTCCAAACCTTAGTACCTTCTTCCACGATGACACCTTGAGGAACACTTTGTTGCCCACTGCATATTCTATTTCTTTTCTCTTCAAGTCGGCATAGGATTTCTGTCTGTCAGAGGCAATCTTCAAATTGGCTTTAATTACCTTTACCTTCTCCTCAGTCTATTTCACCAGGTCTGGCCCTACTAGTTTATCTTCACCCAATTCAGTCCAGCACACTAAAGTTCTATATTTCCTCCCATACAGTGCTTCATACGGGGCCATTTGAATGCTAGCTTGGTAGCTATTGTTGTATGCAAATTCTGCTAGTGGGAGGTATCTATCCCAACTTCGCTCAAACTCAATGACATAACTCCTCAGCATATCCTCAAGGACCTAACATATATTTCATGTTATTATTATCATTTAAGTTCAATATTTGTGTTAGTTCAATTGGTTTCAATTGTTTACCTGGATTACTCTTTCTAATTACCTATCCGTCTGAGGATGGAAAGTTATGCTGAAGTGGAGTTGTGTACCCAAGGATTCATGCAACTTCTTCCAAAATCTTAATGTAAATCTTGGGTCTGGGTCTTGATCAGATATGATGGAAAGTGGAATTCCATGCAGTCTAACTATCTCACTGATATACAATTCTACTAACTTCTCTAGTGAGTAGTAAACTGGCAGAAAGTGTGCTGACTTCGTCAATCTATCTACTATCACTCATACTGCATCATGTTTCTTCTGGGTGATAGGTAGACCACTTACAAAATCCATGGTGACCTGATCCCATTTCCATTCAGGTATGCGTATAGGCTGTAGCAAACTTGATGGAACTTGATGTTCTGCCTTGACTTGCTGACCTGTTAAGCATTAAGTCACATAGTTAGCTATGTCCTTCTTCATACCAGGCCACCAATACTGAAGCTTCAGATCAAGATATATTTTTGTACTTTCTTAAATTAATTGCATCTTATGCAACTATTTAAAATTTCTTAAAATAATTGCCCCAATGGAGGGCCCATGTTATAATTACTTTAATTATAGCATTTCCAACTTAATCATTTATTTGGAAGATTTTATGGTCATCCTAATTACTATTAAGGTTTCACTTTACACATTATCCATTTAGCATGCATATATCATATAATTGCATACATTCCCATACATCTTATGCATTCATAGATAAGCAGTAAATATGGTATGATCATGGACTTTCTAAGGGATTCAATTTTGAGCCACCAAGAATTGAATCAGGGCATTTCTAGGTGCATTTCATTCATTCATTTTACAAGAGTTGCTGAAGGAGTACATAATCAACACTTGATCTTGAATTCCTCCCACTGGTCCCACCAATGCTCTTGACCTCCTTGAACTTCTTGCAATCCAATATTACATAGTAATCCTTGGCATACGAAGGCAAATTTATAAGAACTTAAATAAATGAAATTACAACTCAAAAATTATTACAAACTTAATAATACATGCCCAAAATAAATTAAAATAAATTAATTAATTTATAATCCCAAAGAAACATAAAAGAAATAAATCCAATCACATTGGTCTTTTATGGTCCATGATCATCCATCATGCATATCACTATTTAACAATTAAATAAAACATACATACTTAAATTAAATTAAATATCTCATATTCAACTTAAAAATCTAGAATTGAATATGATTCAAATAAATTTAAAAATTCAGATTTGAATCACATTCAAACAACCTTAAAAATTCAGATTTGAATCACATTCAAACAATTTTTAAAAAATCTTATTTGAATCACATTCAAACAATTTTTAAAAATTCAGATCTGAATATTATTCAAACAATTTTAAAAAATAAGATTTAAATATGATTCAAACAACTTTAAAAATTCAGATTTGAATCACATTTAAACAACTTTTAAAATTCTGATTTGAATCACATTCAAACAATTTTTAAAATTTTGATTTGAATCAAAATTTAATTGTGTGATTAAAATTCTAATTAAACAATTTAATTAGACATAGGATGAGCTTTTAGATCATACAACAATTGCAAATTAAAAAACCAAATCTTGAGCCACCCATGGAACCATAAACCTTGCGCACGATTAGGTGTTCTCTTGCATGCCGCCACACATCCATTGCAACTAGCAATGGACAAATCATCTCATCATCAAAACACATAATTAAATCATATAATCAACAATCTAAATGGCAAATATAGTGGCTCTGATACCAATTGAAGGAGCAGAAGCGTGAAAAACACAAGTTTATACCATTGAATTCAAAAATTTTCACCTAGGGTCACATACTTCATGCAAGATTTATTTTTATCTATTTGATTTCAATGATAAACAACATATTAAAAAAGTTTTAATATGTTTTTTGATCTGTATTTGCTATTTAAGATTTTAGAATTAATCAGATTAATTTTAGAACCCTAAATTAAATCAAGAATAAACACACTAACCTCTTGAGATTCGTCTTCAGGACACCAGATGTTGTCCCTCTAGCTTGCCCATACTAAGAACACCTATGGCAGCCCTTGAACAGCTTCTAAAGATTTTTCTATGAATTGGAAAATCAAGTTCTGCCTTTTAAGAGATTAAAGATGTAAACAGGACACTAGAAATAATTTCTAGCATTTTTAATTCAAGAGATTGATGGCTAATCTCTTTGAATTGATGAGAGATGAAGAAGAAGAGAGGGGAGAGCCTTGGGTGGTGGCACCAATAAGAGCAGCATCTGGTTGTGTTATTTTCTTATCATAACAACACTTATATAGCTAGGTCAACACATTAAACCCTTGCCACATGTCACCCTTTGATTGGTTCTAGGTTTAATTGACCCAATCACATTATGCCAAGTGTCAAACCTATATTTAATTTTAATTTTAATCATCATACATGATTAAAAGACATTTGGCAAGCTTATGTGTAATTCCATATGTCACCATCTCATGGTGCCACATGTCACCCTGTGAAATGACCAAAATGCCCCTGTGTCTTAATTTTGAGTTCTCAACCCAAAATAATTATTTCTCTTCTTCTAATCAATTTATATCAAATATAAATCAATTAATTAATATTTATTAATTAATTTCTCATTAATTAAATTCATATTTAAACACTTTAAATATAAATTTAACTTATACTATACATCCAATAATCTAGATTTGGTTTCAAGTCATGCTAGGGACTTTGCAATCTAATTGCAAACCAAACCTATTTAATTAATCGATTAAACTCTTTAATTAATTAATTAAATCATATTTAATTAGGTGATAACTTGTGTATGTGTGTGACTTACTAGGCTCATCACTAATTGGCAATGAGATATGATATCAACTCTTAATATCATCAGAACTCTTTCTTACCATAAATGATTTCTCTAAATCATTTTATGCACCTCATATACCATGGTTAACACCTAGCATAGCATGCCATGGCCACCCAATTAGTAATCAAGTTTACCTTAAATGAACCTATAATCATATGTTACCATGCACTAGAATCTCTCCGTTACAAAATCCCAACTCAAGCTGGAGTCATGGTTTATATCAAACTCCATTTGCTATGAATATTATGTTCTCTTTTAATTCCAGTTCTTGATTAAAAAGATTTTCTCATCAAAAACTCTTTTCTGATTAAATCTACCTATCCTGGCCAGGAACTTGAAACATCAAGAACAATTAAATGAACATAGGATTTTTATCTCTATTTACTTAGAGGAACAGATTCCATCTTGATCAACGCCTACCTCCATATATAACTAGTAGGAGCCAACACATGCCCATATACCCATACACAGTACAAGTATGAAAGCAGTATCAAACTCAAACTACCTATATACAAGATAACTGTGCTATCTCAGGTCTAAAGATTATATGCACTGATATGATTTATGACAAAACATTGACAAGAGTAAACTCCATGTGCTTGTCATAAGTGTCACTGGTTCGGCCTACTTATCATTTATAAGTGCCTATCATGTTTGTCATATGGCATGAGACTCACCATTCCATCTTATTTATATCTCATATAAATAACTTGGAAACAAACATGAATACAATCTTTCTGGATAAGTCATGTACTTATTATGAAGTATCCTCGATTGTGAACCTATTTATGATACTTTGTACTAGAAATACTATCACTCATATTCTTAACAACTTAAGAATAGAATTTTTAACAAAATATCAATGGACCTTTTCTATTACACATAAATATCTTATGTAAACGGAAAAGTGGAAATGCCTTTTATTAATAAAAACATGTACAAGATACATACTAAATGATATGCTCTAGAGTATACTACTAACATCAATAAATACCAATAAATCACACACACAGCTTAATCATGATTCCAAAGTCCCATTCATCCCAAAAGCCAATGGCTAATGAGGAATAACATAGCTAGCTAGCAATTATATGAGTATTCATCCTATTCGTCCTCAACTGGAATACACCTCAACACTTTAACCAGAGAAGGAATTCAAAGCCAATTCGTCCCACTAGACAAGCTAGCGAGGAATTCAATCAAATATACATGATAGCTGTGGTTTCAAACCATTTGTAATATTTTTCAAGCAATAAGTATCCATCAAATTTCATTCAAACAAATTTTCCATAATTTAATCAATAACATACGAATTGTCATAATTTATTTTAATTGAAAATTCAAAAGAAATAACTGTTGTGCACAAACCTCTGATGAGTAGCCTCTTGGCCTTGACTCAGTGGTTCTTTCCCCTTCTCTGAGTCTTTGCTAACTGAAACATATAATTTAAAGTGTTTCAGTACTCATTTAAATTGTTTCTAATAATAAGGTTCAATAATTAAATTTTATTAATACTATTACTTTCATTAGTCAACTTATAATGTTGATCTTTAATACACACTAGGTGAATTAATTTTAATATTATCAATATGTCACATTTTATAGTCCTTTAGTGTTGGTATATATTACCAATTTTATTTTCAAGTGTATTGTATTTTATTGCAATTTATCGGATTTTGGTATGCTGTTTTGACCTAGCTGGATGACCTAGTTCCCTCAGTTTCTAGGTTCTGGTTAGAATTACAAACTTGTAGGTCTATGTCTTATTGAACTTTTGCCACAAATTTTAGGTCATTTGGAGTTTACTAGGCCAAGTTATGGTTATTTTACCAATGCTGGACAGGTTGTACTAAAATGGCAAACTTAGGTCATTTTTAGGTCATTTCCAATTCTGGCAGGTTTTATACCCGAACTTGTATAAGCATTTTAGCTTTCTTATGGTCATTTCTGGGTTTTGTGATCTTTACAAAAGATGTAGCCCTATGTCTAAGCTTTCCAACGGTATAAATTTCAGGTCATTTGGACCTGTTTTGAGTGAGTTATTGCCAAAAGACTGACTACTGTTCAAATAGTCAATTTCTGGGTTTAAAATGTTGCGATTCTGGATTAGGTCAGTTTTAGTATCATTTTCCGGACAAAATTTTGATAGGCTTTCAACATAAAAGTTGGCACATTTTATGCCTAGTTTCACCTCCAATTAGCCTCATACCAATTGGAGTCACACAATTCCATTTATAGCCTAAAATACATATTTCCCTTAATACATTTCTGAAGCACCAACCAATCACACATTCAACTAGCTATAACTTCACTTCCCAAACCTAATTCTGCATTTGTATCATGCCACAACCATTCATCACTTTACATTATAGTCACTTTGGGCAGAGTACAATAACCTTTAATGCACCAATTATAGTCCTAAATCACAATACACCAAATATAGTCCTAAATTACAAAGTCCATTTACAACAATATATACATGTAAACACTCTCAATATTACATATAACTTCACTAGTAAATTTTATACATATTCTGCCACCTTCAATACCATAATTTAACAAACCATTCATGAAATTAAACACTTCTAACTTCACAATAAGGCTGCCCAGTTACACATATACATCAAGCTCCCATTTTCAATTTTCAAACTTTAATTTAAACTATATACATGGTAAATCAATTCCTATACATTTAAGCACTTAAGTCAACACCTCAAATCACCATTTACATGAAGAAATAATTTATTAACCTTGAGATTCCATGGCTTCCGAAAATAGTACCTTCCAATAACTCATTAAAACCTCAAAATAGTACCTTCCAATAACTCATTAAAACCTCAAAATTTCTTCATAAATCCACTCACCACAACACCAACACAAACTTTAACAAAGGAATGAAAGAAAATTGGATACTTACCTCTTATGAAGCTTGTTAAAAACTCACCAAATCTTTTCTTTCTTGCTCCCTATCTCTTGCCCAAGGTGTATAGACAACTTTTAATGAAGAAACTATGGTGAAATGAAGCTTGGAATGGGAGTGCATGTAGCTTGTTCCATGGACGACAATGGAGGTTTGATGGTGGAAATGGTTTCGACAAGGTGAAGAGATGTTGAAGATGACAGATTTTCTGTCCCAAATACTATTTTTTTATGTCCCATAAATTGAGGTTAGTGGAGTACTAACTTAGTTTATACTTTAATTAATTAAAGTTTCACAATTTTGCAAATTTGCCACCACACTTTCACAAATTATATTAGGTACCACTTTTCTTATTTTCATGACATTTTCAATGTTTAATATCACTTATTTTTTTAATGGACATTTAGGTCAAAAGTCCACTTTAGGTGTCAAATGACCAAAATGCCCCTTTTCGGATTGCATTTCAAATTTTTTAGTGCTACCGATTAAATCATTGACCCGTTGATTTCTTAAATTTTCGTTTTTATTTATACTAATTTACTAAATTTTCTTTGACATTTTCAATGTCAATTACACCTCAATAAATGTTTATTTAAGTCTTAAAAATATTTTCGAGGGTTCCCCGTAGTCCAGGGCTAGTCAACGATCCTCGCCGCAACTTCCCGGTGCGGTCACCCATCGCTACAGTTTTGGGCTCGTTTAACTTAGTTACATTTCATTGCTCTTATTTTTTCTTTATTTTTCTTGTATTTTCCTCTATTGTATTTCATTATTTCATGTCTCCTCACTAATATTTAAGTGTAGTTCTAGGCATTCTAGCTGTTTGAATAGACACTGGTCACCGAAACAGTAGAATGCACTACCAAATATAGGGGTGTTACATTTACTCACTTTTTCCTTATCCTTCCTGGTCTCTTTTTCTACTGAAATACATAATAGAAGTGTTTTAATACCCATCCAAGCCATTTCTAATAATTAATCCAACAATTAAATTTTTGCTACTTAATTTTACTTATGAATTCTCCTAAAGGTTGAGTTCTTTGTATTTAATAATATTATGGTTACTATTCACATCATTATTCATTTAAAATATTAACTTTTTCATAATTAATAGGTATACCATTTCTAAACACATGGTCATACCATATTTTGGGTCACAAATTTGTTGGCATTGGTTGCCAATTGAAATTCAAGATCTATTAGATTTAATCTCAAAATTTTAGATTTGGTCACCAATGTTTACTATTCCATTGGACCAATCTACAGTGGAAATTTCGCTAAACTTTCTTCATCAAAATTGTTCCTTAATGTGTCTAATTTAATTTCCTTTTTGAATCACTCTATTTGGAGTTTTGTAACTCAAGTTATGACATTTTTATCATAACTGACTGGATTAGCTATTTCTAGATTTTTTAGGCAAAATGTGATTCTGGCAGATTGGGTGAGCTAAATTTGGTTAGTAATTTGAATAGGTTATAGTCAGAATTTGGATCTGTTTTCTTCATGAAAGTTGTTCTAATATTTCTAAGCTTTTCAATGGTTCAAAAATTAGGTCATTTGGACCTCTCTACAAAAAGTTATGACCATTTGAACATGTACTATTCATTTGGTCAATTCTGCCTAAAATCAGGGCATCAATTCCATATTCAACCTAATTTTAAACCAACTTGTGGTCACTTTTTGGGCAAGGTTCCTTCATAAACAATGTAGCATTATAACACCAATTCATCAACATTTCATTAAAACCCTAATTTCCACCCAAAACCCTAATTTCCATCTTCCCAATTTCACAATTTATGTAAATTCATACAAGTCTCACTTTACAAATCTCATATACACTCTTAACTAAAGTAGAATTCAAGCTCAATTTAAATGAAATACCTCAAGGCTTTAAGGTTTCATGGCTGGCCGAAATTCATTGCTTGAGTTTCATGCAAAATTTTTTATGATTTCTTACGTTGTTTCTACCTATTTAAACTATAATTCCATCAATATGTAAAGAGAGAGCTTAAAAATTAACTTACCTTAAATTAGCAATTTTCCAACTTCTAAACCTTCACTTGTATCTTGAATTTCTTCCTCCAACTCTTTACTTTGAAGCTCAATTAGGAGGTTTTTACTAATTTTGGGGAAGAATTTAGGGAAAGAATGTGAGAAATTAAGCTTGGGAAGAACTTAAAAATGGAGGAGAGAGAGGGATGAGAGGGACGACCAAGAGAGTTTGGGAAGAAGATGATTATTTTATTTTTAATATTTTTGTCTTTTAACTTAGTAATTATCTCATAAAATAAATAATTTAATTTATAATTTTAATTGTGTCATCAATATGTCATGGTGATGTCATAATTCACTTTAATTTAATTTTCTTTTCTTTTCCTTTTTCCTTTCTTCCATTCACCTCTTTCTTTTTAATCTATTTTTCATAGTTTTAATTTCCTACAATTTAATGGACATTTAGGCCAAGAGTTACCTCTAAGGGTGAATTGATCATATTGCCCTTTATCGGTCTGATCAAATTTTCTAGTAACACTGAGTTACTTCCTGAAGTCTGTCTCAATTGTTTGAACTTGTTCTTTATTCTTTTCTATGGTTTTCATATTACCATTAACTTTGTAATTATCCTTTAGCCTGAGGTGTCACAAGGTCCCACATGAAATTAGGATAGCAACTGGGCTTGCAGTCACTTCCCGGTAGGTCACCCATCGCCAGGACCTCGGCTCATTTAACGTTTTATGCTTTGTTTTTCTTATTTATATTTCACCTTCTTATAATTTCTATTAATTTTTATTCATGACCTTTCTAGATGACACAAATATAGTTCTAGACATCCTGACTGTCTGGACAGACACTAGTCATCAGAACAGTAGAATATATGGGCTACTTAATATGGGGGTGTTACAATTCTCCCCCCTTTAAATAAATTTTGTCCTAAAATTTTACCTAGTTTTAGTCTCTGAACAGATGTGGGTGTTGTCTCTTCATGTCCTCCTTGCGCTCCCAAGTAGCCTCCTGTCCTAAATGATGGTTCCACAGCACCTTGACTAGTGGTATCTGTTTGTTCCTCAGCTGCTTCACCTTATAGGCCAAGATCTCTATAAGTTCTTCCTCATAAGTGAGGTCTGAATTTACTTCAATCTTTTCAGCAAGTAGAATGTGAGAGGGGTCCGATCTATACCTCCTCAATATAGACACATGGAAGACACTGTGTATCTTTTCTAACTCTGGAGTTAGTGCCAATCTATATGCTAAAGGACCCACTCTTTCCAGAATCTCATATGGCTCGATAAAGCGATGACTCAGTTTTCCCTTTCTGCCAAATCTCATAAGTTTCTTCTAAGGGGAAACCTTGAGGAATACCTTGTCACCCACTGCATACTCAATATCCCTCCTCTTCAGATCAATATAGGACTTTTGATGATCTGATGCAGTCTTAAATCTGTCTCTGATAAGCCTAATTTTCTCTTCTGTCTGCTATACAATTTCTGGGCCAATCAGTTTCCTTTCACTCACTTCATCCCAGCACAAAGGAGTTCTGCACTTTTTGCCATACAAAGCTTCATATGGAGACATCCCAATGCTTGATTGATAGCTATTATTGTAAGCAAATTCAATCAAAGGCAAGTGTGTATCCCAACTACCTTCAAATTCAATCATACAAGCCCGTAGCATATCCTCTAAGATCTGAATTACCCTCTTAGACTGGCCATCTGTCTATAGATGGAATGCAGTACTGAAGTTTATTCTAGTTCCTAGGGCTTTTTGCAAACTACCCCAGAATCTAAAAGTGAACCTTGGGACTCTATCTGACACAATCGATACTAGCACTCCATGAAGTCTCACAATCTCATCAATGTATAATTTAGCCAATCTGTCTAGGCTATAGTCCATTCTCACTAGCAGAAAGTGAGTAGACTTGGTCAATCTATCCATAATGACCCATACTGTATCATAGTTCTTCTGTGTTCTAGGAAGTCCCATCACAAAGTCCATTAAAATCCATTCCCATTTTCACTCGGAGACTGGCAATAGCTGTAGCAAACCAGCTGGCACTTGGTGTTCAGCCTTCACTTGCTGACAAGTCAGGCACTTGGATACATATTCAGCTATGTCTCTCTTCAAACCCATCCACCAATAGTGCTCTTTTACCGTTCTATATATTTTAGTCCCACCAGGATGCATAGCAAAAGGAGAGTCATGTGTTTCCTTCATAATGATTTGCCTCAATTTCACATCATTTGGGATGCACACTCTACCCTGGTGTAATAATAAGCCATCATTATTCACTGAAAATCCAGGTTACTTGCCATCCCGAGCTTCTTCCATCAATTTCTGATACTTTTCATCATTTTTTGCAGCCATTTTGATCAATCAACATTGGCTTCACTTGCTAAGTAGCTATCATCTGTCCCTCATCATCTATCCCCAAGTTAGCATGTAGTGCTCTCAACTCATGTATCATAGACAAAGGTTTCCCTTAAATTAGCCATAGTCTTGCGACTTAAGGCATCTACTGCCACATTTGCTTTCCTTGGCTGATAATCTATTAAGTAGTCATTGTAACACCCCTTACCCGACTACAGTGTAGCCGAGCAAGGCATGCTACATTCGGTGCTGAAGCACCCTAACTTACCTTACTTTATTTCTTTAAAAATTTTGTTCTCGTTATATTTAGTATCGATTATTTTTCGACAGAGAAACTAATGGAGTTTCCCCTGTTTTATTACCGTTTGACATGTTTTACTATTCACCTGTTTGAAAATTTCAGTAATATTTTACAATAAAAATCTCATCAATTATTTTCATAACCATCTCATAATTCACATCTCATTCATATATCTCAATTTCATATTCATTTCCATGCATTATCTATATATTTCAAATCTGTCTTCAAATTCATATAATCTCATTCATGCTCAAATCACATAAGTAAAATTTTAAATTTTCATTAATTTACATAATTTTATAATTTACATGATATATAAATTAATTACATATGAAAAAGCTAATTTATTAATTTATATCACATTTTTATTAATTACCTGTTCATAATCTACATTATAATACAATATCTAGCATTTTATACAAAATATGATCTATATGGCCCCTATCTACATGCATTGCTGAAGAGGTGACAACCTTGAATACTTCAGACACTTCTGCAGATCTGGACTCCAAAAATCCTAGTCAAAGTAACTGCGTGAGGAAACAAATCCATCGCGCTAAACATTGCTGCTTAGTGGTGCAATAATATAACAGGAAAATAAAATATACAAATAAAGAAAGAACGAAGCATAATTTGAATATTTAAGAATTAATTTAATTTAATATAATGTATCTAATATTAATTATCTTTTGTTCTAATTGTTCCGCTTTGGAAGCTTTTAATTCCTTAATTTACAGTGATAATGTACAATATACAAAATTAATAAAAATACTCAGTTTATATTCATATGGCAATAGAAGATACATTTAAAATATTTAGTTAAGTTATACCTATTTTTGCAACTCTTTTATCATTTTACTTAACAATTTTTATGTGGTTTGGATCATTTCATAATTCTAACTAATTCTTTTGAAGTCTTATTAACTCATTTATTTGATTTCTAATATTTTTAATTACTAATAGTCTTAATTTATTACACTGCACAAGTAACCTACGACAGGCTGACTAAACTGGATAATGGGTCTGTCACACCTTACCCCTCTGTAAGGCATAATATAATCCCGTAGAATACCTAATGAACTACCGAACTTCACCTACCGATAACTCATTAAGTACCCAACAAGGGATTTTAAAACAATTTTCTTTTTTTTGATAAGTGGTGAGCATTTTCTAATAAGTATTTAAAACATTTAGTTAAAATTAAACTAGTTAATTTTTTTTTGTCCATTTTATTTTTTCGTAAATTTTATAAAAATTTTGACAGAGTTCTCTCTGTTTTTTGAGAAAACAGTTCTTCAAATACCTATAAAAAGCACTTCTAAAAATTTTTCCCCAACAACTACTTCAATTTCACAATCACACTCAATCCATTTCAACAACTCCACAATCATTTCAATCAATTTCTCAAGTTCAAAATTTAATAATCCTCAAAATACTAGCAATACATTTCATTCAAATTAAATAAAATAGTTCCACTCATATTTCATTAGAGACAAAACAATTTATATACACATCATTACAAAATTTACATCAAAGGAAGTTCAAACTAAATTTTTTTATTACAAACTTCATACAAACTTTGTACAAGCTGCTCAAGACCCATTTACATGTCCATACTTTTATATGCAGTATATACATCAAAAGAAATATTTACAATTAAGGTATAAATTATACCTGATAACTTCAAGCTGAATGATCTTTAATCCTTAGCAGCTCAGTCTGCTGCTCCTCTAATCTCTGTATCTGCGACAGCAATAAAAGCTATCGCTGAATACTAGGACTCAGTGGTGCACAACATACTAAAATAATCTTTATGCAGAATATAAATCACATTTATTCAAAAATTTGACTAAACATGAGCATTAAACACAAAACATGAATTATGAAATTTTAATGCAAACCAAGTTCATTTCGAAATATCAAAACACATTTCATAAAACCCACAGTTAGATCATGCCATTCGAAACAAATAGAATCCCAATAGCCAGAGGCTAAAGAGAAATCACATCACAAGGCTAGCTAGCTCAAATATATGGATATCCATTCACATCCTCTTCTACTGGCACACCTTAACACTTCTCTAGAGAAGGAATCAAAATTCGAAACTAATTACCCCCACTAGTCGTGCTAGTGAGGTGTTCAAATATATGGTCATGACATTATGGTTTCAAAACTTATCTTAACAATTTGCTAAACATTGTCATTTCAAATATACATAATAACATTTCAACAATTTAGATCAAACATCATAAGAATGCCATAATCCAATATTTCACATTATTCAAAATAGTATGCAAAAGATGATTATAAAAAGTATACGTTGTGCACAAACCTCAAGCGAGTCGCCTATTAGCCCTGACTCGGTTCCTCGAGTTTTTTCCTGGTATTCTTTTCAACTAAAACACACAATTTTACAATGTTTCAGTACCATAATTTAACATAAATCCAAAAATAAATTTAGCCTTATTTTTACCTAGCTCTAACGTGCTAAACTCGACGTTCTCGAAATTTTGTGTTTTGGGTTACTATTCACTACACTATTCAAGTTAAATTGTTGACTTTCTAAGGCTCAATAGGTATGGGAACTCCAAATTCACCCACATAGCACATTTTGGTCACTAAACTTATTGGTTTTGGTCATTTTCTCAAAACTTAGGTCTTTTAGGCAAAATGGCCAAATTTTCAGTTTTGGTGTCCCTAATTGTACTGTTTCATTGGTCAGTTTACTATTAAAATTTGGCAAAACTTTGTTCATAGAAAATATTTCCTATTTTCTTAAGTTTATTCTCCTTTTTGAATCACCCCAATTAGAGTTTTGTAGCTCAAGTTATAAGCAAATTATGTTTACTGTTCATGCTGCAGAATTTTATTCTGGCAGATTATTAATTCCAACTTTGTTCAGCAATTTGATCAAGTTAGATCCATAATTTGGTCTAACTTTCTTCATATTAAATGTTCTACTATGCCTTAGGTTTCTATCAGTTCAAGAATCACTTAAATCAGAGTTTTCTAGAGAGAGTTATAGCCATTGAAACTTTACTGTTCAAATGGCAAATCTGCAGTCTCCAGATTTAGTGACCCAACTTTGCTCAATAATTTGATTTGGTTAATGGCATAATTTGGATTTGTGTTCTTCATGAAAATTTTAGATCTATATCTCATATAACTATTGGTAAAATCTCAGGTCATTTTGACCTGCCTAGCTCAAGTTATGACCAAATGAACAAATATTGTTCATTTGGTCAGGTTGTGCAGAGGCAGACTGTGATTTCTCAACTTTGGTCAATTTGTTCACTAGGTTTTAGTCACTTTTTGGGCATGCTTCCTGAATGAAAATTGTGTCATTTAGTGCCTATTTTCATCCCCAATTGGTCACATATCCATTGGACTTGAAAATTTTTATTTTTGGTCTCTCAAAGGAGATTTTGGTCATGCTACCAGCACATGACCTTATCCAATCCGAATTGGCTTTTAATTCCAACACTTCTAACACACCTCATTTGGTCACAAATGACCATTTTTCACTTCACATTAGGTCAAAGACACCATTTACAAGGTTTTCACATTTTTGGTCTCTAAACCCTAATGTCCAAACCCTAACTTCCATGTTTAGCTTATTTCATACAACTAAACTATATAAACCTCAACTACACCTTCAATCAAGCTTGCCTACCTTTTTAATTGTATCAAAATCCATCAATTTCAAGTTACCTCTAAGCTGGCAGAATTTCGCTATATTCCTAAATATGTTATTTTTATTTTATTTTCATCAATACTAGTTCACTTCAAGTGCAATTTCATGAATATAAGGAGAATTGAGAGGATTCCTGACTAACCTTTAAAGAAGTATTCCCAAAGCTTCAATTTTCTTTTTATTTTCCTTCAAATTTCTTTCTCAATAGGCTTGCCAAAATCCAAGAACAAGTTTTATTTAGGGAAATTGTGGGATTTATGGGGTTGATTCAAGCTTTAAAAGCTTGAAATTAAGTAGCCATGGAGGATTCAGTGAGAAAAAGGGATAGAGATGAGAAGCTACAGGAACGAGAAAAAAAAAAAAGAAGAAGAAGAAGATAAAATTTGGCTTTTCAATTTTGTTTTTATTCTTTAATTTGGCTTTGTCAATTAGTTAATTAAATTAAAATTAATTATGAAGTCATAGTTGCATCATCATGATGATGTCATCACCTTTTCAACTTTTCTTTTTCTTTTTTTTTTATTAGTTCTTTAATTTAATTCTCGATTCTGAAAATTTTCTTTTCTCCGATTTTATTTGACAGTTAGGTTAGGAGTCATCTCACGGGGTCAATTGACTAAATTGCCCCTCGCCGGTTCATCCCGGTTTGTAATTAATTCCATATTTCTTCCGACTCCCTAACCTAATTATTTGACTGGCTTAACAGTTCTTTTTCGTGATTTTCTCTTTTCCACTATGTTCGTAATGGTCCTAAGGACTGCAGCGTCACATTTTACGGTTCGAAATTTGAGTTTAAAATGGCTTCGCAGTCATTCCCGAGATGGTCACCCATCGTTGTGACTCTCGGCTCATTTAACTTCTTATGTTCTGTTTTTCTTATTTATACTTAACTAATTGGACATTACTAATTATTTGTGTTTATGGTTTATCTAGTTGTCTTAAGTGTGGTTCTAATCCTCTTAATTGTCCGGACTGACACCGGTCACCGGAACAGTGAAATATACCAGGCTATACAAATGAGGGTGTTATAGGGTCGTTGGCACTAGACACCGCAGTGCCTCGGGCCGTCATATCATGGGACACAGAACGTCAACCACGTATGCAGTTAGTATGGCTAAAAAGCTATGATATCACATAATCGGACATAAAAGCCATGAATACGGGCATAAAAGCCATGAATACGGGCATAAAGCCATGAATACAGGCATAAAGCCTTTCGCAGTACTGCTAAAATAATACCCTATTGGCATGCCAAACTATCCAATCTGACATACATGTCTAGGCAATACAAGGGCACATAATATCATTAAATATTAATGTATTGTGTTTTATGACTTCATTATTTCATGATAAATTTCAATTATAATTTATACATTCATTTGATCATTTATGTAATTACAATTCACATCAATTATCCTTTTATACCATTGTACTCAAAGTACTTTTCCTTTCTACAATAATGAGAACTAATGTCTCATTCATACATTAATATAATTCATTTATTCATTCATTATGTCATTCATATTGATCACAATTCAAAATAATGGTTCACATGTACCATTGTATTCAAAACATTTTTTTCTTTCTCATTTATACATTAAAAAATCTACTTATGTAATTACAAATTTTATATTTCAAGTTGAGTTACTACTATTTTATGAATTCTATTTGTGATGGGCATATAAGCCCTAACTATCTATTCACATCAATTAGGTGACTTATTTTTCATGTTTCAAGTAATCCATGAACATTTCATGGATTTCAAATTTATGGCCTTAATTTCCCTTTAACAATTTTGACTAGGATGCATAGTCCACATTTGTCATACAATTCTAAGCATTTAAGCTTAGAACTGGTTCTAGGTCTTCATCTTAATTTGCTAATCATTTTGATTACTATTCACCTTACTAGTTAACCAAAATGTTGACTTTTTCATACTTAATAGATATATTAATTCTAATTACACCAAGATCCCACATTTTGAGTTTTACATTTGCTAGTATTAATTGTCAATTGTAATTTAAAGTCCCCTAGATACATTTCTAAATTTTCAGTTTTGATTACCTAAGTTTACTATTCCATTGGATAATTTTACAGTGGAAACTAGGCTAACTTTTCTTCATCAAAGTTGTTCCTTATTGTGTCTTCTTTAATTCTCTTTTCGAATCACTCCATTTGAAGTTTTGTAGCTCAAGTTATGGTCATTTTACCATAACTGGCCGGAGTGACCTGTACCCAGAATTTCTGGGCAATTTGGTTCTGCCAGATTTAGTGACCTAAGTTTGGTTGGCAATTTGACTAGGTTATGGTCAGAATTTGGATTTGTGTTCTTCATAAAAGTTGTAGGGCTATGTCTCAGCTTTCTACTAGTAAAATTTCAGATCAATTGAACTTTTCTATGCTGAGTTATGACCATTTGAACAAATACTATTCATTTAGTCATTTTCCAGGTACAGCATGTTGGTCACCCGGATTGCGGCAGTTTTTAGGTTATCCTAAGTTGGTTTTTTAGGCATGGTTTCTTCACCAAAAATGTGTCATTATGTCCTAAGTTTAATATCCAATTGGTCTCACACCAATTGGTGTAACCTAACTCTACTTATAGTCACATTTAGGTACTGGACTCAAAGTCCAGAAAATCCTGCATGAACACAATACTTCTAATACTTTAAATCACATTCCACACTACTACCAACTTCAATCACATTCAATACACTTCAAATACTCCATAATTAATCTCAAGACATCAATTTATCAACATAACATCAAATTCCCAATTTAGCAAAACCTAAATCAATTTGGTGCAACTTCAAAATCCAAAGGAATTGATAGCACTAACCTTGTTCCTTAGCTTCACCTAACTTCAATTCAACCTTCTAATCAATTAAAAACTTGAAGCTCCTTCTTGGTCCACCTTGGCTGAAATTTCTCTTGCTTCAAACTCTTAGTTTCTTTTGATTTTCTTGAGTGCTTTCTACTAATTAGGCTTTAGTTTAGGGTGGGCTATAATTTTTCCAAGAAAAAATTTGGTTGAGACTTAGGGTTCCAAGCTTTGGATTTTGGGTTTTAATGGAGAATTTTAGAGAAGAAGGGAAGAAGGCAAGTGGACGGGAAGAAGAAGGGAAAAAGATGCAGAATTTTGTTCAATAATTAACCTATATAATAATTAAATATTTAATGGCAATATGGTAAATAAGTAGAATGGCAAATTTGAAATTATTTTGAAGTTTATAATCATTATAATTTGACTTTTCAATAATTATTTTTAATTTTCATAATTTCAATTAATTAAATTAATTTAGCTTCATTATATTAATAATCATTATTTTTTATCAATATTGGATCCTCAAATTTAATTGACCAAATTTTGCTCTTACCGAGTTGTCGGTTTATCTTTCTTTCTTCCTTCTTTTACTCATTTTTAATTTTAATTTTCATCAATATTTATTCATATTTTATGTCATAATAATTATTTACTTAATTGGACAAGTCGATCAAAAATCATCTGTACCGATCGAAAAATTTTTCTAAACCTTTTCTTGGCATTCTAATGCCATAGAAACCTCAATGACTCTTCTCTGGAGTCTCAAAAATTATTTCATTAATTTTCTCATGGGTCTGGAGTCGGTAACTATCTTTACCGATACTTCCCTATATGGTCACCCATCGCTAAGGCACCTGCTCATTTAACTTGGTTGTATTTTATTTCTAGAATTTTTCCTAAATTTTTCTTATTATTATTTGAGTTAATTATGGCTCCTCACTTTAGTCTAAAATATTTTTCCAGACGTTCTAGCTGTTCGGACCAACACCGATCACCGGAACAATAGAATGTACGGAATTATTACAGTGAGGGTGTTACAGTCATAGTCTTTAATCAGTTCCAGCCATCTCCTCTGTCTCAACTTCAATTCTTTTTGTGTGCCCAAATACTTTAAGCTCTTGTGATCTGTGTAGATATAACATTTCTCTTCATACAAATAGTGTCTCTAGATCTTCAGAGCAAATACAATAGCAGCAAGATCTAAGTCATGTGTTGGGTAGTTTCTCTCATGTGGCTTCAGCTAACGTGATGCATAAACAATGATATTTCGGTCTTGCATCAATACATAGCCTAGCCCATTATGTGAAGCATCACTATAAATGGTATATTCTTTACCTGGAGTAGGTAAAGTCAGGACTGGAGCTTCAGTCAAATATCTTTTAAACTAATCAAAACTGTGCTGGCACTTATCAGTCCACTGAAATTTTACATCTTTCCAAAGCAGCTTGGTTAGTGGAGATGCTAACATAGAGAACCCCTTTACAAAATGACTGTAGTAACCAGCTAAACCCAGAAAATTGTCAACTTTTGTAATATTTCTGGGTGGCTTCCAATTAAGGATAGCTTCTACCTTGCTGGAATCTACATTAATGCCTTTAGCTGATACAATGTGCCCCAAGAAAGAAATTTCCTTTAGCCAAAATTCACACTTCAATAGCTTGGCATACAGCTGTTTCTCCCTTAAAGTCTGTAGCACAATCCGTAGGTGCCTATCATGCTCCTTTGCATTCTTCGAATGCACCAAGATATTATAAATAAACACCGCAATAAACTGATCTAAATATGGCCTAAAGATAGTGTTCATCAGGTCCATAAAAGTAGCTGGAGCATTGGTTAACCAGAATGGCATAACTAGAAACTCATAGTGGCCATACCGAGTTTTAAAAGTAGTTTTTAGAATGCTCTGCTCTTGCACCTTTAACTGATAATATCCCGATCTCAAGTAAATTTTGGAGAACACAGCTGCACCCTTCAACTGATTAAACAAATCATCTATGCGAGGCAACGGATATCTGTTCTTTATTGTCACCTTATTCAACTGCCTGTAGTTGATACATAGATGGAGAGTACCATCTTTCTTTTTAATAAACAACACTGGCGCTCCCCAAGGTAACACACTAGAACGGATGAAGCCCTCGTTAAGTAATTCTTGCAACTGCACCTTCGACTCTTTCAACTCAGTCGGTGCCATTTTGTATAGAGTAATGGAGATTGGGTCCACACCAAGCATAACCTCTATTTCAAATTGCACTTCTCTTTTTGGAGGTAACCCTGACAATTCTTCAGGAAACACATCTAGAAAGTCACATACAGTAAGAATATCCCTCAATGCTGGATTCTCTACTTGGGTGTCTCTTACATGGACCAAATAAGCTTCACACCCTTTTCTGATCATTTTTCTAACTAGTGCAGCTGAAATAATGTTTGATGGCAATAACTGCCCCTCCCCATGTATCACCACATCACCATACTAAGGGAGACCAAAGGTGACTGTCTTCAGTCTACAGTCAATCATGCCATGATGCCTGGCTAACCAATCCATGCCCAAGATAATGTCATAATCTCTGAAGGGATTTCAATCAAGTAGGATAGAAAAGTATGTCCTTGGATCACCAAAGGACAATCCTTATACATTTTGTTGACCCTAACTTCTTGTCCTAACAGACTAGTTACTAGCACCTCAAAATCCATTTTTAAATAATGAACAGTAATACAACAAGTGATGTTGGCACTAACATAAGAGTGTGTAGAACCCGGATTAAATAGCACATACACATCTTATTTAAAGATAGAGAAAGTACCAGCGACTATGTTAAAAGTTTCAGCCTCTTTTCACTACCGCATCGTGTATATGCTAGCCAGTGCACCACTCTGTTCAGGCTGGTTGACTATGGTCTGACTGCTAGAGGTATTACCCTTGCCTTTGCCTCAGCCTCTGCTAACTGTCTCCGAACCTTTGGAGGTAGAACTTTGAATTGAGCCTTCGGTTATAGTAGATGGCATAGGTCTACGAGCACTCACACAATCTTTAGCAAAATGGCCAGCTCCACCATAATTATAACAGGCTCCAATAGCTTTATAGCACACCCCTCCGTGTACTTTTTCACATATTTCACAAGTACGGACTGGGATTGTTCCTTTGGATGTCTGCTAACTAGGTCAGGGTGGCCTCTATCCTGAGGATCTACCTCTACCAGACTTGCAAGAACTGGATCCTCCAAAGTGTTTTCTTTTTCCTGATCCACTATCAGAAGCTTGTCCAGTAGTCTTTCCACCCTTCTCCTTTTCCTCTAATCCCTTTTTTGGTGCCCCTTCCATTTCAATTCTCTCTAGTTCTAGGGCTTGAGATATTAGTTCAGAGAAGTTTTCATGTCTGAACCCCACTACTTGCATCCTCAAACTGGGCTTCAAACCAGCCTCAAACCACTTACATTGATCTCTACTGGTGGTAAGCAGGTTCCTCGCATAGTGACTCAAGAGGGAAAAGTTTCTCTCATACTCGGCCATGGATCTATTCTCTTGCTTCAACCCTAAAAATTCTTGTAATTTCATGTCTACGTATGTATCTGAGACATACTTTTGCCTGAATATTCTGAGGAAGTCATCCCATGTTTGAATAGGAGGCTCCACCAAACTGTTGGGAATGGTTTTCCACCATTCATATGCATCCCCTTGTAATAATGAGACTGTGTATTCAAATTTCAATTTATCTGTAGATACAATGTAACTCTTTTTGAACATTGTAAATAAATTGTAATTACATTTTCGATTGTAAATAAAGTTGTGAACTTTTATATATAAACTTCCATATGAATGAATGAATGAAAAATATATTTTCTTGAAATTGTATAAGCAGAAATGATATGATATGACATGATGTATATGTAAATGTGAGATAAACATAAAATTATTTTTAACAGGGGAATATTGGACCCGCCAGATGCTAATAAAATAGAGGAGGCTCTGTCCAGGTTTTCACAGAAATAATTTGTAATAAAAAAAAAATTACCACATGTTTTCTATGAAATTTAAAATTAACAATGGACAGGACAGGATAAGATAGGGTGCTCTGACACTGAATGTAGCATGCTTTACTTGGCTACACTGTAGATGGGTACGGGGTATCACATGGCTTTACTTGTAGCTCAGCTACAATAGCTCCATCTAGTGCTAGAGTCAAGCAGGAATACATGGCTCTCAAGCTGTCAGAGATTTCCTGCTTAAAGCATCAGCTACTATATTCGCCTTCCCAGGGTGGTAATCAATTATGCAATCATAATCTTTGAGAATTCGATCCATCTTCTTTGCTTCAAATTTAGTTCCTTCTGAGTTGGCAACCCAGAATTTTGACCATATGAACAGTAATCAGTATTTTGGCCATAACTCACTCAAAATAGGTCCAAATGACCTGAAATTTATACCACGGAAAAGTTTAGACATAGAGCTACAACTCTTATGAAGACACCAAAGCCCAGAAATGACTAGAACCAAGTCAAAACGCTTGCACAATTTGGGTTACAAAAACTAGCCTAATTGACTTTGACCTAAACTTTGCAATATAAGTGCAACTTGACCAGCAAGAGTAAAATGACCATAACTTGGTCCATATAACTCCAAATACCCTAAAACCAGTGCCAAATTTTCAATAAGACATAGGCCTACAATAATGGTATTTTGACCAAAAACCCAAAAACTTAGGGAACTAGGTCAATTAACTTGATTAAATTGGCATACCAAATCTGGAAATGGTTCAAATGACCATTAACACCTGCAAAGTGTTTTAAGTATAACTCCCACTAGAAGTCTTCAAACAAAATGAGCCATACCATTATGGAAAGTTAAGAAATAGACCTTCAACTTTGTTTTAGACCTCTCCCTCACCTTATGAATATAATAATCTCAAATGTTGGGTCAAACCTACTACCCTAGTTGAACATCCTGTCACTACAAGACCATTGAGTCCAATCCAATAACTTGATCATAAGTAACTCTACAAGACTTGAAAAATTACAATAAAAAATTCTTAATGACCATAAGACATAGGGTAACATATCCTATGAAGAGTAAGAGACCTAAATATGGCAAAAACCTACTCAAATAAAATTGGCTAAGTGTAATATTAAAATTGCCTAGTAAGGGAACCAAAATTCAGAATTGACCTAGTTAAGGTCAATTGACCATAACATGAGTTATACAAATCCAAATGACATGATTCAAAAAGGAAATTAAAGAAGACACAATGAGAAACAATTTAATGAAGAGAAATCTGTTAAATTTACACTGTAGCTCGGTCCAATAGACAGTAAACATTGGCCATGAAATCTGAATAATTACAGTAAAATGCAATAAGCTTTAAAATGAAATTGACAACATATATTAACATGAGAGGAATGAAAAATGGAACATATTAGTGATATTAAAACTAATTCACCTAGTGTGCATTAAAGGTCAATATTATAGGTTGACTAATAAAAGGAATAGTATCAATAAAATTTAATTATTGAACCTTATTACTAGAAACAATTTAAATGAGTCCTGAAACACTTTAAATTGTGTGTTTTAGTTAGAAAAGACACTGGGAAAGGAAAAGACCCACTGAGTCAAGGCGAAGAGGTGACTCATCAGAGGTTTGTGCACAACTAGTTTTTAATTGATTTTGTTCTGAATATTTCATATGATTAAATGACGTTATTTTTCTTATATATTATGTTTATCAAGTATTGGATTTAATTCAATGATCATTGAAATTATTATAGTGTGTATGAATTTAGCTTTGTGAAATGGTATTTCAACAAGTATTAATCATTGTTATGGATTGAATAAATTATGTTTTGGAAAATTGTGATAGAATATGTTTTGAATTGTGATGGGCACTTTGCACGGAAAAATACAAATTTACGTTTTGAATTGTGATGAGCATAAAAAAATTATTGGATATTAGAATTGACTTTGAATTGAATTTTATTGTGATTTATGCTCATAAAAAGGACAAAGAGATTGATAATATTGTTTTACATCTCACTATAGATGCTTGACTAGGTTATTACCCGTCTCTCTCATTTATTGAGGAGATAATGGAGTTAGCTTTGTTTTGATTACCATGGTACGTGCACAAACTCAGATTCTCTTCTTATTAGATGTTAGATATAAGTTTTTATGTTATGGCCCTTTCGGAAATTTCATTATTGTGATGTGTACTGTGCACGATGATTCAACCTCCCCGACCATAGGGAGTTAGAACACCCTGAAGATGGCCCTTTCGGATTAGTCTTGCATAGTTAGTGAGATAAAGAATGGTTTTTGAATAGTAAAGAATTTCAATTTCAAATGGGATTTCTGCATAATTGATTATGTTGGAATTAATCTTTATTTCCATGATTGTTGGAATTACTTTAAATGTTTAGTTGTGATTTTATAAATTAAATTTCTTGCTCAAAATCATTTTAACTAATGATTTATATTATTGGCAATGAAGATTTTGACTTTTGGATTTTTATTAAATTTCGAGACTTTCAAATTAATTGTTATAATTTTGTCAATGTATATTGTACTATGTTTTAAATTATAGTTGTGCACCACTGAGTTCATTGCTCAGCGATAGCTTTGTACGCTGTCGCAGGTGAAAAGAGTATAGAGCAGTTGAGTAAGCTTCTTTGAAAACACATTCAGATCAGCTCTAGGTATATCATAGGTATACCCATGTGCATAGGTTTTGATGTATGCATGTAAATATATGTATATAAATTATTTAAGCAGTTGTATAAAAACTATTTTAAAATATTTGGTATGTAATTAAATGTAAATTATTGTAATGTAAATTTGTAATATTAATTTTTTAGTCTTGTAATCAATGAAATGTTTCTTTTATGATGAGGTTGGTTTGAAAATGAAATGAATTGAATATTGAGATTGAATTATGAGATGAAATGAAGTTTATTTGAGTTATATTTGAGAAAACATATTGGGAGTGTTTTCCTTTTTAGGTTTGAAGAACTGTTTTCTCAAAATACAGTCAGCACTCTGCCAAAATTTTGAAAAATTTTTATACCACCAGATTTTAATCAATGATTTAAATTTCATGAAAATTGATTTAAAATCCCTTGTAATATATTTAATGGGTTACTGGTAGGTGAAGTACGGTAATTTATTAGGTGTACTACAGGATCATGTTACATCTTGCAGAGGAGTAGGGTGTGACATGTTTTGTGGTATCAGAGTAATGATTTTAAAGTAAATTTTGAATTGTGATTTGAAAACTTTTATTGGTAAATACAACTGTTCAAATGTTTGATACATATAGTATATTTACATCATAAATATGAACTAATGGAGAGAAATCTCCTTGTGTTGGTTGTATAGGAAATAGAAAATCCTGTGAAAAGATATGGAAGAGAAGGATTAGACAATAGAACAGACATTGACATCAGAAGTACAAGGTGAGGCCCCAGCCCCTTAGAGAGTAGGAAGCTTGACTTTACCAGCCCCACCTGTACAAATTACTGCACAAATGGCCCAGTAAATGGCCACTTTCTTTCAAAAAATGGCTGATAATCTGTCAGCCCAAGCCCAAGTACAAACCCAACACCCACAAGGGCAATATGAAATAGAGAAGAATGAAAGACCTAGTGATCAAAGTTCAAATAGTAAATGGGGAAAAAGGAAGAACACTGGAGAGCCTAATGGTTATGGATCTAATAGAGGTGGATCTTCAGAGCAGAGCCCACTAAGGTCCAATCATCGAACAACTAGAAGTTCATATCCTCCTCGCATCTGCAACTCTTGTGGCAAACTACAAGAGGGTATTTGTCATAAAGCCACTAGAGCCTGCTACAATTGTGGTGAACATGGACATTTCGCTAGAGATTGTACTAGAATACCTCGATCTGCTCTCCGAAGTTCATAGACAGTCGGTCAGAGTCAAGATAGAAATAGAGTTGGTACTCCTCACAACCATAACATAATGAATCAACCCGAATATAATAGCGCACTAGTCAGAGCGTCCACTATATACCAAGGAGAAAGAGCAGAAACTTTGGATGTAGCTGCTGGTAAGTTCTTAATTTTAGAGGAAACAATTAGTTATTATTTGATCCCAGCACTAGTTAATTGTGTGTTAGTGTTAGAACTATATATTCTCTTGCTATTCCTTTACATGGGAATAAATTTTGATGTATTAGTGACTAATCCTTTAGGATAAAAACTATAATAATAAGTATGATTGACATTAATTTTGGAAGAATTATTAGCTAAAAGTATTTTCTAATACACCATAAATTACAAAGCTAATTGGCGAGTCTTTTTAATGTAAGGCAAGAGGACCTAAAAGTAAGTTACAGTAATAGAATTGCTCTAGATGAGGGCAAAGATGTTACTGTTAATAATTGTCAATGGATATTGTAATCAGAATAGGTTTAGGATATTAGTGGATTCGAGAAAGATAATATGTTAGAAAACCTAGTCCATGAGGTTATAACGTAGTGACTATGTAATGTTCTCGATGTTTGTATTGTAAGCTGCAGATTACAGTACCGACATGGGATTATTGTGTAGAGCTACGTGCTTCCTCGTGGTACACCAAGATAAGGATGTTTGAAAGTAGTCTTTGATTTGGTACAGAAAAGTACTATTACGGGAAATAAATGTGAAAATTTTAGTTAGAAATTGAAAACTTTAAAACTAACATATCGAAAGGTCACTATTAGTTAGTGACTCGGTTACACTAATGTGAGTTACCGATACGACAAGAATTACTATAAAATTAGAGATTTCAGTATGACTATAAATTAAAAAGAATACCTTGAGGACGAAGATATCTAGACCTTGATATGGAATCTTATAGTTATTTTGATATTTTTGTCAGAAAGAAATGATTTAGGCATTTGAGACATTTGTGTGAGATAAATGTAGAATACCTAGACGAGGGCAAGTTAACAGGATTGGAGAAAGTAAAGGAGACGGAAGGTGTAACTCCCTCCTCCCTGTAGCAACTCTATACATTCTACTGTTCCGGTGATCAGTATCGGTCCGGACAGTTAGAACATCCGAAAAAATATTTAAATTAAAGTGAGGAATCATAATTAACTCAAATATTACTGAGCAAAATTTAGGAAAAATTTTAGAAATAAAATACAACCAAGTTAAATGAGCCGGTGCCCTAGCGATGGGTAACCCAGTGGGAAGTTGCGGTTCTCGCAACTAGGAGCCCTAGACTAGGGGAAAAATTCATAAAATAATTTTTGAGACTCCAGAGAAGAGTCATTGAGGTTTTTATGGCATTAGAATACCAAGAAAATGCTTAGAAAAATTTTTCAATCGGTACAGACAATTTTAGTCTGTTAAGCCAAACGGAGGGCATTTTGGTCATTTCACCTTTAGAGGTGATTTTTGACTGACTTGTCTAGTTAAGTAAATAATTATTATGATCTAAAATATGAATAAATATTGCTAAAAATTAAATTAAAAATGAGTAGAAAAGAAAATAAAAGAAAATGAAGGAAATTTGGAATTATGACCTCATGCTTATGTCATTACAATGCCTCCACCAATCACCATTCACTAAATACACTTAAAACACAAAAAAAATGGGCTGAAAAATCAAAAGAAAAATCTGCTCCCTTCTTTTTTCTTCCTTTAGTCGAGAACCACTTCACACCCTTCCGCCATTGAAGCTTCACCCAAGCTTCCAAACCTCTACCAAAACCACCTCAAAACCTCATCTTTACTTCACAAAAATTTATCTCTACCACTAGAGTTAGACTTGGGCAGCCATTAGAAGAGGAGAAAGTAGAAGAAAGTGAGGTGTGAATAAGCTTAGAAAATCACCAAAGAGGTTAGTACCATATTCTTTGCTTTTACATCTTTCTAAACATGAATTTAAGCTAAGTTAAGTTGAGAATTTGATAAAAATTGAATTAATGAGGCATGATTATGTTCCATGAAATTTTGGCAGCCTTGAAATGAGTTAGGGTTAGGAGAGTTCTTTGATTTAAAGTGACATAACTCTGCCGGATTTTCTATAAAATTTTCGGAGCCGCAAATTAATTTATAATTTTAATAAATGATCTAAATGAGATCAATTTCATAAATTTCACTTAATAACTATAATAAATAAATTAGAAACTGATAAAGATCAATGAGATAAATTATGGTGTTCCAATACACTGTGTGGCATATCTTGCTCGACTACACTGTAGACGGGTAAGGGGTGTCACAGAAGGACTAGTAAGGATTCTAGCATGAGAAATCAAGGAACTAATGAATAAGAGAATTTCATGAGTGAAACACAAAAAGCAAAGGACACAATGATGGGAGAGTGAGTAAAATTATGAGATAATGATATCAATTATATGAATCCGATAAATTTCGAGGATGAAATTTTCATTTAGAGGGGAAGAATTGTAACGCCTTCACTTTATTAGTCCGTACATTCGACTACTCCGGTGACCTAAAGTCAGTCTTGTCAAGTCAGAATGTCTAAAACTACACTCCGGTGATAGTAAATAGACATATAATGATGAAAAAAATAAAAAGAAAATACAAGAAAAATTTAAAAAAAAATAAAAAAGAGGTAAGTGCTTATTTTCCTTACTTGCTTCATTAAACTTGTAATTGAGGTTATGGTGAGTAGGAATATGAAAGAATTTGAAGAAATTGTTGAGTGTTGACAAGTCTCCAATTTGGTAGCCTTCATGTCCATGGGAGTATGAATTATTTCTTCATGTAAATGGTGATTTGAGGTATTGATTAAAGTGCTTAAATGTATAAGAGTTTAATTAGCATGTGTATGTTTGAATTGTGTATTTAAAGTAAGGTTATGAAGTTAATATGGAAGTTGAAGAATATGTGCCAATTTGGGCAGCCTTAATGTGCTTAGGAAGGCCTTATTATCATGTATATTAATGTTGATTATGAGTTAATGGAATGTACATTAGTGGTTTTGATCAATTGATTAGATTTTGAAGATTTGTATAAATGTTGGATATTGATTTAATTGAATTAAGTGTTGCTGGATATTTGACTTAAATTGAGTTGTTGTGGGACAATTGATTTAATGAAATTGAGTTATTACTGGATATTTGATTACATTGGGTTGTTGTTGGACAATTACCCAAATTGTAAAGTGAATGATGTCCATTAGAAGTGTCATTTTTCAATGCAAAGTGTGGTTAGTAAGGGCAGTATGCATTTTAGGTTATAAGTGAATTTGTGTGACCCCAATTGGTATGAGGCCAATTAGAGGTAAAACTAGACTCAATATAGACCAACTTTCTTGCAGAGAGCTTGTCCAAATTCTGCCTAGAAGTGACCTAAAAGAATGACCAAATCCGGAATTACATGATATGAAAACCCAGAATTTTGACCATATGAATAGTAGTCAGTATTTTGGCCATAACTCACTCAAAACATGTCCAAATGACCTGAAATTTATACCATGGAAAGTTTAGACATAGAGCTACAACTTGTATGAAGACACCAAAGCCCAGAAATGACCAAACCAAGTCAAAATGCTTGCACAATTTGGGTTACAAAAACTAGCCGAATTGACTTTGACCTATAAATGACCTAAACTTTGCAATATAAGTGCAACTTGACCAGCAATAGTAAAATCACTATAACTTGGTCCATATAACTCCAAATGCCTTGAAACCAGTGCCAAATTTTCATTAAGACGTAGGCCTACAATAAAGGTATTTTGACCAAAACCCAAAAACTTAGGAAACTGGGTCAATTAACTTGATTAAGTTGGCATACCAAATCTGGAAATGGTTCAAATGACCATTAACTCCAGCAAAGTTTTTTAAGTATAACTCTCACTAGAAGTCTTCAAACAACATGAGCTATACCATTCTGGAAAGCTAAGAAATAGACCTTCAACTTTGTTTAAGACCTCTCCCTCACCTTATGAATGTAAGAAGCTCAAATATTAGGTCAAATCTACCGCCCTAGTTGAACATCCTGTCACTACAAGACCATTGAGTCTAGTCCAATAACTTGACCATAAGTAACTCTACAAGACTTGAAAAATTACAATAAAAAATTCTTAGTGACCATAAGACATAGGGTAACATATCCTATGAAGAGTAATAGACCTAAATATGGCAGAAACCTACTCAAATAAAATTGGCTAAATGTAATACTAAAACTACCTAGTAAGGGAACCAAAATTCAGAATTGACCAAATTATGGTCAATTGACCATAACTTGAGTTATACAAATTCAAATGACATGATTCAAAAAGGAAATTAAAGAAGACGCAATGAGAAACAATTTAATGAAGAGAAATCTATTAAATTTACACTGTAGCTTGGTCCAATAGACAGTAAACATTGGCCATGAAATCTAAATAATTACAGTAAAATGCAATAAGCTTTGAAATGAAATTAACAACATATATCAACATGCGAGGAATGAAAAATGGAACATATTAGTGATATTAAAACTAATTCACCTAGTGTGCATTAAAGGTCAACATTATAAGTTAACTAATAAAAGGAATAGTATCAATAAAATTTAATTATTGAACCTTATTACTAGAAACAATTTAAATGAGTACTGAAACACTTTAAATTATGTGTTTTAGTTAGAAAAGACACTGCGAAAGGAAAAGACCCACTGAGTCAAGGCCAAAAGACAACTCATCAGAGGTTTGTGCACAACTAGTTTTTAATTGATTTTGTTCTGAATATTTTATATGATTAAATGACGTTATTTTCCTTATGTATTATGTTTATCAAGTATTGGATTTAATTCAATGATTATTGAAATTATTATAGTATGTATGAATTTAGCTTTGTGAAATGGTATTTCAACATGTATTAATCATTGTTGTGGATTGAATAAATTATATTTTGAAAAATTGTGATAGAATATGTTTTGAATTGTGATGGGCACTTTGCACGGAAAAATACAAATTTACGTTTTGAATTGTGATGAGCATAAAAAAATTATTAGATATTGGAATTGACTTTGAATTGAATTTTATTGTGATTTATACTCACAAAAAAGACAGAGATTGATGATATTGTTTTATATCTCACTATAGATGCTTGACTAGGTTATTACCGTCTCTCTCATTTGTTGAGGAGATAATGGAGTTAGCTTTGTTTTGATTACCATGGTACGTGCACAGGCTTAAATTCTCCTCTTATTAGAGATTAAATCTAAGTTTTTATGTTATGGCCCTTTTGGAAGTTTCATTATTGTGATGTGTACTATGCATGATGATTCGACCTCCCCGACCATAGGGAGTTAGAATCCGATTCGATTTCCCCGACCATAGGGAGTTAGAATCACCTTGAAGATGGCCCTTTCAGATTAGTCTTGCATAGTTAGTGAGATAAAGAATGGTTTTTGAATAGTAAAGAATTTCGATTTCCAATGGGATTTATGCATAATTGATTTTGTTGGAATTAATCTTTATTTCCATGATTGCTGGAATTACTTTAAATGTCCAGTTGTGATTTGATAAATTAAATTTCTTGCTCAAAGTCATTTTAACTAATGATTTATATTATTGGCAATGAAGATTTTGACTTTTGGAATTTTATTGAATTTCGAGACTTTCAAATTAATTGTTATAATTTTGTCATTGTATATTGTACTTTGTTTTAAATTATAGTGCACCACTAAGTTCACCACTCAGTGATAGTTTTGTATGCTGTCGTAGGTAAAAAGAGCATAGAGCAGTTGAGTAAGCTTCTTTGAAGACACATTCAGATCAGCTCTAGGTATATCATAGGTATACCCATGTACATAGGTTTTGATGTATGCATGTGAATATATGTATGTAAATTGTTTGAGCAGTTGTATAAAAACTCTTGTAAAATATTTGGTATGTAATTAAATTTAAATTATTATAATGTAAATTTGAGATTTCATTTCCTTGTATAGTTTCGTAATATTAATTTTTTAGTCTTATAATCAATGAAATGTTTCTTTTATGATGAGGTTGGTTTGAAAATGAAATGATTTGAATATTGAGATTGAATTATGAGATGAAATAAAGTTTATTTGATTTATATTTGAGAAAACATATTGGGAGTGTTTTCCTTTTCAGGTTTGAAGAACTGTTTTCTCAAAATACAGCCGACACTCTGCCGAAATTTTGAAAATTTTTTATAACACCAGATTTTAATCAATGATTTAAATTTCAAGAAAATTGATTTAAAATCTCTTGTAGTATATTTAATGGGTTACCGGTAGGCGAAGTATGGTAATTTATTAGGTGTACTACAAGATCATGTTACATCTTATGGAGGAGTAGGGTGTGACATGTTTAGTGGCATCAGAGTAATGGTTTTAAAGTAAATTTTGAACTGTGAATTTGAAAACTTTTGCTGGTAAATACAACTGCTCAAATGTTTGATACATATAGTACATTTACATCATAAATATAAACTAATGGAGAGAAATCTCCTTGTGTTGATTGTATAGGAAATAGAAAATTCTGTGAAAAGATATGGAAGAGAAGGATGAGACAATAGAACAGACATTGACAGTGGAAGTACAAGGTGAGGCCCCAGCCCCTTAGAGAGTCGGAAGCTTGACTTTACCAGCCCCACCTGTATAAATTATTGCACAAATGGCCACTTTCTTTCAATAAATGGCTGATAATCTGTCAGCCCAAGCCCAAGTACAAATCCAACACCCACAAGGGCAATATGAAATAGAGAAGAATGAAAGACCTAGTGATCAAAGTTTAAATAGTAAATGGGGAAAAAGGAAGAACACTAGAGAGCCTAGTGGTTATGGATCTGATAGAGGTGGATCTTTAGGGCAGAGCCCACCAAGGTCCAGTCATCGAACAACTAGAAGTTCATATCCTCCTCGCATCTGCAACTCTTGTGACAAACTACATGGGGGTATTTATCGTAAAGCCACTGGAGCCTCCTACAATTGTGGTAAACATGGACATTTCGCTAGAGATTGTACTATAGTGCCTCGATCTGCTCTCCGAAGTTCACAGACATTCGGTCAGAGTCAAGATAGAAATAGAGTTGGTACTCCTCACAACCATAACACAGTGAATCAACCCGAATATAATAGTGCACTAGTCAGAGCATCCACTATACACCAAGGAGAAAGAGCAGAAACTTTGGATGTAGCTGCTGGTAAGTTCTTAATTTTGGAGGAAACAATTAGTTATTATTTGATCCCAGCACTACTTAATTGTGTGTTAGTGTTAGAACTATATGTTCTGTTGCTATTCCTTTACATGGGAATAAATTTTAATGTATTAGTGACTAGTCCTTTAAGATAAAAACTATAATAACAAGTATGATTGACATTAATTTTGGAAGAATTATTAGCTAAAAGTATTTTCTAACACACCATAAATTATAAATCTAATTGGCGAGCCTACTTAATGTAAGGCAAGAGGACCTAAAAGTAAGTTACAGTAATAGAATTACTCTAGATGATTGCAAAGATGTTATTGTTAATAATTATCAATAGATATTATAATCAGAATAGGTTTAGGATATTAGTGGATTCAAGAAAGATAAGATGTTAGAAAACCTAGTCCATGAGATTATAATATAGTGACTATGTAATGTTCTCGATGTTTGTATTATAAGTTGCAGATTACAGTACCGACATGGGATTATTATGTAGAGCTATGTGCTTCCTCGTTGTACACCAAGATAAGGATGTTTGAAAGTAGTCTTTGATTTGGTATAGAAAAGTACTATTACGAGAAATAAATGTGAAAATTTTAGTTAGAAATTGAAAACTTTAAAACTAACATATCGAAAGGTCACTATTAGTCAGTGACTCGGTTACACTAATGTGAGTTACTGATGCAACAAGAATTACTATAAAATTAGAGATTTCAGTCTGACTATAAATTAAAAAGAATACCTTGAGGACGAAGATATCTAGACCTTGATATGGAATCTTATAGTTATTTTGATATTTTTGTCAGAAAGAAATGATTTAGGCATTTGAGACATTTGTGTGAGATAAATGTAAAATACCTAGGTTTGAAACAGGCTTGAAGCCTAGTATCAGATTACAGGTGGTCGGATTCAAACATACTAACTTCTCTGAGCTCATTTCTCAAGCACTGGAATTTGAAAGAATCAAGTCAGAAGTGGCCCCAGAGAAAAAGAAATCAGAGAAGACAGAAAAAGAAAAAGAGGAAAAGTCAGTAGATCAGAGTTCTAGTAGTCCTACTGGAAAGAGAAAGAACTTTGGGGACACAGCAGGGGTGGTAAAAAGTCCGGTAGGGGAAGATTTTCAGGACAGAGACCGCCTCCATCTGGTCAGCAAACTACCAGAAGTTCCTACCCTCCCCGCCAATGTGAAACTTGTGGAAGAAACCATGGTGGGGTATACTATAAGGCCACAAGAGCCTGTTATAACTGTGGAGGTACAGGACACTTTGCCAAAGACTGCACCAGTGCCCGTAGAGTTGGGCCTCCTCCTATTACTGCAGAAGGGTCAGTTCAGAATCCTGCCACCAGAGGTTCACAACTACCTAGCAGAGGTAGAGGCAGAGGTAGAGGTAGTCTAGCTGGCAGCCAAGGCACAATGAATCAATCAAAGCAAGGTAGTGCTCTAGTCAGAGTCTACGCAATGAGACAGAGAGAAGAGGCTGAGACATCTGATATTGTGGCTGGTACCTTCTCAACTTTTAATCAAGATGTGTTTGTGTTATTTGATCCGGGTTCTACCCATTCCCATGTGAGTACTAGCATCATTGATTGCATTGCTATTTCGTGTGTGAAAATGGACTTTGAGGTGCTAGTAACAAGTCCACTAGGACAAGAGGTCAGGGTTAATAGAATGTATAGAGATTATCCTTTGGTGATCCAATGACATACTTTTCTGTCTGATCTCATTGAAATGCCCTTCAGAGATTATGATATCATCTTGGGTATGGATTGGTTAGCCAGGCATCACGCCATGATTGACTGTAGACTGAAGACAGTCACTTTTGGTCTCCTTCAATACAGTGAAGTGGTAATACATGGGGAGAGGCAGTTATTGCCATCAAACATCATTTCGGCTGCAATAGTCAGAAAAATGATCAGAAATGGGTGTGAAGCATACTTGGCACATGTAATATATGAGTCTCCTTTTGCTATGCACCCTGGTGGAACTAAAATGTACAGAGGGCTGAAAGAGCATTACTGGTGGACGGGTATGAAAAGGGATGTAGCTGATTTTGTCTCTAAATGCCTAACTTGTCAGCAAGTTAAGGCAGAACATCAAGTACCAGCAGGTTCGTTATATCCATTGCCAGTACTAGAGTGGAAATGGGAACAAATAACTATGGATTCTGTGATGGGACTTCCTAGGACACAGAATAGTCATGATGCAGTATGGGTTATAGTTGATAGACTGACCAAGTCTACTCACTTTTAGCAGTCCAGATGGACTATAGCCTGGAAAGATTAGCCAGATTGTACACAAATGAGATTATAAGACTGCATGGAGTGCCAGTATCGATTGTATCAGACAGGGTCCTAGGTTCACTTTTGGATTTTGAGGTAGTCTTCAGAGAGCCCTAGGAACTAGATTGAACTTCAGCACGGCATTCTACCCACAGACAGATGGCCAGTCTGAGAGGGTAATTCAGATATTGGAGGATATGCTACGGGCTTGTGTGATTGAGTTTGAAGGTAGTTGGGATATACACTTGCCTTTGATTAAGTTTGCTTATAACAACAGCTACCAATCAAGCATTGGGATGCCTCCATATGAAGCTTTGTATAGCAGAAAGTGCAGAACTCCCCTATGTTGGGATGAAGTAGGTGAAAGGAAGATGATTGGGCCAGAAATTGTTCAGCAGATAGAGGAAAAGATCAGATTAATCAGAGATCGACTCAAGGCTGCATCAGACCGTCAGAAGTCCTATATTGATCTGAAGAGAAGAGATATTGAATATGCAGTGGGTGATAAGGTATTCCTCAAAGTTTCTCCTTGGAAGAGGATTATGAGATTTGGCAGAAAGGGGAAACTGAGTCCTCGTTTTATCGGACCATATGAGGTTCTGGAAAGAGTGGGTCCTTTGGCATATCGGTTGGCATTACCTCCAGAGCTAGAAATGATACACATTGTCTTCCGTGTGTCCATATTAAGGAGGTATAGATCTGACCCATCTCATGTTCTATCAGTTGAAGAGATTGAGGTAAATCCAGACCTTTCATATGAAGAAGAACCCGTAGAGATTCTGGCATATGAGGTGAAGCAGCTAAGGAACAAACAGATACACCTAGTTAAAGTGCTGTGGAACCATCATTCAGGCCAGTAAGCTACTTGAGAACATGAAGAGGACATGAGGAGACAGCACCCACAGCTGTTCAGAAATTGATGCCAGGTAAAATTTCGAGACGAAATTTATTTTTAGGGGGGGGAAATTGTAACACCCCTATGTTCGGTAGTGTATTCTACTATTCCAGTGACCAGTGTCTGTCCAAAAAAGTAGAATACCTAGAACTATACTTAAATGTTAGTGATGAGATATAAAATAATGAAATACAATAAAAGAAATGTGACACCCCTTACCCGTGTACAGTATACCAGAATAAGTAATGCCACACGGTGTACCGGCACACTCTAATATAACTTAATTAATTTATATCATGCTTTTGAATATGATTTGTGAAATATAATTTATTTAAGCCATTTATCGAAATTATTATTTATTGGAGGTTCCGAAAATTTTAAAGAAAATCCGGCGGAGTACCGGCTAAAAATGGAGAAAACAGTTCTTCGGAACCTGTTAAAACACTTCCAAAAAATTTTCCAAACAATCCCAACTTCAATTCATCAACAGAGTCTCAATATCAAAATCTCACATTGTTCAGTTTCAGTTCTCACTCATCATTTCTCAGGGTTCTCATATATAAACAACAATTAAATACTCAAATTACTTCCATACATAACCATAAATCTTTATTATTTACATGAACCTCAAAATACATTACATAAATCCAAATACATATGAGAAATAAAAATTTAATTACAAAATGACAAAATGACACCTAGTGACCTACCAATGCACTGCAGGTAGTGAGGTGACACGGACACTGTGCAGAGCTGCAAGATGAACTCACCTAGTCTGCGGTCTACTGGGCTCACGATCTGTATCTCCAAAACCTACACGTGGCAAAAGCAACGCGCTAAGCAATAATGCTTAGTGGTGCAATAATAAAATAAAAGAAATAGCAAGAAAATAGATATGTAGTGAATGTATATGTTTCATTTGTTTTGAATTTGTATATCATTAACTTTGTCCACTTTAATTCATTTGGTTGCCCAAGTAACCTACACTAGATGACTGGACTGGATAAATGGGTAAACTGGCACTGGGTATCAAGTACCTCGGGCCGTCACACCATCGGTCACATATGCATCTCCAGGCAATGTAATGCGACTAACAAGTCAGAATAATATCAGGCACAAGGCCAAATCTCAATACAAGGTCAGAATGGCTAAAAATCATAAAATCACAGAATGGCATATTGCCATGAGCAGTACTGCTAACTGAACCCTATTGGCATGTCAAACTATCGAAACCAATCTTGTTAGGTATACTAGGGCATTTGAAACTTTTAAATTCTTCAATTTGTGAATTTCAAGTTTTTGGTGTCACTATTCACCTCATTAGTCAACAAAAATGTTGACTTTTGGATAGAAAATATGTACATTGACTTTGGCACTCCCAATATACCACATTTGGCATTCAAAACTTGTTGGCATTAAGCATTTATACCATTTCAAAGTTCAAACCAAGGGAAGCAGAATTTTTAGTTTTTGTAACTCAATTTTACTGTTCCATTGGACACTATTGTAGTGGGAATTTGAAGGAATGGCAAACATGAAAGTTGTTCCTTATTTTGTCTAGTTGAATTTCTTTTTTTGAATCACTCCATTTGGAGTTTTGTAGCTCCAGATATGGTCCAAAAACCACAGCTGGCCTGATTTCCATTCTGCAGAAATTACCATATCTACAGTAACATGAACAGTAACTGAAATCACTTTGTTGGATGGGTTCTGGCCATAATTTGGGGTAGGTTCCTTCATGAAAGTTGTTTTTCTATGTCTTAACTTGTTGCTGTAAAAATTTCAGGTCAATTGACCATATCTACAATGAGTTATGGCTAAATGAACAATTACTGTTCATTTAGTCAATTCTGCAGGTGCTGTTGCAGGGTATCCGGATTGGGGCCAACTTTTGGTCCTCTTGCTTTGGTCTTTTGGGCATGGTTTCTTCTGCAAAAATGTGCCATTATAAGCCTAGTTTCATGTCCGATTGGTCAAACACCAATTGGACCTACACAGCCAAAGTTATGGCTATGTAAGTGGACTGAAATTTCAGTCACTCTGCTGCTATCCTTAGGCAGCCTACACATTCACTTGGCCATGCTATATTTCAGTCCAAATTGTGGTCAACTTACCTAAAATGGTCACTAATTGAACATTAAAATGTTCTCTAACAATTTCCTAAGCCAAGTCAAATTTTCACTTTTCAAAACCCTAGTTTCTATTTCAATTCACCCATATACCTAGTTAAGCACTTTCATTCATTATATATGTGTATATACACCTTAAGCATAATCTTTAATTCATTCTAAGTCCATTAAAACCATCACAAACACTCCACCTTTGTTCCTTCCTTAAGGAAGCCGAAATTGATGCCATACACACATATAGTTTTTATTCATTTTAGTTACAAATTCTTACTTATTTCAAGTCCCTCAACATAGAAATAAAGAGCTTTAGGTGTATATGTGCACTAACCTCTTGTAGGCAGATTTTTCCAAGCCCCAAACTTCACTTTCTTTCTTCTTCTTGGCTGCCAAGAGGTTTTGCAAGGTGCAAGGACAAATTTTAGTGAAAGGTCTCTAGGGTTTTAGGGTGAAATGAAGAGGGAATTTGAGCTTTGGATTGAAAATCAATGGAGGTTTGGCTATGGGAAAAGAGGGAAACAGCTGCTCTTTCATTTGGGGAAGAAATAGATTGTTTTTTCCTTTTTTTGGTGTTTTTTGTCTTCTTTTATCACTTACTTAAGTTATGCTTTAATGTGATTGGTGGGAATTCTTTTAAATGACATCATATGATGTCAAAATTGACATTTATTCTCATTTTCTTTTCTTTTCTTCTCTACTCAATTTCAATTTAATTTTTTGTAATGTTTATTCATATTTTATGTCATATTAATTATTTACTTAACTGGACAAGTCGGCCAAAAATCACCTCTGAAGGCGAAATGACCAAAATGCCCTCCGTTTGGCTTAACGGGTCAAAATTGTCTGTACCGATTGAAAAATTTTTCTAGATATTTTCTTGGCATTCTAATGCCATGGGAACCTCGATGAACCTTCTCTGGAGTTCCAAAAATTATTTTATAATTTTTCCCCCGGGTCTAGGGCTCCTCGTTATAGAACCGCAACTTCCTCCTCGTTTACCCATCGCTGGGCACCTACTGCTTAACTTGGTTGTATTTTATTTCTAAAATTTTTACTAAATTTTTCTTATTAGTATTTGAGTTAATTATGGTTCCTGACTTTAGTTTAAATATTTTTCCGGACGTTCTAGCTGTCCGGACCGACACCGGTCACCGGAACAGTAGAATGTACGAAGTTGTTACTGGGAGGGTGTTACAACTCTTCCCCTCTAATTTAAATTTCGTCCTCGAAATTTACCTGATGCAAACAGTTGAGGGAACTGTTGCCTCATCGTCTCTTCACTTTCCCAAGTTGCCTCTTCGGTGTTGTGGTGCCTCCATAGCACTTTCACCAGTGGAATCTGCTTGTTCCTCAACTCTTTTACTTCCCGAGCCAGGATCCGTAAAGGTTCTTCTTCATATGTCAAATCCGGCTGTATTTCAATTTCTTCCATGGAGATGACATGTGAAGGATCTGAGCGGTATCTTCTGAGCATGGACACGTGGAACACATTGTGGATCTTGTCCAGCTCTGGTGGTAAAGCTAGCCTATAGGCCACTGGACCCACACGTTCAATGACTTCATATGGGCCAATGAACCTAGGGCTCAACTTACCTTTCTTCCAAACCTCAATACTTTCTTCCACGGTGACACCTTGAGGAACACTTTGTCGCCAACTGCATATTCTATTTCTTTTCTCTTCAAGTCGGCATAGGATTTCTGTCTATCTGAGGCAACCTTCAGATTAGCTTTGATTAGTTTCACTTTCTCCTCAGTCTGTTTCACAGTGCAGCCCTACCGCTTGTCTTCGCCCAATTCAGTCCGGACTGCTGAGTTCTACATTTTCTCCCATACGATTGCTTCATATGGGGCCATTTGGATCTTGGCTTGGTAGCTATTGTTGTATGCAAATTACGCGATGGGAGGTATCTATCCCAACTTCCTCAAACTCAATGACACAACTCCTCAAAGATATCCTCAAGGACTGACATATTTTTCATGTTATTATTATCATTTTAATTCAATATTTGTATCAATTCCATTGGTTTCAATTGTTTACAGATTACTCTTTCGGATTGCCCATCCGTCGAGGATGGAAAGTCATCTTTGAAGTGGAGTTGTGTACCCAAGGACTCGTGCAACTTCTTCCAAAATCTCGATGTAAACCTTGGGTCTCGATCAGATATGATGGAAAGTGGAATTCCATGCAGTCTAACTATCTCACTGATATACAATTCTGCTAACTTCTCCAGTGAGTAGTCGGTCTAATCGCGAGAAAGTGTCTTGACTTAGTCAATCTATCAACTATCACCCATACTGCATCATGTTTCTTCTGGGTGAGAGGTAGACCACTTACAAAATCCATGGTGACCCGATCCCATTTCCATTCAGGTATGCGTATAGGCTGTAGCAAACCTGATGGAACTTGATGTTCTGCCTTGACTTGCTGACATGTCAAGCATTTAGTCACGTAGTCAGCTATGTCTTTCTTCATACCAGGCCACCAATACTGAAGCTTCAAATCATGATACATCTTTGTACTTCCTGGGTGCATAGCATATACACTGGTGTGTGCCTCTTTTAGAATACTGGCCTTCAATTCCCCATTATCTGGTACACACAGTCTTCCTTTGTAATATAGACACCCATCTGCTTTCACCTCATAGTCAGTTGCTTTCCCCTCTGAGATTGTGCTCATAATAACCATTAACTTTTCATCTGTCTTTTGCCCATCTAAAATCTGCTGTAGCAGGTTTGGCCTCACTTGCAACTCAGCCAAAATAGCTCCATCTCGAATCAAAGATAGACGGGCATTCAATGATCTCAAAGCTGTGATGGACTTTCTGCTCAAAGCATCAGCAACTACATTTGCCTTCTCAGGATGGTAGTCAATCACACAATCATAATCCTTCAGGAACTCAATCCATCGCCTCTGTCTAAGGTTGAGCTCCCTCTGAGTTGGCAAATATTTCAGGCTTTTGTGGTCTGTGTAAACGTAGCACTTTTCACCATACAAGTAATGTCTCCATATCTTCAGTGCGAAGATAATTGCTGCAAGCTCTAGATCATGGGTAGGGTAATTTTGTTCATGTGGCCTTAGCTGCCTGGAAGCATAAGCGACCACTTTCCCCTCTTGCATCAATACACACCCTAACCCATTATGAGAGGCATCACTGTAGACCACAAAGTCCTTTCCTGACACTGGTTGTGTTAACACTGGTGCCTCTGTCAACATAGCCTTCAACTTCTCAAAACTTGTCTGACATTTGTCATTCCAGTCAAATCTGACATTCTTGTGTAACAACTTAGTAATTGGAGCAACTATTAAGGAAAATCCCTTCACAAATCTCCTGTAATACCCAGCTAGCCCCAAGAAGCTTCTGACCTCAGTTGTATTCCTGGGAGGCTTCCATTCCATCACTACTTCTATTTTCTTGGGATCCACCCTAATCCCATCAGCTGACACTATGTGTCCAAGGAATGCAATCTCATTCAACCAGATGTCATACTTGGACAACTTAGCATACAGCTTCTTTTCTCTCAGGGTTTGCAAAATAATCCTCAAATGCTCATCATGTTCTTCCCTGGTCTTGGAATACACCAGAATATCATCAATAAAGACCACTACGAACCGATCTAGGTATGGATGGAAGATACGGTTCATAAGGTCCATAAATGCCGCTGGTGCATTTGTTAGGCCAAAGGGCATCACCAGAAACTCATAATGCCCATATCGGGTTCTGAATGCAGTCTTGGGCACATCTACATCCTTCACCCTCAATTGATGGTACCCTGATCTGAGATCAATCTTAGAAAATACTCCTGCTCCCTTCAACTGATCAAACAAATCATCAATTCTAGGCAACGGATATTTGTTCTTCACAGTCACTTTATTCAACTGCTGGTAATCAATGCAAAACCTCAAAGTCCCATCCTTCTTTTTCACAAACAGCACTGGAGCTCCCCATGGTGACACACTGGGGCGTATGAACCCCTTATCAAGCAACTCTTGCAACTGAGTTTTCAACTCCCTCAATTCTGTGGGTGCCATCCTATAAGGAGCAATGGAAATGGGTCTTTGTGCCAGTTGTCTCAATAGCAAATTCAACTTCCCTTTACGGTGGCAAACCGTGCAACTCTTCAGGAAATACTTCTGGGAAGTCTCTTACTGTGGGTATGTCACTCAGGTTTGACTTAGCCTGCCTAGTATTCACCACATGTGCTAGGTAGGCTTCACAGCCTTTTCTCATCATTCTTCTTGCAACTGTGGCTGAGATGACATTGGACAAGAAATCTGTCCTTTCCCCCACAACTGTGATCTCATTACCCTCAGGAGTTTTCAAAGAAATCCTCTTCAGTTTACAATCAACCATTGCTTGATGACGTGACAACCAGTCCATTCCCAAAATCACGTCAAACTCGTGGAAGGGCAACTCAATCAGGTCTGCCAAGAATTCATACCCCTGAATCCTTAACGGGCAACCCTTGTATACTTTGTTCACCACTACACTGTGGCCCAATGGATTAGTGACCAGAATGTCTTGGTCACTCTCCCCTACTAGTATCCCCCTTTCTACGGGTAGGTTGATGCAGATGTATGAATGAGTGGATCCTGGATCCACCAATGCATGCACAGGTGTATTGTAGAGGAAGAACGCACTCGATGACGCCCGGCATCTTGCTCCTCCTGAGCTCTAAGGGCATAATTTCTGGCAGGTAGTCTGTTATCTGGCCTCTCTGCTGGCTCAGATGCAGGCCTCTGTGATGGTCCCACTGCGTCAGATTTGCCAGATTTTCTACCTCTTTGCGGTGTAGGAGTAGGTCTGTCTGCTTGTGTTGGAGCAGCTGTAGTAGTTCTACGCGGGCAGTTCCTCAGTTGATGCTCTGTCGACCCACATCTTAAGCAGGCACCAGTTACTCTCCAACACTCCCCCTTGTGCCACTTCGCATGCTGTGGACATGCGTTTGGCCGGGTTGGTCCTCGACCGATCCTGGAGAGCTGCCCACTGATGGTGTGGACTGACCTCTCCTAGGGGTAAACTGTGGCCTGGGCCCCTGAGACTGACCCTGACCTTGTAGCTGACCCAAGCTCTGTGCAGATGGACCTCTGAACTTCTTCCCAGGTGCAAGAGATGAGCTAGACTGACCCGGTCCCCTCTTCTGCTGTTTATCCCTTCTGGTCTGCTCACTTATTCTTACTTTTTCAACCCTTATTGCAGGTTCCACTAACTTGCTAAATTCTGTGATTCCCAAGGCAGTGAGCTGGATCTTTATGTTGTCATTTAGTCCCTCTTCAAATCTCTTACATCTTTCAGCTTCATTAGGGACTATCTCCCTTCCATAGCGGCTTAATCGGACGAATTCCTTCTCATACTCGGCCACCGATACCGTCTCGCCTCGAGTTAATAAACTCTCTTCTTCTCTCTTCCAGGTATACAGTACCCACATATTTCTTCTTGAATTCTGAGAAAAAGAAGTCCCAAGTTATAGCTTCTGGCTGCACTTCACTGGACACAGTATCCCACCATTCGTAGGCATCATCTTGCAACAGGGATATGGCAGCTTCCAGGTTTTGCTCTGGAGTGCAGTGGAGTTGTTTTAGAACTCTGCCCGTTCTGTTCAACCAATTCTACCGCGACAGAGTCATCTTCTCTTATCAAAAAGTCCACTGCTCCAAACTTTCTTAGCCTTTCCAGGTGTGATTTCTGCTGTGGAGCTGGTGGTGGTGGTGGTGGTGCTGGCATTACCCCAGCCATTTGTCTAAAGAAATCGGCCATTTGCTGAAACATGGCCTGCGGAGGCTGAGCAGGCTCTGCTTGAGCTGGCGGAGCAGGTTCTCCCATACCCCCAGTCTCAGCTGCTGCAGGTGGAGCATGACTCTCCACTTCCTCCTCGACTGCTCTTTGTGATGTAGGGTCCATATCCTATTCAAAATAAGAAAGACAAACAGATTTGCATTAGTGTCACCTTGACTCTTACAAATGCAATGCATGGTATGGACTCAATCTAGGCCCAGAAACGCCTAAACCGTGCTCTGATACCACTAAATGTGACACCCCTTACCCGTGTACAGTATACCAGAATAAGTAATGACACACGGTGTACCGGCACACTCTAATATACCTTAATTAATTTATATCATGCTTTTGAATATGATTTATGAAATATAATTTATTTAAGCCATTTATCGAAATTATTATTTATTTGAGGTTCCGAAAATTTTAAAGAAAATCCATGAGTATCTTGGCTAAAAATAGAGAAAAGTTCTTTGGAACTCTAAAACACTTCCAAAAAATTTTCCAAACAATCCCAACTTCAATTCATCAACAGAGTCTCAATATCAAAATCTCACATTGTTCAGTTTCAGTTCTCACTCATCATTTCTCAGGGTTCTCATATATAAACAACAATTAAATACTCAAATTACTTCCATACATAACCATAAATCTTTATTATTTACATAAACCTCAAAATACATTACATAAATCCAAATACATATGAGAAAATAAAAATTTAATTACAAAATGATAAAATGACACCTAGTGCCCTACCAATGCAATCGCAGTAATGAGGTGACACGGACATCGTGCAGAGTCGCAAGATGAACTCACCCGACTGCGATCTACCGGGCTCACGATCTGTATCTCCGGAACTCACGCGTGGCAAAGCAACGCGCTAAGCAATAATGCTTAGTGGTGCAATAATAAAATAAAAGAAATAGCAAGAAAATAGATATGTAGTGAATGTATATGTTTCATTTGTTTTGAATTTGTATATCATTAACTTTGTCCACTTTAGTTCATTTGGTTGCCCAAGTAACCTACACTAGACGACTGGACTGGATAAACGGGTAAACTGGCACTGAGTATCAAGTACCTCGGGCCGTCACACCATCGGTCACATATGCATCTCCAGGCAATGTAATACCTAACAAGTCAGAATAATATCAGGCACAAGGCCAAATCTCAATACAAGGTCAGAATGGCTAAAAACCATAAAATCACAGAATGGCATATTGCCATGTGCAGTACTGCTAACTGAACCCTATTGGCATGCCAAACTATCGAAACCAATCTTGTTAGGTATACTAGGGCATTTGAAACTTTTAAATTCTTCAATTTGTGAATTTCAAGTTTTTGGTGTCACTATTCACCTCATTGGTCAACAAAAATGTTGACTTTTGGATAGAAAATATGTACATTGACTTTGGCACTCCCAATATACCACATTTGGCATTCAAAACTTGTTGGCATTAAGCATTTATACCATTTCAAAGTTTAAACCAAGGGAAGCAGAATTTTCAGTTTTTGTAACTCAACTTTACTGTTCCATTGGACACTATTGTAGTGGGAATTTGAAGGAATGGCAAACATGAAAGTTGTTCCTTATTTTGTCTAGTTGAATTTCTTTTTTTGAATCACTCCATTTGGAGCTTTGTATCTCCAGATATGGTCCAAAAACCACAGCTGGCCTGATTTCCATTCTGCAGAAATTACCATATCTACAGTAACATGAACAGTAACTGAAATCACTTTGTTGGATGGGTTCTGGCCATAATTTGGGGTAGGTTCCTTCATGAAAGTTGTTTGTCTATGTCTTAAATTGTTTCTGTAAAAATATCAAGTCAATTGACCATATCTACAGTGAGTTATGGCCAAATGAACAATTACTGTTCATTTGATCAATTCTGCAGGTGCTGTTGCAGGGTATCCGGATTAGGGCCAACTTTTGGTCCTCTTGCTTTGGTCTTTTGGGCATGGTTTCTTCTGCAAAAATGTGCCATTATAAGCCTAGTTTCATGTCCGATTGGCCAAACACCAATTGGACCTACACAGCCAAAGTTATGGCTGTGTAAGTGGACTGAAATTTCAGTCACTCTGCTGCTATCCTTAGGCAGCCTACACATTCACTTGGCCATGCTATATTTCAGTCCAAATTGTGGTCAACTTACCTAAAATGGTCACTAATTGACCATTAAAATGTTCTCTAACAATTTCCTAAGCCAAGTCAAATTTTCACTTTTCAAAACCCTAGTTTCTATTTCAATTCACCCATATACCTAGTTAAGCACTTTCATTCATTATATATGTTTATATACACGTTAAGCATAATCTTTAATTCATTCTAAGTCCATTAAAACCATCACAAACACTCCACCTTTGTTCCTTCCTTAGGACAGCCGAAATTGATGCCATACACATACATAGTTTTTATTCATTTTAGTTACAAATTCTTACTTATTTCAAGTCCCTCAACATAGAAATAAAGAGCTTTAGGTGTATATGTGCACTAACCTCTTGTAGGCAGATTTTTCCAAGCCCCAACTTCACTTTCTTTCTTCTTCTTGGCTGCCAAGAGGTTTTGCAAGGTGCAAGGACAAATTTTAGTGAAAGGTCTCTAGGGTTTTAGGGTGAAATGAAGAGGGAATTTGAGCTTTGGATTGAAAATCAATGGAGGTTTGGCTATGGGAAAAGAGGGAAATGGCTGCTCTTTCATTTGGGGAAGAAACAGATTGTTTTTTCCTTTTTTTGGTGTTTTTTGTCTTCTTTTATCACTTACTTAAGTTATGCTTTAATGTGATTGGTGGGAATTCCTTTAAATGACATCATATGATGTCAAAATTGACATTTATTCTCATTTTCTTTTCTTTTCTTCTCTACTCAATTTCAATTTAATTTTTAGTAATGTTTATTCATATTTTATGTCATATTAATTATTTACTTAACTGGACAAGTCGGCTAAAAATCACCTCTGAAGGCGAAATGACCAAAATGCCCTTCGTTTGGCTTAACGGGTCAAAATTGTCTGTACCGATTGAAAAATTTTTCTAGGTATTTTCTTGGCATTCTAATGCCATGGGAACCTCAATGACCCTTCTCTAGAGTTCAAAAAATTATTTTATAATTTTTCCCCCGGGTCTAGGGCTCATCGTTGCGAGAACCGCAACTTCCCTCTGGTTTACCCATCGCTTGGGCATCGGCTCGTTTAACTTGGTTGTATTTTATTTCTAAAATTTTTACTAAATTTTTCTTATTAGTATTTGAGTTAATTATAGTTCCTGACTTTAGTTTAAATATTTTTCCGGACGTTCTAGCTGTCCGGACCGACACCGGTCACCGGAACAGTAGAATGTACGGAGTTGTTACCGGGAGGGTGTTACAAGAAAATACAAGAAAAATTAAAAAAAAAATAAAAGAGAGAAAATGAAACTAAGTTAAACGAGCCAAAAACCGTAGCGATGGGTGACTGTACCGGGAAGTTGTGGCGTGGACCGTTGACTAGCCCTAGACCGTGGAGAACCCTAGAAAATATTTTTAAGACTTAAATAAATATCTATTGAAGTATAAATGACATTAGAAATTTCAAAGAAAAATTAAGTAATTAGTACCAAGAAAAACAAGAAATCGAGAAACTGACAAAACTCGGTGTTACAAAAAAATCGGGAATATAATCCGAATAGGGGCATTTTGGTCAATTGACATCCCGATTTGTCTTTTGACTTAAATGTCCATTAAAAATAAATGATATTAAACTTTGAAAATGTCATGAAAATTAAAATTGTGGTACTTAATATAATTAGTGAAAGTGTGGTGACCAATTTGTAAAATTGTGAAAACTTTGGATTATAATAAGCTTTAAATGGATTTAGTGGAGCACTAAGGGGTGTTTAAACAACAAATGGAGAGGTGTATAGCCACTCACCATCTTCTTCTTCATCATTTTTCACTTTGGCCGAATTTCATGTTCCATGAAAACCTCCATTGCCATCCACACACCAAGCTCTAATCCACCATGATTAAATCATAAAAACCTCAAGTGCCTTCATTAAAAGTTGTCTACACACCTTGGGCAGTAATTAGGGAGCAAGAAAGATAAGTATTGATGAGTTTTTAACAAGCTTCAAAAGAGGTAAGTGGTTGTTTTCATTTCTTGTTTCATTAAAATTGTAACTAAGGTTGTGGTGAGTTGATTTTGGAAGAAAAGTTAAAGTTTTGATGAGTTAGGTTGATGCTCCATTTCGGCAGCCATGGAAGTTCAATATGTTAACTTTTTTTCTTCATGTATTTGGTGATTTGGGGTATTGATTTAAGTGTTTAAATATATTGAAATTGATTTTCATGTATAAAGTTTGAATGGTAAGCTTGAAAAGTGAAAATAGAAGTTTGATGTGAATGTGTTACTTGGGCAGCCTCATAATGAAGATTGGTAATGTTTAAGTTCATGAAATGTTGTTGAAGTATGGTACAAAAAAAATGGCAGCATATGTATATGAAATAGTAGTGATAAGGTATGTAGTTTGATGATAGAAGTATGTGTAATAATTAGGAGTATTTATGTGTATATATTATTGGGTTTGGACTTTGTGAATTATGATTGCATTTGGCGTATTGTGAAGTTGTTATATTCTGTCCAAGTTGACCTATAATGTAAATTAACGAATGGTTATGGTTACTACCAAATGCAGAATGGTTTGGGGAAGTGAAGATATAGTTGGTGAATGTGTGTTTAGTTTGGTGTTTGAGAGGCATATAGAGGGCAGTGTGCAAATGAGCCTATAATCCTAAGTGTGTGACTCCAATTGGTATGAAGCCAATTGGAGGTGAAACTAGGCACAAAATGTGCCAACTTTCATGAAGAAAGCATACCTAAATTCTGTCCAAAAAGTGACATGAGAATTGACCAAATTCGGATTAATGACTTTGCAAACCTGAAAATTGACCATTTGGACAGCGGTCAGTATTTTGGCCATAACTCACTCAAAACAGGTCCAATTGATCTGAAATTTATACCATGGATAGCTTAGACATAGAGCTACAACTCTTATGAAGATACCAAAACCCAGAAATGATAATAAGCAAGTCAAAATGCTTGCACAAATTCGGGTATAAAAATTGCCAGAACCGGAAATGACCTAAAAATGACCTAAGTTTGCCATTTTAGTGCAATCTGACCAGTAATAGTAAAATGACCATAACTTAGTCTAGTAAACTCCAAATGACCTAAAATTTGTGGCAAAAGTTCACTAAGACATAGACCTACAAGTTTGTAAGTTGGACCAGAAATCGAAAATCGAGGGAACTAGGTCATTCGGCTAGGTCAAAATAGCATACCGAAATCCGATAAATTGCAATAAAATACAATACACTTGAAAATGAATTTGTTAACATGTATCAACACTAAAGGACTATAAAATGTGGCATAATGGTAACATTAAAATTTATTCCGCTATAGTGCATTAAGGGTCAACATTATAGGTTGACTAAGGAAAGCAATAGTATTAAATAAATTAATTATTAAACCTTATTGTTAGAGACAGTTTAAATGAGTACTGAAACACTTTAAATTGTATGTTACAGTTAGCAAAGACTCAGGGAAAGGGAAGGAAACACTGAGTCAGGGCCAAGAGGTTACACTTCAGAGGTTTGTGCACAACAGTTATTTCTTTTGAATTTTCACTATAAATAAATTATGACAATTTGTATGTTATTGCTTAAATTGTGGAAAACTTATTTGAATGGAATTTGATGGATACTTATTGCTTGAAAAATATTGTAAATAACAGCTATCATGTATATTTGATTAAATTCCTCGCTAGCTTATCTAGTGGGATGAATTGGCATTGAATTTTCTCTCTAACTGAAGTGTCGAGGTGTGTGTCAGTTGAGGACGAATAGGATGAGTACTCATATAATTGCTAGCTAGCTATGTTATTCCTCACTACCCATCGGCTTTTGGGACGAATTTGACTATGGAATCATGATTAAGCTGTGTGTGTAATTTATTGATATTTATTTTGATATTGTGAAATGGAGTTTAATTCTTTATGACATTCACTGTCTTTTGAATTCAACTATGATTTTAAGTATCCACAGTTCATATGATTTATGGTTTATGGTTTCAAATTGTATTTCTTAATGTTGTGCACCACTGAGACATTGGCTCAGCGATAGCTTTCATTCATCACAGTAAATGACAGAATGAGCAAAGAGTAGGCTGCTTGTGCTACATTTTGAGATTTCGCCAGGCATATTGAGCAAACCATATTTTTGTAGTTTTTGTTGTAATTTATGTGCTCTGTATGTATATATTGTACTAGTCTTGAATAGTTGTAAACTAAAATTATAAATTATTTTGGCCTGTAAAAATATTGTGACATATTTCTCTTATCTCAGCTTTTGAAAACACTGGAAAATTGATGTTGAATTGAGTTGACAATTGTTGAGAAATTTATTGTGTTAAACTATTATTGGAGTTGGGATTGAAGAGATATATTGGAAGTGCTTGTTAGTAATATGCCCTAGAGCATATCATTTAGTATGTATCTTGTACATATTTTTATTAATAAAAGGCATTTCCACTTTTCCGTTTACATAATATATTTATGTGTAATAGAAAAGGTCCATTGATATTTTGTTAGAAATATTATTCTTAAGTTGTTAAGAATATGAGTGACAATATTTCTAGTACAAAATATCATAAATAGGTTCACAATCGAGGATACTTCATAATAAGGACATGACTTATCCAGAAAGATTGTATTCATATTTGTTCCCAAGTTATTTATATGAGATATAAATAAGATGGAATGGTGAGTCTCATGCCATATAACAAATATGATAGGCACTTATAAATGATAAGTAGGCCGAACCAGTGACACTTATGACAAGCACATGGAGTTTACTCTTGTCAATGTTTTGTCATAAATCATATCAGTGCATATAATCTTTAGACCTGAGATAGCACAGTTATCTTGTATATAGGTAGTTTGAGTTTGATACTGCTTTCATACTTGTACTATGTATGGGTATATGGGTATGTGTTGGCTCCTGCTAGTTATATATGGAGGTAGGTGTTGATCAAGATGGAATCTGTTCCTCTAAGTAAATAGAGATAAAATCCTATGTTCATTTAATTGTTCTTGATGTTTCAAGTTCCTGGCCAGGACAGATAGATTTATTCAGAAAGAGTTTCGATGAGAAAAATCTTTTAATCAAGAACTGGAATTAAAAGAGAACATAATATTCATAGCAAATGGAGTTTGACATAAACCATGACTCGGCTTGAGTTGGGATTTTGTAACAGAGAGATTCTAGTGCATGGTAACATATGATTATAGGTTCATTTAAGGTAAATCTTATTACTAATTGGGTGGCCATGGCATGCTATGCTAGGTGTTAACCATGGTCTATGAGGTTCATAAAATGATTTAGAGAAATCATTTATGGTAAGAAAGAGTTCTGATGATATTAAGAGTTGATATCATGTCTCATTGCCAATTAGTGATGAGCCTAGTAAGTCACACACATACACAAGTTATCACCTATTTAAATATGATTTAATTAATTAATTAAAGAGTTTAATTGATTAATTAAATAGATTTGGTTTGCAATTAAATTGCAAAGTCCTAGCATGACTTGAAACCAAATCTAGATTATTGGATGTGTAGTATAAATTAAATTTATATTTAAAGTGTTTAAATATGAATTTAATTGATGAGAAATTAATTAATAGAGATTAATTAATTAATTTATATTTGATATAAATTAATTAGAAGAAGAAAATAATTATTTTGGGTTGAGAACTCAAAATTAAGACATAGGGGCATTTTGGTCATTTCACAGTGTGACACGTGGCACCATGAGATGGTGACATATGGCATAACACATAAGCTTGCCAAATGTTTTTTAATCATGTAAGATGATTAAAATCAAGATTAAATATAGGTTTGACACTTGGCACAATGTGATTGGGTCACTTAAACCTAGAGCTAATCAAAAGGTGACATGTGGCTAGGGTTTAATGTGTTAACCTAGCTATTTAAGTGTGGTTATGAAAAGAAAACATAACCAGCAGCCTCTCCTCTCAATTGTCACGCCACTTTGAGCCTCTCCAGCTATTTCTCTTCATCTCTCATCAATTCAAAGAGATTAGCCATCAATCTCTTGAATTAAGAACACTAGAAATTGTTTCTAGTGTCCTGTTTACATCTTTAATCTCTTAAAAGGCAGAACTTGATTTTCTAATTAATAGAAAAAGCTTTAGAAGCCATTCAAGGGCTGCCATAGGTGTTCTTGGTGTGGACAAGCTAGAGGGACAACATCTGGTGTCCTAAAGACGAATCTCAAAGGCGCAGATACGCTGCAGCACATCAAGAGGTTAGTGTAATCGTTCTTGATTTAATCTAGGGTTCTAAAATTAATCTGATTAATTTAAAAATCTTAAATGGCAAATACAGATCCAAAAACATATTAAAAGAGTTTTAATATGTTGTTTATCATTGAAATCAAATAGATAAAAATAAATCTTGCATGGTGCATGTGACCCTAGGTGAAAATTTTTGAATTCAATGGTATAAACTTGTGTTTTTCACGCTTCCGTTCCTTCATTTGGTATCAGAGCCACTATATTTTCCATTTAGATTGTTGATTATATAATTTAATTGTGTGTTTGATCATGAGATCAAGAGATTCATTGCTGGTTGGATCATGAGATGTGGCGGCACACATGGTGAAGCCACCAATGGTGGCGGCAACAATGGTTCCATGGGTGATTCAAGGTTTGGCTTTTAATTCTGCAATTGTTGTATGATCTAAGGCCTATTCTTTGACTAATTAAAGTGTTTAATTAGTTGTTTTAATCACACAATTAAATTATGATTCAAATCAGAATTTTAAAAAATGTTTGAATGTGATTCAAATCTGAATTTTAAAAGTTGTTTGAATGTGATTCAAATCTGAATTTTAAAGTTGTTTGAATCATATTTAAATCTGATTTTTTAAAATTGATTCAATAAAATTCAGATCTGATTTTTTAAAAAATATTTGAATGTGATTCAAATCTGATTTTTTAAAAAATATTTGAATGTGATTCAAATCTGAATTTTTGAAGTTGTTTGAATGTGATTCAAATCTGAATTTTTAAATTTGTTTGAATGAGATTCAAATCTGAATTTTTAAATTTATTTGAATCATATTCAAATCTGGATTTTTAAGTTGAATATGAGATATTCAATTTAATTTAAGTATGTATGTTTTATTTAATTGTTAAATAGTGATATGCATGATGGATGATCATGGACTATAAAAGACCAATGTGATTGGATTTATTTCTTTTATGTTTCTTTGGGATTGTAAATTAATTAATTTATTTTAATTTATTTTGGGCATGTATTATTAAGTTTGTAATATTTTTGGGTTGTAATTTCATTTATTTAAGTTCTTGTAAATTCGCCTTGGTATGCCAAGGATTACTATGTAATATTGGATTGCAAGAAGTTCAAGGAGGTCAAGAGCATTGGTGGGACCGGTGGGAGAATTCAATATCAAGTGTTGATTATGTACTCCTTCAGCAACTCTTGTAAAATGAATGAATGAAATGCACCTAGGAATGCCTTGATTCAATTCTTGGTGGCTCGATTGAATCCCTTAGAAAGTCCATGATCATACCATATTTACTGCTTATCCATGAATGCATGAGATGTATGGGAATGTATACAATTATATGATATATGCATGCTAAATGGATAATGTGCAAAGTGAGACCTTAATAGTAATTAGGATGGCTATAAAATCTTCCAAACAAATGATTAAGTTGGAAATGGTATAATTAAAGTAATTATAACATAAGCCCTCCATTAGGGCAATTATTTTAAGAAATTTTAAATAGTTGCATGAGATGCAATTAATTTAAGAGATTTTCTTAAGAATAATTGTTAAGCATGAGATGTTGTAAATATGTAAATGGTTTGGTGGCCAATATTGGATGTACCTGAGGACATTAAAATTATTTGCATAATTCTTGGCTCAATGGGATCAACTTAACTAATGCAAGATAAGTCAATAATGGATGTACCTGAGATTTTGAGCATTAGGGGCTAGGTAAAGGATTGAACCTCACATGAGATGTGATGGGCAAGGAGTTGCTCACTTATAGTTTATTGTAATTCCAATAGTGGATGTACCTGAGGATGATCAATAGAATTATAAGAATTCAATCACCCACTAGAAATCCATCCAACTAGGATTTCCGTTTTCTACTTTGGAAGTGTAGGATTCGCTAAGTTAGTGGGAGGACCAATTTGATTAAAAGACCATAATCATTTTGGTTAATTACATGATACATTTACTAATTAATCTGGTTATTTTCTGCGATTAATTTTACGATAAAAATGAGCACAAAACAACCACCACCATCCAATATCCTTGCAAGCATACTTGATCACAACAACAGTTGACAGGACCTAATCATGCGATTGGCTAAGAAATTTGAAACTTGTCCTAAACCTTGAACATATAGGATATGTTCTAGATTCAAATGTTCTGGTCCCTTACCTCCAGAGGCCACACAAGAGGAACATGAAACTTTGGACAAGTGGAAGGAGCATGATATGAGAGCTAAGTGTTACATGCTTGCTTCCATGAGTAATGAGTTACGAAGCAACATGAGAACATGCAGAGTGCGAGTGAGATCCTCCTTCACCTACAAGAGTTGTATGGTGAGCACAGCGAGAATGCTAGGTATGAGATATCTAGGACTATTCCGTATGAGGATGTCCGAGGGATGAATGTTGGGGATCATGTCCACAAGATGATTCGGTGATTGAGCAGTTGGAACATCTTGACTTCAACATGGATTTCCAACTACAGACGGATTTGATCCTTGATCCTTCACGAGTCTTTTGGGAATTTTGTGACAAATTTCCATATGACTAGACAGAATGCACCTTAGCCGCTTTACTCAACATGCTGGTTATTGCCCAAAAGAATATGCCGTGCAATAAAGGAAAAGCTAGCTTTGGTTGCATCTTCTTCTCTTGGAAAGTCCAATAAGAAGAAGGGCAATAAGAAAAAGAAACCTCGATTCTGGTCCTTCTAAGAAAATAGCTAAGCAGAAAAGGAAGACTAAAGGCGATGAAGGCAAAGGAAAGTGTTTCCATTGCCAATAGGAAAGTGTTTCCATTGCCGAAGAAAGTGTTTCCACCGCGAGTATAGCAATCTAAATGAATGCAATGCCGTGGTGAAAACCAACTCAAGTTCAAAATATATTTGGCACTTAAGGTTATGTCATGTTGCGAAGATAGGATTACAAAATTGGAGAAAATGGGGATTCTATCCTTATTGGACTCTGAGCCTACTCCAACTTGTGAATCTTGCCTTCGTGGCAAAATGACTAGATCACCCTTTGTTGGACAGGCTAAGAGTGAAAATATTTTGGAGCTAATACATAGTGATGTATGTGGTCCATTTAAAGAAATGGCTAGAGGGGGCTTTCATTATTTCATTACCTTTACTGATGATAAATCAAGTTTTGGGTATTTGTATTTGATGAAATACAAACATGAATCTTTTGAAAAGTTCAAAGAATTTAAATCTGAAGTAGAAAATCAAACAGGAAAGAATATTAAAGCTCTTCGATCAGATCATGGAGGTGAATATTTGAGTACTGAATTTGATGAATACTTGAGAGAGCATGGCATTGTTTCTCGGTGACTCCTCCAGAACGCATACGGTGAATGGTGTATCTGAAGGAGAAATCGTACCCTATTGGATATGGTGCAGTATGATGAGCTATACTAATATGCCAATCTCCTTTTGGGGATTTGCATTAGAATCACTTTGTATATTGAATAGGATTCCATCAAAATCGTTTCTTCCACACCTTATGAGATATGGCATGGAAGAAAACCAAGTCTTAAGCATGTTAAGATTTGGGGTTGTCCACTTATATCAAAAGGAACAACGATAAATTGGAGACCGGATCGTAAAGAGGTCGATTTGTTGGATATCCAAAAGATAGTTTTGGATATTATTTTTATTTGCCTACTTCACAAAAGGTTGTGATAAGTAGAGATGCCACATTTCTTGAACAACAGTTTGTTCAAGAAGGAGGCAAATAGAGTTAGAATTGGAGAATTCTGACCAATTAACAGATCAGATGGATATAGATCCATCTAATCAACCTATACCCATTGATGAAACATCTACATCTGTTCCTCGGAGAACAACCAGGTATCTCACCCACCGGTGAGATATGGTTTTCTTCATGAAGAAGAACAAGAGTTGTCTACTCATGAAGAAGTAGATCATGGAGATGATCCACTTACCTATGAAGAAGCTATATCGGATATAGACTCTTCAAAATGGATTGATGCTATGAAATCAGATTGATTCCATGTATAAGAATCAAGTTTGGGATCTTGTTGACCCACCAAGGTATTGTACCTATAGGGAACAAATGGGTTTTCAAGAAGAAAATTGGTTACGATGGAAAGGTAGAGACCTATAAGGCAAGGCTAGTAGCGAAGGGTTTCGCCAAAGGCAAGGAATAGACTATGAGGAGACTTTCTACTTTGTTGCCATGCTTAAATCAATTAGGATTTTATTAGCAATAGGCATACTATGATTATGAGATTTGGCGGATGGATGTCAAAGCGACTTTTCTCAATGGATACATTGAAGAAAACATTTTCATGGAACAACCTAAGGGATTTGAATCCCAAGATGGTTCCAAGGTATGCAAGCTAAAGCGATCCATTTATGGGTTGAAACAAGCTTGAGGAGTTGGAACATCCGTTTGATGAAACCATTAAATCTTTTGGTTTTATCAAAAATGAGGATGAGCCATGTGTATATAAGAAGGTTAGTGACAGTGCTATCACTTTCCTTGTCTTATATGTGGATGACATCTTGTTGATGGTAATGATACGTATGTTGACGACTATAAAGGTATGGTTGTCAAATACATTCTCCATGAAAGACTTAGGGAGGCAACCTATATTCTTGGGATTCGCATCTATAGAGATAGAGCGAAAGAATAATTGGTTTATCCCAAAGTCTATACTTAGAAAAGGTGTTAAAGAGGTTTAACATGCTTGATTCCAAGAGAGGATTGTTACCAGTGAGACATGGTATCCACCTTTCTAAAGAGATGTCTCCAAAGACACCAAGAAAGAGATAAGATGGTCGATTCCATATGCTTCGGCTATTGGAAGTTTAATGTATGCAATGTTGTGTACTAGGCGGATATCGTATATGTTGTTAGTTTGACTAGCGGTATCAATCCAATCCAGTTTGGAACATCGATAATCATAAGAATATCCTTAAGTACTTGAGAAGAACTAAGGATTTATTCTTGATTTATGGAGGTGGAGACTTGCAATTGGATGGTTATCGATTACGATTTCCAATCGGATATCGATGATAGAAAGTCTACCTCTGCATATGTGTTCATTTGTAATGGAGGTGCGATCGGTTGGAAGAGTTCCAAGCGAGCACATCGCAGATTCCACTATCGAGGTCGAGTATATTCTTTGCATCAGATGCTGCAAAAGAAGTTGTTTGGATTAAAAAAGTTCGTGACAGAACTTACAGTAGTTCCTTCCATTGAGTCAGCAGTTCCATTACACTGTGACAACAATGGAGTAGTCATACAGGCTAAGGAACTAAGGTCTCACACAAAATCCAAACACATAGAAAGGCACTACCACATTATCAGAGATATAGTTGGGTAAGGCGATATAGCCAATGCAGAAAAATAACATCAGCTGAAAATCCAGCTGATCCATTCACTAAGCTTTTATCACAAGTTCAGTTAGACCGGCATCTTGAGAAGATGGGTCTAAGGTATTGTAATGAATGACTCTAGTGCTAGTGGGAGATTGTTAGTAATATGCCCTAGAGCATATCATTTAGTATGTATCTTGTACATATTTTTATTAATAAAAGGCATTTCCACTTTTCCGTTTACATAATATATTTATGTGTAATAGAAAAGGTCCATTGATATTTTGTTAGAAATATTATTCTTAAGTTGTTAAGAATATGAGTGACAATATTTCTAGTACAAAATATCATAAATAGGTTCACAATCGAGGATACTTCATAATAAGGACATGACTTATCCAGAAAGATTGTATTCATATTTGTTCCCAAGTTATTTATATGAGATATAAATAAGATGGAATGGTGAGTCTCATGCCATATAACAAATATGATAGGCACTTATAAATGATAAGTAGGTCAACCGGTGACACTTATGACAAGCACATGGAGTTTACTCTTGTCAATGTTTTGTCATAAATCATATCGAGGCATATAATCTTTAGACCTGAGATAGCACAGCTTATCTTGTATATAGGTAGTTTGAGTTTGATATCGCTTTCATACTTGTACTATGTATGGGTATATGGGTATGTGTTGGCTCTCGCTAGTTATATATGGAGGTAGGTGTTGATCAAGATGGAATCTGTTCCTCTAAGTAAATAGAGATAAAATCCTATGTTCATTTAATTGTTCTTGATGTTTCATGTTCCTGGCCAGGACAGATAGATTTATTCAGAAAAGAGTTTCTGATGAGAAAAAATCTTTTTTAATCAAGAACTGTAATTAAAAGAGAACATAATATTCATAGCAAATGGAGTTTGACATAAACCATGACTCCAGCTTGAGTTGGGATTTTGTAACTGAGAGATTCTAGTGTATGGTAACATATGATTATAGGTTCATTTAAGGTAAATCTTATTACTAATTGGGTGGCCATGGCATGCTATGCTAGGTGCTAACCATGGTCTATGAGGTTCATAAAATGATTTAGAGAAATCATTTATGGTAAGAAAGAGTTCTAATGATATTAAGAGTTGATATCATGTCTCATTGCCAATTAGTGATGAGCCTAGTAAGTCACACACATACACAAGTTATCACCTATTTAAATATGATTTAATTAATTAATTAAAGAGTTTCATTGATTATTTAAATAGGTTTGGTTTGCAATTAAATTGCAAAGTCCCTAGCATGACTTGAAACCAAATCTAGATTATTGGATGTGTAGTATAAATTAAATTTATATTTAAAGTGTTTAAATATGAATTTAATTGATGAGAAATTAATTAATAGAGATTAATTAATTAATTTATATTTGATATAAATTAATTAGAAGAAGAAAATAATTATTTTGGGTTAAGAACTCAAAATTAAGACACAGGGCATTTTGGTCATTTCACGGTGTGACACGTGGCACCATGAGATGGTGACATATGGCATAACACATAAGCTTGCCAAATGTTTTTAATCATGTAAGATGATTAAAATCAAGATTAGATATAGGTTTGACACTTGGCACAATGTGATTGGGTCACTTAAACCTAGAGCTAATCAAAAGGTGACATGTGGCTAGGGTTTAATGTGTTAACCTAGCTATTTAAGTGTGGTTATGAAAAGAAAACATAACCAGCAGCCTCTCCTCTCAATTGTCACGCCACTTTGAGCCTCCAGCTATTTCTCTTCATCTCTCATCAATTCAAAGAGATTAGCCATCAATCTCTTGAATTAAGAACACTAGAAATTGTTTCTAGTGTCCTGCTTACATCTTTAATCTCTTAAAAGGCGTAACTTGATTTTCTAATTAATAGAAAAAGCTTTAGAAGCCATTCAAGGGCTGCCATAGGTGTTCTTGGTGTGGACAAGCTAGAGGGACAACATCCGTGTCCTAAAGACGAATCTCAAAGGCGCAGATATACTGCAAAGACATCAAGAGGTTAGTGTAATCGTTCTTGATTTAATCTAGGGTTCTAAAATTAATCTGATTAATTTAAAAATCTTAAATGGCAAATACAGATCCAAAAACATATTAAAAGAGTTTTAATATGTTGTTTATCATTGAAATCAAATAGATAAAAATAAATCTTGCATGGTGCATGTGACCCTAGGTGAAAATTTTTGAATTCAATGGTATAAACTTGTGTTTTTCACGCTTCCGTTCCTTCAGTGCTTTTTACAGGTTTTTGAAGAACTGTTTTATTCAAAATACAGATGACACTCTGCCAAAATTTTTACAGAAATTATTGATACTCAGATTTGTTATTTGGTTCCACTTCAGTTAAAAATATTTTAACACCTGTTAAAAGTCCTCACCACTGTAAAAAGAAAAAGAAAAGGTTTGAAATCCCTTTTAGTGTATTTAATGGGTTATCAGTAGACGAAGTTGGTAATTCATTAGGTAAACTACGGGATCATGTCATGCTTTACAGAGGGGTAGGGTGTGACAATGCCTATCTTTGAGGTCCCTTGGGCCTCTTACTAGCTGTATAGATGGAACTAGACTGCCCAAGACCTCTCTTTTGTTACTCTCAAGTCCTCCTACTCTGCTTACTATCTCTGACCTGCTCAACACTCATAGCTGCAGTAACTAGCTGAGTGAAGTCCTTCATTTATAGTGCTATGATGTAGAGCATAATGTTATCATTAAGACCCTCCTTAAATCTCCTGTATCTGCCAGCCTCTGTAAGCACAATCTCCCTAGCATATCTTCTCAGCTGAATAAACTCCCTCTCATACTCTGCTTGTAACACCCCTATTTGCATAGCCTAGTATATTTTACTGTTCCGGTGACCGGTATCGGTCCGAATAATTAAGGAGATTCGAACTACGTCTAAGACAACTAGATAAGCTCTGAATACAAATAATTAGTAATTGCCAAATAGTTAAGTATAAAGAAGAAAAACGAAGCATAAAAAGTTAAATGAGCTGGAAGTCATAGCGATGGGTGACCTTCCCGAGAAATAACTACGAGGTCAGTCTTAACTCAAATTTCGAACAGAAAAAAGTGACGCCACGGTCTTTAAGACTATTGCAAACACAGTGGAAAAGAGAAAATCACGAAAAAGAGTTGTTAAGCAAGTCAAATAATTAGGTTAGGGATCCGGAAGAAATATCGAATAACTTGCAAACCAGATTGAACTGACGAGGGGCAATTTGGTCAATTCACCCCTAGAGCTGACTCCTAACCTAAATGTCCAATAAAATTTGAGAAATGAAAATTTTGGAAATATAGACTTAAATTAAAGAAGTATGGGAAAAACAAGAGAAAAAGAAAAGAAAAGAAAATAAATTAATGACCTCATCAAGATGACATCATGCATGACTTCATATTTTATTTTAATTTAATTACTTAATTTGATTAAGCCAAATTAAGAGATAAATACACATAAAAAAGGAAAAAAATTGTCATCTTCCATTCCCACTTTGCCGTCCTTCTCTCACACTCTCTCTCTCACCATTTTCTCTCAAAAATCCTCCATTATTACTCAAACTTCATGTTTGAACTCTCATCTTTTCTTCATAAACTCTTCTCTAAATTAGTAACTCTAATTTAAGCATTTATTTGGAGAATTGAAGGAAGAAAGACAAGAAAGAGAAGAAGAATATAAAGTTTGGAAGAACTCAAATTGAGGTAAATCTCTCTCCTAATTTAAATTGATTTATGCTTATAGAATTAACATTGAACAAGTGAAAATTACTTAGACAAGTGAAGAATTCATGCTTGTATGGGAATAAAGAAATTTTGACAGCCTTGGTACCCTAGGGTTTTGATGGTGTTTAGTTAGATTAAAAATGAAATCTTGGTGAATTAATGTTGTATTGGTGATTTGTATGTTTAAATTGCATGAATTGAGGAATTTAGAAAATTAGGGTTTTGAGCATGTGAAAAATTGGAGAAAAGTTGAGAATTGGTCAATTCATTGACCTTATTTGAGTTGAGAAATGGTCAATTGTGACCATTTGCGGTGTGTGTGAATTGTTAGAACCAAGTTTCAATTCGGATTGGTTAGGGTCAGTATGCAGATAGCTTGACCTAGGTCCCTTTCAGGGATCAAAACTGAAAATTTACCAACCCAATTGATGTGAGGTTAATTGGGAATTAAACTAGACACAAAATGGACCATTTTTCATTTGGGAATCATGCCCAGAAAATGACCATAACTTAGTGAACAATTAGGCCAAATCCGAATTTAGGCACACTGCCCTGTACAAATATGACCAAATAAACAGTAGTCACTTAGATGACCATAACTTGGTCTAGGAAGGTCCAAATGACCTGAATTTTATACCGATGGAAATATGAGACATAGCACTACAACTTTCATAAAGAAAACAAACCCAAATTTTGACCATAACCTATCCAAAAACTCACTTACAGTCAGCACACCAAAAACTACCAATATCTAGAAAATGCCCAGAATTCTGGGTTTGGACCAATCTGGTCAGTCTTAGGAAAATAGGCATAACTTGGGCTACAAAATCCAAATAGAGTGATTCAAAAAGGGAATTAAAGCTAAGACAATAAAGAACAACTTTGATGAAGGACACTTAGCCAAATTCTCACAGTAACCAGATCAATGGAAAGTAGAAAACAGGGGACCAAAACTGAAAAATTGTAATTTCTCTTAGGAGATTTAAGAATTAAATTGGCAATCAATGCCAATAAAGTTAACACCCAAAATGTGGTATATGGATGCAATTAGAACTAATAAACCTATTAAGTGTAGAAAAGTCAACATTTTGACTTGAATAGTGCCATGAATAGTGCCACATACACAAAAATGTTAAAGACTCGAAATTTATAAACCATAATAGGTAGGATAAGTCTGCAAAGAATTGTTAGAATTTAAGTATTAGAAATGGATACTAAAACACTTTAAATTTATGTGTTTCAGTTGGAAAGGGATCTTCGAAGGAGAAACGAAAGTTTGAGTAAATTGAGTTGACAAAAGAGGTTCGTGCACAACTAGTTTTTGATTGAATTTGTTTTGAATATTTTACGTAATTAAATGATTTTATTCTTCCTTATGCACTATGTTTATCAATTATGGGATTTATTTCAATGATTATTGGAGTTGGTATAGCAAGCATGGGTTTGGTTTTGTGAAATATTATTTTAACAATTATTGAATATTGTTTTGGACTGGATAAATTATGTTTTGAATTGTGACGGGCAATTTGCATGAATAAAATACAAAATTTTGTTTTGAATTGTGATGAGCATAAAAAAATTATGGAATATTGGAATTGATCTTGAATTAATATTGTATTGTAATTTATGCTCACAAAAAGGGCAAAGAAATGCATGATATGGTTTTATATCTCACTATAGATGCTTGACTAGGTTATTATCCGTCTCTATATCATTTGTTGATGAGACAATGGAGTTTGTTTTATTTTGTTTTGAATACCATGGTATGTGTACAGACTTAGATCCTCCTCTTATTAGATGTTAAATCTAAGTTTTTGTTATTGGCCCATCGACCATAGGGAGTTAGAATCCCGATTCGACCTCCCTGACCATAGGGAGTTAGAATCACCCTAAAAATGGCCCTTTCGGATTAGTCTTGCATAGTTAGTGAGATAAAGGATGGGTTTTAGTTGATAAGAAGTTGTGATTTTAAATGAGATTATGCACAAATAATTTTGTTAAAATAATTATTTATTTCCATAATTGCAGGGATTATTTTTATTGTTCAATTGTGATTTGACAAATTGAAATTTTGATCAAGGTTATTTTAACAAGTGATTATTATCATTGGCAATGAAAATTTTGATATATGGAAATTGGTTAAACTTCGAGATTTCAAAATTTTTGGTATAATTATTGCCAATGTATATTGTATAACATTTTAAATTATAGTTGTGTACCACTGAGTTTACTACTCAGCGATAGCTTTGTATACTATCGTAGATGAGAGTAGAGATAGAGCAGTTGAGTGAGATTCCTGCAGCTGCACCTTAAAGACTGCTTGTGACTAGCCTCGGGTATATTATAGGTATACCCTTGTATATTAGATTTTGATTATGCATGTAAATATATGTGTGTAAATTATTTGAGTAGTTGTATAAAAACTCTTATAACATTATTTTGGTATGTAATGAAATGCAAATTATTGTAATGTTCAAACTTATTTTTGAGTTTTGTAATGAATGTAAATTAATTTTTATTTAGTGGAATATGAATGAAGTCATTTAATATTATTTTTGAAGACAATTGAATTGAGAATTGTTTTGAATTATGGAGTTGGGAGAAACGATGTTGATTTGTGTTCTGGTAGTGGTTGATTTTAATGAAATAAATTATTGGAAGTGTTTTTACAGGTGTTTGAAGAACTGTTTTTCCCATAAATGGCACTCTGCCGAAAATTTTTCAAAATTTGCGTAAAAATAAAAATGGACAAAAATTTTAACTAGTCTTTAAACTTTAAATAAAAGTTTTTAATTCCTACCAAAATTGCTCGCCATCTTCAAAAAGTAAGAAAATTGTTCTAAAATCCCTTGTAGTATAATTAATGGGTTACCAGTAGGCGAAGTATGGTAATTCATTAAATATACTACGGGATCATATTACATCTTTCTATGGGGTAGGGTGTGACACTGCTACAATGAGATGTCTCTGCCTCAAGGTAATGAATTCTCTCCTCCTATCTTCAAGATAGATATGGCTGATATATTTCTTCCTAAACTCAGCCAGAAAGAACTCCCATGTAACACCCCTATTTGCATAGCCTGGTATATTTCACTATTCCGGTGACCTGTGCAGGTCCGGACAAGTAAGAGGATTAGAACCATGTCCAAGATACCTAGTTAAGCCCTGAACACAAATAATTAGTAATTGCCAAATAGTTAAGTGTAAAGAAGAAAAACAAAATACAAGAAGTTAAATGAGCCAGGAGTCATAGCAATGGATGACCTTATCGGGAATGACTGCGAGGTCAGTCTAAACTCAAATTTTGAATCGTAAAATGTGACACTGCGATCCTTAGGACCATTTTGAACACAGTGGAAAAGAGAAAATCATGAAAAGAATTGTTAAGTAAGTCAAATAATTAGGTCAGGAATCCAGAAGAAATATTGAATTACTTAAAAACTGGATCGAATCGGCGAGGGGTAATTTGGTCAATTCACCTCTAGAGCTAACTCTTGACCTAATTGTCCAATAAAATCGAAGAAAAGAAAATTTCAGAATCAAAAATTAAATTAAAGAACTAATGAAAAAATAAATGAAAAAGAAAAAGGAAATGAAAAGGGTTTATTTACATCATGCATGACATAAGCATGATGTAATAAACCCAATATTTAAAAAATTGAAATTGTGGGATAAATCCTAATACTTAAAAGATAAAAATAAAAAGAAAATTCATTTCATCTTCCCCAACATAACCAGCCGCCCCACCTCTCTCACTTCTCTCTCAAAAACTCCATTGAAGCCCACTTTGAGCTTGAGAAAGCCTACATTTAAGCACCTAAATCCATAAACTCCTCCATTAAATCTTGTCTTTGGACCTTGCTAAGCAACTTAAGAGCAAAAAGAAGAAAGGAATCAAGGAGTTGAGTGTCGACACTATATTTTGGCCGATCACCGAAGTCAAGGGACTTTAAAATCGACTCTCAGCCGACGTCCTTCGATCACAAATGACTTTTCCGAACACATCGATTGCTCGACCATGAAATAAATCAATCCCACACTTATCAGTGGGGTTCGAATCAATAACGGGTCTCTAGACCATCCAGTCTTGCCTCCGATCTCTCTTTACAAATATTGTGGGAATTCATTTAGCTAATGTTAGGATCGGGCTTCTCACCTGAATATCCCAGATATTCCTTAAAATAAAGTTAAGGTTTCTGTCCGGTCTAATGATGATCCCGATCTTAAGAATTCAAATTAAGTCTTTCCAATTCTAATGTTCTAAAGTTTTACCTAGTGTTTGATCATGGCTTAGTTCGATCTCATGCTTACGAGTGATGTCTTTCCGATCTCTTATACTTAGGTTAATAGTTGCTTTAAAGTTTAATGTTCTAATACGTTCAAACAATCAAGTACTCATACAATTGGGATGCTTTCTAATCTCATCAAGAAATTGAACAAAAGAGAGGGCTTCAATTCATTTCAAAATAAAAATTTACAAGTCATTCCACAGGAGGGTCTCCCCCAGCCTGCTCCCCAGATACATGATCAATTCTCTCATTCCTTCCCTCTCTCTTGGCCTCCTCCTCGCTCTCCTCTTCATCTTTAGGAGCAAGATCCACCATTCAAGGGAAGTCTTCCCTAGGATAACGTCTTTCAAGCTTGGCCAGCAGATCGCCATGTGCATTCACATAGGTGCCAGCTTCCCTCGTCACAGCCTCTTCTTCTTTCACTCTGTTCTCTTCGGTAAGGCGAGTGACATCGGCAATTCGGAGGGCCCGAGCTTCTTCTAATTCCTACTCCAGTTCGACTATCTTGTCCTCATAGGATTTCATCTGACCCTCAATCTCAATGATATAGTCCTGGGCAGATGAAAGTTGGTCTTGGGCGGAAGCAGAATTTCCTACCTCAAGAGATGAGCCTTTTCCCTGATTATATGTTGGTTCACCAAGCTCTCTACACTTAAGCTCATCGTCTCAGCTAAGAGATTATCAAAGCTATCCGGGGTCAGCCTATTCCGGTTATCCTAGAGGCATATGGTGGCACCCAGAACTTTGGCCAAGCTCAGATTCCCCCGAACTGATCGGTTCTTCTCTAGAGAGTGAATGAGGACCTGGGCACCATGGGAAAGGGTCCTTACAGCAGGTTGAGAATATCCTCCCTCAGCACTTGAGGGAACAAGAGGAGGTGGCAGTTCTTCCTGTCGAGGAGGGGAAGGAGCGATCTCCACCTCTGGGAGTGATTGTTCCAAAGGACTGGACGAAGAGCCTGGCACTTCTCCCGAATCTCGCCTTGGCATTTGGGATGCCACAGGGATCTTCATTTCTCGTACCTTCCAGGAGACCTCTCTTTTTTGCTTGCGGCTCTCCTTTGTGCCTTCACCTCCAGCCATTCCTGCACGAAAAAACAGTTAGTGAGATCACCAAAGTTAGGAGGCTAAAGATTTAGGTTATACCGATCCCTAGTTTGAGGTCAGAGAGCTGCAGTTCATAGTTCTCATTGGCGATCATCTACATTAGCCACCACCTCAGTTTGGTCATTACGACATATGGGCAAGAATACTTATGGGTGGTCGCCTGCTCCTTCAATTCCTTTACCATGGCCTCCTCATCTCTATTCAAAGCAATCTTTTTTGGAGCCGAGGGGACCAGGTACTGCCAATTGCATGGAAAACCCTCGAAGCAGTTCGAAATCTTGCTCCTCAATATAAAGAACTGGTTCTTCTAGTTCTTCAGCGAAAAAGGAAGGTCGGTAAAAAGCCCACAGTGCGGCTTGGCTTGGAAGAACCAATACACGTCGTCCTTTCGGCGAGTAAGCCTATGCAACTCAGCAAAAACCTTCACTGTAAGCTCGAGCTTTTTTGCTCAGCATAACCCTCTGAAAGCCACCAGGATCCACCATGAATTAGGGTGCACTTGGGCTACGCTCACATGATGAAGCTTCAGAATGGCCTTAAAGAAATCGTCTAAGGGAAACCGAAGTCCGGCCTTCAATTGCTCCTCATGCACCATGATCACGTCATTTTCTTCAAAGAAATGATCGGCTCGAAGATCGCTATGGCATCGTATAAGCTCAAAAGAGTCGATTCGGAGGTTATACTCTTGACTAGTAGACTGCAGATCGATTTCTTTAAGGATCGATGGCAATTCATCCAGGGGGAGATTTTCTTTCCCCGAAGTAGAGGACCGTTTGGATTGAGCCACTCGACCATGAGCTGGGATGGAAGTTACAGAAGGTTCAGGTCATCCACTTGGCTTAATTACCTCAACTTCGTCTGATGTCCACGAGATGTGAATGGAAGGCAGGCTAGCAGCTCTCTGGCCCTCGGCATTGCTCATTTTTAGGAAAAACAAAAGAAATTAACCAAGAAGGGAATCAAAACCCTTATCGGAATGTGATCGGTGCCGAAAAACTTGAGAAAACAAGAGAAAACTCTGGGATTGCTAAGAGAGGTTTTGAAAATGACATAAGGAAATGACTGACTCACCTCGCCCCTATTTATACCCGTCTGAGCATCAAATGCTCGCGAAGTCCCAAGCGATATATCGGTTAACGGAACCAGCCACTTTCTCGACACGTCGTAAGAAGATTCTAGAAATAAACTAAAAAAATCGAATAAATAAGATCGGTTAGCCAAGGTATTCGGATCAGACAAACTTCCTAAATCATGAATCGGCTAATGGCGATTCGTTTAGGGATCAGATCAGATATGCAGATCAGATCAAAAAAGTAACTAATGCGATAATAAAATAAAAATCTTCAAATAAAATATCATTTCATTTCTAAAAGATCGGATTACATCATCTGGGCAATCTCAAGAGATCGGATTACATCATTGGGGAAATCTTTAAATATCAGGTTACATCATTTGGGCGATCTCTAAAGATCAGCACTACATCTTACATAATAATGGCCTATGTCAAAGCCTAGTCTTGTGGCTGAATCAAAAGATGTGTTTGATCAGAAAGCCAGCCACAAGTATTGGATAGATGTGTAGCTCAGATAGGGTGACTATGACTCTCATGATAGTGAGCGGAGTCATCGTCGATGTCATCGACCAGAACCGAGTTGCAGTCGGGACGCCCGATGTGGTGAGGGGCCAAATGAACTTCAAGAGGTGGTCACCAATATTAAGATTGAAATTAGCAGTTCTCTTGCCTGAAATCAGTCCACCCATTACACCTCGATCTCCACCGTTGATCATACTTGTAAGGACGGACCCGGAGCCCTTGGATAAAAAAGCAAACGACAGGTTCGACGCTTTTTATTCTCAGCCTTTAGATCCAACTTGTAAGGCAAGACCCTGAGCCGTTGGATTAAGAGAAGAAAGGACGGAGATTCTGAATAAAATCTCGACCCTCTATTTTGATTCTCTTTAATTCTAAGGCATCGGATTGTGTCCTTTTGAATCTAAACCCTCCATCTCCCCTGATGAGATCCTGACCCTCTATAATGATCACCCATTCCCTATAAATACCTGCATGCAATACTGTAGAAGGGATGAGCAAAAAAAAAGGTGGTGGTGATTATAGTGGAAAGACTCTGAAATTTGATTCAGTCTTGCTACTTTGCCATTATGCGCTTTTGAGAAACTTTAGAAACCAGTTTTCTTAAGTATCTTATTTGAAGGAGTTCTAAACCCTGAAATTCTTCGTTTTCAGCGTTTGTTCATTCCTCTGTGAGACCATTTTTCCTTTTTTGTCCATTTTCGTCTTTGCCGCCCTAACATCAGTATATTACTTTCCAAGCTTAACTGCATTCTGACCTAATTCCCATTGCTTCGACTCAACTGCATTCTGACCTGGTTCCCGTTACTCCGAAGTAAGCATTAGTCTTTCAGCCGATAACTTTCAGCTCTGCAGTACTTGAGGATTTTGGAGTCATTCCATCCATCTCCTTAACTCCCCACAGGTAAGCATCTAAACTATCATTTTGTCGAATACCCTTGTTTATTTTCTCCAGCTTTCTTTTGAAATTTCTTCTATGTCTAGTTGCATTAAAATCTCAAAATAAATTGTCCAGTTAAAGAGTTATTTCATGTGTCTTCGTTTATTTTTCATTTCCTTCAAGAGTAGACGTTCAATTCACAGGTAGCTTGTAAGTATTCAAAAGAATGTAAGCAGGAATGTTTCAATGCGAGAATTTTCAATCAAATCAAAATGACAAAAAGGATAGGTGTAACAATAGGTCAAATAGTAGGTCAAACAAATAATTAATGAGGTTGGGCTATGACACGAGCCCAGGAGATAACATAATAGAGCGGAAATCAAGATAGGATCAGGCCCCAAACTAATAACTAAAAGAGATCGGATATTGCCAACCAAAGAGTTCTGATAAGGCGATCACATAGGAGATCGGTGAGAAGTTTGGTTTTGTATACACCCTCTAGTTATAAGGCTCATGGGTTAGAGAAGCTCAGACTGGTTTCTTGCGCCCATTTCTACTGAATCTTTAGTTCAAAGTCCTTATGATATGCTATCCTAACAAATATTTTAAGAGATCGGGGGAGAGTTCTTACCCAATTCTCACTCCAAATTTAAATGTGTGGAGATCGGAGGAGATTTCTTATCCAAGATTCTTCACTTAAAACTTTAAACCAAATACTTTAAGAGATCGGGGGAGAGTTCTTACCCGATTCATAGTAAAAAATTTTAATAAGCGGAGATCGAAGTAGAGTTCTTATCCGAAATCTCCCCTTCAACTTTAAATCAAATATTCTAAGAGATAGGGGGAGAGTTCTTACCTAATTCTCAACCAAAATCTTAATAAAATATATGGAGATCGGAGAAGAGTTCTTATCTGAAATCCTTTGCTTAAAAACTCTAAATGAAATACATTAAGAGATCGAGAGAAAGTCCTTACCCTAATTCTCTTAACTAAAGCTCGAATTAAGATATCATAATATACAAAGTAACCCCCAAACAAAGATCTGCTACTTAGCGCCTACTCACTAAGGGTCATCTCATGCACTCATGTTCTTGAGTAGCCCTGAATAGTGAAATATCAAACATTCCTTTTATCCATACAAAGGATTAACATTGTCATCCTGACCCCCTAATTATCAATTTTAATTTATAAAGAGCATAATATTAAATCTGCTTACCCTCATTAAGGGACGAGGTGGGGTGCCTAACACCTTCCCCAACCGTATACGGACCCTGAACTTAGAATCTCTGTTTCCAAGTGGTTTCCTTTTAAAATTTTTATGACAAATGGTTTTCTTTAATTTCCCTCAAAATTAAAATGGCGACTCCTCATTTTTCCTACTTCGGTGAGTGTTCGTCTAGGCAACCGCAAAAACCCTTGCGACAGCTTGGCAACTCCACTGGGGAGTTGGTATTTTACCCTAACCCCGGTTTAGAGGTCCAAAAGCAGATTTAATTTTGTGCTCTTATAAATTAAAATCATAATTAGGGGGCTTAACATACAAAATTCAAAAGTCTTTATATATTAATTGTTGCTATTCTAACCATTTTGCTTGTTTTGATTGTCTTATTTTCCCCACAGCAATCTTCGTCTAAAAAACTCTCTCCCCCCCCCCCCCCATAAAGGGAAGAGGTAAATGTGTCCCTTCACATGCTGAGTACTTACACAATGTCCTCACACACTTCAGCCCTATACCCGGGCTTTCTTACCCTTTCAGGAAATAGGATGGAGTCATGTAGCTGTACCCGTGGGTTTTACCCCATTAGTATCTGTGAAGGCTTCTGCTCAAATTGGAACTTGTTCCATTTACCGTGATACCCGTGGAATTCTCCCGTTAGTATCATGGTGGTGGAATAGGGCACTACTGTTTATAGTAGGGACCATTTGGGAACCTGTGGCTTTTAGAAAATTAGACTTTGAGCTAAACTATCACATTAGCTAAAAGCTGTAGCAAACTACCTCCTAAGATAGAACTATTCAATTAGATAGTACTAACCCGGTACTAAGACTCTCCCTATTTTAGGACAAAAGGGACATACTTACTTTTACCTTACTCTGTTTGTGTTCTTTTTTTAAAATTTTCAAACATAAGGGTAATTTTGAATCATACTGTAAGGATGATCTAAACATCCTCCTACTTTGATAGGTGTATAGATATCACCATGACAACAGTATAATCCAAAATTACCTGAATTTATTCTGCTAACAAATTTTCTCCGTAGGCGTTACGAATTGGGGTTTGTAAGAGGATAAAAGGAAACTTTAACATGGCATCCTCAAGTCAGTTAATGGAAGAAGTTCCTAGACAGGAACAGAACGCTAGACCATGGTCCAAACAGCTTCATAGTTCAGAGTCCCCACAGAGCGATGCCACCGAGGCAAACACGGGCCTGTTACCTCCGTTAGATCCAAGCAAGGTCCAAGTCAGAATGACCAGTCTAGAGTGTAACACCCTCCCGGTAACCACTCCGTACATTCTACTGTTCCGATGACCGGTGTCGGTCCGGACAGCTAAAACGTCCGAAAAAATATTAAAATTAAAGTCGGGAACCATAATTAACTCAAATATTAATAAGAAATACTTAGTAAAAATTTTAGAAATAAAATACAACCAAGTTAAACGAGCCGGTGCCCTAGCGATGGGTAACCAGAGGGAAGTTGCGGTTCTCGCAACGAGGAGTCCTAGACCCGGGGGAAAAATTATAAAATAATTTTTGGGACTCCAGAGAAGGGTAATTGAGATTCCCATGGCATTAGAATGCCAAGAAAATACCTAGAAAAATTTTTCAATCGGTACAGACGATTTTGACCCGTTAAGCCAAACGGAGGGCATTTTGATCATTTCGCCTTCCGAGGTGATTTTTGGCCGACTTGTCCAGTTGAGTAAATAATTAATATGACATAAAATATGAAGAAATATTGCTAGAAATTAAATTGAAAATGAGTAGTGGAGGAAAGAAAAGAACTTGAGGAAAAATGGCTATTTATGACATCAAAGTGATGTCATTTAAAATGTTCAACCAATCACAATTAACCTACCATTTGACTAACTAATAAAGAGATAAAATGAAGACTAAATAACCACAAAATCCAGCAGCCACCATCCTCCCCAATTGCAGCCGAAATCAACCTTGCCCTAAACCCCCATTGCCAACTTCCATCAAGCTTATTTTCTCTCTTCTTTTCACCACTAAACCCTAACTTCACTTCATTAAAACCTTACCCCACATTTTAAACAAGCTCTTGGCAGCCAACAAGAGGAAGGAAATTGAGGTTTAGAGGCTTGGAAAAATCTGCCATTCAAGGTTAGTGCACTTATACCCATTAAACTCTTTATTTCCATGATTTTGGACTTGAACTTAGTAAGATTTGTAGTTTAAATGAACAAAAAAACCTATGGGTATGAACACTTGAATTTCGGCAGCCCTAATAGAGGAAGGGTTTTGAATGTTTTTAATGGACTTAGCATGAGTTGAAGATTGTATTTAAGTTATATATTTACATAGATGTTTAACTAGGGTGCTAATGGAGGTTTATGGGTAAATTGCCTTGGACACTAGGGTTTTGAAGCATGAAAAATTGATTTGGCTTACCAACCTATTAAAGAACACTCTAATGGTCAATAAGTGACCATTTGAGGTATGTTGGCCACAAATTGAACTTAAAAATGCTATGGCAAAGTGAGGTTGCAGGCTGCCCTATGACAGCAGCATAGGGACTGAAAATTCAGTCCCTTTGCACTGCCATAACTTGGGCTGTGTTAGTCCAATTGAAGTTTGGCCAATTGGACATGAAACTAGGCTTATAATGGCACATTTTTGCTGAAGAAACCATGCTCAAAAGACCAAAGCAAGAGGACCAAAACTTGGCCCCAATCCGGAACCCTGAAACTGCCTCTGCAGAATTGACCAAATGAATAGTAACTGTTCATTTGGCCATAACTCACTGTATATTTGGTCAATTGGCCTGAAATTTTTACAGCAACAAGTTAAGACATAGAAAAACAACTTTCATGAAGGAACCTACCCCAAATTATGGCCAGAACCCAGCCAACCAAGTGACTCTAGTTACTGTTCATGCACTGTATATATGGTAAATCTGCAGATTTGGCAATCCGGCCAGCTTGGGTTTTTGGGTCATATCTGGAGCTACAAAACTCCAAATGAAGTGATTCAAAAAAGGAAATTCAACTAGACAAAATAAGGAACAACTTTCATGTTTTACATTTCTTCAAATTCCAACAGTAACAGTGTCTAATGGAACAGTGAAGTTGACTCACCAAAACTGAAAATTCTGCTTGTTTTGAGTTTCACTTTGGAATGGTATTAACACTTAATGCCAACAAGTTTTAAACACCAAATGTGGTATGTTGGGAGTGCCAAAGTCAATGTACACATTTTTATTCCAAAAGTCAACATTTTTGTTGACCAATGATGAATAGTGACACCAAAAAAGTTGAAATTCACAAATTGAAGAATTTAAAAGTTTCAAATGCCCTAATATACCTAACAAGATTGGTTTGGATAGTTTGGTATGCCAATAGGGTTCAGTTAGCAGTACTGCACATGGCAATATGCCATTCCGAGATTTCATGGCTTTTAGCCATTCTGACTTTGTATTGAGACTTGGCCTTGTGCCTGATATTATTTACAGCTTGTTAGCTGTTCTGTTGCACACCGGGAGATGCATATGTGACCGATGGTGTGACGGCCCGAGGTACTAGGTACCCAGTGCCAGTTTACCCGTTATCCAGTCCAGTCATCTAGTGTAGGTTACTTGGGGCAACCAAATGAATAAAAGTGAACAACGTTAATGAAACAATGAATATATCAATACCAAACAAAGAAAGCATACACATTCTATACACATTTATTTTCTTGCTATTTTCTTTTATTATATTATTGCACCACTAAGCATTATTGCTTAGCGCGTTGCTTTTGCCACGCGTAGGTACTGGAGATCCCGATCGCGAGCCCAGAGACCACGATCGGGTGAGTCCATCCGGCAGTTCTGCTCAGTGTCCGTGTCACCTCGTCACCTGCAGTGCATTGGTAGGACACTAGATGTCATTTTGTCATTTTGTAATTAACTTTTTATTTTCTCATATGTATTTGGGATTTATGTAATGTATTTTGAGGTTCATGTAAATAATAAAGATTTATGGTCATGTATGGTATTAAATTGAGCATTTAATGGTTGTTTATATATGAGAACCCTGAGAAAGGGATGTTTTGAGAAATGAAAAGGTTGTTGAGACACAAATTGACAAATTATTGAGATAGTGATATTGAGTTTTATTGATGATATTGGAGTTGAGAATGAATGAAATAGTATATTGAAGTGTTTTTAACAGTTCAAGAACTGTTTTCTCCATTTTTAGCCGGTACTCCGCCGGATTTTCCTTAAAATCTTCGGAACCTCAAATGAATAATACTTTTGATAAATAGTTAAAATAAATCATATTTCATAAATTAACTTCAAAAGCATGACACAAATTAAGTAAGGTATATTAGAGTGTGCCAGTACACCGTGTGGCATTACTTACTCTGCATACCGCATACCTGTAAGGGGTGTCACATTTAGTGGTATCAGAGCACGGTTTAGGCGTTTCTGGGCCTAGATTGAGTCCATACCATGCATTGCATTTGTAAGAGTCGAGGTGACACTAACGCAGATCTGTTTATTTTTCTTATTTTGAATAGGATATGGATCCCTCATCTCAGAGAGCCGTCGAGGAGGAAGTGGAGAGTCATGCTCCACCTGCAGCAGCTGAGACTGGGGGCATGAGAGAATCTGCTCCGCCAGCTCAAGCAGAGCCTGCTTAGCCTCCACAGGCCATGTTTCAGCAAATGGCCGACTTCTTTAGACAAATGGCCGGGGTAATGCCAGCACCACCACCAGCTCCACAGCAGAAATCACACCTGGAAAGGCTAAGGAAGTTTGGAGCTGTGGACTTCTATGGTAAGAGAGAAGATGACTCTGTTGCAGCCAAAAATTGGTTGAACAGAACGGGCAGAGTCTTAAAACAACTCCACTGCACTCCAGAGCAAAACCTGGAAGCTGCCATATCCTTGCTGCAAGACGATGCATATGAGTGGTGGGACACTGTGTCCAGTGAAGTGCAGCCAGAAGCTGTAACTTGGGACTTCTTTCTCTCCGAATTCAAGAAGAAATATTTGGGTACTATATACCTGGAAGAGAGAAGGAGAGAGTTTATTAACCTGAGGCAGAGGCAGTGGTCAGTGGCCGAATATGAAAAGGAATTCGTCCGATTAAGCCGCTATGGAAGGGAGATAGTCCCAAATGAAGCTGAAAGGTGCAAGAGATTCGAAGAGGGACTGAATGACAATATCAAGATCCAGCTCACTGCCTTGGGAATCACAGAATTTAGCAAGCTAGTGGAAGCAGCAATAAGGGTTGAAAAAGTGAGAATCGGAGCGGACTGTAAGGGGAGAGACAGCAGAAGAGGGGACCCTGGCCGCCTAGTTCAGCTCCCGCATTTGGAAAGAAGTTCAAGGGTCCACCGCACAGAGTTCACCACCCACATGGTCGTGGTCACCTGTGGGCCCAGCCACGCTCACCCCTAGGAGAGATCACCCACACCATCGGGGCAGCTCTCTAGGGATGGGGTTCAGGGGACCAGCCCCAACATCTTCTGCATGTCCACACTGCCTTAAATGGCACAAGGGGGAGTGTTGAGAGTAACTGTGCCTGCTTGAGATGTGGGTCGGCTGAACATCAATCAAGAACCGCCACGCAGAACTACTACACCGCCCGACACAAGCGCATGCACTGCCTCCGCACCACCAAGGGGTAGAAGGTCCGTAAATCAAGCCGTGGGACCATCTCGAGGCTCAGATCCGAGCAAGCGAGAGGCCGATAATGCACCACCCGCCGTAAATTATGCCCCGAGAGCTCAAGAGGAGCAAGATGCCCGGACGTCATCGAGTGCGTTCTCCTCTACAATACTCCTGTGCATGCATTGGTGGATCCAGATCCACTCATTCCTACATTTGCATCAACCTACCCGTAGAAAGGGGGATATTGGTAGGGAGAGTGACCAAGACATTCTCGGTCACTAATCTATTGGGCCACATGTGGTAGTGAACAAAGTATACAAGGGTTGCCCGTTGAGGATTGTGGGTATGAATTCTTGGCGCACCTAATTGAGTTGCCCTTCCATGAGTTTGACGTGATATTGGGAATGGACTAGTTGTCACGCCATCGTGCAATAGTTGATTGCAAATTGAAGAGAATTTCTCTAAAAACTTCAGAGGGTAATGAGATCACGGTTGTGGGGAAAGGATGATTTCTTGTCCAATGTCATCTCAGCCACAGTTGCAAGAAGAATGATGAGAAGAGGCTGTGAAGCCTACCTAGCACATGTGGTGGATACTAGGCAGGCTAAGCCAAAACTAAGTAACATACCCACAGTAAGGGACTTCCCAGAGGTATTTCCTGAAGAATTGCCTGGTTTGCCACCAGAAAGGGAAGTCGAGTTTGCTATTGAGACATCGCTGTGCAAAGACCCATTTCCATTGCTCCTTATAAGATGGCACCTACTGAATTGAGGGAGTTGAAAACTCAGTTGCAAGAGTTGCTTGATAAGGGGTTTATATGCCCCAGTGTGTCACCATGGGGAGCTCCAGTGCTGTTTGTGAAAAAGAAGGATGGGACTTTGAGGCTTTGTATTGATTACCGGCAGTTGAATAAAGTGACTGTGAAGAACAAATATCCGTTGCCTAGAATTGATGATCTGTTTGATCTTGAAGGAGCAGGAGTATTTTCTAAGATTGATCTCGATCGTGTATCATCACCGAGGGTGAAAGATGTAGATGTGCCCAAGACTGCATTCAGGACCCGGTATGGGCATTATGAGTTTCTGGTGATGCCCTTTGGCCTAACAAATGCACCAGCAGCGTTCATGGACCTTATGAACCGTATATTCCATCCATACCTAGATCGGTTCGTAGTAGTTTTTATTGATGACATTCTGGTGTACTCCAAGACCAGGGAAGAACATGATGAACATTTGAGGATTGTTCTGCAAACCCTGCGGGAAAAGAAGCTGTATGCTAAGTTGTCCAAGTGTGACTTTTGGCTGAATGAGATTGCATTCCTTGGACACATAGTGTCAGCTGATGGGATTAGGGTGGATCCCAAGAAAATAGAAGCAGTGATGGAATGGAAACCTCTTTAAAACACAACCGAGGTCAGAAGCTTCTTGGGGCTAGCTGGGTATTACAGAAGATTTGTGAAGGGATTTTCCCTAATAGCTGCTCCAATGACCAAGTTGTTACACAAGAATGTCAGATTTGACTGGAATGACAAGTGTCAGACCAGTTTTGAGAAGTTGAAGGCTATGTTGACAGAGGCACCCGTGTTAACACAGCCAGTGTCAGGAAAGGACTTCGTGGTCTACAGTGATGCCTCTCATAATGGGTTAGGGTGTGTACTGATGCAAGAGGGGAAGGTGGTCACTTATGCTTCTAGACAGCTAAGACCACATGAACAGAACTACCCTACCCATGATCTAGAACTTGCAGCAATTATCTTCGCACTGAAGATATGGAGGCATTACTTGTATGGGGAAAAGTGCTACATTTACACAGACCACAAAAGCCTGAAATACTTGCCAACCCAGAAGGAGCTCAACCTTAGACAGAGGCGATGGATTGAGTTCCTGAAGGATTATGATTGTGTAATTGACTACCATCCTGGGAAGGCAAATGTAGTTGCTGATGCTTTGAGCAGAAAATCCATCACAGCTCTGAGATCATTGAATACCCGTCTAACTTTGATTCGAGATGGAGCTATTTTGGCTGAATTGCAAGTGAGGCCAAACCTGTTACAATAGATATTAGATGGGCAGAAGGCAGATGAGAAGCTAATGGCTATTATGAGCAAGATCTCAGAGGGAAAAGCAACTGACTATGGGGTGAAAGCAGATGGGTGTCTCAGACATAAAGGAAGACTGTGTACCAGATGATGGGGAATTGAAAGCTAGTATTCTAAAAGAGGCACACACTAGTGTATATGCTATGCACCCAGGAAGTACAAAGATGTATCATGACCTGAAGCTTCAGTATTGGTGGCCTGGTATGAAGAGGGATATAGCTGACTATGTGACTAAATGTTTGACATGTCAGCAAGTCAAGGCAGAACATCAAGTTCCATCGGGTTTGCTACAGCCTATACGCATACCTGAATGGAAATGGGATCGGGTCACCATGGATTTTGTAAGTGGTCTACCTCTCACCCGGAAGAAACATGATGCAGCATGGGTGATAGTTGATAGATTGACAAAGTCAAGACACTTTCTCGCCGATTAGGACTGACTACTCACTGGAGAAGTTAGCAGAATTGTATATCAGTGAGATAGTTAGACTGCATGGAATTCCACTTTCCATCATATTTGATCGAGACCCAAGGTTTACATCGAGATTTTGGAAGAAGTTACATGAATCCTTGGGTACACAACTCCACTTCAGCACAGCATTCCATCCTCAGACGGATGGGCAATCAGAAAGAGTAATCCAGGTAAACAATTGAAACCCATGAAATTGATACAAATGTTGAACTGAAATGATAACAATAACACGAAATATATGTCAGGTCCTTGAGGATATGCTGAGGAGTTGTGTCATTGAGTTTAAGGGAAGTTGGGATAGATACCTCCCACTGGCAGAATTTGCATACAACAATAGCTACCAAGCTAGTATCCAAATGGCCCCGTATGAAGCACTGTACGGGAGAAAATGTAGAACTCCAGTGTGCTGGACTGAATTGGGCGAAGACAAACTGGTAGGGCCAAACCTGGTGAAACAGGCTGAGGAGAAGGTGAAATCAATCAAAGCCAACTTAAAGGCTGCCTCAGACAGGCAGAAATCTTATGCCGACCTGAAGAGAAAAGAAATAGAATATGTGGTTGGCGACAAGGTGTTCCTCAAGGTGTCACCATGGAAGAAAGTATTGAAGTTTAGAAGGAAAGGTAAGTTAAGCCCTAGGTTCATTGGCCCATATGAAGTCATTGAACGTGTGGGTCCAGTGGCCTATAGGCTAGCTTTACCACCAGAGCTGGACAAGATCCACAATGTGTTCCATGTGTCTATGCTCAGAAGATACCGCTCAGATCCTTCACATGTCATCTCCAGAGAAGAAATTGAAATACAGCCGGATTTGACATATGAAGAAGAACCTCTACGGATCCTAGCTCGGGAAGTGAAAGAGTTGAGGAACAAACAGATTCCATTGGTGAAAGTGCTTTGGAGGCACCACAACACCGAGGAAGCAACTTGGGAAAGTGAAGAGATGATGAGGCAACAGTTCCCTCGACTGTTTGCATCAAGTAAATTTCGAGGACGAAATTTAAATTAGAGGGGAAGAGTTGTAACACCCTCCCGGTAACCACTCTGTACATTCTACTGTTCCGGTGACCGGTGTCGGTCCGGACAGCTAGAACGTCCGGAAAAATATTAAAATTAAAGTCGGGAACCATAATTAACTCAAATATTAATAAGAAACAGTTAGTAAAAATTTTAGAAATAAAATACAACCAAGTTAAACGAGCCGGTGCCCTGGCGATGGGTAACCAGAGGGAAGTTGCGGTTCTCGCAACGAGGAGCCCTAGACTCGGGAGAAAAATTATAAAATAATTTTTGGGACTCCAGAGAAGGGTAATTGAGGTTCCCATGGCATTAGAATGCCAAGAAAATACCTAGAAAAATTTTTCAATCGGTACAGACGATTTTGACCCGTTAAGCCAAACGGAGGGCATTTTGATCATTTCGCCTTCCGAGGTAATTTTTGGCTGACTTGTCCAGTTGAGTAAATAATTAATATGACATAAAATATGAAGAAATATTGCTAGAAATTAAATTGAAAATGAGTAGTGGAGGAAAGAAAAGAAATTGAGGAAAAATGGCTATTTATGACATCAAAGTGATGTCATTTAAAATGTTCAACCAATCACAATTAACCTACCATTTGACTAACTAATAAAGAGATAAAATGAAGACTAAATAACCACAAAATCCAGCAGCCACCATCCTCCCCAATTGCAGCCGAAATCAACCTTGCCCTAAACCCCCATTGCCAACTTCCATCAAGCTTATTTTCTCTCTTCTTTTCACCACTAAACCCTAACTTCACTTCATTAAAACCTTACCCCACATTTTAAACAAGCTCTTGGCAGCCAACAAGAGGAAGGACATTGAGGTTTAGAGGCTTGGAAAAATCTGCCATTCAAGGTTAGTGCACTTATACCCATTAAACTCTTTATTTCCATGATTTTGGACTTGAACTTAGTAAGATTTGTAGTTTAAATGAACAAAAAAACCCTATGGGTATGAACACTTGAATTTCGGCAGCCCTAATAGAGGAAGGGTTTTGAATGTTTTTAATGGACTTAGCATGAGTTGAAGATTGTATTTAAGTTATATATTTACATAGATGTTTAACTAGGGTGCTAATGGAGGTTTATGGGTAAATTGCCTTGGACACTAGGGTTTTGAAGCATGAAAAATTGATTTGGCTTACCAACCTATTAAAGAACACTCTAATGGTCAATAAGTGACCATTTGAGGTATGTTGGCCACAAATTGAACTTAAAAATGCTATGGCAAAGTGAGGTTGCAGGCTGCCCTATGACAGCAGCATAGGGACTGAAAATTCAGTCCCTTTGCACTGCCATAACTTGGGCTGTGTTAGTCCAATTGAAGTTTGGCCAATTGGACATGAAACTAGGCTTATAATGGCACATTTTTACTGAAGAAACCATGCCCAAAAGACCAAAGCAAGAGGACCAAAACTTGGCCCCAATCCGGAACCCTGAAACTGCCTCTGCAGAATTGACCAAATGAACAGTAACTGTTCATTTAGCCATAACTCACTGTAGATTTGGTCAATTGGCCTGAAATTTTTACAGCAACAAGTTAAGACATAGACAAACAACTTTCATGAAGGAACCTACCCCAAATTATGGCCAGAACCCAGCCAACCAAGTGACTCTAGTTACTGTTCATGCACTGTAGATATGGTAAATCTGCAGATTTGGCAATCCGGCCAGCTTGGGTTTTTGGGCCATATCTGGAGCTACAAAACTCCAAATGGAGTGATTCAAAAAAGGAAATTTAACTAGACAAAATAAGGAACAACTTTCATGTTTTACATTTCTTCAAATTCCAACAGTAACAGTGTCTAATGGAACAGTGAAGTTGACTCACCAAAACTGAAAATTCTGCTTGTTTTGAGTTTCACTTTGGAATGGTATTAACACTTAATGCCAACAAGTTTTAAACACCAAATGTGGTATGTTGGGAGTGCCAAAGTCAATGTACACATTTTTATTCCAAAAGTCAACATTTTTGTTGACCAATGATGAATAGTGACACCAAAAAAGTTGAAATTCACAAATTGAAGAATTTAAAAGTTTCAAATGCCCTAGTATACCTAACAAGATTGGTTTGGATAGTTTGGCATGCCAATAGGGTTCACTTAGCAGTACTGCACATGGCAATATGCCATTCCGAGATTTCATGGCTTTTAGCCATTCTGACTTTGTATTGAGACTTGGCCTTGTGCCTGATATTATTCTGACTTGTTAGCTGCTCATTGCACACCGGAGATGCATATGTGACCGATGGTGTGACGGCCAGGTACTAGGTACCCAGTGCGGTTACATTATCCAGTCCAGTCATCTAATGTAGGTTACTTGGGGCAACCAAATGAATAAAAGTGAACAACGTTAATAAAACAATGAATATATCAATACCAAACAAAGAAAGCATACACATTCTATACACATTTATTTTCTTGCTATTTTCTTTTATTATATTATTGCACCACTAAGCATTATTGCTTAGCGCGTTGCTTTTGCCACGCGTAGGTACTGGAGATCCCGATCGCGAGCCCAGTAGACCACAGACTGGGTGAGTCCATCCGGCAGTTCTGCTCAGTGTCCGTGTCACCTCGTCACCTGCAGTGCATTGGTAGGACACTAGATGTCATTTTGTCATTTTGTAATTAACTTTTTATTTTCTCATATGTATTTGGGATTTATGTAATGTATTTTGAGGTTCATGTAAATAATAAAGATTTATGGTCATGTATGGTATTAAATTGAGCATTTAATGGTTGTTTATATATGAGAACCCTGAGAAAGGGATGTTTTGAGAAATGAAAAAGGTTGTTGAGACCTGAAATTGACAAATTATTGAGATATTGATATTGAGTTTTATTGATGATATTGGAGTTGAGAATGAATGAAATAGTATATTGGAAGTGTTTTTAACAGGTTCCGAAGAACTGTTTTCTCCATTTTTAGCCGGTACTCCGCCGAATTTTCCTTAAAATCTTCGGAACCTCAAATGAATAATACTTTTGATAAATAGTTAAAATAAATCATATTTCATAAATTAACTTCAAAAGCATGACACAAATTAAGTAAGGTATATTAGAGTGTGCCAGTACACCGTGTGGCATTACTTACTCGGGTATACTGTACATGGGTAAGGGGTGTCACATAGAGGGTCTATCAAGCAGTTGGAAATTGCTTCCTGATCACGTTAAGGCAAAGTTCGAGGAAAAATATGGAAGGATTGCCACCTTGATATGGGTTAGAGTCCAAGTTCCAGCGCTAAAAGCCATACTGTCAATTTGGAATCCCAAGTACGGGGTGTTCTCCTTCAATGACGTTGATACAACCCCCACCATGGAGGAATATCAAGCGCTGCTAGAAATCCCTTATGAGGCATAGAATCAGATCTACTTAGACCTCGAGCTTAGGCAGACTTGGAAATGGTTTGCGCATATGTTGGGAGTCTTCGCTGAGAAAGCAAAGGCAAGAGAAACTGTCAAAGGAAACACACATGGGTGGTATTGGACCTACCTTAAAAAGCAATTGGATCTGTACATCCAGACAGACAATGGGAACAAGCTTCGTTGGCATTGGCTCTGGGGATCTATGGCCTGATCTTATTCCCCGGGCCTTTGGGAATTATAACTTGCAGTGTCACGGAAATATTCTGGGCGGTAGAAAAGTAAAAGGTCAACCCAATACTGGCTATCTTTGCAGAGACCCTATTGACTCTTACCTATTGTCGACAACAAGGCAGGGGATCTATTAAGTGCTATTCTCAATTGCTATACCTTTGGATCCTCAGTCACATGTGTCCTCTGGAGACTAAGGGGTTAACCTGGTATCCTGACCAGCTACTTATTGAGAAAATGGCTAGATTAGCAATCAGTCCAAAGAACGAGCTGCAATAGCAAGAGTAGATTCTAAGCTTCAACAGTCACAACTACTGCTGGAGGAAATTATGGACGTTGGGTTAGCCTATTTTGTTCAGTACAGGGAGTAATCATTCAGTATCTTTGATCAGAGTGACCGGATACATGAGCTACACCCCAGCTTTGGTAATGAGATAGTTCGGTCCAACCCAATCCGTGATCAAGGTTGAAGAACTCCATCAAGCTCGTTTCTACCACGAGCCCGGTAGTGAAGAAGAATTGAAAGTATTCCGCAAATCCTGGGAGAGCGTCACTATAATTGAACGATTGCCTAAAGGGCCGAGCGCCACGAAAGATTAACCAGATGGAGGGCCAGCAGAGATCAGGGATACCCAATTGCCGAACCAACAGAACCTGAAGGCAGCACCCCTTATCAAAAAATTATTTCAGAAGAAGCTAATGCTCAGTTGGTCAACTCTCTACAGAGATCAAATGTCGAGAACCAATGATTGCTAGAACGGATAAGTCAGTTGGAAGACCAACAACAAATCCTAAAAAAAGGAGGTGAAAAGGCTCAGGGAAGAAGCAATGACAGAAAAGGCAGAATTTGAGGAACAAAAAACACAGTGGGAAAAGGAAAAGACCTCCTTCCAAGGTACGATAAGAGAGGCGAGAGTTCGGAATGGCAAGTTGTAAGAGAAAATGGAATACCAGGAGATACTAATGGAAGAGTATAAACAAGAGGGCAAAAAGAAGAAGCTCGAACTAAAGGAACAAACGCAACTTATCAATGATATTCTAAAAGAGTGTGCTAAAGAAAGAAAAGAAAAAGAAAGGCAAGCAACCCTGCATCAAGAGCTGAGAGAAAATGTTGACCAGCTAGAAAGAATGATTGCGCAAGGAAAACAAGAGCTCCTGCCAGAATCTGAATATGCCTTGAAAACATTCAAACCCGCCCGATAAGAAGAAAGACTCTACGAGTACCTCAAAAGATGCTATTGCATTCTAAAAAGTCTCCTTGAGCCTAGACAATTGTAAAGAATGCTATGTATGAATTGTTTGATTAATGAATTGCTCTGGACCATTGTTTAGCAAAATGTGAATGAATAGTATAACTCCCATAGGAACTATCCTCGCTAGGGTTGTACAACAAGACAAATGTGCCATATGGACAAGTATCATGACACTCATTCGATCCAGTCATTCATCATCGGACTATCAAGCGATGCCATGATAAAATTAACGTAATTATTCTTCTACAGATTCCATTTTTGGCTTTCATACACCACCATATCCTCTGTCCAAGATAGGACCTTTAATTTTCATAGAATTTCATTTAACAATTTTTCCCCACAGGAAATCAATATTGCTCCAAGCAAAGCAAGTCTGGCCGACCAAGCAGTTCAACCAAGATGAGTGTACTTAACAAGGTCTCGAACAAAAAAGATAATGGAAGACTAGAAACAAGTCCAGAACCTATAAGGACAAGTTTTTGAATTAAGAGACCAAGTCTCAGAGCTCATGAAACTGATGAAGGAGATATCCCAAAATAAACCTGCATCAGAACCTAATTTACCCTACCTCCCCCACTTCCTACAATGGTTGATTCACACTAAGCTTCAACCTCTTTCACTTTTAAACCACCCATTTCGGATCCGACAATCACTGTCAATTTGACTCTTCTAAATAATGACTTACCTTTTCCCTATTACCCGGTTGTCTCAAATGTCGAGTTACACCATTCTATCCCAATCCCTCCAGTCCACCCTGCCCCTTATTTCCCAACTGGGGGAATAGCTCATGCAGTAGGAGGGGAAAGTAAAACAAGAGAGAATGAGAAGTTATCTGCTCTAGAAGAGAGATTAAGAGTGATTGAGGGACTGAATATGTATGGCTCAGTAGATATATCATCGTTGAGATTGGTACCAGATGTGGTGGTGCCACCAAAGTTCAAAGTTCTGAACTTTAACAAGTATACCAGAAATTCAGATCCCCACATCCATCTGGCAACTTACATCGCTAAGATATCAGCCTTTACAGAAGATGACAGACTTCTGGTCCGCTTCTTCCACAAGAGTCTCTCCAGGGCAGCCCTGAGATGGTGCATTCAACTGGATAGGAGCAAACTGCGCTCCTAGAAAGATTTGGCCGACGCTTTCCTGAAACAGTACAAATTTAACTATGACATCGCCCCCACAAGTAGAGACCTCCAAAATCTAGTGCAGAGAGAGAGAGAAAGCTTTAAAGAGTATGCCCAGAGATGGAGAGTGTCACACCTTACCCCTCTGTAAGGCATAACATGATCCCATAGAATACCTAATGAACTACCAAACTTCACCTACCGATAACTCATTAAGTACCCTACAAGGGATTTTAAAATAATTTTCTTACTTTTGATAAGTGGTGATCATTTTCTAATTGGTATCAAAACATTTAATTAAAGTGGAAAACTAGTTAAAATTTTTTGCCCATTTTATTTTTCAGCAAATTTTGTAAAAATTTTAGCAGAGTTCCGTCTGTATTTTGAGAAACAGTTCTTCAAATACCTAAAAAAATACTTCCAATAATTTTTCTCAACAACTACTTCAATTTCACAATCAATCTCAACAACTCCACAATCAATCTCAACCAATTTCTCAAATCTCAAAATTCAACAGTCAATATTTCTCAATTTCCAAAATTCAATAATCACTAAAATAATATCTATCAATTTCATTCAACTTAAAATAAAACATTTCCATTCATTATTTCATTAAAGACAAACAATCTATATATACAACATACTAAAATCTACATTAGGAAATTCAAACTAAATTTTATTACAACTTAATACAAACTTTGTACAGACTGTTCAAGACCAATTACATGTCCATACAATTATGTGCAATACATACAGCAAAATAAATATTTACATTCAGGGTATAAATTATACCCGATATAACTTCAAGCAAGTAGGTCCTCAATCCTTAGTAGCTCAGTCCGCTGCTCCTCTAGTCTCTAAATCTGCGACAGCAATAACAGCCATCGCTGAGTATTAGGACTCAGTGGTGCACAACATACTAAAATAATCTTTATGAAGAATTTAAATCACATTTATTTAAAAATTGAACTAAACATGAGAATTAAGTATAAAACATTAATTATGAGATTTTGATCTAAACAATTTCATTTCAAGAATCAAAACACATTTCACAAAACCCATAGTTAGATCATGCCATTTGAAACAAATATAATCTCAATAGCCAGAGGCTAAGGAGAAGTCACATCATAAGGCTAGCTAGCTCAAATATATGGATATCTATTCAAATTCCTCTTCTACTGGCACACCTCAACACTTCATCCAGAGAAGGAATCAAAATTCGAAACTGATTACCCCTACTAGTTATGCTAGTGAGGTGTTCAAATATATGGTCATAACACTGTGGTTTCAAAACTTATCTTAACAATTTGCTAAACATTGCCATTTCAAATATATACAATAACTTTCAACAATTTAAATCAAAAAATCATAAATAATGTCACAAATAAACTTTAAACAATTCAAAGTAAAAAGTAAAATACATATTTCCTTCACTTTATCAATGAATTTTTAAAGCATGGAGATGTTGTGCACAAACCTCAAGCGAGTCGTCTCTTGGCCTTGACTCGGATCCTCGGGTTCTTTCCTGGTATTCTTTTCAACTGAAACACATAATTTTATAGTGTTTCAGTACCATAACTTAGCATAAATCTAAAATTAAATTTAACTTCATATTTACCTAGCTCTAATGTGCTAAACTCGATGTTCTTTAAATTTTGTGTTTTGGGTTTACTATTCACTACACTATTCAAGTCAAATTATTGACTTTCTAAGGCTTAATAGGTATGGGAATTCCAACTTCACCCACATACCACATTTTGGTCACTAAATTTGTTGGTTTTGGTTGTTTATTCAAATTCTAAGTCTTTTAGGCAAATTTGCAAATTTTCAGTTTTGGTGTCTTAAGTTGCACTATTCCATTGGTCATTTTACTGTTGGAATTTGACAATACTTTCTTCATAGAAAATGTTCCCTATTGTCTTAAGTTTATTCTCCTTTTTGAATCACTCTAATTGGAGTTTTGTAGCTCAAGTTATAGCCATTTGGACCATAGCTGCCGGATTGGACTTAACCCAGAATTCTGGGCAAATTTTGGTTCTGGTAGTTTTAGGTCATCAACTTTGGGTGGCCAAATGACTTGGCTAATGGCATAATTTGGGTTTATGTTCTTCATGAAAATTTTAGGCCTATATCTAAACTGTCCACTGGTAAAATTTTAGGTCATTTTGGCCTGCCTAGCCCATGTTATGACCAAATGAATAAACACTGTTCATTTGGTCAATTTGTACAGGGCAGACTGAGATTTTCCGAGTTTGGTCAATTTGTTCACTAGGTTTTGGTCACTTTTTGGGCATGCTTTCTAAATGAAAATTGTGTCATTTAGTGTCTATTTTCATTCTCAATTGGTGTCATACTAATTGGACTTGTAAATTTTCATTTTTGGTCCCTCAAAGGGACTTTGGTCATGCTGCCAGCAGCAAGACCACATTGAATCCCAATTTGGGTTCAACTCCAACACTTTCAACACACTTCATTTGGTCACCATTGACCATTTCTTACTTCAAACTAGGTCCAATACATCTTTTACCAATTTTTCACATTTTTGTCTCTAACCCTAAGTGTCCCAAAACCCTAACTTTTTAAATTGTTGCATTTAACCACATCTAAGCATACCAATCTCATTAGCACATCCATACAAGCTTGCCTACCATATTAAATTCAATCAAAACTCAAACGTATGCATAGTAACCTTAGCTGGCCAAAATTCAGCTTGGTCCCTCAACAATGTTTTTATTTCATTTTAGGCATATTTCTAAGTTAACTAGGCTATAAACACAACTAATTCAACTAAAAAATCAAATTTAATTTACTAACCTTAGTGCAGAATTTCTTTCCTTCAAACTTCTTCCTTTCTTCTTTTTTTTGTTGTCAAGTCCTCTATCAAAGCTTGAAATCAAGGTTTAGTGTTGGAGGTTTAACTTTCTATGGTGGAATTGGAGATTTGATCAAGCTCAAAATGAGCTTTAATGGAGGTTTTGGGTGAGGGAGAGGGAGAGAGAGTGAGGGCGGCAATAGGGAAAGAAGATAACTTTTGTTTTTTTTTTCTTTTCTTTTCTTTTCCTTTTTTTATGTCTTAGGAAGACCATAAATCAATTTAATTTAATTTATTAATTATAACATTTATGGCATCATGCATGATGTCATCTCCCTACACCTTTTTCATTTTCTCTTCTTTTTTTTATTTTTCTATTAGTTCTTTAATTTAATTCCCGACTCCAAAATTTTCTTTTTTCCGATTTTATTTGACAGTTAGGTCAGGAGTCAGCTCACGGGGTCAGTTGACCAAATTGCCCCTCGCCGGTTTACAAATAATTCAATATCTCTTCTTGCTCCCTGACCTAATTATTTGACTGGCTTAACAATTCTTTTTCATGATTTTCTCTTTTCCACTGTGTTTATAATGGTCCTAAGGATCGCAGCGTCACATTTTACGGTTCGAAATTTGAGTTTAAAATGACTTCGCAGTCCTTCCCGAGAAGGTCAACCATCGTTGTGACTCTCGGCTTATTTAACTTCTTATGTTCTGTTTTTCTTATTTATACTTAACTAATTGGCAATTACTAATTATTTATGTTTATAGGTTATCTAGTTATCTTAAGTGTGGTTCTAATCTCTTAATTGTCCGGATCAACACCGGTCACCGGAACAGTGAAATATACCAGGCTATGCAAACAGGGGTGTTACAGAGAGAGAAAGCAGCGGAAGTATATCCTCCGATTACTGATAATGAACTCTGCTCTCTATTCATTGAGACATTGAAAGCTCCGTATTTCAATCTGATGATTGGAAACACCTCCAACAACTTTTCAAATATCATCTAAGCTGGTGAAAGAATTGAAGCTAACTTAAGGTTAGGATGGTTGCAGGAGTTGACTGAGAATCCTACAAAGAAAACCGCTAGTTTTGGAAAAAAGAAAAAGGGTGATGTACACTCCATCACTCGACAAACCCAACCTCCATTCTCTCAGAATAATTTTCGGCCATACTCTCCTACTCAATGCTCCACGATAGCTAACATTCCATCCCCTTTCCCAAATTATCCTCACCCCCGCCCACAATATCCACCGCAAGTAGCTTACCAACCCAAACCGCCTGCCCAACCTGTTTAACCTAGACCACCTCCTCCCCAAAATAATCCTAGACCATTGAGAAATCCTGATCCACCTCTCCCCCTTTCACTTAGTGAAATATACCGATACCTCCTCGGTATAAATCAGATAGTGCCTATTCCCCTGGACCCGATTCAGCCACCATATCCTAGGTGGTATGACGTTAGTGCCCGATGTGAATATCATGGCAGGGCACTCGAGCACTCAACTGACAACTATGAAGCTCTTAGGGGAAGAGTATAGGCCCTCATCAGAAATGGGTGGCTAAAGATTGAAGGGAACAGTTCTCTCCCCAATGTCACTTCAAACCCATTGCCCAATCATGGTACGGGCAATGGCGTGAACATGATAGACTCTGAAGAAGAAAGGTCAACCTTAGAGGTAGATCGACTGACTCCTCACTTCGAGGAAATTTTTGCAATGGCAGTAAGGGAAGGTTACCTCTGCCCTTAGACACCGGGGTCAGAAGGTGATACAGGATGCCCCTTTCACAGAGGAGTAGCTAACCATGAGCTGCAAAATTATGAGGAGTTCAAACAGAAAGTCCGGAGGATGCTGTCACTCAAAACTTTGAGATGTCAGCGGAGACTGAGGTTGGAGGGTGAAGTGAACACAACCAAGTTTGGCCGAAATACCTCCACTGCCCATCCCAGATTAACCTTTTCTGCTCCTAGCACACTAACACCACCGCCACCCATAACAGTCATCCAAACCCTGCCTCAACTCCCAGTCACAAACACCCATGCAGTACCTTGGAACTACAATCTCCGAGTCTTCACTCAAGAGGCATCCAACAGCACCTTAGCTCCTAACCTCAACTATACACATTCTCCACCTATAACCCCTCATAAATCGTGTTTCGCTCCTCACGAGTACTTTAAAATGACTTATGCTGGACCCTCCAACAAAGCTACTCCCTAATCAAACCCAAAACCTGTCACGACCACTAACTCTTCCCCACCTGATAAAGAGGTAGAATTTATAACCCGAAGTGGGAGGTCTTACGGAAATGATGAGAAGGAAAAGAAAAAGGGGAAAGTAAAAATGGGAAAGCCACAAGAGAACATGGAGGATGGGGGCGCGAGAATTGAGAAAGGGGAACCGGCTGAACCACAGGAAGAGGAAGAATTATTACTCCAAATAATGAAGCAGAGTGAGTATGACGTTATTGAACAATTGAGAAAGACGCCTGCTTGGATTTCATTACTGTCACTGATTCTGAGTTCGAAGGTGCATCGCTAGGCCTTGCAAAAGATTCTGGATCAGGCCTTTGTGAACCCCGATATTACACCGAGGCAATTTGAGAAAATAGTCGGGCAAATCCAAGAATCCAGTTTTGTCACTTTCTCGGAAGAAGAGATAGACCCGGCTGGCTTGAAGCACACCAAAGCTCTACATGTGACTGTCAAATGCAAATGATGCATAGTTGCTAAGGTTCTGATTGGCAACGGCTCTGCTCTCAATGTCTTGTCCAATGCCACCTTGACAAGACTACCTGTTGATCGATCAAATATATGCCAAAGTGCCATGGTGGTAAGAGCCTTTGATGGTACAAGGAGGGAAGTACTCGGGGACATCGATTTTCCACTCCAGGTCGGGGCATGTACTTTCAACGTCATATTCCAAGTGATGGATATTGAGCTAGCCTACACCATGCTGCTGGGGAGACCTTGGATCCATTCGGCAAACGCTGTGCCTTCAACCCTGCACCAGAGAATTAAATACATCATGGGTGGCAATATCATCACTGTAAAAGGGGAGAAAGCCATGCTAATCACCAAGCCACAATCAGTTCCTTACGTGAAAACAACTGAAAAGTCCTTGGAAAGTTCTTTCCAGGCACTAGAATTACAAGAAGCTACCCTGAGGGAAGAAGGGACTACAACTATGGTTGCAAAGGTGATGCTTAAGAGCGGATATGAAAAGGGCAAGGGATTAGGCGCTGCGTTGTAAGGAATTGTTGAACCCATACCGGCTATTCAGAAGATCAGCTGCTTCGGCCTGGGATATGAGGAAGATGCCCTTATGGATGGGTGATTCTGGATGAGAAACACGCTCCGGGATCAAAGGTTTGACCAGAGAATCTAGAAAATGAAAGTTATCCTGAAAATCACAGATGTTTTCACCAAACTAACCATTGAGAATCCAGAGGAAGGTGAAGAATTTCCCGAAGAGCTGTCCATTGATGTCATACAACTGGACTCCTATATGAAGCCCTAATCTCACCAATTGCTGAGGGGCAAGAGCTGGATAATTGGGCAGCAGAAGATATTCCTGTGCTCAATCTCGAGTAAAGTAGATTTTATTATCTACACTTGGTCATTTTGTCTATGGTGACAACTGTAATATTGTAAATAAACCCTTTTTTTTATGATAAATGAATTAACGAATTAATAGCGCATTTCGCATCCAATTCCCTTTTCCTTAAAATCCATTCTTTTAATATACTCCACTCTCATCTCTTCAGGAATATTGACCGACTCACACCCAGTAATTCAATTGACTTATAAGTTCCTTATGTTAATTTTGAAACTCCCATAACTGCCAATACTTCAAGTGATTCTGAAGAAGAACTTGTAGAAGAAAGGGGTGAAAGAGATGAACCTTCCCTAGTGCCTTGTGGGGATGAAACGCACACATTAAATCTAGGCACTGAAGAAATGAGGAAGGAACTTAAGGTTGTGGAAAGTGGAGAGTTAGAGAGCATGGTCAGTTTGCTCAAAGAATTCTTGGATATATTTTCATGGAGCTATGACGATATGCCCAGATTAGATCCTCAGATAGTGACACATAAGATCCCCTTAATTCCTGGGACAATTCCAGTAAAACAAAAGTTGAGAAGAATGAACCCTGACACGCTACTTAAAGTTAGGGATGAAGTTAAGAGGCAATATGATGCTGGATTCCTAGAAGTGATCAAATATCCTCAATGGATAGCCAACGTTGTCTCGGTAATGAAGAAAGACGGAAGAGTCAGGGTGTATGTTGATTATAGGGATCTCAACAAGGCGAGCTTAAAGGATGATTTCCCTCTCCCTCATACAGACGTGCTGGTAGACAATGCTGCGGGATTAGGTAGGTGTCCGTGCATTGACGGGGCATCCGGGTACAACCAAATCCCCATGGATGAAGAAGACAGAAATAAGACTGCTTTTATCACTCAATGGGGGGTATTCTGTTATCGGGTCATGCCATTTGGGTTAAAGAATGCTGGGGCTACTTATCAACACGCCATGGTCACATTATTCCATAACATGATGCACAAGGAAGTGGAGGTGTATGTGGATAATATGATCATCAAATCCAGAGAGGGGGAAAGTCATGTACAAGTGTTAAGAAAAGTATTTGAAAGGCTCAGGAAGTATCAGCTGAAATTGAACCCAGCCAAGTGTGTGTTTGGGGCTAGGTCAGGTAAGCTATTGGGGTTCATAGTGAGTGAAAAGGGAATAGAAGTAGATCCAGACAAGGTTCGAGCCATTCAAGAAATGCCATCCCCAAAGACAGAAAGGGAGGTGCGTAGTTTTTTGGGAAAGCTGAACTACATCTCGAGATTCATTTCCAACCTCACTGCTAAAGCTGAGCCCATCTTTAAGCTACTCAAAAAGAACAACACCACTCGATGGGATCCAGTTTGTCAAGAGGCTTTCGAGAAAATTAAGCGGTATCTATCAAACCCGCCAATATTGGTCCCTCCAGTGGCAGGAAGGCCATTAATTATGTACCTAGCAGTTCAACAGAGTTCGATGGGGTGCGTTCTAGGACAGCACGATGACACAGGGCGAAAAGAGAGGGCCATTTATTATTTGAGTAAGAAATTCAATGATTGTGAGGCAAGGTATTCATTCCTAGAGAAAACTTGCTGCTCGTTGGCCTGGACCGCAAATCGACTCAAACACTACATGTTGAATCATAAGACATGGCTCATCTCCCGAATGGATCCCATCAAGTATGTATTTGAAAGCCCGTTCATGCCAGGGAGGATAGCAAAATGGCAGGTCATACTCTCTCAATATGACATTGTCTATATGACCAGAAAGGCAGTAAAAGGGAGTGTAATTGCTGATCTCCTAGCAGAAAACCCGATCCAAGATTATGAAGCCCTGGATTTCAAATTCTCCGGTGAGCATATTAATGAAGTCGGCAGTGAGGATAAGGAACCAACTGATGTATGGGAAATATATTTTGACGGAGCTGTCAATTTGTTTGGTAATGGGATCGGAGCTGTGTTGGTATCCCCTGACGGAAAACACTTCCCGATAGCTATCAAGCTAAGGTTGGACTGCACCAACAACGTCGCGGAATACAAAGCCTGTGTGATGGGTTTGCAGGCCGCCATTAAAATGAAGGTCAAAAGGTTAGAGGTGTATGGAGATTCGACCTTGATCATTTATCAAGTCAAAGGAGAATGGCAAACCAAGGACCCGAAGCTAATCCCACATCAGAAGTACCTTCTGGAATTGATCAAGAAATTTGAAGAGATTTCTTTCACTCACCTCAATCATGACAAGAATCAGTTTGCCGATGCCTTAGCCACTCTGGCTATCATGGCTCAAATAGAGGAGGGACAGGCAACGCAGGTGTTGCAAATCAAAGCAAGGAGTGAGCCGGCTTATTGCTTCATGGTCGAAGAATCATGATATCCAGGTCTACATCAAAACCAGGGAATATTCTCCAGGGACAAGCAGAAACGAAAGGAGAATGATCAGGAGATTAGCTTTGGGATACTTCCCCAATGGTGAAATTCTGTACAAAAGGAGCTCCAATAACAAATTGTTGAGATGCGTAGATGCGAAAGAAGTGAGGAGGGTCTTTTTTGAGACTCATGAGGGGAATTGCGCAACCCACGCTAATAGGCATATGATGGCCAAGCAAATCATGAGACGGGATACTTCTGGACTACTATGGAGAAAGACTGCATTGAGTACTTTTGGAAGTGTCATAAATGTCAAATCTACGCTGATCCGATAAATGTCCCACCTCATTAATTGTTTAATCTTGTCTCACCTTGGCCTTTCGCAATGTGGGGCATCGACGTGAAAGTCCCATTAATCCCAAGGCATCCAACGGGCACAGGTTCATCTTGGTAGCTATCGACTACTTTTCTAAATGGGTTGAGGCAACATCATATGCTCACATCACGCAGAATACATTCCTCAAATTTCTCAAAAATAATGTCCTCTGCCGACACGGTCTCCCCAGCGAAATTGTCACGGACAATGCCAAGAATTTGAATGGTCCAAAGATCCAGAGTTTATGTGACCAGTACAAAATTCGACATCTTAATTCTTCACCATACCGTCCCCAGATGAACGGAGCAGTGGAGGTCGCTAATAAGAACCTCAAGAGAATAATCAGGAAAATGACCATCACTTATAGGGATTGGCATGATATGCTTTCCTTCGCCCTCTATGCTTATTGGACCTCCGTAAGAACATCGACTGGGGCAACTTTATACTCATTGGTTTACGGAATGGAGGCTGTTTTGCCTATTGAAGTAAAAATTCCCTCCCTGAGAATTCTGAAAGAATTGGGAATCGATGAGTTAGAATGGATCCAATCAAGGTTGGACCAATTGAATTTGCTGGATGAGAAAAGGCTAGCAGCAGCGTGTCATGGGCAATTGTACCAAAGAAGAATGGCAAGGGCATTTAACAAAGGCGTTTGCCCGTGTGAATTCCAATCGAGAGATCGGATTTTGAAAAAGATTCTCCCAAGTCAAAATGATGCCCGGGGCAAATGGTCGCCAACTTATGAGGGACCTTATGTGGTTATAAAGGCATTTTCTGGCGACGCACTAATCTTGACTCACATGGACGGTGAAGAATTCCCAAGACCCGTGAATGCAGATGCTGTCAAAAGGTATTATGCCTTGAAAAAAAAATGTAGGAGGGAAAACCCAAAAGGGCGCTCCTAGCAAAATGTACGAAGGAGGGCGAAAACCGCAAGGGCGCTCCCTGCAAAATGAGTGAAGGGTGAAAACCCAAAAAGGCATCCTAAAAAAGCAAGCAAAAAAAAATCTAGGGGTGAAAACCCAAAAGGGCGCCCCTAGAACCAGAAAAATGGAGAAATAAGGGAGGGAGTATGAGACCAAAAAAGGAGATAAGTCACCACAGCACGAATCTCCGTCAAAAGGTTACTTGAAATAATGACAGTTAAGGGGGTTCAAAGTTAACTACGAGGAATTTGTGGGATCCATTCTTGTACCCTTTTTCTTTGAAACCGTACTTTTTTTTTCTCAAGCTAAAATAAAGTCATTCTTACACTTTAATTTATTTTTCTTATATACTTACACTCTAATTTATCTTTCTTATATAACCCCACTCTAATTTTATCTTTCTTCTACACCTTTATTTATGTGCTATTAATCTGTTAAAACTTTATCATAAGATTAGGATTTGAATATTGATAACCTCATGTACTTTGCTATGAGATTTACAGGAAATGATCGATTGCCTAAAAAAAAATAAAAAGAAAAGTAGGGGTGAAAACCCGAAAGGGCGCTCCTAGCAAAAGGTGAGAAAGTGAAAACCTGCAAAGGCACTTTTTGCAAATGAGAAAGGAACCAAAAAGGGTGTCTTGGGAAGTGAGTAACAGAAGGAAATTGTAGACCAGAGTCTTGGGGCTCGTCCTCCATTAATCATCTATCTTTGGAACCTTGTTAAGTACACTTCAATCGGAAGAACGTCTTGCATCAGGTTTGCTTTGCTTTATCAGCATTTTCAATTTTTCAGTATTTTAATTTCCTATCATCAATCTCTGGTTCCTTGATCTAAGTTGATTTCAATTTTTAACATTTTAATTTCCAGTCATCAATATCTGGTTCCTTGATCTAAGTTAATTTTAATTTTAAGCTTTTTAATTTCCTGTCATCAACCTCTGGTTCCTTGATCTAAGTTGATTTCAATTTTCAGCATTTTAATTTCCTGTCATCAACCTCTGGTTCATTGATCTAAGTTGATTTTAATTTTAAGCATTTTAATTTCCTGTCATCAACCTTATTTTCCTTGATCTAAGTTGATTTCAATTTTCAGCATTTTAATTTCCTGTCATCAACCTCTGATTCCTTGATCTAGGTTAATTTTAATTTTAAGCATTTTAATTTCCTGTCATCAACCTCTGGTTCCTTGATCTAAGATGATTTGAATTTTCAGCATTTTAATTTCTTGCTATCAACCTCTGGTTCCTTGATCTAAGTTAATTTTAATTTTCAGCATTTTAATTTCTTGCTATCAATCTCTGGTTCCTTAATCCAAGTTGATCTTAATTGCTTGCTATCAACTTTTGGTTCCTTGATCTAAGTTGAATTTAATTTTCAGCATTTTAATTTCTTGTTATCAACCTCTGGTTGCTCGATCTAAGTTGATTTCAATTTTTACATCATTAACCTCTGGTTTCTTGATCCAAGTTAATTTTTAATTTCCAGCTTTTTAATTTCCTGCCCTCAACCTTTCGTTCCTAGATCCAAGATTGATTTTGATTCTCGGCACTCTAATTTTCCAAACACCGACCACCCAAAATATGGGTCTGAATCTTTACATAATTTTTATACGAGAAAATTTCATTCCCTTCAATAGAAATTATGTAAAGAGGGGCAGTTGTCAACACTATATTTTGGCCGATCACCGAAGTCAAGGGACTTTAAAATTGACTCTCAGCCGATGTCCTTCGATCACAAATGACTTTTCCGAACACATCGATTGCTCGACCATGAAATAAACCGATCCCACACTTAGTTAATTGTTTTCCGATCTCTTATCAGAGGGGTTCGAATCAATGACGGGTCTCCGGACCATCCAGTCTTGCCTCCGATCCCTCTTTACAAATATTGTGGGAATTCATTTAGCTAATGTTAGGATCGGGCTTCTCACCTGAATGTCCCAAATATTCCTTAATATAAAGTTAAGGTTTCTGTCCAGTCTAATGATGATCCCGACCTCAAGAATTCAAATTAAGTCTTTTCAATTCTAATGTTCTAAAGTTTACCCGGTGTTTGGTCATGGCTTAGACCGATCTCATGCTTACGAGTGATGTCTTTCCGATCTCTTATACTTAGGTTAATAGTTATTTAAAGTTTAATATTCTAATACGTTCAAACAATCAAGTACTCATACAATTGGGACGCTTTCCAATCTCATTAAGAAATTGAACAAAAGAGAGGGCTTCAATTCATTTCAAAATAAAAATTTACAAGTCATTCCGCAGGAGGGTCGCCCCCAACTTGCTCCCCAGATACATTATCAATTCTCTCATCCCTTCCCTCTCTCTCGGGCTCCTCCTCGCTCTCCTCTTCATCTCTAGGAGCAAGATCTACCATTTAAGAGAAGTCTTCCCTAGGATAACGTCTTTTGAGCTCGGCCAGCAGATTGCCATGTGCATTCACATAGGCGCCAGCTTCCCTCGTCATAGCTTCTTTTTCTTTCATTCTGATCTCTTTAGCAAGGTGAGTGACATCGACAGTTCGGAGGGCCCGAGCTTCCTCTAATTCCCACTCTAGTTCGGCTATCTTGTCCTCATAGGATTTCATCCGACCCTCAATCTCAGTGATATAGTCCTGGGAGGATGAAAGTTGAGCTTGGGCGGAAGCAGCGTCCTGGACTGCCTTCAGAATTTCCTGCCTCAAGAGATGAGCCTTTTGCCTGATTATGTGTTGGTTCACCAGGCTCTCTATGCTCAAGCTCATCGTCTGAGCCAAGAGATTATCAAGGCTATCCCGGATATGGTGGCACCTGGAGGCATATGGTGGCACCCAGAACTTTGGCCAAACCCGGATTCCCCCGAACTGATCGGTTCTTCTCTAGAGAGTGAATGAGGACCTGGGCATCACGGGAAAAGGTCCTTACAGCAGGTTGAGAAGATCCTCCCTCAGCACTTGAGGTAACAGGAGGAGGTGGCAGTTCTTCCTATCGAAGAGGGGAAGGAGCAATCTCCACCTCTGGGAGCAGTTGTTCAGAAGGACGAGACGAAGAGCCCCGTACTTCTCCCAAATCTCGCCTTGGCGTTTGGGATGCCGCGGTGATCTTCATTTATTGTACCTTTCGGGAGACACCTCTTTTTCACTTACGGCTCTCCTTTGCACCTTCACCTCCAGCCATTCCTACATGGAAAAACAGTTAGTGAGATCACCTAAGTCAGGAGGCTAAAGATTTAAGTTATATCGATCCCTGGTCCGAGGTCAGAGAGCTGTAGTTCATAGTCCTCATTGGCGATCATCTGCATTAGCCAACACCTCAGTTTGGCCATTACGGCATATGGGCAAGAATACTTATGGGTGGCCGCCTACTCCTTCAATTCCTTTACCATAGCCACCAGGATCCGCCATGCATTGGGGTGCACTTGGGCTACGCTCACATGATGAAGCTTCAGAACGGCCTTAAAGAAATCGTCCAAGGGAAACCGAAGTCCGGCCTTCAATTGCTCCTCATACACTATGATCACGTCATTTTCTTCAAAGAAATGATCGGCTCGGAGATTGCTATGGCATCGTATAAGCTTAAAAGAGTCGGTTTGGAGGTTATACTCTTGACTAATAGACTGCAGGTCAGTTTCTTTAAGGATCGATGGCAATTCATCCAGGGAGAGATTTTCTTTCCCCGAAGTAAATGCCCGTTTGGATTGAGCCACCCGAACACGAGCTGGGATGGAGGTTGCAGAAGGTTCAGGTCATCCACTTGGCCTAATTACCTCAACTTCATCCGATGTCCATGAGATGTGAACGGAAGGCAGGCTAGCAACTCTCTGACCCTCGGCACCGCTCATTTTCAGGGAAAACAAAAGAAATTAACCAAGAAGGAAATCAAAACCCTTATTGAAATGTGATCGGTACCGAAAAACTTGAGAAAACGAGAGAAAACTTTAGATTGCTAAGAGAGGTTCTGAAAATGACATAAGGAAATGACTGACTCACCTTGGCCCTATTTATACCCGTCTGAGCATTAAATGCTCACGAAGTCCCAAGTGATGCATCAGTTAGCGAACTAGCCGCTTTCTCGACACGTTACAAGAAGATTCTAGAAACAGAATAAAAAAATCGAATAAATAAGATCAGTTAGCTGAGGTCTTCATATCGAACAAACTTCTTAAACCATGGATCGGCTAATGGCGATTCATTTAGGGATCAAATCGGATATGCATATCAGAGATCGGAAAAGTAACTAATGTAATAATAAAATAAAAATCTACAAATAAAATATCATTTCATTTCCAAAAGATCGGATTACATCATCTAGGAGATCTCAAGAGATCGGATTACATCATTGGGGAAATCTTTAAATATCAGGTTACATCATTTGGGCGATCTCTAAAGATCAGCACTGCATCTTACATAATAATGGCCTATGTCAAAGCCTAGTCTTGTGGCTGAATCAAAAGATGTGTTTGATCAGAAAGCCAGCCACAAGTATTGGATAGATGTGCAGCTCAGATAGGGTGACTATGACTCTCATGATAGTGAGCGGAGTCATCATCGATGTTATCGACTAGAACCGAGCTGCAATCGGGACGCCCGATGTGGTGAGGGGCCAAATGAACTTCAAGAGACAGTCACCGATATTAAGATTGAAATTATCAGTTCTCTTGTCTGAAATCGGTCCACCCATAACATCGGTAGACCGATTTGAGATTGGCACGTTTGTCACTTTTGATCTTGATCGATAAATTAGTCTGGTTCCCTCACTGTCATTAGATGTTGTCCTCATGGTTCTCTGATCGTCGGGATCATAAATTTTCAAGCGAAGGGCGGAGAAAATAGTCGGCAAAAGATCAAAAGCAGTCACCATAATCAGGATTATTACCGAAGATGCTAGAATTGGAGAAATGGAGAAACTAAAGGAGGAGAAGTGAAGTGTGAAGGGGATTTCTCATTGGTGTATATATATAGGGCCTAAGCATTTATTGCATGTAGAAACCGAAGCAGATGCATCGGTAACTGAAGAATTAATTGCTTTGACTAAGGCAAGTCAGATAAAAAGGAAAAATCTAGAATGGGAGAGATCAGGAAGCGATGGGGGGCCCGATATGAAAAGATCGGAAAAGAAGAAGGTCATAATAGAGAGGTCAGAAGGAATAGAGATCGGGAAGCACAGAGAGGTTGAATAGCTTTCAAATAACTCTCTTCTTAATCAGAGCCAAGTTAGTTAAAGCGTTGTAGCCGTAATCAAATCTTCACCGCACGCCTCATTTGCAGAAATGCCCACCTAACTGACAGACACCAAAACAGTTATGGCAGTCCTATACACCTCGATTTCCACTGTTGATCATACTTGTAAAGACGGACCCAGAGCCCTTGGATCAAAATGCAGATGATAGGTTTTGCTCTTTTTATTCTCAGCCTTTGGATCCAACTTGTAACGCAAGACCCTGAGCAGTCGGATTAAGAGAAGAAAGGACGGAGATTCTGAATAAAACCATGACCCTCCATTTTGATTCTCTTTAATTCTAAGGCATCGGATTGTGTCCTTTTGAATCTAAACCCTCCATCTCCCCTGATGAGATCCTGGCCCTCTATAATGATCACCTATTCCCTATAAATACCTGCATGCAATACTATAGAAGGGACGAGCAAAAAAAAAAGGTGGTGGTGATTATAGTGGAAAGACTCTGAAATTTGATTCAGTCTTGCTACTTTGCCATTCTGAGCTTTTGAGAAACTTTAGAAATCAGTTTTCTTAAGTATCTTATTTGAAGGAGTTTTGGACCCTCAAATTCTTCATTTTCAGCGTTTGTTCATTACTCTGTGAGACCATTTTTCCTTTTTCGTCCATTTCTGTCTTCGCTGCCCTAACATCAGTATATTACTCTCCAAGCTTAACTGCATTCTGACCTGGTTCTCGTCGCTTCGACTCAACTGCATTCTAACCTGGTTCCTATTACTCCGAAGTAAGCATTAGTCTTTCGGCCGACAGCTTTCAGCTCTACAATACTTGAGGATTATGAAGTCATTCCATCTGTCTCCTTAACTCCCCACAGGTAAGCATCTAAACTATCATTTTATCGAATACCCTTGTTTATTTTCTCCAGCTTTCTTTTGAAATCTCTTCTATGTCTAGTTGCATTAAAATCTCAAAATAGATTGCCCAGTCAAACAGTTATTTCCTGTGTCTTCATTTATTTTTCATTTCCTTCAAGAGTAGACGTTTAATTAACACGTAACTTGTAAGTACTCAAAAGAACGTAAGCAGGAATGTTTTGATGTATGAATTTTTCATCAAATAAAAATGACAAAAAGGATAGGTGTAACAATAGGTCAAATAGTAGGTAAAACAAAAAAGTAATGAGGTCAGGCTATGAAACGAGCCCAGGAGATAACATAATAGAGAGGAAATCGAGATAGGATTGGGCCCCGAACTAATAACTAAAAGAGATCGGATATTGCCAACCAAAGAGTTCTGATAAGGCGATCACATAGGAGATCGGTGAGAAGTTTGGTTTTGTATACACCCTCTAGTTATAAGGCTCTATGGGTTAAGAGAAGCTCTGCACCGGTTTCTTACACCCTAGCTCGGCCAGAATTTTTAGTTCAAAGTCCTTATGATATGCGATCTTAACGAATATTTTAAGAGATCGGGGGAGAGTTCTTACCCGATTCTCACTCCAAATTTAAATGTGTGGAGATCGGAGGAGTGTTCTTATCCGAGATCCTTCACTTAAAACTTCAAACCAAATACTTTAAGAGATCGGGGGAGAGTTCTTACCTGATTCACAGTCAAAAATTTTAATAGGCGGAGATCGAAGGAGAGTTCTTATCCGAAATCTCCCACTTCAACTTTAAATCAAATATTCTAAGAGATCGGGGGAGAGTTCTTACCCGATTCTCAGCCAAATTTTAATAAAATGTGTAGAGATCAGGGGAGAGTTCTTACCTGATTCTCAACCAAAATCTTAATAAAATATGTGGAGATCGGAGGAGAGTTCTTATCCGAAATCCTTTGCGTAAAAACTCTAAATGAAATATATTAAGAGATCGGAAGAAAGTCCTTACCTGAATTCTCTTAACTAAAGCCCGAATTAAGATATCATAATATACAAAGTAACCCCAAAACAAAGATCCGCTACTTGATGCCTACTCACTAAGGGTCATCTCATGCACTCATGTTCCTGAGCAGCCCTGAATAATGAAAAATCAAACATTCCTTTTATCCATACAAAGGATTAACATTGTCATCCTGACCCCCTAATTATCCATTTTAATTTATAAAGAGCATAATATTAAATCTGCTTACCCTCATTAAGGGACGAGGTGGGGTGCCTAACACCTTCCCCACCCGTATACGGACCTCGAACTTAGAATCTCTATTTTCGAAGTGGTTTCCTTTTAAAATTTTTATTACAAATGGTTTTCTTTAATTTCCCTCAAAATTAAAGTGGCGACTCCTCACTTTTCCACTTCAGTGAGTGTTCGTCCAGGTGACCGTAAAAACCCTTACGACATTGAGAAGAGAAAATTTTTTCTCAATAAGGTTAGTAATCTAAACTTGAAAATTTATAGTTAAATGATTATGTTCTAGTTTAATTAACTTAGAAATTGTGTAAAATCAAACAAAAATAATTGTTGAGGAACCAAATAAAAATTTCGGCCAGCTAGGGTTAGGGTTTGATATGAATGAGTTTGATGGTTTTGAATAGTTATTTGAAGTGAATTAGGTGTATAGATTATGAATATACACTTTAAATTTGCATTAGAGTTGAAATGCATGTAACTAGGGTTTGGAGCTTGTGAAAAATTGAAGAAAATTTTGAGAATTGGCCAAATGATGTAGTTGACCTTATTTGAGTTGAGAAATGGTCAATTGTGACCATTTGTGGTGTGTATGAATTGTTGGAAACAAGTTCCAATTTGGATAGCTTAAGGTCAATTTGCTGGTAGCTTGACCTAAGTCTCTTTCAGGGATCAAAACTGAAAATTTACCAATCCAATTGGTGTGAGGCCAATTGGGAATGAAATTAGACATAAAATGACACATTTTTTATGTAGGAATCATGCCTAGAAAGTAACCATAACTTAGTGAACAATTAGGCCAAACCCGGAATTGAGCACACTGACCTGTACAAAAATGACCAAATGAACAGTAGTTACGTAAATGACCATAACTTGGTGTAGGAAGGTCCAAATGACCTGAATTTTATACCGATAGAAAGCTAAGACATACCCTACAACTTTCATGAAGAAAACAAACCCAAAATTTGACCATAAGCTATCCAAAAATTTACCTGCAGTCAACACACAAAAAAGGCCAATATCCAGAAAATGCCCAGAATTCTGGGTAACATCAAATCTGGCCAGCTATGTTTAAATAGCCATAACTTGGACTAAAAAACTCCAAATGGAGTGATTCAAAAAGGGAAATAAAGTTAAGACAATAAGGAACAACTTCTATGAAGAAAACTTAGCCAAATTACCACAGCAACTTGATCAATGGAATAGTGCAAAAAAGGACACCAAATATGAAATTTTGGAATTTCACCTAAGAGACTTAATATTTGAGAAAAACAATCATAACTAAAAAGTTAGATAACTAAAAGATGGTATGTGGGTGAAATTAAAAGTGCCATACCTATTAAGCATTAGAAAGTCAATAATTTGACTTGAAGAGTGTCATAAATAGATTTGAAATTATTTTTGGATTAATGATAAATTATGATACTGAAACACTGTAAAATTATGTGTTTCAGTTGAAAAGAATACTGGGAAAGAACCCGAGGCATCGAGTCAAGGCTAAGAGGCGACTCGCATGAGGTTTATGCACAACATAGAAATTTCTATAAATTTTCTTCTGCAAATTGTTTTGAATGAATTGTGATATTAAATTGTGACTTAATTGTATTGAAATGTTTATTATGCTTTTGACTTAAATTGATGAAAGTTTACTTGTATGTGTTTGAAATAGCAATAAATATTTAGTAAATTGCTAAGACAGTTTTCAAACCATAGTTTCATGACTATATATTTGAATGCCTCACTAGCATGACTAGTGGGAGAAACTAGTTTTGAATTTTGATTCCTTCTCTGGCTGAAGTGTTGAGGTGTGTGCCAAGAAAGAAGAAATTTGATTGGGTACCCATAGATTGAGCTAGCTAGCCTTGTGATTTCTTATAAGCCTTCGGCTATTGAGGTGAATATTGTTTCGAATGGCATGATATAACTGTGTGTTTTTATGAAATTCATTTTGAGACTTCCTAAATGAAAGTGTTTGGACTAAAAATTTATAAATCATGTTTTGTATCTGTTTTTCATGTTCAGTTCAATATTTGAATAAATGTTATTTGAATTATGCATAAATGTTATTTTAGTATGTTGTGCACCACTGAGTCATAGTACTCAGCGATGGCTATTATTGCTATCGCAGATATAGAGACTAGAGGAGCAGCATAGTGAGCTGCTAAGGACCTTGGAGCCACATCCTTGAAGTTTTGTTGGATATATTTTATACCCTGATTGTAATATTTAGTTTGATGTATATAAATGTATGTACATGTAATAACTGGTCATGAGTAGTTGTATAGAGTTTGTAATAATATTATTTTGATTTTGCTAATGTAAAGTTTGGTTGATGAATGTAAATTGTTTTTACTTTAATGAAAAAAGTGAATGGAATTATTGAGTGTTATTTTTTATAACAATTGAATTGAGAAATGATCTTGAATTGTGTTGAGGTAGTAATGAGTTTGATGAAAAGAGATATTGAAAGTGTTTTAACAGTTTTTGAAGAATTGTTTTCTTAAAATACAGAAGGCACTCTACCGAAATTTTTTCAAAAATTTCCGTAAAAATTAAATAGACAAAAATTTTGAACTAGTTTTTAAACTTCTATTAAATGTAAGAAAATGCTCACCACTTCTAAAAAGTAAGAAAATGGTTTTAAAATCCCTTGTAGGGTACTTAATGAGTTATCGGTAGGTGAAGTTCGGTAGTTCATTAGGTATTCTACGGGATTATGTTATGCCTTACAGAGGGGTAAGGTGTGACATGTTTTAGTGGTATCAAAGCAAATTTTTTGAAGTATGTTTTAACTTATGAATTTGTGTCTTTTCTTTGATAAGTATAACTGCTCAATGTCCTTATTTGTTATATATAGTACATTACATCATAAATATGAACTAATGGAGGAATCTTCTTATGTTATTTATTCAGGAGATATCTTATTTCTAATTTGAAATGGAAGAAGGGGATTGCCCAGTTGAGCAGTCGGTAGAGGCGGAGACCCAAGGGGAAGCCCCAGCTCTCCAAAATGTCAGTGGGTAGGTGGCACCAGCCCCACAAATGCTGCAGTTTCCTACACAATTTACTCAGCAGATAGCTGCGATGTTCCAACAAATGACTGGAAGCATGCCTACTAAAGCTCCACTTCAGACACCTGTGGTGCAACCATAGCCTCCAGCCAGGCAGTATGATAAGCTACTTAAGTATGGGGCTACAGAGTTTAAGGGTACAGTGGACCCTTTAGAGGCAGAATAGTGGTTGGAGAGAATGGATAGAGTATTCAAGAAACTACACTGCCCAGATGAGCTGAAATTTGAATATTTAGTGTCTTTGTTGCAAGGGGATGCGTATGACTGGTGGAAGACCATCCCTCATAGCTTGGCTGAACCGCCAGTATTGACCTGGGACAACTTCATCAGAGAGTTCAGAAAGAAATATGTCCCAGATGCATATGTGGATCAAAAATTACAAGAATTTCTGAGTCTGAAGCAAGGCAACAGATCTGTGGCAGAGTATGAAAGAGAGTTCTCCCACTTAAGCCACTATGCTGGGAGTCTTTTGTCCACCAGCAAAGAAAGATGCAAGAGATTTGAGACCAGTTTAAAGCCCAGTCTAAGGATGCAAGTAGTGGGATTCAGACACAGTAACTTCTTAGAGCTCATCTCTCAGGCACTTGAGTTAGAAAGAATTGAATTAGAAGCAACAACAACAAAAGAGAAATCAGAGAAGACTGAGAAATCAGAGAAAGACAAAGGGGAAAAATCAGTAGAGCAAAGTCCCAGTGGTACATCTAGAAAAAAGAAGAAATTTGGGAGACCAAGCAGAGGTAGAGGTGGAAGGTTTGGAAGGGGCAGATTCTCTAGACAAAGACCCCCTAAATCTGGTCAGCAGTCGACCAGGGGTTCATATCCTCCCCACCCCTGTGAGACCTGTGGCAAGATTCATGGGGGAGAATGCTATTGGGCAACGGAGCTTGCTTTAATTGTGGAGGTAAGGGTCATCTTGCTAAGGACTGCACTAGTGCCCCTAAATTTGGTCCAGCTCCTACTACTGCAGAAGGATCCATTCAAAGTACTGCTACCAGAGGTTCACAACCGGTTAGCAGAGGAAGAGGCAGAGGTAGAGGCAATGCTTCTGGCAATCAGGGTACCATTAGCCAGTCAGCACAAGGGAGTGCTCCAGCCAGAGTTTACATGATGAGACAATGGAAAAAGGCTGAGACTTCCGATGTGGTAGTCGGTACTTTTTCTATCTCTAATCAAGATGTATTTGTGTTGTTTGATCCGGGTTCAACCCACTCATATGTTAGTCTAGCATAGTTAGTTTCCTTATTGTTCCTTGTGCCAAAATGGATTTTGAAGTGCTAGTAACTAGTTCATTAGGACAAGAGGTCCGGGTTAACCAAATACATAGAGATTGTCCTTTGGTGATCCAAGGACACACTTTTCTATCAGATTTGATTGAAATGCCCTTTAGAGATTATGATATCATCTTGGGCATGGATTGGTTAGCCATGCATCATGCCATGATTGACTATAGACTGAAGACAGTTACTTTGGTCTCCCTCTATACAGTGATGTGGTAATACATGGGGAGAGGTAGTTACTGCCATCAAACATCATTTCGGCTGCACTAGCCAGAAGGATGATCAGAAAGGGGTGTGAAGCATACTTGGCACATGTGATAGACACCCAAGTGGGGAGTCCAACACTAAAGGACATCCCTACAGTATGTGACTTTCTGGATGTATTTCTTGATGAGTTGCCAGTATTACCTCCAGAAAGAGAAGTGCAGTTTGAGATTGATGTTATGCTTGGTGTGGATCCAATCTCCATAACACCATATAGAACGGCACCAGCAGAACTGAAAGAGTTGAAAGTGCAGTTACAAGAGCTGCTTGACAAGGGCTTTATCTGCCCTAGTGTGTCACCTTGGGGAGCACCAGTGTTGTTTGTTAAGAAGAAGGATGGCACTCTCCGCTTATGTATTGACTACTGGCAGTTGAATAAGGTGACAATAAAGAATAGATACCCATTGCCCCGCATTGATGACTTATTTGATCAATTGAGGGGTGCAGCTATATTCTCCAAAATTGACCTGAGATCGGGTTATTATCAGCTGAAAGTGCAAGAGCAGAGTATCCCTAAAACTGCCTTTAGCACCCGCTATGGCCATTATGAGTTCTTGGTCATGCCATTCGGGTTAACTAATGCTCTGGCTGCTTTTATGAATCTGATGAACACTATCTTCAGACCGTACCTCAACCATTTTGTTGTGGTATTCATAGATGATATATTGGTCTACTCGAGGAGTGTAGAGGAGCATGATAAACATCTATAGATTGTAGTGAGGGAGAAACAGCTATGCGCCAAATTATTGAAGTGTGAATTTTGGCTGAAGAAAATATCTTTCTTAGGGCACATAGTATCGGTAGAGGGCATCAAGGTAGATCCAAGTAAGATAGAAGCTGTTCTTAATTGGAGACCACCCAGAAATATCACGGAGATTCGCAGTTTTCTGGGTTTAGCAGGATACTACCGCCGATTTGTGAAAGGATTCTGATGAGTTGAAGAAATGTTTGACTGAAGCTCTAGTCCTTACTTTACCTACCCCAGGTAAAGAGTATACTGTTTATAGTGATGCTTCTCACAATGGGTTAGGCTATGTACTGATGCAAGAACGGAATGTCATTGCCTATGCATCACGCCAGCTGAAACCGCAAGAGAGGAATTATCTGACACATGACTTGAAGCTAGCAGTTATTTTTTTTGCTCTTATGAACTGGAGACACTATTTGTATGGGGAAAAGTGCTACATCTACACAAATCATAAGAGTTTGAAGTATCTAGATACTCAGAAGGAGTTGAATTTGAGACATAGGAGATGGTTAGAGTTGATAAAAGACTATGATTGTCTGATAGACTATCAGCCAGGGAAAGCTAATGTGGTGGCTGATGCCTTAAGTCTCAAGACTATGGCAAGTCTACGGGTTATTCCTTTGTCTATGATACGTGAGTTAAGAGTATTGCATGCCAGCTTAGAGATTAATGATGAGGGGCAGACAGTAGTTGCATGGCATGTATAGCCGGTGTTGATTGATAAGATCAGAATGGCTGCTTAGAATGATCAGAAGTATCAGAAGCTGTTGCAAGAAGTCCGGCAGGGTAAGAAACTTGAATTCTCAGTGAGAGATGATGGTCTACTGCTTCACCAGGGCAGAATATGCCTTCCTAATGACGTTGACTTGAGACAGATCATTTTGAAGGAAGCACATGAGTCTCCTTTTGCTATACACCCTGATGGTACTAAAATATATAAAGGGCTGAAAGAGCACTACTGGTGGATGGGTATGAAAAGAGATGTAATAGAATTTTTTTCCAAATGCCTAACTTTTTAGTAAGTGAAGGCAGAGCATCAAGTACCAGCTGGTTTGTTACATCCATTACCAATACCGAAATGGAAATGGGAAAGAATAACTATGGATTTTGTGATGGGACTTCTTGACATTTACATACAATGATGCTTGAAATAATTTAGCAATGAATGCCAACTTGTAAAAATGGTAAATTGCACTATATTGGCAACATATTGAAATGCAAAATGTGACATATTAGTAACATTAAACCTAATTCACCTAGAGTGCATTAAGGGTCAACATTATAGGTTGACTAATGAAAGGAGTAGTATCAATAAAATTTAATTATGAAACCTTATAATTAGAAACAATTTAACTGAGTACTGAAACACTTTAAATTGTGTGTTTCAGTTGAAAATGATATTAAAGAGCATAAGGAATATTGAGTCAAGGCCAAGAGGAGACTCATCCGAGGTCTGTGCACAATACTTTTTATATTCACTGCTTTTACCAGAAAATTTATTTGGAGAAATGAGTTATGAATAATTTTTTATTGTTTTGGCTTTGGGAATTTTATTTGGAAATTATTGTGTTGCCTACTTTGCAAAAGGAAATTTTGAGATAAAATGTGATTTGTGGTTTGTATGAAATATTGTGATTGAGAATTGATTTGATTCACACTTGGCATGACAATATTACTATATTCCTCCTCCATTTATGGGGTGAATATGACTATATTCCTCCCATTTGACTTGTCAGTCTGAGGTGAGTATGGATGAGTTCTCATTAGCTAGCTAGCCACCTCCCTCATTGATTTCGATTAGTGGGGTGAGTATGCCTTGTCGTGGTGTACAACACGGCATGTTCAGAAAAGTTTGTGTCATGACCTAAGTTGTGTTATTAATTGGCAACACTGTGTTATTCAATTATTTGATCAAATTTATGTTATGTGAGCTTTGAAAGATTGTGAATTGTTTAAATTATAAATTGTCAATAAAAGTTTTATATACCGCATTTTAAATTGTTATTGTGCACCACTGAGTAAATTTTACTCAGCGATAACTTTTTCATTGCTGTCGCAGGTAGACAGATAGATAGAGCAGCAGAGTAGGCTACTTATGCTACATTTTGGAATTCTGCCAGGTATATTGAGTATACCATATTTTTGAAATTTTGTTGTAATGTATGTGCACTGTATGTATATATTGTACTTGGTCTTGAGCAGTTGTAAAATAAAGTTGTAAATCATTTTGGCCTATTAAAATGTTGTATTACAATTCTCTTATTTTAGCTTTTGAAATACTCATTTATTTTTCCCTTTATCTTTGAAATTGCTGAAAATGATATTGAACTGAGTTTGAATTGTGTTGAGGACATTGAATTGTGTTGAGCCGTATTGGAGTTTGAGATTGAAGAAATATATTGGAAGTGTTTTTTACAAGTTTTTGAAGAACTATTTTATTCAAAATAGAGATGGCACTCTGCCAAAATTTTTACAGAAATTACTGATACTTCAGATTTGTTAATTGGTTTCATTTCAGTTAAAAAACAAAAAAAAAAATTTAACACCTGTCAAAAATGCTAACCACTGTAAAAAGAAATAAGAAAATGTTTAAAATCCCTTGTAGTGTATTTGATGGGTTATTAGTGGATGAAGTTTAGTAATTCATTAGGTATACTATGAGATCATGTTATGCCTTACGGAGGGGTAGGGTGTGATAGAGAGAGTCAGAGATGAAGAGCAGTCCAGAAAGGATAGGCAACGTAAGAGGGGTTCTAGATCTGGGAAGTTCGGTTCAACAACTACTGGCAGTAAGAAGCCCAAGAAGTCTCAGGGTCAGACTCAGGGTCGAGGCAAGAGGCAGAAATCTCGGTTTGCTCCGAGGAGAGGAGGACAGTCTGGTGCATCAGTGGGTAGTTCACCTGGTGCAGCTACACAAGGATCAGCCCCACCACCAGCTTGTACGCATTGTGAGAGGCTCCACAAAGGAGAGTGCAGATTGTTGACTGATGGGTGTTTCAGATGTGAGTCTACGGATCACTTTCTAAAGGATTGCCCATAAAGGAGTGTTAATGCTCCCACTGTTCCACCCCAGACAGAGAGGACTACCTCGGTAGCATAGATGGGTAGAAGACCTCCGAGACCTGATACAGCTATTACATCACAAAGGCACACTACAGAGACAGCTCAGAGGCAGGAGACTAGGGTAGCACCTCGTGCTTATGCTATGAGGGCTCTGGAGGAGCCAGAACCAGCAGATGTCATTAGATGTACATTCTCTCTTTATGATATGTTAGTATGTGCACTGATTGATCTGGGTTCCACACATTCATATGTGTGTATCGCACCACCAATTGATAGAGGAGTACAGATAGAGGAGTTAGAAGAGGACATACAAGTTACAAATCCTTTAGGCCATAGTGTCATGGTGAAGAAGGTCTACAAGGGTTGTCCTCTGAAAATCCAAGGGTGTGAGTTTCCAGCTGACCTCATTGAACTACCATTCCTTGAGTTTGATGTGATACTGGGAATGGATTGGTTATCACGCCATCATGTAATGGTAGATTGTTGGCTAAAGAGGATTTCACTACAAACAGCAGAAGGGGATGAGATTATAGTTATAGGTGAAGAAACGGGTTGTCTTTCTTCTATTATATCAGCCACAGCAGCCAGAAGAATGATAAGAAAGGGTTGTGAGGCTTTCTTAACACATATGGTTGACACTAGAAAGACTAGCCTGAGCATACAGGAGATCCCCACAGTATGTGAATTTCCGGATGTGTTTCCAAAAGAGTTGTTGGGTTTGCCACCTAATAGAGAAGTGGAGTTTGCTATAAAGGTTATGACGAGTACCGCACCAATTTCTATTGCTCTATATAGGATGGCACCTACTGAACTAAGAGAGTTGAAAGTTCATTTACAGGACCTACTAGATAAATGTTTCATATGCCCTAGTGTGTCACCCTGGGGAGCACCGGTGTTGTTTGTGAAGAAGAACGACAGTACACTACGGCTTTGTATAGACTACCGGCAGTTGAACAAGGTGACTATGAAAAATAAATATTCATTACCACGGATATATGACTTGTTTGATCAACTGAAGGGAGCCGATGTGTTCTCTAAGATAAATCTCAAATCAAGCTATCACTAGCTGAAAGTAAAGGAGACAAATGTGCCAAAAACTGCTTTGAGGACCCCATAGGGACACTATGAGTTTTTAGTGATGTCATTTAGGCTAAGAAATGCACCAGCAGCTTTTATGGACCTAATAAACCGTGTCTTTCACTCCTACTTAGATCAGTTTGTTGTGGTCTTTATAGATAATATTCTTGTGTATTCTAAGAATCGGGAGGAGCATGATGAACATGAAGGAGCGAAAGCATGAAAAACACAAGTTTATACCATTGAATTCAAAAATTTTCACCTAAGGTCACATGCATAATGCAAGATTTATTTTTATCTATTTGATTTCAATAATAAACAACATATTAAAACACTTTTAATATGTTTTTGGATCTGTATTTGCCATTTAAGATTTTAGAATTAATCAGATTAATTTTAGAACCCTAGATTAAATCAAGAACAAATACACTAACGTCTTGATGCACTGCAATGTATTTGCGCCTTTCGGATGTGTCTTCAAGATACTAGATGTTGTCCCTCTAGCTTGTCCACACCCAGAACACCTATGGCAGCCCTTGAACAGCTTCTAAAGCTTTTTCTATTAATTACAAAATCAAGTTTTGCCTTTTAAGATATTAAAGATGTAAACAGGACACTAGAAATAATTTATAGTATTTTTAATTCAAGAGATTGTTTGCTAATCTCTTGTAATAGATGAGAGAATAAGATGAAGAGAAGGGAGAGCCTCAAAGTGGTAGCACAAATGAGAGCAGTAGCTGGTTGTATGTTTCTTTTCATAACAACACTTATATAGCCAGGTCAACACATTAAACCCTTGTCACATGTCACCCTCTGATTAGTTCTAGGTTTAATTAACCCAATCACATTGTGCCAAGTGTTAAACCTATATTTAATCTTAATTTTAATCATCTTACATGATTAAAAGACATTTGGCAAGCTTATGTATAATGGCATGTGTCACCATCTCATGGTGCCACATGTCACCCTGTGAAATGACCAAAATGCCCCTGTGTCTTAATTTTAAGTTCTCAACCCAAAATAATTATTTCTCTTCTTCTAATCAATTTATATCAAATATAAATAATTAATTAATCTCTATTAATTAATTTCTCATTAATTAAATTCATATTTAAATACTTTAAATATAAATTTAACTAATACTATACATCCAATAACCTAGATTTGATTTCAAGTCATGCTAGGGACTTTGCAATCTAATTTCAAACCAAATCTATTTAATTAATTAATTAAACTCTTTAATTAATTAATTAAATCATATTTAATTAGGTGATTACTTGTGTATGTATGTGACTTACTAGGCTCATCACTATTTGGCAATGAGATATGATATTAACTCTTAATATCATCAGAACTCTTTCTTACCATAAATGATTTCTCTAAATCATTTTATGCACCTCATAGACCATGGTTAGCACCTAGCATAGCATGCCATGGCCACCCAATCAGCAATAAGGTTTACCTTAAATGAACCTATAATCATATGTTACCATGCACTAGAATCTCTCTGTTACAAAATCCCTACTTAAGCTGGAGTCATGGTTTATGTCAAACTCCATTTGCTATGAATATTATGTTCTTTTCTAATTCCAGTTCTTGATTAAAAAGATTTTCTCATCAGAAACTCTTTTCTAATTAAATCTATCTGTCCTGGCCAGGAACTTGAAACGGTAAGAATAATTAAATGAACATAGGATTTTATCCTATTTACTTAGAGGAACAGATTCCATCTTAATCAACACTTACCTCCATATATAACTAGTAGGAGCCAACACATGCCCATATACCCATACACAGTATAAGTATGAAAGCAGTATCAAACTCAAACCACTTATATATAAGATAACTGTGCTATCTCAGGTCTAAAGATTATATGCACTGATATGATTTATGACAATGCATTGACAAGAGTAAACTCTATGTGCTTGTCATAAGTGTCACTGATTCGGCCTACTTATCATGTATAAGTGCCTATCATGTTTGTTATATGGCATGAGACTCACCATTCCATCTTATTTATATCTCATATGAATAACTTGGGAACAAACATGAATACAATCTTTTTGGATAAGTCATGTCCTTATTATGAAGTATCCTCGATTGTGAACCTATTTATGATACTTTGTACTAGAAATACTGTCACTCATATTCTTAACAACTTAAGAATAGAATTTCCAACAAAATATCAATGGACCTTTTCTATTACACATAAATATATTATGTAAACGAAAAAGTGGAAATGCTTTTTATTAATAAAAACATGTACAAGATACATACTAAATGATATGCTCTAGGGCATACTACTAATAATCTCCCACTAGCACTAGAGCCATTCATTACAATATCTTAGACCCATCTTCTCAAGATATCGATCTAGCTGAGTCTATGACATAGGCTTAGTAAATGCATCAGCTGGATTTTCAGTTGATGCTATTTTCTGCATGGCTACATCGCCTTGCCCAATTATATCTCTGATAATGTGGTAGCGCCTTTCTATGTGTTTGGATTTTTGGTAAGACCTTAGTTCCTTAGCCTGTATGACTGCTCCATTGTTGTCACAGTGTAGTGGAACTGCTGACTCAATGGAAGGAACTATTGTAAGTTCTGTCACGAACTTCTTTATCCAAACATCTTCCTTTGCAGCATCTAATGCAACAATATACTCAGTCTCTGTAGTGGAATCTACAGTCTCTGTAGTGGAATCTACTGTCTTGCTCTGTTTGGAACTCTTCCAACTAACTGCACCTCCATTACAAATGAACACATATCCAGAGGTAGACTTTCTTTCATCGATATCTGATTAGAAATCAGAATCAGTATAACCATCCAATTGCAAGTTTCCACCTCTATAGATCAAGAATAAATCCTTAGTTCTTCTCAAGTACTTAAGGATATTCTTGACAGCTATTCTGTGTTCCAAACCTGGATTGGATTGATACCGGCTAGTCAAACTAACAGCATATGCGATATCTGGCCTAGTACACAACATTGCATATATTAAACTTCCAATAGCCGAAGCATATAGAATCCTGGCCATCTTATCTCTTTCTTCAGGTGTCTTTGGAGATATCTCTTTAGAAAGGTGGATACCAAGTCTCACTGGTAACAATCCTCCCTTGGAATCAAGCATGTTAAACCTCTTTAACACCTTTTCCAAGTATAGACTTTGGGATAAATCAATTATTCTTTTCGCTCTATCTCTATAGATGCGAATCCCAAGAATATAGGTTGTCTCCCCTAAGTCTTTCTTGGAGAATGTATTTGACAACTATACCTTTACAGTTGTCAACATACCTGTGTCATTACCCATCAACAGTATATCATCCACATATAAGATAAGGAAAGTGATAGCACTATCACTAACCTTCTTATATACACATGGCTCATCCTCATTTTTTATAAAACCAAATGATTTAATGGCTTCATCAAAACGAATGTTCCAACTCCTCGAAGCATGCTTCAACCCATAAATGGATCACTTTAGCTTGCATAACTTGGAACCATCTTGGGATTCAAAACCCCTAGGTTGTTCCATGAAAATGTTTTCTTCAATGTATCAATTGAGAAAAGCTATTTTAACATCCATTTGCCAAATCTCATAATCATAGTATGCAGCTATTGCTAATAGAATCCTAATTGATTTAAGCATAGCAACAGGAGAGAAAGTCTCCTCATAGTCGATTCATTGCCTTTGGCAAAACCCTTTCGCTACTAGCCTTGCCTTATAGGTCTCTTCCTTTCCGTCAGAGCCAATTTTCTTCTTGAAAACCCATTTGTTCCCTATAGGTACAATGCCTTAAGGTGGGTCAACAAGATCCCAAACTTGATTCTTATACATGGAATCAATTTCGGATTTCATAGCATCAATCCATTTTGAAGAGTCTATATCTGATATAGCTTCTTCATAGGTAAGTGGATCACCTCCATGATCTACTTCTTCATTAGTAGACAACTCTTGTTCTTCTTTATGAAGGAAACCATATCTTACTAGTGGGTGAGATACCCTGGTTGTTCTACGAGGAACAGCTGTAGATGTTTCATCAACGGGTGTAGGTTGATTAGATGGATCTATATCCATCTGATCTGTTGGTTGGTTAGAATTCTCCAATTCTAACTTTATTTGCCTTTCTTTGCCTCCTTCTTGAACAAACTGTTATTCAAGAAATGTGGCATCTCTACTTATCACCACCTTTTGTGAAGTAGGCAAATAAAAATAATATCCAAAACTATCTTTTGGATATCCAACAAATCGACCTTTTTTTGATCTGGTTTCCAATTTATCAGTGTTTAGCTTTTTGATATAAGTTGGACAACCCCAAATCTTAATATGCTTAAGACTTGGTTTTCTTCCATGCCACATCTCATAAGGTGTGGAAGAAACTAATTTTGATGGAATCCTATTCAGAATATACAAAGCTGATTCTAATGCAAATCCCCAAAAAGAGATTGGCATATCAGTATAGCTCATCATACTACATACCATATCCAATAGGGTACGATTTCTCCTTTCAGATACACCATTCAGCTATGGCGTTCCTGGAGGAGTCAGCTGGGAAACAATGCCATGCTCTCTCAAGTATTCATCAAATTCAGTACTCAAATATTCACCTCCACGATCTGATCGAAGAGCTTTAATACTCTTTCCTGTTTGATTTTCGACTTCAGATTTAAATTCTTTAAACTTTTCAAAGGATTCATGTTTGTATTTCATCAAATATAAATACCCAAACCTTGATTTATCATCAGTAAAGCTAATAAAATAATGAAAACTGCCTCTAGCCATTTCTTTAAATGGACCACATACATCACTATATATTAGCTCCAAAATATTTTCAGCCCTTAGCCCTTGTCCAACAAAGGGTGATCTAGTCATTTTGCCCCGAAGGCAAGATTCACAAGCTGGAGTAGGCTCAGAGCCCAATGAGGATAGAATCCCCATTTTCTCCAATTTTGCAATCCTCTCTTTTGCAACATGACATAACCTCAAGTGCCAAATATATTTTGAACTTGAGTTGGTTTTCACCATGGTATTGCATTCATTTAGATCACTTGCATTCATTTTGTGTTTGTCATTATTATCCAAATAATAAAGACCATCATTCATATAACCCGAACCAACATATTTATTTCCAAAATAAATATTGCAAACATCATCTGTGAATTCAAATTCATACCTATTTCTAGTCAAACTAGATATAGAAATGATATTCTTAAAAGCATCAAGTACATATAAAATATTATCCAAATACAAAACATGTCCAAACATGTAAAAAGATTTAGATCCTATGGCTAAAGCTTCAACAGTTGAGCCATTGCCAATCCGAACTCTAACATCTTGAGAACGCAAGCTGCTACTATTTACTAGTTCATGCATATCATTAGAAATGTGAGAACTGGCACCAGTATCTAAAACCCAAGCTGTAGATGAACTATGAGTATCATCAGAATCTAAATAATAAGATATGGACATACCTTCCGAAGGTCTATCCTTTTTGTCATTCAGAGAAGTAAGATACTCTGGGCAGTTCCTTTTCTAGTGCCCATCCTTCTGGCAGTGGAAACACTTTCCTTTGCCTCCATCAACTTTAGTCTTCCCTTTCTGTTTAGCTATTTTCTTGGAAGGACCAGGAATCTGAGATTTCTTTTTCTTATTGCCCTTCTTCTTGTTGGACTTTCCAGTAGAAGAAGATGCAATCAAAGCTACCTCTTTTTCTTTATTGCCCGGCATATTCTTTTGGGCAATAACCAGCATGTTGAATAAACCAACTAAGGTGCATTCCTATTTAGTCATATGAAAATTTATCACGAAATTCCCAAAAGACTTAGGAAGGGACTGAAGGATCAAATCCGTCTGTAATTGAAAATCCATGTTGAAGTCAAGATGTTCCAGCTGCTCAATCAGCCGAATCATCTTGTGGATATGATCCCCAACATTTTGTCCCTCAGACATCCTCATGCGGAACAGCTGCCTAGATATCTCATACCTAGCATTCCTGCTGTGCTCACTATACAACTCTTGTAAGTGAAGAAGGATCTCACTCGCACTCTGCATGTTTTCATGCTACTTCTATAACTCATTACTCATGGAAGCAAGCATGTAACACTTAGCTCTCATATCATGCTCCTTCCACTTGTCCAAAGTTTCATGTTCCTCTTGAGTGGCCTCTGGAGGTAAGGGACCAGGAACATTTGAGTCTATAACATATTCTATATGTTCAAGGTTCAGGACAAGTTTCAAATTTCTTAGCCAATCAGAGAGATTAGGTCCTGTTAACCTATTGTAATCAAGTATGCTTGCAAGGATATTGGATGGTGGTGGTTGTTCTGTGCTCATTATTACCAGAAAATTAACTATGGAAAATAACCAGATTAATTAGTAAATGTATCAAGTAATTAACCAAAATAATTATGGTCTTTTAATCAAATTGATTCTCCCACTAACTTAGTGAATCCTACACTTCCAAAGTAGAAAACGGAAATCCTAGTTGGATGGATTTCTAGTGGGTGATTGAATTCTTATAATTCTATTGATCATCCTCAGGTACGTCCATTATTAGAATTACAATAAATTATAAGTGAACAACTCCTTGACCATCACATCTCATGTGAGGTTCAATCCTTTACCTAGCCCCTAATGCTCAAAATCTCAGGTACATCCATTATTGACTTATCTTGCATTAGTTAAGTTGATCCCATTAAGCCAGTAATTATGCAAATAATTTTAATGTCCTCAAGTACATCCAATATTGGCCACCAAACTATTTACATATTTACAACATCTCATGCTTAATAATTATTCTTAAGAAAATCTCTTAAATTAATTGCATCTTATGCAAGTATTTAAAATTTCTTAAAATAATTGCCTCAATGGAGGGCCCATGTTATAATTACTTTAATTATACCAATTCCAACTTAATCATTTGTTTGGAAGATTTTATGGTCATCCTAATTACTATTAAGGTCTCACTTTTAACATTATCCATTTAGCATGCATATATCATGTAACATCCTCACTTTAGCTAGTCTGTACAGTCTACTATTTTGGTGACCAGTGTCGATCCGGACAGCTAGAATATCCGAAAAAATATTTAAACTAAAGTGAGGAACCATAATTAACTCAAATATTAATAAGAAAAATTTAGGAAAAATTTTAGAAATAAAATACAACCAAGTTAAATGAGCCGGTGCCCTAGCGATGAGTAACCTAGTGAGAAGTTGCGGTTCTTGCAACTAGGAGCAGTAGACCCGGGGGGAAATTATAAAATAATTTTTGGGACTCCAGAGAAGGGTCATTGAGGTTCTTATGGTATTAGAATGCCAAGAAAATACTTAGAAAAATTTTTCAATCGGTAAAGACAATTTTGGCCCGTTAAGCCAAACGGAGGGCATTTTGGTCATTTCGTCTTCAGAGATGATTTTTGGGCCAACTTGTCCAGTTAAATAAATAATTTATATAACATAAAATATAAATAAATATTGTCAAAAATTTAATTGCAATTAAATAGACAAAAAATGAAGAGGAAATGAAAGAAAATGGATTTATGACATCATCATGATGTCATTAAAACTCACCCAACCAACCCAATCTTGACACATGGCATAAACATATATAAAAGAGATAAAATGGGCTGGAAAAAGAAAGAAAAATCATTAGCTTCTTCAACCTTTGGGGCAGCCAAAAACGTGGAGAGAGAGAGAGAGAGAGAGAGGAAGGAAAAACTCCATTAAAGCTCACCCAAGCTCCCAACCTCACCAAATCTCACTCCAAAACCCTAGCCTTCTTCACAACAAATTAACCTAGCACCTTGAGGAAGTTTTGGGCAGAAAAAAGAAAGAAAAATCAAGAAGTTTTCTAAGCTAGGGAAACTCTCCAACAAAGGTTAGTGACCTAACCATGAATTTTTCTTTAAATTCATGTTAAGAACTTTGAATATGTGTAAATTGCAAAGAAAAAAATTGTTGAATACCATTTATATGTAAACCCTAGATTTTTGGTATCCATGGTTAGGGTTTTATTTTGTTGAGCTTAATGAAATTAAAAGACTATCATGGCTTCCCATAATATGTATTTACCAAGCAGATTGAAGAAATGCAATGAAAATGCATGAAGGGTAATGTGTGAGTTAGGATTTGGGGTGGAAAAATGGGATTTTGACCATGTGATGATGAAAATGGATTTTAATGATCAATTAGTGACCATTTAGTTCTGTTTAAAATAAATATGAAGTGTGTTGAGTGATGGGATTAGGTCTGGTGTGGCTGCCATGAAAGTGACCTACAGAATGGAGTGACCTGTAGAATTGGACTTGAGTCCAGCAGGTTTGGGCAGCCATAACTTGAATTATAGAGGTTCAATTGGTACAAGGCCAATTGGACATGAAACTAGACACATAATGGCACAACTTTGGTGAAGAAACCATGCCCATAAAACCAAAGCAAGTGGACCAAAAGCTTGTCCTAATCCGGGTGACCTGCAGTCTGTTTCTGTAGAATGACCAAATGAACAGTGATTGTTCATTTGGCCATAACTCAATGTAGAAAGGTCCAATTAACCTGAAATTTTACCAGAAACAAGTTGAGATATAGACCAACAACTTTCATGAAGGAACCTAACCAAAATTATGACCAGAACCTATCCAACAAGTGAGTTGCAGTCACTATTCACTACACTATAGATATGGTCAGTTCAGAAAAATTTCAATCCAGCCAGTTGTAGTTTTTGGATCATAACTTGAGCTAAAAAACTCCAAATGGAGTGATTCAAAAAAGGAAATTCAACTAGACAAAATAAGGAACAACTTTCATGTTGATCATTTTGCCAAATTCCCACTGCAAAATTGACCAATGGAACAGTAAAAATAAGATATGAAAACTGAAAATTCTGCTCAATTAACATTAAGCTTAGGAATGGTTTTGGCAACCAAAACCAACAAGTTTAAAATGCAAAATGTGGTATGTTGATGATATTAGAACCAATGTACCTATTGCTTATGCGAAAGTCAATATTTTGGTTGACTAATGAAGTGAATAGTAATACCAAAACTTGAAATTCAAAAATTATAAAACTTAAAAGTGTAAGATGCCCTAGTATACCTAACAAGATTGGTTTGGATAGCTTGGCATACCAATAGGGTTCTGTTAGCAGTACTGCATATGGCTTCATGCCATTCTGTGTTTCATGGTTCCCATGCCATTCTGTGACATACTAGCCTTTGGCTATGTTATTTGAGTTGATATACTTAGGTTTTAACCCTGATAATTATTACAGCTTATTTGTTGTTCTGTTGCACACCGAACGACACAGTGTGATCGATGGTGTGATGGTCTGAGGTATTTAGTACCCAGTACCAGTTTACCCGTTTATCCAGTCCAGTCAATTAGTATGGGTTACTCGGGCAATGTTAATGAACCTTATCAAAATTTTAATCGTATAATAATGCAAATAATATCAGAAGTTAAGTCTACCAAAAATGTAAACACACATTCTGCATCTTTGTTTTATCATATTTTATTTTATTTTATATTGTCACCACTAAGCAGAATTGCTTAGCGTGTCGCTTTTGCTACGCGCAGGTACTAGAGACCTAGCTGGTGAGCCCAGCAGACATCAGACCGGGTGAGCCTTCAGATTTGCATCCGGAGTCCCGAGTTACCTCACACCTGCAGTGCATATGGTAGGACATAGGATTTTGGAGCATTTTGTATTAGTTTGGATTGTAACTATAAACTCCTGTAATTATGTATTAATGTAAACATATGAAATTTCATATTATTGAGATTTTCTGCATTATGTATGTTGATAAGTGAAATGTTGAGAATTAATTGTGAATATGCTTCAAGTGATGAAGTGAACAGAAAAGTTTTGAAAATAGTATTGTGATTTGAGATTGACTTGAATGTATATAATGGAGTTCGGATTTGGAAATTATTTTGGAAGTGTTTTTAAACATGTTCAGAAGAACTGTTTTTCCAATTTACAGTCGGCACTCTGCCGGATTTTCTAAAAAAATTTACGGATAAATTCAGATTTATCAAAATTGAAAATAAATGAATTATAAAGGGATAAATTGTAATAGAAACATAAATTGGTGCTCCGGCACACTGAGTGGCATAACTTGCTCGGCTACACTGTAGACGGGTAAGGGGTGTCACATATCATATAATTGCATACATTCCCATAAATCTCATGCATTCATGGATAAGCAGTAAATATGGTATGATCATGGACTTTCTAAGGGATTCAATTTTGAGCCACCAAGAATTGAATCAGGGCATTCCTAGGTGCATTTCATTCATTCATTTTATAATAGTTGCTGAAGGAGTACATAATCAACACTTGATCTTAAATTCCTCCCACTGGTCCCACCAATGCTCTTGACCTTCTTAAACTTCTTGCAATCCAATATTATATAGTAATCCTTGGCATACCAAGGCAAATTTACAAGAACTTAAATAAATAAAATTACAACCCAAAAATTATTACAAACTTAATAATACATGCCCAAAATAAATTAAAACAAATTAATTAATTTACAATCCCAAAGAAACATAAAAGAAATAAATCCAATCACATTGGTCTTTTATAGTTCATGATCATCCATCATGCATATCACTATTTAACAATTAAATAAAATATACATACTTAAATTAAATTGAATATCTCATATTCAACTTAAAAATCCAGATTTGAATATGATTCAAATAAATTTAAAAATTTAGATTTGAATCTCATTCAAACAAATTTAAAAATTCATATTTGAATCACATTCAAACAACCTTAAAAATTGATATTTGAATCACATTTAAACAATTTTTAAAAAATCATATTTGAATCACATTCAAACAATTTTTAAAAATTCAGATCTGAATATTATTCAAACAACTTTAAAAAATCATATTTAAATATGATTCAAACAACTTTAAAAATTTAGATTTGAATCACATTCAAACAACTTTTAAAATTTAGATTTGAATCACATTCAAACAATTTTTTAAATTCTGATTTGAATTTTAATTTATTTGTGTGATTAAAATTCTAATTAAACAATTTAATTAGACATAGGATGAGCTTTTAGATTATACAACAATTGCAAATTAAAAATCCAAACCTTGAGCCACCCATGGAAGCCAAAATTGGCAGACCAAAGATGGTGTTCTTCAAGCATATCGCCACACACAACCAGCAATGGATAAATCAACTCATTATCAAAATACACAATTAAATCATATAATCAACAATCTAAATGCCAAATATAGTGGCTCTGATACCAATTGAAGGAGCGGAAGCGTGAAAAATACAAGTTTATACCATTGAATTCAAAAATTTTCACTTAGGGTCACATTCATCATGCAAGATTTATTTTTATCTATTTGATTTCAATGATAAACAACATATTAAACACTTTTAATATGTTTTTGGATCTGTATTTGCCATTTAAGATTTTAGAATTAATCAGATTAATTTTAGAACCGTAGATTAAATCAAGAACAAATACACTAACCTCTTGATGCACTGCAGTGTATTTGCGCCTTTCGGATGCGTCTTCAGGACACCAGATGTTGTCCCTCTAGCTTGTCCACACCAAGAACACCTATGGCAGCCCTTGAACAGCTTCTAAAGCTTTTTCTATTAATTACAAAATCAAGTTTTGCCTTTTAAGAGATTAAAGATGTAAAAAGGACACTGGAAACAATTTCTAGTATTTTTAATTCAAGAGATTGTTTGCTCATCTCTTAGAATAGATGAGAGAATAAGATGAAAAGAAGGGAGAGCCTCAAGGTGGCAGCACAAATGAAAGCAGCAGCTGGTTGTATATTTTCTTTTCATAACAACACTTATATAGCTAGGTCAACGTATTAAACCCTTGCCACATGTCACCCTCTGATTGGTTCTAGGTTTAATTGACCCAGTCACATTGTGCCAACTGTTAAACCTATATTTAATCTTAATTTTAATCATCTTACATGGTTAAAAGATATTTGGCAAGCTTATGTGTAATGCCATGTGTCACCATCTCATGGTGCCACATGTCACCCTGTGAAATTACCAAAATGCCCCTGTGTCTTAATTTTGAGTTCTCAACCCAAAATAATTATTTCTCTTCTTCTAATCAATTTATATCAAATATAAATTAATTAATTAATCTCTATTAATTAATTTCTCATTAATTAAATTCATATTTAAACACTTTAAATATAAATTTAACTTATACTATACATCCAATAACCTAGATTCGGTTTCAAGTCATGCTAGGGACGTTGCAATCTAATTGCAAACCAAACCTATTTAATTAATCAATTAAACTCTTTAATTAATTAATTAAATTATATTTAATTAGGTGATTACTTGTGTATGTGTGTGACTTACTAGGCTCATCACTAATTGGCAATGAGATATGATATCAACTCTTAATATCATCAGAACTCTTTCTTACCATAAATGATTTCTCTAAATCATTTTATGCACCTCATAGACCATGGTTAATGCCTAGCATAGTATGCCATGGCCACCCAATCAGTAATAAGGTTTACCTTAAATGAACCTATAATCATATGTTACCATGCACTAGAATCTCTCTGTTATAAAATCCCAACTCAAGCTGAAGTCATGGTTTATGTCAAACTACATTTGCTATGAATATTATATTCTCTTTTAATTCCAGTTTTTGATTAAAAAGATTTTCTCATCAGAAACTCTTTTCTAATTAAATCTATCTGTCCTGGCCAGGAACTTGAAATATCAAGAATAATTAAATGAACATAGGATTTTATCTCTATTTACTTAGAGGAATAGATTCTATCTTGATCAACACCTACCTCCATATATAACTAGTAGGAGCCAACACATGCCCATATACCCATACATAGTACAAGTATGAAAGCAGTATCAAACTCAAACTACCTACATATAAGATAATTGTGCTATCTCAGGTCTAAAGATTATATGCACTGATATGATTTATGATAATACATTGACAAGAGTAAACTCCATGTGCTTGTCATAAGTGTCACTGGTTCAGCCTACTTATCATATATAAGTGCCTATCATGTTTGTTATATGGCATGAGACTCACCATTCCATCTTATTTATATCTCATATAAACAACTTGGGAATAAACATGAATACAACCTTTCTGGATAAGTCATGTCCTTATTATGAAGTATCCTCGATTGTGAACCTATTTATGATACTTTGTACTAGAAATACTGTCACTCATATTCTTAACAACTTAAGAATAGAATTTCCAACAAAATATCAATGGACCATTTCTATTACACATAAATATATTATATAAACGAAAAAGTAGAAATGCCTTTTATTAATAAAAATATGTACAAGATACATACTAAATGATATGCTCTAGGGCATACTACTAATAGAACACCTGAGAGTAGTACTATAGACAATGCGGGAAAAGCAGTTATATGCCAAGCTGTCCAAGTGTGACTTCTAGTTAAATGAAATATCCTTCCTTGGACACATTGTATCAGTAGATGGGATGAGGGTGGATCCAAGGAAGATTAAAGCAATAGTTGAATGGAAAACTCCCAGAAATGTAATAGATGTCAGAAGTTTCTTGGGTTAGCTAGTTATTACAGGAGATTTGTGAAGAGATTCTCTCTTATAGCAGCCCCACTGACGAAGTTGCTATACAAGAATGTCAAATTTGATTGGAATGATAAATGTCAGGCTAGCTTTGAGAAGTTAAGGGCTATGCTCACAGAAGTTCCAGTGCTAACACAGCTAGAGTCAGGGAAAGACTATGTGATCTATAGTGATGCCTTTCATAACGAGCTTGGGTGTGTTCTAATGCAAGAAGGTAAAGTAGTTACCTATGCTTCCAGACAGCTAAGGCCACATGAAAAGAACTACCCAACACATGATCTGGAATTGTCTGCAATAATATTTGCACTGAAGATATGGAGGCATTACCTATATGGTGAGAAGTGCTACATACACACGGATCACAAAAGTCTGAAGTACTTGCCAGCCCAAAAGGAACTCAATCTGAGACAGAGGAGATGGATTGAATTCCTTAAAGATTATAACTGTGTGATTGACTATCACCCTGGAAAGGCAAATGTAGTGGCTGACGCACTGAGTCGGAAGTCCATGATGGCTTTAAGGGCATTGAATGCTTGGTTGTTTGTAGCACAGGATGGGATACTTTTAGCTGAGTTGCATGTAAAGCCAATTTTGCTACAGCAAATGCAAGAAGCACAGCTAAGGGATGAGAAGTTGCTAACTATTATGGGTAGAGTTAAAGAGGGGAAGGAGACTGACTATGAGTTGAAAGGAGATGGATGCCTGTATTATCAAGGCAGAATCTATATACCAGGAAATGAGGAACTGAAGAAGAGTATCCTGAAAGAGGTACACAGTAGCTTCCATGCGATGCACCCAAGAAGTACTAAGATGTATCATGACCTGAAGGCACAGTATTGGTGGCCTGGAATAAAGAAGGAGATTGGTGATTTTGTCACCAGATATCTGACATGCCAGCAGGTTAAAGCTAAGCATCAGGTTCCATCAGGGTAGTTACAACCTATATCCATACCAAAGTGGAAATAGGGCCGTATCACCATGGATTTTGTGACTGGGCTACCATTGATACAGAAGAGGCATGATACCATCTGGGTGATTATTGACAGATTAACAAAGTCAGCACACTTCCTACCTATCAGAACTGACTACTCATTAGAAAAACTAGTAGAAATCTACATAGCTGAGATAGTACGGTTACATGGAGTGCCCACATCGATTATATCTGACTGAGACCCAAGGTTTACTTCGAGGTTTTAGAAGAAGCTACAGGAGTCGCTAGGCACTCAACTGCACTTCAGTACGGCTTTTCATCCTCAGACGGATGGACAGTTTGAAAGGGTGATTCAGGTAACCCATTAAACTTAGTAAATTATATAAATGATAAAAGATTGATAATAATGACATGACATGACATGAATGACATGATAGGTGCTGGAAGATATGCTCTGGAGTTGCATTATTGACTTTAAAGGAGGTTCGGAGAGACATCTTCCCTTGGTAGAGTTTGCCTACAACAACAGCTACCAAGCTAGCCTAAAGATGGCTCCATATGAAGCCTTATATGGGAGGAGATGTAGAACTCTCTTATGTTGGACAGAAATGGGTGAAGAGAAAGTAGTGGGCGCAGACCTGGTGTCGACACCATATTTTGGCCGATCCCCCAAAATTAATAAACTTTGAAGCCGATCCCCAACACAGTCCCTTTTGCCAACCGACTACACTTTTGATTTCCCCACAAAAAAAGAATTTAATTAATACCAAGTCTCCAGGTCATTTAAAGCCTCACCGATCCCTCAATCCAATTCTCGAGTCCCCTGATCATTTAATCATATTTTCGATCTTTCTTGTTAAATAAGATTGAACCAACATAAGGCCTTCGTACCACCAGTCTTATTGTCGATCTCTCATTTAAAAATTTGAGAATGATAAAGGTTTCGACTCGGTTTAAAGATGATCCCGATCTTAAGTGTTCAAAGCCAAATTTCTAATTTTAATTAAGTCCCGTTTTGTAACTGATCTCATGCATATTGTGTTTTCCGATCTCCTATACTTAGATTAATAATCACTTTCAGTTATCATTCTAATATGTTCAAACAATCAAGTGCTTACGCAATTTAGAAATTTTTCGATCACAATCAATCATTGAACAAAAGGGGAACTTTCATTTTATTTCATTTCAAAATTTATACAAGTCATTCGGCTGGGGGATCGCCCCCAGCCTGAACTACATGTTGTTCATTTTCTCTCTCACCTTCAGCCTCCCCTTCGCTATCCTCTCCTTCATCCTCGGGAGCCAGGTTGGCCATCCAGGAGAAGTCCTCCTCAGGATAACGCTTCTTGAGCTCAGCCAGGAGATCTCTATGAGCATTCACATAAGCGCCGGCCACTCCGGTCACCATTTCTTCTTCTTTCGCCTTGAGCTCCTCAGCAAGATGAGCGAGTTGAGCAACTTCATCAGCTTGGAGCGCCTGAAGTCCCTCGAGAACACGATCTCGCTCGGCCAGAACATGAGCTTGCTCGGCCAGCTTGCCCTCATAGAACTTCATTCGTCCCTCAATTTGAGATATGCAGTCCTGAGCGGACGAAAGTTGGGATCGGAGAGAAGACATCTCATGACTCATCCTCTCGACTTCCTTACCCAGGCGATGAGCCTTCTCCCAGACCATGTGCTGGTTCACCAAACACTCCACGTTCAGGCTCATAGATCTAGTCAAGATATCATTAAGGTTATCCAGAGATAGCCTATCCCGATCTTCTCGAAGACAGATGGATGACGCTAAGACCTTGGCGAAACCAGGGTTCTCTCGAACCGTGCGATTTTTCTCCAACGAGTGGATCAGCACTTGGGCACCGCGGGAAAGGGACCTTACAGGAGGTTGGGAAGGACCCCCTTCAGCACTTGGAGCGACTGGAGGAAGTGGAGGCGGCACTTCTCGGCGAGGAGGAGATCGGACCACTTCTATGACCGGAGGCCCAGAAGGTTGAGACGAGCCTTCCTGTATTTCCCTGGGCTCATGACCAGGTGTTTGAAGCAGCTCGGAATGCTTCATCTCCCGTACCTTCCTGGAGATCTCTCTCTTCCGCTTCCGGCTCTCCTTAGAGGCTTCGTCACTTGCCATACCTGCACAAAGAAGAGGTCAGTGATATCGCTAAGGTCCAAAGATCTGAGATATGGAAAATACCGATGCCAAGATCAGAGAGCTGAAGCCCGCGATCTTGACCAGTGACCAGCTGCATAGTCCAATGGTGTAGCTCGGCCGTCACTGCATCCAAACAAGAGAACTTTTCTCTGGACGCCTGCTCCTTCAACTCCATTACCATTGCACCCTCTTCCTTATTTAGGGTGATGTGCTTCGTAAGCAAGGGAACCTGATGCAGCCAGCTCCGAGGGAAGCCCTCAAAACCGTTCGGAATTTTGCTCCTCAAGATGAAGAAGCGGTTCTTCCAATTCTTCAAGGAGGAAGGCAGGTCTGTAAAAAGCCCACAATGGGGTTTCGCTTGGAAGAACCAATACTCGTCGTCCTTACGACGAGTTAGCCAGTGCAGTTCAGCAAACACCTTAGCTGAAGGTCGGAGCCCCTTAGCTCGGCATAAGCCTAGGAAGGCTACTAAGATCCGCCACGAGTTCGGGTGAACTTGGGCGATGCACACTTGGTGATATTTCAAAACTTCTTTGAAGAAGTCGTCCAAAGGGAACCGCAGACTGGCCTTTAATTGTTTTTCGTAGACCACGATCATATCGTTCTCCTCGAAGAAGTGATCGGCACGAAGATCGCCGTGACACTTAATCAATTCGTAGGAATCAGGCCGGATGTTGTACTCCTGGCTGAATGACTGCAGGTCAGTTTCTTGCAAGATTGATGGTAGCTCGTCCATGGGAAGATTTTCCCTCCCCGAAGAAGGCACATGCCTTGATGGTGCTGGTTGTCCCTGAGCTGGAACGGAGACCCTAGGAAGTTCAGGCTGCACGCTTGGTCCCACCACCTCTACCTCATCGGACGACCATGAGAACTGAATGGAAGGGGGGCTTACTGCTCTCTGACCCTCGGCATCGCTCATTTTCAAGGGAAACAGAAAATTTAAACTAAAAGAAAGATCAAAACCCTTACCGGAGCTTGATCGGTGTCGGAGGAACTTGAGAAAACGAGAGAATTTGGAAGTTGTTTGCGAGAGACTGAAAAATGACACAAAGGAGCAACTGGCTAACCCCACCCCTATTTATACTCGTCTGAGCATTTAATGCTCACGATGTTCTAGGTAGTGCATCGGATAGTGGGACTTGCCAGCTGTTCTGACACGTCTCACAAATATTCCAGAGATTCCATAAAGAGATCGGTTAACTATAGAGTGGCAGATTAAGGTGTTTTGAATTACGGATCGAATAAGTGTCATTCAAATTAAGAGTCGGATCGGATAAATACTTTAGAGATCGGAAAATAAACAATGCAATAATAATAAAACAACAGTTGTCAAAATAAATTTTATTTCCGAAAAGATCTGATTACATCATTTGGGCTATCTCTGGAGATCGGATTACATTAAAGGTCTAATTACATCATTTGGACGATCTTTAAGATCGAATTACATTAAAGGTCTAATTACATCATAAGGGCGATCTTTAGAGACCGGTGGAACATCATATCTAAAAGGCCTATGTCAAAGCCTAGTCTCGTGGCTGAGTCAAAAGATGTGTTTGACCAGAGACCATTTGGGGACTATGACTCTCATGAGAATGAGAGAGGTCGTTATCAAAGTTACCGCTCGAAACCGAGCCGCTGTCGGAACACCCAGTGTGGAGAGGAGCCAGATGAACGCCAAAGAGCAGTCACCAGTGTTGAGGGGAATATTAGCAGTCTTCTCACCCGAAACCAGTTCGCCAATTATATCGGGTGAACGATTCGAGATCGGCACAATCGAGGTCCTCGATCCAGATCGGTGAATTAGTTCAGTTCTCTCACTGTCATCAGATAAGGTCATCATGATTTTTTGATCACCGGGATCATAAATTTTCAGGCAAGGAACAAAGAGGACAACCGGAAAAAGATTAAAAGCGGTCATTTTGTCCGGAATTGTTGCCGGAACAGCTAGAACAAGGAAAATGAGGAGAATAGGGGAGAAAGTCAAGTGAGGTAGGGCTTCCCGGTTGAAGGTATATATATAGGAAAATTTGAGCATTTATTGCAAGCAGAAAACGAAGCGGACGCCTCGAGAATTGAGGGAAATAAATGCTTTGACTGGACCGAACCCAATTAAAAAGGAAGACTGGTGTGGTAAAGATCAGTAGAAGGGAGACCAGCATGAAAGATCGGAAGAGAGCGTGTCAGGAGAGATCGAAAGAGGGGAACCCGGTATGAGAGATCTGAAAAGGATCACGTTGAAAAGACCGGAAAGGAGGGGAGATCGGAAGACAAAGAGAATAAGACAGCTCCTGCCGATTATCGTCATAATCAGAGCTGAGGTAGTTAAAGCGTTGCAGGTGAAATCTCAACCGCACGCCCCAGAATCGCCCGTATCATTGACATGTGCCAGAGTACGTCAGGACAGCGCTGTACATCCTAATCTCCACCGTTGATCTTACTTGTAAGGACGAGCTCGAAGCCCTCGGATCGAAGAAGAAAACGACAAGATCAACGCCTTTCACTCCTAGCCCTTGGATCGCTCTTGACAAGAAATTTTGGGCGTCATATTAGAAGAGAGAAAAGGACAAATACTTCAGAAGGGATCCCAGTCGTCCGTTCTGATTCTCTTTAATTCCTGAGCCCTTAGATTATGCCCTTTAAAATCTTAACCCTCCATCTCCCCCAAAACAGATCCTGACCCTTCATGGGGAGCACCCGGTTCCTATAAATACCGGCATGAAAAAACTGTTCAAGGAGGACGAAAGAAAAAGGGTAGTGACTATAGTGGAAGAACTCTGAAACTTAATTCAGTTCGTTACTCTGCTTTTTTTAGCTTTCATAAGAAAAACTTTTGAAACCATTTTTCTAAAGTGTTTTCTTGTAAAAGGGATTCTTGAATACTGAAACTCTCTATTTTCAGTTCGTTCATTATCCCGTAGTGCTCTCATTTTCAGCTCTTTGTTTTATTTAGTTTCACTCCCATTGTCCAGGCTCAACCTCATTTAAACCCGAGTATTATTTTGACCCGATTGCATTTTAGCGAAGCATCCTTCGTTTCAAGGCGGACCTTAACCTTCTGGTTACCAACCTGCAGTTCTATTAAGCTTTGTGATTCAATACTTAGTTTAGTAGATTTGGCCCCCTACAGGTGAGTGCTCGTACTGTCGTTTTATAAAGTGCTTATTTTCATTTTTCGTATTTCCTTTGTTCTTTTATGTATGTAGTTTTTTTTAAGTTTATATTGCGCTAAAGAATATCAAAAGATTATTCTCGGATTTACTCCTTTGTTAATCAGTCCATTCTTTTAATCTTTGTTATTTCTGAACGCAAGCCTTCTAGTCTCGAGTAATGTATAAGGGGTCGGGTAAAATATAGGTAACCGTATCTAAAGGGTCTCCTTAAAAATAATAAAAGGTCTAAACAATGAATCGGGAAAATAGTAAGGCCGAATCACTAGAATAATGCAAAAGATAATTGAGTAAAACAACACAAGGCAGAGTAAAACCGAACTTGAAGATAGATAAATGGGATAGATCTGTATCAAAGGTGTAAGGTAAGGCGACCACATAGGAAGGTCGGAAAATTCGGTTTGGTATCTCCTGACTGGATACAAGGTACCAATGAATTAAAAGAAGCCTTATTCCGAGCCCCTGCATCTTTAAATGCCAAAACCCTTAGTTCTAGGATTTCGTGACGGGTAGCTGTAATCAAGTTTCGAGAGATCGGAAAAGTCCTTATCCGATCCCTATTAAAATAAAGGAGATCGGAGGAGAGTTCTTATCCGGTTTCCACTTAAAATTTTAATAAATACTTAAAAGGAGATCGGAGGAGAGTTCTTATCCGGTTTCCACTTAAAATTTTAATAAATATTTAAAAGGAGATCGGAGGAGAGTTCTTATCCGATTTCCACTTAAAAATTTTTAATAAATACTTAAAAGGATATCAGAGGAGAGTTCTTATCCGGTTTCCACTTAAAATTTTAATAAATATTTAAAAGGAGATCGGAGGAGAGTTCTTATCTGGTTTCCCCTTAAAATTTTTAATAAATATTTAAAAAGGAGATCGGAGGAGAGTTCTTATCCGATTTTCAAGCTTAAAATTTTTAATAAACATTTAAAAGGAGATCGGAGGAGAGTTCTTATCCGATTCTCAAACTTAAAAAAATACTTAAAAAGAGGTCAAAGGAGAGTTCTTATCCGATTCTCAAACTTAAAAAATTAATAAATCTTTAAAGGAGATCGGAGGAGAGTTCTTATCCGATTCCCATATTAAATTTCAACAAATACGTAAGATGATTCCCCCTGAAATAAAATTAATACGCAACCGCAACTCACTAAGGTCGTCTCATTTACTTATGTATCTGGGTAACCCGGATTAGTGAAAAATCAAACATTCCTTTCGGTCAAAAGGATTAACATTTCTATTCAAACCCTCCTAACTATGAAGAATATGAAGTTAAATCTGCTTACCCTCGTTGAGGGACGAGGTGGGGTGCCTTACGCCTTCCCCACCCGTTCATGGACCCCGAACCTAGAATCTCTGTTTTTAAAGTGGTTTTATTCTAACTTACTTTCACAAATGGTTTTCTTTAATTTCCCTCAAAATTAAAGTGGCGACTCCTCACTTTTCCCACTTCGGTGAGTGTTCGTCCAGGCGACCGCAAAACACCTTGCGACACCTGGTAAGGCAAACTAAAGAGAAAGTGAAGCTCATCAGAGATAACCTGAAAGCCACCTCAAACAGGCAGAAGTCGTATGCTGACTTGAGGAGAAAGGATATAGAGTATGAGGTTGGTGATAAGGTGTTTCTCAAGGTATCACCTTGGAAGAAAGTGCTAAGGTTTGGTAAGAAGGGTAAGTTAAGCCCTAGGTTTATTGGTCCATACGATGTCATTGAACGTGTGGATCTAGTAGCCTATAGGCTAGCTTTGCCACCTAAGTTGGATAAGATCCACAATGTATTCCATGTGTTGATGCTCAAGAGATACAGATCAGATCTTTCACATGTCATTTCAGCAGAAGAGATAATTGTGCAACCTGACTTGACATATGAAAAAGAGCCAATTAGAATCTTGGCACAGGAAGTAAAAGAGCTCAGAAACAAGAGTATTCCACTGTTGAATGTCCTGTGGAGACACCATAATACAGAAGAGGCAACTTGGGAGAGCAAAGAGACAATGAGGTAGCAGTTCCCTCCGCTCTTCATACCAGGTAAATTTCGAGGACAAAATTTTAATTAGAGAGGAAGATTTGTAACGCCCTCACCATCGATAGTCCGTACATTATACTGCCCCGGTGACTGACGTCTGTCTGAACAACCAGGGTGTCTAGAACTACACCTAAATAACAATGAGGATACATAAAATGAAAAAACACATGATAGGAAAATACAAGAAAAATTAAGATAAAATAAAAGACTTAAAACAAAATTAAGCTAAAAGAGTCGTGTCCCAGACCCTCGAGAAAACCTAGGAACAAATTTCCAGGGTTTAATTAAAAATTTACCAAGGTGTAAATGGCATTAAAAATGTCAAGGAAACTTTAATTTATTGATAAAAGTGAAAATAAAAATTAAAAATAGACAGTGTGAAAATTAAAGGAATTGTCCGATCGGTAAATTCTAAAAAAGAGGGACATTAACCCGAAGAGGGGCATTTTGGTCATTTGACATTTAAAGATGACTTTTGACCAAAAAGTCCATTAAAAATTAGTGATACAAAAATTTAGAAAATTTCATAAAAACCCCCATGAAAACATGAAATTACATTAGTGCAATTAAGGGAATTTAAGTGGGATTAATTAGGAATTCAGAAACTTTGATTATTATATTATTATTTTAAGTTAGTGGAGGGGGAGGGTATAAAAGGGCCAAGTGAGCAGAAAATGAAGAAAAAAAACTCACCTCTTTCCTCATTTCCTTCATGGCCGAAACCTAGCCTTACTCTCCCACATTGAATCCTTCATTTGCATGCTCATTTCTAGCCACAATCTTCACAAATTCCCTTCACCAAAGTTGTTCCCCAAACACATAGAAAGGCGCCACCACATTATCAGAGAGATAGTCGGGCAAGGCGATATAACCATGCAGAAAATAGCATCAGCTGAAAATCTAGTTGATCCATTCACTAAGCCTATGTCACAAGCTTAGTTAGACTGACATCTTGAGAAGATGGGTCTAAGGTATTGAAATGAATGGCTCTAGTGCTAGTGGGAGATTATTAGTGGTATGCCCTAGAGCATATTATTTAGTATGTATCTTATATATATTTTATTAATAAAAGACATTTTCACTTTTTTGTTTACATAATATATTTATGTGTAATAGAAAAGGTCCATTGATATTTTGTTAAAAATATTATTCTTAAGTTGTTAAGAATATGAGTGATAGTATTTCTAGCACAAAGTATCATAAATTAGTTCACAATCAAGGATACTTCACAACAAGGACATGACTTATCCAAAAAGACTATAATCATGTTTGTTCCCAAGCTATTTATATGAGATATAAATAAGATGGAATGGTGAGTCTCATGCCATATAACAAATATGATAGGCACTTATACATGATAAGTAGGCCGAACCAGTGACATTTATGACAAGCACATGAAGTTTACTTTTGTCAATGTATTGTCATAAATCATATCAGTGCATATAATCTTTAGACCTGAGATAGTACAGTTATCTTGTATATAGGTGGTTTGAGTTTCATACTGCTTTCATACTTGTAGTGTGTATGGGTATATGGGCATGTGTTGGCTCCTACTAGTTATATATGGAGGTAGGTGTTGATCAAGAGGGAATCTGTTATCCTAGGGATAAAATCCTATGTTCATTTAATTATTCTTGATGTTTCAAGTTCCTGGCTAGAACAGATAGATTTATTCAGAAAAGAGTTTCTGATGAGAAAATCTTTTTAATCAAGAACTAGAATTAAAAGAGAATATAATATTCATAGCAAATGGGGTTTGACATAAACCATGACTCCAGCTCAAATTGGGATTTTGTAACAGAGAGATTCTAGTGCATTGTAACATATGATTATAGGTTCATTTAAAATAAACCTTATTACTAATTGGGTGGCTGCAACATGCTATGCTAGGTGTTAACCATGGTCTATGAGGTGCATAAAATGATTTAGAGAAATCATTTATGGTAAAAAAGAGTTCTGATGATATTAAGAGTTGATATTATATCTCATTGCCAATTAGTGATGAGCCTAGTAAGTCACACACATACACAAGTAATCACCAGATTAAATATGATTTAATTAATTAATTAAAGATTTTAATTGATTAATTAAATAGGTTTGATTTACAATTAGATTATAAAGTCCCTAGCATGGCTTGAAACCAAATCTAGGTTATTTGATGTATAGTATAAGTTAAATTTATATTTAATGTGTTTAAATATGAATTTAATTAATGAGAAATTAATTAATAGAGATTACTTAATTAATTTATATTTGATATAAATTGATTAGAAGAAGAGAAATAATTATTTTGGGTTGAGAACTCAAAATTAAGACACAGGGGTATTTTAGTCATTTCACAGGGTGACATGTGGCACCATGAGATGGTGACACATGGCACTACACATAAGCTTGCCATATATCTTTTAATCATGTAAGATGATCAAAGTCAAGATTAAATATAAGTTTGACACTTAGCACAATGTGATTGGGTCAATTAAACCTAGAGCTAATCAGAAAGTAACATGTGGCAAGGGTTTTAAGTGGTGACCTAGCTATATAAGTGTTGTTATGAAAGAGTATAACGTGTGGCTGCTGTTCTTCTTTGGTGCCGCCACCCAAAGTACATCTCCTCTCTCTTCTTCTTCATCTCTCATCAATTCAAAGAGATTAGCCAATAATCTCTTGAATTAAAAATACTAGAAATCGTTTCTAGTGTCCTGTTTACATCTGTAATCTCTCAAAAAGCAAAACTTGATTTTCTAATTGATTGGAAAAGCTTTAGAAGCTGTTCAAGGGCTGTCATTGGTGATCTTGGTGTGGACAAGCTAGAGGGACAACATCTGATGTCCTAGGCGCATCCCAAAGTTGCCAAACACACTGTAGTGCATCAAACAAGTTAGTGCACTTGTTCTTGATCTAATCTAGGGTTCTAATGAATTAATCTGTTAGTTCTAAAATCTTAAATGGCAAGTGTAGATCCAAAATATATTAAAAGAGTTTTAATATACTGTTTATCATTGAAATCAAAAAAATAAAAATGAATCTTGCATGATGCATGTGACCCTAGGTAAAAAATTTTTGAATTCAATGACCTAAACTTATGTTTTTCATGCTTCCACTCCTTCAATTGGTATTAGAGCCACTATATTTTCCATTTAGATTGTTGATTATATGATTTAATCATTTGATTTGATCATAAGATGATTGTTTTATTGCTGGTTGGACCAACAAAGGTGGCAGCTTGATGTCTAACACCATGGTACGCATGGTTTGATGTATTCAACCATGTGCATGGCTGTTTGGGCTTGTTTGTGGTCTTGGTTTCAAGGCCCATAATTAGGCCCATGACTAATTAAAGTGTTTAATTAGGAGTTTTAATTGCACAATTAAATTTTGATTCAAATCTGAATTTTTAAAATTTATTTAAATGTGATTCAAATATGAATTTTTAAATTTGTTTGAATGTGATTCAAATCTAAATTTTTAAATTTATTTGAATCACATTCAAATCTGGATTTTTAAGTTGAATATGAGATATTCAATTTAATTTAAGTTTTTAAATTTGTTTGAATGTGATTCAAATCTGAATTTTTAAATTTGTTTGAATGTGATTCAAATCTGAATTTTTAAATTTGTTTGAATCATATTCAAATCTAGATTTTTAAGTTGAATATGAAATATTCAATTTTATTTAAGTATGTTTTATTTAATTATTAAATAGTGATATACATGATGGATGATCATGGACTATAAAAGACTAATGTGATTGGATTTATTTCTTTTATGTTTCTTTGGGTTGTAAATTAATTAATTTATTTGGGGCATGTATTATAAAGGTTGTAATATTTTTTTTTTTGTAATTTTATTTATTTAGTTCTTGTAAATTCGCCTTGGTATGCCAAGAATTACTATGTAATTGGATTGCAAGAAGATCAAGGAGGTCAAGAGCATTGGTGGGACAAATAGGAGGAATTCAAGATCAAGTGTTGATTATGTACTCCTTCAGCAACTCTTGTAATATGAATGAATGAAATGCACCTAGGAATGCCCTGATTCAATTCTTGGTGGCTCAGAATTGAATCCCTTAGAAAAGTCCATGATCATACCATATTTATTTATTATCCATTAATATATGAGATGTATGGGAATGTATGCAAGTATATGATATATGCATGCTAATTGGATAATGTGCAAAGTGAGACCTTAATAGTAATTAGGATGACCACAAAATCTTCCAAACAAATGATTAAGTTGGATATGGTATAATTAAAATAATCATAACATGGGCCCTCCATTGAGGCAATTATTTTAAGAAATTTTAAATACTTGCATAAGATGCAATTAATTTAAGAAATTTTCTTAAGAATAATTATTAAGCATGAGATATTATAAATATGTAAATGGTTTGGTGGCCAATATTGGATGTACCTGAGGACATTAAAATTATTTGCATGTTTACTGGCTCAATGGGATCAACTTAACTAATGCAAGATAAGTCAATATTGGATGTACCTGAGATTTTGAGCATTAGGGGCTAGGTAAAGGATTGAACCTCATATGAGATGTAATGGGCAAGGAGTTGCTTACTTATAGTTTATTGTAATTCCAATAATAGATGTACCTAAGGATGACCAATAAGACTATAAGAATTCAATCACCCACTAGAAATCCAACTAACTAGGATTTCCATTTTCTACTTTGGAAGTATAGAATTCGCTAAGTTAGTGGGAGAACCAATTTGATTAAAAGACCATAATCATTTTGGTTAATTACATGATACATTTACTAATTAATCTAGTTATTTTCTGCAGTTAATTTTCTGATAATAATGAGCACAGAACAACCACCACCATCCAATATCCTTGCAAGCATACTTGATCGTAATAGGTTGACAGGACCTAATTTATCTGATTGGCTAAGAAATTTGAAACTTGTCCTGAACCTTGAACATATATGATATGTTCTAGACTCATAGGTTCCTGGTCCCTTACTTCCAGAGGCCACACAAGAGGAACATGAAACTTTAGACAAGTGGAAGGAGCATGATATGAGAGCTAAGGGTTATATGTTTGCTTCTATGAATAATGAGTTACAGAAACAGCATGAGAACATGCAGAGTGCGAGTGAGATCCTCCTTCACCTACAAGAGTTGAATGGTGAGCATAGCAGAAATGCTAGGTATGAGATATCTAGGCAACTATTCCATATGAGGATGTCTGAGGGACAGAATGTTGGGGATCATGTCCACAAGATGATTCGGCTGATTGAGCAGCTGGAACATCTTGACTTTAACATGGATTTCCAACTGCAGACGGATTTGATCCTTTAGTCCCTTCCTGAGTCATTTGGGAATTTTGTGACAAATTTTCATATGACTAAATAGGAATGCACCTTGGTTGATTTACTCAACATGCTGGTTATTGCCCAAAAGAATATGCTAGGCAATAAAGGAAAAGAGGTAGCTTTGATTACATTTTCTTCTGCTGGAAGGTCCAACAAGAAGAAGGGCAATAAGAAAAAGAAACCTCAGATTCCTGGTCCTTCAAGAAAATTGCTAAACAGAAAGGGAATACTAAAGCTGATGGAGGCAAAGGAAAGTATTTCCACTGCCAGAAGGATGGGCACCTGAAAAAGGAACTGCCCATAGTATAGCAATCTAAAATAAAGCAATGTCATGGCGAAAATCAACTCAAGTTCAAAATATATTTGGCACTTAAGGTTAGGTCATGTTGCAGAAGATAGGATTGCAATGCTGGGGAAAATGAGGATTTTATCCTTATTGGGTTTTAGACCTATTCCAACTTGTGAATTCTGCCTTCAAGGCAAAATGACTAGATCACCCTTGTTGGATAAGGACTAAGAGCTAAAAAATATTTTAAATCTAATACATAGTGATGTATGTGGTCCATTTAAGGAAATGGCTAGAGATGTTTTTCATTACTTTATTACCTTTACTGATGATAAATCAATGTTTAGGAATTTGTATTTGATGAAATACAAATATGAATCCTTTGAAAAGTTCAAAGAATTTAAATCTGAAGTAGAAAATCAAACAAGAAAAAGTATTAAAGCTCTTCGATCAGATCGTGGAGGTGAATACTTGAGTACTAAATTTGATGAATACTTGAAAGAACATGGCATTGTTTCCGGCTGACTTCTCTTGGAACACCATAGTTGAATGGTGTATCTGAAAGGAGAAATCATACCTTTTTGGATATGGTACGAAGCATGGTGAGCTATACTGATATCCCAATCTCCTTTTAAGGATTTGCACTAGAATCAGCTTTGCGTGTTCTAAATAGGATTCTATCAAAATCAGTATTTTCCACACCTTATGAGATATGGCATGGAAGAAAACCAAGTCTTAAGCATGTTAAGATTTGGGGTTGTCCAGCTTATATCAAAAAGCTGAACATTGATAAATTGGAAATCAGATCAGAAAAGGGTCTATTTATTGGATATCCAAAAGATAGTTTTAGATATTATTTTTATTTGCCTACATCACAAAAGGTTGTGGTAAGTAGAGATGCCACATTTCTTGAACAACAGTTTGTTCAAGAAGGAGGCAAAGGAAGGCAGATAGAGTTAAAACTGGAGAATTCTGATCAACCAACAGATCAGATGGATATAGATCCATCTAGTCAACCTACACCTATTGATGAAACATCTACATCTGCTCCTCGTAGATCAACCAAGTTATATCACCACCAGTGAGATATGGTTTCCTTCATGAAGAAGAATAAGAGTTGTCTACTCATGAAGAAGTAGATCATGGAGATGATCCACTTACCTATGAAGAAGCTATATCAGATATAGACTCTTCAAAAATGGATTGATGCTATGAAATCCGAGATTGATTCCATGTATAAGAATCAAGTTTGGGATCTTGTTGACCCACCTGAAGGTATTGTACCTGTAGGGAACAAATGGGTTTTCAAGAAGAAAATTGGTTCTGATGGAAAGGTAGAGACCTAAAAAGTAAGGCTAGTAGCAAAAGGGTTTCGTTAAAGGCAAGGAATCGACTATGAGGAGACTTTCTCGCCTGTTGCCATGAATCAATTAGGATTCTATTAGCAATAGCTGCATACTATGATTATGAGATTTGGCAGATGGATGTCAAAATAGCTTTTCTCAATGGATACATTGAAGAAAACATTCTCAATGGATACATTGAAGAAAACATTTTCATGGAACAACCTAGGGGTTTTGAAATCCCAAGATGGTTCCAAAGTGAGCAAGCTAAAGCGATCCATTTATGGGTTAAAACAAACTTCGAGGAGTTAGAACATCCGTTTTTTATGAAGCCATTAAGTCATTTGGTTTTATCAAAAATGAGGATGATCCATGTGTATATAAGAAAGTTAGTGATAGTGTTATCACTTTCCTTGTCTTATATGTAGATAATATTCTATTGATAGGTAATGACTCAGGTATGTTGACAACTGTAAGGGTATGGTTGTCAAATACATTCTCCATGAAAGACTTAGGGGAGACAATCTATATTCTTGGGATTCGAATCTATAGAGATGGAGTGAAAAGAATAATTGGTTTATTCCAAAGTCTACACTTGAAAAAGGTGTTAAAGAGGTTTGACATGCTTAATTCCAAGAGAGGATTGTTACCAGTGAGACATGGTATCCACCTTTCTAAAGAGATGTCTCCAAAGACACCTAAAGAAAGAGATAAAATGGCTAGGATTCCATATGCTTCGGCTATTGGAAGTTTGATGTTGCAATGTTGTGTACTATACCGGATATCGCATATGCTGTTAGTTTGACTAGTAGGTATCAATCCAATCTAGGTTTGGAACACTGGATAGCTGTCAAGAATATCCTTAAGTACTTGAGAAGAACTAAGGATTTATTCTTCATTTATGGAGATGGTGATTTGCAATTGGATGGTTATACTGATTCTGATTTCTAATCATATATTGATGATAGAAAGTCTACCTTTGGATATGTGTTCATTTGTAATGGAGGTGCAGTCAGTTGGAAGAGTTCCAAACAGAGTATGACTGCAGATTCCACTACTGAGGCTAAGTATATTGCTGCATCAGATGGTGCAAAAGAAGCTGTTTGGATATAAGGAACCCCGGTCTCACCAGAAATCCAAACACATAGAAAGGCGCTTCCACATTATCAAAGAGATAGTTGGGCAAGGCGATATAGCCATGCAGAAAATAGCATCAGCTGAAAATCTAGCTGATCCATTCACTAAGCCTATGTCACAAGCTTAGTTAGACTGACATCTTGAGAAGATGAGTCAAGGTATTGTAATGAATGGCTCTAGTGCTAGTGGCAGATTATTAGTAGTATGCCCTAAAGCATATCATTTAGTATATATCTTGTACATATTTTATTAATAAAAGGCATTTTTACTTTTTGTTTGCATAATATATTTATGTGTAATAGAAAATGTCCATTGATATTTTGTTAGAAATATTATTCTTAAATTGTTAAGAATATGAGTGATAGTATTTCTAGCACAAAGTATCATAAATTGGTTCACAATCGAGGATACTTCACAATAAGGACATGACTTATCCAAAAAGATTGTAATCATATTTATTTCCAAGTTATTTATATGAGATGTAAATAAGATGGAATAGTGAGTCTCATGCCATATAACAAACATGATAGGCACTTATACATGATAAGTAGGCTGAACCAGTGACATTTATAACAAGCACATGGAGTTTACTTTTATCAATGTATTATCATAAATCATATCAGGGCATATAATCTTCAGACCTGAGATAGCACAGTTATCTTGTATATAGGTGGTTTGAGTTTCATACTGCTTTCATACTTGTAGTGTGTATGGGTATATAGGCATGTGTTGGCTCCTACTAGTTATATATGGAGATAGTTGTTTATCAAGATGGAATCTGTTACCCTAAGTAAATAGGGATAAAATCCTATGTTCATTTAATTATTCTTGATGTTTCAAGTTCCTGGCCAGGACAAATAGATTTATTCAGAAAAGAGTTTCTGATGAGAAAATCTTTTTAATTAAGAACTGGAATTAAAAGAGAATATAATATTCATAGCAAATGGGGTTTGACATAAGCCAAGACTCCAGCTCGAATTGGGATTTTGTAACAGAGAGATTCTAGTGCATGTTAACATATGATTATAGGTTCATTTAAGGTAAACCTCATTACTAATTGGGTAGCTGTGGCATGCTATGCTAGGTGTTAACCATGGTCTATGAGGTGCATAAAATGATTTAGAGAAATCATTTATGGTAAGAAAGAGTTCTGATAATATTAAGAGTTGATATCATATCTCATTGCCAATTAGTGATGAGCCTAGTAAGTTACACACATACACAAGTAATCATCCAATTAAATATGATTTAATTAATTAATTAAAGAGTTTAATTGATTAATTAAATAGGTTTGATTTGCAATTAGATTGTAAAGTCCCTAGCATGGCTTGAAACTAAATCTAGGTTATTGGATGTATAGTATAAGTTAAATTTATATTTAAAGTGTTTAAATATAAATTTAATTAATGAGAAATTAATTAATAGAGATTAATTAATTAATTTATATTTGATATAAATTGATTAGAAGAAGAGAAATAATTATTTTGTGTTGAGAACTCAAAATTAAGACATAGGGGTATTTTGGTCATTTCATAGGATGACATGTGGCACAATGAGATGGTGACACATGGCACTACACATAATATTGCCATATATCTTTTAATCATGTAGGATGATCAAAGTCAAGATTAAATATAGGTTTGACACTTGGCACAATTTGATTGGGTCAATTAAACCTAGAGCCAATCAGAAAGTGATATGTGGCAAGGGTTTTAAGTGGTGACCTAGCTATATAAGTGTTATTATGAAAGAGTAAAATGTGTGGCTGCTGTTCTTCTTTGGTGCCGCCACCCAAAGTACATCTCCCCTCTCTTCTTCTTCATCTCTCATCAATTCAAAGAGATTAACTAACAATCTCTTGAATTAAAATACTAGAAATCGTTTCTAGTGTCCTATTTACATCTGTAATCTCTCAAAAGGAAAAACTTGATTTTCTAATTGATTGGAAAAGCTTTAGAAGCTATTCAAGGGCTGCCATTAGTGATCTTGGTGTGGACAAGCTAAAGGGACAACATCTGGTGTCCTAGGCGCATCCCGAAGGTGCCAAACACACTGCGGTGCATTAAACAGGTTAGTGCACTTGTTCTTGATCTAATCTAGGGTTCTAATATTAATCTGTTAATTTTAAAATCTTAAATAGCAAATTTAGATCTAAAAATATATTAAAAGATTTTTAATATGTTGTTTATCATTGAAATCAAATAGATAAAAATGAATCTTGCATGATGCATGTGACCCTAGGTGAAAATTTTTTGAATTCAATGATCTAAACTTATGTTTTTCATGCTTCCGATCCTTCATATGGGACCCACTTTCCCACTACACATTAACACAAAATTCTGTTATCACTACATTACACTAAACGAGTATGTGGGACCCACTTTCCCACTACAAAATGACATGAAAAGCCGACTAAGAAGTTACTAATGCTAAATTGCCCAAAGTAAACCTAGGCTTATGTATATTGTATGGATCGATTGGTATACCAATTAAGAAATACAAATAGCAGTACCGCCTACAGGAATAATCACTGATCAACAAAATATATCTAACATAATTGTTCTATAGGCTACATGCCTGACCGTTGGCCATTGTGCCTAACTATATTTCTGGTTTTAAAAGCCTGACCGCTGGCCTAGTGCCTGGCATGACAGTTGTATACATGCAAGACATATGGCTGTCTAACCAGTATACTTCCATGTATCTAGCACTTATAGTCTGTTCTAGGTTACTTGGGCACTGTTATAAATAAATTAAGACTGAAAATATAAGAAATGACTAGAAAAGATACTGTTTAGTTAAATTGCTTCCAAAGTGCAGAAAATTCATAAATAACTTAGAAATTATGGAACTCAGCATAGAATGATTATTTTAATTGTTTAATTACATTTCTTTTAAATTATGCACCGCTAAGCTATCAGCTTAGCGCGTTGGTTTTTCCATCGCGTAGATACTGGAGACCAGGCTCACTCGACACAGCCGCCATATTAGCTTCTAACAGAGCTCTGACCAGATCTGCCACCGTCCAGAGTCACCTCACCAGTCATTTTGTATTTTTAGTGGGGCCCATGTATAGATTAGTATTTTAGTTCATTGTGTATAAACATAATATAATTACTAGTTTGTGATGTAATAAAAATTGTAAGTTTGTATTTTGGATTGTAATTAAAGTTATGAATTTTTGCATATGAATGTTTATATGAATGAATGAATGAACTTGAGATTGTATAAGTAGAAATGAGATTATATGACATGTAGAAATATAAGACAGAAATTATATTATTTTAACAGGTAACTTGTGGAAACTGCCAGATGCCAATTAAATAGAAGGGGCTCTGCCCGGGTATCCACAGAAATAAATTATGAAAAAAAAAAATTCCACACATTTTCTATAAGTTTAAAATTAACAATGAATAGGACAGCATAAGATAGGGTGCTCCAGCACCAAATGTGACACTTCTCGCTCAGCTACACTGTAGACGGATAAGGGGCATCACAGCCTTCCAAATTCTCATTTACAAGGTTGGCAATACACTATTTTTCAAATAAAATTCTCAAAGTCATAATAATCAAAAATTGTTCGCAACATTTATTCAAATAGTTTTTCAGATAGAAACTAAAAATTTTAAGTTTGTTGTGCACAAACCTCTTTTGCTTGCCTTAACTCAATCTACTCTTCCTCCTTCTTTGGAGGGCTCCTTTTCAACTGAAACATATAATTAAAGTATTTCAAATAGTTTTTCAGATAGAAACTAAGATTTTTAAGTTTGTTGTGCACAAACCTCTTTTGCTGGCCTTAACTCAATCTGCTCTTCCTCCTTCTTTAGAGGGCTCCTTTTCAATTGAAACATATAATTAAAGTATTTCAATATCCATCCAAATTATTTTTACTAATTAACCCAACAATTAAATTTTGTATACTTAATTTTACCTATAAATTCTCATAAGGGTTGAGTTCTTTGCATTTGGTGTATTTGAGGTTACTATTCATGCAAAATGTTTACTTTTTCATAATTAATAGATATAAAATTTCTAAACACATGGTCATACTACATTTTGGGTCACAAATTGGTTGGCATTGGTTGCCAATTACAATTCAAGGCTTATTAGGAGAAATTTTAAAATTTTAGATTTCATTGCCTATGTTTACTATTTCATTGAACCAATCTATAGTGAGAATTTGGCTAAACTCTCTTCATCAAAATTATTTCTTAATATCTCTAATTTAATTCTATTTTTGAATCACCCCATTTAGAGTTTTGTAACTCAAGTTATGGTATTTTTACCATAACTAGCCGAATTAGTCATCGTCTAGAATTTATGGGCAAATTTGGTTTTGGCAGTTTTAATGGCTTAATTTTGATTAGCAATTTGATTAGGTTATGGTCAGAATTTGGATTTGTATTCTTCATGAAAGTTGTTCTACTATGTCTAATCTTTCTAATGGTTCAAAAATCAGGTCATTTGGATCTCTCTACACAAAGTTATGACTATTTGAGCATATACTATTCATTTGATCAATTCTGACCAGAATCAGGGCACCAATTCCAAATTCAATCCAATTTTAGACCAACTCATAGTCAGTTTTTGGGCAAGGTTTCTTCATAAAAAATATAATATTATGACCCTAATTTTATCTTCAATTAGTCTCACACCAATTGGAGCAATAAAATCAACTTATGGCCTTTCAACCTAGCTGGACTCATTAGTTACAGAATTCAACAATTTCATAACCACAACTTATCTTAATTCCATTCCTCAATTCCCAATTCAAAACACACTACATGACCAAAATTGAGCATTATACACATCAATTGGTCAACAATTCTAAAAAATCCCCAAATTCCTCCAAAACCCTAATCACTATGAACCCTAATTTTCCAATTGCCACAATTCATGCAATTCAAGTATTCTAATCATATCTACTTACTCATTTAAGCTTGAATACACATTTAGTTCCATCAATTTTCATCAAACCCTAGCCCCATCAAGTTGACCAAATTTTATGGCTTGAGTCTATGCATGAATTTTTTTCAATTCTTAAGTTAATTTCTACTTGCTTAACCTTATTTTCACAAGCATAAACTAGCTTAAGTGAAGATAGAGAGACTTACCTCTATAGTGCTTCTAAACCTTCAATTTCTCTTCCAATTTCTTCAATTTCTCCCTTCATTCTTCTTTTCTAGGACCAATTTGAAGTTTTCTATAATTTACGGCTAGGGTTTATGGGAAGAAATCAAGCTTTGAAAGCTTGAACTCACTTGGTAATGGTGGAAATTTGAGAGAATTTATGAGAGAGAGAGGGACAACAAAATTAGAAGAAGAAGACAATAATTTTTTTCTTTCAAATTTGTCTCATTTTAATGATAATTATCCCCAATTTGTCATAATTTAAAATTATAATTTTAATTAAGTCATACTTGCATCATTGATGATGTCATAATCACTTAATTTTTGGAATTTTCTTTTCCTTTTTCTTTTCTTCCATACACCTCTTTATGTTTTTAATTCTTTTTCAAAATTTTAATTTCTTACATTTTAATGGACATCTAGGCCAAGAGTCACCTCTAATGGTGAATTGACCAAATTGCCCCTTATCGGTCTGATCAGTTTTTCCAATAGCACTAGGTTACTTTCTGAACTCTAATTCAATTATTTGAACTGATTCTCTATTCTTTTATGTGGTTTTCGCATTACCATTAGTTTTGCAATTATCCCTTGGCCTGAGGTGTCATAGGGTCCCGTGTGAAATTAAGGTAGCAACTGAACTCGTAGTCACTTTCTGGTTCGGTCACCCATTGCCAAGACCTCGGCTCATATAACCAATAATGCTTTGTTTTCCTTATTTCTATTTCACCTTCATATAATTTCTTTTAATTTTTATTTATGGCTTTTCTAAATGAGACAGATATAGTTCTAGACATCCTGACTGTCCGGACAGACACTAGTCACCGGAACAGTAGAATGTATAGACTACTTAGTATGGGGATGTTACATTTGGAATTATATAATGCAAATTATAGGCCTATGAATCATTGTTGTCCTAAATTTCTAGTCAAATTCAGATAAACAGGGCAACAAAGTTAAAATTCAGCCAAAAATTCTAGTAACAAGGATTTCATGGCATCTATTTTAGAATTAAACTTTCATATATTCGTTTTAATCTCTACTTTGAATCATTTCAAAATCAGGACTAGAACTCAAGTTATGAATGAAAAAGTGCAAACTGTTCTAAACTCTAGTCATAGTCAGAGTAGTAACAAGAAATGCAAGAATTTCACTATGTAGCCAACAAAATCAATTTTCAGTCATAACTACAAAGTTTTAGGGTATTTATTTAGCTTTCCAATAGTTTAAGAATCACCTTATTTTAAGTTCTGGAGCACAAGTTATGAATTTTCAAATTTAGGTGTCTTGTTTCTAGAAATCATCAGGTTTATTTTTCAGATTTGAGCAATAAAAACTTTTCCCCTCAAACACTATCATAGCAGGGGAATTAGGTCTAGCACAAAACTACAAAGTTTTAGAGCATTCATCAAGGTTTTCATAGACATAAAGATCATAGAAATCTAACTTTCCTAGCTTAAGTTATGACATTTTTAAAATAGCTAGTCCTGCAAGCCTACTGGCAGAACCAGGATTTCATCACCCCTACCAATTATCTTTCTCACTATTTTACATTTCCCCCTTATTCCTAGTGGTATCCTTACTTAAACTTGATAAAAAAAAAATAAAGGTTATAGCACTAACCTTAAGGAAAAACCAGCTGCTACTCTCCCCTTTCTTCCAATTCTCCTCCAAACCCTTTTATGGAATTAGGGTTCTTCAAGCTTGATACACCAATTCTCTTGTTCCCTTCTTGCTTTCCTCCAAACTAGTTTAATCTAGGGTTTTGGCTTGATTCTCTCCGTCAAATTAGAGAGAATATGGCTGTTAGAAGAAGAAAAGATGAAGAGGAGAAGGTTAAACAAGGGTGGCCGGCTAGTTTGGGCTGGAAGAAGATAGGATGGTTATATTTGCTTTTAACTATTGGTTCTTCATCCCTTTATCCATTGGTCCATAGGGTATTTTTTTCTTATTTTTAAATTTTTCCCAAAACTTTATAATCTATTTAAGGTAGTCCTCCAACCTTTTATTTGTTCCGTAACTTATTGATTAATTCACTTTAGTCCTCTAACTCTTAGTGGCCAACTTCCTAGGTATGATAGGAAGCAAGTGTACACCCATTTAGTTTGCCACTTATGTGAATACTTTTACTTCTTTTCATTTCTTTGACTTATTAATTTATAATTATACCTTAATTAAGTCTTAATTAAGATTTTTATAAGGTCCTATACGAATTGAAGGAGTAAACAAACCTAAAATACTGATTTTTAGTCGTTTCCCAGGGGAGTTACTCATCGCTGAGACTTGTGCACATTTAACTAATTTCTAGTCCATTTCTTTTATCTTCCTTCAACCTTACTTAATCTTTATTAAATTAAATTATGACTCCTTACTTTAATTTAAGGGTGGTTCCAGACATTCCAGCCGTCCGAACAGACGTTAGTCGCTGGAATAATAGAATGTATGAAACTACATAAACTGAGGGAATTACAATTACAAGCACGCTTTGTGTTACATTTCTATTATTTGATAAAATTAATGTGGGTGTCTCCTTAGGGTGATTTAGAACTGTGTGCGTGTGTCGACGCGAGTAAGGTGTGGTACTATATATGGGTAGGACGACAAATTGGCTTGAGCTAGCTTGTCAGGGCTCGGTCATTTTTATGATAAGTCAGGGTAAGTATGGCTTTGAATTGATTTCACTGACCCCCGCATTTGGATTATTAAGAGAAAGTCTGGCTCGAGTTGATCTCGCTGACAGATAATGAATTAAGAGAGCTGTATAGAGGATCAACTCCCATATATATATTTGATTGATGTGATACTTGAATGTGTGAGTGCTCCAAATTATTCTTTATGCGAATATAGTTTAAACTTGTTTGAATGTGTTGTTATATGTTGCATTTCATATTTAGGAATGCATTAGCCTAGATAGTTATAGAAATTGTACTTAAAATCAATATTTTACTCTATGAGCCGAACGCTCACTCCTGTTCACCCTATTATTTTTCCAGGTTACAGGAGGTTCTCTTTTTTTGTGATTAACTTGCTTCCTTCATCGTAAATCTACTAGCAGCAAATATCAGTATTTCATAGTATTGATTAAAAATCCAGACTCCGCATGTGCTGGGAATATTATATATGGCGTGGCACTATAAAAGATTATTTATTTTGAAATTGTAAACTTATATTTATACATGTGTTGTTAAATGGGATGAATATATAATTTAGATGAGGGAGCTGAGTTTCCATTTGATATAATTGCTATGTTGAGGATTGTGAGGGCTAGCAGAGCTCCCAAAATTTATATATTTTGTGATCATAGGTCGGGTGAGCTTAAACTCTATGTTGGGTAGTCTAGCTTATAGCTGAACTCTATTCGGTTGATTTCTTGAAAATGGGCTTTAGATATGGGTTGAGTTGGGCTTTAGATATGGGTTTTATGGTTAGGCTAAAACTAGTAAGACTTACTACGAGTTTTGAGGGTCTTATACTGACCCAAATTCTAGTGTCGATCTGGCTTATAATTTGAGTTATGACAAGCTGGATGCTATTTTAAGTAGCATCTGACTACTTGTGTAATTTTTTTACTCTCTCTATTATACTCACAACCATACTATAATTATCTCATTTACATTTAGACCCATACCACAATTATCTCATTTGCATTTAAAAATAATATTTATATTTTTAAATTTTTTTTTCCTTCTGTAATTATTAATATTTTTTATATCACATTATTAGTTAGTCAATAATTAGACTGTATAGGTGTAAGTGCAAGTGAGAGAGTTGTGGTGTGGATATTAGTGTAATGGAGAGAGTAAAAAAAATTATTAAAGTAGCCAGATACTATTTAAAATAGCATTCATTTAACTGCTCTTTTAATGTTTTTTCCCCTACTTTTAGAGATTCTTTTATTTATTAATTTTTTTAATAGTGAGACGCTATGCATATTAGTATTCCTTTCTCTCTCATCTAATTTAGTATAATCACCAATTTTAGTAAATAAATCTAAACTCACCTCATGGTATTTCTTTTTGGATGCACCCTTTTAGTGAATGAAAAATTACTATTTAGTCTCTATATTTTAATAAAATTAATTACTTAATCCTTGTATTTTAAAAAATATACTATTTAATCCCTGTAAAAAGGTTCGTCAAACTATTTAGTCCCTCCGTTAAATTTTTCGTTAGTCAGCATTGGTTAACCAACTATTTAGTCTCTCTATTTTAGAGAAACTAATTAGTTAGTCACTATATTTTAAAAAAACACATTAGTTATTGTATTTGACTCTATTAATTATTTAGTTTCATAATTAATTTTTATACTTAAACTATCATAATTCTCTTTCTCTTATTTCTTTTTTATTCTTTTTTATTTCTCTCTCTATGTTTTTTTCCTCTACACTCATATATTTTTCTCCCTTATTTTCTCTTTATTTTCATCTGTCAATAAAAATGATATAAATGGTCTATATAAAAATATTAATAAGTTTCTTTAAATTTCTAAATGATTAAGAAAAATTATTTCTAATTAGAGAAAAATAAAAATAATATCCTAAGAATTGAAAATTTTAAAAAATATATAAATTAAGATTTAGCCTCCATATAGTAAAATTTTTATTTTTATCTAAAAATATATTTTTCAAAATACATAAACTAAGTAATTAGTTTCAATAAAATAGAATTACTAAATAATAGTATTTTTTAAATCAACTAATTAATTTTTTGAAAATAAAAAAATTAAACAATAATTTAAATAATTTGAATAATAAAAAATTTAACAAAGGAGTTAAATAACTTAATGAAAATTATTATAAAAATTAAATAATATATTTTTTTAAATATAAAATTAAATAATTAATTTTATTAAAATACAGATTAAATAATAAGTTTTCCTTTAGTTAAATGGGGCCATTCGGAGCGTCTAGCTTCTGGCCAGACGCATAATTTGTGGATTCGAGAACGGTGCGTTTTAATAGGAAACCTGGGTAGTAAAGCCAGACACCAAACGACGTCGTAAGCTGGTTGGATTAAGCACACTTGCTGTGTCTTTGTGCACTTTCTCGGTTATCTGCTCAGCTCTGATCAGGAAACTGGTTTTGGGAGCCGAAAAAATGGATCAAGGGAAGCAGGTGTTCACGGTGGATCTTCTAGAGAGGTATGCAGCGAAGGGGAAAGGTGTAATTACTTGCATGGCTGCTGGAAATGATGTAATTGTGATAGGAACTAGCAAAGGATGGGTGATTAGACACGATTTTGGGATCGGTGATTCTTATGGTAAGTAACGATTCTTTTAGCTATTTCGTTGAATTTGATTAAATTAGACTGTAAAATTGTCTAATTTATTGTTGGTGATTTGGAATTTAGATATTGATCTTTCTGGGGGTCGACCTGGGGAGCAATCTATTCACAGAGTGTTTGTTGATCCTGGTGGAAGCCACTGTATTGCTATTGTGGTTGGTAGTGGAGGTGCTGAAACTTATTATACTCATGCAAAGTGGAACAAGCCTCGTGTTCTTAGTAAATTGAAAGGTCTTGTTGTTAATGCTGTCGCTTGGAATAGACAGCAGATCACTGAGGGTAAAATATTTGATTTATTTTATGTTTTCGTATGTTATTTGTTTTCTGGTAAATTTTGGTAAGGGTTTGTGCATATGATTCAATTGTCTGTTTTAATTCAGCTTCTACGAAAGAAGTTATTGTGGGAACAGACAATGGCCAACTTCATGAGATTGCAGTTGATGAGAAGGATAAAAGGGAGAAGTATGTAAAATTCCTCTTTCAATTAACTGAACTTCCAGAAGCTTTCATGGGCTTGCAGGTATTTATTTTTAGTTTGCTTCTTCTTGCAGATAGTTCTTATGGATGCTACTGCTTCTTCCTCTTCATCATAATATATTAAGAAGCAGTAGTACGCCTACTTCATAGTTTTGTTTAGTCTTTTTCTAATATACCCTCCACTCATATTGCTCTATTAAAAATTTAATAATTATGTTACTAAATTATTTTGAAACTAATGGTTTTTATTTGTGCATATTAAATAGGGACATATTAGTAAACTAATAATAAACTACTATTTCAAAAAGAATGTGATATATAACTTGGGACAAATGAAAAGGAAAGTAAACCTATCTTTATGGGCATGGGGAGTTGTATTTTCTTTTTTTTTTTTGGATATCTGATTTGTTTCGGCTATTGGCCAGTGAATTTCATGGATTAATGAATGATTCTCAGAAGTTAATATGGATATTAAAACTTTTCTTTCCCTTATTTCCAAGTCCACGCAAAAGAGATAATTAGGTAGTTTCTGAACGATTGCCTCGTGGATGAAATTGTATGACTTAAAATAAGAAGTTCTTGTGTTATTGTGTGTGCAGATGGAAACGGCCAACTTAAGCAATGGAGCAAGATACTATGTGATGGCTGTTACTCCTACACGACTTTATTCATTTACTGGAATTGGAACACTAGAAGTATGTTTATTTCCAATTCCATACATTGAGGCTTTGAACTGAAATGAGCCTAGTGAAACTATTTATTGTGTACGTTTCTAAAAATTAGTTTTTTCTAGGCCTACAGCAGAATGCTTCAAGCCTCAAACTGACAGAAAGTTCCAATACTTAATTTCTGCTTATATTATGAATATCATTTATGTGGATTATATTTTGCTTCCATGAAAGTTATTAATCCTTTGTTTTTGCTTGATATTGGTAATCATAACATCAATTTAATACTTATTATGTTGCTTTGCATTTGCAGACGGTTTTTGCTAGTTATTTAGATCGTGCTGTGCATTTTATGGAACTGCCTGGTGAAATACCAAACAGGCAAGTGCTTGTCCTCACTTTAATATTATTTTAAGCTATCTAAAAAAGAAGCTTAGATAATCTGGTTATAAGTTATTAATTTATGTAGAAATTATTTTGCTTTTTTTTTTTTTTTTTCCCTCTAATCAGCAATCTGTGGTTTATAAGTGGCTGGAAAACTATTATTTACTAATTTCTCATAAACTTTCTGACATTTTTTTTATTCAAATTTCCTGCCATTTTGATAAACTCTTAGTGAACTACATTTCTTTATCAAGCAAAGAAGAGCCGTGCATTTTGCATGGTTATCTGGAGCAGGTATCTATCATGGTGGTCTAAATTTTGGAGCACAGCATAGGTAAAGGATAACATTATTTTCTCTTTCTTCCTTGATATCCACATAATCAATTTGTCCTTCAGATTCCTTTAAGTTTCACCTTTTTTCTTTTAAAAAAATATGTTGTAGTTCACTATTTGTTCATACATGCAGTTTCTTAGTCCCAAGTGTTCTATCAAAATGTGATTCTGTTCTTAAATATTTTCTTACAATCGTTTTATGGGAAACTCATTTGCTAGTTATCCAAATGGAGATGAAAATTTTGTGGAGAGCAAGGCTCTTCTGGACTATTCAAAACTAAGTGATGGTGCTGATGCAATTAAACCATCTTCTATGGCAGTATCTGAATTTCATTTCTTGCTTCTTATTGGAAATAAGGTTAAGGTGTGTTGTAAGAACATTATGAATAATTTTGCTTTTGATGATGCTAATTGTTTCTCTACTTTATGCATGAAGAAAATGAATTTTCTTTAATTATTTACCATTTAATAAACTATTGCTTATAGCTCCAACTGGCTTCCATTTTATTTTGGATTTTATTTATTATGCATTTTCTCTGCCATTAAGACTGTAAATTTATTTTCTATGTTATTTTTTTTAGGTTGTGAACAGAATTAGTGAGCAAATTATAGAGGAACTTCAGTTTGATCAAACATCTGAATCAGTTTCAAGGGATGTTATTGGATTATGTATCGATGCCACTGCTGGCTTGTTCTATGCATATGACCAAAATTCTGTATTTCAGGTTTGTATGGATTTCATCTTTTCCCGTTTTGTTTTCTTGTTGCAAAAGAATGTAATTTTTCATTCATGCTTCTGAATTGGTAAATAATATAGGTGTCTGTTAATGACGAAGGACGGGATATGTGGAAGGTGTATCTAGACATGAAGGAATATGCTGCAGCTTTAGCAAATTGCCGTGACCCGCTGCAGAGAGACCAAGTATATTTGTTGCAGGTAATTTCAAAAGAACCTCATCGCAAGGAAAGTAAAGCTGTTTTATTTGTAACTTTTGGCTAAAGTCTCATTAGTTTCTTAATAAAAGAAATTCAAATTATGCCAGCTAAAGTTCAGACGCATCTATGCAAAGTTTTACAGTACTTTTCTTGAACCTTAAATTATATAACTAGAGTGGTTTCTGATGCAGGCAGATGCTGCATTTGACTCCAGGGATTTTTTGAGAGCAGCATCCTTCTATGCAAAAGTAATTCTTTGTTTCTTAATTTTAGTTTTTATCATCTTTCTTTCATTATGTTAATATGTCCGTTTATGTGTTGTTGTCCTTATTGAAGTTCTCTTGCTGTAGCTTTATATTAATGAATTATCTCTTGAGTACATGGTTGACATCATGTATGCATGCCTAAACTCAATTCTCTCCTTTCCCTCACTTTTGCATGTTGACATCCTCAATTTGGTCTCTTGGGGCTCAATCAAATAAGATAGGAGTCATAAGAATTGTGCATAAAAGCAACAATCTGTTAAAAGTTCATTTTCCTTTTGTGAGATTCAATACATGAATGCAAGAAGCTTTGTTTAAAGAACTACTGCTTTTCTTCAATTAATATTATAAATATAGTAATGTATGTATGTGTGTGCTGGAGAATTGGGAGGGGCCATTGAAGTATTGTCTCTAACTGTGATTTTGAAGTGGTTAGCCTTTTTTCCTCCTTGTTTGCAATACAAACTTTAACTGATGGGAGCTGTTCTCCAGGTTAATTATATATTATCATTTGAGGAAATCACTCTGAAGTTTATTAGTGCAAGTGAACAGGTAATTGCATTATTATTCATCTTTTCAGTATAATTTGCATGTTATTGCAAATGTAATAAACTGCAGATGCTTTTTACATATTCAATAATATTTTTACAGTATATGTATTACTTAAAGCTAAATTAGGGTTTGAGAAGGATGTTGGTATCGTGATTTGTTTAATAATCCACAAATTTTATTTTTTCAAATTGTCCATACATTTTTGCAATATTGGTAGCAAAATTCATGTTTACCTTTGTTAATGGTTAGCCATATAAAGCTCTTTACTTCTAAGACAGATTGGCGATTGACAAAAAGGTTGATGATGCATGTTAAAATTATGATCTGAATTTCTCATTATAATAGTAATGACCATAGTCTTTGGAACTACTTACATAGGGGGATTGAATATAGATGTATTTTAACTGAAATGTATTTAGCTATATAAAGCTCCTTACTTCTCATACAGATTGGCACTTGACAAAAAGGTTGACGATGCATGTTAAAATTAGGTAAAATGTTCAATTTTGCCCCTATACTCATTAGGCAAGTTCAATGTAGCTTTCTTTAACTTTTTGTCAAAATTAGCACAGAAATTTCAATTTAATCTCAATTTAGCCAAAATATTAAAATTTATGGTCTAAATTTCTTTATTTCTTAATTTAAATTAAAAATTAAGAAGTAATCAAGAAGTTCAATTTCTTGATTTTTAGGCTAAATTTCTTGATTTCTTGATTTAAACCCAAAAAATAAGAAGCTAAATGTCTTTATTTACTTATTTTTTGGCTAAATTGACTTTAAATTGAAACTCCTTGGCTAATTTGGATAAAACGTTGAAAATGGGCTAATCTGAATTTCTCAGTATGATATTAATGACCATAATCTTTGAAACTGCTTATGTAGAATGATTGAATTATGCGTAGTTGTATTTTAACTTAAATGTTTTGTTTTGCGTTTGCATATGCGCATCTGCATATTCTTAGCTCACTTTGCTTACTTGCAGGATGCTTTGAGAACTTTCTTATTGCGGAAACTAGACAATCTTGCAAAGGATGATAAATGCCAGATAACAATGATTTCCACGTGGGCAACTGAATTATACTTGGACAAGGTTTTATTTCTTTCCATGCATTACTTTTGATGAGTAATCTGGTTACCAGTTTGATTTGTTCCGCTCTCTGTATGCTGAATGGCATTGTAAACGTGGAAGATGTTCCTGGCACAAGAATAAAAATTGATTAGGTTTGATTTGTTGGATCCTACAGCACCAGGACATTGAGCCAATTTTTTCTTCAACTTTTCAATTTCCATTTGCATGTCTACATCAATGAAAACTTCAAAAGAAATTAATTGCTGAAATTACATCAGAATACATGAGATGGCAAAGGTGCACCTTTTCTTCTTTTTATATTTTTTTGGGCATAGCTTTTTATGTTCTTGAAATTTTATGCAATTAGACATTATGCTTCTTGGATGGAAACCATGGCATTTACTGTAAACTTCTTTTCTTTCTGTTTTCCACATTAAAAGCCTGTGCATACCAAGCAATATGAGATGATTTTTTCTAGAATGTTAAACAAAAATTAGTATAAAAGCATCAAGAAACTCAGGTAAACAATCTTACACATTTTGGGACATTCCTTAATTACTTGCTTCATTTATTGTACTCTCTGTTGTATATTTTACAAAACATTAGAAACTTCAGTTGCTGCGTAAACTGTATCGCATGAGGGTGTGAATTATTCTGATTCTGAAGGCATTTTCTAATTGGTTCAAGAAACTAAGCCACTGTAATTGATATCTTGTAGTGAATTTAACATTATATTTTATATATGTGTGTGTATATATATATATATATTTAAGATAAATCGGCTACTTCTGGAAGAGGACAGTGCTTCAGAAAATCACAGCTCTGAGTATCAATCAATCATTCGAGAGTTCCGTGCTTTCCTTAGTGACAGCAAGGATGTCTTGGATGAGGCAACTACAATGAAACTATTAGAGAGGTAAAGCATTTTGTAATTTCTGGTTGCATCGCATATGCCAGTTCATATTTTCATTTATCGGTATTGTCTGCTGTAAATTGTTTCATTTTTCCATTAAATTTATTAGTAGTGTAGAAAATTAAGAAATAAAAACAATAAAAACATGATATATACATACATACATACATACATACATACATACATACATATGTATGTATGTATGTGGGTAGGAACATTGGTTTAGTTAGAAACTCTATCTATAGGTGCTGTTAAAAAACCATTTGAAAATAGATGTTTAGTTGTGTTGGAGTTTTTATGGCTAAAACATGTCAAGTTTAACTTTGAACTGATTTTTAACACCCTCTAACTAAGGTGCTTTTCTCAACAAGAGCTCCGCTCGAACAACAATGCCAAATTGACCCTAAGTTGTTTATCTATTCCAGATAAATAAGAGTGTTGTATGATTGATTCTTGGTATCCTAGAACATCGTTTTGGATGTTTACCTTCTTATGACATTTTTTTAAAGATAGGAACAATTATTCAATTTTGTTGAGTTCTTGGTGTAAAAAGAAGTTGTAGACGGGCATATTGATGATTTTATTCTCCTTTCATTTACCATGGTCATTTTTTCTTGAAGATGCTATTGTAAGGCTTACAATTTTGTTATGCTATTATATTTTATGGATGTCTGAATTGCCTAAGCATTCAGTAGCAAGGATTAAGGCTTTTGTCAATTGAGTTGATTTACATTAGAATTATGAATCACAATAAAAGTATTAAATTTGGTTGCTGCATTTTGTTTATATTGTTATATGGCTCAACCGTTTTACTTCAGATGTTTCCCAAATTATTGTACCTTGTGTGATATGTGATATGCAAGGACTTTGTCACTTGGCATGTATTAATTATCTGTTGCAAGGTGGAGGGAAATTGTTTACTACATACGATAGATTTATTTGATCCAAAACCATCTGGAGTTTCAAGATACCATTATACGTAATTGTTCAGCGTACATGTCTCTTTCATCATTTTCTCTTCAATATTCCTTTGTTGAAATATGTTCAAATAAGTTTCTAATTAATATATTCTTCTGCAGCTATGGTAGGGTTGAAGAACTAGTATATTTTGCTTGTCTGAAGGAGCAGTATGAGATTGTAATTCACCACTATATTCAGGTGCTTTAACAATCTTTGCGCGTATATATATATATACACGCGTGCGCGCAACAACAACGTATGCATGCTAATTTTTTGTAGTGTTAGTTATATACTTGAAATTCTCCATTTTGAGTTTATCCATCCAAATCTTGCTCTATGTTGTCTTAAATATTTTTTTGACCACTGAAATTTCTTTCTGCATTTTTAGGTATTCTAATTCAGAGTTTAATCTGTTTTATGTTATGCAAAACAGAAGGTTACCATTTCGTTGGGAATTTTATTACTTATTTCCATTAGAAACTAAAATATTTGGTCCTCCATTTTCATCTATTTCATATTGTCTTAATAAAGTAGGATGGCAACAGAAAAGGCTTCAATGTCATTAGAATAAATCATTTTAAATTCTAAATATTTTCTTTTGTTTTTATGAACAATTTTAGCACTGTATCAGAATTGTATGCTAATTTCTTGATTTTGTACTTACAGTTTTACTTGGTTTTTGACTTATTAGATAACTGGACTTTGTTCTCTCTCTCTCTCTTTCTCTCTCTCTCTCTTTTATTAATCTCTCTCTCTCTCTCTCTCTCTCTCTCTCTCTTTTTGGGGTGGGTGGTGTTTGATTCAGCAAGGAGAAGCAAAGAGAGCACTGGAAGTGCTTCAAAAACCTGCTGTTCCTATAGACCTTCAGGTACATATGAAGTTCACAATTTATAATATGGCCAATTTTCTCAGCCTCAAATTTGGAATCAGATATCTGCAATGCTGTTTTTTATGCTTTAAAGAGTCTGTTGGTTCTTATGTTCAGTCATAATATTTTGAAGGTAATAAGTGAGGTAGTTTTTACTTTGCAGTACAAGTTTGCTCCAGACCTTATTGCGCTTGATGCATATGAAACTGTGGAATCATGGATGGCCACAAAGAACCTAAACCCAAGGAAACTGATTCCTGCAATGATGCGTTATTCAAGTGAACCCCATGCAAAGTAATGTGGATATTTGTTTGAATTTATTATGTATTTCTCTCTCCACTAAGATGAGTGCTTATTCTTGCTCTAAGCATTAGCATGATTTATTTATATTACTATATATTTTGCTTCCTAATTAAACTTGCAAATGCTGCTGGACAGTGTATCAGTTTTGAGCTAGGATTACAGTTTCAAAGCTTTTTATGATAGCATTTGACAAAGTTGCTCATACCAGTTCTCGACTTCCTAATTCGTTGGCCTTCTTACTTGATTCATCATTTTATACATCAAGTTGTGCAGTTTATTGTGATCAAATTTTTAGTGTCATCATTTGCAAATTCTGTTATATTAATTAGAAGGGTGAATTACAATTTCATCCTTTAAGGACTAGGTCCCTGTATTTTGGAAACCAAGTTAAAAGATCCCTGAATATTGATTCTGTTAATACATAGGTCTATCTGTTCAATTTTTTCAGCATATTCTGCTAGTGAAGCCATAAAATAGCTGTCAAATGAGAGAGAGAACTTTTTTATTCTCATAATTGATGATACTCCCATCCTCCCACCCTCCAGATGCTCTGTACAGTATACACCCTAACCCCAACCCTCCCACCACCCCATCTGATGCTATCTACATTGCCCCTTCTCTACGTTGCTCTCTCTCTCTCTCTCTCTCTCTCTCTCTCTCTCTCTCTCCTCCTCCTCCTTAACCCTCACTGTCACACTTCTTTCTCCAGGTTGATTGGATCGAATGGTAGATAAAGTTAGTCTTCTTGCAAATTCATTGTTGCTACAAGCATTCCTCAACGCTAATCCTTGTTTGAGCAAGTTTTGATTCTCTTCGTCTTCCTCTCCCGTCATGATATGAGGGTTAATTTAAAGCTTCAGAATGACGAAGGAACTTGAAACCCGATCTGGAGTGGGTGGAGAAGATTATGGCCATATGTGTCTCTCTCCTCTCCCACAGTTTCTCTCTGTAGCTACTGGAGAGTTTCTTTTTTCCTATAAAGCTCAGATTTGTGCTGAAAATTGCCTCAATTTTCCATTAGGGATTCTAAATAGCCCAACCTGAATCCTTCTCTTCTCACAGCCTAAATTTGTTGAGGCATCAAATAGCCCAGGTTATAGTTTATGATCATCCAACTTTCTTCAGTCATTATGGATTCAGATAATAGGGGATTTTTTTTTTTTATTTTAAATTTCATATTTTGGGTCTTTTCTTTCATTGAAATTTCAAGTTTCCTCTCTTTTGCAATCCCTATTTTTGTTTCAAATTTTGGATTTGTTGATTTGGATGAGGTTGATGGACTTGAGTTGGGAAGGATTTGGATGAGAGATTGGAAGCTTTGATTCTGGTTGATGGACTTGAGTTGGGAAGGATTTGGACGAGAGATTGGAAGCTTTGATTCTCTCTCTCTCTCTCTCTCTCTCTCTCTCTTTTTAAAGGGCAACAAAATTCAAGAGAGGGAGTGGGAGGGGAAAACTATGGTGAGAGAGAGAGAAAAGGAGGGAAAGAGAGACAAAGAGAGTGAGTGATAGAAGAGAGAGAGAAAGAGAGACAGAGAGATCACTGCTAGAGAGAGGAAGGAGGGGGGGGGGGGGGGAAGGGGAGCTATCCTTGGTAAATTTGGTTTAATTATAAGGGTAATAATGTCTTAGCACTAAGCATGGAACATGTGCACTCTTTGGACTGAGGATGGAATCAATATATGGCAATTTACGCATTAATATTGACAAACCTAAGGGACAAAGTTGTAATTTACCATAATTAAAGATGATAGGCTTGCTGATTTGTTTTACTAGCAACATGGTATAAATTTTAGACTAATTATTAAGAGGGGGCACTTGGTGTTTATACATTCTCTCTCACAAAACACACAAGACCCACCTTCCACAATCAAGAAAGAAATTGCTTTTTATTTCTATAGGGAGCACTATTTTTAGTGCTTAGTGCTCCCGGTGTATTTTAGAATCTTCAAATTACTTATTATCTGTTTGTGGTCTAGATGCAATGTCACTCACCACCTTTTCATCTTCCATCAACGCTATAGAGCCACTTACCCTAACAACATCAAATGCTTTGTTCATGAAGATCAGAATGATAAATAGTTTTTTTTAGTTCTCTAGGATAATTCCTTGAGAAAATAAGGTGCAATTTAATTTTTCATATGCTATTCCTTTGATGTGTGAGAATTTAGAGAAATAGAGAAGAAAGGAGATTTTGTGGAAAAATTAGCTTTATTTTTTTTCTCAAGCTATGATTGTACATATATATACGCAATTATAATCTCCTGTTAGGGAAGGAATACACAATTTTAGTAATCAAGGGATTCCTTGATTATAGGGATTTACATCAATCTAATCTAGACATTCCTATTATAAAACTCCCCCTCAAGCTGGGGCATATATATTGTATGCTCCTAGCTTGTTATAGACATACTCAATTCTAGTTTCTCGGAGAGATTTAGTGAGAATATCAAATAACTAATCATTTGAACTAACAAAACTTGTAGCAATACATCTCGACTCAATCTTTTGTCTACAATCTATCTCTATTTGCTTTGTCCTTTAATGAAACACAGGATTAAAAGCGATATGTAACACAGCTTGATTGTCACAAATCAGTTTCATTTGTTTATCACCTCCACATTGTAACTCATGAAGTTGTTTTAACCATATAAGCTTGCATCTAGCCAAAGCCATAGCCTGACACTCTGCTTTTACACTTGGTCTGGCCACCACATCTTGCTTCTTACTTTTCTAAAATGTTAGATTCCCTCTAATTAGAATGTAATACCCTGAATCTATTTGAAGGAAATCCTGCCTAGTCTGCATCAGAATACCCTACAATCTGTGTATGTCCCCTATCTTCATATAACAGACTCTGTACCGGGATTCCTTTAATATACTTGAGAATCCGAACTACTGCGCTTCAGTGACTATCACAAGGGGGTTATAGGAGTGGGCTAACCACACTTATTGCGAAAGAGATATCTGGTCGTGTGATTGTGAGGTAATTGAACTTACTAACAAGCCTTTGATATTGGCTAGGATCTTTCAGAGGCTACCCCTGTCCAGGAACAAGCTTAATATTTGGGTCCATGGGAGTATCAACAGGTTTTAAAATCTAGCATGCCGATTTCTTTCAATATATCCAATGTATATGTCCTTTGTGAACTAGCAATATCATTGCTAGATTGGGCAACCTCAATGCCTAGGAAATATTTTAGCATTCCTAAGTCGTTGGTTTAGAAATGACTGGTCAAATGCTATTTGAGTTGGGCAATGACTTCATGATTATCACCTGTTATAATAATATTATCAACATAAACTATCAAATAAATACACTTGCCATGAGAAGAATGTCTGTAAAAAGCTAAATGGTCTACTTCATTTCAATGCATCCCAAATTGTTGAATAACAGTACTGAACCAACCAAACCATGCTTTCGGGGATTATTCCAGACCTTAAAGAGACCGGAGCACTTGACACACCAATCTAGACTCCCCCTAAGTAACAAACCTTGGTGGTTGCTTTAGATATACTTCTTCAGCAAGTTTGCCATGTAAGAAGGCATTTTTAATATCAAACTGATGAAAAGGCCAATGAAACATGGCTGCCATAGAGATAAGAAGACTAACAGAAGCAATGTTCGCTACGAGAGAAAAAGTATCACCATAATCAAGGCCAAATATCTGAGTATAGCCTTTGGCAATTAGTCGAGCTTTGAGAATCAATTTTCTCATCCGATCCTACCTTAATTGTAAACACCCAACGATATCCAGCTATAGTTTTGCCATGTGATAATGGAACTATCTCCCAAGTACCATTATTATAAGAGTAGTCATTTCCTGAATCATAGCTTGCCGCCAACCATCATGATACATTGCTTCTGACACAATCTTAGGTATTGGTATAGTGGATAAATTGGTAACAAAAGCATGATATGAAGGTAACAAACGATGATAACTCAAGAAATTATAAATGGGATGAGGATTGTGAGAGGATCGAGTACCTTTTTGAAGGGTAATAGACCATCATGATACATTGCTTCTGACACAATCTTAGGTATTGGTATAGTGGATAAATTGGTAACAAAAGCATGATATGAAGGTAACAAACGATGATAACTCAAGAAATTATAAATGGGATGAGGATTGTGAGAGGATCGAGTACCTTTTTGAAGGGTAATAGAAAGGGTAGCATCATTTGTAAAGGGCTCGAACGGTGTAGGAGATGGAGTAGGCAATGAGTCACTGGAAGTAATCTATGGACTTGTATCATAAGAAGAAACATCAATTGGGTTAGTAGACAGAGGATTTGATTAAGGTTGTCTTGAGTAAACCTAAAGTGGAGGAGAAGACTTTTGGTTAGGAAGAATAGGAATAGGAATAGGAAGTGCCATGGAAATGGAAGTTTGGTTAGCTGTATTTGGTGAAAAGTATGGAGAAGTCTTGAAAAAGGTTACATCTGCTGAAATAAAATATTTATTGGTAGTTGGATCGTAGCATTTGTAGCCTTTTTAAAGACGATAGTACCATAGGAAAACATATTTGATAGATTTTGATTGAAGTTTGTCTTTTCCTAGGTTGAGATTGTGAACAAAACTGGTACAACCAAATACACGTAGCGTAAGAGGAAATGGATTTTGATTTGGATAGAGAACTGAATGAGGACTTTGATGCTGCAAAACAAAAGAAGGCATATGATTAACCAGATAGCAAGCAATAAGGACAACGTTCCCCCAAAAACAAAGGGAAGCAAAGTAAGAGTTGTTTCAATTAGATGTCTATTCTTACGCTCAACTACTCCATTTTGTTGAGGAGTATGAGCGCAAGAAGATTGATGAATGATACCTTGAGAAGACATAAGGGTTTAAAAAGGAAGAGAAAAATATTCTTGTGCATTATCACTACGGAACACTTTAATAGAAGTACAAAATCGAGTAACGTATCTCAGCAAACAATTTTTTGAAAAATAAAAAATAACTCAGAACGATTGTTCATTAAAAATAACCTTCATTAAAAATAACCAAGTGCAACGAGAATAATCATTAATAAAGGTGACAAAATAATGAAAATCCAAAGTTGAACTGACTCGACTTGGACCGCATATGTCTGAATGAACAATGTCAAATGTGGACATAGCCTGATTATTAATGCTTCTTGGAAAAGAAGAATAATTTTGTTTGCCAAGTTGACAAGATTCACAATTTAAAGAGGATAAGTGGGAAAGAGAAGGAACCGGTCTCTGGAGTTTGGAGATATTTGGCCTAAACGATTATGAAGAAGATTAGGAGTGGCATCAGAAGTAAAGGCAACTGGAGACTTTGAGTTGGAGAGATGATACGGTCCTTATGACTCACGGCCGATGCCAATCACTTTTTCTGTACCCCGGTCTTGCACAAGAACAAAATCAACAAAAAATGTTGCAGAATAGTTTAGTTGTTTAGTTAACTTGCTAAGGAATTTCAAATTATATGGACATTCGAGTGCAAATAAAACTGAATTTAAAGGTATGGAAGGAAAAGAGTGAGCCTAACCTGTTCCTTTAATTACAGTTTTTGATCCATTAGCTAGGGTAACATTAGCAAAATTTGGAGAACTAAGAATAGAGAAAAGAGTTAGGTTACCAGAAATGTGATCTAAGGCACTAGAATAAAAAATCCATTACTCATTAGATGAAGACTATGTCAAACGAGCATGGTTTTAAATAAAGGCCATTATATTACGTAATGACCGTTATTTATTGGTTTTTAGAGGGACCGTTACCCGTTAGGCCGTTATTTAAAGACATATCTTGATTTGCACAGATAATAGCCGTTACCATTATTATATAATGGTAACGACCGTTATTTATCATTAAGTAATGGTAACGGCCATTACCCTAACAATACTTTCTAATTTAAACTATTTTTTTAGAATTAATTTTACCAAAATACATTAATTTTATTTGTATTTATTAATATTTACTTATTTCATAAACTTTGCAAATTTTTCAAAAAAATTTGTGCAACACCAGGCTGTTACCGTTACATTACGACCGTTACAGGTCTGTTTCCGTTATCCGCAAGAGCAACTGCCACTGCGACTGTGACCATGATTTAAAGCCATGCAAATGAGTGAATGTATTACCATGTTGGACTGCAGAGACAATAGATGAGGACGATGACTGCTGTTTTATTGCTTGGTACTGTAGATACTCATCGTAAGTAGCCCCAGTTAGAGTAACACAATACAAGGAAGTAGTACCTTTTTCAAGCTTTTTTTTAGTAGCTCTTCATAAGTGTCGAAGACCTAAGAGACAAGAGGTGCTTGATCTTAAAAGACCCAAAGGCAAGGAACCACTTGGACAGAGTCGCCTGGCCTTGGTGAGTTTGACGAAGAGACTTCTGGTGAGGAGTGATGCTGGAAAACTGGTTCTAACTCGCTGGTAGTCAAAGAATTGATCTGGATTGGTGGTGTAGTCCACCTCCCTTTGGCAGATGGTGAACTAAGAACGATGGTTTTTTTTTTTTTTTAATTAACAGACAGAAAAGAAAAGCAGAACAACAGAAGAAAAATCAGGCCTTTTTTAGGCTCTGATATCATGAGAATTTAGAGAAATTGAGAAGAAGAGAAAAGGTATGGAAAAATTAGCTTGATTTTTTTTTTCTCAAGTTATGATTGTATACACAATTACAGTCTCCCATTAGGGAAGGAATGCACAATTTTAGTAATCAAGGGATTCCTTTTGTAGAAGACATAGAATTTAGAGAATTTCTTTTATATTTCTTCATACAAAAATGATTTACAAGAATTCTAATTTATATACAAAGGCTAGGACTAAATAGGAAACTAATAAATACAATGATTCCTAATTATATTTTAATTTACAGCTAATTTACACTAATTAAGGGATTCTAACACTCCCCTCTCAAATTGGTTTATGTATGTTGCATATGCACAACTTGCAAACTAGGGTATGAAACCCCTTACAGCTTAATCCCTTAGTGAACACATCAGCTAACTGGTCTTTCGACCCTACGTAAGAGATATTTAATGAACCATTGACAACTTTTTCTTTTATAAAGTGTCTGCCAATCTCTATATGCTTGGTCCGATCATACTGAACTGGATTGTGAACTATACTAATGGCAGCTTTGTTATCACAGAACAAGGACAAACCACTAACTTTCAGCAATTTTAATTCCTTCATCAACTTTCGTAACCACAATAGTTCACAAATACCTTGAGCCATTGCTCTAAACTCAGCCTCTGCACTAGATTTATCTATCATATTTTGCTTCTTGCTTCTCCAAGTGACTAGATTACCACCAACAAAATATAGTAACTAGATGTCGATCTCTTATCATCAAGAGATCCAGCCTAATCTGCATCTGTAAAGACGTTAATCTGAAGATGACCATGCTTTGAGAAAAGAAGTCCATTCCTAGATGCAAATTTTAAATATCGCAAGATGCGGAAAACAACCTCTAAATGAGGTTCACGAGGATCATGTATATACTGACTCACTAGACCCACTGCATATGCTATATCTGGTCTGGTATGCGAAAGATAAATCAGTCTGCCAACCAACCTTTAATATCTCCCTATATCCACTGATTTCCCAACTCCAGCTTGCAATTTGTGATTTGTCTCAATGGGAGACTTTGCTGGTTTACAACCTAGCATTCCTGTTTCCTCCAACAGATCCAGTATGTAATTCCTTTGAGAAATAAAGATTCATTTATCTGATCTGGCAACTTCTATTCCAAGAAAGTACTTTAGCCTTCCCAATTCTTTGATTTCAAACTTCTAGGCTAGTTGCTCTTTTAGATGAGCCATTTCTTCCCTATCATTACCAATTACCACAATATCATCTACATAGACAATAAGCATAGTGATCTTACCATTATAGTGTTTTATAAACAAGGTGTGATCAGCATTCTTTTTGGCAGTATCCAAAGAAAACCATAGCCTTACTGAACCTATCAAACCACGCCCTAGGTGACTGTTTTAAGCCATACAGTGCCTTCTTCAATCTACAAACTTTTTTTCTGGTCTTCTCATCCTTAAATCCTGGAGGAATTTCCATATATACTTTTTCTTCCAAATCACCATGTAGAAAGGCATTTTTTACATCAAACTGTTGCAAATCCCACTCAAGATTTACTGCACATGATAGTAAAATTCTGATGGTATTCATTTTAGCAACAGGAGCAAAGGTTTCCCGGTAATCTACCCCATACGTCTGTATGAAGTCTTTTGCTACCAGCCTAGCCTTATACCTTTCAATTGAACCATCTGCTCTATCTTTCACAGTGATCACCCATTTGCATCCAACTAGTTTTTTTCCCAGTGGAAGAGTAACAAGTTCCTATGTCTTATTCTTTGCCAGAGCTTTCATCTCCTACACCATGACTGCCTTCCATTTTGGATCAAGACATGCTTTATTCCAATCCTGTGGGATAGAAACAGAGGAAACAGACAATAGAAAGGCTCTATAGGATGGAGACAAAGAATCATAGGAAGTGAAGTTAGAGATGGAATGTTTAGTACAGGTTCTAACACCTTTTCTGAGAGCAATAGGAATATCAAGATTATTATCAGAAGAAGGAAAAGTAGATTGAGAAGTAAAATTAGACTCTTCAGGAACCCAAAGAGACTCATCACATACCTCAGGATGTTCAGGAATTGAATCCAGAGATTCTAATTGATCAACGGTCTCCTGCTCGATGGCTATATCTGTCTTGTTTCGTCGAGTATAGATTCTTAAATCTGATCTATTTAGTTTCCCTCGAGATTTAGGTGACTCCTCCCGAGTATCATTATTAGGTATAGGCTTTAAGCCCTGATTTTTCCTTTGAAGTTGAAAGTTGGGAGAAGACAAAGAAGAAGGGAAAGACACATCTTCTTTCTTCCTATGCTCCCCCTGAGGAGGTGGATGAAAATAAGATTCAGATTCCCTAAAGGTAACATCCATGCTCACAAAATATTTCCGTGTAGGAAGGTGGTAACACCTATACCCCTTCTGAGTACTGGAATAACCAACAAAGACACTTGAGGGCTCGAGGTTCTAACTTCCCCCTATTAGGCTGATGAACAAAGCAAACACAACCAAAGACCTTTGGAGGAACAGTAGATGAATTTTTACCTTACAAAACTTCTAAAGGAGTCCTAAACTCTAAAGTCCGGAGTGGCATCCTGTTAATAAGATATGCAGCAGAAAGAATAGCATCTCTTCAGTAAGGTTTGGGAATATTCATTGTAAACATAAGAGACCTAACAACCTCAAGTAAGTGTCAATTTTTTCTCTTAGATACTCCATTTTAAGCACTAGTGTTAACACAACTAGTCTGATGCAAAATTTTATGTGACTTCAAATATTCCTGAAAAACTCCAGTCATATACTCTGTGCCATTATCAGTTCTCAGGATTTTAACATGAGCATCAAACTGGGTGCTAATCATTTTGTGAAGCTGCTGAAAACATGAAAATACTTCATTTTTCCCTTTCATCAGATATACCCAAGTTAACCTACTGCAACAATCAATAAAGGTCACAAACCATCTATAAACCGATAAGACACAGTTTGAGTAGGCCCCCACACATCAGAATGGATAGTTATAAAAGGAACTGAATCCTTATTATTTATTGTAGGATAAGATTCCTAGTATGTTTGGCAAACTCACAAGCATCACATACTAACAATTTAGTTTTGCATTGCTTAAACAAAAGAGGATAAAGTTTCTCTAAAACAGTAAATGAAGGATGTTCAAGTCTCCTATGCCACTAGATAATTTCTTCCTTAGCACCCATACACTGTCCCAACATGGCCTGATCAACACAATCATTCAATAAATATAGCCCATCTTGCAGTCTACAACTGTCAATCGTTCTCCTTGTTATTAATTCCTGAAATACACTCTGAGTGGGAAAAAAATTCAATTTTGCAGTTGAGAGCTTTTGTGATAGAACTCATAGACAGAAGATTAATAAGAAAGCTAGGCACATGTAAGACAGAACTAAGACTTATAATAGGAGTGCATTTAACAGAACCTTTTCCAGCAACATTAGATGAGGATCCATCCGCAGTGCGGACTTTTTCTTTGCCTGAACATGGAGAATAGGATATGAATTTATTCGAAGAGCCTGTCATATGTTTGTTTGCTCCAGAATCTATAACCCAAAATGAATTATTATGATTGGCAAGAAAAGTATTATCTGAGTTGACGAAGCTAGAAGAGGCAACTATAGTGGATTGTGATTCAAGCTGTGACAGGAATCGCCTTAGAGTCTGTAAATCTTCATTGGAAAACATTCCAGTGATAGTAGTATCTTCAGAAACACTCATAGCCTCGGATACATTTGCTTGTGGTCTAGCAGAGCCCATCATTTTTAGTCCACGCCCTTTAGTTAAGCGGCCATGCAGCTTCCAACATTATTTTTTGGTGTGCCGGGATTTCCCACAGTAGTCACAATGCAAGTGATCCTTATCTGATGGACTATGCGACTGTTCTCGTAAGGAGTTAGCAGTCAGCCAAGCCTTATCAACAGTTGTAGAATTGATCATGACACTCCTTCTGCTCTCTTTCTGCTGAACATAAGAATATATTTGCCTTAAGGTGGGCAAAGGATCCTTCCTAAGTACTTGGACCCGAATCTGATCATACTCCACATTTAGCCTAGCAAGAAAATCATATATGCGCTCATTCTCAATCAATTTCTGGAACTTAACTGCATCAGCCAGACATGAAGCCTGAAAATCTTGATAGAAATTCAACTCTTGCCATAGACCACTCAATTCCGCATAATACTGAGCAACAGTCAACTCACCTTGTTTCATTCCATGAACCTTATTCCTAAGCTCATGAATCTTATTCCTAAGCTCATAAACTTGTGCATCTTTCCCAACTTGAGAATAAGTCTAAGAAACAGCACTCCAATTAGTAGCTGCACCGTCCAACAGTAAATACCCGCGAGCTATATGAGGTTGTATAGAATTGATAATCAATGACATAACAAGAGAGTTCTCCGACTCCCACTGATTGTAGGTAGAACTAGCACTTTCTGGCTTTTCCTTATCTTCAGTGATATACTCCTGCAGTCCTCTAGCCTGAATGAACAGTAGACAGGATCTAGACCATGCCAAATAATTAATTTCATCCAACTTTACAGGACTAATTTGTAAAGAGGGATTATCACTGACAAATCCAGCCTTTGTTTCAGAGGCTTCCTTCTTTCCATTAGTCATTTTTCAATTAAAAAAATAGGCAGAAAGTAAAAAACTGGGCAATAGAAAGTACTAAAAAAATAAATGTGCAAACCAGGTGTGGAAACACGTTAGTCAGAGGCTCGTCAGACAGGGAAGGTTGTCGGCAAGAGGCACGGCTGGAGAAATCACTGGAAAAAGGGTGCACGCGCCGGCGTGTGAAGAATGACGCAAGGCTTCTGGAGGCGCGTGAGCTCACGCGCTTCACCGGACGGCGGTGGGACTCCGAGCGTAGGCCGATCTGCTGGTGTCCTTCCTCCTCAGGTGGGTGGTGACAGTTACCTCTCTACCTAGAACGACGTAGAAGCTTGACCCACAAAAGAAAACTACCCAGAACTACACTGTTCACACCAAAAAATTTTGGCACAGTTCTGATACTATGTAGAAGACAGAGAATTTAGAGAATTTCTTTTATATTTCTTCATACAAAAATGATTTACAAGAATTCTAATTTATGTACGAAGGTTAGGATTAAATAGGAAACTAATAAATACAATGATTCCTAATTATATTCTAATTTACAGCTAATTTACACTAATTAAGGGATTCTAACACCTTTATTATAGGAATTAATCCCTTGATTATAGGAATTTACATCAATCTAATTTATACATTCCTATTCTAACAATGTGCCATACGTATTTTTGTCTGAAGAGATCTGATGTGTTGCCATATATCCTTTTTCAAGAGAACTTGCATCTCACATCATTAGACAGGACTGCTAGTTGATAGATTAGCAATTTGAACATGATCTTTGAATGCCAAAGTTCTATTCCCTCTTTAGATGTTGAAGTATAGACATGGAACTTGGTATGTGTTATTTCTTATAAATTGTGGATTGATCTTCACAGCAACTTCACATCACATACAGGAATGAAACCCATGAAGTCATTAAATATTTGGAGTTTTGTGTTCATCGATTGCATAATGAGGATCCTGGAATTCACAATCTGCTTCTTTCTCTGTATGCTCAGCAGGTCAGCTTGTTTGCAGTACTTTTGATGAATATTTGTGACTGATTTTAGATAAAAAAAAAAAAAAAATTGAATCTATCTTTTTATTTGTTGTCTCATATCATAGATCACACTTCATGCGTGGATTATTTAGATGAGATTTTTCCTTCTTTGTTTATAATCAGGAAGATGATGGTGCACTCTTGCGTTTCCTTCAATGCAAATTTGGAAAAGGAAGAGAAAATGGACCTGATTTCTTCTATGATCCCAAGTATGCTTTGCGTCTTTGCCTCAAGGAAAAGCGAATGCGTGCCTGTGTTCATATATACAGCATGATGGCCATGCATGAAGAAGCGGTTGCTCTTGCTCTGCAGGTGATAGTTTTGCGATTACACATTGTTTTCATTGTATTACCTAAAGCCAAAAGCCTAGAATCTGGTTCTGGATCAGATTTATGCAAGTTTCAGCATGGATGGCAAAACCCACAGCCATGCGTTCTTCAATATACCCTAGAAAGAAATAAAATTTTGCATTGAAATTTTATTTTTGGCAACCTAAGAACATGCTGTTAGGTGAGAACCCTAACAACTGATACTCGACAGAAGAAGAAATAGAATAGAGAAGAAGGAAGAGAGAGAAGAGAGGAAAGAGTAGGAAGAAGATGGGAGAGAGATGATATTATTGATTAGAATCTTGAATGAATATAGAATTACTCTCAGCACCCATTTTATACAATCTTCCCTCCATCTATAACTGCTTAGTAACTGCTCAATAACAACTTGCAACAGTTACAACCAGTTTTTTCTCCAACAGTTCCCTCCAGTTACAACCTATACATTTCTATTTCTATACTTTCTCCTACCATATGTAACAATACCCCTCCATGAGAGCATGTTTGTCCACAAGGATGCTGAAAATCAGGAAATTGGGCTAGTAGAAATGCCCTATCTTCCCAAGTGGCTTCTTCAGAAGTAAAATTAGTTCACTGCACCAAATCTTGAACCACTTGCTGGCCATTCCTGTCAATGGTTCTTGTTTTTAGAGTAGCAGCGGGCACCAAAATGAATTCTTCCTCAGTCATAGCAGGTAGCTGTGATTGTGGAACCGCATTGTCTCCTATTTTCTTTTTAAGGAAGGGGACATGGAAGACAGGATGTATAGTTGCATTGTAAGGCAATTGGAGATTACAAACAACCTGTCCAATCCTTTTCTCCACTTGGAAAGGCCCATAATATTTAGCTGCCAACTTCAAACTTTTCCTGACAGCCAAGGATGTTTGCCTATAATGTTGCAACTTAAAGTTGACCCAATCCCCTTCATCAAATGCCCCTTCCCTTCTCCCCGTGTCAGCTTGCTGCTTCATCCTATTCCTTCCAAGCTTCAAATTAAACTTCAATAGCTCATGGATGTGCTGCCTCTGACTGAAGAAATCAGCTAATGCCTATACTGTTGTATCAGGAGGCACAATGGCAGGAAAAGCAGGAGGATGATACCCATAGAGAGTCTCAAAAGGTGTCCTCTTAATGGCAGTATGGTAGGTAGAATTATACCACCATTCAGCTAAAGGCAGCCACTTCAACAATGGGGCTGAAGGTGACACATGCACCTCAAATAGGCGCCCAAACGCTGATTCAAACGTTCTGATTACCCATCTGATTGTGGATGATAGGCACTACTATAAAAGAGCTGTGTTCCCAAATTCTTAAAGAATTATTTCCGAAACAAACTTGCAAAAATGTTATGGGCTCCATGCAACTTATAAATGTTGTCAATGAAAATTCGAGCTACTGCAGAGGCAGTAAAAGGATGAGATAGGGAAAGAAAGTGAGCATACTTTGTATACCTGCAGATAACTATCATAATGGTATCCTTGCCGTTGGACTTGGGCTGCTGCTCAATAAAATCCATGGTAAGGTGCTGCCATGCTTGGGACTGGCAAGGGTTGTAGCAACCCTGGATAAGCAGAAGTCTCATTCTTACATTTGGCACGTGTCAACACCTTTGAATACATCCCACACAAGTAAAAATGTTTCTGCAGCCTCAAATAAGTGGCGTGAATGCCTGAGTGGCCTCCAATAGTACTATTGTGATACTGAGCAATCAATTGCTGCCTTAAATTTCCCTGAGATCCCACAAACAATCTGTCTCCATAATATAACAGACATTGGTTCAATTGAAATTTGGGATGAGCAGCCCCATCTACTGATAATCGAGTTATTAAAGCAGTTGCCTTGTAATCACCTGTTAAGTAGTAGCCCTAACAATAGATATTCCAGGGAAGAAAATAGAAGAAATAATAGAATAGAGAAGAGAGAGAGAGAGAGAAGGGAATTTTAGAGAGAAGATAGAGAATATTATTGATCAAAATTCAGAATGTCTAATACAGGTATTTCAACTCTCTTTTATAACAGATTCTCCTCCAATTCTCTAATAACTGCGCTTTAACAACTAACAACTGTCACTGCTCATAGTTTCTCTCTAAAACAATTAATAACTACTCAATAGACTTAACAAACTTTCCCTTCACAATTCGAATTTGCTCTACTAGCCCAATTACATATTCCTTTCCTTATTTCTATATTTTCTTCTTCTCTACGTAACAATACCCTCTCCATTAGAGCATTCTTGACCCCAAGAATGCTGGAAGTCAGGAAATTGAGCTTGGATAAATGTGGTATCTTCCCAAGTGGTATCCTTAGCTGGCACTTAGAATCAGAATTTCTTTCTTTCTTGCTTTCTTTCTTTTTCTTTTTCCTCTTCTAATATGATCAGATTGGAGAATTGCAGCAGATGTCAACTGGCCCTGGTTGCCAATGAGTGAAATCATAGGTTGTGAGAAAAGATTAGGTCTGAACTTCCATTTGAGAAAAGACGCATGAAAATATGAACTATTAATTGACAAAGAGCTAACTTTCTTTCTTGTTTTCTCCAAATTTCCAATTTTTGTTCCTTTAAGATCACCATACCACTTGATGTCCAGCCATAAATGGAAGCCATCTCATACTTTTCCTTAACATTTTTAGCAAAAGGAAAAATGCTCTCTGCAGAATTCTTTTTATCAATTCTCATAACACTTTTGCAGTTTACTTTGTCATTGTTGCACTAATTTCCAATGCAGTCATCCCTCGACAGGGAATTCATTTTTTTCCTGTGTCTTCTCCAGATCTCAAACTCATTCTCCTTGAGTATCGATATGATTACAGGATCTCAACTTAAATATACTACCACCAAGATTCCAATACTTCTCTTCTTCATAAACTTCCATGTCTTCTCCTTTAATAAAAACATTCTCAGCAAGGGGAACAACCTTTTTTGTTTCCAGAAATTTTGACAAGTCTAGGGCCAAGAAGCATACCTTTTAAGATTTCAATATTTTTAACAGCACTATTGATACCTATGTCATCTTGAATCCCAAATGATTCCTCTTCAAGGCACCCATCTCTTATGGAAGAACTCAGGTTGAGGGTAGGATCTTGATCATTATTACCATCTGATTGACTATTGAAATGCTTAAGAGATCTTGAAATTTTCTCTTCGAACTTTTGTTCATCTTCGTCCTTAATCCGAGAATCAGTATTAATTGCTTCTTGGGCAGGAGTGTAATGCTTTGAATGCCTGATTCCATGACAGAACTAGAACTTCCTTGAAGATTCAGAGTTTCCTTTGGCATTGGTAAGGACATCTTACTTGTCACTCCATTGGAATCAGAATTGATGATTTCTTTCCCCTTTTCTCCTAAAAACCCTGACATCAGGATTTCCAATCTTTTCCCCTCATTTGAACTACTGCTCTCCTTATTCATTTCCACCACATGAGTGATCATTATTTGTCGCAAGTCCTCCAGAATGGCATTATTTATTAAAGAAGTCTTGTTTAATTCCTCCTTCATCTCCTTCTTGAAATCATTTAGTTCTTCGACATTTCTTTGAGTTGCTTCCTGCAAATTCCTCATTGTTTCCTCCAATTCTGCAATCCGCAACATCTCTGGCCCTATCACAACAGATCTAGTCATGGCTGCAACCCGTAAGGAAAATTTACCCACTAATTTCTTGGATGCAAAACTTTGATGCCAATGTTAGGTAATAGCCCTAACGGTAGATATTCAAGAGAAGAAAATAGAAGAAATAATAGAATAGAAGAGAGAGAGAGAGAGAGAGAAGGGAATTTTAGAGAGAAGATAGAGAATATTATTGATCAAAATTTAGAATGTCTAATACAGGTATTTCAACTCTCTTTTATAACAGATTCTCTTCCGATTCTCTAATAACTGCTCTTTAACAACTAACAGATGTCACTGCTCATAGTTTCCCTCTAAAACAATTAATAACTACTCAATAGGCTTAACAAACTTTCCCTCCACAATTCGAATTTGCTCTACTAGCCCAATTACATATTCCATTCCTTATTTCTATATTTTCTCCTTCTCTACGTAACATCACCCTCATATAGCTAGCCAACAAACTATTTTTCTAGGTTGGAACTACCACAGAGTGCATAGCATAAAGATTCTGCCTGTCTGAATGAGGTCTCCTGGACAAAGCATTAGCAGCCTTATTTTCAACTTCCTTCCTATGTAGAATTCTATAATCCTGACCCAACAACTTAGAAATGCCCTTCTACTGCAAGTTATTGTGAAGCCTTTGGTCAAGCAAGTACTTGATACTCTCATGGTCAGTCTTTATGTAAAATACACCCTGTTCCAAATAATGTCTCCATTTGTTCACAGCATAAGTAATAGCCAACAGCTCTTTTTCATACACAGAAAGAGCTTGATTCCTTATTCTAAAAGCTTTGGAAACATAAGCAATGGGGTGGTATTTTGCTGCAAAACAGCTCCTATATCCAAGCTACTAGCATCAGTCTCTACAATAAAAACTGAGTAAAATTAGGAAGGGATAATACAGGTGTTGAAGATATAGCTTTTCTCAAGGTCTCAAAGGCTGTTTGGGCAGCTGAAGACCAATTAAACCCTTCCTTTCAGTCAAAGGTTTATAAATGACTCCATAATTTCTGATAAATTTCCTATAATACCCTGTAAGCCCAAGAAAACTCCTTAACTTCTTAACTGAACAAGGAACAGGCCAAGAGTGCATAGCTTGAATCTTTTCTTGATAAGCAGCTACTTCCTCTCCAGAAATGATATGGCCAAGATAATCCACCCTTGATACTTGGACATCTTAGCATATAATTGTGGCTCCTGAAGAACTTTAAAAAACAACTTCTAAATGCACAAGATGAGTTTCCATATTAGGGCTATAGATAAATATATCTTCAAAAAACACTAACACAAACTTCCTCAGAAAATGCTGATGGAAATGATTCATTGACCCTTGAAATGTTGCCGGGGCATTAATTAATCGAAAGGGTATCATTGTGAACTCATAATGCCCATGATTTGTTTTGAAAGCTTTTTTAGGAATATCCACAGTCTCCATCCTTACCTGATGATAGCCAGCTTTCAAATCTTAGAAAACATCCTAGCCCCATTTAATTCATCTAACAACTCTTCAATCATTGGAATAGGAAACTTATTTTTGATAGTACTATCATTAAGTCTCCTATAATCAATGCAAAATCTCCATGTGTCATCCTTTTTCTTTACTAATAAAACTGGAGAAGAAAAAGGATTAGAACTAGGCTGAATTTCCTTGGATGCCAACATCTCATTAACAAGTTTCTCAATTTCACTCTTCTGATTATGGGGGTACTGATATGGCCTTACATTAATAGGTTTAGTATTTTGCAGTAATGGAATACTGTGATTGTGAGATCTGAAGGCTGGTAAGGACTGAGGCTCCTAAAAAATTTTATGGTACTCAGGGTGATTATCACCTTGAGAGACTGCATAATAAACACCTGCATTCTCCAAACTCACAGAACCTGCCACGTAAGAATTCCTGGCTAGAATACCCTTTAAAGGAGTCACACAGAAAAGATGAGACTGAAAGTTAGTGTCCTGCTTACAAAATAATTGCCCCAAACTAGTATATTCTTTGCTATTCTTGGTTCCATGTCACCCTATTCCCATCCTTTTGAAAAGAAATCTGCAGCCTTTCAAAATAAAAAAAATAGGATTGACACTCTTCATCCAATCTATTCCAAAGATAATGTCAAATCCCCCCAAATCCAATATCCTTATTGGAAATGAAAATTGGTGCTGTCGGGCTTGCCATTGGAATGCAGGACACATAGTTGAACTGGTTACAATTCTTCATAAGCCACTTTAAGTTCTGCAGGAGGAACTTGCATCAATGGAATCTTTAATTCCTGTCATCTAAAAATGTATTAGTACTACCACTGTCTGCTAAAATCACCAGCTTTCGATTCTTGTATCTCCCAAGGACTCTTATAGTGTCTACCCCCTGACTTCCCTCAATAGTACGCGCTGAAAGTGTCATTTCAGGCTGCTCAACTGCTAACTCCTCTTCAGGTAGCGCAACTAGCCCACCATCCACGCATTCCTCAGTGCCATCCTTCACTTGGTCCTCTAATTGGCTAGGGCTGTTTTAGGCTTACATTGGTGTTCTGGAAAGAACCTGTCTCCACATCTACAACAGGTCCTAGTTGCTTTAAGATTGGAAGTGGGTTTGGTTTGATCGACTTCAATTGAGTTATGGTTGACAGAACTTGTGGATGCTATAGAAGTTGGCTTTGGAGGATTGGTCGTAGTAGTTTTCACCGGAGAATTGTCATTTGGTTGTTGTTGAATAAGGCAAACTTTGATGCAACCGAGAAGTCTTGTAGGTTAGATTTGGATTGGTATATGAAGAGGCAGAATTGGTACCTGAATTGGCTGGTTTATAAGGACTAAACATAGGCTTAGAGGGCATAATTGGTCTCCCACTATACTGAAGCAACTATGCCTGCAACCCTGCTATCTCAAAAGCATGAGCAAGGGTAAAGTTGAGCATTTGGCCTAAAGGTGAGCATTTGGTCGGTCCGGTTTCGAACCGAACTGAAATAACCAATAATCGAAAATCTCATAAAATATAGACCGATCTGAACCATTTGTTAGAGAAAAACCGAACCGAACCGAATCAGTCATTATCGGTTCGGTTAATGAAAAACCGAAATTTCATTTTTTTTATTGCCAAACCTGTTTTGACCTGTAAATTGCATATTTGCATTTATTCACACTTCATACTATACAATTCATATGAAATCAATTGGGTAGCATCAAATAAACAATCACTTTAATAAAATGCCACTATGCCAAATAAACCATAAAATAAATAAAAGTATAAAACCACTAAATCAAATAATAATCCAAGCACCAAATGCCAAACTATAAAACAAAACATAATTGAAATAAAAGCTAAAATAACGACAACCATACTCTAAATACAATTTAGTTCAGTTTTCATTAAAATCCATAAAACAACATAATAATAAATTACCAAATCTCCAACTAGATAAAAATTAAATACAGTCCATATTAAAATCCATCAAATAACTACAGAATTAAACATAATATTAAAATCCATCAAATTTCCAACAATTTGATTTTGAGCAGTCCGACCAAATCCAAAAACATCCTCAAATAAGGAGGCAGCAGCTTTTGGTAACCTGCACAAACAATGTAATATAAAAAAAAGATAATCAATATATAATAAGTAATGAAAGCATAAAACAATATAAAACTTTAGACAATCAAACTTACATCTAAGAGTTAAGGGTAGAAGTTGAACAACTTGATCCCCCTAATTGGGTTAGGCCAACACTTGGTAGTACTGAAAATTGAATTATATAATGGAAAAAAAAATCAATCCATATTGAAATGAAAATATTAAAAGATAAAAATGATCTAAATACATGTATTTATTGCATACCCTTTTTCAAGCTTTACAAGTTTCTCTAAATCTTCCTCAACATTTATTGGACAATTTGAGGAACGTATCCAATCTTGTGCACATATCAAAGCCTCCACAATTCTGGGAGTTAAAGAACTTCTAAAGGGATCTAGTACTCTCCCACCAGTACTGAAAGCACTCTCTGGTGCAACAGTTGAAATGGGACTGCTAATATGTCTCTTGCCATTTTTCCAAGGATAGGAAATCTCTCAGAATTGATTTTCCACCATTTCAAGAGATCAAAATCTTTCTTGTCTTCTTGAATTGCCTCATTGAGATACACTTCCAACTCTGTTTTTGAATCTAAACCTCCATTTTTTTTTTTTTAACTTTTGCTTCTTGTAGTGATGCTTCAAGTACAATTTAGGCTTCAGATTTATAGTACTACCACAACCACTTGAGAGCTGTGAGCTAGTGTTATCACTTGTTTGCTCACAATCAGTTTGGTACATTTTCTTATACTCATTAAATAAGTCAATCAAAGATGACTTCACCTTCTGGAACAACTGCTCACCCTTTTCTTCACCCTGCATTTGACAAAATTGAAACTCCATATACTCAAACTTATCACGAGGGTCAAGAACAACAGCAAAATAAATCAATTTATTCATTGTATCTATATCCCCACAGTACTGGTCAAATTTTTTCTTCATTTTGTTCTCCATATTTTTCACCTCAGTATTAGTGCTATCCTCCCATTGATTCAAGATAAAACCAAGTCACTTATCTCACCAAAAAACATGTTAGATGTGACATACTGAGAACCAAAAATATGCAAAGTAAGCTCATAAAAATGCGATAGCATTTTAGCCATTTTCCTACACTCAGACCAATAATGAAAATCAAGCACCCCATTCTCTCCCAATTCAAACCTAAACATAGGTTCTTGTGACTCATACCTCTCGAATGCCCTTTCATATTTTTGAGCTGTATTCAACATCAAGTAAGTTGAATTCCACCTAGTTGACACATCTAAACACAAAGAAGACTTGCCATCAATTTTTTCATATTCAACACACTCAAACTTTTTCAACCTAGATGGAGAACTTCTAATGTATCTCACTGCATTCCTTACTTTCAACACTGACTCACTAACATCTTTTAAGCTATCCATAACAACCAAATTAACTATGTGTGCCATACACCTCATATGAAGGTAATCAGAATTAGAAATAGTGACGCCCCAATTTGCAAGCTTTTTTTTCAAATAAGAAATGGCTATATCATTTGAACTAGCATTGTCAACTGTAATGGTGAATATCATATCTGGCCCCCACTCTAGCAAACAAGTTTCAATATCTCTACCAATTGCATCACCTTTATGACTTGTAATAGGAAAAAAATTGATGATTTTCTTATGTAACTTCCAATCATTATCAATGAAATGAGCAGTGATACACATATAATTAATTCGTTGTAATGATGTCCTTGTATCCGTAGTAAGACTCGCCCTTTGACAATTCCTCTTCAAATAAGACTTCAATTTTGACTTCTCCTCGCCATACACTGAATAACAATCTCGTGAAATAGTCCAACGAGAGGGAATCTTAAACTTAGGACATACAGCTCTCATAAATTTTTGAAATCCCTCACCTTCTACAAATTTAAATGTCAACTCATCAATGATAATCATGGAAACAAGAGCCCCCCTAATTGCATTTTCATCATATTCCAAGTAGTAAGTGTGCCTACTTCACTCTCTACATTGTTTGAATTTGGTTGCAAATCCAATAATGCTTGCATAGTCTCAATGGCATGTGGATGCTTTTTGCAAATATTCATATGATTCCTAAGTACAGTGGTTCCATTTCTCTTGGGATCACAACAAAATTCTTTATTACAATAATTACACTTCCTTTGGTGTCGCCATCATCAGTTTTAAACTTGTTGAAGTGATCCCAAACTATAGACCTTGGCCTGACTGGCTTTCTTTTCACTTTTGATTTTGAACTTATTGTAGTTTCTTGTTCACTTTGATTGGAATCAGTTGTATTTATTGGATCATTTTGCCCGCTAGAACTAGAATCCATGTTCAGCTGCTATAAGAGTACACAAATAATTAACATTAGAACTCTAATCAATATTATTGTGGAGCACAAGCTATCATAGAAAGAGCAATTTATTAATAAATTTTCATATATATCAATGATTGATTTATAATTTCTTTTAATAAGTATTAAGAATTTAGGTTTTCATAAAGATCAAAATTTGATTCATGGCCAGCTTTTAACCCAAAATAAGCAACTTTTTATAACCATTGCTTCTGTCAAAAGCATTAAATGCAAGAAAGTGACCAACTTGAGGAATAATTGAGGAATAATCAGTTAATTATAGCAACATTCAGCTATAATAAGCAAGAGACAGTTAGTAGTTAGACAACTTTCTAAAACTGTTCAACCATAATAACTAATATATTACACTAGTCAAATGAAAGCAAAAGGAATGTTTCAACAACACTCTTGTTCTTTTCTTGTTCATATTTCATTTATTCTAAAGATAAATCTTCATATGCTTGATCATGTTTCGTGTCAGCAAATATATATATAACTACAAATTCTTAATTGAGAAACTAAGAATCTCAAATCAAAAAAGGGAAATCTCTCAAGAAAGCTTACATATATGATATATCAAGGTCTTCAATGGATGAACAAAGTTTTTAGGATCTGGACTGATGAAAAACAGCTTTGGCAAACCTCTAACGTGAGGCACATAAAGTTCTACGTATCAAAATTTGACTTTCATGAAATTAAGGTTCTTGAATATTCCTATGGCATCACATCACATGTTGCACAGAAACTTTACTGTAAAAGATATACACACTAGACAGTAGCTTCTGAATAACTTTAATAAGAAAAAGATTTACTTGATATATGAAAACTTTGTTTGAAATTGTTTAGCTTATCATACAAGTGAAAACCAAAATATTTTACTTGACTGAATTTAACATGTCTAATTAACAAAACTGAGATGCATTAAAGACTGATCTAATTAGTAAAGAAAATTGATATTTTGAATTACTTGCATGTCGCGTGCAAATTCATACTCATCATCAATGTCAACCTTAACTATCATTGCATTAGAGAGTCAAATATGTAATCCACAGCCTACCGGCATTAGATATGCCTCATCAGAATTTTTTAATAGAAAAGATTGCATAAATTTGTTCTTCATTGAGGCATCATTAATATCTCTCACTATCAATCTACCATCACAGCTATGCCTGAGCTCTATATATTAGTTTATTAGATTATTTGAGATTACAAAGTAGGCTTTGCTTTTGATTGATGTTTATAAAACTCCTAAAATAAAATTCCGTCGGTTTCAATTTAATTAATATAAAAATACTTTAAATAATCAATTACCAAGTAATATTTGCTAATATGACACTTATAATATTAAAAAAATAATTTGACACTCATCATAGCAAGCTGCAGAAGTTAACTTTGAGTTATGAGAAGTCCATAAAATAAAATTAAGCCAACATCACATGTCAGATTATAACAAACAATTCAAAGTATAGATTAGCGGCGGCAGTACGCAGACAGGAAGAAAGGTTAGGGATTTTAGTTTTAGTTTTAGGTTAGGGAATCAAGTATGGGCTGGGTTGTGTGAAAGAGTTGGGCTTAAATCTCTATACTCCCATAAAATTATAAAGGCCTATGTTGATTTCGATTTTATTGGTTTCTTTGGTTATAACCGATAACCGAAAATTTTTGAAAGTACTAACTGAATCAGTCCTGTTAACCGATTAATCGAACTGAACCACTAATTTCGGTTCGGTTCGGTTCGGTTAATCGGTTTAACCTGAAAACTGCTCTCGCCTAAGCAAGGGTGGTTGGCCTAAACATTCTCACCATAGGCATAATTTCATCCCTAAGTCCTTCAATGAACCCTGACAGAAAATAATCCTCCCCCAAAGTAGGCATTACCCTTTCCATTCTAACCCTCAAATCCTCAAATTTATCTTGGTAATCCTCAACAGTGCTCTTTTGTCTTATCTTCATTCCTCCACAATATTCCCCAATCCTTGTTTCCTAAATCTTTTACATAGATTTGCCTCAAACTCCTCCCAAGGACTTACTTTTCCCTTAATCCAGTTATGATACCCATCAGCTTTGTCAACCAAATACAAACTAACTATTTCAATCCTCTTTTCCTTAGGACCTTCATAAACTTCAAAGGGTAAATTACTATTTAGTTCCTATATTTTGAAAATACACTATTTAGTCTCTGTATTTTGTTTCTGTAAACCTATTTAGTCTCTCAATCAATTTTTTCGTTAGTCAATTCTCGTTAAACTACTATTTAGCCCTTCTATTTTAGTAAAAGTAATTAGTTAGTCCCTATATTTTGAAAAAAAAATATTAGTTAGTCCCTATAATTTGACTCATTTAACTATTTAGTCCCATAATTATTTTTTATACCTAAACTACCATAATCCTCTCTTTATTTCTCTCTAATCTTCCTTTATTTTTCTCTCTCCATGTTTCTTCTCTTCTAAATTCACACCCTTCTCCCCCTTATCCTCTCTTTGTTTTCATGTGCTAATAAAAACGACATTAGCTATTTACACCAAAAAATTAATCACTTTTCTTAAATTTCTAAGTAATTAAGGAGAATTATTTCCCTGTAGAGAATACAAAAATAATGTCTAAGGAATCGGAAATTTAAAAAAAAAGTTATAAATATAGATTTAGTCTACATATAGCAAAATTTCTATTTTTATCCGAGTATATATTTTTCAAAATACTGTATTTTACAAAATACATGGACTAACTAATTTGTTTCATTAAAATAGAGGGACTAAATAGGAGTGTTTTTTAAAATACAGGGATCAACTAAATGTTGATTTCCGATAATAGAGAATTCCATGTGAAATCATGTAATAATCTCCTTATAAGGAGATCAGATTATGAATAAAATATCAAGCAAAATTATCTCAATTATTCTATGAGGTTTGAGACTCTCTCTTAACGAGTCTTGAGGTTTTCGGCTCCCTCCGATGAGTCCTACTTTTCTGTCACCATAGGTCCATCAAGAGGGAGAAACTGCAACAAAGGAAAGGCTGCAGGTTCTGAAGAAGACTTCGTAGTTCATTGCCCTGTGACTTGATCCTTGACTTATGAATATAACAAAAACCCTTAATTGCTTGGTGCAAGTAAACTGAATAAGAATGTTACCCTTTTTTTTTGAAAGGAAATCATCTTGATACAAATTTTTCCAAAGCAAAAAAAGAAACTTTGATTTGGAGCAATTTGGAGCCAAAAAAAACAAAAAAAAACTGAGAAGAACACTCGATTGTAGATACGTATGCTATTCGTGTGGTACCATTTGTAATTTTTTTTTTTTGGTAGCTAATAGCTATACCTAAGAATCTAATGAAAATCCAACTTGATTGTGTAGATTCCTTCCAATCCTAAGAGATTAAAATCAAGTTTGACAATATGTTACTACAATTACTGTGGGTATCAAATGTATTTAGTTCCTTAGCCAGAAATGCAGTTCTATAACATATTCACCCCTTGGTAGTTTTTTTCCTAGCTTTTATGCTATCCTGAATTCCTGATATACATTTCTCTTCCTCTAGGTTGACCCTGAGCTTGCTATGGCTGAAGCTGACAAGGTTGAAGATGATGAAGACTTGAGAAAAAAGCTTTGGCTAATGGTTGCCAAGCATGTTATTGAACAGGAAAAGGGAACTAAAAGGGAGAACATACGGAAAGCAATAGCGTTTCTCAAGGAAACTGATGGCCTTTTAAAGATTGAGGATATATTACCTTTCTTTCCAGACTTTGCCCTAATTGATGACTTCAAGGTAAGATCTTATTAACTCTGGTGTTGGTTTTGTTTTCCCCCTCATTAGCCCTGGACAATCATTTTAGCTACGTCCTGCTCTTCTTGCTATTACTCAGTACAACTTCCTTTTAGATATATGGAGTCAAAGGTCTGGGTTTTGTGGCCATAAGCTGGTCATTGAAAATTTGAAATATAGATATCTTTTGGATAGGGCTTCATAGAGTGTTAAGTTTTTATGTTGGTTTTCTGACTCCATATTTCATCTTCAACGATATCTTCAGCCGCCATTACGGTTTGACTTTCTCTAAATGTAGGAGGCTATTTGCTCATCATTGGAGGACTACAACAAGCAAATTGAACAACTAAAACAGGAGATGAATGATGCCACACATGGTGCTGACAACATAAGAAATGATATTAGTGCACTTGCTCAAAGATATGCTGTCATTGATCGAGATGAGGAATGTGGGGTACGACCTTCCAGATATTTAGCTGGTGTTGATAAGCTATGCAGATAAAGCTACACTTCTCTGTTTTTGAATATATGTTTTGGGTGATCACTTATCCATCACATACTGAAACTCTAAACACAGCTTCAAATCATAATCCAACATAATGCACTTATTATGATGCTGTCTCTTTTAGTTGGCATTGATTATATTTGAGCTTACTTTTCCAAGATCTGAAATAGAGAACTGTTGGCTTCTAATTTTATTCTCAGGTTTGTAAGCGCAAAATCTTAATTGTGGGTGGGGACTACCGCATGTCTCGGGGCTATACATCAGCAGGACCAATGGCTCCCTTCTACGTATTTCCATGCGGGCATGCCTTCCATGCACAATGCTTGATTGCCCATGTGACACGTTGTACCAATGAAACTCAGGTAATTTTGGCTATTTCTTTCATGGTACTGTATTAGGCTATGCAAGTGAAAATTCTCTAGCATAAATATCTTTTTCTGGGTTATTTCATAAAATTTCTGAGACTGATCCATCTTGAGAGTCAAAATAGATGCCTAATGTGTTGAAACAGTATGAATGTGCTATCATAAATATTTGTTAACGAAATTGTGTTCTATTTAATATCAAAAGACAAAACCATTGGTCTCTGTAAAACTGGCAAAATCAGAAACTGGTGTTAGGGAATGTGAGTTTCAATTTACTTTCACAGAGATTGTTGTGACAATTAGGTCAAACTGTCAGTTTGGTGAAGTCCACTACCTTTGCTTTTTGTGAAGATGGATGAAAAACAAAAGCAATGTGGTTATATAATAGTTCAGGGCCTAATTATCTGTTGAGACTTGAGACAAAAATTTATTCTGCTCTACAGAATTTTGAAATGCAATAATTGAGCGACAACATTGTTGAGAAAAAGCTACATGATATATTTTTATTGTTGAAGGACTCTGTTCATTGGCCTAAGTACGGTTCATATTTGAACTAATTAATTTCTGCAATAATGAGATGATAAATTAAAATCAACATTAGTGCAAGAAAATTTGTATGGCCTAAGAATTACAATGACTAATTCCAAGTTTTTATTGTCATTTCTGAACCGAGTTGAGTTACATATATGGTGGAGGCAGCATACCACTGTTGTTTTGTCATAAGCTTCTTAATCTGCTTATATCATTGAAACATATCTCTGCTCATTCATTTAGAATGAATTACAGTTATGGTACTTCTCTAATGATCTAATTCCTTTCCCTCTGGTTTTTGAATGGATGATGCAGGCTGAATATATACTGGATCTGCAGAAGCAACTTACTTTTTTGGTTGAGGGAAGTAGGAAGGACTTGAATGGTGGTATAACAGAGGACTCCATTTCTAGCACAACCCCGGCAGATAAGGTCAGATCAATGTTGTTTCTGATCAGCAAAACCTGTAGTGGTAATATGGAGCAGTATGCTATAATTTTGAGGGAGAAAATTCTGCATTGCTTTACATCACGTACACTGGTAGTCTATTGTGTGTTCTGTAGTTGGTATGAGCCATCCATAGGCTTTGTGGTGTTTATTTTCAATGCTGATTGCTGAATATAATTTCCACTGGTTTTGTTGCCAATTCTTTGTTATATATTTTGCTGTTTTTGCATATAAACTTGAAATGCACCATGTTATGCGTTTAATTCATTTATGAACTGAAGCATCCTAAACTGATATTACTTTGAATTTCTTACATCGGAATTACAGCTCCGCTCACAGTTGGATGATGCAATAGCAAGCGAATGCCCATTCTGCGGTGAGTTGATGATTAATGAGATCTCTTTGCCCTTTATTCTCCCCGAGGAAGCACAGGAAGTCAGTTCGTGGGAGATAAAACCACATAACCTTGGAAGCCAGAGGACCCTCTCTTTGCAAGTGTGATCATATTCTATTTGCAAGTGTGCTATGTAATTCCAGATGCCAGTGTGTATATGAGGAGCTTGAGTCCCTGTGATGTGGCTCTGCCCGAGTCTCGGTTTTAATTGGGTCATGTGACTCCCTATAGAGACGTCATTTTTGTTTTCTTAATTTTTTTTTTGTTTATTGTTTTCCTTTGAGTTAGCACTTGGCCTTTCCTCATAATTTAATTATCAAAAGGACTGAGTTGTTCTACTGTAAACGATAATTCATTCATATGGAATGCCCGTTTCCTTGTATTGTTTAAATGTGATTTATGAAACTTTTGTAAATTTAGTTTGTTGAACACCTAAAATACTAAGTAAATTAATGATTTCATTCGGTTATTTGTGCCAAAATAAATGATTGAGGAACTAGCAAATAAAGGAGAGAGAATGAGGTGAAAGCGTTGATTTTAATAGATGGTACAATTAAGGACTAAGCTGTATTTATTTAAGACGAGGAAGGAGTGTCAGGAATATTTTATCTCTCCCACTCAACAAGTGACACTCGGCAGTTTGTGAGCGAAGTTTTGAAAGTCAATAATGGGAAGAAAGGCACTTTGGCCGGCCATGCCAAGGAAACATATATCTCTTTTTCTCTGTTTTAGATAAATTATATAGGCAGTATTATTTTAACTTAAGAATATGTAGTGGTAAGTTACATCATCTTTAATTTCTAACATAAAATTCTTAATTTTTAATTTAAATTATATAAAATAATTTTTTTTTTGAAAAAATTGTATAAAATAACTTATAATCTGTAACGATCAGTTTTTAGATTATTTTTATTGTTGTTGCATTTATTATATTAAAAGGTTATATTTTTGTCTCCTCTAATTTAGCACTTATAACCAAAATTTTAATTAATTAAAAGTAAGATTTTATAATGAATCTCTCCAGCCTTCTTCCTCCCTTTTCTCTCTCTCTCTCTCTCTCTCTCTCTCTCTCTCACACTTGCATCACACTTGCAAACTGTGAACTTGCAGTACGAAGGCAAGTAATTAACTTCACTTTTTCTTTAACTTATATTCTGTTTATTCTATAGAAAATAATTTATATATAAAAAATATTTTTTAACAAGTATTTTTTCATTATTTAATTCTATGATAAATGAATGATATGTATTTACATAATTTATATATGTCTTATTGCATTTTAATAAGATTATTACTGTAACACCCTCCCGGTAACTACTCCGTACATCCTACTGTTCCGGTGACCAGTGTCGGTCCGGACAGCTAGAATGTCCGGAAAAATATTTAAACTAAAGTGAAGAACCATAATCAACTCAAATATTGATAAGAAAAATTTAGTAAAAATTTTAGAATTAAAATACAACCAAATTAAACGAGCCGGTGCCCTAGCGATGGGTAACCCAGAGGGAAGTTGCGGTTCTCGCAACTAGGAGCCCTAGACTCGGGGGAAAAATTATAAAATAATTTTTGGGACTCCAGAGAAGGGTTATTGAGGTTCCTATGGCATTAGAATTTAGAATGCCAAGAAAATACCTAGAAAAATTTTTCAATCGGTACAGACAATTTTGGCCCGTTAAGCCAAACGGAGGGCATTTTGGTCATTTCGCCTTCAGAGGTGATTTTTGGCCGACTTGTCCAGTTGAGTAAATAATTAATATGACATAAAATATGAATAAACATTTCTAAAAATTAAATTAAAAATGAGTAGTGATGAAAAGAAAAGAAAAATGAAATAAAAAGCAAATTATGACATAATGTGATGTCATTAAAAGTTACAACCAATTGCATTCAAACAACCAATTAACTAACTAATAAAAAGAGAAAAATATGACCAAAGAAATAAAAAAAATACAGCAGCCATCCTCTTCCCTCTTACCAGCCGAAACCTCTCCCTCTTCTCCCTCCATTGATGTTCAACCAAAAAGCTTCATTTCTCCCTTTGTTACACCACTAAACCCTAAACCCCTTTAATTAAAACTTGACCACACCTCTTGGGGAAGTGTTTGGCAGCCTAGAAAAGGAAGGAAAGTGAAGTTAAGCTTGGGGAAAATTCTGCCACTTAAAGGTTAGTGCACCTATCTATTTAAAACTCTTATTTTCTATGTTAGGGACTTGAAATCAACATGAACTTGTGACTTAAATGAACAAAAGTTAAGTGTATGTAGCCCATGGATTTCGACTGCCCCTAAGTAAGGAACAAGATTGAGTGTTTTGATGGACTTGAAGTGCACTAGAGATTATGTTTAAAGTATGTAAATATAAGTATAATGGGTTAGTTAGTTAATTAAAGCATGTTGTGAAAACTCATATGGGAATTAGGGTTTTGAGAAGTGAAAATTTGGCTTGGCTTAGGAAATTGTTAGAGAAAATTTTAATGGTCAATTAGTGACCATTTTAGGTAAGTTGACCATAATTTGGACTGAAATATAGCATGGCAAAGTGAATGAGTATGCTGCCTAGGGACAGCAGCAAGGGTGGCTGTGATTCCAGCCCACTTAGACAGCCATAACTTTGGTTGTGTAGGTCCAATTGGTGTTTGGCCAATTGGACATGAAACTAGGCTTATAATGGCACATTTTTGCTGAAGAACCATGCCTAAAAGACCAAAGCAAGAGGACCAAAAGTTGGCCCCAATCCGGATACCCTGCAACAACACCTGCAGAAATGACCAAATGAACAGTGTTCATTTGGCCATAACTCACTGTAGATATGGTCAATTGACCTGAAATTTTTACAGCAACAAGTTAAGACATAGACAAACAACTTTCATGAAGGAATCTACCCCAAATTATGACCAGAACTTAACCCAAATGGCAGTCACAGTCACTGTTAATGGTACTGTAGATTTGGTAATTCTGCAGACAAAATAAATTCAACTAGACAAAATAAGGAACAACTTTCATGTTTACCATTTCCTCAAATTCCCACTGCAACAGTGCCCAATGGAACAGTAAAGTTGGGTCACAAAAACTGAAAATTCTGCTCTCTAGGTTTTAGGTTTGGAAATGGATTTAGGGGTTAATTCCAACAAGTTTTAAATGTAAAATGTGGTATGTTGGGAGTGTCAAAACCAATATACCTACTTTCTATCCAAAAGTCAACATTTTTTTTTGACCAATGGGGTGAATAGTGACACCAAAACTTGAAATTCATAAATTGAAGAATTTAAAAGTTTCAAATGCCCTAGTATACCTAACAAGATTGGTTTGGATAGTTTGGCATGCCAATAGGGTTCAGTTAGCAGTACTGCGCATGGCAATATACCATTCTGTGATTTCATGGCTTTTAGCCATTCTGACCTTGTATTGAGATTTGGCCTTGTGCCTGATGTTATCACAGCTTGTTAGCTGTTTTGTTGCACACCGGGAGATGCATATGTGACCGATGGTGTGACGGCTCGAGGTACTTGATACCCAGTGCCAGTTTACCCATTTATCCAGTCCAGTCATCTAGTGTAGGTTACTTGGGCAAACAAATGAATGAAAGTGGACAAAGTTAATGATATACAAATTCAAAACAAATAAAACATATACATTCACTACATATTTATTTTCTGCTATTTTCTTTTATTTTATTATTGCACCACTAAGCATTATTGCTTAGCGCGTTGCTTTTGCCACGCGTAGGTTCTGGAGATACAGATCGTGAGCCCAGTAGACCTCAGACTGGGTGAGTCCATGCTGCGATTACACTTGCAGTGTTCGTGTCACCTCAACCTGCGATTGCATTGGTAGGGCACTAGGTGTCATTTTGTCATTTTGTAACTAAATTTTTATTTTCTCATATGTATTTAGAATTATGTAATATATTTTGATGTTCATGTAAATTATGAAAATTGTATTTGTGAATGGAAAAGTAAATATATAATTGTGATTTATACTTGATTATCACATGTGATGGATGATTGAGAACTGAAATTGAGAAATGTTGTGGAGATTTTGATATTGGAGTTTGAGATGTTGAGACATGAATATTAGAAGTGTTTTTCACAGGTTCCGAAGAACTGTTTTCTCCATTTTTAGCCGGTACTCTGCTGGATTTTCTTTAAAATTTTCGGAACCTCAAATAAATAATACTTTTGATAAATGGCTTAAATAAATTATATTTCATAAACTATATTCAAAACTATAACAAAAATTAATTAAGGTAAAATAGAGTATGCTTGTACACCGTGTGACATATCTTACTATGATATACTGTAGCCGTGTAAGGGGTGTCACATTTAGTGGTATCAGAGCACGGTTTAGGCGTTTCTGGGCCTATAATGAGTCCATACCATGCATTGCATTTGTAAGAGTCGAGGTGACACTAATGCAGATCTGTTTGTCTTTGTTAAATAGGATATGGACCCTTCATCTCAAAGAGCAGTCGAGGAGGAAGTGGAGAGTCATGCTCCACCTGCAGCAGTGAGGCTGGGGCATGGGAGAACACTGCTCGCCCGGCTCAAGCGAGCACCTTTCGGCCTCCACAGCCATGTTCGAGAAATGGCCGACTTCTTTAGACAAATGGCCGAGTAATGCCAAGACCACCACCACCTCCACCTCCACAGTAATCGCTTTGAAAAGGCTAAGAAAGTTTGGAGCAGTGGACTTTTTCGGTAAGAGAGAAGATGACTCTGTTGCAGCCGAGAATTGGTTAAACAGAACGGGCAGAGTTCTAAAACAACTCCACTGCACTCCAGAGCAAAACCTAGAGGCTGCCATATCCCTGTTGCAAGATGATGCCTACGAATGGTGGGACACGGTATCCAGTGAAGTGCAGCCAGAAGCTATAACTTGGGACTTCTTTCTCTCAGAATTCAAGAAGAAATATGTGGGTACTGTATACCTGGAAGAGAGAAGAAGAGAGTTTATTAACTCGAGGCGAGACAGGTTGTCGATGGCGAGTATGAGAAGGAATTCGTCCGATTAAGCCGCTATGGAAGGGAGATAGTCCCTAATGAAGCTGAAAGATGTAAGAGATTTGAAGAGGGACTAAATGACAAAATAAAGATTCAGCTCACTGCCTTGGGAATCACAGAATTTAGCAAGTTAGTGGAAGCTGCAATAAGGGCTGAAAAAGTAAGAATAAGTGAGCAGACCAGAAGGAAGAGACAGCAAAAGAGGGGACCAGGTCACTCTAGCTCATCTCCTGCACCTGGGAAGAAGTTCAGAGGTCCATCTGCACAGAGTTTGGGTCAGCCACAAGGTCAGGGTCAGTCTCAGGGGCCCAGGCCACAGTTTACCCCTAGGAGAGGTCAGTCCACACCATCAGTGGGCAGCTATCCAGGGATGGGGTTCAGGGGACCAGCCCCAACATCTTCTACATGTCCACACTGTCTGAAATGGCACAAGGGGGAATGTTGGAGAGTAACTGGTGCCTGCTTAAGATATGGGTCGACAGAGCATCAGCTGAGGAACTGCCCACCTTGAGAACTACTCTGTTGCTCCAACACAAGCAGACAGACTGCTCCCCACCACGAGAGGGTAGAAAATCTGCCAAGTCGAGGCTAGGACCATCACAGAGGCACATCTGAGCCAGAGAGGCACGGCGAGCCACCTACAAGAGCTTATGCTATTAGAGCTCGGGAGGAGCAAGATGCCCCAGGCGTCATCGAGTGCGTTCTCCTCTACAATACACCTGTGCATGCATTGGTGGATCCAGGATCCACTCATTCATAAATCTGCATCAACCTACCCGTAGAAAGGGGGATACTAGTAGGGGAGAGTGACCAAGACACTTTGGTCACTAATCCATTGGGCCACAGTGTAGTGGTGAACAAAGTATACAAGGGTTGCCCGTTAAGGATTCAGGGGTATGAATTCTTGGCAGACTTGATTGAGTTACCCTTCCACGAGTTTGACGTGATTTTGGGAATGGACTGGTTGTCACGTCATCAGGCAATAGTTGATTGCAAATTGAAGAGAATTTCTCTAAAAACTTCAGAGGGTAATGAGATCACTGTTGTGGGTGAAAGGACAGATTTCTTGTCCAATGTCATCTCAGCCACAGTTGCAAAAAAACTGATGAGAAAAGGCTGTGAAGCCTACCTAGCACATGTGGTGGATACTAGGCAGGCTAAGCCAAACCTGAGTTGTATACCCACAATAAGAGACTTCCCAGAAGTATTTCCTGAAGAATTGCCTGGTTTGCCGCCAGATAGGGAAGTTGAATTTGCTATTGAGACACTGCCGGGTACAGCACCCATTCCATTACTCCTTATAGGATGGCACCCAATGAATTGAGGGAGTTGAAAACTCAGTTGCAAGAGTTACTTGATAAGGGGTTTATACGCCCCAGTGTGTCACCATGGGGAGCTCCAGTGCTGTTTGTGAAAAAGAAGGATGGGACTTTGAGGCTTTGCATTGATTACCGGCAGTTGAACAAAGTGACTGTGAAGAACAAATATCCGTTGCCTAGAATTGATGATCTGTTTGATCAGTTAAAGGGAGCAGGAGTATTTTCTAAGATTGATCTCAGATCAGGGTACCATCAGTTGAGGGTGAAGGATGTAGATGTGCCAAAGACTGCATTCAGGACCCGATATGGGCATTATGAGTTTCTAGTGATGCCCTTTGGCCTAACAAATGCACCAGCGGCATTCATGGACCTTATGAACCGTATCTTCCATCCATACCTAGATCGGTTCGTAGTGGTCTTTATTGATGATATTTTGGTGTATTCCAAGACCAGGGAAGAACATGATGAGCATTTGAGGATTGTTCTGCAAACCCTGAGAGAAAAGAAGCTGTATGCTAAGTTGTCCAAGTGTGACTTCTGGTTGAATGAGATTGCATTCCTTGGACACATAGTGTCAGCTGATGGGATTAGGGTGGATCCCAAGAAAATAGAAGCAGTGATGGAATGGAAGCCTCCCAGAAATACAACTGAGGTTAGAAGCTTCTTGGGGCTAGCTGGGTATTACAGGAGATTTGTGAAGGGATTTTCCTTAATAGCTGCTCCAATGACCAAGTTGTTACATAAAAAAGTTAGATTTGACTGGAATGACAAGTGTCAGACCAGTTTTGAGAAGTTGAAGGCTATGTTGACAGAGGCACCAGTGTTAACACAACCGAGGTCGTGAAAGGACTTTGTGGTCTACAGTGATGCCTCTCATAATGGGTTAAGGTGTGTATTGATGCAAGAGGGGAAGGTGGTCGCTTATGCTTCCAGGCAGCTAAGGCCACATGAACAGAACTACCTTGCCCATGATCTAGAGCTTGCAGCAATTATCTTCGCACTGAAGATATGGAGGCATTACTTGTATGGTGAAAAGTGCTACATTTACACGGACCACAAAAGCCTAAAATACTTGCCAACCCAGAAGGAGCTCATCCTTAGACAGAGGCGATGGATTGAGTTCCTGAAAGACTATGATTGTGTAATTGACTACCATCCTGGGAAGGCAAATGTAGTTGCTGATGCTTTGAGTAGAAAATCCATGACAACTTTGAGATCATTGAATGCCCGTCTATCTTTGGTTCGAGATGGAGCTATTTTGGCCGAGTTGCAAGTGAGGCCAAACCTGTTACAGCAGATTTTAAATGGGCAGAAGGTAGATGAGAAGCTAATGGCTATTATGACCAAAATCTCAAAGGGAAAAGCAACTGACTATGAGGTGAAAGCCGATGGGTGTCTGTATTACAAAGGAAAACTGTGTGTACCAGATGATGGGGAATTGAAGGCCAGTATTCTAAAAGAGGCACACACCAGTGTATATGCTATGCACCCAGGAAGTACAAAGATGTATCATGATCTGAAGCTTCAGTATTGGTGGCCAGGTATGGAAAAGGACATAGCTAACTACGTGACTAAATGCTTGACATGTCAGCAAATCAAGGCAGAACATCAAGTTCCACCAAGTTTGCTACAGCCTATACGCATACCTGAATGGAAATGGGATCGGGTCACCATGGATTTTGTAAGTGGTCTACCTCTCACCCAGAAGAAACATGATGCAGCATGGGTGATAGTTGATAGATTGACAAAGTCAGCACACTTTCTCGCCGCTTAGGAGACTACTCCTTTGAGAAGTTAGCGAGTGTATATCGGTGAGATAGTTAGGCGCATAGAATCCCACTTTCCATCATATCCGATCGAGACCCGAGTTTACATCGAGATTTTGGAAGAAGTTGCATGAGTCCTTGGGTACACAACTCCACTTGAAAGATGCTTTCCATCCTCAGACGGATGGGCAATCAGAAAGAGTAATCCAGGTAAACAATTGAAACCAATGGAATTGATACAAATATTGAATTAAAATGATAACAATAACATGAAAAATATGTCGGTCCTTGAGGATATCTTTGAGGAGTTGTGTTGAGTTTTTGAGAGAAGGATAGATACCTTCTTTTCTGGATTTTTTACATACAACAATAATAGCTAGCTAGCATCCAAATGGCCCCCATGAAAACCTTGAATGGGAAAAAAAGAACTAAAGAGTGTCTTTGGAAACTGAGCGAAAAAAATGGGTGGGGGGGTGGGGGGGTGAACAAGTGAGGGAAAAGTGAAAAAAATCAAGCATCAAAGAAGTTGCCTTGCATCTGCATGAAATCTTCTTAAAAGAAAAAGAAGAAAAGAAAAAAAATAAGTGGTGTTAAAGTGGTTCCGTGGAGTCAAAGTGAAAGGAAGAAGGAAGTTGGAAGGAAAGGTAAGTTAAGCCCTAGGTTCATTGGCCCATATGAAGTCATTGAACGTGTGGGTCTAGTGGCCTATAGGCTAGCTTTACCTCCAGAGCTGGACAAGATCCACAATGTGTTTCACGTATCCATGCTCAGAAGATACCGCTCAGATCCTTCACATGTCATCTCCAGGGAAGAAATTGAAATACAACCAGATTTGATATATGAAGAAGAACCTCTACGGATCCTAGCTCGGGAAGTGAAAGAGTTGAGAAATAAGCAGATTCCACTGGTGAAAGTGCTTTGGAGGCACCACAACACCGAGGAGGCAACTTGGGAAAGTGAAGAGATGATGACGCAACAATTCCCTCAACTGTTTGCATCAGGAAATTTCGAGGACGAAATTTAAATTAGAGGGGAAGAGTTGTAACACCCTCCCGGTAACTACTCCGTACATCCTACATCGGTGACGATGTCGGTCGGACGGCTAGAATGTCGGAAAAATATTTAAACTAAAGTGAAGAACCATAATCAACTCAAATATTGATAAGAAAAAATTTAGTAAAAAAAAGAATTAAAATACAACCAAATTAAGCGAGTGCAATGCCCTAGCGATGGGTAACCCAGAGGGAAGTTGCGGTTCTCGCAACTAGGAGCCCTAGACTCGGGGGAAAAATTATAAAATAATTTTTGGGACTCCAGAGAAGGGTTATTGAGGTTCCTATGGCATTAGAATTTAGAATGCCAAGAAAATACCTAGAAAAATTTTTCAATCGGTACAGACAATTTTGGCCCGTTAAGCCAAACGGAGGGCATTTTGGTCATTTAATTTGAGGTGATTTTTGGCCGACTTGTCCAGTTGAGTAAATAATTAATATGACATAAAATATGAATAAACATTTCTAAAAATTAAATTAAAAATGAGTAGTGATGAAAAGAAAAGAAAAATGAAATAAAAAGCAAATTATGACATAATGTGATGTCATTAAAAGTTACAACCAATTGCATTCAAACAACCAATTAACTAACTAATAAAAAGAGAAAAATATGACCAAAGAAATAAAAAAAATACAGCAGCCATCCTCTTCCCTCTTACCAGCCGAAACCTCTCCCTCTTCTCCCTCCATTGATGTTCAACCAAAAAGCTTCATTTCTCCCTTTGTTACACCACTAAACCCTAAACCCCTTTAATTAAAACTTGACCACACCTCTTGGGGAAGTGTTTGGCAGCCTAGAAAAGGAAGGAAAGTGAAGTTAAGCTTGGGGAAAATTCTGCCACTTAAAGGTTAGTGCACCTATCTATTTAAAACTCTTATTTTCTATGTTAGGGACTTGAAATCAACATGAACTTGTGACTTAAATGAACAAAAGTTAAGTGTATGTAGCCCATGGATTTCGACTGCCCCTAAGTAAGGAACAAGATTGAGTGTTTTGATGGACTTGGAGTGCACTAGAGATTATGTTTAAAGTATGTAAATATAAGTATAATGGGTTAGTTAGTTAATTAAAGCATGTTGTGAAAACTCATATGGGAATTAGGGTTTTGAGAAGTGAAAATTTGGCTTGGCTTAGAAAATTGTTAGAGAAAATTTTAATGGTCAATTAGTGACCATTTTAGGTAAGTTGACCATAATTTGGACTGAAATATAGCATGGCAAAGTGAATGAGTATGCTGCCTAGGGACGACAAAGTGGCTGTGATTCCAGCCCACTTAGACAGCCATAACTTTGGCTGTGTAGGTCCAATTGGTGTTTGGCCAATTGGACATGAAACTAGGCTTATAATGACACATTTTTGCTGAAGAACCATGCCCAAAAGACCAAAGCAAGAGGACCAAAAGTTGGCCCCAATCCGGATACCCTGCAACAACACCTGCAGAAATGACCAAATGAACAGTAAGCCATAACTCACTGTAGATATGGTCAATTGACCTGAAATTTTTACAGCAACAAGTTAAGACATATAAAAAAAACTTTCATGAAGGAACCTACCCCAAATTATGACCAGAACTTAACCCAAATGGCAGTCACAGTCACTGTTCATGGTACTGTAGATTTGGTAATTCTGCAGTTTTGGTAATTTTGCCAGCTGTGGTTTTTGGACCATATCTGGAGTTACAAAACTCCAAATGGAGTGATTCAAAAAAATAAATTCAACTAGACAAAATAAGGAACAACTTTCATGTTTACCATTTCCTCAAATTCCCACTGCAACAGTGCCCAATGGAACAGTAAAGTTGGGTAAAAAAAACTGAAAATTCTGCTCTCTAGGTTTTAGGTTTGGAAATGGATTTAGGGGTTAATTCCAACAAGTTTTAAATGCAAAATGTGGTATGTTGGGAGTGTCAAAACCAATATACCTACTTTCTATCCAAAAGTCAACATTTTTGTTGACCAATGGGGTGAATAGTGACACCAAAACTTGAAATTCACAAATTGAAGAATTTAAAAGTTTCAAATGCCCTAGTATACCTAACAAGATTGGTTTGGATAGTTTGGCATGCCGATAGGGTTCAGTTACTGCGCATGGCAATATACCATTCTGTGATTTCATGGCTTTTAGCCATTCTGACCTTGTATTGAGATTTGGCCTTGTGCCTGATGTTATCACAGCTTGTTAGCTGTTTTGTTGCACACCAGGAGATGTATATGTGACCGATGGTGTGACGGCCCGAGGTACTTGATACCCAGTGCCAGTTTACCCGTTTATCCAGTCCAGTCATCTAGTGTAGGTTACTTGGGCAAACAAATAAATGAAAGTGGACAAAGTTAATGATATACAAATTGAAAACAAATAAAACATATACATTCACTACATATTTATTTTCTGCTATTTTCTTTTATTTTATTATTGCACTACTAAGCATTATTGCTTAGCGCGTTGCTTCTGCCACGCGTAGGTTCTGGAGATACAGATCGTGAGCCCAGTAGACCTCAGACTGGGTGAGTCCATGCTGCAGTTCTGCACAGTGTCCGTGTCACCTCAACTTCTGCAGTGCATTGGTAGGGCACTAGGTGTCATTTTGTCATTTTGTAACTAAATTTTTATTTTCTCATATGTATTTAGAATTATATAATATATTTTGATGTTCATGTAAATTATGAAAATTGTATTTGTGAATGGAAAAGTAAATATATAATTGTGATTTATATTTGATTATCACATGTGATGGATGATTGAGAATTGAAATTGAGAAATGTTGTGGAGATTTTGATATTGGAGTTTGAGATGTTGAGACATGAATATTGGAAGTGTTTTTCACAGGTTCCGAAGAACTGTTTTCTCCATTTTTAGCCGGTACTCTGCCTGATTTTCTTTAAAATTTTCGGAAGCTCAAATAAATAATACTTTTGATAAATGGCTTAAATAAATTATATTTCATAAACTATATTCAAAACTATAACAAAAATTAATTAAGGTAAAATAGAGTATGCCTGTACACCGTGTGACATATCTTACTCGAATATACTGTAGCCGTGTAAGGGGTGTCACAATTACATTTTAATAAGATTATTAATATTTAAAAAATAAAAAATAAAAAATAAAAAGAGAAAAATGACTTAACTTTCTTTTTTTTATTAGAAAAATATTTTTTATTGATATTAAAAAAATATAAAAAATAATTTCGTAATATAAACATCGATTGTTTTGTTGGGCCCAACAAATTTATTGCCATGGAAAAACACTGTCCAAGCTTTGGAGTTGAAATTCCATACACGACAATAAATCCAAAACTAAGCACCCTTAGATTTCCAACTGTTATTCAATGATTAGACTGAGAACAACTTCAACACTCTTCAGAAACCTTCCCTTATCTCGCAAATTCTTTGCTGTAGGAGTGCTAGGTGATTTCCATGACTGCTTGCTTCCCAAATATAGGCACGCCTCTTATGCTTTAAATTGGCTCTCCCAGATTCCTGAAGAAGTGATGGACCCTAAATCCTCTATCTGGAATAAGAACGCCATCTATTGCACAAGATTTGCAAAAGAAGTGGCCAAATCATATTGGCTTAGTTTGAGAATGATGTGGACACATTTTTGAATGCTAAAGCATGAGAACTGGTGGCAGAAGGGTTCTTGGCACCCATAAATAACAAAAGGGGAAAAAGTTAAATTATAAAAAGAAAGAAGATTATTCTTTTTGTTATTTATTTTTTTTATTATGGGAATGAGAATCTTGAGCCCTTGGTTTAGGGAAAGTGACTTAGTGGAAGAAATGTGATTGTAATAACAGTACTTCGATTAAAGAAGATGGTAAAATATTTAGGTGTTTGCCTCTTCCTCTGCACCTTAAATAATATCAGTACTTTTATTAAAGAAGATGATATGAACCTGCCTAACTCCGCCTCAAAAGCTAGCTCACAAGGGGAGGTTTGCAAACTCATATATATAACACCCAAGACCTCCCTGCAGAATCGATGTGGGACGCATCATTCCTGACCCTTTTAGACTGAACATCCTCGTGAAGTAACCGGGGTCATGACTCGTTCACCCCGACCTCTCCCGAATAACGTCAGGGAACCTTTGTACATGGCCCACCAACCCATACAGAGTGAGGCTCTGATACCAAATGATATGAACCTGCTTAACTCCGCCTCAAAAGCTAGCTCACAAGGGGAGGTTTGCAAACTCATATATATAACACCGAAGACCTTCCTGCAGAATCGATGTGGGACGCATCAGAAGATGAGGAACTACAGCATGAAAAGATCAAACCTTACACCGAAACATGGTGATGATGGTAATGAGTCGAAGTCTTAGGTGGTTAGAAATAGTGAAGAAGAGTGGCTGAAGATAGTGACATACTGTAGGTTGAAGGGAATTTATTAGGGTGCAGGTAGAGAGAGAGAAAACAAGGGGAGGGAGAAATTAATTACAAATTATTATTTTTAATTAATTAAATTTTTCTTGAAAAGTATCAAATCAAGAGAGAAAAATATTATTTTTTAATTTGATAAATGTCACATCAATTAAAGTAATTTAGAAATTAACTGCTACAGATTAGAGGAGATTTTTATTACTTAAATATAAGATAAGAGGATTTTATATTATAAATTGAAGAGGAGGAACTGCCTGCGTAATTTACTTTTTTTTTTTTAAATTTTTTTTATGCATCTATCTTACATTCCATGCTCTCAAAAGCACTTTCCTCTTCCTCATTCCCCAAATCAAAAATACATCTTCATATCTCCATTTTCTTTCCTCTTACACTGTGCACTTTTTCCTTTTTGTTTCAAGAGACAGATATTTCAAGAAGGGTGAGCAGGTCAAGCTGGTGAAGGAAAATCCTTAGTAAAAATTTTCAACTAAGGTGTTGAGGAAAAAGGAAAAGAAACAAATTTCAAGCTTTGGTTGGCCTTGGAATTTTGGCCATCATAGGTACATGAAGTTTATTGCTAAATTCTTCTAATTTCCTTTTGAATACCCTACTTAAATAACCTTAATTGATTAGTGAAAACTCAAATTTTGTAAAAAGGAAGCAAGTTGGAGAAGGAAATTTCCCTTGGATTTTCGATCAAGTATAAGAAGAAAGTGTAACACCACTTACCCGATCTACAGTGTAGCCGAGCAAGACATGTCACATTCTGTATCAGAGCACCTTATCTTATCTTGTTTTATTCATTAGTAATTTTAATTCCATTATTATTTAAATGGCAATATTTAAATGGAGAAACTACCAGAGTTTTCTCTGTTTTATTAATGTAAAACCTGTTAAACAATTACCTATTTAAAAATTTCATCATCATTTCAATAATTTCCAATCATAATCTTATATTCATCCATGTAAATTTCCATTACAATTTCAATAATTTCTTCACATTGATCCATATCTTCATTTTGAGCTCATTCCATACATGGAATTTACAAAATTTATTAATTTACATGATGTACAAATTATTACACAAATTCTTTAGTAAAAAATTTCTATAACTTATTGGGCCCTACCAAAATACTCTGCTGAGATGACACCCACTCTAGTGCAGATCTGTAGTCCCAATCCAAGTCCACTGCCCACTGGGCTTTATCTCCAGTACCTACGCGAGGGAAAATCTATCGCGCTAAGCATATTACTTAGTGGTGTAATAATAAAATGAAAATAAACTAAAAAAATGAAACTACATGTTTCATGTGTGTAGTGTCATGAAAGAAATGCATTTTCATTAATTATGAGTCATTGCACATTTTTGTTGATCTTTAGGAGCAATTTAGTTCATTTGGATCTTTTCCATTCATTTGTTGGACATCCAATCTTCTTAATTCATTACAATGCCCAAGTTACCTATAACAGACTGTTAACACTGGATACACTAAAGTATACTAGTTAGACACCCCATGTGCCTATCAGGTATACATCTGTCAGGCATAAAGCCCGCAGGCAAGCATAAAAGCCAGTAAAACATGTCAGGCATAAAGCCAGCTAGCAAGCATAAAGCTAGAAGAATAATCATATCAGATATACATTGTCTATCAATGATCATTCGTGAAGTAGGCTTGAAAGCCATGGTTGGTGTTGCATCTGTGGTCCCTAATTGGCATATCAATCGATCCAACATATGCACTGATGTCTAGGCATACATGGGTAACTTTAACATCTTTAGTTAATCATAATTTCATTACATATATTATTCATGCTCATAGCATTTTCATTTCATTCATGATAGGAACATAAGTTCCAATTACATATTCATGTGATTTATGTATTCATTAAACCAATATGTTAATTACATATCACATTCCAATTCTTTTTTATGAACCTTTCATAGGTCTCAGAATTTGTACTTTGACTTTCCTCTTAGATTTGACCAAGTTACAGTGACAGTTTTGTAATAACCCTATATTCGGTAGTGCGTTCTACTGTTCCGGTGATCAATGTCTGTTCGGATAGCTAAGATGTCTGGAATTATACTTAAATATTAGTGAGAAGATATAAAATAATGAAATACAATAGAGGAAAATACAAGAAAAATTAAGGAAAAATAAAAGAGAGAAAATGAAACTAAGTTAAACGAGCCGAAAACCGTAGCGATGGGTGACCGCATCGGGAAGTTGCGGTGAGGACTGTTGACTAGCCCTAGACTGCGGGGAACCGTGGGAAATATTTTTAAGACTTAAATTATCATCTATTGAAGTATAAATGACATTAGAAATGTCAAAGAAAAATTAATTAATTAGTACAAAGAAAAATGAAAAATCGAGAAACCGACAAAAATTGGTGTTACCCAAAAATCAGGAATACAAACTAAATAGGGGCATTTTGGTCAATTGACCCCCTGAGTTGACTTTTAACCTAAATGTCCACTAAAATTAAGTAGTGTTGAATTTTGAAAATGCCATAAAAAAAAAAAGAAATTCCATGTGTAGAATAATTAAGAGAAATTAAGGGGTAAAACTTAAGATAATTAAAAGTTTAATTATATGAATATTTAATTTACATTAGTGGAGCACTATGGAGTATTTAAATGCTTAAGTGGACAACCATTTCCACTTTAATTCTCTCATCTTCAACCTCACATTCACCTTGCCGAACCAAGCTTTCTCCCAGACTCTCCCATGGCCGTCCACCATGCAATGGCCAATCCACCATCTTCGAGCCACCAATTCTTCTAAGTTTCTTCACTAAAGTTGTCCTATACAACTTGGGCAACACTTAGGGAACAAGAAAGAAGGGTTTTAGTGAAGTTTTGGTCAAGCTTCAAAAGAGGTAAGTGTGTGTTTTCATTACTTGTTTCATTAAAATTGTAACTAAGGTTATTGTGAGTTAGATTATGGAAGAAGTTCAAGGATTTGTTGAGTTAATGAATTGTTCAAACTTTAGCAGCCCCCATGTCCACGGAAGTTGATTTATTTCTACATGTAAATGGTAGTTTGAGGTGTTGAATTAAGTGTTTAAATGTATTAGAGTTGATTTCCATGTATAAAGTTTGATTTATAAGTTTAAAAAGTTAAAATGGAAAGCTTAATGTATGTGTATTATTTTGGCAGACTCATGATGAAGATTTGAAGTGTTTAAATTCATGAAAAGGTTATTGAATTATGGTACTAAAAGTGGCAGCATATGTGTATGATTTAGTGGAGAATAAATATGTGATTTGATGATGGAAGTTATGTGTAATAACTAGGAGTGTTTATGTGTATATATTGTTGGGTTTGTACTTTATGAATTATGATTGCATTTGGTGTATTGTGAAGTTGTTATATTCTGCCCAAGTTGATCTAAATGTGATGTGTCGAGTGGTTATGGTATGGTACAAGTGCATAATTGTGTGGGAAGTGAAGATATAATTGGTTGAATGTGTATTTGGATTGGTGCTTTTAAAATTTGTTAAGGGCAATATATGTTTTAGGCTATAAATAGAATTGTGAGACTCCAATTGGTATGAGGCCAATAGGAGGTGAAACTAAGCACAAAATGTGCCAACTTTCATGAATAAAGCCTACCTAAATTCTATCCAAAAAGTGACATGAGAATTGACCAAATCTGGATTAGTGACTTTGCAAATCTAAAAATTGACCATTTGGACAGCAGTCAGTATTTTGGCCATAACTCACTCAAAACAGGTCCAAATAACCTAAAATTTATACCATGGATAGCTTAGACATAGAGCTACAACTCTTATGAAGACACCAAAACCCAGAAATGATCATAAGGAAGTAAAAATGCTTGCACAAGTTTGGGTATGAAAACTGCCAGAATCGAAAATGACCTAAAAATGACCTAAGTTTGCCATTTTAGTGCAATCTGTCCAGCAATAGTAAAATGACCATAACTTGGTCTCGTAAACTCCAAATGATCTAAAATTTATGGCAAAAGTTCACTAAGACATAGACCTACAAGTTTATAATTCAGACCAGAACCCGAAATGTAACACCCTCCTTGTAGCAACTCCGTATATTTTACTGTTCTGGTTACCAGTGTCAGTCTGGACAACTAGAACATTCGGAAAAATATTTAAACTAAAGTGAGGAACCATAATTAACTCAAATATTAATAAGAAAAATTTAGGAAAAATTTTAGAAATAAAATACAACCAAGTTAAATGAGCCAGTGCCTTAGCAATCGATAACCTAGTGGGAAGTTGCGATTCTCATAACTAGGAGCCCTAGACCCTAGGGAAAATTCATAAAATAATTTTTGGGACTCCAGAGAAGGGTCATTGAGGTTCCTATGGCATTAGAATGCCAAGAAAATGCTTAAAAAAAATTTTCAATCGGTACATACAATTTTAGTCTGTTAAGCCAAACGGAGGGCATTTTGGTCATTTCACCTTCAGAGGTGATTTTTGACCGACTTGTCCAGTTAAGTAAATAATTATTATGACACAAAATATGAATGAATATTGCTAAAAATTGAATTGAAATTTGGTAGAAAAGAAAAGAAAGAAAAAGAAGTTAAATTGGGAATTATGATGTCATGCTTATGTAATTAAGAGTTTCCACCCAATCGCCACTTAACAAAATGACTTAAGAGATAAAAGGGACACAAAATAAGATAAAAAAAAAGAAGAAAATTCCAGCAGCTATTTTCTTTCCAAACTAACGGGAATATTAGAGAAAGAGAAAGAGAAGAGAAACTCCATGGAAGCTTAGGAAAGCTTGAAATCACCCACTAAATTACCTTGAAACTCAACTTTGTCTTCACAAAAAATTGTTCATACATCTTGGGCAAGCTAAAGACAGCAAAAGGAAATAGAAAGGAGGAGCTTTGATAAGCTTGGAATTTACTTTATTAAAGGTTAGTGACTAAACTCACTCATTCTCTTTTGATTCATGTTAAAGGAGTGGAGTGGAATGTAAATTTGCATGAAAATTAAAAATATACCATGTGTAAACTTTTCTTAAAATTATAGCAGCCTTGGGCTTGGTAGGGTTTTGAAGATTTTCTTGAATTAAAATGGTACCCTAGCTGCCCTTAACACTAACCTATTGTTTAGGATGATGAAATGCAAGTTAAATGCATGATTTGAGATGTTAAGGTTAGGGTTTGGGGTGGAAAAATGAGACTTTAACCATGTGATGATAAAAGTAGGTTTTAATGGTCAATTAGTAACCATTTGGTTTGGTTTGAATAAAAAATGAAGTGAATTGTGTAGTGAGATTGGAGTTTGGTGTGGCTGCCCTTGGTGACCTGTAGGACTGGACATGAGTCTAGCAGGTTTGGGCAGCCATAACTTGAATTGTAGAGGTCCAATTGGTGCAAGGCCAATTGGACATGAAATTAGACACATAATGGTACAACTTTGGTGAGGAAATCATGCCCAGAAAACCAAACCAAGTGGACCAAAAGATTGCCCTAATCCGGGTGACCTGCATTCTGCATGGGCAAAATGACCAAATGAACAGTATTTGGTCATTTGGCCATAACTCAGTGTAGAAAGGTCCAATTGACCTGAAATGTTACCAGCAACAAGATGAGATATAGACCAACAACTTTCATGAAGAAACCTAACCCAAATTATGACCAGAACATATTCAAAAAGTGAGTTGCAGTCACTGTTCCAAGTACTGTAGATTTGGTCAGTCCAGAAATTCTGGACAAAATTTTAATCCGGCCAGTTGTGGTTTTTGAGCCATAACTTGAGCTACAAAAATTCAAATGGAGTAATTCAAAAAAGGAAATGCAACTATACAAAATAAGGAACAACTTTTGTGTTGATCATTTTTCCAAATTCCCACTGCAAAAATGACTAATGGAACAGTAAACCCAAAGCATGAAAACTGAAAATTCTGTCCAATTAACATTAAGCTTAGAAATGGTATTGGCAACCAATACCAACAAGTTTAAAATGCAAAATGTGGTATGTTGATGATATTTAAACTAATATATCTATTGTCAATGCAAAAGTCAACATTTGGTTGACCAATGAAATGAATAGTAACCATAAAATTTCAATTCCAAAGAATTACATAAATTAAAAGTGTTAAATGCCCTAGTAGGCCTAATGTGATTGGTTTGGATAGGTTGGCATGCCAATAGGGTTCTATTAGCAGTACTGCATATGGCTTCATGCCATTCTGTGTTTCATGGCTTCCCATGCCATTCTGTGACATAATAGCCTTTGGCTACGTTATTTGAGTTGATATACTTGGGTTTTAACCTTGATAATTATTACAGCTTATTAGTTATTCTGTTGCACACCGGGAGACACAATGTGACCGATGGTGTGATGGTCCGAGGTACTTAGTACCCAGTGCCAGTTTATCCGTTTATCCAGTCTAGTCGACTAATATAGGTTACTCGGGTAATGATAATAAATCTTACCAAATTTTATTTGAATAACACTGCAAATAATATCAGAAATTAAGTCTACTAAAAAATATAAACATACATTCTGCATACTTATTTTTATTATATTTTATTTTATTTTATATTGTCACCAATAAGCAGAATTGCTTAGCACGTCGCTTTTGCCACGCGCAGGTACTGGAGACCTAGCTGGGGAGCCCAGCAGACATCAGACAGGGTGAGCCATCAGAGTTGCATCAGGGGTCCGGAGTCACCTCACATCTGCAGTGCATATGGTAGGACATTAGAACTTTGGGGTAGCATTTTGCATTTTGTATTTGATATTAGTTTTGGGATTGTAACTATAAACTCTTGAAATTATGTAATAATGTAAATATATGAAATTTCATGCTATTGAAATTTTCAGTATAATGTATGTTGATAAATGAAATGTTGAGAAATATGAATGTGCTTTCAGTGATGATGTGAAGTGAAAAGAAAAAAATTCTGAAATAATGTTGTGATTTGAGATTGAGATTTTGAGATTGATTTGAAATGTGTATAATGGAGTTTGGATTTGGAAATTATATTGGAAGTGTTTTTAAATAGGTTCAGAAGAACTGTTTTTCCAATTTACAGCCGGCACTCTACTGGATTTTCTATAAAATTTGTCGAAAAATTAAGATTTATCAAAAATTGAAAATAAATGAATTAAAAGGGATAAATTGTAATAGAAACATAAATTGGTGCTCCGGCACACTGAGTGACATAACTTGCTTGGCTATACTATAAACGAATAAGGGGTTTCACACGAAAATCGAGGAAACTAGGTCATCTGGCTAGGTCAAAATAGCATACCAAAATCCAATAAATTGCATTAAAATGCAATACACTTGAAAAAGAAATTTGTAACATATACCAATACTAAAGGACTATAAAATATGACATATTGGTAACATTAAAATTAATTCACCTAGAGTGCATCAAATGTCAATATTATATGTTGATTAATGAAAGCAATAGTAGTAAATAAGTTAATTATTGAATCTTATTGTTAGAGACAGTTTAAATGAGTATTGAAACACTTTAAATTGTGTGTTTCAGTTAGCAAAGACTTAGGGAAGGGGAAGGAAACACTGAGTCAGGGCCAAGAGGTTACTTTTCAAAGGTTTGTGCACAATAGTTATTTCTTTTGAATTTTCAATTGAAATAAATTATGACAATTTGTATGTTATTGCTTAAATTATGAAAAAATTATTTGAATGGAATTTGATGGATACTTATTGCTTGAAAAATATTGCAAATGGTTTGAAACCATAGTTATCATGTATATTTGATTGAATTTCTCGCTAGCTTGTCTAGTGGGATGAATTGGCTTTGAATTCCCTCTCTGACTGAAGTGTTGAGGTGTGTGTCAGTTGAGAACGAATATGATGAGTACTCATATAATTGCTAGCTAGCTATGTTATTCCTCACCAGCCATCGGCTTTTGGGACGAATTGGACTATGGAATCATGATTAAGCTGTTTGTGTGATTTATTGATGTTTATTGTGATATTGTGAAATAAAGTTTAATTCTTTATGACATTCACTGTCTTTTGAATTCAACTATGATTTTAAGTATCCACAGTTTATATGATTTATGGTTTATGGTTTTAAATTACATTTTCTTAATGTTGTGCACCACTGAGACATTGGCTCAGTGATAGCTTTTTCATTGCTATCGCAGGTAGACAGATAAAGAGAGCAGCAGAGTAGGCTGCTTGTGCTATATTTTGGGATTCTGCCGGGTATATTGAGTATACCATATTTTTGTAATTTTTGTTGTAATGTATGTGCACTGTATGTATATATTGTACTTGGTCTCGAGCAGTTGTAAACTAAAATTGTAAATTATTTTGGCCTGTAAAAATATTGTGACATATTTCTCCTATCTCAGCTTTTGGAAACATTGGAAAATTGATGTTGAATTGAGTTGACAAATGTTGAGAAAATTATTGTGTTGAACTATTATTGGAGTTTGGGATTGAAAAAATATATTGCAAGTGCTTTTTACACGTTTTTGAAGAACTGTTTTATTCAAAATATTTGCCAAAATTTTTACAGAAATTATTGATACTTTAGATTTGTTAATTGGTTTCACTTCAGTTAAAAAAAATTTAACACTTATCAAAAGTACTCACCACTATAAAAAGAAATCAGAAAAGGTTTAAAATCCCATGTAGTGTATTTAATGGGTTATCAGTAGATGTAGTTTGGTAAATCATTAGGTATACTACGGGATTATGTTATGCCTTATGGAGGGGTAAGGTGTGACATGTTTTAGTGGTATCGGGGCTAGTTTTTTAAATTTTGGTTTTCACCAGTAATTTGAATGTTATTTCTTCATAGTACAACTGCTCAATGTCATGGTTTGATATATACAGTGTTACATTATAAATATGCACTAATGGGAGGAAATCTCTTTGTGTTATTTGTCCAGGAGGCGTAATATCCTCTAATTGACTATGGAAGAAGGGGACCGTTCAATCGATCAATTAATAGAGGCTGAGGTACAAGGGGATGCCTTAGCCCTACCCAATGTGAGTGGATCAGCCGCACCAGCTCCCTTAGTACCGTAGTTCTCTACTCAGTTTGATTAGCAGATGGCTGCAATGATCTAATAGATGGCTGGTAACATGCCTACCCAAGCCCCACAGCAGACACTAGTGGTTCAACCATAGCCTTCAGCTAGGCAGTATGACAAGCTGATTAAATACGGGGCTATTGAGTTCAAGGGGACAGTAGATCCACTAGAGGCAGAACAATGGTTGGAGAGAATGGATAGGGTGTTCAAGAAACTACACCGTACAGAGGAGCTCAGATTTGAGTATTCAGTGTCACTACTACAGGGGGATGCATATGACTAGTAGAAAACCATTCCTCATAGTTTGGTGGAACCTCCAGTGCTAACCTGGGATGACTTTCTTCAGGATTTTAGACAAAAATATGTCCCAGATGCCTATGTGGACCAGAAGCTATAGGAGTTCTTAAGTCTAAAACAGGGAAGTAGATCAGTGGCAGAATATGAAAGGGAGTTTTCTGCCTGAGCCACTATACAGGAAGTCTCCTTTCTACCAGCAGGGAAAGATGTAAGAGGTTTGAAACTGGCTTAAAGCCCAGTCTCAGACTACAAGTGGTCGAATTCAAACATAATAACTTCTCTAAGCTTATTTCTCAAGCACTGGAATTAGAAAGAGTTGAGTCAGAAGCGGTCCCAGAGAAAAAGAAATCAGAGAAGAAAGAAAAAGAAAAGGAGGGGAAGTCAGTAGATCAGAGTTCCAGTGGTCCTACTGGGAAGAGGAAGAACTTTGGGGGAAATAACAGGGGTGGTAAAAAGTCTAGTAGGGGAAGATTTTCAGGACAGAGACCTCCTCTATCTAGTCAGCAGACTACCAGAAGTTCCTACCCTCCCCACCAATGTGAAACTTGTGGTAGAAATCATGGTGGGGTATGCTACAAGGCCACAGGAGCCTGTTATAACTGCGAAAGCATAGACACTTTGCTAAAGACTACACCAGTGCTCGTAGAGTTGGGCCACCTCCTACTACTGCGAAGGGTCAGTTCAGAATCCTGCCACCAGAGGTTCACAACTACCTAGCAGAGGTAGAGGCAGGGGTAGAGGTAGTCCAGTAGGCAGCCAAGGCACAGTGAATCAGTCAGAGCAAGGCAGTGCTTCAGTCAGAGTCTACGCAATGAGATAGAGAGAAGAGGCTGAGACATCTGATATTGTGGCTGGTACCTTCACAACTTTTAATCAAGATGTGTTTGTGTTATTTGATCCGGGTTCTACACACTCCTATGTGAGTGCTAGCATCATTGATTGCATTGCTGTTCCATGTACAAAAATGAACTTTGAGGTGTTAGTAACAAGTCCGCTAGGACAAGAGGTCAGGGTTAATCGTATAGGGATTGTCCTTTGGTGATCCAAGGACATACTTTTCTGTCTGATCTCATTGAAATGCCCTTCAGAAATTATGATATCATCTTGGGCATAGATTGGTTAGCCAGGCATCACGCCATGATTGACTGTAGACTGAAGATAGTCACTTTTGGTCTCCCTCAGTACAGTGATGTGGTAATACATGGGGAGAGGCAGCTATTGCCATCAAACATCATTTTGGCTGCACTAGCCAAAAAAATGATAAGAAAAGGGTGTGAAGCATACTTGGCACATATGGTAGACACCCAAGTGGGGAGCCCAACATTGAGGGACATCCCTACGGTATGTGACTTTTTAGATGTGTTTCCTGATGAATTGCCAGGATTACCTTCGAAAAGAGAAGTGCAGTTTGAGATTAATGTTATGCTTGGTATGGATCCAATCTCCATAACACCATACAGAATGGCACCAGTAGAATTAAAGGAGTTGAAGGTACAATTACAAGAACTACTTGAAAAGGGCTTCATCCGCCCTAGTGTGTCACCTTGGGGAGTGCCGGTATTGTTTGTTAAGAAAAAAATGGCACTCTTCGCTTATGTATTGACTACTGGCAGTTGAATAAGGTGACAATAAAGAACAGATATCCATTGCCTCGCATTGATGATCTGTTTGATCAGTTGAAGGGTACAGCTGTGTTCTCCAAAATTGATTTGCGATCTAATTATTATCAGTTGAAAGTGCAAGAGCAGAGTATTCCAAAAACTGCTTTCAGAACTCGATATGGCCACTATGAGTTTCTGGTAATGCCATTCGGGTTAACAAATGCTCCAGCTGCTTTTATGGATATGATGAACACTATCTTCAGACCATATCTCGACTAGTTTGTGGTGGTTTTTATTGATGATATTTTGATATATTCGAGGAAGTCATAGGAGTATGACAGACATCTACGGATTGTGCTGTGAACTTTGAGGGAGAAACAGCTATACGCTAAATTATCAAAATGTGAATTTTGGCTAAAAGAAATCTCTTTCTTGGGACATGTTGTGTCAGCTGAAGGGATCAAGGTAGATTCCAGCAAGGTAGAAGCTATCCTTAATTGGAAGCCACCCAGAAATATCATAGAAATTCACAGTTTTCTGGGTTTAGCTGGATATTACCGCTGATCTGTGAAAGGGTTTTCTATGTTAGCTTCTCCACTAACCAAGCTGCTTCGGAAAGATGTAAAATTTCAGTGGACGGATAAATGCCAGCAAAGTTTTGTTGAGTTGAAAAGGTATTTGATTGAAGCTTCAGTCCTTACTTTACCTACCCTGGGAAAAGAATACACAGTTTATAGTGATGCTTCCTGTCACACCCTACTCCTCGTAAGATGTAACATGCTCCCGTAGTACACTAAATGAATTACTGTACTTCGCCTACCAATAACCCATTAAATATACTACAAGGGATTTTAAAATAATTTTCGTTTATTTTTAAATTGATGGGTAAAATTTTTTTCAGATATAAAAAAATCTTTATTTAATGTCTAAACATAAAAAAAATTTTTTAGCTATTTAAAATCTCCACAATTTTTACAAAAATTTCGGCAAAGTGCCGTCTATATTTTGAGAAAACAGTTCTTCAAAATCTGAAAATAAAGACACTCCCAATATATTTCTCAATCATAACTCCATTATTCAATCTCATTTCACTATTAGCACAAGCAACTCAGTACACCGTTTAATTTAAATCAAACATTGAAACACCTTATTAAGGTAATAAAATTAATATTTACTGGGATCATTAAAAATTTAGTAGTACAAAACTTTATAAATACATAAAATCTCAAGATAACCTTACAATAATTTGTATTTGATTATAATCAAAAAATATATTACAAAAGAGTTAGTACAACTGCTCAAAGGAAATTTCATACATATTATAACACCCCTATTTGTATAGCCTGGTATATTTCACTATTCCGGTGACCGGTGTCGGTCCGGACAATTAAGGGGATTAGAACCACACTTAAGACAACTAGATAAGCCATAAACATAAATAATTAGTAATTGTCAATTAGTTAAGTATAAATAAGAAAAACAGAACATAAGAAGTTAAACGAGCCGAGAGTCACAACGATGGATGATCTTCTTGGGAAGGACTGCGAAGTCATTTTAAACTCAAATTTCGAACAGTAAAATGTGACACTGCGGTCCTTAGGACTCTTATAAAAATAGTGGAAAAGAGAAAATCACGAAAAGGAATTGTTAAGTCAGTCAAATAATTAGGTTAGGGAGCCAGAAGAAATATTGAATTATTTGCAAACCGGGATGAACCGGCGAGGGGCAATTTGGTCAATTGACCCTGAGAGCTGACTCCTGACCTAACTGTCAAATAAATTCGGAGAAAAGAAAACTTTGGGATCGAGAATTAAATCAAAGAACTATAGAAAAATAAATAGAAAAAAAAAAAGAAAGAGAAAATGGAAAAGTCAAAAAGTGATGACATCATGCATGACCTCATGCATGATGCCATAAAGAATAAAATTAATTTATTTACTTATTTGGATCTTTGGTCTTCCTAAAGAGATAAAAGATAAAAGAAAAGAAAAAAAAATAAATAGAAAGCCTCATCTTCCTCAAAGTGCCGCCTCCCATCTTCTCTCTCCCTCACCATTGCAAATCTCATTTAAAGCTTGCTTCAAGCTTTGAAACCATCATTAAACCCCAAATCCTCCCATATTTGCTTCACAAAAACTTGATTTAATCACTTGAGAGGAAGATTGGTCATCAAAGAATTGAAGAAAATTGAGAGGAAGTGAAAGTTCAAAGACACCTAACAAGGTTAGTAATATGTATAGCATATTAGTGTATGTATAGCATCAAGAACATAGAAACAAACTTAAAATGAAAAGAAAAATTGGTTGAGGGACTAAACTGATTTTCGGCCAGCTTGGTTATGAGGATGATTTGCATGAATTGAATGGTTTGAAAGGGGTATATAAACCTTAGTTAGTTGAATTACTATGGTTAAAGGGATGGAATCAAGTAAATGCAAAAATTAGTGTGAATTAGGGTTTGGACACTAGGGTTTAGGGACCAAAAATGTGAAAAAGTGCTAAATGATGTCTTTGACATAGTTTAAGGCAAGAAATGGCCATTTGTGACCTAATTAAGTGTGTTAGAAGTGTTTGAATCAAAGCCAAATTCGGATTGAGTATGCACCATGACAAAAAGTCAATTTTGAGGGACCAAAAATGAAATTTTACAAATCCAATTGGTATGAGACCAATTGGGAATGAAAATAGGCACTAAATGACACAATTTTCATTTAGGAAGCATGCCCAAAAAGTGACTAAAACCTAGTGAACAAATTGACCAAAGTTGAGAAATCACAGTTTGCCTCTGCACAAACTGACCAAATGAACAGTGTTTGTTCATTTGGTCATAACTCGAGCTAGGCAGGTCAAAATAACCTGAAATTTTACCAGTGGTTAGATGGAATATAGAACTAAGACTTTCATGGAGAACACCAACTCAAATTATGCCATTAACCCAATCAAATTACTGAGCAAAGTTGGTGACCTGAACCTGTAGAACTACAGATTTACCATATGAACAGTAAAGTTTCAATGGTTATAACTCTCTCTAAAAAACTCCGATTTAGGTTATTCTTGAACCGATGGAAACCTAAGACATAATAGAACATTTCATATGAAGAAAATTAGACCAAATTATGGACTTAACTTGATCAAATTGCTGAACAAAGTTGGAGCAATAAATCTGCAGAACTAAATTCTGCAGCATAAATAGTAACTGTATTTTGGCTATAACTTGAGCTACAAAACTCCAATTGGAGTGATTCAAAAAGAAAAATAAACTTAAGACAATAGGGAACATTTTCTATGAAGAAAGTTTTGACAAATTCTAACAGTAAAATGACCAATAGAACAGTGCAACCTAAGGCACCAAAACCGAAAATTTTCAATTTTGCTTAAAAGACCTAGAATTTGAATAAACAACCAAAACCAACAAAATTAGTGACCAAAATGTGGTATATGGGTGAAGTTGGAATTCCCATACCTATTAAGCCTTAGAAAGTCAATAATTTAACTTGAATAGTGTAATGAATAGTAACCCCGAAACACAAAATTTCAAGAACGTCGAGTTTAACACGTTAGACCTAGGTAAAAGTGAAGTTAAATTTATTTTTAGATTTATGCTAAGTTATGGTACTGAAACACTGTAAAATTGTGTGTTTCAGTTGAAAAGAATACCGGCAAAGAACCCGAGGAACCGAGTCAAGGCCAAGAGGCGACTCGCTTGAGGTTTGTGCACAACGTATACTTTTTACAATTATCTTCTGCATACTATTTTGAATAATGTGAAATATTGAATTATGGCATTCTTATGATGTTTGATTTAAATTGTGAAAGTTATTGTGTATATTTGAAATGACAATGTTTAACAAATTGTTAAGATAAGTTTTGAAACCACAGTGTCATGACCATATATTTGAACACCTCACTAGCACGACTAGTGGGGGTAATTAGTTTCGAATTTTGATTCCTTCTCTAGAGAAGTGTTGAGGTGTGCCAGTAAAAGAGGAAGTGAATGGATATCCATATATTTGAGCTAGCTAGCCTTTCGAATGGCATGATCTAACTGTGGGTTTTATGAAATGTGATTTGATACTTCAAAATGAAATTGTTTGGGATTAAAATCTCATAATGCATGATTTGTATTTAATTCTCATGTTTAGTCAAATTTTTGAATAAATGTGATTTAAGTTTTGCATAAAGATTATTTTAGTATGTTGTGCACCACTGAGTCCTAGTACTCAGCGATAGCTTCTATTGCTATCGCAGATACAGAGACTAGAGGAGCAGTAGGCTGAGCTGCTAAGGATTCAAGATCATTCAGTTTGAAGTTATCAGGTATAATTTATACCCTAACTGTGAATATTTCTTTTGATGTATGTATTGCATATAAAAGTATGGACATGTAAATGGGTCTTGAGCAGCTTGTACAAAATTTGTATGAAGTTTGTAATAAAGTTTAGTTTGTATTTCTTTTGATGCAAATTTTGTAAGGATGTATATAAATTGTTTTGTCTCTAATGAAAAATGAGTGGAACTATTTTATTTAATTTGAATGAAATGTATTGCTAGTATTTTGAGGATTATTGAATTTTGAACTTGAGAAATTGATTGAAATGATTGTGGAGCTGTTGAAATTGATTGAGTTTGATTGTGAAATTGAAGTAGTGGTTGAGAAAATTTTTGGAAGTGCTTTTATTTCAGGTATTTGAAGAATTGTTTTCTCAAAGTATAAATGAAATTCTGTCAAAATTTTTATAAAATTTGCGGAAAAATAAAATGGGCCAAAAGTTTTAACTAGTTTTTAATTTCAATTAAATGTTTTAAATATCTATTAGAAAATGCTCACCATTTATAAAAAATAAGAAAATTTTTTTAAAATCCCTTGTAGGGTACTTAATGAGTTATCGGTAGATGAAGTGCGATAGTTCATTAGGTATTCTAAGGGATCATGTTATGCCTTACAGAGGGGTAAGGTGTGACATGTTTTAGTGGTGTCAGAGTAAATTTTTTTTGAAGTATGTTTTAACTTGAGAATTTGTCTTTCCTTGTTAAGTACAACTATTCAATGTCCATATTTGTTACATACAGTGCATTACATCATGAATATGAACTAATGGAGGGAAATCTCCTTGTGTTACTTATTCAGGAGATACCCTAACTTCATACTGAAATGGAAGAAGGGGATCACTCAATTGAGCAGTTTGTTAAAGCTGAGGCACAAGGGGAAGCCCCAGCTTTATAGAATGTTAGTGGATCAGTAGCAACCACCCCACAAATGCCGCAATTTCCTATACAATTTGCACAGCAGATGGTTGCGATGTTTCAACAAATGGCTGGGGGTATGCCTGCTCAAGCTCCACTTCAGACACCTGTGGCACAACCACTGCCTCCAGCCAGACAGTATGATAAATTATTGAAGTATGGGGCTGCAGAATTTAAGGGTACACTGAACCCTTTAGAGGCAGAGCAATGGCTTGAAAGAATGGACAGAGTATTTAAAAAGCTGCACTGCCAAGATGAATTGAAGTTTGAGTATTCTGTGTCGCTACTGCAAGGGGATGCATATGATTGGTGGAAGACCATCCCCCACAGCTTGGCTGAACCACCAGTGTTGATTTGGGATGACTTCATCAGAGAATTCAGACAGAAATACATCCCAGATGCATATGTTGATCAGAAACTACAAGAATTTTTGAGTTTGAAACAAGGGAATAGATAAGTGGCAGAGTATGGGAGGGAGTTCTCCCGCTTAAGTTATTATGCTGGGAGTCTCCTTACTACCAGCAAGGCAAGGTGTAAGAGATTTGAGACGGGTTTGAAGCCCAGCATAAAGATGCAAGTTGTGGGATTTTGACACAGCATCTTCTCAGAGCTCATGTCTCAAGCACTTGAGTTGGAAAGAATAGAATCAGAAGCAACCCCAGTGAAAGAAAAATCAGAAAAAGTTGAGAAATCAGAAAAAGATAAGGGGGAAAAGTCAGTAAAGCCGAGTTCTGGTGGTACCTCTAGAAAGAAAAAGAAGTTTAGTGGACCCAGCAGGGGTCGAGGTGGAAGATTTGGTAGGGGCAGATTTTGCAGGCGAGAGACCCCTAGGTCCAGTCATCGATCGGCGAGGGTTCACATTCTGCCCGCCCCTGTGAGACTTGTGGCAAGATTCATGGGAGGAATGCTATTGGGCCACTGGAGCCTATTTTAACTGTGGAGGCAAGGGCCATATAGCTAAAGACTGTACTAGTGCTTCGAGATATGGTCCAGCTCCTACTACGCGAGGATCTATTGAGTCCTACTCCCGCAGGTTCACATCGATTAGCGAGAGGAAGAGGCAGAGGTAGAGGCACCGCTTCAAGCGATCGAGAACGCGATTGGTCAATCAAGGCTGAGGAAGTGCTTCAGCCAGAGTTTACACGATGAGACAGCGAGAAGAGGCTGAGACTTCTGACATGGTAGCTGGTACATTCTCTATCTCTGATCAAGAAGCATTTGTATTATTTGATCCAGGTTCAACCCATTCATATGTTAGTGCTAGCATAGTCAGCTCACTTGCTGTTCCAGGTGTCCAAATGGGTTTTGAAGTGCTAGTAACTAGTCCATTAGGACAAGAGGTCCAGGTCAACAGAATCTATAGAGACTATCCTTTGGTGATCCAAGGACATGTTTTCCTATCAGACTTGATTGAAATGCCCTTTGGAGAGTATGATATCATCTTGGGCATGGATTGGTTAGCCAGGCATCATGCGATGATTGACTGTAGACTGAAGACAGTCACTTTTGGTCTCCCTTTGTACGATGATGTGGTAATACATGGGGAGAGGCATTTACTGCCATCAAACATCATTTTGGCTGCACTAGCTAGAAGGATGATCAGAAAGGGGTGTGAAGCATACTTGGCACATGTAATAGACACCCAAGTAGGGAGCCCAGCACTGAGGGACATCCCTACTGTATGTGACTTTCCGGATGTATTTCCTGATGAATTGTCAGAATTACCTTCAGAAAGAGAGGTGCAGTTTGAGATTGATGTTATGCCTGGTGTGGACCCAATCTCCATAACACCATATAGAATGGCACCTGCAGAATTGAAAGAGCTGAAAGTGCAGTTGCAAGAGCTGCTTGACAAGGGCTTTATCCGCCCTAGTGTGTCACCTTAGGGAGCGCTAGTGTTGTTTGTTAAGAAGAAGGATGGCACTCTCCGCTTGTGTATTGATTTTTGGCAGTTGAATAAGGTGACAATAAAGAACAGATACCCATTGCCCTGCATTGATGACTTGTTTAATCAGTTAAGGGGTGCAGCTGTGTTCTCCAAAATTGATCTGAGATCAGGTTATTATCAGTTGAAAGTACAAGAGCAGAGTATTCCTAAAACTGCCTTCAGAACTCGCTATGGCCATTATGAGTTCCTAGTCATGCCATTCGGGTTAACTAATGCTCCAGCTGCTTTTATGGATCTGATGAACACTATCTTCAGATCATACCTCGACCAGTTTGTTGTGGTATTCATAGATGATATATTGGTCTATTCGAGGAATGCAGAAGAGCATGATAGACATTTGCAGATTGTACTGCAGACTTTGAGGGAGAAATAGCTATATGCCAAATTGTCGAAGTGTGAATTTTAGCTGAAAGAAATATCTTTCTTGGGGCATGTAGTATCAGAAGAGGGCATCAAGGTAGATCCAAGTAAGATAGAAGCTGTCCTTAATTGGAGGCCACCCAGAAATGTCATAGAGGTTCGTAGTTTTCTGGGTTTAGCTAGATACTATCATCGATTTGTGAAGGGATTTTCCATGTTGGCATCTCCATTGACTAAGCTACTCCGAAAAGATGTAAAATTTCAGTGGACGGATAAATGCCAACAGAGTTTTAATGAATTGAAAAGATGTTTGACTGAAGCTCCAGTCCTAACTTTACCTACACTGGGTAAAGAATGCACCGTTTACAGTGATGCTTCTCACAATGGGTTAGGCTGTGCATTGATGCAAGATCGAAATGTCATTGCCTATGCATCACGCCAGCTGAAACCGCATGAGAGGAATTATCCAACACATGATTTAGAGCTTGCAGCTATTGTGTTTGCTCTTAAGATCTGGAGACATTATTTGTATGGGGAAAAGTGTTACACCTATACAGATCATAAGAGTTTGAAGTATTTGGACACCCAGAAAGAGCTGAATTTGAGACAGAGGAGATGGTTAGAATTGATAAAAGACTATGATTGTCTGATAGACTATCAGCCAGGGAAAGCTAATATTGCGGCTGATGCCTTAAGTCGCAAGACTATGGTAAGTTTACGAGTTACTCCTTTGTCTATGGTACATGAGTTGAGATTATAACATGCCAGTTTAGAGATTAATGATGAGGGGCAGATAGAAGTTGCATGGCATGTACAACCAGTGTTGATTGATCAGATCAGAATGGTCGTCGTAATGATGAAAAGTATCGTGTCATTGGAAGAAGTCAGGCAGGGCAAGAAACTAGAATTCTCAATCAGAGATGATGGTCTATTGCTATACCAGGGCAAAATGTGTATTCCTAATGATGTTGAATTGAGGAAGATCATTTTGAAGGAAGCACATGAGTCTCCTTTTGCCATGCATCCTGGTGGCACAAAAATGTATAGAGGGCTAAAGGAGCATTACTGGTGGATGGGTATGAAAAGAGATGTGGCAGAGTTTGTATCCAAATGCCTAACTTGTCAGCGAGTGAAGGTAGAGCATCAAGTACCCACTGGGTTATTACATCCACTACCAGTACCAGAATGGAAATGGGAAAGAATAACAATGGATTTTGTGATAGGACTTCCGAGGACATAGAAGAGTCATGATGCAGTTTCGGTCATTGTTGACAGACTGACCAAGTCTGCTCATTTTCTGCTAGTCCGGATGGACTACAGTTTAGAAAGATTGGCCAAGTTATACATCAATGAGATTGTGAGACTGCATGGAGTGCCAGTATCCATCGTGTCAGACAGAGATCCTAGGTTCACTTCTAGATTTTGGGGTAGTCTTTAGAGAGCCCTAGGAACTAGATTGAACTTTAGTACTGCATTCCACCCACAGACAGATGGCCAGTCTGAGAGGGTAATTCAGATCTTGGAAGACATGCTACGGGCTTGTGTGATTGAGTTTGAGGGCAGTTGGGACACACACTTGCCTTTGATTGAGTTTGCTTACAACAACAGCTACCAATCAAGCATTGGAATGCCTCCATATGAAGCTTTGTATGGCAGAAAATGTAGAACCCTGTTGTGTTGGGATGATGTGGGTGAAAGAAAGATGATTGGACCCGAAATTGTTCAGAAAATTGAGGAGAAGATTAGAATAATCAAAGATCGACTTAAGACTGCATCAGACCGTCAGAAGTCCTACATTGATCTGAAGAGAAGGGATATTGAGTATGCAGTGGGTGAGAAAGTATTCCTTAAGGTTTCTCCTTGGAAGAGAATTATGAGATTCGACAGAAAGGGGAAACTGAGTCCTCGCTTCATTGGGCCTTATGAGGTTCTGGAAAGAGTGGGTCCTTTTGCATATCATTTGGCACTACCTCCAGAGTTGGAGAAGATACATAATGTCTTCCATGTGCCTAAGTTGAGGAGGTATCATTCAGACCCATCTCATGTACTACCAGTGGAAGAAATTGAAGTGAATCCAGACCTCACACATGAGGAAGAGCCCATAGTGATTCTGGCTTATGAGGTGAAGCAGCTACGGAACAAGCAGATACCATTAGTAAAAGTGCTGTGGAACCATCATTCGGGCCAGGAGGCTACTTGGTAACGAGAGGAGGACATGAGGAGACAACACCCACAGCTGTTCAGAGATTGATACCAGGTAAAATTTCGAGACGAAATTTATTTTAAGGGGGAGAGAATTGTAACACCCCTATTTGAATAGCCTGGTATATTTCACTATTCCGGTGACCGGTGTCGGTCCAGACAATTAAGGGGATTAGAACCACACTTAAGAAAACTAGATAAGCCATAAACACAAATAATTAGTAATTGTCAATTAGTTAAGTATAAATAAGAAAAACGGAACATAAGAAGTTAAACGAGCCGAGAGTCACAATGATGGGTGACCTTCTTGGGAAGGAATGCGAAGTCGTTTTAAACTCAAATTCGAACCATAAAATGTGACGCTGCGGTCCTTAGGACCCTTATAAACACAGTGGAAAAGAGAAAATCACAAAAAAGAATTGTTAAGTCAGTCAAATAATTAGGTCAGGGAGTCGGAAGAAATATTGAATTATTTGCAAACCGGGATGAACCGGTGAGGGGCCATTTGGTTAATTGACCCCGAGAGCTGACTCCTGACCTAACTGTCAAATAAAATTGGAGAAAAGAAAACTTCGGGATTGAGAATTAAATTAAAGAACTAATAGAAAAATAATAGAAAAAAAAAAGAAAGAGAAAATGGAAAAGTCAAAATGTGATGACATCATGCATGACCTCATGCATGATGCCATAAAGAATAAAATTAATTTATTTACTTATTTGGATTTTTGGTCTTCCTAAAGAGATAAAAGATAAAAGAAAAGAAAAGAAAAAAAAAATTAAAAGCCTCTTCTTCCTCGAAGTGCCGCCTCCCATCCTTCTCTCTCCCTCACCATTGCAAATCTCATTTAAAGCTTGCTTCAAGCTTTGAAACCATCATTAAACCCCAAATCCTCCCATATTTGCTTCACAAAAACTTGATTTAATCACTTGAGAGGAAGATTGGTCATCAAAGAATTGAAGAAAATTGAGAGGAAGTGAAAGTTCAAAGACACCTAACAAGGTTAGTAATGCAAACTTCAAGTTTTTAGTTTCATTAGTGCATGTATAGCATCAAGAACATAGAAACAAACTTAAAATGAAAAGAAAAATTAGTTGAGGGACTAAACTGATTTTCAGCCCGCTTGGTTATGAGGATAATTTGCATGAATTGAATGGTTTGAAAGGGGTGTATAAACCTTAGTTAGTTGAATGACTATGGTTAAAGGCATGGAATCAAGTAAATGCAAAAATTAGTGTGAATTAGGGTTTGGACATTAGGGTTTAGGGACAAAAAATGTGAAGAAGTGCTAAATGATGTCTTTGACATAGTTTAAGGAAAGAAATGGCCATTTGTGACCTAATTAAGTGTGTTAGAAGTGTTTGAATCAAAGCTAAATTCGGATTGGGTATGCACCATGACCAAAAGTCAACTTTGAGGGACCAAAAATGGAATTTTACAGGTTCAATTGGTATGGGACCAATTGGGAATGAAAATAGGCACTAAATGACACAATTTTCATTTCGGAAGCATGCCCAAAAAGTGACTAAAACCTAGTGAACAAATTGACCAAAGTTGAGAAATCACAGTCTGCCTCTACACAAACTGACCAAATGAATAGTGTTTGTTCATTTGGTCAAAACTCGATCTAGGCAGGTCAAAATGAACTGAAATTTTACCAGTGGTTAGATGGAATATAGACCTAAAACTTTCATGAAGAACACCAACCCAAATTATGCCATTAACCCAATCAAATTACTGAGCAAAGTTGGTGACCTAAACCTGCAGAACTGCAGATTTACCATATGAACAGTAAAGTTTCAATGGCTATAACTCTCTCTAGAAAACTCCGATTTAGGTGATTCTTGAACCAATGGAAATCTAAGACATAGTAGAACATTTCATATGAAGAAAATTAGACCAAATTATGGACTTAACTTGATCAAATTGCTGAACGAAGTTGGAGCAATAAATCTACAGAACTAAATTCTGCAGCATGAGCGATGCGTATTTTGGCTATAACTTGAGCTACAAAACTCCAATTGGAGTGATTCAAAAAGGAAAATAAACTTAAGACAATAGGAAACATTTTCTATGAAGAAAGTTTTGACAAATTCCAACAGTAAAATGGCCAATGGAACAGTGCAACCTAAGGCACCAAAACTGAAAATTTTCAATTTTGCTTAAAAGACCTAGAATTTGAATAAACAACCAAAACCAACAAAATTAGTGACCAAAATGTAGTATGTGGGTGAAGTTGGAATTTCCATACCTATTAAGCCTTAGAAAGTCAACAATTTGACTTGAATAGTATAATGAATAGTAACCCTAAAACACAAAATTTCAAGAACGTCGAGTTTAGCACGTTAGACCTAGGTAAAAGTGAAGTTAAATTTATTTTTGGATTTATGCTAAGTTATGGTACTGAAACATTGTAAAATTGTGTGTTTCAATTGAAAAGAATACCAGAAAAGAATCCGAGGAACCGAGTCAAGGCCAAGAGGCGACTCGCTTGAGGTTTGTGCACAACGTATACTTTTTATAATTATCTTCTGCATACTGTTTTGAATAATGTGAAATATTGAATTATGGCATTCTTATGATGTTTGATTTAAATTGTGAAAGTTCTTGTGTATATTTGAAATGACAATGTTTAGCAAATTGTTAAGATAAGTTTTGAAACCACAGTGTCATGACCATATATTTGAACACCTCACTAGCACGACTAGTGGGGATAATTAGTTTCGAATTTTGATTCCTTATCTGGAGAAGTGTTGAGGTGTGCCAGTAGAAGAGGATGTGAATGGATATCCATATATTTGAGCTAGCTAGCCTTGTGATGTGATTTCTCTTTAGCCTCTGGCTATTGAGATTCTATTTGTTTCGAATGGCATGATCTAACTGTGGGTTTTATGAAATGTGATTTGATACTTCAAAATGAAATTGTTTGGGATTAAAATCTCATAATGCATGATTTGTATTTAATTCTCATGTTCAGTCAAATTTTTGAATAAATGTGATTTAAGTTTTGCAAAAAGATTATTTTAGTATGTTGTGCACCACTGAGTCCTAGTACTCAGCGATAGCTTCTATTCTTTATCATGAGATCTGAGAGACTAGAGGAGCAGCAGACTGAGCTGCTAAGGATTAAAGATCATTCAGCTTGAAGTTATCGGGTATAATTTATGCCCTAGTTGTGAATATTTCTTTTGATGTATGTATTGCATATAAAAGTATGGACATGTAAATGGGTCTTGAGCAGCTTGTACAAAATTTGTATGAAGTTTGTAATAAAGTTTAGTTTGTATTTCTTTTGATGTAAATTTTGTAAGGATGTATATAAATTGTTTTGTCTCTAATGAAAAATGAGTGGAACTATTTTATTTAATTTGAATGAAATGTATTGCTAGTATTTTGAGGATTATTGAATTTTGAACTTGAGAAATTGATTGAAATGATTGTGGAGTTGTTGAAATTGATTGAGTTTGATTGTGAAATTGAAGTAGTGGTTGAGAAAATTTTTGGAAGTGCTTTTATTTCAGGTATTTGAAGAACTGTTTTCTCAAAGTATAAACGAAACGCTGTCAAAATTTTTATAAAATTTGCGGAAAAATAAAATGGGCCAAAAGTTTTAACTAGTTTTTAATTTCAATTAAATTTTTTAAATACCTATTAGAAAACGCTCACCACTTATCAAAAATAAGAAAATTGTTTTAAAATCCCTTGTAGGGTATTTAATGAGTTATCGGTAGATGAAGTGCGGTAGTTCATTAGGTATTCTACGGGATCATGTTATGCCTTACAGAGGGGTAAGGTGACACATATAATTACAGAATTACATCAAAATCTAAAGTACAAGATATACCCGAAGATAGTCTCACTATACCTTTCAGTAATCTTGCTCAGCTGCTTTATATTTTCTTTCACCTGCGCCAGCATATAAAGCTATCGCTGAGTGGTAAACTCAGTGGTGCGCAAACTAATAATTTAAAACTTAATACAAGTTATGCTTGACAATTTATAATAAATAAAAATTTAAAATTTCTAAATTCTTCAAAAATTCATAACATTTAGAAATCAATATTTTCATTCATGCAAATTATTTATTTGAATAACATTTTGATCAAATAGTAATTATTTATCTACATTTCTTTTAAATCTCGAAACAATACAAAAATATTTTGAATCACTGAAAAATTATTTATTTCAACCACAATTTATCAAACTATGCATAATTTAAAGGGCGTTGCCAACAATTCACACAGTTGAACCCATGACCCAAAATTCAAATAGATGCCGTGTTATACACCACGACATTTCAAACTCTCCCAATAACCGAGGCTAAAAGGCAGAAACAAAGACTAGCTAGTATATTTGAGTACTCATTCAAACTTTTCCTCAACTGGCAAGCCAGAGAGGAAGGAACTCACTCCATCTAATGGAGGAGATATCTCACTTGACAAGCTAATGAGAATTCACAACATATATTGCCATGTCAACTATGGTTTCAAATCATATTCAAAATAATTTCTATTTATAAAGTGTTTACAAACCATTAACATATTGAATGAATTCATGCTCAAGGTTGGCAACACATCAAACTTAAAATTTACAATCCTAAAAACCATACAATAAATCCCTAAATGCATAAGAAAATTTACATTTAATTTATACAATTTCATTCAACAAATTAAAATCCTCAGCACAACAAATTATAAATCATAAAATAAACTTGTTCAAATCAATTTAGAAGTGAAAAGTAACAAAATAGTTAGTTGTGTACAAACCTCTTATCTAGACTTGTCTTGGTTCCAGTCCTCCTCCTTCCTTGGAGGGCTCCTTTCCCACTAAAACACATAACTAGAGTGTTTCAATATCTATTCAATTCATTTCTAATAAATAATTTCAATAACTAAATTTTGTACACTTAATTTATCCCACAAAATTGAGTCCTTTGTATTTAGTATAATTGTGGCTACTATTCATTTGACCATTTGGTCAAAATATTGACTTTTTCATACTAATTAGATATACTAATTCTAATTACATTCACATACCACATTTTGAGTCATATTTTTGTTGGCATTGATTGCCAAATTCAATTCAAAGCCCATTAAGGTTAAATCTCAAAATTTCAGTTTTGGGTTACTTGTTTGTACTGTTCCATTGGTCTGTCTACAGTAGAAATTTGGCCAACTTTCCTTTATCAAAGTTGTTCCTTACTATCTTAGCTTTAATTCTCTTTTTGAATCACTCCATTTGGAGTTTTTTAGGCCATGATATGGCCATTTTCCTAAGGCTAGCCGGATTAGTCTAACCCAGATTTTCTGGGCACCAACTTGTTTTTGGCAGTTTTAGGTCACTAATTTTGGATGGTTAAATGACTTGGTTAAGTGTATAATTTGGGTTTTTGTTCTTCATGAAAGTTGTAGGGATATCTCTCCACTTTCTATTGTTAAAATTTTAGGTCATTTGGACCTGCGTAGCCCAAGTTATGGCCAAATGAACAAACACTGTTCATTTGGTCATTTTTGTACAAGGAAGTGTGCCCAATTTCGGGTTTGGCTAATTTGTTCAGTATGTTATGGTCAATTTCTAGGCATGATTCCTGAATGAAAAATATGCCATTTTATGTCTAGTTTCATTCCCAATTGGCCTCACACCAATTGGGTTGGTAAATTTTCAGTTTGGGGACCTTGGTCATGCTGCCTGTAGAATGACCATAAGCAATCCAAATTTAAACCTAATTCTAACACTTCCTACACACCACAATTGGTCATACATGACCATTTTTCAACTCAAACAAGGTTAAACACATCATTTGGCTAATTTCCACATTTTTCTCTCCCAAACCCTAGGTGCCAAAACCCTAATTCTTCAATAGCTTCAAATCATGAACTCAAAGTGTATAAACATTATCTACACTCTCAATCAAACTTGCCTACATATTTAATTGCATCCAAACCCATCAAATCATATTCATCTCTAACATGGACGAATTTCATAGGTTGCTATACATTTATGATTTTTTTTTTCATTTGTTTTTACAATAATTCATCCATATGAACTCAACTTTAAGCATTTATACTAAAGAAAGAGATTTGATTAACTTACCTCAAATTATGAATTTTTTACTTCTTTAAATCTCCCTCCTTTCCTCTTCTTTCACTTTCAACTATCAACCCAAGATGAAATTTCAATATGTAGTGTTAAGGATTATGAAGATCATGAAGGAAAGTAAGGTTTTGGTGAGCTTTTAAGGTATGTTAATGGAGGAAAAATGAGAGAGTTAGGGAGAGAAGATGGGGCGGCACTCTAGGAAGATGAAGACCAAAATGAATTTTTTTCTTTTCTTTTTTGTTATTTTATGTCTTATTTAACAAGAATTGACTTGGTCAATTATGTAGGGAAAAATCAAAATTACTTTTGACATCATGATGATGTCATCAAATGATGTAATAAACTTTTTCTTTTTTTTTTCTTTTCTCCATTCTTCTTTAATTTAATTCTACATTTTGAAATTTTTGTTTCTCTGATTTTATTGGACAGTTAGGTCAGGTGTCAACTCTAGGGGTAAATTGACCAAATTGCCCCCTCGCTGGTTCAATCTGGTCTGCAAATTATTCGATATTTCTTCTGGATCCTTGACCTAATTATTTGACCTGCTTAACAATTCTTTTATGTGATTTTCTCTTTTCCACTGTGTTCGCAATAGTCTTAAGGACCGCGGCGTCACATTTTACAGTTCGAAATTCGAGTTTAAATCGACCTCGCAGTCCTTCCCGAGAAGGTCACCCATCGCTGTGACTCTCGGCTCATTTAACTTCTTATGTTCTGTTTTTCTTATTTATACTTAACTAATTGAAAATTACTAATTATTTGTGTTCAGGGCTTATCTAGTTGTCTTAGATGTGGTTCTAATCCCCTTAATTATCCGGACCAACATCGGTCACCAGAACAGTGAAATATACCAGGCTATGCAAATAGGGGTGTTACACTTCTCACAATGGGATAGGCTGTGTACTGATGCAAGATCGGAATGTCATTGCTTATGCATCATGCCAGCTGAAACCTCATGAGAGGAACTATCCAACACATGACTTGGAACTTGCAGCTATTGTTTTTGCTCTGAAGATCTGGAGACACTACTTGTATGGGGAGAAATGCTACATTTACACATATCACAAGAGCTTGAAGTACCTGGGCACTCAGAAGGAATTGAATTTGAGGCAGAGGAGATGGTTAGAATTGATTACAGATTATAGACTATTAGCCAGGGAAAGTAAATGTGGTGGCTGATGCCTTAAGTCGCAAGACTATGGCAAGTCTCAGAGTTTCTCCTTTGTCCATGGTACATGAGTTGAAAGCATAACATGCCAGCTTGGAGATTGATGATGAGGGACAGACAGTAGTTGTATGGCATGTATAGCCAGTGTTAATTGATCAGATTAGAATGGTTGCTTAGAATGATGAAAAATATCAAAAGCTACAGAAAGAAGTCCAGTAGGGCAAGAAACCTGAATTTTCTGTGAGAGATGATGGTTTATTACTATATCAGGGCAGAATGTGCATTTCTAATGATGTGGAATTGAGACGAATCATTATGAAGGAAGCACATGAGTCTCCTTTTGCTATGCATCCTGGTGGAACTAAAATGTGCAGAGGGCTAAAAGAGCATTACTGGTGGATGGGTATGAAAAGGGATATAGCGGATTTTGTCTCCAAATGCCTAACTTGTCAGCAAGTGAAGGCAGAACATCAAGTACCAGCAGGTTTGTTACATCCATTGCCAGTACCAGTACCAGAGTGGAAATGGGAACGGATAACTATGGATTTTGTGATGGGACTTCCGAGGACACAGAATAATCATGATGCAGTATGGGTTATAGTTGTGATGACCAAGTCGCTCACTTTTGCCGATCGAATGGACTATAGCCTGGAGAGATTGGCCAGATTGTATATAGATGAGATTGTAAGACTGCATAGAGTGCCAGTATCGATTGTATCCAACAGAGATCCTAAGTTCACTTCTCGATTCTGGGGTAGTCTTCAGAGAGCCCTAGGAACTAGATTGAACTTTAGCATGACATTCCACCCACAGACAGATGGCCAGTCTAATAGGGTAGTTCAGATCTTGGAGGATATGCTACGAGCTTGTGTGGTTGAGTTTGAAGGTAGTTGGGATACACACTTGCCTTTGATTGAGTTTGCTTATAACAATAGCTACCAATCAAGCATTAGGATGCCTCCATATGAAGCCTTGTATGGCAGAAAGTGCAGAACTCCCTTATGTTGGGATGAAGTAGGTGAAAGAAAGATGATTGGCCTATAAATTGTTCAGCAGACAGAGGAAAAGATCAGATTGATCAGAGATTGACTCAAGGCTACATCAGACCGTCAGAAGTCCTATATTGATTTGAAAAGAAGAGATATTAAATATGCAGTGGATGATAAGGTATTCCTTAAAGTTTCTCCTTGGAAGAGGATTATGAGATTTAGCAGAAAGGAAAAACTGAGTCCTCACTTTATTGGACCATATGAGATTCTGGAAAGAGTGGGTCCTTTGGCATATCGGTTGGCATTACCTCCAGAGCTAGAAAGAATACACAATGTCTTCCATGTGTCCATGTTAAGGAGGTACAGGTCTGACCAATCTCATGTTCTATCAGTTGAAGAGATTGAGGTAAATCCAGACCTTTCATATGAAGAAGAACCTATATAGATTCTGGCATATGAGGTAAAGCAGCTAAGGAATAAATAGATACCCTTAGTGAAAGTGTTGTGCAACCATCATACAGGCCAGGAAGCTACTTGGGAACGTGAAGAGGACATGAGGAGACAACACCCACAGCTGTTTAGAGATTAAAACCAGGTAAAATTTCGAGACAAAATTTATTTTAAGGTGGAGAGAATTGTAACACCCCTATATTCGGTAGTGCGTTCTACTGTTCTAGTGACCAGTGTTTGTCCGAATAGCTAGGATGCCTGGAATTATACTTAAATATTAGTGAGGAGATATAAAATAATGAAATACAATAGAGGAAAATACAAGAAAAATTAAGGAAAAATAAAAGAGAGAAAATGAAACTAAGTTAAACAAGTCAAAAACCGTAAAGATGGGTGACCGCACTGGGAAGTTGCGGTGAGGACCGTTGACTAGCCTTGGACTGCGGGGAACCTTGGAAAATATTTTTAAGACTTAAATAAACATCTATTAAAGTATAAATGACATTAGAAATGTCAAAGAAAAATTAATTAATTAGTACAAAGAAAAATGAAAAATCGAGAAACTGACAAAAATCGGTGTTACCCAAAAATCAGGAATACAAATTGAATAGGGGCATTTTGGTCAATTGACCCCCCGAGTTGACTTTTAACCTAAATGCCCACTAAAGATAAGTAGTGTTGAATTTTGAAAATGCCATAAAAAAAAATGAAATTCATGTGTAGAATAATTAAGAGAAATTAAGGGGTAAAACTTAAGATAATTAAAAGTTTAATTATATGAATATTTAATTTACATTAGTGGAGCACTATGGAGTATTTAAATGCTTAAGTGGACAGCCATTTCCACTTTAATTCTCTCATCTTCAACCTCACATTCACCTTGCCGAACCAAGCTTTCTCCCAAACTCTCCCATGGCCGTCCACCATGCAATGGCCAATCCACCATCTTCAAGCCACCAATTCTTCTAAGTTTCTTGACTAAAGTTGTTCTATACAACTTGAACAGCACTTAGGGAACAAGAAAGAAGGGTTTTAGTGAAGTTTTGGTCAAGCTTCAAAAGAGGTAAGTGTGTGTTTTCATTACTTGTTTCATTAAAATTGTAACTAAGGTTGTTGTGAGTTAGATTATGGAAGAAGTTCAAGGATTTGTTGAGTTAGTGAATTGTTCAAACTTTGGTAGGCCCCATGTCCATGGAAGTTGATTTATTTCTACATTTAAATGGTAGTTTGAGGTGTTGAATTAAGTGTTTAAATGTATTGGAGTTGATTTCCATGTATAAAGTTTGATTTGTAAGTTTGAAAAGTTAAAATGGAAACCTTAATGTATGTGTATTATTTTGGCAGCCTCATGATGAAGATTTGAAGTCTTTAAATTTATGAAAAGGTTGTTGAATTATGGTACTAAAAGTGACAGCATATGTGTATGATTTAGTAGAGAATAAATGTATGATTTGATGATGGAAGTTATGTGTAATAATTAGGAGTGTTTATGTGTATATATTGTTGGGTTTGGACTTTGTGAATTATGATTGCATTTGGTGTATTGTGAAGTTGTTATATTCTACCCAAGTTAATCTAAATGTGATGTGTTGAGTGGTTATGGTATGGTACAAGTGCAGAATTGTGTGGGAAGTGAAGATATAATTGGTTGAATGTGTATTTGGATTGGTGCTTTTAAAAATTGTTAAGGGCAGTATTGTTTTAGGCTATAAATGGAATTGTGAGACTTCAATTGGTATGAGGCCAATTGGAGGTGAAAATAAGCACAAAATTTGCCAACTTTCATGAAGAAAGCCTACCTAAATTCTATCCAAAAAGTAACATGAGAATTGACCAAATCCGGATTAGTGACTTTACAAACCTGAAAATTGACTATTTGGACAGAAATTAGTATTTTGGCCATAACTCACTCAAAACAGGTCCAAATGACCTGAAATTTATACCATGGATAGCTTAGACATAGAGCTGCAACTCTTATCCAGACACCAAAACATAGAAATGACCATAAGCAAGTCAAAATGCTTGCACAAGTTCGGCTATAAAAATTGCTAGAATCAGAAATGACCTAAAAATGACCAAGTTTGCCATTTTAGTGCAATCTGTCTAGCAATAGTAAAATGACCATAACTTGGTCTGGTAAACTCCAAATAACCTAAAATTTATGGCAAAAGTTCACTAAGACATAGACCTACAAGTTTATAATTCAGACCAGAACCCGAAAACCGAGGGAACTAGGTCATCCGGCTAGGTCAATACAACATACTAAAATCCAATAAATTGCAATAAAATGCAATACACTTGAAAATAAAATTGGTAACATATACCAACACTAAAGGACTATAAAATGTGACATATTGATAACATTAAAATTAATTCACCTAGAGTGCATCAAAGGTCAACATTATAAGTTGACTAATGAAAGCAATAGTATTAAATAAGTTAATTATTAAACCTTATTGTTAGAGATAGTTTAAATGAGTACTGAAACACTTTAAATTGTGTGTTTCTATTGGCAAAGACTCAGGGAAGGGGAAGGAAACACTGAGTCAGGGCTAAGAGGTTACTCTTCAGAGGTTTGTGCACAACAATTATTTCTTTTGAATTTTCAATTGAAATAAATTATGACAATTTGTATGTTATTGCTTAAATTGTGGAAAAATTATTTGAATGGAATTTGATGGATACTTATTGCTTGAAAAATATTGCAAATGGTTTGAAACCACAGCTATCATGTATATTTGATTGAATTCCTCGCTAGCTTGTCTAGTGGGACGAATTGGCTTTGAATTCCCTCTCTGACTGAAGTGTTGAGGTGTGTGTCAGTTGAGGATGAATAGGATGAGTACTCATATAATTGCTAGCTAGCTATGTTATTCCTCACTAGCCATCGACTTTTAGGACGAATTGGACTACGAAATCATGATTAAGCTGTGTGTGTGATTTATTGATGTTTATTGTGATATTGTGAAATGGAGTTTAATTTTTTATGACATTCACTGTCTTTTGAATTCAACTATGATTTTAAGTATCCACAGTTTATATGATTTATGGTTTATGGTTTTAAATTGCATTTTCTTAATGTTGTGCACCACTGAGACATTGGCTCAGCGATAGCTTTTTCATTGCTGTCGCAGGAAGATGGACAGACAAAGCAGTAGAGAGTAGGATGCTTGTGCTACATTTTGGGATTCCACCGGGTATATTGAGTATACCATATTTTTGTAATTTTTGTTGTAATGTATGTGCGTTGTATGTATATATTGTACTTGGTCTTGAGCAGTTGTAAACTAAAATTGTAAATTATTTTGGCCTGTAATTTCTCTTATCTCAGCTTTTGGAAACACTGGAAAATTGATGTTGAATTGAGTTGACAAATGTTGAGAAATTTATTGTGTTGAACTATTATTGGAGTTTGGGATTGAAGAAATATATTGGAAGTGCTTTTTACAAGTTTTTGAAGAACTATTTTATTCAAAATACAGATGGCACTCTGCCAAAATTTTTACAGAAATTATTGATACTTCAAATTTGTTAATTAGTTTCACTTCAATTAAAAAAAATTTAACACCTGTCAAAAGTGCTCACCACTATAAAAAAAAAATAAGAAAAGGTTTAAAATCCCTTATAGTGTATTTAATGGGTTATCAGTAGACGTAGTTTGGTAATTCATTAGGTATACTACGGGATCATGTTATGCCTTATGAAGGGGTAAGGTGTTACAAGTTTAGCCATGCTTTCTTCATGAAAGTTATAGGTTTATGTCTTAAGTTTAATTTGGCTTTGGAATCACTCAATTTGAAGTTGTATAGAGTGAGTTATGGTAAATTAACCAATTTAGACTCACGGATCTTGCACTTTCGGGGTTTTTAGTTTTTCAGGTAAATTTTGCATATCACATTTTAGGGTCTTACACCTAGAATTTGGGTAATTGTCTAAACTAAAGTTGTAGCCCTATTTCTTAGGTTTTCAAATAATTTTGATTCATCTCAATTGGTTTTGTACAATGAAAGTTATGCTCCGTTTTCTACCAGGAGGTCACAGGACACTTTGCTGGAATTGCAGGAATTCCAGTTTCAGTAATACAAAATTATTCTAGGAATTTGACAAATTTGCAATAAGAACTGGGTAGTTTGTTCTTCATGAAAGTTGTTTTAGTATGTCTCAGCTTTCCAAAAAGTCAAAATTTACTTCATTTGGAGTTCATTCTAAGTTGTACTGTTTAAATAGTCATTTTCCTAGATTCTAGAATTTCACTTTTGGATTTCAGCCCCAATTCCGACCTCTTCCAGCAAATTTCGTCAAGTGCCCTTCATGAAGATTGTAGTATTATGTCTTAGGTTTATTTTGCAATTAGTTTCACCTCAATTGAATTTACCTAGCTCAAGTTATAAGCAAATCAACCTACTGGACTCAAGCTATCTAGATTCTGTCTCAATGCACAACATTACACCCATTCAATTATTTGGTCATCTCATCAACACATATCAACAATTGTGTGCCAAATTGAATAAATTTAGGCATAATTACATCAATTAGATCATAACAATTAAAATCCCTAATTTTAACAAACCCTAAATCAACTTGCATAAACTTCAAATTCCAAGAGAATTTCTAGCACTAAACTTGTTTCTAATGCTCTCTTAAACTCAAATCAAGCTTCAATTCATTCAAGGTCTTCACTCCCTTGTTGACCCCACCTTGGCAGAATTTTCTCTTCCAAAGTCCCCAAATTCTCTTGATTTCTTGGGGGTTTCTTCAAGTTAGGTTTCAATTTAGGGTTTTATGGTGATTTCCTAAAGAAATTGGTGGAACTAATCTAGGGTTTCAAACTTTCTCCAAGCTTTAATGGAAGTTTTGAGAGAGTGAAATGGAAGAAGGTGGAATGGCTGGTTTGGAGAGGAAGAAGGAAATCTGATTTCTTTTCTTTTTAATATGATATTTATATTATTTTATTAATTAATTAAGTTTTGTTTTATTAGGCAAATTAATTTCTAATTAATTAAATTTAAATTGTAATTATTTTTGTAATTATGCAACCATTATTTTTATGTATATATTTTCCATTTTAATAAATGTCCATTTAGTTTATGTGACATTTTGGTTAAAAATCAACTCTTCAAGTGAAATAACCAAAATGCCCCTTATCGGGTCATGGTTTGCCTTCACTGATTTGCTTTGGTTTCCTTTTATTTTCTTGACTTATTAACTCATAATAAGACCTCATTTAAGTCCTAATTATAGTCCTATAAAGTTTCACATAACTTTGGGACAGTAACTACCCCCGCTATTACTTCCCAATAAGGTTACCCATCGCTATGTCTTATGCTCATTTAACCCACCTGTAATTCATTTCTTTTACTTTTCTTCAACTTTACTTGACCTTTATTTAATTAAATTATGCTTCCTCACCCTAGTTTAAGTATAGTTTTAGACATCCTGGCTATCTGAATAGACATTAGTTATCAGAACAGAAGAATATACAGAACTGCCTAAAGTGAGGGCGTTACAGAAAGAGGTGAATATATTCTTGTAAGGTAAGATCTCATAATTCTTCCTCCAAAGACATATTGGTATAAGACTGTAACGCCATCACTTTAGATAGTCCGTACGTTCTACTATTCCGATAACCAATGTCTGACCGGATAGCCAGAATGTCTGGAACTATACATAAACTAGAGTGAGGAGTCATAAATAATCCAAATAATGATAAGAAAAATTAAGGAAAAAATTTTAGAAATGAAATAAAACAAAGTTAAATGAGCCGGTGCCCCGGTGATGGGTGACCCTAATGGGAAGTAGCAGTGAAGACGGCTAGTAACCCTAAAGCTGAGGGGAATCTCTTGAAATAATTTCATGGATGCCAGAGAAGAGTTATAGAGCCCTAGGTAGCATTAGAATGCCAAGAAAAGGTTAGGAGAATTTTATCAATTGGTACAGACGATTTTAGCTCCTTAAGCCAAATGGGGGGCATTTTGGTCATTTCGTCTTCAGAGATGATTTTTGGCCAACTTTTTCAATTAAGTAAATAAATTATATGACATAAAATATGAATTAATATTGCTAAAAATTTAATTGAAAATGAGTAGAAAAGAAAAGGAAAGAAAATGAGTTAAATGAGATTTATGACATCATTATGATGTCATTAAAAAGCCTTCCACCCAATCACCATTTGACAAACAAATTAAAAGGGATAAAAACTAAATAAAAAGAGACAAAATGAAAAATGAAAAATGAAAAATGAAATCTGCCATTCCATCTTCAACCAGCCGAACCAAACCTATAGAAAGAGAGAACTCCATTAAAGCTCTTCCTTCTCACTAAAATTCCCTTACAAACACCTCTTAAAATCACTTGCTTCTTTCACTAAAGCTTATCCTTGTCCCTTGAACAACCTCTAGGCAATAATAAGGAGAAGAAAACAAGAAGTTATCAAGCTTGGGGTTAACTCCCAAAGAGTGTAGTGCTTACTCTCCCTTCCTTCCTTTATTAAACCATGAATTGAGGTCATGAGGAGCTAATATTGCATGAAAAAAAAAATTAAGAAAACATGGGTATTGGAAAGACCAAAAATTCGACAGCCTTGATGACCATAAGATTTTGATGAATTTTTGAATATAAACTTGTTTAATGATGATGATTGATGACTATAAGTGTATGTTGTATGGGAGGACTTTGTATGAATTAAGATATATTGAATTAGGGTGTAACACCCCAAAGTTCGGTAGTGCGTTCTACTGCTTCGGTGACCAGTGTTGTCCGGACAGCTAGGATGCCTAGAACTACACTTCAATATGAGTGAGGAGACATAAAATAATGAAATACAAGAAAAGAAAATACAAGAAAAACAAAGGAAAAATAATAGCAAAGAAATGTGATCAAGTTAAGCGAGCCGGGAAACCTAGCGATGGGGGACCGCACCGGAAAGTCACGGCGTGGACCGTTGACTAGCCCTGGACTGCGGGAAACCCTGGAAAACATTTTTAAGACTTAAATAGACCCTTATTAAGAATAAATATCATTAGAAAGATCAAAGAAAAATTAAATAATTAGTACAAAGAAAAGTGAGAAATCGAAAAAAACAGACAAAACCGGTGTTACCGAAAAATCGGGAATGCCACCCGAACAGGGGCATTATGGTCATTTGACATCCCGAATTGTCTTTTGACCTAAATGTCCATTAAAAATAAATAATATTACACTTAGAAAATGAAATGAAAAATTAATTTGGTGGTACCTAAAGTAAATAGTGATAATTAAGGGTTTAATGTGAAATAAGTGAAAATTTAGCTTATTATATGATTAAAATTTGTGAGTGGGTCACTAAGGGAATAAAATAAACACATAATGGGCAGCTGTACTTCCACTATCCTAGCAGAAAGTTCATCTTCTTCAAAACACCACACCTAGCCGAATTGAAGGAAAGGAGAAAACCTCCATGGGCGTTTGCATGCAACCTTCATCCACTCCCTCATTTCACCTCTAAACACTTAGGTTCCTTCATGAAAAATTGTCTACACATCACAAGGAAGAGTTTGATACCAAATTTAAGAAGTTTAATCAAGGTTTAACAAGTTCCAACTATAAGGTAAGTTAGCATTTTTGAAGATAGCTTTGTTAAACATTGTGTGCATGTTATGGGTGTTGAATTTGTGAAGAAAATTGTTAAGTTTGAAGAGTTATTAAGATGTTCATTTTGAACAGCCATGGAGTCATGTAATTGATGAAATAATTGTGTATATATTTGATGAGAAATGTTGTTGGTTATGGTGATTTAATATCCTAATAAATTACTTCATATGTATATAGTGATTTTTGCACTTGGATGGAAATTGATGAATTGTGGGATATTTTGGTGTTGAGGAAATTTTCGGCAGCCTTGAGATTCTTGGATAAATGTATATGTTCATGAAGGTATTGGCAGAATATTGACCTTGAGAATTGATGGATATGTGTAAAGATTGATTGTGTAAAGTGTATGTAAGAATTAGGGATGTTTAGGTGTGTATGTGATTGTATTTAGACTTTGTAAATGTGAGCTTTAATTGGTGTATTAAGGATGTTTGTAATCTATCCAAAGTGATGTTAATGTAAAGTGGAATATGGTTTTGGTAATGAACCAAAACAGAAATGGTAAGGGAAGTGAACATATAGTAAGGTACATGTGTAATTGATGTGTGTTTAAGCATGGTAGTTAAGGGCAGTATGCATTTTAGTCAATAACTTTAGATGTGTAACCTCAATTGGTATGAGACCAATTGGAGGTGAAACTAGGCACAAAATTTGCCAACTTTCATTGAGAAATCATACCAAAATTCTGCTTGCAAGGTAGCATGAAAAATGACCAATTCGGATTAAGTGCAAATGAGGCCTAAAAACTGACCATTTGGGCAGCAGTTAGTGTTTAGGCCATAACTCCCTCAAAACAGGTCCAATTGACCTGAAATTTTAACCATGAATAGTTAAGACCCATACCTACAAGTCTTGTGAAGACACCAAAGCCCAGAAATGTCCATAAGCAAGTCAAACAGCTTGCACAAGTTCGGGTCCAAAAACTGGCCGAACCAAAGTTGACCAAATTGACCTAAAATTGACCTAATTTGATACCAATTGACCAGCAATAGTATAATGACCATAACTTGGTCTACTTAACTCGAATTGACCTAAAATTTTGCCCCGCGTGCAATAAGACATAGATCTACAAGTTTGTAGTTTTGACCGAAACCCGAAAACCGAGAGAACTAGGTCGTCCGGTTAGGTCAAACTAATATCCCAGAATCCAGCAATTTGCAATGAAATGCAAAAAAACGCAATATACATAGAATTGAGTTTGGTAACACGTACCAACCCCAAAACCCTATCGAATGTGACATATTAATGACACTAAAACCTAATTTACCTAAAACGCATCGAGGGTCGGTATATTAGGTAATTGAGCAAATAATAACCTTCAGTGAATTACTTATCGAACATTATCATTAGAGACAGTTTAATTTAGTACTGAAACACTTCAAATTGTGTTTCTCAGTTACCAAAGACTCAGGAAAAGGGAAGGAAATCGAGTCGGACAGGAGACAATTATCGAGGTTTGTGCACTGTGACTATTTCTTTTGAATTATTTTCAATTGAAATAAATTTTGACTATTTGTATATTATTGTTTTAAATTGTGAAACTGTGAAAAATTGTTTGAATAATATTTGATGGATACTTATTGATTGAAAAGCACTGTAAATGGTTTGAAACCACAACTATCATGTATATTGATTGTATTCTTTGCTAGCTTGTCTAGTGGGACGAATTGAATTCCCTCTCTGGCTGAAGTGTTGAGGTGTGTGCCTGTTGAGGACGAATTGGATGAGTACTCATATTTTTGCTAGCTAGCTATGTTATTCCTCATTAGTCATTGACTTTTGGGATGAATTGAATACCTCATTAGCCATCGGCTTTTGGGATGAATTGAACTTGGGAACATGATTAAAGCTGTGTGTAATTTATTGATGCATATTGTAAGATTGTAAAATGAGTTAAATTCTTATTGACATTCACTGTCTTTTGAATTTAGCTATGTTTTGATTATTGAGATTTATTGTAAGATTGTGTTAAATTCCTTATGACATTATTGTCTTGAATTTAACTATAGTTTTAAGTATCCACTATTTATATGATTTATGAATTGTGATTTAAATTGTATTTGGTTAATGTTGTACTGCTCGAGACATTGTCTCAATGATAGCTTTATTCTTTATCACGCAGTGACAGACAGACAGTCTGTGAGACTAGGCTGCTAGTACCTCCAGCGAGAGACTACCTGGTATAATGAGTATACCAATATTTTGTATTTTGTAATGTAATGATGTTCACTGTATGTACATATTGTTGTTGGTTTTGAGCAGTTGTAAATTAAAATTGTACATTGGAGTTGTAAAATAATTATGAGTTATTTTGGCTTGTAAAAATTGTATTATATTTTCTCGATCTCAGTCCTTGAAAAATTACTGTGAATTTGACTTGAGAAATGTGTTGGATTGAGAAAAATGTTGAAGTTGAGATTTGGAAATCTATTGAAGTGCTTTCTGAGTTTTCTCAAGAACTGCTTTATCCAAAATACAGATGGCACTCTGCCAAAATTTTCTGAAATTCCAAATAATTCAAATATGTTAGTTCTATCACTTGATTCAAAAAGGTTTTTAACACTGTAAATAGTGCTCACCACTGTAAAAAGAAGTAAGAAAAGTTTTAAAATCCCTTGTAGTGTATTTAATGGATTATCGATGAAGCGAGTTGGTAATTCATTAGGTATACTACGGGATCATGTTATGCCTTACAGAGGGGTAGGGTGTGACATGTTTTAGTGGTATCAGAGAAAAGTTTTTAAATTCTGTTTTCACCTGTTATTTGAATGTTCTTTCTTCATAGTACAACTGCTCAATATCATTGTTTGATACATACAGTACATTACATTATAAATATGCGCTAACGGGAGGAAATCTCCTTGTGTTATTTGTTCAGGAGATCTAAAATTCTCGCATTGAATATGGAAGAGGGTGATCGTTCAGTCGATCAATCTATTGAGGCTGAGGTGTAAGGGGACGCCCCAGGCCTATAAAATGTCAGTGGTTGAGAACACCACCTGCAGATCTGCAGATTTCTGCTCGATTCGCTCAACAGATGGTGCAATGTTCCAACAAATGGTGGTAATGTGCCTACTCAAGTCCCAATACAGACACGTGGTACAACCACAATCTCCTACTAGGCGAGATGACAAATTGATGAAGTATGGGGCTCTGAGTTTAAGGGGCGATAGATCCTCTAGAAGGTAACAATGGTTAGAGAGGATGGATAGGGTATTCAAGAAATTGCATTGCACGGAGGAGCTCAGTTCGAATACTCTGTATCTTTGTTATTCTGGGGATGCTTATGGTGGTGGAAAACCATTCCCCACGATGCAGTAGAACTGCAGTGCTAACATGGAATGACTTTCTGGGAATTCAGCAAAAGTATGTCCCCGATGCTTATGTAGACCGAAACTACAAGAGTTCCTAAATCAAGCAGGCGGTCGGTGGTGAGTATGAAAGAGAATTTTCCGTCTGAGCCATTATGCGAGAAGTTTACTTTCTACCACGAGGAGAGATGCAAGAGGTTTGAAAGCGGCTTGAAGCCAGTGTCAGTTACAAGTAGTCGGCTTCAAACACACTAACTTCTCTGAACTTATTTCTCAAGCTCTAGAGTTAGAAAGAATTGAGTCTGAAGCTGCTCCTGAGAAAAAGAAATCAGAGAAGACAGAGAAAGAGGGAAAATCTGTAGAACAGAGTTCCAGTGGTCCTACTAGAAAGAGGAAGAACTATGGGGGACATGGCAGAGGTGGCAAGAAATCTGGTAGGGGAAGATATTTAGGACAGAAGCCTCCCCTATCTGGTCAGCTGAGTACCAGAAGTTCCTACCCTCCTCGCCAATGTGAAACTTATGGAAAAAATCATGGTGGGATATGCTATAAGGCTATTGGAACCTGTTATAACTGTGGAGGCACCAGACACTTTGCCAAGGACTGCACCAGTAGTCGCAGAGTTGGACCACCTGCTACTACTGCAGAAGGGTCAGTTCAGAGCCCTGTCACCAGAAGTTCACAACCACCCAGTAGAGGTAGAGGCAGGGGTAGAGGTAGCCCAGCAGGCAGCCAAGGCACAGTGAAACAATCAGAGCAAGACAATGCTCCAATCAGAATGTATGCAATGAGACAGAGGGAAGAGGCCGAGACATCTGATGTTGTGGCTGGTACCTTCTCAACTTTTAATCAGAATGTGTTTGTATTATTTGATCCGGGTTCTACCCATTCTTATGTAAGTGCTATCATCATTGATTGCATTGCTGTTCCATGTACAAAAATGGAATTTGAGGTGCTAGTAACAAGTCCACTAGGACAGGAAGTCAGGGTTAATAGGATGTATAGAGATTGTCCTTTGGTGATCCAAGGACACACTTTCTTGTCTGATTTCATTGAAATGCCCTTCAGAGATTATGATATCATCTTGGGCATGGATTGGTTAGCTAGGCATCATGCCATGATTGACTGTAGGCTGAAGACAGTCATTTTTGGCCTTCCTCAGTATAGTGATGTGGTAATATAGGGGAAGAGGCAGTTATTGCCATCAAACATCATTTCGGCTGCACTAGCCAGAAAAATGATTAGAAAGGGGTGTGAAGCCTACTTGGCACATGTGGTAGACACCCAAGTGGGGAGTCCAGCATTGAAGGACATCCCTACAGTACATGACTTTCCAGATGTGTTTCCTCATGAATTGCCAGGATTACCTCCAGAAAGAGAAGTGTAGTTTGAAATTAATGTTATGCCTGGTGTGGATCCAATCTCCATAACGCCATATAGAATGGCACCAGCAGAGTTGAAGGAGTTGAAGATACAATTGCAAGAACTACTTGAAAAGGGCTTCATCCGCCCTAGTGTGTCACCTTGGGGAGCACTAGTGTTGTTTGTTAAGAAGAAGGATGGTACTCTCCGCTTATGTATAGATTACTGGCAGTTGAATAAGGTGACAATAAAGAATAGATATCCATTGCCTTGCATTGATGATCTGTTTGATCAGTTGAAGGGTGCAGCTGTATTCTCCAAAATTGATTTGCGATCTGGTTATTATCAGTTAAAGGTGCAAGAGCAGAGTATTCCAAAAATTGCTTTCAGAACTCGATATAGCCACTATGAGTTTCTAGTAATGCCATTTGGGTTAACAAATGCTCCAGCTGCTTTTATGGATTTGATGAATACTATCTTCAGACCATATCTTGATCAATTTGTGGTGGTGTTTATTGATGACATTTTGATATATTCAAGGAATGCAGAGGAGCATGACAGACATCTGCGGATTGTACTGCAGACTTTAAGGGAGAAATAGCTATACGCCAAATTGTCGAAGTGTGAATTTTGGCTGAAAGAAATCTCCTTTTTGGGACATGTTGTGTCAGCTGAAGGGATCAAGGTAGATTCCAGCAAGGTAGAAGCTATCCTTAATTGGAAGCCACCCAGGAATATCACAGAAGTTCGCAGTTTTCTGGGTTTAGCTGGATATTACCGTCGGTTTGTGAAGGGGTTTTCTATGTCATCTTCTCCACTGACCAAGCTACTTCGGAAAGATGTAAAATTTCAGTGGACTGATAAATGTCAGCAGAGTTTTGATGAGTTGAAGAGGTGTTTGACTGAAGCTCCAGTCCTCACTTTACCTACTCCGGGTAAAGAATACACAGTTTATAGTGATGCTTCTCACAATGGGTTAGGCTGTGTACTGATGCAAGATCGGAATGTCATTGCTTATGCATCACGCCAGCTAAAATCGCATGAGAGGAATTACCCAACACATGATCTGGAGTTAGCAGCTATTGTTTTTGCTCTGAAGATCTGGAGACACTATCTGTATGGGGAGAAATGCTATATTTACACAGATCACAAGAGCTTGAAGTACTTAGGTACCCAAAAGGAATTGAATTTGAGGCAGAGGAGATGGTTAGAACTCACCAATGATTATGATTGCTTAATAGACTATCAGCCAGGGAAAGCAAATGTGGTGGCTGACGCCTTAAGTCGCAAGACTATGGCAAATCTCAGAGTTTCTCCCGTGTCCATGGTATATGAGTTGAAAGCACAACATGCCAGTATAGAGATTGATGATGAGGGACAGACAGTAGTTGCTTGGCATGTACAGCCAGTGTTGATTGATCAGATCAGAATGGCTGCTCAGAGTGATGAAAAATATCAGAAGCTACTGAAAGAGGTCCAGCAGGGCAAGAAACCTGAATTCTCTGTAAGAGATGATGGTTTATTGCTACATCAGGGCAGAATGTGCGTTCCTAATGATGCTTAATTGAGACAAATCATTTTGAAGGAATCACATGAGTCTCCTTTTGCTATGCACCCTGGTGGAACTAAAATGTACAGAGGGCTGAAAGAGCATTATTGGTGGATGGGCATGAAGAGAGATATAGCTGAATTTGTTTCCAAATGCCTAACTTGTCAGCAAGTAAAGGCAGAACATCAAGTTCCAGCTGGTTTGTCACATCCTTTATCAGTACCAGAGTGGAAATGGGAACAAATAACTATGGATTTTGTTACAGGACTTCCAAGGACACAGAGTAGTCATGATGCAGTATGGGTTATAGTTGACAGATTGACCAAGTCTGCTCACTTTTTGCCAGTTCGGATGGACTATAGCCTGAAAAGATTGGCCAGATTGTACATATATGAGATTGTAAAATTGCATGGAGTGCCAGTATCAATTGTATCTGACAGAGATCCTAGGTTCACTTCTAGATTCTGGGGTAGTCTTCAGAGAGCCCTAGGAACTAGATTGAACTTCAGCATAGCATTCCACCTACAGACAGATTGCCAGTCAAAAAGGGTTATTCAGATATTAGAGGATATGCTACGGGCTTGTGTGATTGAATTTGAAGGTAGTTGGGATACACACTTGCCTTTGATTGAGTTTGCTTATAACAACAGCTACCAATCAAGCATTGGGATGCCTCCATATGAAGCTTTGTATGGCAGAAAGTGCAGAACTCCCTTATGTTGGGATGAAGTAGGTGAAAGGAAGATGATTGGGCCAGAAATTATTTAGCAGACAGAGGAAAAGATCAGATTGATTAGAGATAGACTCAAGGCTGCATCAGACCGTCAGAAGTCCTATGTTGATCTGAAAAGAAGAGATATTGAATATGCAGTGGGTGATAAGGTATTCCTCAAAGTTTCTCCATGGAAGAGGATTATGAGATTTGGCAAAAAGGGGAAACTGAGTCCTCATTTCATCGGACCATATGAGGTTCTGGAAAGAGTGGGTCCTTTGGCATATCGATTGGCATTACCTCCAGAGCTAGCAAGGATACACAGTGTCTTCCATGTGTCCATGTTAAGGAGGTACAGATCAGATCCATCTCATGTACTATCAGTTGAAGAGATTGAAGTAAATCCAGACCTCTCATCCGAGGAAGAACCCATAAAAATTCTGGCTTATGAGGTGAAGCAGCTGAGGAACAAACAGATACACCTGGTTAAAGTGCTGTGGAACCATCATTCAGGCCAGGAAGCTACTTGGGAACGTGAAGAGGATATGAGGAGACAATACCCATAGCTATTCAGAGACTAATGCCAGGTAAAATTTCGAGACGAAATTTATTTAAGGGGGGGAGAGTTGTAACACCCCAAAGTTCGGCAGTGCGTTCTACTGCTCCGGTGACCAGTATTGTCCGGACAGCTAGGATGCCTAGAACTACACTTCAATATGAGTGAGGAGACATAAAATAATGAAATACAAGAAAAGAAAATACAAGAAAAACAAAGGAAAAATAATAGCAAAGAAATGTGATCAAGTTAAGCGAGCCGGGAAACCTAGTGATGGGGGACCGCACCGGGAAGTCACGGCGTGGACCGTTGACTAGCCCTGGACTGCGGGGAACCCTGGAAAACATTTTTAAGACTTAAATAGACCCTTATTAAGAATAAATATCATTAGAAAGATCAAAGAAAAATTAAATAATTAGTACAAAGAAAAGTGAGAAATCGAAAAAAACAGACAAAACCGGTGTTACCGAAAAATCGGGAATGCCACCCGAACAGGGGCATTATGGTCATTTGATATCCCGAATTTTCTTTTGACCTAAATGTCCATTAAAAATAAATAATATTACACTTAGAAAATGAAATGAAAAATTAATTTGGTGGTACCTAAAGTAAATAGTGATAATTAAGGGTTTAATGTGAAATAAGTGAAAATTTAGCTTATTATATGATTAAAATTTGTGAGTGGGTCACTAAGGGAATAAAATAAACACATAATGGGCAGCTGTACTTCCATTATCCTAGCAGAAAGTTCATCTTCTTCAAAACACCACACCTAGCCGAATTGAAGGAAAGGAGAAAACCTCCATGGGCGTTTGCATGCAACCTTCATCCACTCCCTCATTTCACCTCTAAACACTTAGGTTCCTTCATGAAAAATTGTCTACACATCACAAGGAAGAGTTTGATACCAAATTTAAGAAGTTTAATCAAGGTTTAACAAGTTCCAACTATAAGGTAAGTTAGCATTTTTGAAGATAGCTTTGTTAAACATTGTGTGCATGTTATAGGTGTTGAATTTGTGAAGAAAATTGTTAAGTTTGAAGAGTTATTAAGATGTTCATTTTGGACAGCCATGGAGTCATGTAATTGATGAAATAATTGTGTATATATTTGATGAGAAATGTTGTTGGTTATGGTGATTTAATATCCTAATAAATTACTTCATATGTATATAGTGATTTTTGCACTTGGATAGAAATTGATGAATTGTGGGATACTTTGGTGTTGAGGAAATTTTCGGCAGCCTTGAGATTTTTGGATAAATGTATGTTCATGAAGGTATTGGCAGAATATTGACCTTGAGAATTGGTGGATATGTGTAAAGATTGATTGTGTAAAGTGTATGTAAGAATTAGTGATGTTTAGGTGTGTATGTGATTGTATTTAGACTTTGTAAATGTGAGCTTTAATTGGTGTATTAAGGATGTTTGTAATCTGTCCAAAGTGATGTTAATGTAAAGTGGAATATGGTTTTGGTAATGAACCAAAACAGAAATGGTAAGGGAAGTGAACATATAGTAAGGTACATGTGTAATTGATGTGTGTTTAAGCATGGTAGTTAAGGACAGTATGCATTTTAGTCAATAACTTTAGATGTGTAACCTAAATTGGTATGAGACCAATTGGAGGTGAAACTAGGCACAAAATTTGCCAACTTTCATTGAGAAAGCATACCAAAATTATGCTTGCAAGGTAGCATGAAAAATGACCAATTCGGATTAAGTGCAAATGAGGCCTAAAAACTGACCATTTGGGCAGTAGTTAGTGTTTAGGCCATAACTCCCTCAAAACATGTCCAATTGACCTGAAATTTTAACCATGAATAGTTAAGACCCATACCTACAAGTCTTGTGAAGACACCAAAGCCCAGAAATGTCCATAAGCAAGTCAAACAGCTTGCACAAGTTCGGGTCCAAAAACTGGCCGAACCAAAGTTGACCAAATTGACCTAATTTGATACCAATTGACCAGCAATAGTATAATGACCATAACTTGGTCTACTTAACTCGAATCGACCTAAAATTTTGCCCCGCGTGCAATAAGACATAGATCTACAAGTTTGTAGTTTTGACCGAAACCCGAAAACAGAGGGAACTAGGTCGTCCGGTTAGGTCAAACTAATATCCCGGAATCCAGCAATTTGTAATGAAATGCAAGAAAACGCAATATATATAGAATTGAGTTTGGTAACACGTACCAACCCTAAAACCCTATCGAATGTGACATATTAATGACACTAAAACCTAATTTACCTAAAACGCATCGAGGGTCGGTATATTAGGTAATTGAGCAAATAATAACCTTCAGTGAATTACTTATCGAACATTATCGTTAGAGACAGTTTAATTTAGTACTGAAACACTTCAAATTGTGTTTCTCAGTTACCAAAGACTCAGGAAAAGGGAAGGAAATACTGAGTCCAGACCAGGAGACAATTATCAGAGGTTTGTGCACAACAGCTATTTCTTTTGAATTATTTTCAATTGAAATAAATTTTGACTATTTGTATATTATTGTTTTAAATTGTGAAACTGTGAAAAATTGTTTGAATAATATTTGATGGATACTTATTGATTGAAAAGCACTGTAAATAGTTTGAAACCACAACTATCATGTATATTGATTGTATTCCTCGCTAGCTTGTCTAGTGGGACGAATTGAATTCCCTCTCTGGCTGAAGTGTTGAGGTGTGTGCCTGTTGAGGACGAATTGGATGAGTACTCATATTTTTGCTAGCTAGCTATGTTATTCCTCATTAGTCATTGACTTTTGGGATGAATTGAATACCTCATTAGCCATCGGCTTTTGGGAAGAATTGAACTTGGGAACATGATTAAAGCTGTGTGTAATTTATTGATGCATATTGTAAGATTGTAAAATGAGTTAAATTCTTATTGACATTCACTGTCTTTTGAATTTAGCTATGTTTTGATTATTGAGATTTATTGTAAGATTGTGTTAAATTCCTTATGACATTATTGTCTTGAATTTAACTATAGTTTTAAGTATCCACTATTTATATGATTTATGAATTGTGATTTAAATTGTATTTGGTTAATGTTGTGCACCACTGAGACATTGTCTCAGCGATAGCTTTTTATTGCTGTCACAGGTAGACAGACAGACAGTGCAGCAGACTAGGCTGCTAGTACCTCCAGCGAGAGACTACTGGGTATAATGAGTATACCAATATTTTGTATTTTGTAATGTAATGATGTTCACTGTATGTACATATTGTTGTTGGTTTTGAGCATTTGTAAATTAAAATTGTACATTGGAGTTGTAAAATAATTATGAGTTATTTTGGCTTGTAAAAATTGTATTATATTTTCTCGATCTCAGTCCTTGAAAAATTACTGTGAATTTGACTTGAGAAATGTGTTGGATTGAGAAAAATGTTGAAGTTGAGATTTGGAAATCTATTGAAGTGCTTTTTACAGGTTTTCTGAAGAATTGTTTTATCCAAAATACAGATGGCACTCTGCCAAAATTTTTACAGAAATTCCAAATAATTCAAATATGTTAGCTCTATCACTTCAGTTCAAAAAGGTTTTTAACACCTGTAAATAGTGCTCACCACTGTAAAAGAAGTAAGAAAAGTTTTTAAAATCCCTTGTAGTGTATTTAATGGATTATCAGTAGATGGAGTTGGTAATTCATTAGGTATACTACGGAATCATGTTATGCCTTACAGAGGGGTAGGGTGTGACATAGGGTTTGGATAATAAATTGAGGATTTTGTGGTATGCTTGAAATTGATCTTATTGAGGTGATTTTTTGACAATTAGAAGTGCTTTGAATACCATTTGAAGTTTAGGAGTTGGGAGAAATTGAATTGGGAGTGTTGTTTTTATGCAGGGAATTCTGGACCGATGAGTCTAGTGTGTTTAAATGAACATAAGTAGACCTAGACATCTCGAATTGATGTTAGGCCAATTAGAGATGAAATTTAAGACCTTAAACCACATTTTTTATGAAGAAACTATGTTCAACAAACTAACCTAAGTTGTCCTAAAAATTGACCTAATCCGGGTAACATACATACTGTCCTAGAAAATTGACTAAATGAACAGTGTTTGTTTATTTGGCCATAACACAGTGTAGAAATATCCAAATGACCTAAATTTTATATCAATGAAAAGATTAGACAATCTAGAACAACTTTTATGAAGAACACAAACTCAAATTCTGAACCTAACTATTTCAAATTGCTAGTCCAAGTTAGGACACCAAATCTAGCAGAACCAAATTGCCTAGAAATTTTGGGTACAGGTCAATCTAGCCAGTTATGGTAAAATGGCCATAACTTGAGCTACAAAACTCTAACTGGAGTGATTCAAAAAGAGAATTAAAGAAGACACATAAAGAAACAACTTTGATGAAGGCAATTTAGTTAAGTTATCGCTCTAGCTCAGACCAATGGAACAGTAAACATAGGATACAAAAACTGAAAATTTGAAATAAAACGTAGGAGGCTAGGAATTGAGTTTGGCAATCAATGTCAACAAAAATAAAATACAAAATGTGGTATCTTGGTAAACTTAGGCTTAACAAATCTATTATGAAATAAAAAGTCAACATTTGAAGGGAAATGGTCAAGTAAATAGTAACTACAAAAAACTTAAGTTGCTAATAGGGTCAATGGTACCCCACTTAAAGGATTTAATGTATACCTAAATTATGAGAATAGGTAGATGGGATTTCTATTCTAATCACAAGTAGAACTTATGAGACATTTTTAATATAATTTGAAATGTGATTTATAAATTACTATAAATGAAATATTAAAGGTGTAAATGATGTACAAATAATATTTGAGACTTAGGTTCCTTTTATGACTACAAATGAATATGCTTGAATCTAGGTACATATAAATGAAATTTGCTTGAATCTAGGTACATGTAAATTGGTGTAATAAATTAGATAAGAAATTGTAAGTGATAAATAGATAGTGAGATTGATAAATAGTGAACTATATAAATGAAATTTATGAATGTATGCATTAGATAAAAAAAAAAAAAGATTTTGGACATAGTATTTTGACTAGGAAATAAAATAAAACCTATTAAAACTTAATGGTACATGAGTGAAAATAAAATGAATCATAAATATTTTGTAATAAAAAATGTTTCTTGAATTTCAAATGATAAGTTATATAAATAGTGTAATGAATAAATGAATTATATTAATGTACGAATGAGATAGTAATTCTCATTATTGGAGAAAGGAAATATACTTTGAGTACAATGGGACATAAGGATAATTAATGTGAGTTGCGATTATATGAATGATCAAAATGAATGTATAAATTATGATGAACGCATGAATTATGTAGAATTATGTTTTAGAAATTTATATTTATATTAGGAATAGAATTGAAATGTTATAAATTATAATTGAAATTTATCATGAAATAATGAAATAATAAAATCTATTAACACTTAATGGTACTTATATGCCCATGTATTGCCTAGACACGTGTGTCAGATTGGATAGATTGGCATGCCAATAGGGTATTATTTTAGCAGTACTGCGTAAGGTTTTATACCTGTACTCATGGCTTTATGCTCGTACTCATGGTTTTATGCCCGCACTCATGGCTATATGCTCACACTCATGGCTTTTATGCCCGATTATATGTTATCATGGCTTTTTAGCCATACTGGCTACATACATGGTTGATGTTCTGTGTCCCATGGTATGATGGCCCGAGGCACCACAGTATCCAGTGCCAGCGACCCGTTATCCAGTTTAGCCAGCCTGTCATAGGTTACCTAGGCAGTGTAAATTATTAAAGTTATTTAAGAACATTAGTAATTAAAAACATTATAAAGTATTGAATGAAATGAGGAAAAAGATTAGCAATGGAAATATAACTGAATCAAGTAGTATAAATGAAATTTTCATAATTGTAGGAACCAAAAATACAATACTCCTAGAATTAATCTGTATATCGAATATTATTACTGTATAAACTCAGCACTTCCAAAGAGAGACAAAATAGAATATAAGATAGTTGATATTAAAAATATCATACCAAATTTAATTGATACCTGATGATCTAAATTATACTTTAGAATTATACTTCAATTTTTCTTATTTGTATATATTATTTTTTTGTTATATTATTGCACCACTAAGCAGAAATGCTTAGCGCGATTGATTTGTTTCCTTCGCGTATGTACTGAAGATAACCAGTGGATATTAAACTGGAATTTTGGAGTTCGGATTTGCAGAAGTGTCAGAAGTGTTCAAATTGTCACCTCCTCAGCAATGCATATAGATTAGCTTGCATACCTTGTGGCTTTTATATATGCTTTTATGTAGATTCCTGTGAGAATTAGGAGTTTGAGATTGAGCAGGACTAGTAGTCTACTTTGTTGGTTGAATTCTCCTATGGATGGAATTCTGATTATGACAGATATCTTGAGTTCCGCATTTATTACCCTTGCTATATAAGCATAAGGATGAGACATTTTTCATTTTTACTTTTTCTCTATTTGTCTTTTTCCCCACCTGCTTTGAGATTCTCTTTCGAGTTCGTTAGAGTTTTCTCTTTCACCGAAAACTTCTTTTCCTTGCTAGAAGGTAATCTTCTTCATTCTCAATTTCTCTTCTTTTTCTTATTTTCATTCTGATGAGTATTGGTGTCCCTAACTTTGCTCAAGGCACTATTGAGGACTCTTTCGACTTAACCATTCCTCCATGAAACATTAATGGCTGGAGATGAGTCATCTTAACCGATAGTGGAAGGGCCAAAGACAATGATAGGGCTTGTTATGGTTGGGACTGAAGGAGGTCCTTCTGTGATGCCTTAACCTATGGGACCGTCTAGCTCTATTTATGCAGCATTGCGCTACAACCATTGAGGGAGGAAGGTAGTTCAAGGAGCTTTTGGAGTTGGCATGCTGTCTAGTTGACTCACTAAAGATGAAATTCATGATATTTTGGGGGAATAGAACCTACCACTATATTTACTTATTTACTAACCGAAGGAGCACATGTGGGCGAATGACATATTCTTTCGAGGTAACTCCATCATTATTTATGAGGAATAGCTAAAGGTGGAAGTGAGGTTTCCTTTGCACCCATTTTTCATGGAAGTCCTTCAATTTTACAACATTGTTGTTTCCCAGTTGCATCCTAATAATTGGAAAACATTAGTCACCTTCCTCATCCTTTGTCAAGAGAAGAATCTTGTTACCACAACCAAGGCCTTCCATAGGTTCCATAAGTTATTCTCCCGAAAGAACATTGATTTTTGCAACTTCATTGCGAAAACCACCTTCCCTCTGTTTACCGATCTTCCCTCCTCCCTGGAGCAATGGAAAACACATTTCTTTATGCTAATTATGGAAGAAGGTTGGAGCTGGGAGCGCTTTCCTTTATACTAGATGCCTAGGCCCACAAGGCACGAAAGAAAGCATATTCTTAGCAAAAATGACTATACCACCATCAAAGAGTTAGAGAAGGCATGTAAGACCGAGAAGCATCTTGTTACCATGTTGGTTAGTCATTACACAGATCAGTTTGCCCTTGCTGATAAGGGGAACTCAGTTGAGCCTCTATTAGTAGAATTCTCTAGAGTATAACTTGTCATTTGTATCTTATAAATATTTATTCCCTATTAATGGCAAATATCTTTTCTTTAATTTAAATGGTTTAAATTTAATTAAAAATATCATTTAATATCTTGTTAGATATTCCATTCTTAAGATGTTAAGAATATGAGTGGCAGAACAATCTAGCACAAGTGCTATAATTTATGGTTCACAATTGAGGATATCTCATTGGATATGATTTATACATATAGATTGTCACCTCTGTTTGTTTCAATGAATTAGTATGAGATACTAATCAGATGGAATGGTGCATCTCATACCATATAACAAACACAGTGGGCACTTATAAGATAAGTAAGCCAAACTAGTGACATAAAGATGACATATACATGGAGTTTACTCTTGTCAATACATAGTCATATAGATAATAATAGTGCAAATAATCTCTTGACCTGAGATATTATAGTTATCTTGTATATAGGTGGTTTGAGTCTGATACTACTTACATACTTATAATAGGTATGGGAATACAAGCATGTATTGGCTCTAACTGGTTATATATGAATATATGTATTTAGTCAAGATGGGATCCATTGCCCTAAGGAAATAAGAATAAAATCCTATGCCTATCTAAATTATTCTTGATAAATAAAGTTTCTGGCCAGGAAAAATAGACTAAGTCAGAAAAGAGTTTCTTATTGAAAAGTGTTTCTTATTGAAAAGTGTTATTAATCAAGAATTAGAATTAAGATGAGGAAAAATGATTTTAAGCAATTAGGGATTGATATAAACCATGACTCTAGCTAGAATCGAGACTATGTAATAGAGAGATTTTAGTACATGGTATATATGATCAAGGTTCAAGAATTAAGGGTTTAATTAATTCATCAATAGTTAGATAGTCTTAGTACACTATGCTAGATGTCAACCATGATTTATGGGAACTAGGACTGAAAAGGGAATTTTACTCTTGGTATGGAAAGAGTTTCAATAATATCAAAGCGTTAATATTACTCTCATTGCAATTTAGTAATGAACCTAAGAAGTTACACACAAAAGAACAAAATGATCAAAGCAAAATTAATTTGATTAATTAATTAAATAGTTTAATTAATGAATTTAGTTTGCAATTTGATTACAAAGTCTCTAATATAACTTAAAACTAAATTCAACAATGGAAAAATTTAAGCTAATATTTAAAGTGTTTAAATATAAGGCTAATTAATTAATTAATTTAAAGAGTTTTATTAAATAATCAGGTAAAAGAAATTATTTAGCTATTATGGCTTAAGAAGTCATGAGAGAAAATAGGTTTAATGGCTTATCAGAATATTCCATAACATTTTAGGGATATGAAAATCCCTAAAGTGCTATGACTTGGTCAAATCCCCAAATTATACAAACTTGACAAGTGGCACAATGAAAAGTTAAAAACACATCTAATTGGTGAATTAGATATTAATACTTGTAAAGTTAGTAATGATTAGTGGTCTTCCACTAATTGACTTTAGGAAATTAAAATCTCTAAATGTTAGAGATTAAAAGTCAACTTTAGGGATATAGGAATCCCTAAAGTGGAATAAGCCATTTTCTTTTGGTGAAATTCCTAAATGTTAGGGATTACTTTATACTTTTAGGGATATGAGAATTCCTAGAGTATAAAAAGGCCAAATCTTACTTTTGGAAGATAACTTTAGAGATTCATCTTTTTCTTCCTCCATTTTTCTCTCAAGCCAAACACTTCCTTCTTCCTTCTTTTGTTTAATTCAAGAGAAATTAAAAGCTGTTACTCTTGAATTAAAGCTAGAGAAATTATTTCTTTACTCTTCCATAAGGTTAAAACCAAAGAAACCTAAATCCTCTTCTTGTGCAAGTAGTTGGCCAAACCAAGAGAGGGAGTACAAAAGGGATTTTTGTACAAAGTTGAAGCTTTGATCAAGTTGTTCACGTGGATAGACTGGAGGACCGATATTTAGAGGTCTTTACTTCTCGGATTTGGTGTGATTTTATGCTTATTCAAGTAAAATCCCTAAAGCTTTAATGTTTGATATGGTTTTAGTTTCTTAATCACAAATAGGCTAATATCAATTGAATTATAAAAGTTGTAATAAAAATATGTGATTTTGCAATAGAAAATCAAGTTACATGACATGCATGAAAAACTTGGGAATTAAAATTTAAAATTGCTATTTTTGCACCTTGATGGTGTTTTCCTTTCAATTGGTATCAGAGCCACCCTATTTTGCCATTAGGAACTTGTTTTCATGTTGTATATTGGTTGGGAATTTAAAAAAAAAAATTAATTTTGAAGTGTTATCCTAAACAAACATGTTTTTCAAAATTTTATTTATTTTTATATTTTTTAAATGGTTAAAGTGTTTAATTACAGTTCCAACCAAAATAACATGTTTTTGGATGATATTCAAAAAGAAAATAATCATTTTTGAATATGAGATATTTAAAATTTTTTTATTTATTCAAGTGTTGAAAATAATCATTTTTGAAAAATTTTTTTATTTTTGAAAATAATCATTTTTGAATATGATGTATTTGGTTTAAGAGATATTCTTAAAGTAATTGTTAAACAAGAGATGTTATGAGTATGTAAATACTTTAGTGACCAAGAATGGATGTACCTGAGGTCATTAAGGTTTAAATTCACATGCTTACTAACTTAGTGGGCTTAACTTTACTAATGAATAGATGTACCTAAGGTTTTGAGTATTAAGAGTCAAATAATGGATTGAACCTCACATGAGATGTGAAAAGTAAAGTGTTACTCACTTATAAATAGTTATGAATCCAATAATAGATATAATTGGGGATGATTAGCAATTTATAAGAATTCAATCACCTACTAGAAATCTATTCCAAAAAGAATTTCTGTTTCCTACTTTGGAAGTGTAGGATTTGCCAAATTAGTGGGAGGATCAATTTGATCGAAAGACCATGATTATTTTAGTTAATTATTTAATATATATACTAATTAGAATCTTGTTATTTTCTATGGTTAAATTTGACAAAATTGAAAGAAAAATGCACCTAGGGTGCAAACTTAATAATTTTAAATTTTTAAACCCTAATGTTTCATGCAACTTACAAATTCTTCATGCTATTGCAAAAACATATATATTAGGTTACAACACTTGTAACTCAATTGCTAAAAGGCTTATTTGCCATTAGGAAATATAAACCTTAAGATTATTAAAATAAAATTAAGGACTTTAGTCTGTCCCAAGATGACCTAATATATATGTCATCATATATATATATATGATTGCGAAGAGTCAATCTTTTAGTCTGTCCACACAAACAAGATGACCAAATCACCAAGTTTCAACCAAAACTCCTTTGTGCTTCCTCTCCTTGTCTTAACCAAGCTTGCACAAAGATGAACTTTAGAGTTTTTCTTGGTTTAAGCTTATGGAAGTATAGAGAAACAATTTCTCTATCTTTAATTCGAGAATAACAACTTCAAATTCCTCTTGAATTAATAGCAAGGAAGAAGAGATGAGAGAATTTGGCTTGAGAGGAAAAGGTAGAAGAAGAGAAAATTAACACTTAATCTTGCAATCTCTAATCATTAGAGATTTTTAATTCCCATTATAGTCAATTAGCGGTTGACCACTAATGATTACCTACTTTACAAGTGCCACATCTAATCCATCAATTAGATGTATTTTCTAATTTTGATTTAGCCACTTGTCAATTTAGCATAAATAAGGGAATTAAACAACTAATTAATTAGTATTATGGAAAACACTAATTAACCATTAATTTTTCTCTCTCATAACTTCTTAAGCAATTTTAACCAAATTAAAATCTCTTACCTTATATTAATTAATCAAGTTTATATTTAAACACTTTAAATATTAACTTCAATACTTCCATTGATAAATTTAGTTTCAAGTAATGCTAGAGATTTTGCAATCTAATTATAAACTAAAAAAATATTAATTTAATTAATTAATTAAACTATTTAATTAATTAATCAAATTAGTTATGCTTTGATCATGTTATTCTTATTGTGTGTGACTTTCTACGTTCATTACTAATTGACAATGAGAATAATATTAACTCTTTAATATTATTGAAACTATTTCATACTTAGAGTGAAATTCTCTTATCACTTTTAGTTCTCATAAATCATGATTGATACCTAGCATAGTATATTATGACTATCCAACTAGTGATGGATTAATTTATACTTAACTCATAAACCTTGATCATATATACCATGCACTAAAATCTCTCCATTACAAAATCCCCATTCTAGCTAGGGTCATGGTTTATGTCAAATTCTAATTGCTTAGAATCACATGTCCTCATCTTAATTCCAATTCTTGATTAATAAGATTTTTTAATTAGAAACACTTTTCTGAATAAGTGTATCTATCTTGGCTAGGAACTTTATTTATCAAGAACAATTAAGACAGACATAGGATTTTATCCCTATTTACTTAGGGCAACGGATTTCATTTTGACTAAACACATATCTCCATATATAACTAGTCGGAGCCAACACGTATCCATATACTCATAGCTAGTGCAAGTATGTAAATGATATCAAACTCAAACCACCTATATACATGTTGGACCTAAGGGTCTTAATCCATGTTTTAATGATAATAAAGAATTAGTGTGCTACTAATCTACCTTGGAAGTGTTTGTTTTGAGTTTGTAGGTCCAAGATTCAAAATTGCCAAATTGCTTCAAATCAAGGTTAAAGAAGAGCAAGATAAGGAAGTAAACATTTAGGGGATCCTACAATGTAATTTTTATTTATTTTCATATCTTGTGAATTTCATTTAATTAATTGTGTTGGTTCAAGTCTAGGTGGCACTAAGAAAATCTTGTTTAACTTAGTTTTCACCTAATTCTTTACCAAGGGAAAATTAAATAAATTTTTGTTTTTTCAAAAAAGTAATTCTTTTAAATTGTTTTTATTGAAAATTTTATTAAATTAGATTTCCAATGGTTCAAACAGATTGAAAATCTGAGTTTGGATTAAAAAGTTATGAGTTTTTAATCTCTAAATATCTTAATGTCTTTATTTATAACTTTTTCTTGACCAAGGGGGAATAAAATAAAATTTTCACTTTTGAGGAATGAAAATTTCTTTTCGAAAGTATTTTCATTAAAGAGTTTATTAAATTAGCTTTCCAACGGTTCAAACAGATTAAAAATCTGAGTTCAGGTAAAAAAGTTACAAGTTTCAGAAGCCTAAGTGTTCTTTTTGTGCCTTTTGTCCAAAGAGCACTTTAGAAGCCGAAAGTGGGAACTTCGGCAGCCAAAGTTCAGTCCTTAAATGATGGTTTTTGAGTATTTAAACCCATTTTGTACAAAGAGCACTATGGCAGCTGAAAGTGGGAACTTCGGTACCCGAATTTCACTTTTTAAATGATATTTTTTCGCGCTCCAACCTTCGGCAGCTGAAGTAAATGACTTTGGTAGCCAAACTTGGATTTCTGTAACTTGATAAAATAGAGCTTTGGGTGGTTGAATGACTATTTGCATTTAATGCACCCCCAATGGTCATTTTCTCACCAAAACTATAAATAGAGGCCATTTATAACTGAAAAGAAGAGAATAACTATTTTTCTTTGAGAATTTATTGTGTCAAAAGATTCTTTTCCTCTTCTCTCTCTAGAACTTGAGCTACCATAATTGCTTATTGAGAGCTTGATATTTGAGATGTAATTTCTTGGTTCACAGAGTTCATTCAAGATTATTGTAAACATTTACTATTACTTGAGTGTGATAGAGCATTAAATTGCTCTTGAGTTTAAAGGGATTTGTAAAAGAGCAAGGGTTTGCTCTTATGGTGATTGTAAAGGATTTATTCTTCACCCAAAGAAGAATTTTAGTGGAGTTAACTTTCAAGGAGGGCCTTGAGGAGAGGACGTAGGCTTGGGATAGCCAAACCTCTATAAATTTCTTGTGTTAATTCTTCTTTTCTCTCTTCCTTGCTTTTATTCTCAAAATTCCCTCTTAGCCTTCAAATTTGTTAATTAACACCCAATTCACCCACTCTCTTGGGTTGCTACAAGAGACAACAATATAGGATAACCATGTTATTTTAGGTCAAGAGATTACATGCACTGTTATGATCTAGATGATTATGTATTGACAAGAGTAAACTCCATGTTCACATCATCTTAATATCACTGGTTAAGCCTATTTATCTTATAAGTGCCTACCATATTTGTTATATAACATGAGACTCACTATTCTATCTTATTAATATCTCATACTAATCCATGGAAATAAACATAAGTGACAGTCTTTACGGATAAATTATACCCAACGAGATATCCTTAATTGTGAACCAAAATTTATAATACGTATACTAGATTGTTCTGTCACTTATATTCTTAACACCTTAAGAATGGAACATCTAACAAGCTGTTAAAGGATATTTTCAACTAAATTCAAATAATTTAAATTAAAAGAAAAGATATATGCCATTAAAGAGGAATTAATATTTATAAGATACAAATTGCTAGTTATGCTCTAGGGCATACTACTAATAATCTCTCACTTACACTAGAGCCAATCATTACAAAATCTAAGACCCATCTTTTAAAGATGTCAATCTAACTGGCTTTGTATCATGGCTTTGGTAAATGGATAAGCTAGATTCTCAGCTAAAGCTATTTTTTGCATGGCTATATTGCCTCTCCCAACTATCTTTCTGATAATATAATAGCGCCTTTCTATGTATTTGGATTTTTGGTGAGACCTAGGTTCCTTTGCTTGAGCAATGGCACCATTACTGTCACAGTAAAGAGGAATAGGTGACACAATCGAAGGAACTACTCTAAGTTCTATGACAAACTTCTTTATCCAAATAACTTCTTTTATAGCATCAGATGCAACAATATACTCAGCCTTTATAGTAGAATTTGTAGTCGTTGTCCACTTGGAACTATTCCAGCTGACTGCACCTGCATTGCAAATAAACACAAAACCTAAGATAAACTTTCTATCATCCACATCTGATTAGAAATCATATTCTATAAATCCATCAAGTTGCAAATCACCTCCTTCACAAATCAAGATTAAATCCTTAGTTCTTTTGAAGTATTTAAGGATACTCTTGACTGTAGTCCAATTTTCTAAACCTTGATTAGATTGAAATCTGCTACTCAAACTAACAGCATAAGCAATATATGACCTTGTGCACAACATAGCATACATTAGACTTCCAATTTCTGAAACATATGGAATTCTTGCTATCTTTTCTCTTTTCTCAGGTGTCTTTGGAGACATTTCTTTAGAAAGATGGATACTGTGCCTTATAGGCAACCATTATTTCTTGAAATTAAGCTTGTTGAACCTTTTCAACACCTTTTTCAAGTATATACTTTGGGATAAACCTATCATTCTTTTCAATTTATCTCTACAGATTCAAATTCCTAGAATATAGATTGCTTCTCCTAATTCTTTCATGGAGAAAGTACTAGACAACCAAATTTTTATAGTTGTTAGCATACCGACATCATTACATATTGACAATGTGTCATCCACATACAAGACTAGAAAAGTGATTGCACTCCCACTAACCTTCTTGTACACACATGGTTCATCTTTATTTTTGATAAAACCAAAAGAGTTAATGGCTTTATCAAAACGTATGTTCAAACTCCTCGAAGCTTGCTTTAGACCATAAATAGATCTTTTAAGTTTGTATACTTTAGAACCACCCTTGAATTCAAAGTAAGTTATTCCATGAAAATGTCTTCCTCTATGTATCTATTGAGAAAAGCAGTTTTGACATCCATCTTCCAAATCTCATAATCATAGTATGCTGCTATTGTCAGTAAAATCCTAATGGATTTTAGCATAGCTATAGGTGAAAAGGTCTCTTTATAGTCAAGCCTTTGCCTTTGGTAAAACCCTTTTGCTACTAGCCTTGCTTTGTAGGTCTCTATCTTTCCATCAAAACTAATTTTTTCTCTTGAAAACTCATTATTCCCCATTGACACAATACCTTTAGGTGGGTCTACAAGATCCCAAACTTGATTTTTATACATGGAATCCATTTTGTACTTCATAGCATCTCTCCATTTTGAAGAATTTATATATGATACAGCTTCTTCATAAGTCATAGGATCATCACCATGATCAATTTCTTCATGACTAAACAACTCTTATTCATTCTCATGAAGAAATCCATATCTATCTGGCAGATGAGATATTCTACTTGTTCTTCGAGGAATTGATGTGGAGACATCTGATGACATCAAATTATATAGACATTTAAGGTCAACATTCATTGCATTTTTTTAGCATCTAGTCTCCTTTTATGTTTATTTTTATGTGTCTTCATTATTATTTTAGAAACATATTAATCCAACTCAATTCATTGATTTTTATATTTTATAAGGTGTTTTATATGATTCTAGAATCAAGGATGAGTTTGGAAGAGATTTGGAGGTCAAAACATGAAGAATACAGGTCCAGAAGTAGTACAAGGGTCGTTTAACTTGCCTGGTGTAACTTACTGGACCCCATGCAACATTTTGGACAAAGAAGACTTGAAAAACAAAAGTAGCAGAAAGTTACACGAGGCATGTATCATTACACGGTCCCCTGACAGCGATTCTAATGCGACTTTTCTTACTTCCAACTCGACTCGGATGGACTACTAATGCTTCTAGGACTCTGAAATTAGGGTTTTTATACTAGATATAAATATAACAAGTCAGGAATTGAGGTAGAAGGAGAATTTACATCCAAGAAGAGAATTTACAATCAAGGGAGCCAATTTACATTCAAGGATGCACATCAACTTCAAGGGAGGCAAGGGAGAAAATAAGATCTGCAAGATTTCTCTAAGGGATTTTCAGCTGAAGTTCCAAAAGTCCAAGGCTACAATTCTCCTTGTGGGTTCTTTCTCTCTATTTTCTTCTCATGTCTTCTCTTTATCTTTTCATAAACTTGATTGTAAAACTCACCATGGGTGAGTAGATTCTTTATTCTAGGGTTAGGGTGTAGCACTTAATTTCATTATGGATCTGGTTTGATTTTATTTAATACATTGGGTATTTTATTCTTTGATTCCATCTCTTGTGATCTTAATGCATGCTATGCGTTGGTACCCATTTAGTTTTGATTACAGATATTAATTAAAGGACTAAAAGGTAAAGATTAATATTAGAAAATCGAAATTTTGAACCTAGGAAATCTAACCTAGAGATAGGCTGATGACCTTTGTGGAGTTCTAAAATTAATCAAAGATCTTAAAGGGTTGTAATTAATTTAATCACCACGAAAGTAGGGTTTATGTTAATTAAAATAAACCTTGAGTGCCTTGAGAGAGGACTTATGATAACTTAGGATTAATTTCCATCAAAGTAATAATCTCCCATTTATTGAATGAATAAGATTGATTCTATTATTGATTGAAGTGTGAACCCCTAGTTCTACAATGCCTTTGTCCATTAGTTTTTTTTTTAATTAATTATTTAGATTTTATTTCTTTCAATTTAGATATAATTATTATTTCTCTACAATTCGATCGTTTAGATAATTAAAATCACTATAGTTTGATACTCAACACGGTCCTCATGGGAACAATACTCTACTCATCACTTTATTACTTGTTAGCGATCCGTGCACTTGTGGTGGTTGAAAACCAGCAAACAAGTTTTTGGCGTCGTTGTCAGGGATCGGTGCTTGATATCAAACGATTAGTGATTTGATTACTCTAGACATTCTTATTTCTTTTATAGTTTATTTCTTATCTAATTTTATTTTTACTTGTTTTTCTTATGAGGTACATTGAGATGTTTCATCGATAAGTCTCCACAAGTTTTATTCAACAACACAATGAACCTTTTTATAATGCTTGGAGGAGGTTTAATGAATTGGTAGAGCAATTTGCTAATCATAGTCTTTCAAATTATGAACTCACTCTCAATTTCTATAATGCTTTGGATGAAATGACAAAGAATTGGGTAGATTATGGAGCTTGGGCTACTGGTGATCACGTTCTTCAAAGAAACCATGAGGATGCTATTCACTTGCTGAATGACATGGCAGATTTTGATTACCATTGGCATTGGGATCCTTCACTGTAGGGTTGGAGTCACCAATACATTCCAGACACCTATCTACCTAATATTGCACATCAACCATTCGAGCTGCAATTAGAGAATAGAGTGGGACTTGAAGAGGCAATAGCTCCATTAGAAAATTTTGACAAACTAATGGTGAATAATGAGCTATCACTTTATAAAGAGGAATTAAATGAACAAAGTTAGAAGAATAAAGAAGCTTCATGGGAATTTTAACCTATAGAAGAAGTTAAGCCTCAAGAACAAAATTCCTTTAAAAATGACTTACCAGTAGATTCCCACAAGAATAGGAGTTACTTAAAGAACAAGTGGAACCTAGAGTTGAAGGAAACAACTCCTTTATAGTTGGGGGATCATTGGAAGAGTGTTTCCATGAAGACAAATAAGAGATGAAGGTGGTGGATAAAGAAATAGATAAGACAATCAATCTGAGTTCATTAATGATGCTTACACATACACCGCCAGAAGACCCTAATCTATCATTGACACCTCCTGCATCATCATATGTCCTCTATGAGCTAAAACAATCCTCTTCTCAAGCATATCATTCTAAGCCATGTGTTCGTGCTATGTGCAATATTGTTTCAGATCTTGCCAATCTTGAGGGTACCACAGTAATTTGGTCATTTCACAGGGTGACATGTGGCACCATGAGATGGTGACACATGGCACCATATTAGCTTGCCATTTGTCTTCCTATCATGTAAGATGATTAAAGTCAAGATTAAGTCTAGCTTTGACACTTGACTTAATGTGATTAGGTTAATTAAAAATAAGATGCAATGTGGAGGTGACATGTGGCATAGGGTTTAAGTAATGACCTAATTATAAAAGGGAAAAGAAAAGAAGAAACACACACACTTATTTTCTCTCTAGGTGGTAGTACCTCTTCCTTCTTCTCCTCTCTTCATCATGTCTCATCAATTCAAAGAGAATTGCCCAAATTTCTTCAAATTAAAATTGCTAGAAATTATTTCTAGCATTCTATACAAACATACAACCTCTCTAAAGGTAAGAACCCAATTTATAATTGGTTGGCAAAGGCTTGAGAAGCAAATTGGGGGCTGCCCATTGGTGATCTTGGTGTGGATAAGCTAGAGGGATAAAACTTAGGGTCCTAGGTGCTTTTTAAAAGTACCAATTACATCCATAGTGGATCAAAGAGGTTAGTTTCTAACCCCTCTCTTAAACTAGGGTTTAAATGAATTAATTTGTTAATTCACAATCATGAATGGCTGTAACACCCCTCACCTGTCTACAGTGTAGCCAAGCAAGGTGTGCTACACGGCGTGCCGGAGCACCTAGTATGTGATTATCTTATTTTCTGAATACTCAATTTGGTTTAAGAAGCCTTTATGTAAAATTCATATCATGTTGATTATATTTGTATCTTGTAATAAAATTGGGTGTTACAAAATTTTTAATAATAATCCAGCAAAGTGCCATCTGTAATTTGGACAAACAGTCCTTTTACACCTGTTAAAAATAGTTCAATATAATATTCTCAAAATCTCAACTATTTCACAGTCCCAATATTTCACAGTTTCAAAATACAGTCCATCATAATTTACATTCACTCAAACACTCTCCACAGGAGTTTAATATGTATAATTTATCACAAACTTTAAAGTTTTAGAATATACAAATTACATAAAAAAATGTCAAAATAAAGCTGATAGTCATCACACAAGATCCTAAGTCCTACCATATATGCAGTGTAGTGCAGATGACTCTAGACTACTGTACAAATCTGATATCTCACCCAGTTGTAGGTCTGCTGAGCTCCCCAGCTGTGTCTCCAATACCTACGCGTAGCAAAAGCAACGCGCTAAGCAATTTTGCTTAGTGGTGCCAATTATAAAGAAATATACACTAAAATAAAATAAATGAATTGTTTATGAATTTATGATATCGATATTCTTTGCAGTTGCTGTTTCTACTTTTATTTACTAACATTTCATTTTTGCTAATTTTGGTGGTGCTATATGTCAATAAACTGAATTTAGCTATTTGAATTTAATAATGCTTTAAATAACTGCCCGTGTAGCCTATACACTGATCAGACTGGATTAACGGATATACTAGTACTGGGTACCTAGTACCTCTGGCCGTCATACCATCGGTCACAAAGTATCTCCTGGTGTGCAAATGGTATGGCTAAAAAGCCATATAATCAATCAGGCAATAAGCTGAGTATAATAATAAAATCCATATAGCCATAAGCTATTAACATCACAGTGCGGCTTAATAAGCTGTATAAACACAATATGGCATTAAGCCATTTACAGAACAGCTGTTAGAATCCTATTGGCATGCCAACCTATCCAAACTAGTCAATTAGGCAAACTAGGGCACGTTACAAATTAATTATTTAATTCTTTATTTTTAGGGTTTACTAGTTATTATGCAATTCACAAGTCAATGCAAATGTTGACCTTTTTAGATATCATGGATAAGTTGATTCTAGTATCAACATGTCACAATTTGTAATTCAATATGCTGCCAATATAATGCAATTTACTCTTTTCACAAGTTGGCATTTATTTCCAAATTACTTCAAGGCTTCATTATATGTTAATGTCAAATTTTCAATTTTAGTGTGCTAGATTGGACTAGCTTAATGTCCTATTTCTCTTAGTTTTTAGCTTCTGGTCAAAGAAGCAAAATTGTAGCTCTATGTCTTATTGAACTTTTGGCACAAATTTCAGGTCATTCTGGGTTGTATAGACCAAGATATGGTCAATTTACTAAAACTGGACAGATTGCATCTTTAGTGCAAAATTTGGTCAATTATAGGTCTAATTCAGTTCTGGTAGTTTTGGTTCCCTAACTTGGGCAAGTAGTTTGACTTGGTTTTGGTCATATTTGGGCTTTGGTGTCTTCATAAGAATTGTAGCTCTATGTCTAAGATTTCCATGGTATAAATTTCAGGTCATTTGGACTTGTTTTGAGTAAGTTATGGTCATTTTAGTGACTACTGTTCATATGGTCAAAAATCTGGGTTTGCACATTACCAATTCCGGATTAGGTCATTTTTAAGGTCAGTTTCTAGGCAGAATTTTGGCAACATTTCTCCATAAAAGTTGGCCTATTTTGTGCCTAGTTTCACCTCCCATTGGCCTCATTCCAATTGGGGTCACCAATTTTTACTTATGGTTCAATTTACCTATTGCCCTTAATACAAACAACCTGCACATAAAAGAACACTCCCAATTGACATTTCTCCTTCTCTCAAAACTACAATTATACATTCATAGTACTTCTATATCATTCATCATATCTCAATTATGTCCATTTGGGTATAACATAAAAGTGCTCCATGTATATTATACAACCCTAATTCACAAAGTTAAATTCCACATAACATATACATGAAATCACTTAATTATTACATATACTTCCCAACCATTACTTCACATACACTGCCCTCAATTCATCTTCACCCAATTCATCAAGGAAAGTCATGAAACCAAACATTAATTCATAAATTTAAAGGCTGCCAAAAGTGGCAATTTGCTAAGGTATTCAATTTGCTTTCCAAACCCTTAGATTCAAGTACTCAAAATACATATATATGGAAACTAATTTACTACAACTTTAAATTGATTAAATGAACATTAATTTCTATCCATTAGAGGTAAGAAAAACTAAAGCAACTTATGTTCTCATGGCTGCCAAAATTGAATAATTCAATAACTCAACAAATCCTTCCATTCTCTTCACCATTCAACTCACCCCAACCTAATAATCAAGTTTACTAAAGAATGGAAGAAGAAATGAACACTTACCTCTTGAGAGCTTTCCTCAAACCTCACCAAAACTCTCCTTTCTTGCTCCCAATAGCTTCCCCAAGGTGAGTGTGCAAGCTTTAATGAAGAAACCAAGTGGAAAAGAGGCTTAATTCAAGGTTGCATGAGCATCCTCATTTTCTGCCATGGAGTTTCTTTCATGGAGGAATTCGGCTGGTTATTTGGGAGGATGAAGATGGATTGAAATTCTGTCCACTTTGATTTATCTAGGTCCCATAATTCATGGTTAGTGGAGCACTAATTGATAATTAAATGATTAAATTAATCCAAGTCCCTTTAATTGCAATTTTTGCCACCAATCTTTCACTATTAATATAATGTACCATATTTTAATTTTTCATGATATTTTTAAAGTGTAATACCACTTATTTTTAATGGACATTGAGGTCAAAAAGCAACTCTAGATGTCAAATGACCAAAATTCCCTTCTTCGGGTTGTATTCCCGATTTTTTGGTAATATCAATTTTTGTCGATTTCTTGATTTTTCATTGTTTTCTTTATACTAATTTATTAATTTTCTTTGACATTTCTAATGTCAATTACACCTCAATAAACTTTTAATTATGTCCCGAAATTTAATTCTGAGGATTTCCCGCAGTCCTGAGGTCGGCAATTGCCTTCGCCGTAACTTCCCGGTGCAGTTACCCATCGCTACGGTGCTGGCTCGTTTAACCTAGTTTTATTTTCTCTCTTTATTTTTCTTTAATTTTTCTTGTATTTTCTTTTTATTTATTTTATCATTATATGTCTGTTCACTACCACCGAAGTGTAGTTCCAGACGTCCTGGCTTGCCCAGACTTACATTAGGTCATCGGAGCAATAGAACATACAGAATACGTACAGGGAGGATTTTACAACTCTTCCCCTCTAAATAAAAATTTCATCCTCAAAATTTACCTGGTGTGAAGAGCTGAGGGAACTATTACCTCATTGTCTCCTCACTCTCCCATGTTGCCTCTTCCATATTGTGGTGCCTCCATAGGATTTTCACTAGTGGAATTGTCTTGTTTCTGAGCTCTTTTACCTCTCATGCCAAGATTTTAATCGGTTCTTCTTCATATGTCAGGTCAGGTTGTACAATAATTTCTTCTGCTGAGATGACATGTGAAGGATCTATTCTGTATCTTTTGAGCATCGAGACAAGGAACACATTATGTATCTTGTCCAGCTCAGGTGGTAAGGCTAATCTGTAGGCTACTAGTCCCACACGTTCAATAACTTCATATGGGCCAATGAACCTAGGGCTTAATTTTCCCTTTTTCTCGAATCTCAACACTTTCTTCCACGGTGATACTTTGAGAAATACCTTCTCGCCAACTTCATACTCAATGTTGTTTCTTTTTAAGGCAACATAAGATTTCTGTCAGTCTGAGGCAACTTTCAAATTGGCATTTATCAGTTTCACCTTTTCCTTTATCTGTTTTACCAGGTCTAGTCCCACTAGCTTATCTTCATCCAATTCAGTCCAACATATAGGTGTTCTGCATTTTCTCCCATACAGTGCTTCATAGGGTGCCATTTGTATGCTAGCTTGATAGCTATTATTGTATGCAAATTCTGCCAATGGAAGATATCTGTCCCAGCTTCCCTCAAACTCAATAACACAACTCCTCAACATAACCTTGAGGACCTATCACATATGTTTAGTTATTATTATCATTATCAGTTTAATTTATTGTTTACAGTAACTCAATGAGTTTCAAAATTTACTTAGATTATTCTTTCTGACTGTTCATCTGCTGAGGATGAAAAGCCGCACTAAAATAGAGTTGTGTGCCTAAGGATTCTTATAATTTCTTCTAAAATTTAGATGTAAACCTTGGGTCTCTATCATATATAATGGAAAGTGGAATTCCATATAGTCTAACTATCTCACTGATGTACAATTCTACTAGCTTTTCCAGTGAGTAGTCAGTTTTAACTAGCAAAAAATGTGCTGAATTGGTCAACTTATCCACAATCACCCATACTGCATCATGCTTTTTCTGAGTGGGAGGTAGACCACTGACAAAGTCTATAGTGACTCGGTCCTATTTCTATTCAGGTATGTTTATAGGCTGTAACAAACGTGATGGAACTTGATGTTCTACTCTGACTTACTGACATGTCAAGCATCTAGTTACATAGTCAGCTATGTCCTTCTTCATACCCACCACGATGTCGGGTTTGTGTCATAGTACATTTTTGTGCTTCCTGGGTGCATAGCATACACACTGTTATGTGCTTCTCTCAGAATACTAGTTTTCAACTCTTTATCATCTGGTACACACACTCTTTCTTTATAGTACAGACACCCATTTTCTTTCACTTCATATTCAGTTTCCTTTCCCTCAGTGATTTTACCTATAACAACCATTAATTTCTCATCTGTCTTCTGCCCATCCTGTATCTGTTGTAACAGATTCGGCTTAACTTGTAACTCAGCCAAAATAATTCTGTTATGAGTTAAGGACAGTTGGGCATTCAGAGATTTTAATGCTACAATAGATTTTCTGTTTAAGGCATCAGCGACTACGTTTGCCTTCCCAGAGTGGTAGTCAATCACATAATCATAATCTTTCAGGAATTCAATCCATCGCCTCTGTCTCAAATTAAGTTCCTTCTAGGTTGGCAGATACTTTAGACTCTTATGGTCTGTGTATATGTAGCATTTTTCTCCATAAAAGTAATGTCTCCATATCTTCAATGCAAAGATAATTGCTGCTAACTCCAAATCATGAGTAGGGTAATTCTTTTCATGTGGGCTTAATTGCCTGGAAGCATATGCGATCACTTTCCCTTCTTGCATGAGTACACACCCTAACCCATTATGTGAGGCATCAATGTAGACTACGAAGTCTTTTCCCGACACTGGCTGTGTTAACACTGGTGCCTATGTCAACATAGTCTTTAGCTTCTCAAAACTGGTTTGACACTTGTCATTCCAGTCAAATTTCATATTCTTGTGTAGTAATTTGGTCATTGGAGCAGCTATCAGGGAAAATCCCTTTATAAATCTTTTATAATATCCAGCTAACCCCAAGAAACTTCTGATCTCAGTTGTATTTCTGGGAGGCTTCCATTCCATCACTGCTTCAATCTTCTTGGGATCCACTCTAATCCCTTCAACTGATACTACATGTCCAAGGAATGCAATCTCATTCAACTAGAACTCACACTTGGACAATTTAGCATATAGTTTCTTCTCTTTTAGAGTCTGCAGAACAATTCTCAAATGCTCATCATGTTCTGCTTTATCCTTGGAATACACCAGGTTGTCATTAATGAAGACCACTATGAACCGATCTAAGTATGGATGGAAGATACAGTTCATAAGGTCCATGAATGCTACTAGAGCATTTGTTAACCCAAATGGCATCACTAGGAATTCATAATGCCCATACCAGGTTCTGAATGCAGTCTTAGGCACATCTGCATCCTTAACCCTTAGCTGATGATACCTTGATTTGAGATCAATCTTAAAAAACACACCGGCTCCCTTCAACTGATCAAATATATCATCAATTCTAGGCAACTGATACTTATTCTTCACTGTTACTTTGTTTAACTATCGGTAGTCAACACATAATCACAGTGCCCCATCTTTCTTCTTTACAAATAGTACAGGAGCTCCTTACGGTGACACACTAGGGCATATGAACCCCTTGTCTAGTAATTCTTGCAGCTGGATTTTTAACTCTTTCAAGTCAGCAGGTGCCATCCTATACAGAGTAATTGAAATTGGAGCTGTACCCGGCATAATCTCAATAGCAAATTCAACTTCCTTTTCTAGTGGCAAACTAGGTAATTCCTTAGGAAATACCTCAGAGAAATCCCTTACTGTGGGTATGTCAGACAAGTCAGATTTACCCTGCCTAGTGTCAACCACGTGTGCTAGATAGGCTTCACACCCTTTTCTCATCCATCTCCTTGCAACTGTAGCTGAGATGACATTGGACAAGAAATTTGTCCTTTCACCCACAACTATTATTTCTTCATTCTCAGCAGTTTTCAGAGAGATTCTCTTCAATTTACAATCTACCATTGCTTGATGATGGGATAACCAGTCCATTCCCAAAATCATATCAAACTCATGGAAAGATAGTTCGATTAAGTCTGCCGAGAACTCTTTCTGTGACATCCCTTACCCGTCTACAGTATAGCCGAGTAAGATGTGTCACACAGTGTACCGAAACTCCATATTTTATTTTAATCATTTTTATTTTTCCTTAATTTATTTCTAATTATTATAAAGTGCAATTTATGAAATATAATTCATTCAAGTCATTTATTGAAATTATAAATTTATTTGAGGTTTCCCAAATTTTATAGAAAATCCGGTAGAGTACCGGCTAAAAATAGAGAAAACAGTTCTTCGGAACCTGTGAAAAACACTTCCAATACGTTTTCAATCATTACCAAACTCCATTATATCAACAAAGTCTCAATATTTCTCAATAATACTTCCATTTCTCATTCATTCATTTCACATGATATTCATATACAAGTCATAAATAAATACTTAATTTTTCATTTATAAACACAAATTTTCACTATTTACATTAATACCAAAATATATTACATAAGTCTCAATTATACATGAGAAAATATAAGTTAATTACAAAATACTGAAATGAGACCTAGTGTCTTATCAATGCACTGAAGTCTGTGAGGTGACACGGACACTATGCAGAACTGTAGATGGCCTCACCCAGTCTGTGGTCTACTAGGCTCTCTGTCAGTCTCTCTAGAACCTACGCGTGGCAAAAAGCAACACGCTAAGCAATAATGCTTAGTGGTGCCAATAATAAAATAAAAAGAACTAAAAGAAAATAAATATACAATGAATGAATTGATGTCTTATGCAGATAAATTTTTGATAATTATTTGTGGTCTTTTTTATTTGGTACTTGTTATATTCATTATTTCATTAAATTTATCAATTTTCATTTTTTTGGTTGCCTAAGTAACCTATACTGGATGACTAGACTGGATAAATGGGTAAACTGGCACTGGGTATTAAGTACCTTGGGCCGTCACACTATCGGTCACATATGTATCTCCCGGTGTGCAACAGAATAGCTAAAAAGCTGTAGTAAACATTAGGCACAAGGCTAAGTATCATCATAGTGTCATAATGGCTAAAAGCCATAAAATCACAGAATGGAATAATGTCATGTGTAGTACTGCTAACTGAACCCTATTGGCATGCCAACCTATCCAAACCAATCTTACTAGGTGTACTAGGGCATGTTACACTTTTAAATTGCACAATTCTTGAAATTGAAGTTTCATTATTACTATTCATTTCATTAGTCAACTAAAATGTTGACTTTTTCATAGACAATAGGTATATTGTTTCTAATATCCTCAACATACCACATTTTGCATTCTAAAGTTGTTGGTATTGGTTGCTAATACCATTTGAAAGCTTAGTGTTAGTTAATCACAAATTTTAGATTTCAAGCACTAAATTTACTATTCCATTAGTCATTTGTACAATAGGAATTTGGCAAAAATTGTCTTCATGAAAGTTATTCCTTATTGTGTCTAGTTACATTTCTTTTTTTAAATCACTCCATTTGGAGTTTTGTAGCTCAAGTTATGGCCTAACTACTATAACTGGCCGGATTGTAAATTTTTCAGATTTTCTGGACAGAACCAAATCTACAATGTTTTGTATACTGAATGTAGGTCAATTTTTGAACATGTTATGATCAAAATTTTGGTTTTGTTTCTTCATGAAAGTTGTAGATCTATGTCTCAACTATCTTCTGGTAAAATTTCAGGTCAATTAGATCTTTCTACACTGAGTTATGACCAAATGAATAAATACTATTCATTTAGCTATTTTGCTCAGGCAGAATGCAAGTCAGCCGGATTAGGGTAATTTTTAGGTCAACTTGGTTTGGTTTTATGGGTAGGGTTTCTCCATCAAAGTTGTGCCATTATGTGTCTAGTTTCATGTCCAATTGGCCTTGCACTAATTGAACCTATACAACTCCATTTATGGCTGCCCAAACCTGCTGGACTCCCACCTAGTCTTGTAGGCCACCAAGGGTAGCATGCCTAAGCTCAACTCCAACATCCTTACTCACTTCAATTCCTCCTCACACACATTCAAATAGTCACTAATTGACCATTACAAGGCTAACATACCATTACATGAGCAAACCCTAATGTTATTCAAGTGTCCACAATTTTATCAAGTTCTTTCATGCATTCCACTTGCATTTCACTTACACAAACATATTCAATCACTCATCTCATACCAAGGGCAGCTCATAACCACTTTGCTATCAAGCAAAATAATCAAACCCTAACCAACCCTAGCTGCCAAAATTATAAGGGTGCATACACACACATTTTTATGTTGTTTTCTTACATTTCCTACTTATTTCATGCCATTAAAATGAATTAAATCAAAAGTAGTAAAAGTTTGGAGCAGAATTTCAAGCTAACAAAACTTCCTTTTTCCTTCCTCTTCTTGCTGCCTAGTAGTGATTTAAGGTGTGAGGATCAAGTTTAGTAAAGAGCTTGAGTGGTTTCAAGGTGGTTTGGTGGGTGGTTTCAAGCTTGCCTTAAGCTTTCATGGTGGTTGGGGTGGGATAAGGGAGACGGCTGGTCTTTGGTTATGGAAGTAGGCAGATTGGTTTTTAGTTATTTCCTTCATTTTATCCTCTTTTAAGTGGTGTTTAATAACTTGTTGAAATTTGATTGGTTAAAAGCATTTTAATTGCATCATGCTTATTCAAGCATGATGTAATTATTATGTTTTCTTTCATTTTTTTTTATTTCTACTCATTTTCAATTTAATTTTTAGCAATATTTATTCATATTTTATGTCATAATAATTATTTACTCAACTAGACAAGTCGGCCAAAAATCATCTCTGAAGACGAAATGCCCAAAATGCCCTCCGTTTAGCTTAATAAATCAAAATTGTCTATACTGATTGAAAAATTTTTCTAAGCATTTTCTTGGCATTCTATTGCCATAGAAACCTCAATGACTCTTCTCTGTAGTCCCAAAAATTATTTTATGAATTTTCTCCCGGGTTTAGGGCTCTTAGTTGCGAGGATTGCAACTTCCCACTGGGTTACCCATCGCTAGGGCACTGGCTCATTTAACTTGGTTGTATTTTATTTCTAAAATTTTTCATATTAATATTTGAGTTAATTATGGTTCCTTACTTTAGTTTAAATATTTTTCCAGATATTCTAGCTGTTCTAATCGACACCAGTCATCGGAATAGTAGAATGTATGGAATTGCTACAGTGAGGGTGTTACACTTTCCCTTGAATCTTCAATGGACAGCCCTTATATACCTTGTTTACTACCACACTGTGGCCTAGCGGATTTATGACCAGGATGTCTTGGTCACTTTCCTCTACTGGTATTCCCTTTTCTACGGGCAGCTTAATACAAATATATGAATGAGTAGAACTTGGATCTACCAATGCATGTACTGAAGTATTATAGAGGAGGAACGTACCCTTGATGACATCTAGAGCATCCTGCTCCTCTTGTGCCCTCATAGCATAGGCTCTGGCTGGTATTATACCTTCTGCTCTCTCCACAGACTCTGATACAGGTCTTTGCCTTACCCGGCTTTCTACCTCTTGGAGCTAGAGGGACAGGCCTAACAGTTGATACCGGAGTAGATATAGCAGTTCTGTGTGGACAATCTCGGATTAGGTAGTCTGTAGACCCACACCATAAACAAGCACCTATCATTCTCCAACATTCCCTCTTATGCCATTTTTGGCAATGTGGGCAAGCAACAGATATTGTTGGGGCTGGTCCCCTGAATCCTGCCCTTAGAGACCTTGCCACTGAAGGTGTGGACTGGCCTTTCCTCGGTGGAAACTGAGATTTGGGCCTCTGTGACTGACCCTGACTTGGTGCTCTACTGAAACTCTGAGTAGGCGAACCTTTGAATTTCTTACTAGGGGCAGAAGATGATGTACTGGTTTGACCCTAACCTCTTTTCTGCTACCTGTCCCTTTTGCTTTGCTCATTTATTCTACTTTTTTGACCTACAGTGCGGCTTCCACTAACTTGGCAAACTTTGTAATCCCCAAGGATGTAATCATTATTTTAATGTTATCATTGAGTCCTTCCTCAAATCTCTTTCATCTCTCGGCCTCATTAGGGACTATTTCCTGCCCATAGTGGCTTAATCTGACAAATTTTGTTTCATATTCAGCCACTGTCAACTGTCTCTGGCGTAGGGTAATAAATTCCCTTCTCTTCTCTTCTAGGTATACACTGCCTATATACTTCTTTCTGAACTCAGTTAGAAAGAAATCCCAAGTTATTTGTTCTAGTGGCACCTCACTAGTCACTGTATCCCACCATTGGTATGCATCATCTTGTAGTAGTGATACAGCAGCTTCCAAATTCTACTCTGGAGTACAGTGAAGTTGTTTCAAAACTCTTCCGGTTCTGTCCAACCAGTTTTCAGCTGTGACAAAATCATCTTCCCTTTTACCTAAAAAATCCACTGCTCCATACTTCCTGAGTTTCTCCAAATGGGATTTTTGATGTAGAGGTGGTGGTGGTGGTGGCATAACTCCTGCCATCTGTTTAAAGAACTCAGCCATTTGCTGAAATGTGGCTGGTGCCTCTGGTACTGGTGGAGCAGGTTCTCCCCTGTCTCCTAGCTCAGTCATAGATGAAGCATGACTCTCCACCTCCTCATCAACCGCTCTCTGCGATGTGGAGTCCATATTCTGATTAAAAAAAACCAAGAAAAAGATCTGCATTAGAGTCATCTTAACACTTACAAATGCAATGCATGATATGCAATCTATCTAGGTCCAGAAACGCCTAAATTGTGCTCTGATACCACTAAATGTAACACCCCTCACCCGTCTACAGTGTAGCCGAGCAAGGCGTGCTACACGGCGTGCCAGAGCACCTAGTCTGTGATTATCTTATTTTCTAAATACTCAATTTGGTTTAAGAAGCCTTTATGTAAAATTCATATCATGTTGATTATATTTGTATCTTGTAATAAAATTGGGTGTTGCAAAATTTTTAACAATAATCTGGCAAAGTGCCATCTGTAATTTTGACAAACAGTCCTTTTACACCTATTAAAAACAGTTCAATATAATATTATTAAAATCTCAACTATTTCACAGTCTCAATATTTCACAGTTTCAAAATACAGTCCATCATAATTTACATTCATTCAAACACTCTCCATAGGAGTTTAATATGTACAATTTATCACAAACTTTAAAGTTTTAGAATATACAAATTACATAACAAAATGTCAAAATACAACTGATAGTCATTACATAAGATCCTAAGTCCTACCATGTATGCAGTGTAGTACAGATGACTCTGGACTCCTGTGCATATCTGATGTCTCACTCGGTCATAGGTCTGCTGGGCTCCCCAGCTGTGTCTCCAATACCTACACGTAGCAAAAGCAATGCGCTAAGCAATTCTGCTTAGTGGTGTCAATTATAAAGAAATATATACTAAAATAAAATAAATGAATTGTTTATGAATTTATGACATCGATATTCATTGTAGTTGCTGTTTCTACTTTTATTTACTAACATTTCATTTTTGCTAATTTTGGTGGTGCTGTATGTCAAAAAAGTGAATTTAGCTATTTGAATTTAATAATGCTTTAATTAACTACCCGTGTAGCCTATACACTGACCAGATTGGATAAATGGATATACTAGCACTGGGTACCTAGTACCTCAAGCAGTCACACCATCGGTTACAAAGTATCTCCTGGTGTGCAAATGGTGTGGCTGAAAAGCCATATAATCAATCAGGCAATAAGCTGAGTATAATAATAAAATCCGTATAGCCATAAGCTATTAACATCACAGTGCGGCTTAATAAGCCGTATAAACATAATATGGTGTGAAGCCATTTACAGAACAACTGTTAGAATCCTATTGGCATGCCAACCTATCTAAACTAGTCAACTAGGCAAATTAGAGCACGTTACAAATTAATTGTTTAATTCTTTATTTTTAGGGTTTACTAGTTATTATGCAATTCACAAGTCAATGCAAATGTTTACCTTTTTAGATATCATGGATAAGTTGATTCTAGTATCAACATGTCACAATTTGTAATTCAGTATGCTGTCAATATAGTGCAATTTACTTTTTTCACAAGTTGGTATTTATTGCCAAATTACTTCAAGGCTTCATTATATGTTAATGTCAAATTTTCAGTTTTAGTGTGCTAGATTGGACTAGCTTAATGTCCTATTTCTCTTGGTTTTTAGCTTCTGGTCATAGAAGCAAAATTGTAGGTCTATGTCTTATTGAACTTTTGGCACAAATTTCAGATCATTCTGAGTTGTATAGACCAAGATATGGTCAATTTACTAAAGCTAGACAGATTGCATCTTTAGTGCAAAATTTGGTCAATTATAGGTCAAATTCAGTTCTGGCAGTTTTGGTACCCTAATTTGGGCAAGCAATTTGACTTGGTTCTAGTCATTTCTAGGCTTTGGTGTCTTCATAAGAATTGTAGCTCTATGTCTAAGCTTTCCATGGTATAAATTTCAGATCATTTGGACCTATTTTCGGTGAGTTATCGTTATTTTAGTGACTACTGTTCATATGGTCAAAAATCTAGGTTTGCACATTACCAATTCGGGATTAGGTTATTTTTAAGGTCAGTTTCTAGGCAGAATTTTGGCAACATTTCTACATAAAAGTTGGCCTATTTTGTGTCTATTTTCACCTCCCATTAGACTCATACCAATTGGGATCACCAATTTTCACTTATGGTTCAATTTATCTACTGCCTTTAACGCACACAACCTGCACATAAAAGAATACTCCCAATTGACCATTTCTCCTCCTCCCAAAACTATAATTATACATTCATAGTACTTCTATACCATTCATCATATCTCAATCATGTCCATTTGGGCAGAATATACAAGTGCTCCATGTACATTATACAACCCTAATTCACAAAGTTAAATTCCACATAACATATACATGAAATCACTTAATTATTACATATACTTCCCAACTATTACTTCACATACACTGTCCTCAATTCATCTTCCACCCAATTCATGAAGGAAATTCATGAAACCAAACATTAATTCATGAATTTAAAGACTGCCAAAAGTGGCAATTTGCTAAGGTATTCAATTTGCTTTCTAAACCCTTAAATTCAAGTACTCAAAATACATATACATGGAAACTAATTTACTACAACTTTAAATTGACTAAATCAACATTAATTTCTATCCATTAGAGGTAAGAAAAACTCAAGCAACTTATGTTCTCATGGCTGCCAAAATTGAATAATTCAATAACTCAACAAATCCTTCCATTCTCTTTACCATTCAACTCACCTCAAGCTAATAATCAAGTTTACTAAAGAAAGGAAGAAGAAATGGACACTTACCTCTTGAGAGCTTTCCCCAAACCTCACCAAAAGTCTCCTTTCTTGCTCCCAATAGCTTCCCCAAGGTGAGTGTGCAAGCTTTAATGAAGAAATGAAGTGGAAAAGAGGCTTAATTCAAGGTTGCATGAGCTTCCTTCCTTTCAGCCATGGAGTTTCTTTCATGGAGGAATTCGGCTAGTTATTTGGGAGGATGAAGATGGATTGAAATTTTGTCCACTTTGCTTTATCTAGGTCCCATAATTCATGGTTAGTGGAGCACTAATTGCTAATTAAATGATTAAATTAATCCAAGTCCCTTTAATTGTAATTTTTGCCACCAATCTTTCACTATTAATATAATGTACCACATTTTAACTTTTCATGATATTTTCAAAATGTAATACCACTTATTTTTAATGGACATTGAGGTCAAAAGGCAACTCTAGGTGTCAAATGACCAAAATGCCCTTCTTCAGGTTGTATTCTCGATTTTTCGGTAACACCAATTTTTATCGGTTTCTCGATTTTTCATTTTTTTCTTTATACTAATTTATTAATTTTCTTTGAAATTTCTAATGTCAATTACACCTCAATAAACCTTAATTATGTCTCAAAATTTAATTTCGAGGGTTCCCCGTGGTCCTGAGGTGGTCAATTGCCTTCACCATAACTTTCCGGTGCAGTCACCCATCGCTACGGTACTGGCTCATTTAACCTAGTTTTATTTTCTCTCTTTTATTTTTCTTTAATTTTTTTTGTATTTTCTTTTTATTTATTTCATCATTATATGTCTGTTCACTATTACTAAAGTGTAGTTCCAGACATCCTGACTTGCCCGGACTGACATTAGGTCATCGGAGAAATAGAACATACAGAATACGTACAGGGAGGATGTTACAATGGCAAACATAGATCCTAATACATATTAAAAGTGTTTTAATATGCAATTGAGCATTAAGATTAATTAGGAACATAAAATATGTGGTATGATGCATGTAACCCTAGAAGAAAAATTTTTTTTTTGAAATTCAATGCTCTAATTGTAACACCCCTATTTGCATAGCCTGGTATATTTTACTGTTCCGGTGATCGATATCGGTCTGGACAATTAAGGGGATTAGAACCACACTTACGACAACTAGATAAGCCATAAACATAAATAATTAGTAACTATTAATTAGTTAAGTATAAATAAGAAAAACAGAACATAAGAAGTGAAACGAGCCGAGAGTTACAGCGATGGGTGACCTTCTGGGGAATGACTGCGAAGTCATTTTAAACTCAAATTTCTAACCGTAAAATATGACGCCGCGGTCCTTAGGACCATTACGAACACAGTGGAAGAGAGAAAATCACGAAAAAAGAACTGTTAAGCCAGTCAAATAATTAGGTCAGGGAGCCGAAAGAAATATTGAATTATTTGCAAACCGGGTCGAACCGGTGAGGGGCAATTTGGTCAATTGACCCTGAGAGCTGACTCCTGACCTAACTGTCAAATAAAATTGGAGAAAAGAAAATTTTGGAATCGAGAATTAAATTAAAGAACCAATAGAAAAATAAATAAAAAAAATGAAAAAGTTAAAAAGGTGATGACATCATGCATGATGTCATAAAAATAATAATTAATATATTTAATTAATTGGAATTTTTGGTCTTCCTAAGACATAAAAGAAAAGAAAAGAAAAATAAAGTCATCTTCTTTTTCAAAAAAACGTGACCCATCTCTTTCCTCCCTTCCTCACCAAAAACCACCATTGAAGCTCATCTTTGAGCTTGAAGACTACAAAATTTCACCATAGAAAATTGTCTTACCATGGTTAAAGTTTGTTTAGGCAACTAGAAAAGAAGATTCAAGGGAAAGAAAGAAGGAGAAAATTAAGAAAAGGGAGATTGAAAATTCTGCATTCAAGGTTAGTAGCTAAACTTGGAAATTATAGTTTAATTTAAGTATTTGTAGCATGAAGAACATGGAAATATGCTTAAAATGAAAAGAAATTAATTGTTGGAGGACTAGATGGAAATTCTGGCAGCTAGGGTTTGTGATGAAAAGCATGTGTTTTGGCTGAATTTAATATGTTAGGCAAGTCAAAATGACCTGAAATTTTACCAGTGGATAGTTTAGATATAGACCTAAAACTTTCATGAAGAACACAAACCCAAATTATGCCATTAACCAAGTCATTTGGCCACCCAAAGTTGGTTACCTAAAACTGCCAGAACCAAAATTTACCCAGAAAACTGGGTTGAGTCCAATTCGGCAGCCATGGTTCAAATGGCTATAACTTGGGCTAAGAAACTCCAATTGGAGTGATTCAAAAAGGAGAATAAACTTAAGACAATAGGGAATATTTTTTATGAAGAAAGTTTTACCAAATTCTAACAGAATAGTGACTAATGGAATAGTGCAACCTTAGACTCCAAAACTAAAAATTTTCAAATTTACCTAAAAGACTTAGAATTTGAATAAACAACCAAAACCAACAAATTTAGTGACTAAAATGTGGTATGTGAGTGATGTTGGAATTTCCATACCTATTAAGCCTTAGAAAGTCAATAATTTGACTTGAATAGTGTAGTGAATAGTAACCCAAAACACAAAATTTCAAGAACGTCGAGTTTAGCACGTTAGAGCTAGGTAAAAGTGAAGTTAAATTTATTTTTGGATTTATGCTAAGTTATGGTACTGAAACACTGTAAAATTGTGTGTTCCAGTTGAAAAGAATACCGAGAAAGAACCCGAGGAACCGAGTAAAGGCCAAGAGGCGACTCACTTGAGGTTTGTGCACAACATCACTATGCTTTAAAATTCATGGATAAAGTGAATGAAATATGTATTTTACTTTTGCTTTGAATTGTTGAAAGTTTAATTGTGACATTATTTATGCTGTTTTGATTTAAATTGTGAAAGTTATTGTGTATATTTGAAATAGTAATATTTAGCAAATTGTTAAGATATGTTTTGAAACCACAGTGTCATGACCATATATTTGAACACCTCACTAGCATGACTAGTGGGGGTAATTAGTTTTGAATTTTGATTCCTTCTCTGGAGAAGTGTTGAGGTGTGCCAGTAGAAGATGATGTGAATGGATATCCATATATTTGAGCTAGCTAGCCTTGTGATGTGATTCTCCTTAGCCTCTGGCTATTGAGATTATATTTGTTTCGAATGGCATGATCTAAATGTGGGTTTTATGAAATGTGTTTTGGCACTTTGAAATGAAATTGCTTAGATCAAAATCTCACAATTCATGTTTTATATTTAATTCTCATGTTTAGTTCAATTTTTGATTAAATGTGATTTATATTCTGCATAAAGACTATTTTAGTATGTTGTGCATCGCTGAGTCCTAGTACTCAGCGATAGCTGTTATTGCTGTCGTAGATTTAGAGACTAGAGGAGCAACAGATTGAGCTGCTGAGGATTATCGAGTGACTCATCCTGAAGTTATATAGGGTATATTTTATACCCTGATTGTAGAAATTTATTTTGATATATGTAATGTACATAAATGTATGGACATGTAAATTCGGTCTTGAGCAGTTTGTACAAAGTTTGTATAAAGTTGTAATAAAATTTAATTTGGATTTTCCCAATGTAGATTTTAGTATGATGTATATATAGATTGTTTGTCTTTAATGAATGGAAATGTTTTATTTTAATTTGAATGAGATTGATAGATATTATTTTAATGATTGTTGAATTTTGAGACTTGAGAAATTGTTTGAGATTGATTGTGAAATTGAAGTTGTGGTTGAGAAAATTATTGGATGTATTTTTTTTTCAAGTATTTGAAGAACTGTTTTCTCAAAATACAGATGGAACTCTGTCAAAATTTTTATAAAATTTGCAGAAAAATGAAATGGGCCAAAAATATTAACTAGTTTTAATTTTAATTACATGTTTTAAATATCTATTAGAAAATGCTTATCACTTATCAAAAATAAGAAAATTGTTTTAAAATCCCTTGTAGGGTACTTAATGAGTTATCGGTAGGTGAAGTTCGGTAGTTCATTAGGTATTCTACGGGATCATGTTATACCTTACAGAGGGGTAAGGTGTGACATGTTTTAGTGGTATCAGAGCAAAATTTTTAAAGTATGTTTTAACTTGAGAATTTGTGTCTTTCCTTATTAAGTACAACTGCTCAATGTCCATATTTGTTACATACAGTGCATTACATCATAAATATGAACTGAGGGAGGGAATCTCCATGTATTACTTGTTTAGGAGATAGCCCACTCCAAACTGAAATTGAAGAAGGGGATCGCTCAGTCGAGCAATCTGTTGAAGCTGAGGCACAAGGGGAAGCCCCAGCTCTACAGAATGTTAGTGGATCAGTAGCACTAGTCCCACAAATGTCGCAGTTCCCTGCACAGTTCGCACAGCAGATGACTGCGATGTTTCAACAAATGGCTAGGGGTATGCCTGCTCAAGCTCCACCCCAGACACCTGTGGCACAAACACTGCCTTCAGCCAGACAGTATGACAAGTTATTGAAGTATGGAGCTACTGAATTTAAGGGTACAATGGACCCTTTAGAGGCAGAGCAATGGCTTAAAAGAATGGACAGAGTATTTAAGAAGCTGCACTACCAAGATGAACTGAAGTTTGAGTATTCTATGTCGCTATTGAAGGGGATGCGTATGATTGGTGGAAGACCATCCCCCACAGCTTGGCTGAACCACCAGTGCTGACCTGGGATGACTTCATCAGAGAATTCAGACAGAAATACATCTCAAATGCATATATTGATCAGAAACTGCAAGAATTTTTTAGTTTGAAACAAGGGAATAGATCAGTGGTAGAGTATGAGAAGGAGTTCTCCCGCTTAAGTCATTATGCTGGGATTCTCCTTTCCACCAGTAAGGCAAGGTGCAAGAGATTTGAGACGGGTTTGAAGCCCAGCATAAGGATGCAAGTTGTGGGATTTCGACACAGCAACTTCTCAGAGCTCATGTCTCAAGCACTTGAGTTGGAAAGAATAGAATCAGAAGCAACCCTAGTGAAAGAAAAATCAGAGAAAGCTGAGAAATCAGAAAAAGACAAGGGGGAAAGTCAGTAGAGCCGAGTTCTGGTGGTACTTCCGGGAAGAAGAAGAAATTTAGTGGACCCAGCAGGGGTCGAGGTGGATGATTTGGTAGGGGCCGATTTTCCAGATAGAGACCCCCTAGGTTTGGTCAGCAGTCGAGCAGGGGTTCACATTCTGCCCGCCCTTGTGAGACTTGTGGCAAGATTCATGGGGGGGGGGAATGCTATTAGACCACTGTAGCCTGTTTTAACTGTGGAGGCAAGGGCCATATAGCTAAAGACTGCACTAGTGCTCCATCTCCGAGATATGGTCCAGCTCCTACTACTGCCGAGGGATCTATTTAGAGTCCTACTCCCAGAGGTTCACAGTCAGTTGGCAGAGGAAGAGGTAGAGGTAGAGGCATTGCTTCAGGCAGTCAGGGCACAGTTGTTCAATCAGCACAAGGAAGTACTTCAGCCAGAGTTTACACAATGAGATAGCTAAAAGAGGCTGAGACTTCTGATGTGGTAGCTGGTACATTTTCTATCTCTGATCAAGAAGTATTTGTATTATTTGATCTGGGTTCAACCCATTCATATGTTAGTGCTAGCATAGTCTGTTCACATGCTGTTCCATGTGTGCAAATGGGTTTTAAAGTGCTACTAACTAGTCCATTAGGACAAGAGGTCCGGGTCAACAGAATCTATAGAGACTGTCCTTTGGTGATCCAAGGACAGGTTTTCCTGTCAGACTTGATTGAAATGCCCTTCAGAGAGTATGATATCATCTTGGGCATGGATTGGTTAGCTAGGCATCACGCCATGATTGACTGTAGACTGAAGACAATCACTTTTGGTCTCCCTTTGTACGATGATGTGGTGATACATGGGGAGAGGCATTTACTGCCATCAAACATCATTTCGGCTGCACTAGCTAGAAGGATGATCAGAAAGGGGTGTGAAGCATACTTGGCACATGTAATAGACACCCAAGTGGGGAGTCCAGCACTAAGGGACATCCCTAATGTATGTGACTTTCCGGATGTATTTCCTGATGAATTGCCAGGATTACCTCTAGAAAGAGAGGTGCAGTTTGAGATTGATGTTTATGCCTGGTGTGGACCCAATTTCCATAACGCCATATAGAATGGCACCTGCAGAATTGAAAGAGTTGATAGTGCAATTGCAAGAATTGCTTGACAGGGGCTTTATCCGCCCTTGTGTGTCACCTTGGGGAGCGCCAGTGTTGTTTGTTAAGAAGAAAGATGGCACTCTCCGTTTGTGTATTGATTATCGACAGTTGAATAAGGTGACAATAAAGAATAGATATCCATTGCCCCGCATTAATGACTTGTTTGATCAGTTGAGGGGTGCAGCTGTGTTTTCCAAAATTGACCTGAGATCAGGTTATTATCAGCTGAAAGTACAAGAGCAGAGTATTCCTAAAACTGCCTTCAGAACCCGTTATGGCTATTATGAGTTTTTGGTTATGCCATTCGGGTTAACTAATGCTCCGGCTGCTTTTATGGATCTGATGAGCACTATCTTCATACCATACCTCGACCAGTTTGTTGTGGCATTCATTGATGATATATTGGTCTATTCGAGGAATGCAAAAGAGCATGATAGACATCTGCAGATTGTATTGCAGACTTTGAGGGAGAAATAGCTATACGCCAAATTGTCAAAGTGTGAATTTTGGCTGAAGGAAATATCTTTCTTGGGGCATGTAGTATCAGAAGAGGGCATCAAGGTAGATCCAAGTAAGATTGAAGCTGTCCTTAATTGGAGACCACCCAGAAATGTCACAGAGATTCACAGTTTTCTGGGTTTAGCTCTATACTACCGTAGATTTGTAAAGGGATTTTCCATGTTGGCATCTCCATTGACTAAGCTACTCCGAAAAGATGTAAAATTTCAGTGGACGGATAAATGCCAATAGAGTTTTGATAAATTGAAAAGATGTTTGACTGAAGCTCCAGTCCTGACTTTACCTACACTGGGTAAAGAATACACTGTTTACAGTGATGCTTCTCACAATGGGTTAGGCTGTGTATTGATGCAAGATCGAAATGTCATTGCCTATGCATCACGCCAGCTAAAACCGCATGAGAGGAATTATCCGACACATGATTTGGAGCTTGCGGCTATAGTGTTTGCTCTTAAGATCTGGAGACACTATTTGTATGGGGAAAAGTGTTACATCTACTCATATCATAAGAGTTTGAAGTATTTAGGCACCTAGAAGGAGCTGAATTTGAGACAGAGGAGATGGTTAGAGTTGATAAAAGACTATGATTGTCTGATAGACTATCAGCCAGGGAAAGCTAATGTTGTGGCTAATTCCTTAAATCGCAAGACTATGGTAAGTCTACGGGTTACTCCTTTGTCTATGGTACATGAGTTAAGATCACTGCATGCCAGCTTAGAGATTAATGATGACGGGCAGACAGTAGTTGCATGGCATGTACAGCCAATATTGATTGATCAGATCAGAATGGCTGCTCAGAATGATGAAAGGTATCAAAAGCTATTGGAAGAAGTCCGGCAGGGCAAGAAACCAGAATTCTCAATCAGAGATGATGGTTTACTACTACACCAGGGAAAAATATGTGTTCCTAATGATGTTGATTTGAGGCAGATCATTTTGAAGGAAACACATGAGTCTCCTTTTGCCATGCAGCCTTGTGGCACAAAAATGTATAGAGGGCTAAAGGAGCATTAATAGTGGATGGGTATGAAGAGAGATGTGGTAGAGTTTGTTTCAAAATGCCTAACTTGTCAGTAAGTAAAGGCAGAGCATCAAGTACCTACTGGGTTATTACATCCACTACCAGTACCGAAATGGAAATGGGAGAGAATAACGATGGATTTTTTGATGGGACTTCCGAGGACACAAAAGAGTCATGATGCAGTATGGGTCATTGTTGACAGACTAACCAAGTCTACTCATTTTTTGCCAGTCCAGATGGACTACAGTTTAGAAAGATTGGCCAGGTTGTACATTGATGAGATTGTGAGACTACATGGAGTGCCAGTATCCATCGTATCAGATAGAGATCCTAGGTTCACTTCTAGATTCTGGGGTAGTCTTCAGAGAGCCCTAGGAACTAGATTGAACTTTAGTATGACATTCCACCCACAGACAGATGGCCAGTCTGAGAGGGTAATTCAGATCTTAGAGGACATGGTACGGGCTTGTGTGATTGAGTTTGAGGGCAGTTGGGATACACACTTGCCTTTGATTGAGTTTGCTTACAACAACAGCTACCAATCAAGCATTGGGATGCCTCCATATGAAGCTTTGTATGGCAGAAAATGTAGAACCCCGTTGTATTGGGATGACGTGGGTGAAAGAAAGATGATTGGACTTAAAATTGTTTAGCAAACTGAAGAGAAAATCAGGGTGATCCGAGATTGACTTAAGACTGCATCAGACCGTTAGAAGTCCTACATTGATTTGAAAAGAAGGGATATTGAGTATGCAGTGGGTGAGAAAGTATTCCTCAAGGTTTCCCTTTGGAAGAGGATTATGAGATTCGGCAGAAAGGGGAAACTAACTCCTCATTTCATTGGGCCATATGAGGTTCTGGAAAGAGTGGGTCCTTTGGCATATCGTTTGGCACTACCTCCAGAGTTGGAGAAGATACATAATGTCTTCCATGTGTCTATGTTGAGGAGGTATCGATCAGACCCATCTCATGTACTACCACTAGAAGAAACTGAAGTGAATCCAGACCTCACATATGAAGAAGAACCCATAGAGATTCTGGCTTATGAGGTGAAGCAGCTACAGAACAAGCAAATACCGTTGGTAAAAGTGCTGTGGAACCATCATTCGGGCCAGGAGGCTACTTGGGAACGAGAGGAGGACATGAGGAGACAGCACCCACAGCTGTTCAGAGATTAATACCAGGTAAAATTTCGAGATGAAATTTATTTTAAGGAAGGGAGAATTGTAACACCCCTATTTGCATAGCCTGGTATATTTTACTGCTCCGGTGACCTTTGTTGGTCCGGATAATTAAAGGGATTAGACCACACTTAAGACAACTAGATAAGCCATGAACACAAATAATTAGTAATTGTCAATTAGTTAAGTATAAATAAGAAAAACAGAACATAAGAAGTTAAACGAGCCAAGAGTCACAGCGATGGGTGACCTTCTCGGGAACGACTGTGAAGTCATTTTAAACTCAAATTTTGAACTGTAAAATGTGACGCCGCGATCCTTAGGACCATTACGAACACAGTGAAAAAGAGAAAATCACGAAAAAGAACTGTTAAGCCAGTCAAATAATTAGGTCATGAAGCCAGAAGAAATATTAAATTATTTACAAACCGGGTCGAACCGGCGAGGGGCAATTTGGTCAATTGACCCCGAGAGCTGACTCCTGACCTAACTGTCAAATAAAATCGGAGAAAAGAAATTTTAGAATCGAGAATTAAATTAAAGAACTAATAGAAAAATAAATAGAAAAAAAAAGAAAATGAAAAAGTTAAAAAGGTGATGACATCATGCATGATGCCATAAAAATAATAATTAATATATTTAATTAATTGGAATTTTTGGTCATCTAAAAACATAAAAGAAAAGAAAAGAAAAGAAAAAAAAATAAAGTCATATTCTTCTTCAAAAAAAACGTGACCTATCTCTTTCCTCCCTTCCTCACCAAAAACCACTATTGAAGCTCATCTTTGAGCTTGAAGACTACAAAATTCCACTATAGAAAATTGTCTTACCATGGTTAAAGTTTGTTTGGGCAACTAGAAAAGAAGATTCAAGAGAAAGAAAGAAGGAGAAAATTAAGAAAAGGGAGATTGAAAATTCTGCATTCAAGGTTAGTAGCTAAACTTGGAAATTATAGTTTAATTTAAGTATTTATAGCATGAAGAACATGGAGATATGCTTAAAATGAAAATAAGTTAATTGTTGGAGGACTAGATGGAAATTCTGGCAGCTAGGGTTTGTGATGAAAAGCATGTGTTTTGGCTAAATTTAATATGTTAGGCAAGTCAAAATGACCTGAAATTTTACTAGTGGATAGTTTAGATATAGACCTAAAACTTTCATGAAGAACACAAATCCAAATTATGCTATTAACTAAGTCATTTGGCCACCCAAAGTTGGTGACCTAAAACTATCAGAACCAAAATTTGCCCAGAAAACTGGGTTGAGTCTAATCCGGCAGCTATGGTTCAAATGGCTATAACTTGAGCTACAAAACTCCAATTGGAGTGATTAAAAAAAGAGAATAAACTTAAGACAATATGGAACATTTTCTATGAAGGAAGTTTTGCCAAATTCTAACAGAAAAGTGACCAATGGAACAATGCAACCTTAGACTCCAAAACTGAAAATTTTCAAATTTACCTAAAAGACTTAGAATTTGAATAAACAACCAAAACCAACAAATTTAGTGACCAAAATGTAGTATGTGGGTGAATTTGGAATTCCCATACCTATTAAGCCTTAGAAAGTCAATAATTTGACTTGAATAGTATAGTGCATAGTAACCCGAAACACAAAATTTCAAGAACATTGAGTTTAGCACGTTAGAGCTAAGTAAAAGTGAAGTTGAATTTATTTTTGGATTTATGCTAAGTTATGGTACTGAAACACTGTAAAATTGTGTGTTTCAGTTGAAAAGAATACCATGAAAGAACCCAAGGAACTGAGTAAAGGCTAAGAGGCGACTCGCTTGAGGTTTGTGCACAACATTACTATGCTTTAAAAATCATGGATAAAGTGAATGAAATATGTATTTTACTTTTGCTTTGAATTGTTGAAAGTTTAATTGTGACATTATTTATGATGTTTTGATTTAAATTGTGAAAGTTATTGTGAAAGTTATTGTGTATATTTGAAGTAGCAATGTTTAGCAAATTGTTAAGATAAGTTTTGAAACCACATTGTCATGACCATATATTTGAACACCTCACTAGCATGACTAGTGGGGGTAATTAGTTTTGAATTTTGATTCCTTCTCTATAGAAGTGTTGAGGTGTGCCAGTAGAAGAGGATGTGAATGGATATCCATATATTTGAGCTAGCTAGCATTGTGATGTGATTCTCCTTAGCCTCTGGCTATTGAGATTATATTTGTTTCGAATGGCATGATTTAACTGTGGGTTTTATGAAATGTGTTTTGGCACTTTGAAATGAAATTGTTTAGATCAAAATCTCATAATTCATGTTTTATATTTAATTCTCATGTTTAGTTCAATTTTTGATTAAATGTGATTTAAATTCTACATAAAGACTATTTTAATATGTTGTGCGCCACTGAGTCTTAGTACTCAGCGATAGCTGTTATTGCTGTCGCAGATTTAGAGACTAGAGGAGCAACAGAGTGAGCTGCTGAGGATTATTGAGCGACTCATCCTGAAGTTATATCGGGTATATTTTATACCCTGATTGTAGAAATTTATTTTGATATATGTAATGTACATAAATGTATGGACATGTAAATTCGGTCTTGAGCAGTTTGTACAAAGTTTGTATAAAGTTGTAATAAAATTTAGTTTGGATTTTCCTAATGTAGATTTTAGTATGATGTATATATAGATTGTTTGTCTTTAATGAATGGAAATGTTTTATTTTAATTTGAATGAGATTGATAGATATTATTTTAATGATTGTTGAATTTTGAGACTTTAGAAATTGTTTGAGATTGATTGTGAAATTGAAGTAGTGATTGAGAAAATTATTGGAAGTGTTTTTTTTTCCAGGTATTTGAAGAACTATTTTCTCAAAATATAGATGGAACTCTATCAAAATTTTTATAAAATTTGCGTAAAAATAAAATGGGCCAAAAATATTAACTAGTTTTAATTTTAATTACATGTTTTAAATACCTATTAGAAAATGCTCATTACTTATCAAAAATAAGAAAATTGTGGTACTTAATGAGTTATTGGTAGGTGAAGTTCGGTAGTTCATTAGGTATTCTACGGGATCATGTTATGCCTTACAGAAGAGTAAGGTGTGACACTAAAGAACAAATCACTATGCTTCCGCTCCTTCTCTTAAATAATTGCCTTAGTGGAGAACCATGATGTAATTTCCAAAATTACACCATTACTAACTTAATCATTTAATTGGAAGATTTCTTGGCCAACTTAGTTACTATTTGGTCTCATTTTGCACATTAATCATTTTTCCTGCATATCTCATATACATTCGTGAACATATATATCTCATACATACATTCATCAATAATAATGTAAAAGGCATAATCATAGACTATTCTATGGGAATCCAATCCTAGTCACAAGGATTAGATTTTAAGGCATCCTAAGTTAACATTCATCTATCCAAACCAAGCTTGATAGTCTTCAACTCTTGAAGTCTTGTACTCCCATTGATCTCCATCAATGATATGAACTCTTATCTTCTTCTAGTTTCCACCAAAGCCAATTACATTAAGTACCCTTGGCATACTAATGTGAAAACACAAAAAATATTGGGCATGCAAGCCTAAATAAATGAATTTGCAACCTAGGACTAATTATAATAACTTTATAATACATGCCCTTTGTAAACAATAAAAATAATTATTACATTCCCATAAAATAAAAATAAATAAACCAATCACATAGGCCAATCTAAGTCCATGATCATCCTTCATGCATTTTCATATTCTACTCTTGAATAAAATGAAATATTTTAAATATTCAATATTAAAATAATTATTTTTCGTTTTTAAATCTCATCTAAAATCATGTTATTTTGGTTGGGATTATGATTAAACACTTTAACCATAAAGAAAAATTAGAAAAAAATAAAAAAATTTGAAAAATTGAAATTTTCCAACAGAACACGGCCTGGGCATGTTCCATAACATGGTACGTGTTCTGTAACGAGCACCGTGTAGTTAGACACGCCAAGCTGAACATGGCTCGAGGCATGCTCCATAATACGGGCCATGTTCTGCAACACGGGTCAAGTAATTGGAGACACCATAGGTGTGTTTCTTTGTAGAATTTTCAATTCCAATAGAAGGTTACACGGCCTGTGTTCCATAACACGGCTTGGGCCATGTATCAGGTTTGGGGCTTAAAAATTTTTAATTGTAGCATTCCAAAATTAATTTTTCTTGATTCCTAACCAACATATAACATGAAATAAAGTTCCTAATGGCAAAATAGAGTGGCTCTAATACCAATTGAAAGAAAAATGCACCTAGGGTGCAAACTTAACAATTTTAAAATTTTAAACCCTAATATTTCATGCAACCTGCAAATTCTTCATGCTATTGCAAAAACACATATTAGGTTACAACACTTGTAACTCAATTGCTATAAGGCTTATTTGCCATTAGGAAATATAAACCTTAAGATTATTAAATAAAATTAAGGACTTTACCCTTATAGGCATAGAATCACATTCAACACCTAATCCGAGAAGCTTAGATCGCCAAGAGTAGATCTTTTAGTCTGTCCACACGAACAAGATGACCAAAGCACCAACTTTCAACCAAAACTCCTTTGTGCTTCCTCTCCTTGTCTTAACCAAGCTTGCACAAAGATGAACTTTAGAGTTTTTCTTGGTTTAAACTTATGGCAGTATAGAGAAATAATTTCTCTATCTTTAATTCGAGAATAACAACTTCAAATTCCTCTTGAATTAATAGCAAGGAAGAAGAGATGAGAGAATTTAGCTTAAGAGGAAAAGGTAGAAGAAGAGAAAATTAACACTTAATCTTGCAATCTCTAACCATTAGAGATTTTTAATTACCATTATACTTAATTAGTGGTTGACCACTAATGGTTACTAACTTTACAAGTGTCCACATCTAATTCACCCATATCTAATTAACCAATTAGATGTGTTTTCTAATTTTGATTTGGCCACTTGTCAAGTTAGCATAAATAAGGGAATTAAAACACTAATTAATTAGTATTACACTAATTAACCATTAATTTTTCTCTCTCATGACTTCTTAAGCCATTTTAAATAAATTAAAATCTCTTATCCTATTTTAATTAATCAAGTTTATATTTAAACACCTTAAATATTAACTTGAATACTTCTATTGATGAATTTAGTTTCAAGTCATGCTAGAGACTTTGCAATCTAATTGCAAACTAAAAAAATATTAATTTGATTAATTAATTAAACTATTTAATTAATTAATCAAATTAATTATGCTTTGATCATGTTATTCTTATTGTGTGTGATTTTCTAGGTTCATTACTAATTGGCAATGAGAATAATATTAACTTTTTAATATTATTATAACTATTCCATACTTAGAGTGAAATTTTGTTATCACTCTTAGTTCTCATAAATCATGATTGATACCTAGCATAGTATATCATGACTACCCAACTAATGATGAATTAATTTATACTTAACTCATGAACCTTGATTATATATACTATGCACTAAAATCTCTTCATTACAAAATCTTAATTCTAGCTAGGGTCATGGTTTATGTCAAACGCTTATTGCTTAGAATTACATATCCTCATCTTAATTCCAATTCTTGATTAATAAGAATTTTGAATCAGAAGCATTTTTCTGAATAAGCATATCTATCCTGGCCAGGAACTTTATTTATTAAGAATAATTAAGATAGATATAGGATTTTATCCCTATCCACTTAGGGCAATGAATTCCATTTTGACTAAACACCTATCTCCATATATAACTAGTCAAAGCCAACACATGTTCGTGTACTCATACCTAGTACAAGTATGTAAACGATATCAAATTCAAACCACCTATATACAAGATAACGGTGTTATCTCAAGTCAAGAGATTATATGCATTATTATGATCTAGATAATCATGTGTTGACAAGAGTAAACTCCATGTACACATCAACTTAATGTCACTGGTTCAGCCTACTTATCTTATAAGAGCCCACCATGTTTGTTATATGGCATGAGACTCACCATTCCATCTTCTTAATTTCTCATACTAATCAATGGAAATAAATATAGTTGTTAGTCTATATAGATAAATCAAACCTGATAAGGAATCCTTGACTGTGAACCAAAATTTATAACACTTGTACTAGATTATTCCATCACTCATATTCTTAACACCTTAAGAATAGAAAATCTAACAAGCCGTTAAACGATATTTTCAAATTAAATTTAAATAATTTAAATTAAAAGAAAATATATATGCCATTAAAGAGGAATTAATATTTACAAGATACAAATTATTACTTATGCTCTAGGACATACTGCTAACAAAAATGACATCAAAACCATCAAACATTCTTGCTGGCATGCTTGATAACAATAGGTTAACTAGGCCTACCTTTTTAGATTGGTTAAGAAATCTCAAGATTGTCTTAAATTTCGAATGTATTGGATATGTTTTGGACTCAAAAGTTCTTGGTCCCTTACCTGAAGGGGCTTCTTAAGAGGAACATGACACTTTGGCTAAGTGGAAGGATGATGACGTCTAAGCAAGGTGTTACATACTTGCTTCTATGAATAATGAGTTGCAAAGCAATATAAGAAGATACATACGACATTTGAAATCCTAGATCACCTACAAGAGTAGTATGGCGAACATAGTAGGAATGATAGATATGAGATAAGTAACTATTCAGGATGAAGATGACTGAAAGGATGGATGTGAGAGCCCATTTACACAATATGATTAAGCTCATTGAATAGCTTAAAGCATATGAGTTTTTAATGAACTTCTCACTTTTGATAGATTTGATCTTACAATCCCTTCTTGAGTTATTTGGATCTTTTATCACAAACTTCCATATGACTTAGATTGAATGCACACTTGCTGGATTGTTAAATCTACTAGTCATTGCATCAAATAATATGCCTGGCAATAAGTGAAAGGAATTTGCTTTAGTTGCTTCTTTTTTTGGAAAGTCCAAGAAGAAGAAAGGCAATAAAAAGAAGAAAGCTTCCACCCTAGGTCCATTTGGCAAAATTGCCAAAAACCAATCTAATAAGAAGAATAAAGCTGAAGCTGTTGTAGACAAGGGAAAATATTTTCATTGTTAGAAGGATGGGCATTGGAAAAGAAATTGCCTAGAGTATTTAGCGTCTCTAAAGAGCAAGAAGGATTAGGGGTGTAACTGAACCAAGCTGTTCGTGAGCTACTCAAGGCTTGGTTCGATAAAAGTTCGACTCGATTCGGCTCATTTTCTAAATGAGCTGAGCTTGAGCTTAAATTTTAAGCTCATTTAATAAACGAGCTGAGATCAAACTTAGAAGTATTTGGTTAGAGCTTAAGTTCGAGCTCGGCTCGTTTACAGGCTCGCGAGTTAGCTCGTTGAATAGGCTCACGATCTAGCTCGTTAAACAGGCTCGTGAATAAGTTCGTAAATAGGCTTATTTTAAGGTTCATTCATAAGCACGTGAACTAGCTCATTTACAAAAACATTTATATTAATAATTGTAATTTATAATATTGTAAATATATTTATTTTATTTATGATTTTTTTAAAAATAATATATAAAAATATTATTAAAGTTATAATATAATCAATATATAAAATATAGTTATTTGTATTTTTTTTAAATAAAGTTAATTTGTATAAAAATAAAATTGGAATATTAAATATATAGTCCTAATATAATAAAATAATATATTATTAAATATTTTATTATTATATAAAATTATAATATAATTGAAACAAAAGTGCATTTATAAAATATAATTATTTGTATTTTAAATATAATTTTTATAAAAAATTAAGTTAATTTTTGTATAAGAAATAACTTTAAAAAATTATTTAATAAATATATAAAAAAAATTTTAAACTATTTTATCTATATTAAAGTACTAAATAATCAAAACTTAATTACGTAGTTTTAGCGGTGGTTGTATGACTTAAAATATAAATTCATCTCTCTCTATGGCTTAAAATATAAATTCACCTCTCTCTTCCTCTTTTTCTCTATATTTTAAACTTTTAAAAAATTAAACTCCAAGTTTAATACTAATTCATCTAACTATTATTATTATTTTCCTCCTCTTTATAGTCTGTCATTTATTTTTTCTATTAATACTAACTAATCTATTCATATATTATTATTACTCTCTATAATATCCACTTCCTAGTATCTATTTTTATAATATCCCTCTCTTTAAACTGTAAACCTTTAAAAGGTTAAGATTTAAGTTTAGCACTAGTCCATCTTCCCTATATATAACTTAAATATGTGCTTTCATAATTACTATTGTACTTAATATTAATTGTCTTCTTATTCTATAGAAATTAATTTGTTCATATCTTAAATATAGTATTGGTTAAAGGTATAAAGCATCAAATATAATTTAATAAACTAAATAATTTAATATATTTAATCTTTTTAAACTTATTTAAATAAAATAAATATAAAAATAGTAAAAAGCTCAAACTATAATATATTTATATAAAAAATTAATAAAATTTATTAACTCTATGAATTAATTAATAATGCAAAAGCTAATACATTTTATTAGAATAATATTAGAAAAAAAAATAAAAATTTAATTATAATTACATAAAATTTATAGTGTAATTTCAAAACTATGTAGCTTTGATCTAAAACTATGTAGTTTTGAATGGAAAGAATAAATAATAATTAATTCTATTTGAAATGGTATTGTAATTTGTGTTATTTTAAAATAACTTGCAATGTGTTTTAAATTATTTTTCTTATTTTTTTCTATTATTATGGCTATGGACTCATGTAATAATGTATTATAAAAATAATTATGTAAACTAGATATAATAACAGTCGAGCTCGAGCTTATTGAACTAAAATTCAAGCTCAGGCTCGAGCTTATCGAATTTGAGATCGAGCTTATTGAACTCGAACAAAGATTGACCTAATTAAGCTTATGTTCAAGTTTATTTTAATGAGTTTATTGAGCTTGATATGAGCCGAGCTCGAGTTTGGCTCATTAATATAATAAATAAATTTAAAATAAGTCAAGCTCAAATTGAGCTCGAATTCAACATATTTCAAATGAGCCGAACTCGAGCCTTAATGTTAAAGCTCAAATCGAGCTCGAGCTCGAGCTCAACCAATATTAACGAACCAAGCCTGAATAAGCCAAAGCTTGGTTCGGCTCAGTTTGTTTACACCCTTAAGAAGGATAAGTCTTTTGAAGGTATGTCCATATCTTGTAATTTAGATTATGATAATACTTATAGTTTATCTACAACTTGGGTTTTGGATATTGCTACAAGTTCTCATATATGTTTTGATATTCATGAACTAGCAAGCAGTGACAACTTGGAGGCGCGAGATGTTAGACTTTGGATTAGCAATGGAGCAAGTGTTATAGCATTAGCCATGGAGTCTAAATCTTTGTATCTAAAAGAACATGTTGTGTTTTAGGTCATATTTTGTATGTACTTGATGCTTTTAAACATATCATTTTTGTATCTAATTCGACAAGTAATGGATATGAATTTCTTTTCATAGATGATGTTTGCAATATTTATTTTAGAAATAAAATTGTTAGCACGATTATATGCAAGATGGTCTTTATTATTTAAATAATAATAACAAAACAACTTTAAGCAACCAAATTGAGTTTAATGCAATCATTAAAACCAAATCAAGTTAAAGATAACTTTGGCACTTAAAATTAGGTCACATTGTGGAAGATAGGATCACAAAGTTGGAAAATATGGGGATTTTATCCACATCAGGTTCTGAATCAACCATAACTTGTGAATCCTGTCTTTAAGGCAAGATGACTAGATCGCCTTTTGTTGGATAAGGGATAAGAGCTAAAGAAGTTTTAGAGCTAGTACATAGTAATGTATGTGGCCCATTTAAAGAAATGGAGAGAAGAGGTTTTTCCTACTTCATGACCTTTACAGATGATATATCAAAGTATGGATATTTGTCTTTAATAAAATACAAACATGAATCCTTTGAAAAGTTCAAGTAATTCAAATTTGAAGTAGAGAAACAAACAGGAAAGAGTATTAAAACTCTAAGATTAGATCGAGGAGGTGAATACTTAAGTACTGAATTCAATAAGTTCCTAAAAGAACATGGCCTTGTTTCTCAGTTAACCCCTCCTAAAACACCACAGTTTAATGGTGTATCTGAAAGGATAAATCGTACCCTATTAAATATGATGCGTAGTATGATGAACTATATTAACATTTTAATCTCTTTATAGGGATTTGCTTTAGAAACAACATTATATCTTTTAAATCGTGTCCCTTCCAAATTAGGGGGTGTTTGGTTTACCTGTTGGGTGCAGCTGATAGCTGATAGACACCCAAACAGGTAAACTATAGTGTTTGGCAAGCTAAAAAAAATAGAGCTGATAGCTGATGGGCAACTGATATGATACCCATCACCAAGTATCGACTCTATTTTTAGAGCTGTTTCTCATCAGCTGATAGCTGATTTGGTTTTATTTTTTATTTTGACCATATTATCCTTTTTTATTTAACTAGAAAATTAATATTATTAATATTTTTATTTTTTCATTTTAAATTTTAATATTTTAATTAACGTATTTTAATTTTGATAAAATATTTTTTATTAATAACATAAAATATAAAATATTTATTTATATCTAAAAACTTAAAATTAATTATAAATTTTTCTATTAACAATAATAATTATTTTATTATTTTATTTATATTTTTAAAATTATTTAATTATCTTAAAAAATAATTATTTTCTTATTTCAATAATAAAATAAATGATATAATATAAAAGATTAATAATTATATATTTATTTCAATAATATAATATATTAATTTAATAATTATATATTTAATATAATGTAATAAATTTATAATTTTATATTTATTTAAATAATAAAATAAATTATATGATATATACCCTTATTAGTCATTTCACATATCAACAGCAACAGCTAAATATAATTTTACCAAACACTTAACATAAAACAGCTATCATCAGCTATCAGTTATCAGCTATCAGCTAACAGTAAAAGCTATCAGCTAACAGCTATCAGTTGTATTCAACAGTTAAACCAAACAGACCCTTAGTCTCTTCCACTCCATATGAGATATGGTATGGAAAGCAAGCAAGTCTTAAACATGTTAAGATTTGGAGTTGTCCATCTTATATCAAAAATTTAAAGACTAATAAATTGGAAATAAAATCTGCTAAGGGACGATTTGTTGGATATCCAGAAGACAGTTTTGGATATTATTTCTATCTTCTTTCAACACAAAAAGTTATGATAAGTAGAGATGCTATTTTTCTTGAAAAGAGTTTATTTAAGAAGGTGGCAAAGGGAGGAAGATAAAATTGGAGTTAGAGAACTCTGACCAACAAATAGAGAAAATGGATATTGATCCTACCAGTGAGCCTATACCTATTGATGATGTCTCCACATCGGTTCCTCAAAGATCAAGTTGAATATCCATCCTCTGGATAGATATGGATTTCTTTATGAGAATGAACAAGAGTTTTTTGTTCATGAATAAATTGATTATGGTGGTGATCCTATAACTTATGAAGAAGTTATATCAGATATAGACTCTTCAAAATGGATAGATGCCATGAAGTCCAAAATGGATTCCATGTATAAGAATCAAGTTTAGGATCCTATAAACCCTCCTAAAAGTATTGTACTAATAAGGAATAAATGGTTTTTCAAGGAAAAAATTAGTTTCGATAGAAAGGTAGAGACATATAAAGTAAGGTTAGTAGTGAAAGGGTTTCACCAAATGCAAGGGATTGATGATGAAGAGACCCTTTCACCTGTAGCCATGCTAAAATCCATTAGGATTTTATTGGCAATAGCAGCATACTATGATTATGAGATTTGGAAAATAGATATTAAAACTGCTTTCCTCAATGGATACATAGAGGAAGATATTTTCATGGAACAACCTAAGAGTTTTCAATCAAAGGATGGTTCTAAAGTGTGCAAACTTAAGAGATCCATTTGTGGTCTAAAGCAAGCTTCAAGGAGTTGGAACACACATTTTGATGAAGCCATTAAGTCTTTTGGTTTTATAAAAAATGAAGATGAACCATGAGTGTAGAAGAAGGTTAGTGAGAGCGCAACCACTTTCTTAATCTTGTGTGTGGATGACATATTGTTAATAGGAAATGATATTGGTAGGCTAATAACTATAAAAATTTGGTTGTCTAGTACTTTCTCCATGAAAGACCTAGGAAAGCAACATATATTCTGGGAATTTATATATAGAGAGATAAATCGAAAAGAATGATAGGTTCATCTCAAAGTTTATACTTGAAAAAGGTGTTGAAAAGATTCAACTTGCTTGATTCCAAGAAAAGATTATTGCTTATAAGGCACGGTATCCATCTTTCCAAAGAAATATATGTAAAGACACTTAAAGAAAGAGAGAAAATGGCAAGAATTACATATGCTTTGGCAATTGGAAGTATTATGTATGCTATGTTGTATACAAGGCTGGATGTTAAGTATGCTATTGGATTGACTAGCTGTAACGCCCTCACTTTAGGTAGTCCGTACATTCTACTGTTCTGATGGCTAACGTCTGTTCGAACAGCCAGGATATCTGGAACTACAATTGAACTAGAGTGAGGAGTCACGAGATGATTAAATAAAGATCAAGAAAAAGTAAAGAAAATAAAAGAAATGAATTATAAATGAGTTAAATGAGCCGGAGTCACGGCGATGGGTGATCGTACCGAGAAGTAACTATAAAGACAATTGCCGACCCTAGACCGGCGAGGAATCCTAGGAAATAAATTTTGGGACTTAATTAAAGGTTTACTGAGGTATAAATGACATTAAAAATATCAAAGAAAATTCAAGAAAATTTATTAATCGGTACAGACCAAAAATAACCCAATAAGCTTAACGAATGGCATTTTAGTCATTTCAACCCCAGAGTTGAATTTTGACCTAAATGTCAATTAAAATGAGAGAGATTAAAACACATAAAATAAATTAAATTATGAAATTATGTATAGAGATGGGAAAAGAAAAGACAAGAAAAAGAAATAAAATATATTGCATGAGCATGATGTCATAATGACATCATTAAAAAGTTTAACCAATGGGAATTTAACAAATGCTTACTAAGGGATAAGAAACAAATAAAAAGGAGACAAAATTGACTAAGTCTATCATCTTCTTCATTTTGTTCTTCCATGGTTGAATTCTTCCCTTGAGTCCTCTCCTCCATTTTTTTTCTTTCTCAAGCTTGATTCTCCTTACATCTCACCCCAAAACCCTAAACTCCCTTCACTAAAATTTATTGCCACACCATAAGGAAGAGTTTGGTTATCAAGAAGTGAAGAAATTTCAAGGTTTTCACAAGTTTAAGAAGTGTTCATTAAAGGTTAGTGCACTAAACTACACTTTCTTTCTTTCCTAAGCATGAAAAGCATGCTAAATTAGGTTGAATTGACATGATGCAAAAAGAAAAATTTGAACCTAGGAGAAACTTAAATTTCAGCAGCCTTGGGAACTTTAGGAGTTTGATGATTTTGGTTCACCTAATCTTGATTAGTGACATTAATTGATGAATTGAAATGCATTGGAAGTTAAATTGCATGAGTATGCGTAAAATGGGATAATTGAGCTAGGGTTTTGACCCAACTATTAGGGATTTTGTGTTATGCTTCAAATTAACCTAATTTAGATGAATTATTGAGCAATAAAAGTGCTATGTATGCCAAATTATAGTTTGGGAGATTAGAGAAATTGAATTGGGAGTGTATTCTTTATGCAGGTTGTGGGACTCATTGAGTCCAGTGTTGATTTTGCCTTATAACTGAATTTATGTTACTCCAATTGGTATGAGGCCAATTGAAGGTGAAACTAGGGCCAAAATAATCCATTTTTCATGAAGAAACCATGCCCAAATTCTGTCAACAAATTGACCTAAATCCTGCTTGAATCCTACTATCCATACCCTAAACCCAAAAAAATTTCCAAATGAACAGAGCATGTTCATTTGGCCATAACTCCCTCTAGAAAGGTTAGCATGACCTGATTTTTATACCATTGGAAAGGTGAGACATAGAAGTACATTTTTTATGAAGATAACAGAACCCATATCTACCTCTAACCAAATTAAATTATTAGCATAAATTAGATTAACAAAATTATCCAGAACCAAACTGTCCAGAAATTCTGAACTTAGGCCTACCCGATCAGTTTTGAAAAAAAGGCCATAACTTGGTCTAAAAAATTGAAAATGCAATGAAACCAATGCTAAAAGTTTTGTCAGACATAGATCTACAATATTGGTGTTTTGTCCAGAACCTAGAACGCAAGGGAAATAAGTCAAATTGTTAGAAAAACTTAGTACACTAAATTCTAGAATTTGCCTCAACCATCACTTGAGAACAGTTTTTATACTATAACTTTCACTAGGAAATCCCAAATGGGATGAGCCAAACTGTTCTGGAAACCTAAGAGATAGGGATCCAACTTTGATTTAGAAATTTGCCTCAAATTTAGAGTGTAAGAACCGTGAACGTGGAGTCAAAGCCACTGACCTAAACCTGGAATCCTGTTGGCCTAGGGTACATGAGTCCAGGCCAGTTAATTGGCTATAATTAATTATAAAAAACTTGAAAAATTTTAATTCAAAAATTTGAGCAATATTAAGACATAGGGTTACAACTTCTATGAAGAACATTAGGTCTAAAAGGGGCTATAACATGTCCAAATAATTGGACAAATATTGACTCCAGAATCTGCCTGGTTCTGGAACTAGAGAGAGTTAAGGAACCAGTTTTGGTTATTTGACCATAACTTGAGTTTTAAAACTCCAAATGACATGAATCAAAAGGGAAAACAAAGATAAGACATAGAGGAACAACTTCCATGAAGGAAGTGTGGCCAAACAGTGTCCACATCTTAGCCAATTTGATAGGTAAGTTTAAGGTACCAACTTTGAACCTAAAGAAAGATTCATGAAATCATTTAATACATAAAATGTAAATTACCTAAATGGTTTGCTGATTCACTTGAATTGTATAGATGTCTTTAAGCACATTTGTATACTATCTCATAGCATTTAGGTAAGTTTTTTCATGCATAGTAGTTGATTTCATTAGTCTTTTTAATTTCTATTGTCAAGCCCTTAATTTCATGTTTTTTGCATCATTTCAAGTGTTTGGGTGAAGCCCCACAGTATAGGAGTGTAAAAGGAAGCTTGGAGAGGTCAAGAGACTGAATATTGCTACTAACATAAAGTACACGAGTCATGTAAGCCAATCCCCAGACCCGTGTAACCTTCTGCTAGGAGAAAGCCAGATAGCCAATGGAAAACAAAAGTACACGGGTCATGTAATTAGACTCGTGTAATCTGTAGGGACCCGTGTAAGTCTCTGCCAGGCACAAGCTTGAAGAACCTTATGGGAACAAACGTGCATGGCCTATGTAACTAGGCCTGTGTTGTTGGTGCAGACCCGTGTAACTCTCTGTGCCAATGCAAGACTCCACAGTTCCACTCTAGCAAGTTGCACGGCCCTGGGCCATGTAGAGACACACTGGCCGTGTACTATGCAACAGCCAGTTTTATAACTTAAATTCCCGCTCTTGTTTTCTGATTTAAATGAGACTCCTAAAGCCTTTTGGACTCAAAATGACCTAACCCTAGAGCAACCATTATAAATAGAAGAGAAGACATCAGAAAGGGAGGCTCTCTTTTATCTTTTGACAGCACTTTTGAGGAGTTTTGAAGGAGAGAAATCCACACTCTGCACTCTCTCCAGCCGTCTGGAGGCGAGAAACATTAGTACTAAAAGGAGTTTTCCAACCGAAGCTCCATAAGATCAAAGTTGCAAACTCTCTTCGGTTCTTTCATTTCATCTCCTTAGATAGATTTATATTGTTTTATTTCTTCTACATGATTTTCTTTTTACTGTTTTTAGCTTTTATCATAATGTTTGCTGAACTCACCATGAGTGAGTAGTTTTCTTATTCTGGATTTAGAAGAGTAATAGCTTGTAATTATTATTATGGATGAACACTATGTTTTATTTATTGGATTTGAGATTCGATCATTAATTAAATTTGTTGTGATCTTAATGCATGCTATGTGCTGGTACCCACTTGGCCATAATTGTAGATGTTAATTGAAGGACTGAAAGGTGAAGATTAATATTAGAAAATCAAGATTTTGAACCTAGGAATTCTAACCAAGACATAGGCTGATACCTTTGTGGAACTTCAAAATTGATCAAAGATCTTAAAGGATTTTAATTAATTTGATCACCACAAAAGTTGGGTTTGAGTTAATTAGAATACACCCTAGGTACCTTGAGAGAGGATTTAGGATAACTTAGGACTAATTTCCATCAAGGAAAATGATACTCAATTCAGTAAATAAACGAGATAACATCCCTAGTAAGATTCAAGTATGAAATCTTAATTTCAGAATTATTTCAAATAAATTATTTCATTTTAAGTTTACCATTCTAGTATTTAAGGTTAACAAACTTCATTGCCTAAGTATTCGATAGCCTAAATAGTTAAAATTACTGTGTAAATTGACACTTACTAATCAAATTCCTCGTGGGAACGATACTCTACTCATCACTTTATTACTTGTTATCGATCCGTGCACTTGCGGGATTGTAAAACTAGCGAAACAAGTTTTTAGTGGCGTTGCTGGGGATTTTTGGCTTTAGTAATATCAAGCGATAAGTAATTTAGCTGATTTAGGCAATTATATTTATTATCTAATTTTATTTTACTGGTTGTATTTCTCTTCTTTTCTCTCAGGTACCCGATCTGGTATATGACCAGAACAAGGCCAGAAGAAGAAATTTTGGACTGTGATCCGGAGATAGACAGAACTCTGAGAGCCATTAGGAGGGAAAGGAAACATCAAGAGCACGGTCAAGGAGATCCTGAAATTCCAACCATGGCTGATAGTAATGACAGACCAAGGCTCTTGAGAGATTATGGAGCTCTATCTGTCTAAGGATTTCAGCCCAGTATCACTAGACCCACAGTGGAAGCCAACAATTAAAACTAGCATGGCTCTAAATGATTTAACAAACCCAGTTTGCAGGTTCACCAACAGAAGACCCACACTATCATCTCCAGTGCTTTCTTGCCCTATGTGACACATTCAAGATGAATGGAGTGTCTGCTCAAGCAATAAGACTCAGAGCATTCCCATTCTCCCTTCAGGACAGAGCAAGGAAGTGGTTATTTTCTAAACTGGCTGAAACGTTCACCACTTGGAAAAACCTCTCTCAAGCTTTTCTAGCAAGGTATTTTCCACGTGCAAAGACTGCAAAACTGAGGCTTAAACTCAACACCTTTAGACAAAAGGAAGGAGAATCACTTTATGATGCACGAGAAAGATATAATGACCTGTAGAGGCAATGTCCACAGCATGGCATAGACGATTGGCTATTAGTGAAAAATTTCTATAATGGGTTACTACCCTCTATGAGGAGCACAGTTGATTCAGCTGCAGAAGTGATCTAATGGAGAAAACAGTGACACAAGCACTTGAACTTCTAGAAAGGGTTGCATACCATAATTATGAGTGGTTAAATGAAAGAGGAAATGCAAGGAGAATTGCAAGGGTCCTGGAAGTAGACGCCCTAAGCATGATAAATGCTTAATTTGATCAGCTCACAAAGAGACTCAAAAGAATGCAAGCCAACACAGTTGGTACAAATAGTCAACATGAGGACAGCTATGAAGGAGGATACATGAGTTCAGAATACAGCAATTTCAATGAACCTTCCACAGAACAGATGAGCTATGTGAATAATGGAGGAAACTTCAACCAGAGGTAGCCCAACAATCCATATTTAAATACTTATAACCCTAGATGGAGGAACCACCCAAATTTCTCATGGTCCAATCAGCAGAACCAGCCAATAAACAAGCAACAAGGGTACAAACCACCAGCACCCCCTGGATTTTAGAACAGAGGTCAAAACTTTGCACAGCCATCACTACCTCTCCAACCTCAACAACCTAAACTGAAGATGACCATGGAAACCATGATGGAAGGATTCCTAGCAGCTCAATAACAACAAAATGAATTGATTAAACAACTAACTTCCAGAATGGACTAACGTGCTACTCATAACAAGATGCTAGAGAATCAAATCACTCAACAAGCAAGTTCTTCAAATAAACCTATTGGCAAACTGGGTAGCCAACCAAAAATGAACCCAAGGGAGCATTGTAAGGCTGTTACACTAAGGAGTAGGAGAACTCTAGTACAACCAAAGGTAGAACCGACAGAGGAAACCATAGAAAAATCTAAAGGCCAAGCAGAGAAAAAGGAGGAAGAAGCTAAGAGAGATCAGGAAGAGGAAGCAGGGAAGATAAATAAATTACCAGAGCCATACCAGCCTCCCCTATCTTTTCCTCAGAGATTTTAGAAAGCCAAATTGGATAAGCAGTTTGGGAAGTTTTTGAAAGTTTTACAGAAACTTTATATCAGCATCCCCTTAACTGAAGCATTTTCTTAGATGCCATCCTATGCCAAATTTCTTAAGGAAATTATGTCAAAGAAAAGAGAGCTAGAAGACTATGGAATAGTAGCTCTAACAGAGGAATGCAGTGCCATACTGCAAAACAAACTGCCTCCAAAGTTAAAAGATCCAGGAAGCTTCTCCATACCCTGCCTCATTGGTAACAAGAAAATAGATAAGGCCCTCTGCGATCTTGGGGCAAGCATCAGTTTAATGCCTCTATCAATATGCAAAAAGCTGGAGATCGGAGAGTGACAATCTCATTGCAATTGGCTGATCGATCTGTTAAATATCCTGTGGGCATACTTGAGAACATCCCTATCAAAGTGGGCAAATTCTTCAATCCAGTAGACTTTGTTGTCCTTGAGATGGAAGAAGATGTTCAAATTTCTATCATCTTGGGAAGAACATTCTTAGCAACCGTTGGAGCCATCATAGACATAAAAAATGGGCGACTAACCCTCAAGGTAGGAGAAGAAGAAGTGGAGTTCAACTTGTTCAACACAATGAAACACAAATTTGAACCTGATGAATGCTTCAAGGTTGACGTAATTGACAAACAAGTTGAAGAGGAATTTTATAAGACACATCCTAAAGATTCTCTTGAAGTATGTATTGTGCACAGCCACACAGTGGATGGTGAAAATATAGAAATAGCAGCCTGTGCACAACAGTTAGCAGCTCATCTACCCCTACCCTCAGCTAAGGCTTCCGAGATGGAGAAGTTGAAGGAGGAACAAACCAAAGGTAAGCTCCAGGAAAATGCCAAATAGGTAGAGCTTAAACCTCTCCCCTCCTCGCTAAGGTACTCATTTCTGGACTCAAATTCTAAATATCCTATTATAATTAATGCTAGCCTGTCTAAGTTAGAAGAGGAAAAATTGTTAAGAGAACTTAGGATCCATAACAAAGCCATAGGGTATAAAATAAAAGACCTGAAGGGAATTAACCCTTCCATTTGCATGCATAGGATACCCATGGAAGAAAATAGTAAACCCACTATCGAACACCAAAGAAGACTTAACCCAAACATGAAAGAAGTAGTCAACAAAAAAATTTTAAAACTATTAGATGCAGGTATCATATACCCAATTTCTGATAGTAAATGGGTTAGTCCAGTACATGTAGTTCTTAAGAAAGGTGGGACACCGTTATCCAAAATGAAAACAATGAACTAATCCCTACTAGAGTAGTCACTGGTTGGTGAATGTGAATAGATTATAGGAAATTGAATAATGTTACCAGAAAAAACCATTTTTCTCTCCTCTTCATCGACCAAATGCTAGAAAGGTTAGCAAAACACTCTTATTTCTGTTATCTAGATGGGTATTTGGGATTCTTTCAAATTCCTATTCACCCAGAAGACCAAGAAAAGACAATATTCACTTGTCCTTATAGAACATTTGCATATAGGAGAATGCCTTTTGGTCTTTGTAATGCCCCTGCTACCTTTCAAAGATGCATGATGGCTATCTTTTCTAATTATATTGAAGATATCATAGAAGTTTTTATGGATGATTTTTCTGTCTATGGAACTACTTTTAATGATTGCCTAGCTAATTTTTCTAAGATGTTGCAAAGATTTGAAGAATCAAACCTGGTCCTAAATTCTTAAAAATGCCATTTCATAGTAATGGAAGGCATAGTTCTGGGACATTTGTTATCAGAAAGAGGAATTGAAGTTGATAAGGCAAAAATTGAGATCATTGAAAACATGCCACCATCTACATCAGTCAAGGGAGTGTGAAGTTTTTTTGGGACATGTAGGATTCTACAGAAGATTCATTAAGGACTTTTCCAAAATAGCTAAGCCACTTACCAACTTGTTAAGTCAAGATGTTCCCTTTGATTTTGATGAAAATTTCCTTGTCTCCTTTAACAGGATCAAAGAAGCCTTGATATCAGCACCAATAATGCAGCCACCAAATTGGGAGCTACCATTCAAGGTGATGTGCGATGCGAGTGACTTTGCAGTTGGAGCATTGCTCGGGCAAAGAAAAGATAAAATGCTCCGTGCTATTTATTATGCTAGCAAGACACTCGATGATGCACAAATCAATTATGCCACCACAGAGAAGGAATTCCTAGCAGTGGTATTTGCAATGGAAAAGTTCAGATCTTACCTCATTAGGTTAAAAGTCATTATATTCATAGATCATGTTGCAATCCGGTACCTTTTGAATAAGAAGGAAGCAAAACCAAGGCTGATTCGATGGATTCTACTCCTGCAAGAATTTGACCTTGAAATCAAGGATAAAAAAGGATCCAAAAATGTAGTAGCTGACCATCTTTCTAGACTAAAATTGGAGTACACAAGGGGACTTCGAAGATTTGCCAGTTGATGATTCATTTCCTGATGAGCAATTACTTGCACTCTCCAAGGCTCCATGGTACGCTGACTTTGTTAATTTTCTTATATGCAGGGTATTGCTTCCAAGCATGACTTATCAGCAAAGGAAGAAATTCCTACATGATGTGAGATATTACATATGGGAGGAACCTATACTGTACAAGAGATGTAATGATGGGCTGATAAGAAGATGCATACCAGAGGAAGATATGGAAAGTATCATTCATCACTGCTATTCATCACTATATGGAGGACACTTCGGCACCTCAAAAACCGCAACCAAGATTTTACAAGCAGGGTTTTACTGGCCACATTTGTTTAAGGATGTAAGATCCTTTGTGCTAGCTTGTGATCAATGCCAAAGAACAGGTAATAGTTCAAGAAGGAATGAAATACCACTGCATGGTATACTTGAGATAGAATTATTTTATGTATGAGGAATAGACTTCATGGGCCCATTTCCCTCTTCCTGTAGAAATAAGTATATTCTGGTTGGAGTTGATTATGTGTCAAAATGGGCAGAAACAATTGCAACACTAACCAATGATGCTAGAGTGGTCACAAGGTTCCTTAAGAAGAACATCTTCACAAGATTTGGCACACCACAGGCAATAATCAGCAATGGAGGAAGTCACTTTTACAACCAACAATTCGAAACACTACTGAAAAAGTATGGAATGACTCACAAGGTGGCCATGCCTTATCATCCTCAAACCAACGGTTAAGTAGAAATCTCAAACAGGGAACTGAAGCAGATTCTAGAGAAAACTGTAAACAGATCCAGGAAGGACTGGTGCATGAAGTTAGATGATGCACTATAGGCATACTGCACTGCATATAAAACCCTAATTGGCACAACACTCTTCCGATTGGTTTATGAAAAAATCATGCTATCTCCCTGTTGAACTTGAGCATAAAGCTCACTAGGCAATTCAGATCCCAAACATTAACCTCAAAGCTACTGGTGAGAAAAGACTCCTACAACTGAATGAGTTGGAAGAAATCTGACAGGATACATACGAAAACACTAAAATTTTTAAGGATAAAACCAAAAGATGGCATGACAGGTGCATAGCAAGGAAAGAAATAAAAGAAGGAGATCTTGTCCTCTTATTCAACTCTAGATTGAAACTCTTTCTAGGGAAGCTAAAATCTAGATAGTCCGGACCTTTCAAGGTCACCCAAGTCTTCCCACATGGAGCAGTAGAAGTGTGGAGTGAAACCTCAGGTGCATTTGAGGTTAATGGGCAGAGGCTGAAGCCTTACTTTCAGGGAGAACCCATAGAAATGTGAGTCAATTACACCCTCGACCTTCCTACCGATATACCATAAACAAGCAAAGTCCACCTAAAGACTATAAACAAGCGCTTTTTCGGAGGCAACCCAAAAAAAAAAATTTTTTTCTGAACTTTTCTTTTTTCTCCTTTTTCATATTGATTTTTGTTTCATACTCATTAACATATCATTTTGTAGGCTTTTTTTGGAAAGGGGAGTAGAGAACAAGAGAGGAGAGGAATCACCAAGTCAAAACCACAAAAGGGAAAATTGGACAAAACCAGGAAAGTAACTCTATTGCTAAACTTTACATCCATTTCAAGTATTGTGATGATAAAATTTTTTTTAATTTGACAAAAATTTGGAAAATCAGAAAATTACAAGGGTCGTATACTGGTTTCACATGCCCCATGTAACTTTCTGGAAGTTCATAAATTTCTTGCACTTTTTAACTCTGAGGGAGACAGAAAGTTACATAGGTCCATAGCCCAATTTACACGGATCGTGTAATGTCTCTAGCACCAGGGAGTTACATGAGCCTCTTTGTATTTGACACAGGCCGTGTAACATATCCAGTAAAGCAACTCGGGAGACAGAAAGTTACAAGGGTCTTAGAGCTCATTTACACGGGTCGTGTACAACGACAGAATTTGACATTTTCAGGCAGAAATTTACACGGCCCTACATGTCGGGACCTGTGTATCATGTCATAGATGCTACTCCAGGGGTGCGAAACGCATGAAACGAAGAGTCCTAACGGTTCTTTAAATGCACCCCTCGCATTAAAACCATTCATAAAGGCAAAACCCTTCATCTCTACCCCTCCTAGCCTAAAAAAACCCCTCAAATCTCATCTCCCTTTACCAAACCCTACTCTTCTCCTTCCTAAAAACTCATTAATGGCTCCTGCAAAGCGATCTACGAGAAGAATCTACTCTTCCTTGAGGCAAAGAGGAGAATCCTTATCTTCTCCACCTCAGCCGCCACCCCAACACCCAAGAACAAGGGTAGCCTCTCCCCAACCATCTCAACCAACCCATCCTCCATTGTAACCCCAACCATAAGCCGCTCCACAACCCAAAGTCTCCATTCCTTAGGGATTTTGTGATGATTCCCATAAGGCAATGTGCACCCAGCTTCACATTCGGAAAATAAGCTCCACTAAATACATGGATTTTCCATTGCTGGAGCAAATCGGGCTGCAGAATGAAATCAATGGGCTACTCGGTAGCATCGGGTGGACAAGGTTCACCCAACTCCAATTTCCAGAATACCAGGACACCACACTGGAGTTTTTGGGCAGTTTCAAGGCCACCTTATGGCCTACTGATAAGGAGGATAGGGGCAGGATTGAATTTCGCCTCCTTAATGTTGACCAGGTGATTAACATAGATGAGTTCAATGCCATCTTCGGCTTTGATAGCACTGGCCACCAGGAGATCCCTAGGAACCGCATGCTCTATAACAACATCAACTTCTGGAGTTCCATTGCCCCGAACACAGAGCTGTATAACTCCAGCAAGTCCAAATCCGCGAGAATCACAAGTCTAGCCCTGCGCTACATGCATCGGTTCGCCGTCCACACCATCATGGGCCGTGGCATCGGCCTTGGCACTATAAATGATGCGTCCCACATCGATTCTGCAGGGAGGTCTTGGGTGTTATATATATGAGTTTGCAAACCTCCCCTTGTGAGCTAGCTTTTGAGGTGGAGTTAGGCAGGTTCATATCATTTGGTATCAGAGCCTCACTCTGTATGGGTCGGTGGGCCATGTACAAACGTTCCTTGATGTTATTCGGGAGAGGTCAGGGTGAACGAGTCATGACCCTGGTTACTTCACGAGGACGTTCAGTCTAAAGCGGTCGGGAATGATGCGTCCCACATCGATTCTGCTGGGAGGTCTTGGGTGTTATATATATGAGTTTGCAAACCTCCCCTTGTGAGCTAGCTTTTGAGGTGGAGTTAGGCAGGTTCATATCAGTAAATGCCAACGAGCTATTCTTCTTACGGTGTATGGTCACCGGACAACGCTGCAACACCGGCTTCTTTTTGTGCAATCATTTTCTCCTCCTTTATCATCAGTCTACCGGGCACATCATGCGTGGTGGCCTTATCACAACCATTGCCCTCCACTTCAGCTTTATTCCAGGACATCACAGGCTGCGCTCTATCACTGGAATGTCAAGAATAGATCAAACCATCTGCATATCTATGGGGATATGTAAGAAGGTGGGCAACACCTACTACCTGCTGGATGCTGAAAGGAATGCCATCCCTCAAAGAGACGAAGCACGAGAAGGACCTGGTGAGACTTCGCAGCCTCAAGAAGAAGGCCAAGAGTAGATGTTCCAAGAGTCCCCCGTTCGAGTGCCTCCATACACACTACCACCAACAGATCCGATCCTCACATACCTACAATGCATGGAGACCACCATATACAATAGAATGTGAGCAATCAAGGATAGCCTCCAGGAAGCCCACAACAAATTGGACATACTATTGGAGAAGCTAGATGAGGAGGAGGAGGAACCAGCATCGCCATCATCACCATCAGAGACCTTTTAGAGCTAGGACTATAGGATAGGATCTTTATTATATTATCTTACATCCCTTAGTCCTAGGTTGCAATCATAGGTCTCTTTTATATGTTTAATGTCCAAACTTTTCAATGCCTAACAAATAATATACTTCCTCATAATCTTTGTACATTTTCTTTGATTTTGCATATTATTTTAACATTGAGGACAATGTCTGGTTTGAGTTTGGGGGGGATATAAGTGCATTGCATATCATTACATTTGTATATCATTACATACACATCATTATATTGTTTAAATTCAGCTGCATTATTCTTGTGTAACAAAATTTTTGAAAATTTTTGAAAATTTTGGACTTTAAATTGTGAAACTTAGCACTATAACCAATTTCTAGTAAGCTAATAATTGGACTCCACGGGATAGAGGAATAAACGTATCTAGATAGGCAAAAAGGGATTCTAACATGTTGTTTGTGAAGAAACTAATCTCTTTAATGGAATTAGACTAGTTAAACCTCTTCATAACTATTAATTTATCACATTGAACTTGTGAAATTAGGAGAGCATTTTTTGAAATACAAGTAAACCTAAAAATGCCTCACTAGCTCTAGAACATACCTCTTGGACTTATCAAGGCAAAATCTTAGCATATGCTTGATGAAGAAATGATTAAGGCATTATTTGCTACAGCCTCACTAAGCTTTAGCCACCCCTAATTAAAATGCATATCCCTTGTAGCCAACTTGAAGCCTATATTTATCCCTTAGAATTTGTTGCTTACCCATGTTATTTACCTAGCCCCTAACCTAAACACCTATCATACCCTTTTGAGGAAGCAAAATGCATAAGTAAATAGCATATCAAGTGTAAAAAAAAAATGAAGAGAGGATGTAAAACTCAAGAAAGAGTGCAAGTGTGCAATTGAAATCAAAGAAAAATTTGCCTTTCCAACCCAGCAAAAGCAATGAGTTTGGGGGAGAGGACAAAAGTGACATAAATAAAAAAAAAAAAAAAAGGAAAGAAGAAAAAAAAAAAAAAGAGAAGAAGTCCCAAGATAAGTATCATGGAAGTATGCTTGGCACTATAAAAAACCAAAAAGCCCCTCTTCTCCATACAAAATATGTAGAAACAAACTTAGTATACTTGGTATTTTATGCATACATACTATCCTCATATTTGCATTCCCTAAAAATCTTTCATTGGCAACCAAGTCATTATCCCCTTAGCCCCATTACAACCCTTTTTAAAGACCTTTTGATCTTTTGAAAAGTGCATGCTATATTACTGGAGATAGAAAATTGAGATATGCCCATGGAGTTGGAATTGAGTCTCTTCACCAAAATTACTCACAATAGGGCAAATTTAGAGGAGTTAGTGTTTCTCAAATCTATCTCGATAAAACAGGTTATTTGTGGCTTATTAATGGTCTTGTATAGCGAAATAATTAGTTGAAACACCATGAAATGAGATGAAGTTCCAAACAGGTACCTAATAGAATCCTTATGCCTTGAAAGAGGGAAATTGGCATGAAGGTTGGAGGAGTTCAATTCTATGCTTATTAAATTGCTGGTTATATTCCTAAGTATCCCTTGAAATGTTTTTTAAAACAGAGTTTTTGCGTTGCTTGAGGACAAGGAAAAGTTTGAGTTTGGGGGTATTTGATACACATGAATTGCATAGATGTCTTTAAGCACATTTTTATACTATCTCATAGCATTTAGGCAAGTATTTTCATGCATAGTAGTTGATTTCATTAGTTTTTGTAATTTCTATTGTTAAGCCCTTAATTCCAAGTTTTCTGCATCATTTCAAGTGTTTAGGTGAAGGCCCATAGTATAGGAGTGCAAAAGGAAGCTTGGAGAGGTCAAGAGACTGAGTATTGTTGCTGACACAAAGTACACGGGTCGTGTAAGCCAAGCCCCATACCTGTGTAACCTTTTGCCAGAAGAAAGCCAGATAGCCAATAGAGAAACAAAAGTACATGGGTTGTGTAATTAGACCCGTGTAAGTCTCTACCAGGCATAAGCTTGAAGAACCTTATGGGAACATAAATACACGGCCTGTGTAACCAAGTCCATGTAGTTGGCGCAGACCCGTGTAACTCTCTGTGCCAATGTAAGACTCCGCAGTTCCACTCTAACAAGTTACAAGGCCTTGGGCCGTGTAATGACACACGGGCCATGTACTATGCTATAGCCAGTTTTATAACTTGAATTCCCGCTCTTGTTTTCTGATTCAAATGAGACTCCTAAGGCCTTTTGGACTCAAAATGACCTAACCCTAGAGCAACCATTATAAATAGAAGAGAAAACATTAGAAAGGGAGGCTCTCTTTTATCTTTTGACAACACTTTTGAGGAGTTTTGAAGGAGAGAAATCCACACTCTGTACTCTCTCCAGCTATCTCAAGGAGAGAAACATCAGTACCAAAAGGAGTTTTCCAGCTAAAGCTCCACAAGTCAAAGCTTTAAACTCTCTTTGGTTCCTTCATTTCATCTCCTTAGACAGATTTCTATTGTTTTATTTCTTCTACATGCTTTTCTTTTTACTGTTTTTACCTTTTATCATGATGTTTGCTGAACTCACCATGAGTGAGTAGTTTTCTTATTCTGGATTTGGGAGAGTAATGCTTGTAGTTATTATTATGGATGAACACTAAGTTTTATTTATTGGATTTGAGATTCGTTCCTTGATTTAATTTCTTGTGATCTTAATGCATGCTATGTGCTGGTACCCGCTTAGCCATGATTGTAGATGTTAATTGAAGAACTGAAAGGTGAAGATTAATATTAGAAAATCAAGATCTTGAACCAAGGAATTTTGACCCAGACATAGGCTAATAACTTTGTGGAATGTCAAAATTGATCAAAGATCTTAAAGGATTTTAATTAATTTGATCACCACGAAAGTCGAGTTTGAGTTAATTAGAATACACCCTAGGTGCCTTGAGAGAGGATTTAGGATAACTTATGATTGATTTCCATCAAGGAAAATGATCCTCAATTCAGTAAATAAATGAGATAACATCCCTAATAAGATTCAAGCGTGAAATCTTAATTCCAGAATTGTTTCAAATAAATTATTTCGTTTTAAGTTTACCATTCTAGTGTTTAAGGTTAACAAACTTCATTCCTTAAGTATTCAATAGCTTAGACAGTCAAAATTACTGTGTAGATTGGTACTTACTAATCAAATTCCTCGTGGGAACGATACTCTACTCATCACTTTTTACTTATTATCGATCCGTCCACTTGCGGGGTTGTAAAACTAGTGACACATTTGCTAAACACATAAGTTATATGAAAATACACTTGGGACCTATGTTCCCATTATAATGACATGAAAATAGTATAAAGCATAAATAGTGTATGAAATGAGTAATAACATGATATGAACCTTTAATAGTACATAGTATAAAATAATAAAATGATAAATGCTTAATAATACTAATTTGCCCAAAGTATGTCTAGACTTATGTATATAGCTTAGATCGATTGGTATATCAATTAGGGACCATAGATTGCAGTACTGCCCACAGGAATAATCATTGATAGACAAAATATGTCTGATATAATTGTTCTATAGTCTTTATGCCTGCCTGTTAGCTATTGTGCCTGATTTTATTTTTGGCTTTATGGCTGCCCGCTGGCCTTGTGCCTGACATAACAGATATATATACGTTAGACATACAGATGTTTAACTAGTATACTCCATGTTTATCTAGTCTTTATAGTTGGTTATAGGTTACTTGGGTATAGATATGAGTAATAAGTCATAAATTTAAATAATTATATGAAAAGATCATATATATGAGCAATAAGATTGAAATGACATAAATGAATGAAGAAGAGCTTAATAACTTGCTCCCAAGAATTCATAAAATATGTAAATAACTTAGAAATTTGTGAAATTACACATAGAATAACTATTTTAATTGTTTAGTTATTTTTCCTTTATTTATGCACCGCTAAGCGTTATGCTTAGCGTGTTGGTTTTCCATCGCATAAGTACAGGAGACCACCAGCAACAGTAGTAGAGCTTAGATAGGACTTTGATTAGATCTGCTACGGTGTAGATTGTCACCGCAGCAGTCCATTTTGGTAGGGCTCATGTATAGTTAGATTTTACATTTTGGTTATTGTATGTAAGTAAACAATATAAATCATTTTGTGATTGTGAATAAAATTGTAAATATTATACTTGATTTTATGTGAATGAAATGAAGTATTTATTTACTTGAAATGATTATGAGTATTATGATGACATGACATGGTTTATGAAAAATGATATCGATATGAGATTTTAACAGGTAAATAATAGAACCCGCTATGCACTTATAACACCCCAAACCTTCGAGTTATGAATAGTACCATTTTTGGTCCGTGACTAGCACTATTCAAAGACACCTTGAGGACCAAAAATAAATAGAAAATTAATTGAGATAGACACAATAAAAATTCAAGTGACCCAAAAGTATAAGGACTCACCGGGTATATTGTAAAAGAGGGATTATGACCTGATAAGGGGTATTTTGGTCAATTCACTTTAAGAGTTGATTTTTGACCAAAATGTCAATTTAATTAAATGAAAATAAAATATTGAATTATGAAGAAATATTGAGGGAAAAATTAGAGTAAAAGTGGAAAGAAAATAAAAGAGGCAAAAATCTAGAATTTAAATTCCAATTTTGATTTAATTAAAATTAATGACTTATGGGCTTTTGACAATTAAACTTAATTATTTAATTAAAAAGGAATAAATAAGTATAAAAGAAGACAAGTCTCCTTCTTTCCCTTCTTCCATGCCACCACCCATCTTCCCTCTCCCTCTCTTTTCTTTTCTCTTCTTCTCCAATCTTCTTCCACCATTGTTTTCCCTTCCAAGTCTTGATTCATTTCAATTCCCTTCATAAATTCCATAGCCCACTAAAAGAAAACATCAAAGAGATCTTTGATTGAGAGATTAAAAATAAGAAGAGCAAGATTTGGAAGAGATTGGAAGTGGGAAAAATAATCAAGTGAGGTAAGCTCTCTCTTTCATGCTTGATTAACCAAATATGCTTTGAATCAAGTTTGGGGGTGATGAATTTACATGAGAAAGCATGAAATTTCATAAGAAAATGAAAGAAAACATGTATGGAATCTAAACTAGGGTTTTGGCCAAATTGGAGAAAAGTTAGGGTTTGATGTCTTTGAATGAAATTTATGATGAGATTAAGCTTAGTTGAAATAGTATACATGATTGGGGCAAAGAAATTGCATGAAATGTGTATAAATTTAATTATGGGATATTAGGGTTCATGAAAAAATTGGAGTTTTGGTGCTAAGGAGTGAAATTGGTGTGTGTAGTATTAAATTATGGTCGTTTGAGGTTTATTTAGTTTGAATTGACATTGAGTTCATGAATGGAGGAAATGAAATGGTAGGATTAGGGAAAATTGTAAACTTTGGTATTTGAAAATTGTGGGGTTTGTGCTAGGAAGTACCATTGATGTGTCAATGCTAAATTATTGTCATTTTGGGTGAATTAAATGTGAATTGAGGTTGGTTAGTGGGAATAATTGAAGAAATGAAAAAATTGAACCTAGGGCAGAATTTACTCACTGAGTTCAATGTGTTTGACAGCCCATAAATTGAGCTACACAACTCCAATTGGTGTGAAATCAATTGGAAATGAAACTTAAGACATAGGGCTAGAATTTTTGTGAAGATACCCTGCCCCGAAAATGACTTTAAGCTATCCGAAATGAGCCTTGAACTTAGAGACAAAATTCTGGAACCTGCAGAATTTGACCATATGAATAGTAAACTTTGCATGGCCATAACTCTCTCTAGAAAACTCTGATTTAGGCGATTCTTGAATTGATGGAAACATAAGACATAGTAGAACATTTCGTGTAAAGAATATTAGACCAAATTATGGACTTAACTTGATCAAATTGCTGAACAAAATTGGATCAATAAATTTGCTAGAACTAAATCTACAGGATGAACGGTAACATGAACAGTAACTGTGTTGTGGTCATAACTTGAGCTACACAGCTCCGAATTAGGCGATTCAAAAAGGAAAATAATGTTAAGACCTAAGTGAACAATTTTCATGAAGAACACCCCACCAAATTTTGATCAGAACTAGGTAAAAATTGGGTTCAAAAATTGGGGCACCAAGCTGTCCCAAAACCAAAACTTTTTAAAATTTGCAAAGCTAACTTGGGATACATTAAATATTCATATAATGAGTTCTTGGCAGTAATTGAGATTAGTATTGAGGTATTCTATTTGTGTATTTTCAGTAGAAAAAGAAGTTAGAATGGATAAGGAGAAGTAGGTAACAAGGAAGGAGAATGATTGAAGGTTTGTGTACAACTAACCTTTTTCTTTGTTTTAACTTTGTAAATGGATTTGAATGAGTTTATTTGAATGAGTTTGATTTAGAATGAGTTTATTTAGAATGAGGTATGGTTTTTCTCTTGCATTGAGAAATTTGTGTGTTGCCACCCTTTTATGGGTTTTATGATGATTTGAATATGTTATTATTTTACAAATGTGATTATTGATTTAGAAACTCTTGAAAGTTGTTTTGAAACCACAGTTAGCATGACAGTCCCTTCGGAACTCCCTAGTAGTAACGGCTACTTCGGGTTTGATATTTGATATGATTATGTCTCCCATTAATAACGGTTATTGAGGTAAGACTACATGAGTACTCATTAGCTAGCTAGCCCTTCCCTCATTAATAATGGTTAGTGAGGTTGAGATTGCTTTGTCGTGGTGTACAACACGACACTGATCATAAAATTTTGTGTCATGGCCTGAACTGTGTGTTGAAGTTGGCAACACTAATGCTTTGTGAATTGTGATTTATGAAGTGTGATTTCTTGTCACACCTTACCCCTCTATAAGGCATAACATGATCCCGTAGAATACCTAATGAACTACCGAACTTCACCTACCGATAACTCATTAAGTACCCTACAAGGGATTTTAAAACAATTTTCTTATTTTTGATAAGTGGTGAGCATTTCTAATAAGTCTTTTAAACATGTAATTAAGTTGAAAGCTAGTTGGAAATTTTAGCCCATTTTATTTTTCCGCAAATTTTATAAAAATTTCGACAGAGTTCCCTCTGTATTTTGAGAAAACAGTTCTTCAAATACCTGTAAAAAGCACTTCTAAAAATTTTCTCAATAACTGCTTCAATTTCAAACTCAATCTCAAACAATTTCTCAACACATTTATCAACTTTCCATTTTTAATCCAGTATCCAATGATCATCAAAATAGTAACAATCATTTCATTCAAATTAAATAAAATAGTTCCATTCATATTTCATTAGAAATAAAACAATTTAAATAGATCATTACAAAATTTACATTAAGAGAATTTCAAACTACAATATATATTACAACTTTATACAAATTTTTATACAACTGCTCAAGACCCATTTTTACATGTCCATACATTTATATGCAATATATACATCAAAAGAAATATTTATAATTAGGGTATAAATTATACCCGAAGACTTTAGGCTGAATGATCCTCAATCTTTAGCAGCTCAGTCTGCTGTTCTTCTAGTCTCTGTATCTGCGACAGCAATAAAAGCTATCGCTGAGTACTAGGACTCAGTGGTACACAACATACTAAAATAATCTTTATGCAAAATATAAATCACACTTATTCAAAATTTTGATTAAACATGAGCATTAAACACAAAACATGAATTATGAGGTTTTAATGCAAACCAAGTTCATTTCGAAGTATCAAAACACGTTTCATAAATCCCACAGTTAGATCATGCCATTCGAAACAAATAGAATCTCAATAGCTAGAGGCTAAAGAGAAATCACATCACAAGGCTAGCTAGCTCAAATATATGGATATCCATTCACATCCTCTTCTACTGGCACACCTCAACACTTCTCCAGAGAAGGAATCAAAATTCGAAACTAATTACCCCCACTAGTCATGCTAGTGAGGTGTTCAAATATATGGTCATGACACTGTGGTTTCAAAACTTATCTTAACAATTTGCTAAACATTGTCATTTCAAATATACACAATAACTTTCAACAATTTAAATTAAAACTTCACAAATAATATCACAAATAAACTTTCACAACTCAAAGCAAAAGTAAAATACATATTTCATTCACTTTATCAATGAATTTTAAAGCATAGTGATGTTGTGCACAAACCTCAAATGAGTCGCCTTTTGGCCTTAACTCTGTAACACCCCTAAGTTCGGTAGTGCGTTCTGCTGCTCCGGTGACCAGTGTTGTCCGGACAGCTAGGATGCCTAGAACTACACTTCGATATGAGTGAGAAAACATAAAATAATGAAATACAAGAAAAGAAAATACAAGAAAAACAAAGGAAAAATAATAGCAAAGAAATGTGATCAAGTTAAGCGAGCCGGGAACCCTAGCGATGGGTGACCGCATCGGGAAGTCACGGTGTGGACCGTTGACTAACCCTGGACTGCGAGGAACCCTGGAAAACATTTTTAGGACTTAAATAGACCCTTATTGAAGAATAAATATCATTAGAAAGATCAAAGAAAAACTAAATAATTAGTACAAAGAAAAGTGAGAAATCGAAAAACAGACAAAACCCGGTGTTACCAAAAAATCAGGAATGCAACCCGAACAGGGGCATTATGGTCATTTGACATCCCGAATTGTCTTTTGACCTAAATGTCCACTAAAAATAAATAATATTACACTTAGAAAATGAAATGAAAAATTAAATTGGTGGTACCTAAAGTAAATAACAAGAATTAAGGGTTTAATGTGGAATAAGTGGGAATTTAACATATTATATGATTTAAATTTATGAGTGGACCACTAAGGGAATAAAATAAAAAAAAGTGGGGCAGGTGTACTTCCATTATCCAAGCAGAAACTTCATCTTCTTCAAGGTTCCTCATCCATGCCGAATTGAAGAAACAAGGAAACCTCCATGGCCGTTTTCTTCAAGCTCTCTTAACTCCCCCATTTTAACTCCAATCACTTAGGGTTCTTCATTAAAGTTTGTCTACACATCATAAGGAAGAACTTGATACCAAAATCAAGAAGTTTAATCAAGGTTTAACAAGTTTCAACCATAAGGTAAGTTAGCATTTTTGAAGATAGCTTTGTTAAACTTTGTGTTCATGTTATGGGTGTTGGTTTTGTGAAGAAAATTTTTAAGTTTGAAGAGTTATTGAGATGTTCATTTTGGACAGCCATGGAGTTATGTATTTAAGGAAATATTTGTGCATATATTTGATGAGAAATGATGTTGGCTATGGTGATTTAATATCCTAGTAAATTACTTCATATGTATATGGTGATTTTTGCACTTGGATGGAATTTGATGAATTGTAGGACACTTTGGTATTGAGAATCATTTTCGTCAGCCTTGGGACAGTTGGATAAATGTGTGTGTTCATGAAGGTGTTGGCAGAATATTGACATAGAAGGTTGATGGACATGTATTTAGATTGATTGTGTAAAGTGTATGTAAGAACTAGTAAGGTTTAGGTGTGTATGTGATTGTATTTAGACTTTATAAATGTAAATTTTAATTGGTGTATTAAGGATGTTTGTAATCTGCCAAAGTGATGTTAATGTAAAGTGGAATATGGTTTTGGTAATGAACCAAAACAGAAATGTTAAGGGAAGTGGACATATAGTAATGTAAGTGTGTAATTGATGTATGTTTAAGTAAGGTAGTTAAGGGCAGAATGCATTTTAGTCAATAACCTTAAATATGTAACCTCAATTGGTATGAGACCAATTGGAGGTTGAACTAGGCACAAAATGTGCCAACTTTCATTGAGAAAGCATACCAAAATTCTGCTTGCAAGGTGATATGAAAAATGACCAATTCGGATTAAGTACAATTGAAACCTGAAAACTGACCATTTGGGCAGCAGTTAGTGCTTAGGCCATAACACCCTCAAAACAGGTCCAATTGACCTGAAATTTTAACCATGAATAGGTAAGACCCATACCTACAAGTCTTATGAAGACACCAAAGCCCAGAAATGACCAGAAGTAAGTCAAAAAGCTTTCACAAGTTCGGGTCCAAAAACTGGCCGAACCAAAGTTGACCAAATTGACCTAAAATTGACCTAATTTGATGCCATTTGACCAGCAATAGTATAATGACCATAACATCGTCTACTTAACTCGGATTGACCTAAAATTTTGCCCCGCGTGCAATAAGACATAGATCTACAAGTTTATAGTTTTGACCGAAACCCGAAAACTGAGGGAACTAGGTCGTCCGGCAAGGTCAAACTAGTATTCTGGAATCTAACAAGTTGCATTAAAATGCACTAAACAAGGAAATGAGTTTGGTAAAACATACCAACCCTAAAACCCTATCGAATGTGATATATTAATGACACTAAAACCTAATTTACCTAAAACGCATCGAGGGTCGGTATATTTGGTGATTGAGCAAATAATAGCCTTCAGTGAATTACTTATCGAACATTATCGTTAGAGACAGTTTAATTTAGTACTGAAACACTTCAAATTGTGTTTCTCAATTACCAAAGACTCAGGAAAAGGGAAGGAAACACTGAGTCTAGACCGAGAGACAGTTATCAGAGGTTTGTGCACAACTAGTTTTCAACTGATTTTGCTCTGAATAATATTTCATATGATTAATTGTATGTTATTGTTTTAAATTGTGTTTGTGCACAACTAGTTTTTAACTGATTTTGTTTGAATATTTCATATGATTAAATGGCATACTTTTCTTATGTATTATGTTTAACAAGCATTGGATTTAATACAATGATTATTGAAATTTGTTATAGTATGCATGAATTTAGCTTTGTGAAATGGTATTTCCATAAGTATTAAGCATTGTTATGGATTGAATAAATTATGTTTTGGAAAATTGTGATAGAACATGTTTTGAATTGTGATGGTAAATTTCATGGAAAAATGCAAATTTATGATTTGAATTGTAATGAGCATAAAAACTATTGGATATTGGGATTGAATTTGAATCGAATTATATTGTGATTTATGCTCATTAAAAGGATTGTGATATTGTTTTGTATCTCACTATAGATGCTTGACTAGGTTATTACCCGTCTCTCTCATTTGTTGAGAAGACAATGGAGTTAGTTGTGTTTTGATTACCATGGTACGTGCACAGGCTTAGATTTTCCTCTGATTTGAGGTTAGATCTAAGTTTATTTTATCGTTATGGCCCTTGCAGAAGATTCATTATTGTGATGGTACTGTGCACGATGATTCGACCTCCCAGACCATAGGGAGTTAGAATCTGATTCGACCTCCCCGACCATAGGGAGTTAGAATCACATCGAAGATGGCCCTATCGGATTAGTCTTGCATAGTTAGTGAGATAAAGAATGATTTGTGAGATACAGCATGGTTTTTAAGCTACAGCGTGGTTTTTGAGATACAACATGTTTTTGAGAAAAAGATTCATTTTTGAGATACATAATGATTTTTGAGATACAGAATGGCTTTTGAATGGTAAAGAATTGTGATTTCAATTATGGTTTATGTATAATTGATTTTGTTGGAATTACTTAAATGGTTAGTCATGATTTGATAAATTGAATTTTGTGATCAAAGTCATTTATACAAATGATTTACATTATTGGCAATGAATATTTTGAGTTTTGGAATTTGATGAGTATTCAGATTTCCAAAATTTTTACAGAAATTCCAAATAATTTAAATGTGTTAGTTCTACCACTTCAGTTCAAAAAGGTTTTTAACACCTGTAAATAGTGCTCACCACTGTAAAAGAAGTAAGAAAAGTTTTTAAAATCCCTTGTAGTATATTTAATGGGTTATCGATGAAGCGGAGTTGGTAATTCATTAGGTATACTACGGGATCATGTTATGCTTTCTGAGGGTAGGGTGTGACATGTTTAAGTGGTATCGAGCAATGGTTTTAAAGTAAATTTGAATGTGAATTTGAAATCTTTTGTCGAACTACAATCGCTCAAATGTTTGATACATATAGTACATTTACATCATAAATGTGAACTAATGGAGAGGAATCTCCTTGTGTTGGTTATGCAGAATAGAAAATTAGTGTGAAAAAATGGAAGAGAAGAATGAGACAATAGAACGATGCGTGATGGCAGAAGAACAAGTTGAGGCCCCAGCTCCACAAAATGTCGAAGGCCTGACTGTACCAGTTTTATCGGTACAAATTACTGCACAAATGGCCCAGCAAATGGCCACTTTCTTTCAACAAATGGCTGATAATCTGTCAGCCCAAGCCCAAGTACAGACCCAACCCCCACAAGGGCAGTGTGAAATGGAAAAGAGGGAGAAACCTATGGGTCAGAGTTCGAACAGTAATTTGGGGAAGAGAAAAGAATTTGAGGAACCCCGAACTCAGAAATATGATAGAGGCAGATCATCAGGGCAGATACCACTAAGATCTAGTCGTCGAACAACTAGAAGTTCCTACCCTTCCCGCCAATGTGAAACTTGTAGAAGATATCATGGAGGTATTTGTCGTAAGGCCTCTGGAGCCTGTTACAATTGTGGAAAACTTGGACACTTTGCTAAAGATTGTGCTAAACCACCTCGATCTGCTCTCCGGAGTTCACAGACCGTCAGTCAGAGTCAAGATAGAAATAGAGTTGGTACTCCTCACCACTATAACACAGTGAATCAACCCGAATATAGTAGCGCACCAGTCGGAGAGTCCACTATGCGCCAAGTAAAAGGAGCAGAAACTTGGATGTAGGCTGTGGTAAGTTCTTAATTTTTGAAATAAATAATTAGTTATTATTTGATCCCAGCACTACTTAGTTGTGTGTTAGTGTCAGAACTATATGTTCTGTTGTTATTCCTTTACATGGAAATGAATTTTGATGTATTAGTGACTAGTCCTTTAGGATAATAACTACAATAACAAGTATGGTTGACATTAATTTTGGAAGAATTGTTAGCTAAAAGTATTTTCTAACATACCGTAAATTATAAAGCTAATTGGCGAGCCTACTTAATGTAAGGCAAGAGGACCTAAAAGTAAGTTACAGTAATAGAATTGCTCTAGATGAGGGCAAAGATGTTACTGTTAGTAATTGTCAAAGGAAATTGTAATCAGAATTGGTTTGGGATATTAGTGGATTCGAGAAAGATAAGATGTTAGAAAACCTAGTCCATGAGGTTATAACGTAGTGACTATATAATGTTCTCGATGTTTGTATTGTAAGCTGCAGATTACAGTACTGACACGGGATTATTGTGTAGAGCTACGTGCTTCCTCGTGGTACAATAAGTAAGAATATTTGTAAGTAATCTATAAATTGATACAGTTGCACCCGAATAGGGTACTATTACTGGAAATAAATGTGAAAATTTTAGCCAGAAATTTAAAACTTCAGAACTAGCCTGTCGAAAGACTACACTTGTAAGGTAGCTGGAGTCAGTAACTCGGTTACAATAATGTGAACTACCTGTACCACAGTAATTGCTATAAGCTTAGAGATATCAGTACAACGTATCATCCTCAGACAGATGGACAATTGAAACAAGTAATTCAAGTAAATTCGGAAAATCATTGAGTTCCTATAAATAATGAAATGAAATGATAATAATAATCTGTAAAATGCAATAAACCCTCGAGAATATACTGAGAACTTCTGTCCTTGAATCCGAGAGATATGAGACAGATACATCCCATTAACAGAATTTGTATACAATAATATGTGTCATGCTAGCATACAAACGGCACCCTATGAAACATTGTAAGGGAACAGATAACTATGGATTTTGTGATGAGATTTCTGAGGACACAGAATAGTCATGATGCAGTATAGGTTATAATTGACAGACTAACCAAGTCTGCTCACTTTTTGCCAGTCCGGATGGACTATAGCCTGGAAAGATTGGCCAGATTGTACATATATGAGATTGTAAAATTGCATGGAGTGCCAATATCAATTGTATTTGACAGGGATCCTAGGTTCACTTCTAGATTCTGGGGTAGTCTTCACAGAGCCCTAGGAACTAGATTGAACTTCAAAGACCTGATTTCACCCACAGACGGATGGCGATCGAAAGGGTTATTCAGACATTGGAGGATATGCTACGGGCTTGTGTGATTGAATTTGAAGGTAGTTGGGATACACACTTGCCTTTGATTGAGTTTGCTTATAACAACAGCTACCAATCAAGCATTGGGATGCCTCCATATGAAGCTTTGTATGGTAGGAAGTGCAGAACTCCCTTATGTTGGGATGAAGTAGGTGAAAGGAAGATGATTGGGCCAGAAATTGTTCAGCAGACAGAGGAAAAGATCAGATTGATTAGAGATAGACTCAAGGCTGCATCAGACCGTCAGAAGTCCTATGTTGGTTTGAAAAGAAGAGGTATTGAGTATGCAGTGGGTGATAAGGTATTCCTCAAAGTTTCACCTTGGAAGAGAATTATAAGATTTGGCAGAAAGGGGAAACTGAGTCCTCGTTTCATTGGACCATATGAGGTTCTGGAAAGAGTGGGTCCTTTGGCATATCGGTTAGCATTACCTCTAGAGCTAGCAAGGATACACAGCGTCTTCCATGTGTCCATGTTAAGGAGGTACAGATCCGACCCATCTCATGTACTATCAGTTGAAGAGATGGAAGTAAATCCAGACCTCTAATATGAGGAAGAACCCATAAAAATTCTGGCTTATGAGGTGAAGCAGCTGAGGAACAAACAGATACACCTGGTTAAAGTGCTATGGAACCATCCTTCAGGCCAGGAAGCTACTTGGGAACGTGAAGAGGACATGAGGAGACAGCACCCACAGCTGTTCAGAGACTAATACCAGGTAAAATTTCGAGATGAAATTTATTTAAGGGGGGGAGAATTGTAACACCCCTAAGTTCGGTAGTGCGTTCTGCTGCTCTGGTGACAAGTGTTGTCCGGACAGCTAGGATGCCTAGAACTACACTTTGATATGAGTGAGAAGACATAAAATAATGAAATACAAGAAAAGAAAATACAAGAAAAACAAAGGAAAAATAATAGCAAAGAAATGTGATCAAGTTAAGCGAGCCGGGAACCCTAGCGATGGGTGACCGCATCGGGAAGTCACGGCGTGGACCGTTGACTAACCCTGGACTGCGGGGAACCCTGGAAAACATTTTTAGGACTTAAATAGACCCTTATTGAAGAATAAATATCATTAGAAAGATCAAAGAAAAATTAAATAATTAGTACAAAGAAAAGTGAGAAATCGAAAAACAGACAAAACCCGGTGTTACCGAAAAATCGAGAATGCAACCCGAACAGGGGCATTATGGTCATTTGACGTCCCGAATTGTCTTTTAACCTAAATTTCCACTAAAAATAAATAATATTACACTTAGAAAATGAAATGAAAAATTAAATTGGTGGTACCTAAAGTAAATAACAAGAATTAAGGGTTTAATGTGGAATAAGTGGAAATTTAACATATTATATGATTTAAATTTATGAGTGGACCACTAAGGGAATAAAATAAAACAAAGTGGGGCAGGTGTACTTCCATTATCCAAGCAGAAACTTCATCTTCTTCAAGGTTCCTCATCCATGCCGAATTGAAGAAACAAGGAAACCTCCATGGCTGTTTTCTTCAAGCTCTCTTAACTCCTCCATTTTAACTCCAATCACTTAGGGTTCTTCATTAAAGTTTGTCTACACATCATAAGGAAGAACTTGATACCAAAATCAAGAAGTTTAATCAAGGTTTAACAAGTTCCAACCATAAGGTAAGTTAGCATTTTTGAAGATAGCTTTGTTAAACTTTGTGTTCATGTTATGGGTGTTGGTTTTGTGAAGAAAATTTTTAAGTTTGAAGAGTTATTGAGATGTTCATTTTGGACAGCCATGGAGTTATGTATTTAAGGAAATATTTGTGCATATATTTGATGAGAAATGATGTTGGTTATGGTGATTTAATATCCTTGTAAATTACTTCATATGTATATGGTGATTTTTGCACTTGGATGGAAATTGATGAATTGTAGGACACTTTGGTATTGAGAAACATTTTCGGCAGCCTTGGGACACTTGGATAAATGTGTGTGTTCATGAAGGTGTTGGCAGAATATTGACATAGAAGGTTGATGGACATGTATATAGATTGATTGTGTAAAGTGTATGTAAGAACTAGTAAGGTTTAGGTGTGTATGTGATTGTATTTAGACTTTGTAAATGTAAATTTTAATTGGTGTATTAAGGATGTTTGTAATCTGCCAAAGTGATGTTAATGTAAAGTGGAATATGGTTTTGGTAATGAACCAAAACAGAAATGGTAAGGGAAGTGGACATATAGTAATGTAAGTGTGTAATTGATGTATGTTTAAGTAAGGTAGTTAAGGGCAGAATGCATTTTAGTCAATAACCTTAAATATGTAACCTCAATTGGTATGAGACCAATTGGAGGTTGAACTAGGCACAAAATGTGCCAACTTTCATTGAGAAAGCATACCAAAATTCTGCTTGCAAGGTGATATGAAAAATGACCAATTCGGATTAAGTACAATTGAAACCTGAAAACTGACCATTTGGGCAGCAATTAGTGCTTAGGCCATAACTCACTCAAACCAGGTCCAATTGACCTGAAATGTTAACCATGAATAGGTAAGACCCATACCTACAAGTCTTATGAAGACACCAAAGCCCAAAAATGACTAGAAGTAAGTCAAAAAGCTTGCACAAGTTCGGGTCCAAAAACTGGCCGAACTAAAGTTGACCAAATTGACCTAAAATTGACCTAATTTGATGCCATTTGACCAGCAATAGTATAATGACCATAACTTGGTCTACTTAACTCGGATTGACCTAAAATTTTGCCCCGCGTGCAATAAGACATAGATCTACAAGTTGTAGTTTTGATCGAAAACCGAGGGAACTAGGTCGTCCGGCTAGGTCAAACTAGTATTCCGGAATCCAACAAGTTGCATTAAAATGCACTAAACAAGGAAATGAGTTTGGTAAAACATACCAACCCTAAAACCCTATCGAATGTGACATATTAATGACACTAAAACCTAATTTACCTAAAACGCATCGAGGGTCGGTATATTTGGTGATTGAGCAAATAATAGCCTTCAGTGAATTACTTATCGAACATTATCGTTAGAGACAGTTTAATTTAGTACTGAAACACTTCAAATTGTGTTTCTCAGTTACCAAAGACTCAAGAAAAGGGAAGGAAACACTGAGTCCAGACCGAGAGACAGTTATCAGAGTTTTGTGCACAACTAGTTTTCAACTGATTTTGCTCTGAATAATATTTCATATGATTAATTGTATGTTATTATTTTAAATTGTGTTTGTGCACAACTAGTTTTTAACTGATTTTGTTTGAATATTTCATATGATTAAATGACATACTTTTCTTATGTATTATGTTTAACAAGCATTGGATTTAATACAATGATTATTGAAATTTGTTATAGTATGCATGAATTTAGCTTTGTGAAATGGTATTTCCATAAGTATTAAGCATTGTTATGGATTGAATAAATTATGTTTTGGAAAATTGTGATAGAACATGTTTTGAATTGTGATGGTAAATTTCATGGAAAAATGCAAATTTATGATTTGAATTGTGATGAGCATAAAAACTATTGGATATTGGGATTGAATTTGAATCGAATTATATTGTGATTTATGCTCACTAAAAGGATTGTGATATTGTTTTGTATCTCACTATAGATGCTTGACTAGGTTATTACCCGTCTCTCTCATTTGTTGAGAAGACAATGGAGTTAGTTGTGTTTTGATTACCATGGTACGTGCACAGGCTTAGATTTTCCTCTGATTTGAGGTTAGATCTAAGTTTATTTTATCGTTATGGCCCTTGCGGAAGATTCATTATTGTGATGGTACTGTGCACGATGATTCGACCTCCCCGACCATAGGGAGTTAGAATCTGATTCGACCTCCCCGACCATAGGGAGTTAGAATCACATCGAAGATGGCCCTATCGGATTAGTCTTGCATAGTTAGTGAGATAAAGAATGATTTGTGAGATACAGCATGGTTTTTGAGCTACAGCATGGTTTTTGAGATACAACATGTTTTTGAGATAAAGATTCATTTTTGAGATATATAATGATTTTTGAGATACAGAATGGCTTTTGAATGGTAAAGAATTGTGATTTCAATTATGGTTTATGTAATTGATTTTGTTGGAATTACTTAAATGGTTAGTCATGATTTGATAAATTGAATTTTGTGATCAAAGTCATTTATACAAATGATTTACATTATTGGTAATGAATATTTTGAGTTTTGGAATTTGATGAGTATTCATATTTCCAAAATTTTTATAGAAATTCCAAATAATTTAAATGTGTTAGTTCTACCACTTCAGTTCAAAAAGGTTTTTAACACCTGTATATAGTGCTCACCACTGTAAAAGAAGTAAGAAAAGTTTTTAAAATCCCTTGTAGTGTATTTAATGGGTTATCAGTAGACGGAGTTGGTAATTCATTAGGTATACTACGGGATCATGTTATCCCTTACAGAGGGGTAGGGTGTGACAAACTCGACTCCTTGGGTTCTGTCCCGGTATTCTTTTCAACTGAAACACACAATTTTATAGTGTTTCAATACCATAATTTAACATAAATCCAAAAATAAATTTAGCTTCACATTTACCTAGTTCTAACGTGTTAAATTCGACGTTCTCGAACTTTTTGTGTTTCGGATTACTATTCACTGCACTATTCAAGTCAAATTGTTGACTTTCTAGGGCTTAATAGGTATGAGAATTCCAAATTCACCTACCTTCCACATTTTGGTCACTAAACTTGTTGGTTTTGGTCATTTTCTCAAAACTTAGGTCTTTTAGGCAAAATTGCCAATTTTCGGTTTTGGAGTCCTAAGTTGCACTGTTTCATTGGCCCTTTGACTGTTGGAATTTGGAAAAACTTCCTTCATAGAAAATTTTCCTTATTGTCTTAAGTATATTCTCATTTTTGGATCACCCCAATTGGAGTTTTGTAGCTTAAGTTATAGCCAAAATACAATTACTGTTCACGTGCACTGTTCATGCTGCAATTTAGGTTCTAGCAGATTTTTGATCCAACTTCATTCAATAATTTGATCAAGTTAAGTCCATAATTTGGTCTAATTTCCTTCATACAAAATGTTCTACTATGTCTTAGGTTTCCATCGGTTCAAGAATCGCCTAAATCAGAGTTTTCTAGAGAGAGTTATAGCCATTGGAACTTTACTGTTCAAATGGAAATCTGCAGTTTTGCAGGTTCAATAACTCAACTTTGCTCAATCATTTGATTAGGTTAATGGCATAATTTGTGTTGGTGTTCTTCATGAAAGTTTTATATCTATATCTTATCTAATTACTGGTAAAATTTCAGGTCATTTTGACCTTCCTAGCTCGAGTTATGACCAAATGAACAATTACTGTTCATTTGGTCAGTTTATCTTGATGTGACTGCTCTCATTTCACTTTGGTCAATTGGTTCACTAAGTTTTGGTCAGTTTTTGGCCATGGTTCCTTAATGAAAATTGTGCTATTTTATGTGTATTTTCATTCCCAATTGGTGGCATATCAATTGGACTTGTAAAATTTTCGTTTTGGTCCTTCAAAGTTGGCTTGGTCATGCTACTAGCAGCATGACCATTTGCCCTACGAATTTAACTTCCATTCTCACAATTTTCACACATCTCTTTTGGTCATTTTTGATCATTTTTCATCTAACATTAGGTCAAAGTCATCATTTATGCATTTCTCCAAAATTTGCCTCAAAACCATAGGCCTCCAAACCCTAACCACACTAAATTGTTGCATTTGATTAATTCCATGCATACATACATGTTTCTTCATCTCAAACAAGCTCACATATGTATTTAAATCTATCAAACCATGCAAATATACCCCTATACACATGCTGGCCGAATTTCACTATAGTCCCTCACACATATTTTTTTTTATTTTAAGTTTATTTCTATGCTCTTGATGCTATACATACACTAATTAAACTAAAAACTCGAAGTTTGCATTACTTACCTTGTTAGGTGTCTTTGAACTTTCACTTTCTCTCAATTTTCTTCAATTCTTTGATGAACAATCTTCCTCTCAAGTGATTAAATCAAGTTTTTATGAAGCAAGTATGGGAGGATTTGGGGTTTAATGGTGGTTTCAAAGCTTGAAGCAAGCTTTAATGGAGGTTTACAATGGTGAGGGAGAGAGAAACGTAAATGGGAGGAAGATGAGGCTTTTTACTTTTTTTTTTCCTTTTCTTTTCTTTTGTTTTTATCCTCATGGAAGACTTAAAAATCCATTTAATTAATTTATTAATTATATGACTTATGGCATCATGCATGATATCATGATGTCATCTTCCTACACTTTTTTAACTTTTCCATTTTCTCTTTTTTTTTCTATTATTTCTTTAATTTAATTCTCGATCCTGAAGTTTTCTTTTCTCTGATTTTATTTAATAGTTAGGTCAGGAGTCAGCTCTCGGGGTTAATTGACCAAATTGCCCCTCGCCGGTTCATCCCGGTTTGCAATTAATTTCATATTTCTTCCGGCTCCCTGACCTAATTATTTGATTGGCTTAACAGTTCTTTTTCGTGATTTTCTCTTTTCCATTGTGTCCATAAGGGTCCTAAGGACCGCGGCGTCACATTTTACGGTTCGAAATTTGAGTTTAAAATGACTTCGCGTCATTCCTGAGGAGGTCACCCATCGCTGTGACTCTCGGCTCGTTTAACTTCTTCTGTTCTGTTTTTCTTATTTATACTTAACTAATTGAACATTACTAATTATTTGTGTTTATGGCTTCTCTAGTTGTCTTAAGTGTGGTTCTAATCCCCTTAATTGTCCGGACTGACACCGGTCACCAGAACAGTGAAATTTATCAGGCTATGCAAACGGGGTGTTACAATTCTCCCCCCCTTAAAATAAATTTCGTCTCGAAATTTTACACAGTATCAATCTACGAGCAGTGTGGGTGCTGTCTCCTCATGTCCTCCTCTCGTTCCCAAGTAGCCTCCTGGCCCGAATGATGGTTCCACAGCACTTTTACCAACGGTATTTGCTTGTTCCGTAGCTGCTTCACCTCATAAGCCAGAATCTCTATGGGTTCTTCTTCATATGTGAGGTCTGGATTCACTTCAATTTCCTCTACTGGTAGTACATGAGATGGGTCTGATCGATACCTCCTCAACATAGACACATGGAAGACATTATGTATCTTCTCTAACTCTGGAGGTAGTGCCGAACGATATGCCAAAGGATCCACTCTTTCCAGAACCTCGTATGGCCCAATGAAGCGAGGACTCAGTTTCTCCTTTCTGCCGAATCTCATAATTCTCTTCCAAGGAGAAACTTTGAGGAAAACTTTCTCACCCACTGCATACTGAACATCCCTTCTTTTCAAATCAATGTAGGACTTCTGACGGTCTGATGCAGTCTTAAGTCGACCTCTAATCACCCTGATTTTCTCTTCAGTTTGCTGAACGATTTCAGGTCCAATCATCTTTCTTTCACCCACGTCATCCCAACACAATGGGGTTCTACATTTCCTGCCATACAAAGCTTCATATGGAGGCATCCCAATGCTTGATTGGTAGCTTTTGTTGTAAGCAAACTCAATCAAAGGCAAGTGTATATCCCAACTACCCTCAAACTTAATCACACAAGCCCGTAGCATGTCCTCCAAGATCTGAATTACCCTCTCAGACTGGCCATCTGTCTGTGGGTGGAATGCAGTATTGAAGTTCAATCTAGTTCCTAGGGCTTTCTGAAGACTACCCCAGAATCTAGAAGTGAACCTAGGATCTATGTCTGATACGATGGATACTGGCACTCCATGCAGTCTCACAATCTCATCAATGTACAACTTGGCCAATCTTTCTAAACTGTAGTCCATCCGGACTGACAGAAAATGAGCAGACTTAGTTAGTCTGTCAACAATGACCCATATTGCATCATGACTCTTCTGTGTCCTTGGAAGTTCCATCACAAAATCCATCGTTATTCTTTCCCATTTCCATTCTGGTACTGGTAGTGGATGTAACAACCCAGTGGGTACTTGATGTTCTGCCTTCACTTGCTGACAAGTTAGTTATTTGGATACAAACTCTGCCACATTCCTTTTCATACCCATCCACCAGTAATGCTCCTTTAGCCCTCTATACATTTTTGTGCCACCAGGGTGCATGGCAAAAGGAGACTCATGTGCTTCCTTCAAAATGATCTTCCTCAATTCAACATCATTAGGAACACACATTCTACCCTAGTGTAGCAATAGACCATCATCTCTGATTGAGAATTCTGGTTTCTTGCCCTGTCAGACTTCTTCCATTAGCTTCTGACACTTCTGATCATTCTGAGCAGCCATTCTAATCTGATCAATCAACACTGGCTGTACATGCCATGCAACTGCTGTCTGCCCCTCATCATTAATCTCTAAGCTGGCATGTAATGATCTCAACTCATGTACCATAGACAAAGGAGTAACCCGTAGACTTGCCATAGTCTTGCGACTTAAGGCATCAGCCACAATATTAGCTTTTCCTGGCTGATAGTCTATCAGACAATCATAGTCTTTTATCAACTCTAACCATCACCTCTGTCTCAAATTCAGCTCTTTCTGGATGCCCAAATACTTCAAACTCTTATGATCTGTGTAAATGTAACACTTGTCTCCATACAAATAATGTCTCCAGATTTTAAGAGCAAACACAATAATTGCAATCTCCAAATCATGTGTTGGATAATTCCTCTCATGCGATTTTAGCTGGCGTGATGCATAAGCAATGACATTTCGATCTTGCATCAATACACAGCCTAACCCATTGTGAGAAGCATCACTATATATTGTATATTCTTTACCCGGAGTAGGTAAAGTCAGGATTGGAGCTTCAGTCAAACATCTCTTCAATTCATCAAAACTCTGCTGGCATTTGTCCGTCCACTGAAATTTTACATCTTTTCTAAGCAGCTTGGTCAATGGAGATGCCAACATGGAGAATCCCTTCACAAATCTACGATAGTATCCAGATAAACCCAGAAAACTACGAATTTCTGTGACATTTCTGGGTGGCCTCCAATTAAGGACAGCTTCAATCTTACTTGGATCTACTTTAATGCTCTCTTCTGATACTACATACCCCAAGAAAGATATTTCCTTCAGCCAAAATTCACACTTCGACAATTTGGCATATAGTTATTTCTCCCTCAAAGTCTGCAGTACAATCCACAGATGTCTATCATGCTCTTCTGCATTCCTCGAATAGACCAATATATCATCAATGAATACCACAACAAACTGGTCGAGGTATGGTCTGAAAATAGTGTTCATCAGATCCATAAAAGCAGCCGGAGCATTAGTTAACCCGAATGGCATGACCAAGAACTCATAATGGCCATAACGGGTTCTGAAGGCAGTTTTAGGAATACTCTGCTCTTGTACCTTCAGCTGATAATAACCTGATCTTAGGTCAATTTTAGAGAACACAGCTGCACCCCTCAACTAATCAAACAAGTCATCAATGCGGGGCAATGGATATCTATTCTTTATTGTCACCTTATTCAACTGCCGATAATCAGTACACAAGCGGAGAGTGCCATCTTTCTTCTTTACAAACAACACTGGCGCTCCCCAAGGTGACACACTAGGGCGGATAAAGCCCTTGTCAAGCAATTCTTGCAACTGCACTTTCAACTCTTTCAATTCTGCTGGTGCCATTCTATATTATGGAGATCGGGTCCACACTAGGCATAACATCAATTTCAAACTGCACCTCTCTTTCTGGAGGTAATCCTGGTAATTCATCAGGAAACACATCCGAAAAATCACATACAGTAGGGATGTCCCTTAGTACTGGACTCCCCACTTGGGTGTCTATCACATGTGCTAAGTATTCGTCACACCCCTTTCTGATCATTCTTCTGGCTAGTGCAACCGAAATGATGTTTGATGGCAGTAAATGCCTCTCCCCGTGTATTACCACATCACCGTATAAAGGGAGACCAAAAGTGACTGTCTTCAGTCTACAGTCAATCATGGCATGATGCCTGGCTAACAAATCCATGCCCAAGATGATATCATACTCTCAGAAGGGCATTTCAATCAAGTCTGATGGGAAAACATGTCCTTGGATCACCAAAGGACAGTTTCTATAAATTCTGTTGACCCAGACCTCTTGTCCTAACGGACTAGTTACTAGCACTTCAAAACCCATTTGCACATATGGAACAGCAAGTGAACTAACTATGCTAGCACTAACATATGAATGGGTTGAACCCGGATCAAACAACATAAATACTTCTTGATCAGAGATAGAGAATGTACCAGCTACCACATCAGAAGTCTTAGCCTCTTCTCGCTGTCTCATTGTATAAATTCTGGTTGAAGCACTTCCTTGTCCTGACTGACCAACTGTGCCCTGACTGCCTGAAGTAGTGCCTCTACCTCTACCTCTTCCTCTACCAACTGACTGTGAACCTCTGAGAGTAGGACTCTGAATAGATCCCTCGGTAGTAGTAGGAGCTGGACTATATCTCGGAGCACTAGTACAGTCTTTAGCCATATGGCCCTTGCCACCGCAGTTAAAGCAGGCTCCAGTGGCCCAATAACATTCCCCCCTATGAATCTTGCCACAAGTCTCACAGGGGCGGGCAGAATGTGAACCCAAGCTCGACTGCTGACCAGACCTAGGGGGTCTCTGTCCAGAAAATCTGCCCCTACCAAATCTTCCACCTCGACCCCTGTTGGGTCCACTAAATTTCTTTCTCTTTCCAGAGGTAGCACCAGAACTCTGTTCAACTGATTTTTCCGCCTTGTCTTTTTCTGATTTCTCAGCTTTTACTGATTTTTCATTCACTGGGGTTGCTTCTGATTCAATTCTCTCCAGTTCAAGTGCTTGAGACATAAGCTCTGAGAAGTTGCTGTGTCGAAATCCCACAACTTGAATTTTTATGCTGGGCTTCAAACTCTTCTCAAATCTCTTGCACCTTGCCTTGCTGGTAGTAAGGAGACTCCCCGCATAGTGACTCAGGCGGGAGAACTCCCTCTCATACTCTGCCACTGATCTGTTGCCTTGTTTTAAACTCAGAAACTCTTGTAACTTCTGATCAACATATGCATCTGGGATGTATTTCTGTCTGAACTCTCTGATGAAGTCATCCCAGGTCAGCACTGGTGGTTCAACCAAGCTGTGGGGGATGGTCTTCCACCAATCATACGCATCCCCTTGCGATGGCGACCACGAGTATTCAAACTTTAATTCATCTTGGCAGTGCAGCTTCTTAAATACTCTGTCCATTCTTTCAAGCCATTGCTCTGCCTCTAAAGGGTCCACTGTACCCTTAAATTCTGCAGTCCCATACTTCAATAATTTATCATACTGTCTGGCTGGAGGCAGTGGTTGTGCCACAGGTGGTTGGGGTGGAGCTTGAACAAGCATACCCCTAGCCATTTGTTAAAACATTGCCGCCATCTGCTGTGCAAACTGTGCAGGGAACTGCGGCATTTGTGGGGCTGGTGCTGCTAACCCACTAACATTCTGTAGAGCTGAGGCTTCCCCTAGTGCCTCAACTTCAACAGACTGCTCAACTGAGCGATCCCCTTCTTCTATTTCAGGCTGAAGTTAGGGTATCTCCTGAACAAGTAACACATGGAGATTTCCCTCAGTTAGTTCATATTTATGATGTAATACACTATATGTAACAAATATGGACATTGAGCAGTTGTACTTAACAAAGAAAAGACACAAATTCATAAGTTAAAACATACTTCAAAAATTTTGCTCTGATACCACTAAAACATGTCACACCTTACCCCTCTGTAAGGCATAACATGATCCCGTAGAATACCTAATGAACTACCGAACTTCACCTACCGATAACTCATTAAGTACCCTACAAGGGATTTTAAAACAATTTTCTTATTTTTGATAAGTGGTGAGCATTTCTAATAAGTCTTTTAAACATGTAATTAAGTTGAAAGCTAGTTGGAAATTTTAGCCCATTTTATTTTTCCGCAAATTTTATAAAAATTTCGACAGAGTTCCCTCTGTATTTTGAGAAAACAGTTCTTCAAATACCTGTAAAAAGCACTTCTAAAAATTTTCTCAACAACTGCTTCAATTTCAAACTCAATCTCAAACAATTTCTTAACACATTTATCAACATTCCATTTCAAATCCAGTATCCAATGATCATCAAAATAGTAACAATCATTTCATTCAAATTAAATAAAATAGTTCCATTCATATTTCATTAGAAATAAAACAATTTAAATAGATCATTACAAAATTTACATTAAGAGAATTTCAAACTACAATATATATTACAACTTTATACAAATTTTTATACAACTGCTCAAGACCCCATTTTTACATGTCCATACATTTATATGCAATATATACATCAAAAGAAATATTTACAATTATGGTATAAATTATACCCGAAGACTTTAGGCTGAATGATCCTCAATCTTTAGCAATTTCGACGCTGCTCTTCTAGTCTCTCAGATCTGCGATAAAGAATAAAGCTATCGCTGAGTACTAGGACTCAGTGGTACACAACATACTAAAATAATCTTTATGCAAAATATAAATCACACTTATTCAAAAATTTGATTAAACATGAGCATTAAACACAAAACATGAATTATGAGGTTTTAATGCAAACCAAGTTCATTTCGAAGTATCAAAACACGTTTCATAAATCCCACAGTTAGATCATGCCATTCGAAACAAATAGAATCTCAATAGCCAGAGGCTAAAGAGAAATCACATCACAAGGCTAGCTAGCTCAAATATATGGATATCCATTCACATCCTTTTCTACTGGCACACCTCAACACTTCTCCAGAGAAGGAATCAAAATTCGAAACTAATTACCCCCACTAGTCATGCTAGTGAGGTGTTCAAATATATGGTCATGACACTGTGGTTTCAAAACTTATCTTAAAAATTTGCTAAATATTGTCATTTCAAATATACACAATAACTTTCAACAATTTAAATTAAAACTTCACAAATAATATCACAAATAAACTTTCACAACTCAAAGCAAAAGTAAAATACATATTTCATTCACTTTATCAATGAATTTTAAAGCATAGTGATGTTGTGCACAAACCTCAAATGAGTCACCTTTTGGCATTAACTCGACTCCTTAGGTTCTGTCTCGGTATTCTTTTCAACTGAAACACACAATTTTACAGTGTTTCAATACCATAATTTAACATAAATCCAAAAATAAATTTAGCTTCACATTTACCTAGTTCTAATGTGTTAAATTCGACGTTCTCGAACTTTTTGTGTTTCGGATTACTATTCACTGCACTATTCAAGTCAAATTGTTGACTTTATAAGGCTTAATAGGTATGGGAATTCCAAATTCACCTACCTTCCACATTTTGGTCACTAAACTTGTTGGTTTTGGTCATTTTCTCAAAACTTAGGTCTTTTAGGCAAAATTGCCAATTTTTAGTTTTGGAGTCCTAAGTTGCACTGTTTCATTGGCCCTTTTACTGTTGGAATTTGGCAAAACTTCCTTCATAGAAAATGTTCCTTATTGTCATAAGTATATTCTCATTTTTGGATCACCCCAATTGGAGTTTTGTAGCTCAAGTTATAGCCAAAATACAATTTACATTCACGCAATCGCTCATGCTGCAATTTAGGTTCTGGCAGATTTTTGATCCAACTTTATTCAATAATTTGATCAAGTTAAGTCCATAATTTGGTCTAATTTCCTCCATACGAAATGTTCTACTATGTCTTAGGTTTCCATCGGTTCAAGAATCGCCTAAATCAGAGTTTTCTAGAGAGAATTACAGCCATTGGAACTTTACTGTTCAAATGGAAATCTGCAGTTTTGCAGGTTCAGTAACTCAACTTTGCTCAATCATTTGATTAGGTTAATGGCATAATTTTGGTTGGTGTTCTTCATGAAAGTTTTAGATCTATATCTTATCTAATTACTGGTAAAATTTCAGGTCATTTTGACCTTCCTAGCTCGAGTTATGACTAAATGAACAATTACTGTTCATTTGGTCAGTTTGTGCAGTGGCAGCCTGCTCTCATTTCACTTTGGTCAATTGGTTCACTAAGTTTTGGTTAGTTTTTGGCCATGGTTCCTTAATGAAAATTGTGCTATTTTATGTCTATTTTCATCCCCAATTGGTGGCATATCAATTGGACTTGTAAAATTTCCGTTTTGGTCCTTCAAAGTTGGCTTGGTCATGCTGCCAGCAGCATGACCATTTGCCCTACGAATTTAACTTCCATTCTCACAATTTTCACACATCTCTTTTGGTCATTTTTTATCATTTTTCATCTAACATTAGGTCAAAGTCATCATTTATGTATTTCTCCAAGATTTGCCTCAAAACCCTAGGCCTCCAAACCCTAACCACACTAAATTGTTGCATTTGATTAATTCCATGCATACATACATGTTTCTTCATCTCAAACAAGCTCACATATGTATTTAAATCTATCAAACCATGCAAATATACCCCTATACACATGCTGGCCGAATTTCACTTTAGTCCCTCACACATATTTTTTTTATTTTAAGTTTATTTCTATGCTCTTGATGCTATACATACACTAATTAAACTAAAAACTTGATGTTTGCATTACTTACCTTGTTAGGTGTCTTTGAACTTTCACTTTCTCTCAATTTTCTTCAATTCTTTGATGGCCAATCTTCCTCTCAAGTGATTAAATCAAGTTTTTATGAAGCAAGTATGGGAGGATTTGGGGTTTAATGGTGGTTTCAAAGCTTGAAGCAAGCTTTAAAGGAGGTTTACAATGGTGAGGGAGAGAGAAACGTAAATGGGAGGAAGATGAGGCTTTTTACTTTTTTTTTTTTCCTTTTCTTTTCTTTTGTTTTTATCCTCATGGAAGACTTAAAAATCCATTTAATTAATTTATTAATTATATGACTTATGGCATCATGCATGATATCATGATGTCATCTTCCTACACTTTTTTAACTTTTCCATTTTCTCTTTTTTTTTCTATTAGTTCTTTAATTTAATTCTCGATCCCGAAGTTTTCTTTTCTCCGATTTTATTTAACAGTTAGGTCAGGAGTCAGCTCTCGGGGTCAATTGACCAAATTGCCCCTCGCCGGTTCATCCCGGTTTGCAATTAATTTCATATTTCTTCCGGCTCCCTGACCTAATTATTTGATTGGCTTAACAGTTCTTTTTCATGATTTTCTCTTTTCCACTGTGTCCATAAGGGTCCTAAGGACCGCGGCGTCACATTTTACGGTTCGAAATTTGAGTTTAAAATGACTTCGCAGTCATTCCCGAGGAGGTCATCCATCGTTGTGACTCTCGGCTCGTTTAACTTCTTCTGTTCTGTTTTTCTTATTTATACTTAACTAATTGAACATTACTAATTATTTGTGTTTATGGCTTCTCTAGTTGTCTTAAGTGAGGTTCTAATCCCCTTAATTGTCCGGACCGACACCGGTCACCAGAACAGTGAAATTTATCAGGCTATGCAAACGGGGTGTTACATTTCTCATTTGAAATGTTATTCCAATAAATGGTTCTTATGAACTTAGAACTATTGTGAAGTTTTCATGTTTAAGAAAAATATGATTTTTTATGCTTTGACAAATTGTGTTTTATCTTATGTTTTAAAGTTATTACTTGTGCACCACTGAGTGATACACTCAACGATAGCTTCTTTATGCCGTCGTAGGTAAGGGAAAGGAGAAGACTGCCGAGTGAGAGACTTGGAAGTAGCATTTTGGTATTGATTGTGGGTATTTATGTTAGGTATACCCTTATGATTCCCTTGGATGTATTTTGTACCTATATGTATGGATGTACGGACATTGAGCAGTTTGTATTAAAAAGCACTGCATTACCAATGTATTTTGAGTTTGTAACTATTTGTATTGTATTTTGAAGCTTATGGAAATGTAACTTTTGCAATATTTAGTCTATCATTATTTCCAATGAATGTTTACATTGAATTTTAACTATTCCCATGCAGTTTTCCACAAAAGAATTGATAAGATCAAAAGATATAATTTGTTTAAAATCCCTTGTAGCATAACTAATGGGTTATCGGTAGGTGTAGTTCGGTAATTCATTAGGTATGCTACGGGAACATGCCATGCCTTACAAGGGATAAGGTGTGACATGTTTTAGTGGTATCAGAGCTTTGATTTTTATACAAGTTTTGAAATTGCATGTTTGAAATTTTTTTTATAAGTACAACTGCTCAACTGTCATTAATTGATACATATAGTGCATTACATCATAAATATGGACTACTTGAGGAAAATCTCCTTGTGTTGGTTGTCCAGGAAGTAGAATTCTTTGTGTTTCGGTATGGAAGTGGGGGATCACACGGTATGTGACACCCCTTACCCGTCTACAGTGTAGCCAAGCAAGTTATGCCACTCAGTGTGTCGGAGCACCAATTCATATTTTAATTAGAATTTATCCCTTTTTAATTCATTTATTTATAATTTTTGATAAATCAGAATTTTTTCACAAATTTTATAGAAAATCCGGCAGAGTGCCGGCTGTAAATGGAAAAAACAGTTTTTCTGAACCTGTTTAAAAACACTTCTAATATAATTTCCAAATCCAAACTCCATTATACACATTTCAAATCAATCTCAAAACCTCAATCTCAAATCACAACATTATTTTCAGAATTTTTTTTCTTTTCACTTTATTACTGGAAGCACATTCATAAATATTTCTCAACATAATATACAAAAAATTTCAATAATATGCAATTTCATATATTTACATCATCAAATAATTTCAAGAGTTTATAGTTACAATCCCAAAACTAATACAAAATACAAAATGCTACCCAAAATCCTAATATCCTACCATATGCACTGCAGAGGTGAGGTGACTCTGGACGCCGGATGCAGCTCTAAAGGCTCATCCTGTCTGATGTCTGCTGGGCTCCCCAGCTAGGTCTTTAGTACCTGCGCGTGGCAAAAGCGACGCGCTAAGCAATTCTGCTTAGTGGTGACAATATAAAATAAAATAAAATAAAATAAAGATAAGGAGGCGGAATGTATGTTTACATTTTTGGGTAGAACTAATTTCTGATATTATTTACAGTATTATTCGATTGAAATTTGGTAAGATTTATTAACATTGCCTGAGTAACCCATACTAGTCAACTGGACTGGATAAATGGGTAAACTGGCACTGGGTACTAAGTACCTCGGACCATCACACCATCGGTCACATTGTGTCTCCAGGTGTGCAACAGAACAGCTAATAAGCTGTAATAATTATCGGGGATAAAACCCAAGTGTAACAACTCAAATAACATAGCCAAAGGCTATTATGTTATAGAATGACATGGGAAGCCATGAAACATAGAATGGCATGAAGCCATATGTAGTACTGCTAACAGAACCCTATTGGCATGCCAACCTATCCAAACCAATCTTGCTAGGTATACTAGGGCATTTTACACTTTTAAGTTTCACAATTTTTGAAATTTAAGTTTTAGTGTTACTATTCCATTCATTAGTCAATAAAAATGTTGACTTTTGCATAGGCAATAGGTACATTGGTTCTAATACTCCCAACATACCACATTTTGCATTCTAAATTTGTTGGTATTGATTGCTAATACCATTTCTAAACTTAATATTAATTGGACAGAATTTTCAGTTTTTATGCTTTGTTGTTACTGTTCCATTAGTCATTTTTGGAGTGGGAATTTGGCAAAATGATCAACATAAAAGTTGTTCCTTATTTTGTCTAGTTACATTTCCTTTTTTGAATCACTCCATTGAGAGTTTTGTAGCTCAAGTTATGGCCCAAAAACCACAACTGGCCGGATTGAAATTTTTCCAGAATTTCTGGACTGACCAAATCTACAATATTAGGAACAGTGACTGCAACTCACTTTTTGAATATGTTCTGGTCATAATTTGGGTTAGGTTTCTTCATGAAAGTTGTTGGTCTATATCTCAGCTTAGTGTTGGTAAAATTTCAGGTCAATTGGACCTTTCTATACTGAGTTATGGCCAAATGACCAAACACTGTTTATTTGGTCATTTTGCCTAGGCAGAATGCAGGTCACCCAGATTAGGGCAATCTTTTGGTCCACTAAATTTGGTTTTCTGGGCATGGTTTCTCCACAAAATTTGTGCCATTATGTGTCTAGTTTCATGTCCAATTGGCGTTGCACCAATTGAACCTCTACAATTTAAGTTATTACTGCCTAAACCTGCTGGACTCATGATCAGTCCTACCGGTCACTAAGGGCAGCCACACCAAGCTCCAATCCCACTACACAATGCACTTCATTTTTTATTCAAACAATACCAAATGGTCACTAATTGACCATTAAAACCTACTTCCATTATCACATATTTAAAGTTTCATTTTTCACCCCAAACCCTAACTCAAATATCACAAACCATGCATTATCATGGCATTTCATCACTTCACTTGCAAGATACATATTAAGGGCAGCTATACTAGTATGTTAACTCCATAAAACTCATTACAAGCATACCCTAACCAAGGCTGCCAAAAATAAGGGATGGCATACAAATGGTATTCAATAAATTTCCTTTGTAATTTACACTTATACATAGTCCTTAACATGAATTTAAGGTGAAAATTAAGGTTAGGTCACTAACCTTTATGGAGTGAAGTTTCCCCACTTGCTAGGGTTCTTGTTTTCCTTTTCTTTTTGCTCCCAAAAGAATCACCAAGATGCAAGAACACTTTTTTGTGTTGCTAGGTTAGGGTTTTGTTGGGTAGAAGTTAGTAAAATCAAGCTTTGAAAAAGCTTGAAAATGGTGGTTATGGAGGATGGCCACGGCAAGGAAGAAGAAAGGGAGAGAGAGATCTGATTTTTTGTTCATTTTCAGCCCATTTTGTCTCTTTAAGATAAGTTTATGCCATGTGTCCATATTAGATAGGTTGGGAGAATCTTAATGACATCATTATGATGTCATAAGTCCATTTTCTTTCATTTTCTCTACATTTCTTATCTATTTAATTGCAATTAAAATTTTAACAATATTTATTCATATTTTATGTTATAGAAATTATTTATTTAACAGGACAAGTTGGCCAAAAATCATCTCTGTAGACGAAATGACCAAAATGCCCTCCATTTGGCTTAACGAGCCAAAATTGTCTGTACCGATTGAAAAATTTTTCTAAGCATTTCCTTGGTATTCTAAAGCCATAAAAACCTCAATGACCCTTCTCTGGAGTCTCAAAAATTATTTTATAATTTTTCCCCCAGGTCTAGGGCTTCTAATTGCGAGAACCGCAACTTCTCACTAGGTTACTCATCACTAGGGCACCGGCTCATTTAACTTGGTTGTATTTTATTTCTAAAATTTTTCCTAAATTTTTCTTGTTAATATTTGAGTTAATTATGGTTCCTCACTTTAGTTTAAATATTTTTCCGGATGTTCTAGCTGTCCGGACAGACACTGGTCACCGAAACAGTAGAATGTATGGAGTTGCTACGAGGAGGGTGTTACAACTCTTCCCCTCTAATAAAAATTTCGTCCTCGAAATTTATCTGATGCAAACAGTTGAGGGAACTGTTGTCTCATCATCTCTTCACTTTCCCAAGTTGCCTCTTCAGTGTTGTGGTGCCTCCAAAGTACTTTCACCAATGGAATTTGTTTATTTCTCAGTTCCTTCACTTCCCGTGCTAGGATCTGTATAGGTTCTTCTGTATATGTCAAGTCCGGTTGGATTTTAATCTCTTCCATGGAAATGACATGTGAAGGGTCTGAGCGATATCTCTTCAGCATAGAAACATGGAATACACTATGAATTTTATCCAGTTCTGGTAGTAAAGCTAACCGATAGGCCACTGGTCCCACACGTTCAATAACTTCATATGGGCTAATGAACCTAGGGCTTAACTTACCCTTTCTCCCAAACCTTAGTACTTTCTTCCACAGTGAGAATTTGAGAAACACTTTATCGCCAACTGCGTACTCTATCTCTTTTCTCTTCCAGTCGGCATATGATTTCTGTCTATCTGAGGCAACCTTCAGGTTAGCTTTGATTATCTTCACTTTTTCCTCAGTCTGTTTCACCAGGTCTGGTCCTACTAGGTTATCTTTGCCTAATTCAATCCAACACACTGGGGTTCTACATTTCCTCCCATACAGTGCTTCATACGGAGCCATTTGAATGCTAGCTTGGTAGCTATTATTATATGCAAATTCTGCCAGCAGGAGGTATCTATCCCAACTCCCCTCAAATTCAATAATACAACTCCTCAGCATATCCTCCAGGATCTATCACATAATTCACATTGTTACTATCATTTCAATTTATTATTTGTGAAAATTCAATTAGTTCTTAAATTTACCTGGATTACTCGTTCTGACTGTCCATCCGTTTGAGGATGAAAAGCCATGCTAAAACGGAGTTGTGTGCCCAAGGCTTCTTGCAACTTTTTCTAGAATCTTGATGTAAACCTTGGGTTTCGGTCAGATATGATGGAACATGGGATTCCATGCAGTCTAACTATCTCACTGATATACAATTCTGCTAGCTTCTCCAGTTGTCACACCCTACCCCTCTATAAGGCATAACATGATCCCGTAGTATACCTAATGAATTACCAACTTCGCCTACTGATAACCCATTAAATACACTACAAGGGATTTTCAAAAACTTTTCTTACTTCTTTTATAGTGGTGAGCACTATTTACAGGTGTTAAAAACCTTTTTGAACTGAGGTGAATTAACTAACACATTTAGACTATTAGTAATTTCTGTAAAAAAATTTTGGCAGAGTGCCCTCTGTAATTTGGATAAAACAGTTCTTCAAAAACCTGTAAAAAACACTTCAATATTTTTCTCAATCTCAAACTCTAGCATAATTCAACACAAATCCACAATAATTTTTCAAAGACTGAGATACAAGAAATATAATACAATTTTTACAAGTCCAAATAACTCATAATTTATTTTACAACTTTAATGTACAATTTTAATTTACAACTGCTCAAAACCAAGAACACTATATACATACAGTGAACATACATTACAATATAAAATGCAGAATATGGTATACTCAATATACCCGATGATTTTTCGCTGAATGTACTAGCAGCCTAGTCTGCTGCCCTGTCAGTCTGTCTACCTGCGACAGCAATGAAAAGCTATCGGTGAGTAAAATTTACTCAGTGGTGCACAATAACAATTTGAAATGCGATATATAAATCTTTTATTGACAGTTCACAAATCAAATGATTCACAATTCCATTTCACAATTTACAAAATTCATCTAACACAAATTTGATCAAGTAATTGAATAATACCGTTTTGCAAATCAATAACACAATTCGATCAAATAACTGAATAATACCGTTTTGCAAATCAATAACACAATTCGATCAAATAACTGAATAATACCATTTTGCAAATCAATAACACAATTCGATCAAATAACTGAATAATACAATGTTGCCAATCGATAACATAATTTAGGCCATGACACAATTTTTTCCACACATGCCGTGTTGTACACCACGACAAGACACACTCACCCCAATAATCGAAATCAATGAGGGAGGAAGCTAGCTAAATAATGAGTACTCATCCACACTCACCTCAGACTGGCAAGTCAAAGAGGGAGGAGCATAATCACACTCACCTCAGACTGATAAGTCAAAGAGGGAGGAATATATTAACAGTGTCATGCCAAGTGTGAATCAAAACAATTTTAAATCACAATATTTCATACAAACCATAAATCACATTTTATCTCAAAATTTCCATTTGCAAAGTTGGCAATACAATAAGTTCCAAATAATATTCCCAAAACCAAAGCAATCAAAACTTATTCATAACTCATTTCTCTACATAAATTTACTAGTAAAAGCAGTGAATATAAAAATATTATGCACGGACACAATTTAAAACTATAATGTTGAATTAAATTTTTAAGTAGAAAATGAGAAGTCAAACTTATTGTGCACAAACACAATTTAAAATAATAACATAGAAATAATCATAATTTATTTCAATTGAAAAATCTAGAAGAAATACTTATTATGCACAAACCTCTGATAACTGTCTCTTGGCTCTGACTCAGTGTTTCCTTCCCCTCCCTGAGTCTTTGCTAACTGAGAAACACAATTTGAAGTGTTTCAGTACTCATTTAAACTGTCTCTAACGATTATGCTTGATAATTAATTCACTGAATTCATTTATTCGCTTAGTCAACCTACTATGTCGACCCTTGGTACATTCTAGGTAATTTAGGTTTTAATGTCATTAATATGTCACATTCGATAGTCTTTTAGGGTTGGTACATGTTACCAGATTCATTTCCGTGTATACTGCATTTTCTTGCGATTTGCTGGATTCCCGGATAGTAGTTTGACCTAGCCGGACGACCTAGTTCCCTCGGTTTTCGGATTTTGGTCAAAACTACAAACTTGTAGATCTATGTCTTATGGAATGCGGGGCAAAATTTCAGGTCATTCTGAGTTATGTAGGCCAAGTTATGGTCATTTTACTATTGCTGGTCAAATTGCACCAAAATTGGTCATTTTGGGTCACTTTAGGTCATTTTAGGTTCGGCCAGTTTTTGGACCCGAACTTGTGCAAGCTGTTTGACTTACTTATGGTCATTTCTGGGCTTTGGTGTCTTCATAAGACTTGTAGATATGGGTCTTAAATATTCATGGTTAAAATTTCAGGTCAATTGGACCTGTTTTGAGTGAGTTATGGCCTAAAAACTAATTGCTACCCAAATGGTAAATTTTCAGGTCTCATTTGCACTTAATCCGGATTTGGTCATTTTTCAAGCTACCTTGCAAGCAGAATTTTGGCAAGCTTCCTTCATGAAAGTTGGCACATTTTGTGCCTAGTTTCACCTCCAATTGGTCTCATACCAATTGGAGCCACACACTTAAAGTTATGGGCCTAAAACTCAAACTGCCTTATTGAAATTCTTGCATACACATCAAGTATCACTTTTAACACTCACCAAACTTAACCTTCAAACCAATTCTGGTTGTACCACAACCTAAACATAATTTATAACATATTATAGGTCATTTTGGCAGCTTACAATTACATTCAATGTGCACCAACAAGTGTAGAATTTCTCCAACTCAATTTACAACAATTAAATCACCAATTCATGCCCATTTACATGTCCCACTTTACACCACCATACATACACTCAAACTGCCATAACAACCAACACATTTCAACACCATTATTTCATAAACCAAGCATGAATTCCAGCATTCCTCAAGAGTTAACAAACTGCCACAATGGTACATTTACATTCCATTAATTTCCAAGCTTTAAATTTCATTTCACATTTACATATACCAAGTATACATCACCCAAACAATTTCCTACACAATATACATTTAATCAATCATTTAATTCACCATTTACATGCACAATTAAACTGCCTTCAAGGTGTTTCCATGGCTGCCAAAAGTACACATTCACATTCAACATCAAACCTCAAAAATTTCTTCATAAATCAAACAACCATAACATCCATACAAACTTTAACAAAGCAAGGATGAAGGAAATGGACATATACCTCAAGTGGAGCTTGTTAATCCTCTTCAAATCTCTCCCTTTTTGCTCCCAAAATACTGCCCAAGCTGTGTACTCAAACTTTAATGAAGGAGACTTGAAGAAATTGTGGCTTGATCTTGAGTGGATGAAGCTCCACACATGGATGGCAATGGAGGTTTTGGGAGCTCTTCATCTACGGCAATGGAGATTTCTAAAGTTGAAGATGATGTTTTAGTGGAGCAATCTGCCCACTTAATACATTTTAAATTCCTTAGTGGTTCACTCACATAAAATCAATCTTATTTTATGTTTAAAATGTGTTAATTACCTAAATTGAACCCCATTTTTGCTATTTATATTAGGTACCCCTAAATTATTTTTTCATTATATTTTCCAAGTGTAATATTATTTATTTTTAATGGACATTTAGGTCAAAAGACAATTCGGGATGTCAAATGACCACAATGCCCATGTTCGGGTTGTATTCCCGATTTTTCGGTAACACTAGGTTTTGTCTGTTTTTCGATTTCTCACTTTTCTTTGTACTAATTATTTAATTTTCATTTAATATTTCTAATGATATTTATACTTCAATAGGGGTCTATTTAAGTCCTAAAAATATTTTTCAGGTTCCTCATGATCCGAGGAGCTAGTCAACGGTCCACGCCGTGACTTCCTCATGATCACCATCGCTAGGGTTCTCGGCTCGCTTAACTTGGTTGCATTTCTTTACTATTAATTTTCCTTTGTTTTTCTTGTATTTTCTTTTCTTGTATTTCATTATTTTATGTCTCCTCACTCATCTCGAAGTGTAGTTCTAGGCATCCTAGCTGTTTAGACAACACTGGTCACCGGAACAGTAGAACGCACTACCGAACTTAGGAGTGTTACACCAGTGATTAGTCATTCCTAACTAGCAAAAAATGTGCTGACTTCATCAATCTATCCACTATCACCCATACTATATCATGCTTCTTTTGGGTGAGAGGTAGACTATTAACAAAATCCATAGTAACCGGGTCCCATTTCCATTCAGGTATGCTTATAAGCTGTAGCAATCCTGATGGAACTTGATGTTCTGCTTTAACTTGCTGACATGTCAAACACTTAGTCACAGAGTCAGCTATATCCCTCTTCATACCAGGCCACCAATAATGAGGCTTCAAATCATTATACATTTTTGTGCTTCCCGGGTGCATAGCATAAACACTAATATGTGCTTCTTTCATAATACTAGTCTTCAGTTCCCCATCATCTGGTACACACACTCTTCCTCTATAGTACAGACACCCATCTGCTTTCACCTCATATTCAGTTTCCTTTCCCTCTGAAATTTTACCCATAATGGCTATTAATTTTTCATCTACCCTCTGCCCATCTTGTATCTGCTGTAGTAGGTTTGGCCTCACTTGCAACTCAGCCAAAATAGCTCCATTTTGAGCTAAGGACAGACAAGCATTTAGTGATCTTAAAGCTATGATGAATTTTCTGCTCAAAGCATCAGCAACTACATTTGCCTTCCCAGGATGATAGTCTATCACACAATCATAATCCTTTAAGAACTCAATCCATTGCCTCTGTCTAAGATTGAGCTCCTTCTGGGTGGGCAAATATTTTAAACTCTTGTGGTCTGTATATATGTAATATTTTTCAACATATAAATAATGCCTCCATATCTTCAGTGCGAAGATAATTGCTGCTAACTCCAGGTCATGAGTATGGTAGTTATGTTCATTTGGCCTTAACTGCCTAGAAGCATAGGCGACCACTTTCCCCCCTTGCATCAATACACACCTTAGCCCATTATGTGAGGCATCACAGTAGACTAAGAAGTCTTTTCCCAATACTGGCTGTGTTAATACTGGTGCTTCTGTTAACATAGCTTTTAGCCTCTCAAAACTGGCTTGGCACTTGTTGTTCCAGCCAAATTTCACATTTTTGTGCAACAACTTGGTCATTGGAGCAGCTATAAGAGAAAACCCCTTCACAAATCTTCGTAATTGTAACACCTTTAAGTTCGGTAGTGCGTTCTACTGCTTCGGTGACCAGTGTTGTCCGGACAGCTAGGATGCCTAGAACTACACTTTGACATGAGGGAGGAGACATAAAATAATGAAATACAAGAAAAGAAAATACAAGAAAAACAAAGGAAAAATAGTAGCAAAGAAATGTAACCAAGTTAAGCGAGCCGAGAACCCTAGCGATGGGTGACCGCACCGGGAAGTCACGGCGTGGACCGTTGACTAGCCGTGGACTGCGGGGAACCCTGGAAAACATTTTTAGGACTTAAATAGACCCTTATTGAAGAATAAATATCATTAGAAAGATCAAAGAAAAATTAAATAATTAGTACAAAGAAAAGTGAGAAATCGAAAAACAGACAAAACCCGGTGTTACCGAAAAATCGGGAATGTAACCCGAACAGGGGCATTATGGTCATTTGACATCCCGAATTGTCTTTTGACCTAAATGTCCATTAAAAATAAATAATATTACACTTAGAAAATAAAATGAAAAATTAAATTGAGGGTACCTAATACAAATAGCCAAAATGGAGTGAAAAATGTGTAAATAAAACATGTAAGCTTATTATATAGTTAAATTTGAGTGAGTGGGCCACTAAAGGAATATAATAGACACATAATGGGGCAGCTGTAACTCCATTATCCAAGCAGAAAAGTTCATCTTCTCCAAAACACCAAACCAGCCGAATTGAAGAAAGGAGAAAACCTCCATGGCCGTTTTCATCAAGCTCTCCTAACTCCTCCATTTCAAATCCATTCACTTAGGTTCCTTCATGAAAAATTGTATACACATCACAAGGAAGAGTTTGATACCAAATTTGAGAAGTTTAATCAAGGTTTAACAAGTTCCAACTATAAGGTAAGTTAGCATTTTTGAAGATAGCTTTGTTAAACTTTGTGTTCATGTTATGGGTGTTGGTTTTGTGAAGAAAATTTTTAAGTTTGAAGAGTTATTGAGATGTCCATTTTGGATAGCCATGGAGTTATGTATTTGATGAAATATTTGTGCATATATTTGATGAGAAATTATGTTGGTTATGGTGATTTAATATCCTAGTAAATTATTCCATATGTATATGGTGATTTTGCACTTGGAATGAAAATTGATGAATTGTAGGATATTTTGGTGTTGAGGAAGTTTTCGGCAGCCTTGAGATTCTTGGATAAATGTATGTGTTCATAAAGGTATTGGCAGAATATTGACATTAAGGATTGATGGATATGTATATAGATGGATTGTGTAAAGTGTATGTAAGAATGAGTAATGTTTAGGTGTATATGTGATTGTACTTAGACTTTATAAATTTGAGTTTTAATTGGTGTATTAAGGATAATTGTAATCTGCCCAAAGTGATATTAAAGTGAAGTGGAATATGGTTTTGGTAATGTACCAAAACAGAATTGGTAAGGGAAGTGAACATATAGTAAGGTAAGGGTGTAATTGATGTATGTTTAAGCAATGTGATTAAGGCAGTATGAATTTTAGCCTATAACTTTAAATGTGTAACCTCAATTAGTATGAGACCAATTGGAGGTGAAACTAGGCACAAAATGTGCCAACTTTCATTGAGAAAGCATACCAAAATTCTGCTTGCAAGGTGGCATGAAAAATGACCAATTCGGATTAAGTGCAAATGAGGCCTAAAAACTGAACATTTGGGCAGCAGTTAGTATATAGGCCATAACTCACTCAAAACATGTCCAATTGACCTGAAATTTTAACCATGAATAGTTAAGACCCATACCTACAAGTCTTATGAAGACACCAAAGCCCAGAAATGACCAGAAGTAAGTCAAAAAGCTTGCACAAGTTCGGGTCCAAAAACTGGCCGAACCAAAGTTGACCAAATTGACCTAAAATTTACCTAATTTGATGCCATTTGACCAGCAATAGTATAATGACCATAACTTGGTCTACTTAACTCGGATTGACCTAAAATTTTGCCCCGCATTCCATAAGACATAGATCTACAAGTTTGTAGTTTCGACCGAAACCCGAAAACCGAGGAAAATAGGTCGTCCGGCTAGGTCAAACTGGTATCCCGGAACCCAGCAAATTGCAAGAAAATGCACTAAACAAGGAAATGAGTTTGGTAAAACGTATCAACCCTAAAACCCTATCGAATGTGACATATTAATGACACTAAAACCTAATTTACCTAAAACGCATCGAGGGTTGGTATATTAGGTGATTGAGCAAATAATAGCCTTCAGTGAATTAATTATCGAACATTATCGTTAGAGACAATTTAATTTAGTACTGAAACACTTCAAATTGTGTTTCTCAGTTACCAATGACTCAGGAAAAGGGAAGGAAACACTGAGTCCAGACCAGGAGACAATTATCAGAGGTTTGTGCACAACTAGTTTTCAACTGATTTTACTCTGAATAAGATTTCATATGATTAATTGTATGTTATTGATTTAAATTGTGTTTGTGCACAATAGTATTTCTTTTGAATTTTTCAATTGAAATGAATTATGATTATTTGTACATTATTGTTTTAAATTGTGGAAATGTGTTTGAATGGATATTTATTGCTTGAAAAGCATTGTAAATGATTTGATGGATACTATTGATTGAAAAGCACTGTAAATGATTTTTGTGGAAATTAAAGATAATTATGAATTGTGTTGCCATTTTATGAATGAAATTATAACTTTGGAAATTTATTGGATTCTCACGAATCATTTGAATAAAATGTTTGGAATTGATTTTGTGTTCACACTTAGCATGACAGTATCATATCATTCCTTCTCCTTTTATGGGGTTGTGATCGTTTATTTTCCTTCTCCATTTATGGAGTCGTGATCGTTTATTTTTCTCCCTCTCTGGTTTACCAGTTGAGGTGATCGGATGAGTACTCATTATATAGCTAGCTCCCTTCCTCATTGATTTCGATTAGTGGGGTTGTGATTGCTTTGTCGTGGTGTACAACGCGGCATTGATCGAAAATTTGTGTCATGGCTTAAGTTGTGAATGAATTGACAACACTGTATTCTTAACTTATTTGACTAAATTGTGTTGTTATGCGATTTGATAATTTGTGAAATGAAGTTTAAATTCTTATTGACATTTACTGTCTTTCGAATTTAACTATGTTTTGATTATTGAGATTTATTGTGAGATTGTGAAATGAATTTAAACTCTTATTGACATATACTGTCTTTTGAATTCAACCATGATCGACTTCTTGAAATTTATTGTGATATTGAGAAATGGAGTTTAAATTCTGGTTGACAATTATTGTCTTGAAATTAACTATGGTTTTAAGTATCCACTATTTATATGATTTATGAATTGTGATTTAAATTGCATTTGGTTAATGTTGTGCACCACTGAGACATTGTCTCAAATGATAGCTTTATTCTTTGTCGCAGTAGACAGACAGACAGTCTGTGAGACTAGGTCGCTAGTACCTCTAGCGAGAGACTACCGGGTATAATGAGTATACCAATATTTTGTATTTTGTAATGTAATGTATGTTCACTGTATGTACATATTGTTGTTGGTTTTGAGCAGTTGTAAATAAAAATTGTACATTGAAGTTGCAAAATAATTATGAGTTATTTTGGCTTGTAAAAATTGTATTATATTTCTTTTACCTCAGTCTTTGAAAAATCACTGTGGATTTGAGTTGAGAAATGTGTTGTGTTGAGAAATATGTTGGAGTTGAGATTTAGAAATCTATTGAAGTGCTTTTTACAGGTTTTCTGAAGAACTGTTTTATCCAAAATACAGATGGCACTCTGCCAAAATTTTTACAGAAACTCCAAATAATTCAAATGTGTTAGTTCTATCACTTCAGTTCAAAAAGGTTTTTAACACCTGTAAATAGTGCTCACCACTGTAAAAGAAGTAAGAAAAGTTTTTAAAATCCCTTGTTGTGTATTTAATGGGTTATCAGTAGACGGAGTTGGTAATTCATTAGGTATACTACGGGATCATGTTATGCCTTACAGAGGGATAGGGTGTGACAGTAATACCCAGCTAGCCCCAAGAAACTTCTAACTTCAGTTGTATTTCTGGGAGGCTTCCATTCCATCACTGCTTCTATCTTTTTGGGATCCACTCTAATCCCCTCAGCTGATACTATGTGTCCAAGGAAGGAGATTTCACTCATCCAGAAGTCACACTTGGACAACTTAGCATACAGCTTCTTTTCTCGCAGGGTTTGCAGAACAATCCTCAAATGTTGATCATGTTCTTTCCTGGTCTTGGAATACACCAGAATATCATCAATAAAGACCACTACAAACCGATCTAAATATGGATGGAAGATACGGTTCATAAGGTCCATAAATGCTGCTGGTGCATTTGTTAACCCAAACGGCATCACTAAAAATTCATAATGCCCATACCGAGTTCTGAATGTAGTTTTTGACACATCTGCATCCTTTACCCTTAATGGATGATACCCTGATCTGAGATCAATTTTTGAAAATACACCGGCTCCTTTCAACTGATCAAACAGATTGTCAATTCTGGGCAACTGATATTTATTCTTCACAGTTACTTTGTTCAACTGCCGGTAATCAATACACAATCTCAAGGTTCCATCCTTCTTCTTTACAAACAGCACCAGAGCTCCCCATGGTGACACACTGGGGCGTATGAACCCCTTATCGAGTAACTCCTGCAACTGAGTTTTCAACTCCTTCAATTCAATGGGTGCCATCCTATAAGGAGCAATGGAAATGGGTGCTGTACCCGACATTACCTCAATACCAAACTCGACTTCCCTTTCTGGTGGTAAACCAGGCAACTCTTCAGGAAATACATATGGGAAGTCTCTTACTGTGGGTATATCACACAGGTTTGGCTTAGCCTGCTTAGTATCAACCACATGTGCTAGGTAAGCTTCACATCCTTTTCTCATCAATCTTCTTGCAACTGTGGCTGAGATAATATTAGACAGGTAATCTATCCTTTCACCCACAACAGTGATCTCATTACTCTCAGAAGTTTTCAGAGAAATCCTCTTCAATTTGCAATCAACTATTGCCTGATGACGTGACAACTAGTCCTTTCCCAAAATCACGTCAAACTCGTGGAAGGGCAATTCAATTAGGTCTGCTGAGAATTCATACCCCTGAATCCTCAACGGGCAACCTTTTTACACCTTATTCACTACCACACTGTAGCCTAGTGGATTTGTGACCAGAATGTCTTGGTCACTCTCCTCTACTGGAACTCCCCTCTCTACGGGTAGTTTGATGCAAATGTAGGAATGAGTGGATCCTGGATCCACTAATGCATGCACAGAAGTGTTATAGAGGGAAAACGTACCCCTGATGACATTCGGGGCATCTTGCTCCTCCTGATCTCTGATGGCATAGGCCCTGGCAGGTACTCTAGTGTTTGGCCTCTCAGCTAACTCGGATGCAAGCCTTAGTGATGGACCAGCTACCTCAGCTTTACCAGGCTTCTTACCCCTTTGTGGTGCAGGAGCAGGTCTGTCAACTTGTGTTAGAGCAACTGTAGTTGTCCTCTTCAGACAAGTCTTGATTTGGTGTTCTGTAGATCCACACCGTAAGCATGCACGGGTCACTCGCTAACAATCTCCCTTATGCCAATTATGACAGTACTGACAGGCAAAAGATACTGGGGCTGGTCCCCTAAACACTGTCCCTAGAGAGTTGCCCACTGATGGTGTGGACTGACCTCTCCTAGGTGTGAACTATGGTCTGGGCCCTTGAGACTGACCTTGACCCTGTGGTGGTCCTGAACTCTGAGCAGGAGGACCCTTACTCTTCTTGCTAGGAGCAGAAAATATACTGGACTGACTTGGACGCCTCTTTTGCTGTCTTTCCCTTCTATTTTGTTCATTTATTTGGACTCTTTCTACTTTTGATGCTGCATCTACCAGTTTAGCAAAATCTGTGATCTCTAATGCTGTGATCATGACTTTGATGTTGTCATTGAGCCCTTCTTCAAACCGTCTGCACCTCTCTGCCTTTGTAGGGACTATCTCCCTCCCATATCGACTCAGTCTGACAAACTCACGCTCATACTCTACCACTGATAGACCTATCTCAGACTGATAAATTCTCTTCTTCGCTCTTCTAAATACACCTTGCTAATATATTTCTTCTGAACTCCGTGAGGAAGAATTCTCAAGTGATCCGTTCCGGTAGCACCTCACTGTTTACTATGTCCCACCACTAATATGCATCATCCTGAAGTAGGGACACAGCACCCACCAAGTTCTGCTCGGGGGTGCAATTTAGCTGTTTCAGCACTCTGATGGTTCTATCCAACTAGTTTTCTACTGTCATGGGATCATCCTCCCTCTTCCCAAAGAAGTCTATAGTCCCATGCTTTCACAGTTTCTCCAAATGGGACTTCTGTGGTGCTGGTGGAGGTTGTGGCTATGGTTGTGGTGGTGGAATTGCCCCCATCATTTGCCGATAGAATTTGGTCATTTGCTGAAATAGAGCAAACTGAGGTTGGGTAGGTGCCTCAGCTGCTGGTGGAGCAGATTCTCCCCTGCCCCCAGATTCAGCCCTTGGTGGAGCACGACTCTCCACCTCTTCATCAACTACTCTTCGCGAAGCAGGATCCATATCCTATTCAAAATAAGAAAACAAATAGATCTGCATCAGTGTCACCTCAACACTTACAAATGCAATGCAATGGTATGCACTCTATCTAGGCCCATAAATGCCTAAACCGATGCTCTAATACGACTAAATGTGACACCCCTTACCCGTCTACAGTGTAGCCGAGCAAGTTATGCCACTCAATGTGCCGGAGCACCAATTCATATTTTAATTACAATTTATCCCTTTTTAATTCATTTATTTATAATTTTTGATAAATCTGAATTTTTTCACAAATTTTATAGAAAATCCGGCAGAGTGACGGCAGTAAATGGAAAAACAGTTCTTCTGAACCTACTTAAAAACACTTCCAATATAATTTCCAAATCCAAACTCCATTATACACATTTCAAATCAATCTCAAAATCTCAATCTCAAATCACAACATTATTTTTAGAATTTTTTTTCTTTTCACTTCATTACTGGAAGCACATTCATAAATATTTCTCAACATAATATACAGAAAATTTCAATAATATGAAATTTCATATATTTATATCATTAAATAATTTCAAGAGTTTATAGTTACAATCCCAAAACTAATACAAAATACAAAACACAAAATGCTACCCAAAAGCCTAATGTCCTACCATATGCACTGCAAAGGTGAGGTGACTCTGGACTCCGGATGCAGCTTTGAAGGCTCACCCTGTCTGATGTCTGCTGGGCTCCCCAGCTAGGTCTCCAGTACCTACGCGTGGCAAAAGCAACGCGCTAAGCAATTCTGCTTAGTGGTGACAATACAAAATAAAATAAAATAAAATAAAATGAAGATAAGCAGGCATAATGTATGTTTACATTTTTTGGTAGACTTAATTTCTGATATTATTTGCAGTATTATTCGATTTAAATTTGGTAAGATTTATTAACATTGCCCGAGTAACCCATACTAGTTGACTGGACTGGATAAATGGGTAAACTAGCACTAGGTACTAAGTACCTCGGACCATCACACCATCGGTCACATTGTGTCTCCCGGTGTGCAACAGAATAGCTAATAAGCTGTAATAATTATCGGGGAAAAAACCCGAGTGTAACAACTCAAATAACATAGCCAAAGGCTATTATGTCACAGAATGGCATGGGAAGCCATGAAACACAGAATGGCATGAAGCCATATGCGATCTTATGTAACCCTATTGGCATGCCAACCTATCCAAACCAATCTTGCTAGGTATACTAGGGCATTTTACACTTTTAAGTTTCACAATTTTTGAAATTTAAGTTTTAGTGTTACTATTCCATTTATTAGTCACCAAAAATGTTGACTTTTGCATAGGCAATAGGTACATTGGTTCTAATACTCCCAACATACCACATTTTTCATTCTAAATTTGTTGGTATTGATTGCTAATACCATTTCTAAACTTAATATTAATTGGATAGAATTTTCAGTTTTCATGCTTTGTATTTACTGTTCCATTAGTCATTTTTGCAGTGGGAATTTGGCAAAATGATCAACATGAAAGTTGTTCCTTATTTTGTCTAGTTACATTTCCTTTTTTAAATCACTCCATTTGGAGTTTTGTAACTCAAGTTATGGCTCAAAAACCACAACTGGCCGGATTGAAATTTTTCCAAAATTTATGGACTGACCAAATCTACAGTATTAGGAACAGTGACTGCAACTCACTTTTTGAATATGTTCTGGTCATAATTTGGGTTAAGTTTCTTCATGAAAGTTTTTGGTCTATATCTCAGCTTGTTTCTGGTAAAATTTCAGTCAATTGGACCTTTCTACACTGAGTTATGGCCAAATTACCAAACACTGTTCATTTGGTCAATTTGCCCAGGCAGAATGCAGGTCACCCGGATTAGGGCAATCTTTTGGTCCACTAAATTTGGTTTTCTGGGCATGGTTTCTTCACCAAAGTTGTGCCATTATGTGTCTAGTTTCATGTCTAATTGGCTTTGCACCAATTGAACCTCTACAATTTAAGTTATTGCTGCCCAAACTTGCTGGACTCATGATCAGTCTTGCAGGTCACCAAGGGCAGCCACACCAAGCTCCAATCCCACTACACAATGCACTTCATGTTTTATTCAAACAATACCAAATGGTCACTAATTGACCATTAAAACCTACTTCCATTATCACATGTTCAAAGTTTCATTTTTCACCCCAAACTGTAACACCCTCCCGGTAGCAACTCCGTACATTCTACTGTTCCGATGATTGGTGTCGGTCCGGACAGCTAGAACGTGCGGAAAAATATTTAAACTAAAGTGAGGAACCATAATTAACTCAAATATTAATAAGAAAAATTTAGTAAAAATTTTAGAAATAAAATACAAACAAGTCAAATGAGCCGGTGCCCAAGCGATGGGTAACCAGAGGGAAGTTGCGGTTCTCGCAACGAGGAGCCCTAGACCAGGGGAAAAATTCATAAAATAATTTTTGGGACTCCAGAGAAGGGTCATTGAGGTTCCAATGGCATTAGAATGCCAAGAAAATACCTAGAAAAATTTTTCAATCAGTACAGACAATTTTGACCCGTTAAGCCAAACGGAGGGCATTTTGGTCATTTTGCCTTCAGAGGTGATTTTTGGCCGACTTGTCCAGTTAAGTAAATAATTATTATGACATAAAATATGAATTAATATTGATAAAAAATTAATTGAAAGTGAGTAGAGAAGAAGAGAAAAGAAAATACAATAAAATGCCAATTATGACATATTATGAGGTCATTTAAAATTGTCCACCAATCACAATTAAGTAACCATCAAATTAACTAATAAAAAGAGTCAAAAGAGACCAAAGAATTAAAAAGCAAACAGCAGCCCTTCTTCTCCTTCAAAAACGTTTTTCACCTCCTCCCTCACTCCTCCATTAACAAACTTTCTAAAGCTTCAATTTCCATGCTTTCCTCACCCCAAAACCCTAAGTCCCTTCACTAAAAACTTGTCTCTACCTCTTGGGAAGTGTTTGGCAGCCTAGAAAGGGAAATAAAGTGAAGATTAACTTGGGAAAATTCTGCCCTACAAGAGGTTAGTGCACATATATACTTAAAACTCTTTAATCCCATGCTAGAGACTTGAAACAAGTATGAATTTGTAACTTAAATGAATAAAAGTTATGTGTATGTCCACCATGATTTTTGGCAGCCCTAAAGAAGGAACATGATTGAGTGTCTTGATGGACTTAGAGTGAACTAGAGAGTATGTTTAAAAATATATATATATATATATATATATATATATATATATATATATATATATATATATATATATATATATATGTGTGTGTAAGGAATGAAAGTGATTAATTAAGGTAGTTGTGAAAATTTATAATGGAAATTAGGGTTTTGAGGTGTGAAACTTGGATTTAGCTTATGAAATTGTGAAAGAACATTATAAGGGTCAATTAGTGACCATTTTAGGTAAGTTGACCATAATTTGGACTGAAATGTAGCATGGCAAAGGGAATGAGTAGGCTGCCTTGTAAGTGCAGCAGGGTGACTGAAATTTCAGTTCACTTAGACAGCCATAACTTTGGCTGTGTAAGTCCAATTGGTGTTTGGCCAATTGGACATGAAACTAGGCTTATAATGACACATTTTTTCTGAAGAAACCATACCCAAAAGACCAAAGCAAGAGGACCAAAAGTTGGCCCCAATCCGGATACCCTGCAACAGCACCTGCAGAAATGACCAAATGAATAGTAACTGTTCATTTGGCCATAACTCACTGTAGATATGGTCAATTGACCTGAAATTTTTACAGTAACAAGATATGATATAGACAAACAACTTTCATGAAGAAACATACCCCAAATTATGCCATTAACCCATTCAAATTATTGAACAAATTTGAGTTATCAAACCTGCAACTCTGCAGATTTACATTTGAACAGTAATGTTTGGATGGCTATAACTCTCTCTAGAAAACTCAGATTTAGGCGATTCTTGAACCGATGGAAACCTAAGGCATGGTAGAACATTTCACATGAAGAAAGTTAGACCAAATTATGAACTTAACTTGGTCAAATTACTAACCAAAGTTGGACCAAAATCTGCCAAAACCCAAAATTTCAGCAGGAACAGTACTCGTAAACAGTAAACTTATTTTGGCCATAACTTGAGCTACAAAACTACAAATGGAGTGATTCAAAAAAAGAAATTCAACTAGACAAAATAAGGAACAACTTTCATGTTTACCATTTCCTCAAATTCCCACTATAACAGTGCTTAATGGAATAGTAAAGTTAAGTTTCAAAAACTGAAAATTTTGTTTCCCTTGGTTAAAGCTTAGAAATGGTATTAATGCTTAATGCCAACAAGTTTTAAATGAAAAATGTGGTATGTTTGAAGTGCCAAAGTCAGTGTACATATTCTCTATGCAAAAGTCAACTTTCTTGTTGACCAATGAAATGAATAATGACACCAAAAGTTAAAATTCAAAGATTGAAGAATTTTAAAGTATCAAATGCCCTAGTATACCTAACAAGATTGGTTTGGATAGTTTGGCATGCCAATAGGGTATTGTTTTAGCAGTACTGCGAAAGGCTTTATGCCTGTATTCATGGCTTTATGCCCGTATTCATGGCTTTTATGCCCGTATTCATGGCTTTTATGCCGATTATGTGATATCATGGCTTTTTAGCCATACTGACTGCATACGTGGTTGACGTTCTGCGTCCCATGGTATGACGGCTCAAGGCACCGCGGTGTCCAGTGCCAACGACCCGTTATCCAGTCCAGTCGTCCAGTATAGGTTACTTGGGCAACCAAATGAATGGAAAAGCATGACTGTAATTGAACTAATTGTTAAAGAAAATATGAAAATTAAATATCAGGAATGATTATGATAGAATACAAAGAAACTCAAGATCATGAAGAAAATAATTAACAAAATGCATGAAGAAGTAAATATCATAAAACATAATTAGCCCTCGACTAAACATTAAGTTGGTAATTATTCAGTTCTTATGAAAACAATGGCTAAGAAATTATGATTTTTATTTGCATATTATATTTTCTTGTATTATTGACGCCACTAAGCTTTATGCTTAGCGCGTCGCTTTTGCAACGCGTAGGTACTGAAGAGTTGGACAGAGGGCCCGGTAGACCACAGATTGGGTAAGGCCATTCACAGTTCTGCATAGTGTCCGTGTCACCTCACCTTCCACAGTGCATTGGTAGGACACTAGATTTCATTTTGATATTTTGTAACTAATTTCTATTTTCTCATATGTATTTGAACTTATGTAATAAATTTCGATATTCATGTAAATAATGAAAATTGTATTTGTGAATGGAAGAGTGGATGTCTATTTATGACTTGTACATGATTAATAAATGAGATGATGATTGAGAACTGAAATTGATAATTGTTGAGATTTTGATAAATGGAGTTGAGATGATTGAATATGAATATAGGGAGTGTTTTTCACAGGTTCCGAAGAACGGTTTTCTCCATTTTTAGCCGGTACTCCGCCGGATTTTCTATAAAATTTTCGGAACCTCAAATAAATTACAATTTCAATAAATGAATTATATTTCGCAAGTTATATTCAAAACTACGATAAAAATGAATTAAGATAAAATAGAGTGCTCCGGCACACTGAGTGGCATAACTTGATCGGCTACACTGTAGTCGGGTAAGGGGTGTCACACAAACCCTAGCTCAAATATCACAAACCATGCATTATCATGGCATTTCATCACTCCACTTACAAGATACATTTTAAGGGCAGCCATACTAGCATGTTAACTCCATAAAACTCATCATAAGCATACCCTAACCAAGGCTACTGAAAATAAGGGATGGTATACAAATGGTATTCAACAAATTTCCTTTGTAATTTACACTTATACATAGTCCTTAACATGAATTTAAGGTGAAAATTAAGCTTAGGTCACTAACCTCTATGGAGTGAAGTTTCCCCACTTGCTAGGATTTTTGTTTTCCTTTTCTTTTTGCTCCCAAAAGAATCACCAAGATGCAAGAACACTTTTTTATATTGCTAGGTTAGGGTCTTAATCAAGCTTTGAAAAAGCTTGAAAATGGTGGTTATGGAGGATGGTCACAGTAAGGAAGAAGAAAGAGAGAGAGAGATCTGATTTTGTTCATTTTCAGCCCATTTTCTCTCTTTAAGATAAGTTTATGCCATGTGTCCATATTGGATAGGTTAGGAGAATCTTAATGACATCATTATGATGTCATAAGTCCATTTTCTTTTATTTTCTCTCCATTTCTTATCTATTTAATTGCAAATAAATTTTTAACAACATTTACTCATATTTTATGTTATAGAAATTATTTATTTAACTGGACAAGTTAGCCAAAAATCATCTCTAAAAACGAAACGACCAAAATGCCCTTCATTTGGCTTAACGAGCCAAAATTGTCTGTACTGATTGAAAATTTTTCTAAGCATTTCCTTGGCATTCTAATGCCATAAGAACCTCAATGACCCTTCTCTGGAGTCCCAAAAATTATTTTATAATTTTTCCCCCGGGTTTAGTAATTTTTCCCCCGGGTTTAGGGCTCCTAGTTGCGAGAACTGCAACTTCTCACTAGGTTACCCATCACTAGGGCACCGGTTCATTTAACTTGGTTGTATTTTATTTCTAAAATATTTCCTAAATTTTTCTTATTAATATTTGAGTTAATTATGGTTCCTTACTTTAGTTTAAATATTTTTCCGGATGTTCTAGCTGTCCGGACCGACACTGATCACCGAAACAGTAGAATGTATGGAGTTGCTACAAGGAGGGTGTTACACAGTAGAACAATCCGTAGCAGCTGAGGTACAGGGGGAGGCCCCAGCTCCTCAGAATGCCAATGGCCCATGCAGTTTCTTGCTCAATTCACTCAGTAGATGGCTGCACTATTTCAGCAAATGACTGGCAATATACCAGTCCAAGCTCCTGTGTAAGCACCTCCAGTGCAATCACTATCCCTAGCCAGACAATATGACAAGTTAATGAAATATGGGGCAATAGAGTTTAAGGGTACAGTGGACTAATTGGAAGCTGAGCAATGGTTAGAATGGATGGAGAGAGTATTCAAGAAATTACACTGCATCGATGATTTGAAGTTCGAATACTCATTCTCTCTACTGCATGGAGATGCATATGAGTGGTGGAAGACCATTCCTCACAGCTTGGTTGAGGCCCCTGTGTTGACATGGGATGACTTTCTCAGAGAATTTAGACAGAAGTATGTTCCTAAAACATATGTAGATATGAAGCTACAGGAGTTTCTCAGTTTAAAGGAAGGGAACAAGACCGTAGCTGAGTATGAGAGAGACTTTTCTTGCCTCAGCCACTATGCTGGAAGCCTACTCACTACCAGTAGAGACAGATGCAAACGGTTTTAGGCCGGTTTGAGGCCTAGTTTGAGATTACAAGTGGTTGGGTTTCGACATGACAACTTCTCTGGGTTAATATCACAGGCCCTTGAATTAGAAAGGATAGAACTAGAAGGGGCATCTGAGAAGGTAACCACTGAAAAAGAAAATAGCAGTAAGCCTACAGGTCAAAGTCTAAGTAACAATTTGGATAAGAGGAAGAGCTTTGGGGGACCAAGTAATAGAGGATCTAGTAGAGGAAGATTCTCAGGGCAAAGGCCACCTAGATTCGGACAACAAACATCTAGGGGTTCCTTTCCTGCTCATACCTGTGAAACTTATGGCAAGAATCATGGAGGAGTATGTTATAAGGCCATAGGAGCTTGTTACAACTGTGGTGGAAGTGGGCATTTTGCTAGAGATTACACTAGTGCTCACAGGTCTGGGCCGCCTACCACCACTGAGGGATCTGTTCAAGGTTCTGCTTCCAGAGGACAACAAACAGCTAGTAGAGGCTGAGGCAGGGGTAGAGGTAACACTTCTGGCAGCCAGGGCACAGCGAGCCAACCAGAGCAGAGTGGTGCCTCTGCTAGGGTGTACACCATGCGCTAGAGGGATGAAGCTGAGATATCAGATGTTGTGGCTGGTACTTTCTCCATCTTTGGTAGAGATGTATATGTGCTGTTTGACCCTGGTTCTACACATTCTTATGCTAGTGCCAGTATTGCATGTTCTGTTGCCATTCCTTGCTTGAAAATGGATTATGATGTGCTAGTGACTAGTCCCTTAAGGCAAGAGGTTAGGGTGAACAAATTGTATAAGGATTATCCTTTGGTGATCCAAGGACATACATTCCCGTCAGACTTAATTGACATGCCCTTCCGAGATTATGATATCATCTTGGGTATAGATTGGTTAGCTAGGCATCACGCCATGATCGACTATAGACTGAAGATAGTCAATTTTGGTCTTCCCGAGTATGCAAAAGTAGTGATACACGGGGAGAGGTAGTTATTGCCATCAACATCATTTCAGCTGCACTTGCTAGAAAGATGATTAGAAAGGGATGTGAAGCTTATCTAGCTCATGTGATAGAAACCCAGGTGGGGAGTCCAGATCTTAAAGATATTCCTACGGTATGGGATTTTTCGGATGTCTTTCCAGAAGAATTGCTAGGATTGCCTCCGAAAAGAGAGGTACAGTTTGAAATTGAGACTATGCTTGGTGTGGAGCCAATCTCCACTCCTTATAGGATGGCACCTGCTAAGTTGAAAGAGTTGAAGGTGCAGTTGCAGGAATTGTTAGATAAGGGTTTCATTCACCCTAGCGTGTTACCTTAGGGAGCACCAGTATTATTTGTGAAGAAAAAGGATGGTACTCTCTACCTATGTATAAACTATAGACAGTTGAATAAGGTGACCATAAAGAATAGATATCCTCTGCCATGGATCGATGATTTGTTTGATCAGTTGAAGGATGCAACTATATTCTCCAAAATTGACTTGAGATCGGGCTACTACCAGTTGAGGGTGCAGGAGCAAAGTATTCCTAAAATTATCTTTAGGACTCAGTATGGCCACTATGAGTTCTTGGTAATGCTATTCGAGTTGACTAATGCTCCAGCTGCTTTTATGGGCCTGATGAACACTATCTTCAGGCCATATTTGGACCAGTTTGTTGTGGTGTTCATTGATGATATTTTAGTGTACTCAAAGAATGCAGAGGAACATGACAAGCACTTAAGGATAGTATTGTAGACTTTGAGGGAGAAGCAGTTGTATGCCAAACTGTCGAAATGTGAGTTTTGGCTAAAGGAGATTTCATTTTTGGGGCATATTGTATCTGCAAAAGGTATCCAGGTGGATCCTAACAAAGTAGAAGCCATCCTTCATTGGAAGCCACCTAGAAATGTCACGAAAGTTCAGAGTTTCCTTGGTTTAGCTAGGTATTACCGAAGGTTTGTGAAGGGATTCTCCATGCTAGCATCTCCACTGACCAAGCTACTTAGGAAGGATGTAAAATTTCAGTGGACTGATCGGTGTTAGGAAAGTTTTGATGAGTTAAAGAGGCGTTTAACTGAAGCTCCAGTCTTAACCTTGCCCACTTTGGGTAAGGAGTATACCATATACAATGATGCTTCTCATAACGGATTGGGCTGTGTATTGATGTAAGATAGGAATGTCATTACCTATGCTTCACGCCAGCTTAAACCACATGAGAGGAATTATCCTACGCATGTCTTGGAGTTGGCAGCCATTGTCTTTGCCTTGAAGATCTGGAGACATTACTTATATGGGGAGAGATGTTATATATACACAGATCATAAAAGTTTGAAGTACTTGGGCACACAAAATGAGTTAAATTTGAGGCAAAGGAGATGGTTAGAGCTGATAAAAGATTATGATTGCTTGATAGACTATCAGCCTGGAAAGGCAAATGTTGTAGCTGATACTTTAAGTCGCAAGACTATGGCTGGTTTGAGGGTTTCTCCATTGTCCATGGTGCATGAGTTAGGGGCCTTACATGCTAATTTGGAGATTAATGAAGATGGGTAGATGGTAGCTACTTGGCAAGTGAAGCCAATGCTGGCAGAACAAATTAAAACAGTTGCACAGAAGGATGATAAGTATGTGAAGTTGATGGAAGAGGCTCGGGATGGCAAGAAACCAGAATTATCAGTAAATGATGAGGGCTTGTTGTTATATAAAGGCAGAATGTGCATTCCTGAGAATGTTGAACTGAGGCAGACCATTTTAAAGGAAGCATATGATTCACCTTTTGCAATGCACCCTGGTGGAACCAAAATATACAGAAGTGTGAAAGAGCACTATTGGTGGAGAGGAATGAAGAAAGACATTGCAGAAAATGTTGCCAAATGCCTAACTTGTCAGTAAGTAAAGGCAGAACACCAAGTGCCTGCAGGGTTGCTACAGCCATTGCCAATTCCTGAGTGGAAATGGGAAAGAATCACTATGGATTTCGTGATAGGACTTCCACGTACACAAAAGAATCATGATGCAGTTTGGGTTATTATTGATAGATTGACCAAGTCTGCACACTTTTTGCCAGTGAGGATGGATTACAGCATGGAAGGATTGGCCAAAATGTACATTGATGATGTGGTGAGGTTACATAGAGTGCCTGTGTCTGTTGTGTGGGATAGAGACCCAAGGTTCACTTTTAGATTCTGGGATAGTCTCCAAAAAGCCCTAGGAACTAGATTAAACTTCAGAACAGCATTCCATCCATAGACAGATGACCAATCTAAAAGGATCATTCAGATTTTAGAGGATATGCTTTGGGCCTGTGTAATTGAGTTTGAAGGGAGTTGGGACACACTCTTGCCTTTAATTGAATTTGCCTACAATAACAGTTATCAGTCAAGCATCGGGATGCCTCCATATGAAGCACTTTATGGCAGAAAGTGTAAAACTCCCTTGTGTTGGGATGAAGTGGGCGAGAGGAAGTTGATTGGCCTAGAATTAGTGCAGCAGACAGAAGAAAAGGTTAAGCTCATTAGAGACAGACTCAAAGTTGCAACGGATAGACAGAAGTCCTACATTGACCTAAAGAGAAGAGATATTCAGTACAGTGTGGGTAACAAGGTGTTCTTGAAAGTTTCCCTTTGGAAGAGGATCATGAGGTTTGGTAGAAAGGGAAAACTAAGTCCTCGCTTCATTGGGTCGTATGAGGTTCTGGAAAGAGTGGGTCCATTAGCATATAGACTTGCATTGCCTCCGGAGTTAGAAAATATTCACAATGTCTTCCATGTCTCCATGTTGAGGAGGTACAGATCAGACCCCTCTCACATTTTGCCAGTGGAAGAGATTGAGGTGAATCCAGACCTGACATATGATGAAGAGCCCATAAAGATCTTGGCACATGAGGTGAAGCAGTTGAGGAACAAGCAAATACCTCTAGTGAAAGTGCTGTGGAACCATCATTCAGGCCAGGAGGCTACATGGGAGTGTAAGGAGGACATGAGGAGACAGCACCCACAGCTATTCAGAGACTGAGACCAGGTAAATTTCAAGGACGAAATTTATTTTTAAAGAGGGGAGAATTGTAACACCTCGAACCTCCGAGTTATGAATAGTACCATTTTTGGTCCGTGACTAGTACTATTCAAAGACACCTTGAGGACCAAAAATAAATAGAAAATTAATTGAGATAGACACAATAAAAATTCAAGTGACCCAAAAATATAAGAACTCACCGGGTATATTGTAAAAGAGGGATTATGACCCGATAAGGGGCATTTTGGTCAATTCACTTTAAGAGTTGATTTTTGACCAAAATTTCAATTTAATTAAATGAAAATAAAATATTGAATTATGAAGAAATATTGAGGAAAACAGTAGAGTAAAAGTGGAAAGAAAATAAAAGAGGTAAAAATCTAGAATTTAAATTCCATTTTTGACCTAATTAAAATTAATGACTTATGGGCTTTTGACAATTAAACTTAATTATTTAATTAAAAATGAATAAATAAGTATAAAAGAAGACAAGTCACCTTCTTTCCCTTCTTCCATGCCACCATGCATCTTCCCTCTCTCTCTCTCTTTTCCCTTCTATTCTTCTCCAATCTTCTTCCACCATTGTTTTCCCTTCCAAGTCTTGATTCATTTCAATTCCCTTCATAAATTCCATAGTCCACTAAAAGAAAACATCAAAGAGATCTTTGATTGAGAGATTAAAAACAAGAAGAGCAAGATTTGGAAGAGATTGAAAGTGGGAAAAATCATCAAGTGAGGTAAGCTCTCCCTTTCATGCTTGATTAACTAAATATACCTTGAATCAAGTTTGGGTGTGATGAATTTACATGAGAAAGCATGAAATTTCATAAGAAGATGAAAGAAAAAATGTATGGAATCTAAACTAGGGTTTTGGCCAAATTGGAGAAAAGTTAAGGTTCGATGTCTTTGAATGAAATTTATGATGAGATTAAGCTTAGTTGAAGTAGTATACATGATTGGGGCAAAGAAATTACATGAAATGTGCATAAATTTAATTATGGGAGATTAGGGTTCATGGGAAAATTGGAGTTTTGGTACTAGAGAGTGAAATTAGTGTGTGTAGTATTAAACTATGATTATTTGAGGTTTATTTAGTTTGAATTGACATTGGGTTGATGAATGGAGGTAATGAAATGGTAGGATTAGGAAAAATTGCAAACTTTGGTGTTTGAAAATTGTGGGGTTTGTGCTAGGAAGTGCCATTGATGTGTCAATGCTAAATTATAGTCATTTTGGGTGAATTAAATGTGAATTGAGATTGGTTAGTAGGAATAATTGAAGAAATGAAAAAATTAAACCTAGGGCAGAATTTGCACACTGAGTTCAGTGTGTTTGATAGCCCATAAATTGAGCTACACAACTCCAATTGGTGTGAAATCAATTGGAAATGAAACTTAAGACATAGGGCTAGAATTTTTGTGAAGATACCCTGCCCCGAAAATGAACTTAAGCTATCCGAAATGAGCCTTGAACTTAGAGACAAAATTCTGGAACTTGCAGAATTTGACCATATGAATAGTAAAATTTGCATGGCTATAACTCTCTCTAGAAAACTCCGATTTAGGCAATTCTTGAACCGATGGAAACCTAAGACATAGTAGAACATTTCATATGAAGGACTTGAGGCCAAATTATGGTTTTAGCCCAATCAAATTGCTGAGCAAAATTGAATCACCGAATCTGTAGAACTGCAGATTTACCATATAAACAATACATTTTGCATGGCCATAACTCTCTCTAGAAAACTCTGATTTAGGCGATTCTTAAACCGATGGAAACCTAAGACATAGTAAAACATTTTGTATGAAGAACATTAGACCAAATTATGGACTTAACTGATCAAATTGCTAAACGAAGTTGGATCGATAAATCTGCCAGAACTGAATCTGCAGGATGAATAGTGATGTGAACAGTAACCGTGTTGTGGTCATAACTTAAGCTACACAGCTTCAAATTAGGCGATTCAAAAAGGAAAATAAAGTTAAGACCTAAATGAACAATTTTCATGAAGAACACCTCACTAAATTATGATCAGAACTAGGTAAAAATTGGGTTCAAAGATTAGGGCACCAAGCTGTCCCAAAACCAAAACTTTCTAAAATTTGCAAAGCTAACTTGGGATACATTAAATATTCATGTAATGAGTTCTTGGCAACAATTGAGATTAGTATTAAGGTATTCTATTTGTGTATTTTCAGTAGAAAAAGAAGTTGGAATGGACAAGGAGAAGTAGATAACAAGAAAGGAGAATTATTGAAGGTTTGTGTACAACTAACCTTTTTCTTTGTTTTAACTTTGTAAATGGATTTGAATGATTTTATTTGAATGAGTTTGATTTGGAATGAGTTTATTTTGAATGAGGCATGGCTTTTCTCTTGCATTGAGAAATTTGTATGTTGCCATCCCTTTTATGGGTTTTATGATGATTTGAATATGTTATTATTTTGAAAATGTGATTATTGATTTAGAAATTCTTGAAAGTTGTTTTGAAACCACAGTTAGCATGACAGTCCCTTCGGAACTCCCCAGTAGTAACAGCTACTTTGGGTTTTATATTTGATATGATTATGTCTCCCATTAATAACGGTTAGCGGGGTAAGACTACATGAGTACTCATTAGCTAGCTAGCCCTTCCCTCATTAATAACGGTTAGTGAGGTTGAGATTGCTTTTTTGTGGTATACAACACGGCACTGATCGTGAAATTTTGTATCATAGCCTGAACTGTGTGTTGATGTTGGCAACACTAATGCTTTGTGAATTGTGATTTATGAAGTGTGATTTCTCATTTGAAATATTATTCCGATAAATGGCTGTTATGAACTTAAAACTATTGTGAAGTTTTCATGTTTAAGAAAAATATGATTTATTATGCTTTGCCAAATTGTGTTTTACCTTAAGTTTTAAAGTTATTAATTGTGCACCACTGAGTGATATACTCAGTGATAGCTTCTTTATGCTGTCGTAGTAAGGGAAAGGAGAAGATTGCCGAGTGAGAGACTTGGAAGCAGCATTTTGATATTGATTGTGGGTTTTTACGTTAGGTATACCATTGTGATTCCTTTGGATGTATTTTGTACCTATATGTATGGATGTGCGGACATTGAGTCGTTTGTATTAAAAAGCACTGCATTACTAAAGTATTTTGAGTTTGTAACTATTTGTATTGTATTTTAAAGCTTATGGAAATGTAACTTTTGCAATATTTAGTCTATCATTATTTCCAATGAATGTTTACATTGAATTTTAACTATTCCCATGCAGTTTTCTGCAAAAGAATTGATAAGATCAAAAGATATAATTTGTTTAAAATCCATTGTAGCATAACTAATGGGTTATCACTAAGTGTAGTTCAGTAATTCATTAAGTATGCTATGGGAACATGCCATGCCTTACAAGGGATAAGGTGTGACAGCACTAATAAAAAAAAAGGAAACTCTGTTCAAGTCTCCACCAAAATAAGATATGAAAAAAAAAATTTCCCATATATGGAATAATATAAATAAATGGAATTTAAATTAATATGGTATAAGACAGGATAAGATAGGGTGCTCTGGCACCGAATGTAGTACGCCTTACTTGACTACACTGTAGACTGAGTAAGGGTGTTACACTAGCGAATTTCAATCTAATCTAGGTATGGAACACTGGGCTGTAGTCAAGAGTATTCTTAAGTACTTAAGAGGAACTAAGGATTTAGTCTTGATATATAGAGGAGGTGATTTACAACTAGATGGATTTATAGACTTTGACTTCTAGTCAGACATGGATGATAAAATGTCTATCTCAGGTTTTGTGTTCATTTATAATGGAGAAGCAGTCAGCTAGAAAAGTTCTAAGCAAATAATGACTATAGATTCTACTGCATAGGCTGAGTATATTATTGCATCCGATGCTATAAAAGAAGCTGTTTAGATAAAGAAGTTCATCATAGAACCTAGAGTGATTTCTTTAATTATGTCATCAGTTCCTCTCTACTGTGACAACAATGGTGCTATTGCTCAAGCAAAAGAACCTAGGTCTCACCAAAAATCCAAACATATAGAACGGCACTATCATATTATTTGAGAGATAGTTGGAAGAGGCGATGTAGTTGTGCAGATGATAGCTTGAGTTGATAACCCAGCTAATCCACTCACCAAGGCCATGACGCAAAACTAGTTAGATCAACATCTTGAGAAGATAGGCCTTAGATTTTATAGTGATTGGCTCCAGTGCAAGTGGGAGACTATTAATAGTATGTCTTAGAGCATAACTTGTAATATGTGTCTTGTAAATATTTATTCCCTATTAATGGCAAATAACTTTTCTTTTAATTTAAATGGTTTAAATTTAATTGAAAATATCCTTTAGTATCTTGTTAGATATTCCATTCTTAAGATGCTAAGAATATGAGTGATAGAACAATTTAGCACAAGTGTTATAAATTATGGTTCACAGTTGAGTATATCTCATTGGATATGATATATCAATATAGACTATCACCTTTGTTTGTTCTCATGAATTAATATGGGATACTAATAAGATGGAATTGTGAGTCTTATGCCATATAACAAACACAGTGGTGTAAGGGTGGAGGGGAGTCATAGCAAGGCGTGAGGCGAAATATTATTCAGTAGAATTATATAAAATGCACCAAGTAATGCACAGGAAAGATGGTGGAGTCATAATGGTCTTTCTTAAGTACCACCTCCTTAGACAGCATTTCCTAGACATGCACTTCATACAATACTAATAGAATTAAAACACTGGTAAATATCGTTTTCCCATAATACTACCACGTTACTAAGGATTTATGCTATAAAGATATAGATAGACAGGAGTCACCACTCGAGTAATAACCAGGACAAATTCAGTATTTCTTTCAAGGGTCATGGATAGCAACTTACTCCTTATAGAGTATCCACAACCGTCATTACCATAGCCCAATATCTAGGTTCGGAATAATGGGTACATAAGGGGAAGGTGTTAGGCACCCCTTACGCCTGGACTAACCTCATTAATTTAAGTGCTAGTCTTCTACTAATGTTTCTAGAAGTTTTGTTTATTATTTCTCTATTAAACTTTATCCTAAAAATGCAGTTCTAATACTACACACGCAAGTAATTCACAAAAGGGTTGTTGTTTACAAATAGTTTTCATGCACAATTAATTTCTATCTATAGGTTTGCTAATTATTTAAATGATATTTATCCGATGGCTAAAATTAATTTATTATTGAGAATTTAATTTACAAACAAATTCAATTTCAAACAATTCTAAGTTTCTATTTAACCTAATTAATTAATTTTTCAATAAGTTACCATAACGATAATTAAACTAAATTAATTATTTACATGTGTAATTTAATATAATATCACATAAGTCCCAAACAATCACAACCTAATAAAGATTTCTAACATGCTAATTTATTTTACAATCACTAAGTATTAAATTAAATTTATTTTATATGCTAAGGTTAGTTTAATTTATAAATAAGATTAATTTTAATTTACCTCGTACTTATTTAAATTAATTGCTTGCAAAATTCGGTTAAATTAAAAACAAAATTAATTTTAATTTATTAAATAAAAATCCTATTATTACTATAATTTCATGCCAATGGTTATTCTAGGAATTTAGGGCTACTTACTTATCGGTAATTACTATTGCCATTGGGGTAAGTTACCCTTTAAAAATGGCATTCTCTTCTAGTATGACAATGATATCCCGGGCTTACTCTCGTTTAGCTCAACTTAAGCTCCACACAAATTCCCTCTTCGGTACTTACCTTAGGTGTGACGCCCCTTTTCCGTCTACTGTATAGCCGAGCAAGAAGTGTCACATTCGGTGCCGAAGCACCCTATCTTATCTTATCATATTCATTGTAACTTTTAATATCATTTAAAAGTATGTAATCCACGTGTAGAATTTTTTTTTTATAACTTATTTCTATGAAAATCCGGACAGAGCCTCCTCTGTTTTATTAGCATCTGGTGGGTTCCACTAATCACTTGTTAACATATTCATATTTATTTTACACATTTCCATATCATATTCTATTTTATCATATCATTCATAACTATTTATAAGATCTCAAAATGAAATATCATCTATTGCATTCAAATAGAAATTCATAGATAATAAATTACAAGTTTTCATTACAATTTCAAAGTTTAATTACAAGTCCAAAATGAAATACATCATAAACTAGTAATTACATCTTGATTAGACATAATGAATCAAAATATTAGTCTATACATGGGTCCTACCAAAATATAAAAGACTGGTGAGGTGACTCTAGACGGTGGCAGATCTGGTCGGAACTCTGTCCAAACACTACTGTGGTAGCTGCTGTTGATCTCCAGTACCTACGCGATGGAAAACCAACGCGCTAAGCATAATGCTTAGTGGTGCATAATTTATAATAACAATAACTAAACAATTTAAATAATAATTCTATATATGGCAAATTTCAAAATTTCTAGGTATTTTACATTTTCATTTCACTTTGGAAACTATTTAAATTATCAAGATCTTTTCTGTTTACTTATTGTATATTTAGTCCTAATTAATTATTATCAGTGCCCAAGAAACCTTAAATATACTATAAAAGCTAGATACACGGGAGTATACAGGTTAGACAGCCATATGTCTACCTTGTATACACCTGTCAAGTATGAGTCCAACTGTTAGGCACGAGACCTACTGTCAGGCTTGTAAAGCCAGAAATAAAGTAGGCACAATGGCCAGTAAGTAGGCACAATGGCCAGTAAGTAGGCATATAGCCTGTAAAACAATCATACTAGACATATATTATCAGTTCATGATTTTCTTAGTAGACAGTATTGCTATCTGTAGTCCCTAATTGGTATACAAATCGATCCAAACTAAATAAATAAGTCTAAGTATACTATGGGCAATCACACCTTGTTACATTTTTATTTGAATGTTCATATCACTTTATAGTGGGAAAATAGGTCCCACATACCTCTTTCAAGTAGTTTAGTGTTTAATAGCTTGTTAGAGTTAAATGCCCTACCATAAGATAATTTATCTCATGGACCTTCCTTTAGTTCAGTTTTTGTGTCTCATATTTACCTATCTATTTGATCAGTTTGCAGCCACTATTTGGCCACACTTCCTTCATGGAAGTTGTTCCCCTTTGTCTTATCTTTATTTTCATTTTTGAATCATGTCAATTTGATTTTTAGAACTCAAGTTATGGTCAGATAACCATAACTGACTCATTTTCAGATTCTGGTTCCTTAACTAGACAGCTTTTGGACTTAAAGTTTACCTAATTAATGGAATAGGTTGCAGTCACTTTTAGCATGGTGATCTTCATAAAAATTGTTTCCCTATGTCTTCTGATCATTGAGAACTTTGTATCACAAATTTTCAAGTTTTGTGGAATTATTTATGGCCAATTAACTGACCTGGGCTCATGTACCATGTGCCAACAGGGGCTCAGTTTAGGACAGTGACTGTAGGTCACTTTTTGAGATTCTTACAAGCATAATTTGAGGACAGTCTCTAAAATAAAGTTGTAGCCCTATCTCTCAAGTTTTTGGAAAGGTGTTGATCATCTCAATTGGATTTTTTTATGGGAGTTATGACTAAAAGACTGTTCTAGGGTCAAGTAAAGTTTGGTCAGATTACAGTTTTTGATGCAGTGAACTTTTCTAACTATTTGACCTAGTTTTCTTCATTTTTGGGTTTTGGTCAAAATACAAATTTTGTAGACCTATGTCTTATGGACATTTTGCCATTGGTTTCACTACATTTGAATTCTTGTAGACCAAGTTATGGCCATTTTGCCAAAACTGGTCGGGTAAGTTTGTGTCCAGCAGTTTCTGGGTAGCCTAATTCTGGGTAGTTTTGTGACCCAACTTGGGCCATCAATTTGGTTTGGTTTTTGGCATATCTGAGTTTAGTGGTCTTCATGAAAATTGTAGCACTATATCTAAGCTTTCCAATGATATCAAATTCAGGTCATTTGGACCAGTATAGAGAGAGTTATTACCAAATGAATATGTACTATTCATTTGGTCATTTTCTGGGTTTGGTGCAGGGAAATCCGGATTTGGGCAGTGTTTAGGTCAAGTTTTTAACAAAATTTATGCATGGTGTCTACATGAAAAATGGGCTATTTTGAGTGTAATTTCACCTCCAATTGGTCTCATGCCAATTGGAATCACATATTTTCAGTTAGGGTTCAACAAACACACTGGACTCATTGAGTCCCAACCTGCAGAAAATTTGACACTCCCAAAATTCAATCTCTTCCAACTTCCTTACTTCAATTTGCATGCATAACACTTCTATAAGCACAATCTCAACTCAATAAGTCAATTTCAAGCATTTACACAAACTCTAGTTTTCAAAGTTTCAAATTTACACAAACACTACACAATCAAACTCCCAAACATTTCAACTCATCACACATTCTCATGGAACCATTTTTCATCACTTAAAAGCAACAAACCTCAAGTTCCATGGCTGTCGAAAATTCAAGGGTTCTTTTCTCAAGATTTTCTTTTTATTTTCATGATATTTATACTTGGCTAAACATGCTTTTCATATTTAATAAAGAGAAGAAAAGGGATTAGTGCACTAACCTTTTTTGTAACTTGTTAAACTTCACTTCCTTTGCTTCTTATAGGTATCTATGGCTTCCTTATGGAGTGGGGAGTAATTTTTGTGAAGTAAGCTATGGGTTTTGATAGGTAGAAGCTTGGGAAATTAAGCTTGAAAGCTTGATAACAATGGTGAAAATGGAAGCATGCAGATGGCCATGGGAGGGAAAGAGAGATAGAGAAGAAAGAGTGGAGAAGAAAGGGTTGGTGGGAATTTGTCTTCTTGTGCTATATATATATATATATATATATATATATATATATATATATATATATATATATATATATATATATATATATTCTATTTTTGTGTACTTAATTTTTAAATTTGTCATAAGCTTATTTTTCTTTTTCCTTTTCTTTTCTTTTCTTCTTCTTTTCTTTTTCTTCCTAATTCAATTCATAGTATTAATTTGTGTTAATTATTTTTATTTTCTAAATTTTATTTTGACATTTAGGTCAAAATTCACCTCTGGGAGTGCAATGACCAAAATGCCCTTCATAATGCATATCAGGTCATTTTTATTATTTTTGTACCAATTTATAAATTCTCTAAATTTTAATTTATTTTTCTTTAAAATTTTCCTATATTTTCTTAACATTTATTTCTTCAATTTATGCCTCCTCACTACAATTTAGGTGTAGTTCAAGACATTCTGACTGTCCGAACAGACATTTGTCGTCGGAACAGTAAAATGTACGGACTACCTATGGTGAGGGCGTTACAATTCTTTCCCTCTAACAAAAATTTCATCCTCAAAATTTTCCTAATGTGAAGAGCTTAGGGAACTGCTGCCTCATCGTCTCCTCGCTCTCCCATGTCACTTCTTCTGTGTTGTGGTGTCTCCACAAGACTTTCACTAGTGGGATCCTCTTGTTTCTGAGTTCTTTCACTTCTCGTGCCAATATTCTGACTGGTTCTTCTTCATATGTCAAATCAGGTTGCACAATTATCTCCTCTACTAAAATGACATGTGAAAGATCTGATCTGTATCTCCTGAGCATTAACACATGGAACACGTTGTGAATCTTGTCCAGCTCAGGTGGTAAAGCTAGCCTATAGGCTACTGCACCCACACGCTCAATGACATTGTATGGACCAATAAACCTAGGGCTTAACTTACCCTTCTTACCAAATTTCAGCACTTTCTTTCAAGGTGATACCTTGAGAAACACCTTCTCGCTAACTTCATACTCTATATCCTTTCTCCTTAGGTCGGCATATGACTTCTGTTTGTTTGAGGCGACTTTCAAATTGTCTCTGATGAGTTTCACTTTTTTCTCAGTCTGTCTCACTAAATCTGGGCCCACTACCTTTTCTTCACCCATTTCTGTCCAGCATAAGGGAGTCTGTATCTCCTCCAATACAATGCTTCATATGGAGCCATTTTTACACTAGCTTGGTAGCTGTTGTTTTAAGCAAACTCTACCAAAGGAAGATACTTCTCTCAATTTCCTTCAAAATCAATGATGCAGCTTCTCAACATACCCTCTAATACCTATCATATCATGTCATTCATGTCATTTGTGTTAGGTTATTATTATCATTCCTTTAACAATTATAGTAATTCATTAAGTTCTAAGGGTTACCCAAATCACCCTTTCTGACTGTCCATCCGTCTGTGGATGAAAAGTCATACTGAAGTGTAGTTGAGTGCCTAAAGACTCTTATAGCCTCTTCCAAAACCTCGAAGTAAATCTCGGGTCTCGGTCAGGGCACTCCATGTAACTGGACTATCTCATATATGTAAATCTCTGCTAATCTCTCTAGTGAGTAGTCGGCTCTAACTAGTAGGAAATGAGCTGACTTAGTCAATCTATCCATAATCACCCATATAGTATCATGCTTCCTCTGTGTCAATGGTAGCCCAGTGACAAAATCCATGGTGATGCAGTCCCATTTTCACTCTGGTATGGATATGGGTTGCAATAACCCTAATGGAACCTGATGCTCAACCTTAACCTGCTGGCATGTCAAACATCTAGTCACAAAATCACCAATCTCTTTCTTCATTCTAGGCCACCAATAATGTGTTTTTAGGTCTTGGTACATCTTGGTACTTCCTGGGTGCATAGCATGGAAGCTACTGTGTGCCTCCTTCAAGATATTCCTCTTCAGTTCCTCATCTCCTCGTACACATATTCTGCCTTTATAATACAGGCACCCATCTCCTTTCAACTCATAGTCAGTCTCCTTCGCCTCTTGAGTTCTGCCCATAACAGTTAGCAACTTTTCATCCCTTTACTGTGCTTCTTGTATTTGTTGCAGCAAGTTTGGCTTTACAAGTAACTCAACCAAAAGTTCTCCATCCTGTGCTAAAGACAACCGAGCATTCAATGTTCTCAAAGCCATCATGGACTTCCTGCTCAGTGCGTCAGCCACTATATTTGCCTTCCTCAGATGGTAGTCGATCACATAGTCATAATCTTTAAGGAATTCAATCCGTCTCCTCTATCTCATATTGAGTTCCTTCTGGGTTGGCAAATACTTTAGACTCTTGTGATCCGTATAGATGTAGCATTTCTCACCATATAAGTAATGCCTGCATATCTTCAATGCAAATATTATTATCGCCAATTCTAGATCATGAGTTGGGTAGTTCTTTTCATGTGGCCTTAGATGTTTGGAAGCATAGGCAACTACTTTCCCTTCCTGCATCAGAACACACCCAAGCCGATTGTGAGAGGCATCACTATATATCACATAGTCTTTCTCTGACTCTGGCTATGTCAACACTGGAGCTTCTGTAAGCATAACCTTTAGCTTCTCAAAGCTGGTTTGACATTTATCATTCCAGTCAAACTTTGCATTCTTATGCAGTAACTTAGTCAGTGGGGTTGCTATAAGGGAAAATTCCTTCACAAATCTCCTGTAGTATCCAGCTAACCCCAAAAAGCTTCTGACCACTGTTACATTTTTGGGAGGCATCCATTTAACTATTGCTTTAATCTTCTTTGGATCTATCCTGATTGTCACACCCTACTCCCCTGTAAGATGTAACATGATCCCGTAGTACACCTAATGAATTACCATACTTAGCCTACCGATAATCCATTAAATATACTACAAGGGATTTTAAAACAATGTTCATGAAATTTAAATCATCGATTAAAATCTGGTGTTATAAAATTTTTTTTAAAATTTCGACAAAGTGTCAGTTGTATTTTGAGAAAACAATTCTTCAAAACCTGCAAAGAACACACTCCCAATATGTTTTCTCAAATACAACTTCAATAACTTCATTTGAACCCATAATTCAAATCTCAATAATCAAATCAATCTCCTCATAAAAGAAACATTTCATTGATTACAAGACTCAAAATTAATATTACAAAACTATTCAGATAAATGAAATCCCAAATTTACATTTACAATAATTTACATTTAATTACATACCAAAATATTTTATAAGAGTTTTTATACAACTGCTCAAATAATTTACATACATATTATTACATGCATACATCAAAAACCTATGTGCATGGGTATACCTATGATATACCTGGAGCTAATCTGAATGTGTTTTCAAAGAAATTTACTCACTACTCTATGCTCTTTTTACCTGCGACAGCATACAAAGCTATCGCTGAGTGGTGAACTTGGTGGTGCACAACTATAATTTAAAACATAGTACAATATACATTGACAAAATTTACAGCAAATAATTTGGAAATCTGAATGCTCATCAAATTCCAAAACTCAAAATATTCATTGCTAATAATGTAAATCATTTGTATGAAATAACTTTGATCACGAAATTCAATTTATCAAATCATGACTAACCATTTAAGGTAGTTCCAACAAAATCAATTATACATAAATCATAACAGAAATCACAATTCTTTACTATTCAAAAACATTATGTGTCTCAAAAATCATGTTGTATCTCAAAAACTATGCTGTATCTCAAAAATCATGCTGTATCTCAAAAATCATTCTTTATCTCACTAACTATGCATGACTAATCCGAAAGGGCCATATTCGAAGTGATTCTAACTCCCTATGGTCTAGGAGGTCGAATCAGATTCTAACTCCCTATGGTCGGGGAGGTCGAATCATCGTGCACAGTACACATCACAATAATGAATCTTCCGCAAGGGCCATAATGATAAAAAAAAAACTTAGATCTAACCTCAAATCAAAGGAAAAACTAAGCCTGTGCACGTACCATGGTAATCAAAACACAACTAAATCCATTGTCTTCTCAACAAATGAGAGAGATGGGTAATAACCTAGTCAAGCATCTATAGTGAGATATAAAACAGTATCACAATCCTTTTAGTGAGCATAAATCACAATATAATTCGATTCAAATTCAATTCCAATATCTAATAATTTTTATGCTCATCACAATTCAAATCATAAATTTGCATTTTTTCATGAAAATTACCATCACAATTCAAAACATGTTCTATCACAACTTTCCAAAACATAATTTATTCAATCCATAACAATGCTTAATACTTGTGGAAATACCATTTCACAAAGCTAAATTCATACATACTATAACAATTTCAATAATCATTGAATTAAATCCAATGCTTGTTAAACATAATACATAAGAAAAATATGTCATTTAATCATATGAAAAATTCAAAACAAAATCAGTTAAAAACTAGTTGTGCACAAACCTCTAATAACTGTCTCTTGGCTCTGACTCAGTGTTTCCTTCCCCTTCCCTGAGTCTTTGCTAACTGAAACACACAATTTGAAGTGTTTCAGTACTCATTTAAACTGTCTCAAACGATAATGCTTGATAATTAATTCACTGAATTCTATTATTTCCTTAGTCAACCTAAGATGTCGACCCTCGATGCATTCTAGGTAAATTAGGTTTTAATGTTACTAATATGTCATATTTGTAGCCTTTTAGGGTTAGTACATATTACCAAATTTATTTCCATGTATTTTGCGTTTTATTGTAATTTGCTGGATTCCGGGATATTAGTTTAACCTAGCCGGATGACCTAGTTCCCTCTGTTTTCGAGTTTTGGTCAAAACTACAAACTTGTAGATCTATGTCTTATTGCATGCGGGGCAAAATTTCAGGTCATTCCGAGTTATGTAGACCAAGTTATGGTCATTTTACTATTGCTGGTCAAAATGCATCAAAATTGGTCACTTTAGGTCATTTCAGGTTCGGCCAGTTTTTGGACCCGAACTTGTGCAAGCTGTTTGACTTGCTTATGGTCATTTCTGGGCTTTGGTGTCTTCATAATACTTGTAGATATAGGTCTTAACTATTCATGGTCAAAATTTCAGGTCAATTGGACCTGTTTTGAGTGAGTTATGGCCTAAACACTAACTGCTGCCGAAACGGTCAATTTTCAGGCCTTAATTGCACTAATCCGGATTTGGTTACTTTTCAAGTTACCTTACAAGCAGAATTTTGGTAAGCTTCCTACATGAAAGTTGGCACTTTTTGTGCCTAGTTTCACCTCCAATTGGTCTCATACCAATTGGAGCCACATACTTAAGGTTCTAGGCCCATAACATAAACTGCCCTATTGCATTTTATTCATTACTCATCAAAGGACACTTTTAACATTTACCAAACTAAACATTCATGCTAATTCTGGTTTGTACCATAACCTATACACATTTCACAACATATTGTTGGTCATTTTGGCAGCTTATAATCACACTCAACATGCACCATATAGTGCAAAATTTTTTTCAAGCTCAATTACAACAATTCAATCACCTAACCTAGCTCATTTACATGTCCAAACTCACACCATCATACATATACCCAAGCTGCCATAACAACTATCACAATTCAACATTAATATTCCATAAACCAAACATGAAATAAAATCTTTATGGTTCACCAAACCAAGCTGTCGATTCATACACTACAATCCATTAATTTCCAAGCTTCCAAATTCAAGTACACATTCACATATACTAAGTATACATTACCCAAATTAATTCCTACACATATAAACATTTAATCAAGCATTTAATCTACCATTTACAAGCAAGAATAAACTGTCCTCAAAGAGTTTCCATGGCTGCCAAAAGTACACATCCCCCTTTAAACATCAAACCTCAAAAATCTCTCCATAATTCAAGTACCCATAACATCCTTACAAACGTTAATGAAACAATAATAAAAAACAAAAACTTACCACTTTGGAAACTCTTCAAAATCTCTCCAAAACTTGGTCTTCTTGTTGCCTATCTACTGCCCAAGGTGTATGGACAATCTTTAATGAAGGAAAGTGCCAAGAAAGGAGCTTGAATCTCACATGCATGGAGTTTCAAACCATGCGTCAATGGCGTTTTTTGGGAGCAAATTTCTGCTAGTTCTAAGGTTGAAGATGAAGATGTGTATTCTGCCCAAGATGATGAGTTAGTGGTCCACTTTGATGGGTGAGTGGAGCACTAAGCTTAAATTAAATATTAGTTTAATATAAGATTTTATTTTCCCACATTAAGCTTCCCATTTTTGCTATTTACATTAGGTACCACTAATTTAATTTTTCATGACATTTTCCAAGTGTAATATCATTTATTTTTAATGGACATTTAGGTCAAAAGACAACTCAGGGTGTCAAATGACCACAATGCCCCTGTTCCGGTTGCATTCCCAATTTTTCGATAACACTGTGTTTTGTCCGTTTTTTGATTTCTCACTTTTCTTTGTACTAATTAATTAATTTTCCTTTGATATTTATAATGGTATTTATACTTAAATAGGTGTCTATCTAAGTCCTAAAAATATTTTTCAGGGTTTCTCTCGGTCCAGGGCTAGTCAACGGTCCACACCGCGACTTCCAGGTGCGGTCACCCATCGCTAGGGTTCTCGGCTCGTTTAACTTAGTTACATTTATTTGCTATTATTTTTCCTTTGTTTTTCTTGTATTTTCTTTTTTTGTATTTCATTATTTTATGTCTCCTCACTCATATCAAAGTGTAGTTCTAGGCATCTTAGCTGTCCGGACAACACTGGTCACTGGAACAGTAGAACGCACTATTGAACTTAGGGGTGTTACACTGATCCCATCTGCTGACACAATGTTGAAAGGAGCGTAAGCATGAAAAACACAAGTTTAGATCATTAAATTCAAAAATTTTTCACCTAGGGTCTCATGCATCATGTAAGATTTATTTTTATCTATTTGATTTCAATGATAAAAAGCATATTAAAACTCTTTTAATATATTTTTGGATCTACATTTGCCATTTAAGATTTCAGAATTAATAGATTAATTCATTAGAACCCTAGATTAGATAAAAAATAAGTGTACTAACCTTTTTGATGCACTGCAGCATGTTTGGCACCTTTGGGATGCGCCTAGGATACCAGATGTTGTTTCTCTAGCTTGTCCACACCAAGATCACTAATGGTAGCCCTTGAACAGCTTCTAAAGCTTTTTCAATGAATTAGAAAATCAAGTTTTACCTTTTGAGAGATTACAGATGTAAACAGGACACTATAAACAATTTCTAGTATTTTTAATTCAAGAGATTGTTGGCTAATCTCTTTGAATTATTGAGAGATGAACAAGAAGAGAGGATGAGGGACTCAAAGGTAGCGGTACCAAGGGAATACAGCAGCTTGTTATTTTTTGTTCTTTCATCCTTACACTTATTATAGCTAGGTCACCACTTAAAACCCTTGCCACATGTCACCTTTTGAGTAGCTCTAGGTTTAATTGACCCAATCACATTGTGCCAAGTGTCAAACCTATATTTAATCTTGACTTTGATCATTTTACATGATTAAAAGACATATGTCAAGCTTATGTGTAGTGCCATGCGTCACTATCTTATGGTGCCACATGTCACCCTGTGAAATGACCAAAATACCCCTGTGTCTTAATTGTGAGTTCTCAACCCAAAATAATTACTTCTCTTCTTCTAATTAATTTATATCAAATATAAATTAATTAATTAATCTTTATTAATTAATTTCTCATTAATTAAATTCATATTTAAACACTTTAAATATAAATTTAACTTCTACTATACATCCAATAACCTAGATTTGGTTTCAAGCCATGCTAGAGACTTTACAATCTAATTGCAAACCAAACCTATATAATTAATCAATTAAACTCTTTAATTAATTAATTAAATCATATTTAATTTGGTGATTACTTGTGTATGTATATGACTTACTAGGCTCATCACTAATTGGCAATGAGACATGATATCAACTCTTAATATCATCAAAACTCTTTCTTACCATAAATGATTTCTCTAAATCATTTTATACACTATTATACATAAATATATTATGTAAATGGAAAAGTAAAAATGCCTTTTATTAATAAAAAATATGTACAAGATACATACTAAATGATATGCTCTAAGGCATACTACCAACGATCTCCCACTAGCACAAGAGCCATTCATTATAATATCTTAGACCCATCTTCCCAAAATGTCGGTCTAACTGTGCTTGTGACAAAGTCTTAGTGAATGTATCAGCTGGATTTTTAGCTGATGCTATTTTCTACATGGTTAAATCGCCTTGCCTAACTATATTTCTGATAATGTGGTAGCACCTTTCTATGTGTTTGGATTTCTGGTGAGACCGGGGTTCCTTATAACCAAACAATCTCTTTTGCAGCATCTGATGTAGCAATATACTCAACCTCAGTAGTGGAATCTACAGCCGTACTCTGTTTTGAACTCTTCCAACTGACTGCACCTCCATTACAAATGAACACATACCCAGAGGTAGACTTTCTATCATCGATATCTGATTGGAAATCAGAATCAGTATAACCATCTAATTGCAAGTCTCCTCCTCCATATATCAAGAATAAATCCTTAGTTCTTCTCAAGTGCTTAAGAATATTCTTGATAGCTATCCAGTGTTCTAAACCTAGATTGGATTGATACTTGCTAGTCAAACTAACAGCATATATGATATCCGGCCTAGTACACAACATTGCATACGTCAAACTTCCAATAGCCGAAGCGTATGGAATCCTGGCCATTTTATCTCTTTCTTCAAGTGTCTTTGGAGATATCTCTTTAAAAAGGTGGATACCATGTCTCACTGGTAACAATCCTCTCTTGGAATTAAGCATGTTAAACCTCTTTAACACCTTTTCCAAGTATAGACTTTGGGATAAACCAATTATTCTTTTCGCTCTATCTCTATAGATGCGAATCCCAAGAATATAGGTTGCCTATCCTAAGTCTTTCATAGAGAATGTATTTGACAACCATACCTTTATAGTTGTCACCATACCTGTGTCATTACCTATCAACAGAATATAATCCATATATAAGACAAGGAAAGTGATAGCACTATCACTAACCTTCTTATATACACATGGCTCATCCTCTTTTTTGATAAAACTAAATGACTTAATGGCTTTATCAAAACTGATGTTCCAACTCCTCAAAGGTTATTTTAACCCATCTTGGGATTCAAAACCCCTTGGTTGTTCCATGAAAATGTTTTCTTCAATGTATCCATTAAGAAAAGCTATTTTGACATCCATCTCCCAAATCTCATAATCATAGTATGCAGCTATTGCTAATAGAATCCTAATTATTTAAGCATGGCAACACGTGAATAATCTCCTCACAGTTGATTCCTTACCTTTGGCGAAGCCCTTTCGTTACTAGCCTTGCTTTATAGGTCTCTACCTTTCCATTAGAACCAATTTTCTTCTTGAAAACTCATTTGTTTCCTATAGGTACAATACCTTTAGGTGGGTTAACAAGATCCCAAGCTTGATTCTTATACATGGAATCAATTTCGAATTTCATAGCATCAATACATTTTGAAGAGTCTATATCTAATATAGCTTCTTCATAGGTAAGTGGATCATCTCCATGATCTACTTCTTCATGAGTAGACAACTTTTGTTCTTCTTCATGAAGGAAACCATATCTCACTGGTGGGTGAGATACCCTGGTTATTCTACGAGGAATAGCTATAAATGTTTCATCAATTGGTGTAGGTTGACTAGATGTGTAACACCCCTATTTGTATAGCCTGGTATATTTCACTATTCCGGTGACCGGTGTCAGTCCGGATAATTAAGGGGATTAGAATCATACTTAAGACAACTAGAGAAGCCATAAATACATATAATTAGTAATTGCCAATTAGTTAAGTATAAATAAGAAAAACATAATATAAGAAGTTAAACAAGCCGAGAGTCACAGCGATGGGTGACCTTCTCGGGAAGGACTGCGAAGTCATTTTAAACTCAAATTTCGAACTGTAAAATGTGACGCTGCGGTCCTTAGGACCCTTATGAACACAGTGGAAAAGAGAAAATCACAAAAAAGAACTGTTAAGTCAGTCAAATAATTAGGTTAGGGAGCCAGAAGAAATATTGAATTATTTGCAAACCGGGATGAACCGGCAAGGGGCAATTTGGTCAATTGACCCCGAGAGCTGACTCCTGACCTAACTATCAAATAAAATCGGAGAAAAGGAAATTTTGGAATTGAAAATTAAATTAAAGAACTAATAAAAAAAAAGAAAATAAAAAAGTGTAGGGAGATGACATCATGCATGATGCCATAAAAGTAACAATTAATATATTTAATTAATTAGATTTTTTTTGCTCTTCCATAAGACAAATTACATAAAAGAAATAAAAAGAAAAAAAATCATTTTGGTCATCTTTTTTTCCTTGTTGCCGCCTCCCATCTCTCTCTCCCTCACCATAGTTAAACCTCTATTAAAGCTTGTCTTCAAGCTTTGAAACCCTTACCAAATCCTAACTTTTTCCATAATCACTCCATAAAACCTTATTCCCTTCCCTTGAGAAAGAAATTTAACAAGAAAGAAAGAAGAAAAGAGGAGGAAAAATTGAAGATTGGATATCAAAGTTGAGGTAAGCAATCTAAATTGAAAATTTTAGTTTATTGGTTATGTTTGTGGTTTGAGTAACCTAGAAATTTAATTAAAATCAAAAGAAAACATTTGTAGAGGACCAAAGGGAATTTTAGCCAGCCATGGATGTATGAGAATATGATGTGTTCTGAATGAATTAAATTTGTTAGTAAGCTTGTATGAAAGTGGTAGTAAGATTGAAATGCTTAAATGTGGTTAAATGCATGAGGTTGGTGAATTAGGTTTTTGAACATTAGGGTTTATGAACCAAAAATGTGAGAAATGAGTAAATGATGTCTTTGACCTATTGTGAAGTGAAAAATGGTCATTTGTAACCAAATGAGTTGTGTTGGAATGGTTGGAATTAAAGTCAAATTCGGAGGGAGTGTGGTCATGCTGCTGACAGCATGACCAAGTCAACTTTGAAGGACCAAAAATGAAATTTTACAAGTCCAATTGGTATGGGACCAATTGGGGATAAAAATAGACACTAAATGACACAATTTTTATTTAGGAACCATGCCCAAAAAGTGACCAAAACCTAGTGAACAAATTGACTCAATTCGGAAAATCTCGATGTCCTCAGATAAACTGACCAAATGAACAGTGTTTGTTCATTTGGCCATAACTTGAGCTAGGCAGGTCCAAATGACCTGAAATTTTACCAGTCATTAGATGAGAATAGACCTAAAACTTTCATGAAGAACACAAACTCAAATTCTGCCAGCAACCAAGCCATTTGGCCACCCCAAGTTGGTGACCCAAAACTACCAGCACCAAAATTGCCTAGAAAATCTAGGTTGTGTCCAATCCGGCAGCCATGGTTCAAATGGCCATAACTTGAGCTACAAAAATCCAATTGGAATGATTCAAAAAGGAGAATAAACTTAAGACAATAGGGGACATTTTCTATGAAGGAAGTTTTGCCAAATTCCAACAGTAAAATGACCAATGAAACAGTGCAACCTAGACACCAAAAACTGAAAATTGACAATTTTGCCTAAAAGACTTAATTGTTGAGAAAATGACGAAAACTAACAAGTTTGGTGACCAAAATGTGATATGTGGGTGAAGTTGGAATTCCCATACCTATTAAGCCTTAAAAAGTCAACAATTTGACTTGAATAGTATAGTGAATAGTAACCCGAAACACAAAAACTTCGAGAACGTCGAATTTAGCACATTAAAGCTAGGAAAAAGTGAAGTTAAATTTATTTTTGGATTTATGCTAAGTTATGGTACTGAAACACTGTGAAACTGTGTGTTTCATCTGAAAAAGGCTTAGAAGCTCTGAGAGACTGAGTCAAGGCCTAGAGGCGATTCACATCAGCTCTGTGCACAATAATTCTTATTTAAATATTTTATTCTAAAAAATTTGACTTCTGTGATTAATTATGTACTGTGTTGCCATTTCATAATCGCAAATATGACTTTGGAAATTGATCAGATTTCTCATAAATTATTTAAATAAATTGTTTTGAATTGATTTTCTGTTCACACTTAGCATGACAGTATCACATTATTCCTCCTCCATTTATGGGGTTGAGATCATTTATTTTCCTCCCTCTCTGGTTTGCCAGTTGAGGTTGAGATCGGATGAGTACTCATTAGCTAGCTAGCCACCTCCCTCATTGATTTCGATTAATGGGGTTGTAGGTTGCTTTGTCGTGGTGTACAACATGGCATTGATCGGAGATTTTTTGTCATGGCTTAAGTTGTGTATGATTTTGGCAACACTGTGTTTATGAAATTATTTGACTAAATTGTGTTATTATGAGCTTTGATAATTTGTGAAATGTGATTAAGAAATATTTAAATTGTGTTTCATCAATGAATGATTTATGTATTGTATTTTAAATTTTTATTGTGCACCACTGAGTATTTTTATACTCAGCGATAGCTTATTTTGCTGTTGCAGATAAGAGCAAGGAAAAAGCAGCAGAGTGAGCTGCTATTGAATTGAGGACCACACTGATCTTTTGTACATGTATTATTTTATACCCTTGTAGTTAATTTTAATGCAAATATTATAACGCTTTATGTATCAATGTAAAGTTGAGCAGCTGTAAAATAAATTATAATAATATTATTTTTAGATTTCCTTCTGTAAATTAATATTTGTACTTGTAAATTTCATACTTTATACCTTGCGAATGAAGTTATTAAATATTTTGAGATGATAAATTTTGATTTGGATTGTGGAATTATTTTGAAGTGAATTGAATTGAGTTGAGTTGATTTGAGATTAATTGAAGGTTGGTTGTTGAGAAAATTATTGGAAGTGTTTTTTTTATGTATTTGAAGAACTGTTTTCTCCAAATACAAACTAACTCACAAAATTTTTATAATATTTTAAGCAAAATTAAAATGGACAAAAATTTTTACTAGTATTTAAACTTTGAATAAATGGTTTTTAATTCCTACCAAAATGCTCACCACTTCCAAAATGTAAGAAAATTGTTTTAAAATCCCTTGTAGGGTACTTAATGAGTTATCTGTAGGTGAAGTTCGGTAGTTCATTAAGTATTCTTGTTTGATTTTCTACTTCAGATTTAAATTCTTTGAATTTTTCAAAGAATTCATGTTTGTATTTCATCAAATACAAATACCCAAATCTTGATTTTTTATCAGTAAAGGTAATAAATAATGAAAACAGCCTCTAGCCATTTCTTTAAATAGACCACATACATCACGATGTATTAGCTCCAAAATATTTTCAGCTCTTAGCCCTTGTCCAATAAAGGGTGATCTAGTTATTTTTCCCTGAAGACAAGATTCACAGGTTGGAGTAGGCTCAGAGCCCAATGAGGATAAAATCCCAATTTTCTCCAGTTTTGCAATCCTATCTTCTGCAACATGACCTAATCTTAAGTGCCAAATATATTTTGAACTTGAGTTGACTTTCATCATGGCATTGCATTCTTTTAAATTGTTATATTCTGGGCAGTTCCTATTCCTGTGCCCATCCTGCTGGCAGTGGAAACACTTTCTTTTGCCTTTTCTCAGCTTTAGTCTTCCCTTTCTGTTTAGCTATTTTCTTGGAAAGATCAGGAATCTGAGGTTTATTTTTCTTATTGCCCTTCTTCTTGTTGGACTTTCCAGTAGAATAAGATGCAATCAAAGCTACCTCTTTTCCTTTATTGCCCGGCATATTCTTTTGGGCAATAACCAGCATGTTGAGTAAACTAGCCAAGGTGCATTCCTGCTTAGTCATATGGAAATTTGTCACAAAATTCCAAATGACTTAGGAAGGGACTGAAGGATCAAATCCGTATGCAGTTGAAAATCCATGTTAAAGTCAAGATGTTCCAACTACTCAATCAGCCGAATCATCTTGTGGACATGATCCCCAACATTCTGCTCCTCAGACATCCTCATGCGGAATAACTGTCTTAATATCTCATACCTAGCATTCCTTCTGTGCTTACCATACAACTCTTATATGTGAAGGAGGATCTCACTCGCACTTTGCATGTTCTCATGCAGCTTCTATAACTCATTACTCATAGAAGCAAGCATGTAACACTTGGCTCTCATATCATGCTCCTTCCACTTATCCAAAGTTTCATGTTCCTCTTGTGTGGCCTCTGGAGGTAAGAAACCAGGAACATTTGAGTTTAGAACATATCCTATATGTTCAAGGTTCAGGACAATTTTCAAATTTCTTAGCCAATCAGATAGATTAAGTCTTGTCAACCTATTACGATCAAGTATGCTTGCAAGGATATTAGATAGTGGTGGTTGTTCTGTGCTCATTATTATCAGAAAATTAACTGCAGAAAATAACCAGATTAATTAGTAAATGTATCATGTAATTAACCAAAATAATTATAGTCTTTTAATCAAATTGGTCCTCCCACTAACTTAGTGAATCCTACACTTCCAAAGTAGAAAATTGAAATCCTAGTTAGATGGATTTCTAGTGGGTGATTGAATTCTTATAATTCTATTAATCATCCTCAGGTACATTCATTATTGGAATTACAATAAACTATAAGTGAGCAACTCCTTGCCCATCACATCTCATGTGAGGTTCAATCCTTTACCTAGCCCCTAATGCTCAAAATCTCAGGCATATCCATTATTGACTTATCTTGCATTAGTTAAGGTGATCCCATTAAGCCAGTAAACATGCAAATAATTTTAATGTCCTCAGGCACATCCATTATTGGCCACAAAACCATTTACATATTTACAACATCTCATGCTTAATAATTATTCTTAAGAAAATCTCTTAAATTAATTGCATCTTATGCAAGTATTTAAAATTTTTTAATATAATTGCCTCAATGGAGGGCCCATGTTATAATTATTTTAATTATACCATATCCAACTTAATCATTTGTTTGGAAGATTTTGTGGTCATCCTAATTACTATTAAGGTCTCACTTTGCACATTATCCATTTAGCATGCATATATCATATACTTGCATACATTCCCATACATCTCATGCATTTATGGATAAACAGTAAATATGGTATGATCATGGACTTTCTAAGGGATTCAATTCTAAGCCACCAAGAATTGAATCAGGGCATTCCTAAGTGCATTTTATTCATTCATATTACAAGAGTTGCTGAAGGAGTACATAATCAACACATGATCTTGAATTTCTCCCGCTGGTCCCACCAATGCTCTTGACCTCCTTGATCTTCTTGCAATCCAATTACATAGTAATCCTTGGCATACCAAGGCGAATTTATAAGAACTAAATAAATAAAATTACAACCCAAAAATATTATAACCTTTATAATACATACCCAAAATAAATTAAAATAAATTAATTAATTTACAACCCAATGAAATATAAAAGAAATAAATATAATCACATTGGTCATTTATAGTCCATGATCATCCATCATGCATATCACTATTTAACAATTAAATAAAACATACATACTTAAATTAAATTGAATATCTCATATTTAACTTAAAAATTCAGATTTGAATATGATTAAAACAAATATAAAAATTCAGATTTGAATCACATTCAAACAAATTTAAAAATTTAGATTTGAATCACATTCAAACAAATTCAAAAATTCAGATTTGAATCACATTCAAATAACTTTTAAAATTCAGATTTGAATCACATTTAAATAACTTTTAAAATTCAGATTTGAATCACATTCAAACAACTTTTAAAATTTAGATTTAAATCACATTCAAACAACTTTTAAAATTCATATTTGAATCACATTCAAACAACTTTAAAAATTCAGATTTGAATCACATTCAAACAATTTTTAAAATTCAGATTTGAATCAAAATTTAATTGTATGATTAAAACTCTAATTAAACAATTTAATTAGACATAGGATGAGCTTTTTGATCATACAACATTTGTAAATTAAAAACCCAAACCTTGCGCACACCATTGGAGACCACAAAGTGTGCACACCAATGGTGTTCATCACCATGCCGCCACCATTCTTTTGCAACCAGCAATGGATCTATCATCTCATGGTCATACCACACAATTAAATCATATAATCAACAATCTAAATGGCAAATATAGTGGCTCTGATACTAATTGAAAGGAGCAAAAGCATGAAAAACACAAATTTAGATCATTGAATTCAAAAATTTTTCACCTAGGGTCTCATACATCATGCAAGATTTATTTTTATCTATTTAATTTCAATGATAAATAGTATATTAAAACTCTTTTAATATATTTTGAAACTACATTTTCCATTTAAGATTTTAGAATTAACAGATTAATTCATTAGAATCCTAGAATAGATCAAGAACAAGTGCACTAACCTTTTTGATGCACTGCAGCGTGTTTGGCAACTTTGGGATGCACCTAGGACACCAGATGTTGTCCCTCCAACTTGTCCACACCAAGATCACCAATGGTAGCCCTTGAACAGCTTCTAAAGCTTTTTCTATGAATTAGAAAATCAAGTTTTACCTTTTGAGAGATTACAGATGTAAACAGGACACTAGAAACAATTTCTAGTATTTTTAATTCAAGAGATTGTTGGCTAATCTCTTTAAATTGTTGAGAGATGAAGAAGAAGAGAGGATGAGGCACTCAAAGGTGGCAACACCAAGGGAATACAGCAGCTTGTTATTTTTGTTCTTTCATCCTTGCACTTATATAGCTAGGTCACCACTTAAAACCCTTGCCACATGTCACCTTTTGATTAGCTTTAGGTTTAATTAACCCAATCACATTGTGCCAAGTGTTAAACCTATATTTGATCTTGACTTTGATCATCTTACATGATTAAAAGACATATGGCAAGCTTATGTATAGTGCGATGTGTCACCATCTCATGGTGCCACATGTCACCCTGTGAAATGACCAAAATACCCCTGTGTCTTAATTTTGAGTTCTCAATCCAAAATAATTATTTCTCTTCTTCTAATCAATTTATATCAAATATAAATTAATTAATTAATCTCTATTAATTAATTTCTCATTAATTAAATTCATATTTAAACACTTTAAATATAAATTTAAGTTCTACTATACATCCAATAACCTAGATTTGATTTCAAGCTATGTTAGAGAATTTGTAATCTAATTGCAAACCAAACCTATTTAATTAATCAATTAAACTCTTTAATTAATTAATTAAATCATATTTAATTTGGTGATTACTTGTGTATGTGTGTGACTTACTAGGGTCATCTCTAATTGGCAATGAGACATGATATCAACTCTTAATATCATTAGAACTCTTTCTTACCATAAATGATTTCTCTAAATCATTTTATGCACCTCATAGACCATGGTTAACACCTAGTATAGCATGCCATGGCCACCCAATTAGTAATAAGGTTTACCTTAAATGAACCTATAATCATATGTTACCATGCACTAGAATCTCTTTGTTACAAAATCCCAATTCGAGCTGGAGTCATGGTTTATGTCAAACCCCATTTGCTATGAATATTATATTCTCTTTTAATTCTAGTTCTTGATTAAAAAGATTTTCTCATCAGAAATTCTTTTCTGATTAAATCTATCTGTCCTGGCTAGGAACTTGAAACATCAAGAATAATTAAATGAACATAGGATTTTATCCCTATTTACTTAGAGGAACAAATTCCATCTTGATCAACACCTACCTCAATATATAACTAGTAGGAGCCAACACATTTCTTATACCCATACACAGTACAAGTATGAAAGCAGTATCAAACTCAAACCACATATATACAAGATAACTGTGCTATCTCAGGTCTAAAGATTATATGCACTGTAACACTCTCACTGTAGCAATTCCGTACATTCTACTGTTCCGGTGATTGATGTCGGTCTGGATAGCTAGAACTTCTAGAAAAATATTTAGACTAGAGTGAGGAGTCATAAATAACTCAAATAATAATACGAAAAATTTAGGAAAATTTTTTGGAATAAAAGATAACCAAGTTAAATGAGCCGGTGCCCTAGCGATAGGTAACCCAGTGGGAAATTGCGGTTCTCGCAGCTAGAAGCCCTAAACCCAGGAGAAAATTCATAAAATAATTTTTAGGACTCCAGAGAAGAGTCATTGAGGTTTCGATGGCATTAGAATGCCAAGAAAATGTTTAGAAAAATTTTTAGATTGGTACAGACGATTTTGGCTTGATAAGCCAAACGGAGGGCATTTTGGTCATTTCGTCTTCAGAGATGATTTTTGGCCAACTTGTCCAGTTAAGTAAATAATTATTATAATCTAAAATATGAATAAATATTGCTAAAAATTAAATTGAAAATGAGTAGAAAAGAAAAGAAAAAAAGTGAAGAAAATTAGAATTATTATATCATGATGATGTCATTTAAAGTCTACCCATCAATCACCATTTAACTAATTAATTAAAAAAATGAAATAAAATGGGATAAAAACAAATAAAACCAGTAGCTTCTTCTTCATCATGAACCGATCCATAGAGAGAGAGAGAGAGAGAGAGAGAGAGAGAGAAGAGGTTCCACCATTTTCAAGCTTAAAAGCTTGAATTTCCTCTCCATTTGTTCACCAAAATTGTCAAGTCCCTTCACAAAAATTTGATCTTTAACCTAGAAAAAGCTATTGGCAGCCAAAGAAGAAGAGATTAGGGAGGTTTAATCAAGGTTAAGTGAAGCTCAAAAAGGTTAGTGCCTATACTTACTTCCCTATCTTTTTAATCTTTGTTAGGAAGACAAATTAAATGAGAATTTGTTGTAGAATTGAACAAAACAATTATATTGAAGTATGTATGAGAATCGGCAGCCATGGGAGAAGGATGAGATTTGTTGATTTGTATGAATTGAATTGTTTAGAAGTGGTTTGTGATGAGAAAACTTGAGTTAGATGTTGAATTATGTTTGTTGTATGTGTTAGATGGCATGGATAGCATAAAATGGACACTTTGGAAATTAGGGTTTGTGAAAATTTAGAGTTTTGCTTATGTAATGGTATATTAACATTGTAATGTTCAATTAGTGACCATTTGAATGTGTGTGAGGAGGAATTGAAGTGGGTAAGGATAATGGAGTTATGCTTAGGCATGCTGCCCTTGGTGACCTGCAGGACTAGGTGTGAGTTCAGTAGGTTTGGGCAGCTATAACTGGAGTTGTATAGGTTTAATTAGTGCAAAGCCAATTGGACATGAAACTAGACACATAATGGTACAACTTCGGTGAAGAAATCCTGCCTAGAAAACCAAACCAAGTTGACCTAAAAATTACCCTAATCTGGGTGACCAACATGTTGTCCCTGGAAAATAACCAAATAAACAGTGTTTGTTGACATAGTTATAACTCAATGTAGAAAGATTCAATTGATCTAAAATTTTACCAGTAGAAATCTGAGACATAGCCCTACAATTTTCATGAAGAACACAAATTCAAATTCTGATCATAACCTAGTCAAATTGCCAACCAAACTTAGGTCACCAAATCTGGCATAACCAAATTGCCCAGAAATTCTGGGTACAGATTAATCTGGCTAGTTATAGTAAAATGACTATAACTTAAGCTAAAAAACTCCAAATGGAGTGATTCAAAAAAGAAAATGTAACTAGACACAATAAGAAACAACTTTCATGAAGACAATTTTATCAAATTCCTACTGCAAAAATGACCAATGGAATAGTAAACTTAGTGCTTGAAATCTAAAAATTGTAAAGTAACCAACACTAAGCTTTGAAATGGTATTGGCAATCAATACCAACAACTTTAGAATGCAAAATGTGGTATCTTGGTGAACTTAGGTTCAATAAATTTATTATGTATTAAAAAGTCAACAATTTTGAGTGAATAGTAATACAAAGACAAAGTATAAGAACTAAATAGGTAGAGGAAATTAAGGTATGAAATTTGGAATCCATGAAATGTTCATGGATTACTTGGAATAGAAATAGTAATTCACCTAAATGACTTAATGAACATTTAAGTTATATGAGTATATAGTTAAGATTTGTATTCCCATTACAAGTAGGTCTAATAAAATATAAGTGATACCACTTGAATATGAAATGAAATTAACCTAGATGGATTGTTGAGTATAAATGGAATGAGGTTTGCATTAGGACTTATGTTTCCATTACAAATAAGATAATACATTGTTGTGAATTGTGATCAATACGAATGATATAAGGAATGTATAAATATTATGATGAATGTATAAATTATGGAATTTGTAATGAAATAATGAAGTCATAAAACACAATATATTAATATTTAATGATATTATGTGCTCTTGTATTGCCTAGACATGTGTGTCAGATTGGATAGATTGGCATGCCAATAGGGTATTGTTTTAGCAGTATTGCGAAAGGCTTTATGCCTGTATTCATGGCTTTATGCCTGCATTCATGGCTTTATGCCTGCATTCATGGCTTTATGCCAACATTCATGGCTTTATGCCAACATTCATGGCTTTTATGCCCAATTATGTGTTATCATGGCTTTTTAGCCATACTGACTGCATAAGTGGTTGATGTTCTATGTCCCATGGTATGATGGCCCAAGGCACCACATTGTCTAGTGCCAATGACCCGTTATCCAGTTTAGTCAGCCTGTCATAGGTTACTTGGGCAGAAAAAAAAATTTATTGAAATAAGTTAAAAATATTAGAAACTAAATAAATCAGTGAGAAAAATCCAAAAGGTATTAAACTAGTATTAAGAATTTAATTATTACGAAATGATCCACAACACATAGAAAATATTAAGAGAGTAAATGAAAGACTAGCAAAATAAGCATAACTTAAGTAATTATTAGAAATGCATCCTCTATAATAAAATAAACATAAACTAAATATTTAGATTTATTTGTACATTATATAAATGATTATTATAAACTTATGACAAAAGAGATTCTAGAGAGTAACATAAATGATGAAAAATATACTGTATGACAAATTTCATATGAACCCAGTAAAATTCTTGAATATAGAAAATATACTCCAATTATTTTTATTTGTATACATTATTTCTTGTCATATTATTGCACCACTAAGCAGCAATGCTTAGCGCGATGGATTTGTTTCCTCGCATAAGTACTGAAGATAAAAACCCAGTGGACATTAGAATGGAGATTTTAGAGTCCAGATCTGTGGAAGTGTCAGAAGTGTACAAGGTTATCACTTCCTCAGCAATGCATGTAGATAGGGTCCATATAGATCATATTATGTATTTTGTACATTATAATTAGTTATTATTTGTAATGTAAACTATGAATTGTATGTTGAAATATAGATTATGGAATTGTAATTAATTTGTAGATCATGTAAATTATGTAATTATTTTGTAAATTATGTAAATTAAGGAAATTTAAAAATTTTGCTTATGTAATTTGAGAATGTTTACATATGAATTGAGTATGAATAGATTTGTACAAATGAGTATGTGAATTACAAGAATTGAATGTGAGATGAATATGATGAGCATGGATGATATTTTTATTGTAAAATATTATTGAAAATTTCAAGCAGGTGAATAGTGAAATACGTCAACTGATAATAAAATAGGAGAAACTCTACTGGTTTCTCTCTGGAAAAATAATTGATATTAAAATATAACGAGATCAAATTATTAAAATAATAAAGTAAGACAAGATAGGGTACTCCGACACCGAATGTAGCACACTTCGCTCGGCTACACTATAGTTGGGTGAGGGGTGTTACATGCACTGATATGATTTATGACAATACATTGACAAGAGTAAACTCCATGTGCTTGTCATAAATGTCACTGGTTCGGCCTAGTTATCATATATAAGTTCCTATCATGTTTGTTATATGGCATGAGACTCACCATTCCATCTTATTTATATCTCATATAAATAACTTAGGAACAAACATGAATACAATCTTACTGGATAAGTCATGTCCTTATTGTGAAGTATCCTCGATTGTGAACCTATTTATGATACTTTGTGCTAGAAATACTGTCACTCATATTCTTAACAACTTAAGAATAAAATTTCTAACAAAATATCAATGGACCTTTTCTATTACACATAAATATATTATGTAAACGGAAAAGTGAAAATGCCTTTTATTAATAATAAAACATGTACAAGATACTTACTAAATGATATGCTCTAGGGTATACTACTAACAAATGTGTCCAAGGAAGGATATCTCATCCAACCAGAAGTCACACTTAGTCAACTTGGCATATAACTGCTTTTCCCGCAATGTCTGTAATACCACTCTCAAGTGTTCATCATGCTCTTCCCATTCTTAGAATACACCAGAATATCATCTATAAAAACCACAACAAACCGATCCAAGTAGGGATGAAAGATGCGGTTCATTAGGTCTATGAAAGCTGCTGGTGCATTTGTTAGCTCAAATGGCATCATTAGAAACTCATAGTGTCCATATCGGGTCCTGAAAGCAGTTTTAGGAACATCTATCTCCTTCACTCTCAACTGGTGATAGCACAGTCACCTAGTGCCAGTAGTCTATACATAGCTGAAGGGTACCGTCCTTCTTCTTCACAAATAGCACTGGTGCTCCCCAGAGGGACACATTAGGGCATATAAAACCCTTGTCTAGTAGCTCCTATAACTGAACTTTCAACTCTCTCAGTTCAGTAGGTGCCATCCTATATGGAGCAATGGACATCAGTGCAATACCCAGCATAGCCTCTATAGCAAACTCCACTTCTCTATCAGGTAGCAAATCCGACAACTCTTTTGAAAACACATCCAGAAATTCACATACTGTGGGGATCTCTTGTATGCTTGGACTAGTCTTCCTGGTGTCAACCACATGTACTAAGAAAGCCTCACAGCCCTTTCTTATCAATCTCCTGGCTGCTGTGGCTGATATGATGGTGGAAAGACAACCCGTTCCTTCACCAACAACTATAATCTCATCCCTATCTGCTGTCTGTAGTGACATCCTCTTTAGCCGACAATTTACCATCGCTTGATGATGTGATAACTAGTCCATACCTAATATCACATCGAACTCACAGAATGGTAGCTCATTCAAGTCAACTGGGAGCTCATAACCCTATATCCTAAGAGGACAATCCTTATAGACCTTTTTCACCATGACACTATAGCCTAAAGGGTTTGTGACTTGTATGTCCTCCTCTAGCTCTCTACTTATACCCCTCTATCAACTGGTGGTGTGATATAGATATATGATTGTGTGGAACCCGGATCAATCAATGCACACACTAACAGATCATAAAGAGAAAATGTACCTTTAATGACATCAGCTGGCTCTGGCTCATCTCGAGCTCTCATAGCATAAGCACGATGTGCTACCCTAGTCTCCTGCCTCTGTACTGTCTTTACAGTAGGCCTCTGTGATGTACCAACTATATCAGGCCTCGCAGGTCTCCTACCCCTGTGTGCTGCTGGGGCAGACCTCTCCATTTGAGGTGGAGCAGTGGGAGCACTAGTGTTCCTCTGTGGACAATCCTTCAGAAAGTGATCCGTAGACCCACATCTGAAACATCCACCCATCAACAATTGCACTCTCCTCTGTGGGGTCTACCATAATGTACACAAGCAGGTGGTGGGGTTGATCCCTATGTAGCTGCAGCAGTTAAACTACCCACTGATGCACCAGACTGTCCTCCTCCTCTCCTTGGAGTAAACCAAGACTTCTGCTTCTTACCCTGACCCTCAGTCTAACCCTATGACTCCTTGGGCCTCTTACTACCCGTGTCTGCTGAACTGGACTGACTAGACCCAGAACCTCTCTTCCATTGCCTATCCTTTCTAGACTGCTCTTCATTTCTTACTCTCTCCACATCAAAGGCTGATGCTACCAAGAGAGAGAAATCAGTGAAGTGGTGAGATGTCACTATCAACCTAATGTTATCATTCAGTTCGTCCTCAAACCTTCGACATTTATCAGTTTCTATAGGCGTCAACTCCAATGCATATCCCCTAAGTCTCACAAATTCTCGCTCATATTCGAAGACTGTAAGCTGCCTTTGTCTCAATGCTAGGAATTCTCTCCTTCTGGCCTCCAAGTACACATGACTTATGTATTTCTTATTGAATTCGGCCAGAAAGAACTCCTAGGTAATATGTGCAGGTTGTACCACTCTAGATACTGTCACCCACCATCTATATGCATCCTCCTGTAGCAATGACAGAGCATATTCCAACTGATGGTCTGGGGTGCAGTGCAACTGCTGCAATACTCTCTCTGTCCTCTCCAGCCAATACTCTACTATGGTTGGATCATCATCCCTCTTACCCCTGAAGTCAACTGCCCTATACTTCCACAGTCTATCTAGTGGAGATCTGTGTACAGGTTGTGGCTGTGGGAGCGGTGGTGGCTGTACAGGTGGTGGCGGCTGTGGGTGTGACCCCCTTTACCCGTCTACAGTATAGCCGAGTAAGATATGTTACACAGTGTACTGGAACACCATATTTGATTTTAATCATTTTTATTCTTCCTAATTTATTTCTTTCATAGTTATGAAGTAAAGTATAATTCATTTAAGTCATTTATTGAAATCATAAATTTTTTTGAGGTTTCGCAAATTTTATAGAAAATCTGATAGAGTACCGGCTAAAAATGGAGAAAACAGTTCTTCGGAACCTGTGAAAAACACTTCCAATATATTTTCAATCATTCCCAAACTTCATTTCATTAACAAAGTCTCAATATTTTTCAACAACATTTCCATTTCTCATTCATTCATTTCATATGATATTCATATACAAATCATAAATAAATATTCAATTTTTCATTCACAAACACAATTTTCACTATTTACATTAATACAAAAATACATTATATAAGTCTCAATTACATATGAGAAAATAAAAGTTAATTATAAAATATCAAAATGAAACCTAGTGTCCTACCAATGCACTGAAGACGGTGATGTGACACGGACACTATGCAGAGCTGCAGATGGTCTCACCCAGTCTGTAGTCTAGTGGGCTCTCTATCGGTCTCTCCAGAACCTACGCATGGAAAAAAGTAACGCGCTAAGCAATAATGCTTAGTGGTGCCAATAATAGAATAAAAAGAAATAACAGAAAATAAATATGCAGTGAATGTATTGATGCCTTATACAGACAGATTTTTGATAATTATATGTAGTTTTATTTATTTTGTACTTGTTACATTCATTATTTCATTAAATTTATCAATTTTCATTTTTGGCTGCCCGAGTAACCTATATTGGATGACTAGACTGGATAAACGAGTAAACGAGTAAACTGGCACTGGGTATCAAGTGCCTCGGGCCGTCACACCATCGGTCACATATGTATCTCCCGGTGTGCAACAGAACAGCTAATAAGCTGTAATAACATTAGGCACAAGGCCAAGTATCAACACAATGTCAGAATGGCTAAAAGCCATAAAATCACAGAATGGCAAAAAGCCATAAAATCACAGAATGGCATAATGCCATGTGCAGTACTGCTAACTGAACCCTATTGGCATGCCAACCTATCTAAACCAATCTTGCTAGGTGTACTAGGGCATGTTACACTTTTAAATTTTACAATTCTTGAAATTTAAGTTTAGGTGTTGCTATTCATTTCATTAGTCAACTAAAATGTTGACTTTTGCATAGACAATAGGTACATTAATTCTAATACTCCCAACATACCACATTTTGTATTCTAAAGTTGTTGGTATTGGTTGTCAATACCATTTTTAAGCTCAGTGTTAGTTATTTACAAATTTCAGATTTCAAGCATTATGTTTACTGTTTCATTGGTCATTTGTACAGTAAGAATTTGGCAAAGTTGTCTTCATAATAGTTGTTCCTTATTGTGTCTAGTTACATTTATTTTTTTGAATCACTCCATTTGGAGTTTTGCAGCTCAAGTTATGGCCCAAACACCATAACTGGCCGAGTTGCAAATTTTCCAGATTTTCTGGGCAGAACCAATTCTACAGGTTTTGTACATTGACTACAGATCAGTTTTTAAACATGTTATGATCAAAATTTGGGTTTGGTTTCTTCATGAAAGTTGTAGGTATATGTCTCAGCTTTATGTTGGTAAAATTTCAGATCAATTGGACCTTTCTACACTGAGTTATGATTGGTCATTTTGCCTAGGCAGAATGCAAGTCACCCGGATTAGGGCAATTTTTAGGTCAACTTAGTTTGGTTTTCTGGGTAGGGTTTCTTCACCAAAGTTGTGCCATTATGTGTCTAGTTTTATGTCTAATTGGCATTGTACCAATTGAACCTCTACAACTCCATTTATAGCTGCCCAAACCTGCTGGACTCACACTCAGTCTTGCAGGTCAGCTAAGGCAGCTCACCTAAACTAAAATACCAAGCCACAACTCACTTCATTTCCTCCTCACACACATTCAAATGGTCACTAATTGACCATTACAAGGTTAATAAACCATCACATGAGCAAACCCTAGAATTGTTCAAGTGTCCATTTTTTTTTTCATGTTCATACATGCACAATTCTTGCATTTCACTTACTTAACTATGTTCAATCACCCATCCACTACCAAAAGCTGCTCATAACTATTTTGCTATTAAGCAAAATCATCAAACCCTAACTAACCCTAGCTGTCAAAATTTGTAAGGTGCACACAAACACACATGTTTGTTTTATTTTCTTATAATTCCTACACAATTCATGCCATTAAACATGAATTAAAGCAAAAAGAGTAAGAGTTGGACACTAACCTTGTCGGAGCAGAATTTCAAGCTACCCAAACTTCTTTTTTTCTTCCTCCTTTGGCTACCTAGAGAATGTTCAAGTTGCAAGATTAATTTTTTGTGAAGCTAGGTAAGGGTTTCAAGGTAGGATGAGGTGAGTTATGAAGCTTTGATAAGCTTTCAATGGTGGTTTGGGTATGGAAGGTGTTTCAATTTGGTTTGGGAGAAGGAGATGTATTCTGATTGCTTTTGTTTATTTTTATCTCAATTATCCCTTTTTAATAAGTTGGCTTAACTGTGATTGGTGGGGAGGGTTTTAATGACATAAGCAATGAGGAAAAAATTCACATTTAACTCATTTTCTCTTCTTTTCTTCTCTACTCATTTGCAATTTAATTTTTAGCAATATTTATTCACATTTTATGTCATAATAATTATTTACTTAATTGGACAAGTCGCAAAAAATCACCTCTGAAGGTGAAATAACCAAAATGCTCTCCGTTTGGCTTAACGGACCAAAATTGTCTGTACCGATTGAAAAATTTTTCTAAGCATTTTCTTGGCATTCTAATGCCATAGAACCCTCAATAGTACTCTCTGGAGTTCCAAAAATTATTTTATGAATTTTCTTCTTTTTCTAGTGCACAGTTGCGAGAACCACAGCTTCCCACTAGGTTACCCATCGCTAGGGCACCTACTCATTTAAGTTGATTGTATTTTATTTCTAAAATTTTTCCTAAATTTTTCTTATTAATATTTGAGTTAATTATGGTTCCTCACTTTAGTTTAAATATTTTTCCAGACATTCTAGCTATTCAGACCGACACCAGTCACCAGAATAGTAGAATATATAGAATTGCTACAGGGAGGGTGCTACAGTGGGTGTGGAGGTGGCTATGGCTGTGGGATGGCTCTGGTGACCTGACGGAGCAGCTGAGTCATCTCTTCCACGAAGGCCTGTTGTGCTCTCCCTACAGTACCACGGAATGACTCAACTCTACTACGCTCCCTACTAGGAGCAGGTGTAGGTGCATGACTCTCTACCTCCTCCTCTATCGGTCCTAGAGGTCCGTGCTCTAAAGGATCAAATGCCATCGATCCTATAAAACAAATAAAGAACATATCTACATTAGTGTCACCTTGACTCTATTTAAAAGCCCATGCATGTAATGCACTCTATCTATTTCTACCTAGGTCTAGGACCGCCTAAACCTCTGCTCTGATACCAGTAAAATGTGATGCCCCTTACCCGTCTACTGTATAGTCGAGAAAGAAGTGCCACATTCGGTACTGGAGCACCCTCTCTTGTCTTATCATATCCATTGTAACTTTTAATATCATTTAAAAGCATGTAATCCATGTGTAGATTTTTTTTTGTTTTTTATAACTTATTTCTGTGAAAACCCAAACAGAGCCTCCTCTATATTATTAGCATCTGGCGGGTTCCACTAATCACCTGTTAACATATTCATATTCATTTCACACATTTCCATATCATATTCTCTTTTATCATATCATTCATAACTATTTATGAGATCTCAAAATGAAGTATCATCTATTGCATTCATATAGAAATTCATAGATAATAAATTACAAGTTTTCATTACAATCTCAAAGTTTAAATACAAGTCCAAAATGAAATACATCATAAACTAGTAATTACATTATGATTAGACATAATGAAACAAAATACTAGTCTATACATGGGCCCTACCAAAATCAAAAGACTGGTGAGGTGACTCTGGATGGTGGTAGATCTGGTCAGAACTCTGTTCGAACACTACTGTGGCTACTGCTGCTGATCTCCAGTACCTACGTGATGGAAAACTAATGTGCTAAGCATAATGCATAGTGGTGCATAATTTATAATAACAATAACTAAACAATTTAAATAATAATTCTATATATGGCAAATTTCAAAATTTCTAGGTATTTTACATTTTTATTTCACTTTGGAAATAATTTAAATTATCGGGATCTTTTCTGTTTACTTATTATATATTCAGTCTTAATTAATTATTATCAGTGCCCAAGAAACCTATAACAGACTATAAAAGCTAGATACACCAGAGTATACAGGTTAGACAGCCATATATCTGCCCTGTATACATCTATCAGGCACGAGGCCAGCTGTCGGGCACGAGACCCGCTGTTAGGATTGTAAAGCCAGAAATACAGTAAGCATAATGGCCAATAAGTAGGCATATAGCCTGTAGAACAATCATACCAGACATATATTGTCAGTTCATGATTTTCTCGGTAGGCAGTACTGCTATCTGTAGTCCCTAATTTATAACACCCCTAAGTTCGGTAGTGCGTTCTACTGTTCCGGTGACCAGTGTTGTCCGGATAGCTAGAATGCCTAGAGCTACACTTAGATATAGATGAGGAGACATAAAATAATGAAATACAAGAAAAGAAAATACAAGAAAAATAATAGCAATGAAATGTAACAAAGTTAAGCAATGAGAACCCTAGCGATGGGTGACCGCACCGGGAAGGCGCGGCGTGGACCGTTGACTAGCCCTGGACTGCAGGAAACCCTAGAAAATATTTTTAGGACTTAAATAAATATCTATTGAAGTATAAATACCATTAGAAATATCAAAAAAAATTAATTAATTAGTACAAAGAAAAGTGAGAAATCGAGAAAACGATAAAACCTGGTGTTATCGAAAAATCGGGAATGTAACCCGAACAGGGGCATTGTGGTCATTTGACACCTCGAGTTGTTCTTTGACCTAAATGTCCATTAAAAATACATGATATTACACTTGAAAAATGTCATGAAAAATTAAATTGTTGGTACATAGTTTAAATAGCAAAATATAGGAGCTAAATGAGGAATATGAAAACTTTAGAATATTAAATACTTAATCTAAGTTAGTGGTCCACTAACTCCACTTAAGTGGACATGTGACCAGCATATTTTGGACAGAATTTCATCTTCCTCAACCCTCCCAAAAAACCAGCTGAAACTTTCCCTTGGAAGAATCCTCCATGGCTTATGTATTTCTTATCATGACTCAATCCTCCAAGTACACATGACTTATGTATTTCTTATTGAATTCGGCCAGAAAGAACTCCTAGGTAATATGTGCAGGTTGTACCACTCTAGATACTGTCACCCACCATCTATATGCATCCTCCTGTAGCAATGACAGAGCATATTCCAACTGATGGTCTGGGGTGCAGTGCAACTGCTGCAATACTCTCTCTGTCCTCTCCAGCCAATACTCTACTATGGTTGGATCATCATCCCTCTTACCCTCAAGTCAATCGCCTATACTTCCACAGTCTATCTAGTGGAGATCTGTACTGAGTTGTGGCCGTGGGAGCGGTGGTGGTATGCAGTGGTGGCGGTGTGGGTGTGACCCCCTTTACCGTCTACAGATAGCCGAGTAAGATATGTTACACAGTGTACTGGAACACCATATTTGATTTTAATCATTTTTATTCTTCCTAATTTATTTCTTTCATAGTTATGAAGTAAAGTATAATTCATTTAAGTCATTTATTGAAATCATAAATTTTTTTGAGGTTTCGCAAATTTTATAGAAAATCTGATAGAGTACCGGCTAAAAATGGAGAAAACAGTTCTTCGGAACCTGTGAAAAACACTTCCAATATATTTTCAATCATTCCCAAACTTCATTTCATTAACAAAGTCTCAATATTTTTCAACAACATTTCCATTTCTCATTCATTCATTTCATATGATATTCATATACAAATCATAAATAAATATTCAATTTTTCATTCACAAACACAATTTTCACTATTTACATTAATACAAAAATACATTATATAAGTCTCAATTACATATGAGAAAATAAAAGTTAATTACAAAATATCAAAATGAAACCTAGTGTCCTACCAATGCACTGAAGACGGTGATGTGACACGGACACTATGCAGAGCAGCAGATGGTCTCACCCAGTCTGTAGTCTAGTGGGCTCTCTATCGGTCTCTCCAGAACCTACGCATGGAAAAAAGTAACGCGCTAAGCAATAATGCTTAGTGGTGCCAATAATAGAATAAAAAGAAATAACAGAAAATAAATATGCAGTGAATGTATTGATGCCTTATACAGACAGATTTTTGATAATTATATGTAGTTTTATTTATTTTGTACTTGTTACATTCATTATTTCATTAAATTTATCAATTTTCATTTTTGGCTGCCCGAGTAACCTATATTGGATGACTAGACTGGATAAACGAGTAAACGAGTAAACTGGCACTGGGTATCAAGTGCCTCGGGCCGTCACACCATCGGTCACATATGTATCTCCCAGTGTGCAACAGAACAGCTAATAAGCTGTAATAACATTAGGCACAAGGCCAAGTATCAACACAATGTCAGAATGGCTAAAAGCCATAAAATCACAGAATGGCAAAAAGCCATAAAATCACAGAATGGCATAATGCCATGTGCGATCGCTAATCGAACCTATTGGCATGCCAACCTATCTAAACCAATCTTGCTAGGTGTACTAGGGCATGTTACACTTTTAAATTTTACAATTCTTGAAATTTAAGTTTAGGTGTTGCTATTCATTTCATTAGTCAACTAAAATGTTGACTTTTGCATAGACAATAGGTACATTAATTCTAATACTCCCAACATACCACATTTTGTATTCTAAAGTTGTTGGTATTGGTTGTCAATACCATTTTTAAGCTCAGTGTTAGTTATTTACAAATTTCAGATTTCAAGCATTATGTTTACTGTTTCATTGGTCATTTGTACAGTAAGAATTTAGCAAAGTTGTCTTCATAATAGTTGTTCCTTATTGTGTCTAGTTACATTTATTTTTTTGAATCACTCCATTTGGAGTTTTGCAGCTCAAGTTATGGCCCAAACACCATAACTGGCCGAGTTGCAAATTTTCCAGATTTTCTGGGCAGAACCAATTCTACAGGTTTTGTACATTGACTACAGATCAATTTTTAAACATGTTATGATCAAAATTTGGGTTTGGTTTCTTCATGAAAGTTGTAGGTATATGTCTCAGCTTTATGTTGGTAAAATTTCAGATCAATTGGACCTTTCTACACTGAGTTATGATTGGTCATTTTGCCTAGGCAGAATGCAAGTCACCCGGATTAGGGCAATTTTTAGGTCAACTTAGTTTGGTTTTCTGGGTAGGGTTTCTTCACCAAAGTTGTGCCATTATGTGTCTAGTTTTATGTCTAATTGGCATTGTACCAATTGAACCTCTACAACTCCATTTATAGCTGCCCAAACCTGCTGGACTCACACTCAGTCTTGCAGGTCAGCTAAGGCAGCTCACCTAAACTAAAATACCAAGCCACAACTCACTTCATTTCCTCCTCACACACATTCAAATGGTCACTAATTGACCATTACAAGGTTAATAAACCATCACATGAGCAAACCCTAGAATTGTTCAAGTGTCCATTTTTTTTTTCATGTTCATACATGCACAATTCTTGCATTTCACTTACTTAACTATGTTCAATCACCCATCCACTACCAAAAGCTGCTCATAACTATTTTGCTATTAAGCAAAATCATCAAACCCTAACTAACCCTAGCTGTCAAAATTTGTAAGGTGCACACAAACACACATGTTTGTTTTATTTTCTTATAATTCCTACACAATTCATGCCATTAAACATGAATTAAAGCAAAAAGAGTAAGAGTTGGACACTAACCTTGTCGGAGCAGAATTTCAAGCTACCCAAACTTCTTTTTTTCTTCCTCCTTTGGCTACCTAGAGAATGTTCAAGTTGCAAGATTAATTTTTTGTGAAGCTAGGTAAGGGTTTCAAGGTAGGATGAGGTGAGTTATGAAGCTTTGATAAGCTTTCAATGGTGGTTTGGGTATGGAAGGTGTTTCAGCTGGTTTGGGTGAAGGAGATGTATTCTGATTGCTTTTGTTTATTTTTATCTCAATTATCCCTTTTTAATAAGTTGGCTTAACTGTGATTGGTGGGGAGGGTTTTAATGACATAAGCAATGAGGAAAAAATTCACATTTAACTCATTTTCTCTTCTTTTCTTCTCTACTCATTTGCAATTTAATTTTTAGCAATATTTATTCACATTTTATGTCATAATAATTATTTACTTAATTGGACAAGTCGCAAAAAATCACCTCTGAAGGTGAAATAACCAAAATGCTCTCCATTTGGCTTAACGGACCAAAATTGTCTGTACCGATTGAAAAATTTTTCTAAGCATTTTCTTGGCATTCTAATGCCATAGAACCCTCAATAGTACTCTCTGGAGTTCCAAAAATTATTTTATGAATTTTCTTCTTGGTCTAGGGCACCTGGTTGCGAGAACCACAGCTTCCCACTAGGTTACCCATCGCTAGGGCACCTACTCATTTAAGTTGATTGTATTTTATTTCTAAAATTTTTCCTAAATTTTTCTTATTAATATTTGAGTTAATTATGGTTCCTCACTTTAGTTTAAATATTTTTCCAGACATTCTAGCTATTCAGACCGACACCAGTCACCAGAATAGTAGAATATATAGAATTGCTACAGGGAGGGTGCTACAGTGGGTGTGGAGGTGGCTATGGCTGTGGGATGGCTCTGGTGACCTGACGGAGCAGCTGAGTCATCTCTTCCACGAAGGCCTGTTGTGCTCTCCCTACAGTACCACGGAATGACTCAACTCTACTACGCTCCCTACTAGGAGCAGGTGTAGGTGCATGACTCTCTACCTCCTCCTCTATCGGTCCTAGAGGTCCGTGCTCTAAAGGATCAAATGCCATCGATCCTATAAAACAAATAAAGAACATATCTACATTAGTGTCACCTTGACTCTATTTAAAAGCCCATGCATGTAATGCACTCTATCTATTTCTACCTAGGTCTAGGACCGCCTAAACCTCTGCTCTGATACCAGTAAAATGTGATGCCCCTTACCCGTCTACTGTATAGTCGAGCAAGAAGTGCCACATTCGGTACTGGAGCACCCTCTCTTGTCTTATCATATCCATTGTAACTTTTAATATCATTTAAAAGCATGTAATCCATGTGTAGATTTTTTTTTGTTTTTTATAACTTATTTCTGTGAAAACCCAAACAGAGCCTCCTCTATATTATTAGCATCTGGCGGGTTCCACTAATCACCTGTTAACATATTCATATTCATTTCACACATTTCCATATCATATTCTCTTTTATCATATCATTCATAACTATTTATGAGATCTCAAAATGAAGTATCATCTATTGCATTCATATAGAAATTCATAGATAATAAATTACAAGTTTTCATTACAATCTCAAAGTTTAAATACAAGTCCAAAATGAAATACATCATAAACTAGTAATTACATTATGATTAGACATAATGAAACAAAATACTAGTCTATACATGGGCCCTACCAAAATCAAAAGACTGGTGAGGTGACTCTGGATGGTGGTAGATCTGGTCAGAACTCTGTTCGAACACTACTGTGGCTACTGCTGCTGATCTCCAGTACCTACGTGATGGAAAACTAATGTGCTAAGCATAATACATAGTGGTGCATAATTTATAATAACAATAACTAAACAATTTAAATAATAATTCTATATATGGCAAATTTCAAAATTTCTAGGTATTTTACATTTTTATTTCACTTTGGAAATAATTTAAATTATCGGGATCTTTTCTGTTTACTTATTATATATTCAGTCTTAATTAATTATTATCAGTGCCCAAGAAACCTATAACAGACTATAAAAGCTAGATACACCAGAGTATACGGGTTAGACAGCCATATGTCTGCCCTGTATACATCTATCAGGCACGAGGCCAGTTGTCGGGCATGAGACCCGCTGTTAGGATTGTAAAGCCAGAAATACAGTAAGCATAATGGCCAATAAGTAGGCATATAGCCTGTAGATCAATCATACCAGACATATATTGTCAGTTCATGATTTTCTCGGTAGGCAGTACTGCTATCTGTAGTCCCTAATTTGTAACACCCCTAAGTTCGGTAGTGCGTTCTACTGTTCCGGTGACCAGTGTTGTCCGGATAGCTAGAATGCCTAGAGCTACACTTAGATATAGATGAGGAGACATAAAATAATGAAATACAAGAAAAGAAAATACAAGAAAAATAATAGCAATGAAATGTAACAAAGTTAAACGAGCCGAGAACCCTAGCGATGGGTGACCGCACCGGGAAGGCGCGGCGTGGACCGTTGACTAGCCCTGGACTGCAGGAAACCCTAGAAAATATTTTTAGGACTTAAATAAATATCTATTGAAGTATAAATACCATTAGAAATATCAAAAAAAATTAATTAATTAGTACAAAGAAAAGTGAGAAATCGAGAAAACGATAAAACCTGGTGTTATCGAAAAATCGGGAATGTAACCCGAACAGGGGCATTGTGGTCATTTGACACCTCGAGTTGTTCTTTGACCTAAATGTCCATTAAAAATACATGATATTACACTTGAAAAATGTCATGAAAAATTAAATTGTTGGTACATAGTTTAAATAGCAAAATATAGGAGCTAAATGAGGAATATGAAAACTTTAGAATATTAAATACTTAATCTAAGTTAGTGGTCCACTAACTCCACTTAAGTGGACATGTGACCAGCATATTTTGGACAGAATTTCATCTTCCTCAACCCTCCCAAAAAACCAGCTGAAACTTTCCCTTGGAAGAATCCTCCATGGCCATCCATGGCCATGGCCAAGCTCCATGCAAGCATGAAGTAAGCCATTTTTCCACCAGCTCCCTTCACTAAAATTGCTCTACACCATTTGGGCAGTAGATAGGCAGCAAGAAGATCAAGTTTAGTCAAGGTTTTGAAGAGTTTCCAAAGTGGTAAATAGGTATTTTTGATGCTTGCTTCATTAAAGTTTGTGTGGATGTTATGGGTAGTTGAATTGTGGAAAGATTTTTGAAGTTGGATGAGTTAATGGAGAAGTATATTTTCGGCAGCCATGGAAACTCCTTAAGAACAGTTTATTCATATATGTAAATGGTAGATTAAAGAGTTGATAAAGTATTTATGTGTGTAGGAATAAATTGGGTGATGTATACTAAGTATATGTGAATGTAAACTTGAATTTGGAAGCTTGGAATTTAATGGAGAGAGATGTATGAATCGGCAGCTTGAATTGTGAACCAAAAAAATGTTGTTTCATGGTTTGGTTTATTGAATATTATTGTTGAATTATGGTACTTGTTATGGCAGCTTGTGTATGTGTATAAGGGTTTGAGTTTGGACATGTAAATGAGCTAGGTTATGTGATTGAATTGTGTGTAATTTGGACTTGGTAAATTCTGTACTATAAGGTGCATATTGAGTGTGATTATAAGCTGCCAAAATGACCTACAATGTGAAGTAAAATGTGTTTAGGTTATGGTACAAATCAGAATTGGCATGAATGTGTAATTTAGTAAATGTTAAAAATATCCTTTGATGAGTGATGGACAATGTGTAATAGGGCAGTGTGTATTTTGGCTTAGAACCTTAAGAGTGTGGCTCCAATTGGTATGAGACCAATTGGAGGTGAAACTAGGCACAAAAAGTGCCAACTTTCATGAAGGAAGCTTACCAAAATTCTGCTTGGAAGATAACTTGAAAAATGACCAAATCCGGATTAGTGCATTTAAGGCCTGAAAATTGATCATTTGGGCAGCAGTTAGTGTTTTGGCCATAACTCACTCAAAACAGGTCCAATTGACCTAAAATTTTTACCATGAATAGTTAAGACATATATCTACAACTCTTATGAAGACACCAACACCCAGAAATGACCATAAGCAAGTCAAATAGCTTGCACAAGTTCAGGTCCAAAAACTGGCCGAACCAAAATTGACTTAAAAATGACCTAAAGTGACCATTTTGGTGCATTCTGACCAGCAATAGTAAAATGACCATAACTTGGTCTAGGAAACTCAGAATGACCTGAAATTTTGCCCCACGTGCAATAAGACATAGATCTACAAGTTTTTAGTTTTGACCGAAATCTGAAAACCGAGGGAACTAGGTCATCCGACTAGGTCAAATTAGTATACCGAAATCCGACAAATTGCAATAAAATGCACTATACATGGAAATGAATTGGGTAACATGTACCAACACTAAAAGGCTATAAAATGTGACATATTGGTAACATTAAAACCTAATTCACCTAGACTGCATCGAGGGTCAACATCTTAGGTTGACTAAGGAAATGATAGAATTCAATAAATTAAGTATTAAGCCTTATTGTTAGAGACGGTTTAAATGAGTACTGAAACACTTCAAATTGTGTGTTTCAGTTAGCAAAGACTCAGAGAAGGGGAAGGAAACACTGAGTCAGAGCCAAGAGGCATATATCAGAGGTTTGTGCACAATAGTTATTTCTTTTGAATTTTTCAATTGAAATAAATTATGATTATTTATATGTTATTGTTTTAAATTGTGTTTGTGCACAATAATTTTGATTTCTTATTTTCTACTTAAAAATTTATTTGAACATTATAGTTTTAAATTGTATCTGTGCACAATACTCTTTATATTCACTGCTTTTACTAGAAAATTTATTTGGAGAAATGAGTTATGAATAATTTTTTATTGTTTTGGCTTTGAGAATCTTATTTGGAAATTATTGTGTTGCCTACTTTGCAAATGGAAATTTTGAGATAAAATGTGATTTGGGAATTATATGAAATATTGTGATTTAGAATTATTTTGATTCACACTTGGCATGACACTGTTATTATATTTCTCCCTCTTTGACTTATCAGTCTGGGGTGAGTGTGATTATGTTCCTTCCTCATTGACTTGCCAGTCTGAGGTGAGTGTGGATGAGTACTCATTATTTAGCTAGCTTCCTCCCTCATTGATTTCGATTATTGGGGTGAGTGTGTCGTGTCGTGATGTACAACACGGCATGTGCGGAAAAATTGTGTCATGGCCTAAATTATGTTATTGATTGGCAAAATAGTATTATTCAGTTATTTAATCAAATTGTGTTATTGATTGGCAAAACTGTATTATTCAGTTATTTGATCAAATCGTGTTATTGATGGGCAAAACTGTGTTATTAAGTTATTTGATCAAATTGTGTTATTGATTGGCAAAACTGTGTTACTCAGTTATTTGATCAAATTTGTGTTATATGAACTTTGTAAATTGTGAATTATTTGATTTGTGAATTGTCAATAAAAGATTCATATATCGCATTTCAAATTGTTATTGTGCACCACTTAGTAAATTTTACTCAGCGATAGTTTTTCATTATTGTCGCAGGTAGACAGACTGACAGGGCAGCAGACTAGGCTGCTAATGCTATATTGAGAGTTCATTGGGTATATTGAGTATGCCATATTTTGCATTTTGTATTGTAATGTATGTTCACTGTATGTATATAGTGTTCTTGGTTTTGAGCAGTTGTAAATTTAAAATTTTACATTGAAGTTGTAAAATAAGTTGTAAATTATTTTGGCTTGTAAAATTTGTGATATATTTCTTTTATCTCAGCCTTTGAAAATACTGAAAAATTTCTGTGGATTTGAATTGAGAAACATATTAAGTTGATTAAATGTCGGAGTTTGAGATTGAGAAATATATTTGAAGTGCTTTTTACAGGTTTTTGAAGAACTGTTTTATTCCAAAATACAGATGGCACTCTGCCAAAATTTTTACTGAAATTACCAATAATCCAAATGTGTTAGCTGTTTCACTTTAGTTCAAAAAAGAAAAAAAAAATTTTAACACCTGTAAATAGCGCTCACCACTGTAAAAAGAAGTAAGAAAAGTTTTAAAATCCCTTGTAGTGTATTTAATGGGTTATCAGTAGACGAAGTTGGTAATTCATTAGGTATACTATGGGATCATGTTATGTCTTATAGAGGGTAGGGTGTGACATAATTGGTATACTAATTGATCCAAACTAAATAAATAAGTCTACGTATACTATGGGCAATCACACCTTGTTACATTTTTATTTGAATGTTCATATCACTTTATAGTGGGAAAATAGGTCCCATATACCTCTTTCAAGTACTTTAGTGTTTAATAGCTTGTTAGGGTTAAATGCCCTACCATAAGATAATTTATCTCATGGACCTTCCTTTAGTTTCAGTTTTTATGTCTCATATTTACCTATCCATTTGATCAGTTTGCAGCCACTATTTGGCCACACTTCCTTCATGGAAGTTGTTCCCCTTTGTCTTATCTTTATTTTCGTTTTTGAATCATGTCAATTTGATTTTTAGAACTCAAGCTATGGTCAGATAACCATAACTAACTCATTTCTAGATTCTGGTTCCTTAACTAGGTAGCTTTTGGACTTAAAGTTTACCTAATTAATGGAATAGGTTGCAGTCACTTTTAGGCATGGTGATCTTCATAAAAATTGTTTCCCTATGTCTTATGATCATTGAGAAATTTGTATCACAATTTTTCAAGTTTTGTGGAATTATTTATGGCCAATTAACTGACCTAGGTTCATATACCCTATGCCAATAGGGGCTCAGTTCAGGATAGTGACTGCAGGTCACTTTTTGAGGTTCTTACAGGCATAATTTGAGGAAGGTCTCTAAAATAAAGTTGTAGCACTGTCTCTCAGGTTTCTGGAAAGGTATGGCTAATCTTAATTGGATTTTTCTAATGGGAGTTATGACTAAAAGACTGTTCTGGGGTCAAGTAAAGTTTGGTCAAATTGTAGGTTTTGATATAGTGATTTGTTCTAACTATTTGACCTAGTTCTCTTTATTTCTGGGTTTTGGTCAAAATACAAAATTTGTAGACCTATTCCTTGTGGACATTTTGCCACTAGTTTCACTAAATTTGAATCCTTGTAGACCAAGTTATGGCCATTTTTCCAAAATTGGTTGGGTAAGTTTGTGTCCAGTAGTTTCTGGGCAGTTTTGTGACCCAACTTTGGCTAGCAATTTGGTTTGGTTTTTGGCATATCTGGGTTCAGTGGTCTGCATGAAAATTGTAGCCCTATATCTAAGCTTTCCAATTATATCAAATTCAGGTCATTTGGACTAGTATAGAGGGAGTTATGACCAAATGAATATGTACTGTTTATTTGGTCATTTTCTGGGTTTGGAGTAGGGAAATTCGGATTTGGGTAGTGTTTAGGTCAAGTTTTTGAGAGAATTTGGGCATGGTGTCGACATGAAAAATGGGCTATTTTGAGTCTAATTTCACCTCCAATTGGCCTCATACCAATTGGAGTTATACATTTTTAGTTAGGGTTCAACAAACACACTGGACTTATTGAGTCCCAACCTGCAGAAAATTGAACACTCACAAAATTCAATCTTCTCCAACTTCCTTCCTTCAATTTGCATGCATAACACTTCTATAAGCACAATCTCAACTCAATAGGTCAATTTCAAGCATTTACACAAACTCTAGTTTTCAAAGTTTCAAATTTACACAAACACTACACAATCAAACTCCCAAACATTTCAACTCATCACACATTCTCATGGAACCATTTTTCATCACTTAAAAGCAACAAACCTCAAGTTCCATGGCTGTCGAAAATTTAAGGGTTCTTTCCTCAAGATTTTCTTTTGTTTTTTTCATGATATTTATACTTGGCTAAACATGCTTTTCATGTTTAATAAAGAGAAGAAAAGGGATTAGTGCACTAACCTTTTTTGTAACTAGTTAAACTTCACTTCCTTTGCTTCTTATGGGTATCTATGGCTTCCTTATGGAGTGGGGAGTAATTTTTGTGAAGTGAGCTATGGGTTTTGATGGGCAGAAGCTTGGGAAATCAAGCTTGAAAGCTTGATAACAATGGTGAAAATGGGAGCATGCAGTCGGCCATGGGAGGGAAAGATAGAGAGAGAGAAGAAAGAGTGGAAAAGAAAGGGTTGGTGGGAATTTGTCTTCTTGTGCTATATATATATATATATATTCTATTTTTTGTGTAATCAATTTTTAAATTTGTCATAAGCTTATTTTTCTTTTTCCTTTCCTTTTCTTTTCTTCTTCTTTTCTTCTTCCCTTCTTCTTCTCTTCTTTTTCTTCCTAATTCGATTCATGATATTAATTTGTGTTAATTATTTTTATTCTCTAAATTTTATTTTGACATTTACGTCAAAATTCACTTCTGGGAGTGAAATGACCAAAATGCCCTTCATAATGCATATCGGGTCATTTTATTATTTTTGTACTAATTTATAAATTCTCTAAATTTTAATTTATTTTTCTATAAATTTTTCCTATATTTTCTTAACATTTATTTCTTAAATTTATGCCTCCTCACTATAGTTTAGGTGTAGTTCCCGACATTCTAAATGTCCGAACAGATATTTATCGTCGAAACAGTAAAATGTACGGACTACCTATGATGAGAGCATTACATTAGCGCTAGTTACCAATTTTGCTTGTAAAAAAAAATAAAGAAACTAAAGAAAATAAAGGAAGTAAAGAAAAGAAGAAAATACTAATAACAATTCACGTTGTATTCTAACTCTAGTTTCCTAAATGGTTAAAATTTCTAATTAGTTACAACTACCTAAGGGTCCAAGCCTTCTAACATAATCCAAACACTTCATAACACTTGTTGAATTAAAAGGACATAGAAAAATAGATCAAATATCAATTAGAACCAAAGAACACACAAGAACATGCATAAGCATACAATTTCCAGATTCAGGCAGATTGATAGTAGCAAGAATCTGAATTTTTAAAAATAATTAGACACTCCTAAAAATCATGAAAAAATTATAGAAGATAGTTGAAACATCATAGCCAAATAGCCTACATAAATCATAACTTTTCCCAGTGATAGAATCATACTACTTTTTGGTAAAATTCATAAGTCACCAACTACAACAGATATTAATGCAAAATCACTTGGAAAATATTCAAATATTCTGAACTTAATTTTAGACACCAGATTCACACAAAAATATTAGGAAACAAGGTAGATATGGGCTTCACAAGTCAAGTTTTCTACAAATCAGATTTTGTAAGAACCCTAGCTTCAAACAGCCATAACTTATAAAATACAAAAGGTTTTCCAGTGATTAGTGAGCCTAAAATTAATAAAATTTTGTGTAGAATATAAATATAATTTTTCTAAAATTTTTATAGATTCAAAAAATAATAAAAAGTAATAAAAAACATGTGAGACATAAATCTAAACATGTGCAGAGTTGTTATCATCCTCAAATTTTTCATAAATACATGAATGTTATGAACATATAAGACCATCTAAAGGCACATAAACATGAAAGTATAGATGTATGGCATATTTCTTGAATATTCATAATTTAGAGTAAATACTTTAAAGAAATCTTGAAAGTTCCTTGAAGAAAAAGGAAGACAGAAAGAAGAAGAAAGAAAGATAAAGATGGGGAAAGCTTACCAAATTATCGAATTGGAGAGATAGGGTGAGAGTTTTATGTGTTGTGTTGTTCTCTCCTCCCCTCCCTGGGTCTCGAAACTCTCTCTGTGATTTTTGTGGTTCTCGTATGTTACTTCTTATCATGAGCATGCTGATTTTATCGAAGATTCCAAAAAAAACTTAATCGTCTGAGGGACCTTTTTTTATAAAATCTTTCTTTTAACCTCAAAATTTCTGAGGAAAACTGTTAACCAAAAAGACTTTCTTGAGGTCACAATACAATTTCTCCCTGATTTTTCTTTTTCTTTTCTCCCCCCCCCCCCTCCCCCATGGTTCATATTCTAAAGCTATTTCAAAATCTTGCTCTGTCTTTGTGACACCCTTTACCCGTTTACAGTGTAGCCGAGTAAAACATGCCACACAGTGTGCCAAAGTACTTCCATTATCTTATTTTATTACCATTCCTTATTTTATTAATTAAAACAACTTTTATGTAAAATTCACATATATGAGTCCTTTAAAAAGAAAATTTGATTAATTTAAATTTTCGTAAATTTTATTGAAAATCTGGCAGAGTGCCGGCTATAAATTGGAAAAAGAAAATCTTCTAAACCTGTAAAAAGGCACTCCCAATAATTTTCCAAATCCACAACTCCACATAATCATCATTTCTCAACACATTCTCATCCATTTCTCAACAATTCCAATCATTCAATTCACATCTTGTTTATACTCAAATTAAAAGTAAATACTCAAATTTTATTTATGAACACAAATTTACTGATAATTATATTAATACAAAATTACATTACATAAGTTGCAACTATACATGATAAAATAAAAATAAATTACACAGTTTACAAAAATTTCAAAATACAAAAATATAACCTAGTGTCCTACCAATGCACTGTAGTTGTGAGGTGACGCAGGACACTCGCAGATCTGATCCTCACCCGGACTGGGTTCTACTGGGATCACGCTTTGTATCTCTAGTACCTACGCATGGCAAAAGCAACGCGCTAAGCAATACTGCTTAGTGGTGCCAATAATAAAATAAAAAGAACTAAAAAGAAATAAACATGCAGTGTATATGTTGATTTCTCATACGGATAAATTTTTGGTAATTATTTGTGGTATTACTTATTTGGTATTTTTTATATCAATAATTGATTAAAATTTATCAATATTTATTTTTGGTTGCCCAAGTAAAGTATGCCAATTGACTGGACTGGATAACGAGTAAACTAGTACTGGGTACCTAGTACCTCGGGCCATTCGGTGTGCAACAGAGCAGCTAATAAGCTGTAATAAATATTAGGCTCAAGGCCAAGTATCACAATAATGTCAGAATGGCTAAAAGCCATAAAATCACAGAATGGCCATTTTAAGCCATAAATCACAAAATGGCATCATGCCATATGCAGTACTGCTAACAGAACCCTATTGGCATGCTAACCTATCCAAACCAATCACACTAGGCCTACTAGGGCATTTAACACTTAATTATGCAATTTTTTAAAAATTGAAATTTAATTGTTACTATTTATTCTATTAGTTAACTAAAATGTTGACTTTTTCATAGACAATAGGTATATTGGTTCTAATATCCCCAACATACCACATTTTGCATTCTAAAACTGTTGGCATTGGTTGCCAATACCATTATAAAGCTTAGTGTTAGTTATTTTAAAATTTTCAGATTTCAAGCACTAAGTTTACTATTCCATTAGTCATTTGTACAATAGGAATTTGATAAAATTCTCTTCATGAAAGTTGTTTCTTTATGTGTCTTCTTTAATTCCTTTTTTGAATCACTCCATTTGGAGTTTTCTAGCTCAAGATATGCTAATTTGAACAAGGCTGGCCGGATTGGTATCTGCCCAGAATTTCTGGGCAAAATCCCATTCTGCTAAATTTGGTAGTTCAACTTTAGCTAACAATTTCATTTGGTTAAGTCCAGAATTAGAGTTTGTGTTCTGCATGAAAGTTGTTGTAAATTGTCTAACCTTTTCATTGATATAAATTTTAGGTCAATTGGACCTTTCTACTCTAAGTTATGACCAAATGAATGAACACTATTCATTTGGTCATTTTGCCCAGGTAGAATGTATGTTACCCAGATTTGATCAATTTTTAGGTTAATCTATTGTGGTTTTCTGGGCAGAGTTTCTTCATCAAAGTTGTGCCATTATGTATCTAATTTCATGTCCAATTGGCCTTGCACTAATTAAACCTACACAACTCAAGTTACAGCTGCCTAAACCTATTGGACTCACATCCAGACCTGCAGGTCACCCAAGGTAGCACCTCTAACCTCAATTCCATTGGCACAAATCACTTTAATTCCTCATTAATCATAGCAAAATGGTCACTAATTGACCATTACAACATTAGTTTATGTTCAGTTACATTAACTCCCCAAAATTGAGTTTCAAAACATTAACCCTAATTGACCAAGCCTTCAATTCATGCATCTTACTCTTAATTGCTATACTAATGATATAATTTATACTAGGGATAGCTAATATGTCACTTTAAATCAAAGAATTCTCCTAACCCTAACTCATGTCAAGGCTGTCAAAATTTAGAAGAAAGCATGGAAGGGGTCCTCATGCATTTCACTTACAATTTCTTACTTAAATTAAACACCTAAGTATAAATTAAGAGAGAGAAGAGAAAATTGGTCACTAACCTTATTATAGCTCCCACTTGAGCTTAGTAAGCTTCAAGATTTCTCCCTCTAATGGCTACCTATAGGTGAATTAGGGTGTGAGGAGGAGTTTTAACGAAGAGAGGTTAGGGTTTTATGGTGGGATGAAGTGGGAATCAAGCTTGCAATGTGAGCTTCAATGGAGGTTTTAGTGTGAGAGGGTTTCGGCTGAAGAAGAAGGGAAGACAATATGTTTTTTCTTTTGTCATTTTATCCCTTTTTAAGTGTTTTATGAATGCTTGGTAAGTGGTGATTGGCTAAAAGCATTTTAATGACATCATATTATGTCATAATGGAGTTTTTATTTCATTTTTTTGTTTTCTTTTCTTTTCTTCTTTAATTATTCATTTTTAATTCATTTTTTAGCAATATTTATTCATATTTTATATCATAATAATTATTTATTTAATTAGACAAGTTGGCCAAAAATCATCTCTGAAGATGAAAGACCAAAATGCTCTTCGTTTTACTTAACAGGCTAAAATTGTTTGTACCAATCTAAAAAATTTTTTAAGCATTTTCTTGGAATTCTAATGCCATCGAAACCACAATGACTCTTCTCTGGAGTCCCAAAAATTATTTCATGAATTTTTCCCCGGGTTTAGGGCTTCTAGCTATGAAGACAGCAATTTCCCATTAGGTCACCCATCGCTAGGGCACCGACTCATTTAACTAGGTTGTATTTTATTTCTAAAATTTTTCATAATTTATTTGAGTTATTTATGACTCCTCACTCTAGTCTAGATATAGTTCCAGACATTCTAGCTGTCCGGACTGACACTAGTTACCGGAATAGGAGAATGTACGGAATGGCTGTAATGAGGGTGCTACAGTTTTGACTCATTTCTCTTTCATGAACTCCATTCTTTGAGCCCTAACTTTTGTCTGAAATGCCCTTTCGGGTTTTCATCTCAATGATCTTGCCCTAACTTTTACTTAAAACGGCCCTTTTGGGTTTTCTACCTAGCAAACTCTCATTTTCTGTAACACCCCTAAGTTTGGTAGTGTGTTCTACTGTTCCGGTGACCAGTGTTGTCCGGACAGCCAGGATGCCTAGAACTACACTTAGATATGGATGAGGAGACATAAAATAACGAAATACAAGAAAAGAAAATACAAGAAAAATAAAGAAAAAATAATAGCAATTAAATGTAACCAAGTTAAATGAGCCGAGAACCCTAGCGATGGGTGACCGCACCGGGAAGTCACGGCGTGGACCGTTGACTAGCCCTGGACCGCGGGAAATCCTGAAAAATATTTTTAAGACTTAAATAGACATCTATTGAAGCATAAATATCATTAGAAATATCAAAGAAAAATTAATTAATTAGTACAAAGAAAAGTGAGAAATCGAGAAAACGATAAAAATCGGTGTTATCGAAAAATCGGGAATGCAATCCGAACAGCGGCATTGTGGTCATTTGACACCCCGAGTTGTCTTTTGACTTAAATTTTCATTAAAAATACATGATATTACACTTAAAAATTTTCATGAAAAATTAAATTGGTGGTACATTAATTAAATAGCAAAAGTAAGGGGTTAAATGTGGGAATTTAAGATTAAATAAACATTAAACTTCACTTAGTGGTCCACTAACTCCCTTAAGTGGACCATTAACCTTCATTTGGCTGAAATAACTTCATCTTCTTCCACCTTTAAGACAGCTAGCCGAAAATGGGAGAGTGAAAACCTCCATGGACGCATTGTTTACAAGCTTCATGCAAGCTTGATCCAAGCCTCCTTCCTTACACTTTCCTTCATTAAAAGTTATCCATACACCTTGGGCAGTAGATAGGCAGCAAGAAGACCAAGTTTTGGTGAAGTTTTGAAGAGTTTCCAAAGTGGTAAGTATGTGTTTTTTATTATTGCTTCATTAAAGTTTGTGAGGATGTTATAGGTACTTGAATTGTGGAAAGAATTTTGGAGTTTGATGTTCTAAGGGAGATGTTTATTTTTGGCAGCCATGGAAACTCCTTAAGGCCAGTTTATTCTTGTATTTAAATGATATATTAAAGTGTTGATGAAGTGTTTGTATGTGTAGGAATAAATTTGGTGATGTATATTAGATGTATGTGAATGTACACTTGATTTTGGAAGCTTGGAAATTAATCCAAGGAGAGGTATGAATTGGTAGCCTGAATTGTGGACCAAAAATATGTTGCTTTATGGTTTGGTTTATGGAATATTATGGTTGAATTATGGTACTTTTTGTGGCAGCTTGTACATGTGTATAAGGGTTTAAGTTTGGAAAGGGGAATGAGCTTGGTTATGTAGTTAAATTGTTGTAATTTAGACTTAATAAATTCTGTACTATAAGGAGCATATTGAGTGTGGTTATAAGCTGCCAGAATGACCAACAATGTGAAGTAAAATGTGTTTAGGTTATGGTACAAACCGGAATTGGCATGAATGTGTAGTTTGGTAAGTGTTAAATGTATCCTTTAATGAGTAATGAACAAAATGCAATAGGGTAGTATATGTTTTGGGCCTAGAACCTTAAGTGTGTGGCTCCAATTGGTATGAGACCAATTGGAGGTGAAACTAGGCACAAAAAGTGTCAACTTTCATGAAGGAAGCTTACCAAAATTCTGCTTGTAAGGTAACTTGAAAAATGACCAAATCCGGATTAGTGCATTTAAGGCCTGAAAATTGACCATTTGGGCAGCAGTTAGTGTTTTGGCCATAACTCACTCAAAACAGGTCCAATTGATCTGAAATTTTTACCATGAATAGTTGAGACATATATCTACAAGTCTTATGAAGACACCAAAGCCCAGAAATGACCATAAGCAAGTCAAATAGCTTGCACAAGTTCGGGTCCAAAAACTGGCCGAACCAAAATTGACCTAAAATGACTTAAAGTGACCAATTTTGGTACATTCTAACCAGCAATAGTAAAATGACCATAACTTGGTCTAGTAAACTCAGAATGACCTGAAATTTTTTTCCACGAGCAATAAGACATAGATCTACAAGTTTGTAGTTTTGACTGAAACCCGAAAACCAAGGGAACTAGGTCATCCAGCTAGGTCAAATTAGTATACCAGAATCCGACAAATTGCAATAAAATGTAATATACATGGAAATGAATTGGGTAACATGTACCAACCCTAAAGGCTACAAATATGATATATTGGTAACATTAAAACCTAATTCACCTAGAATGCTTTGAGGGTCGACATCTTAGGTTGACTAAGGAAATAATAGAACTCAATGAATTAATTATTAAGCATTATCGTTAGAGACAATTTAAATGAGTACTGAAACACTTCAAATTGTATTCTCAGTTAGCAAAGACTCAGGCAAAGGAAGAAAACACTGAGTCAGAGCCAAGAGACGGTTATCAGAGGTTTGTGCACAATAGTTATTTCTTTTGAATTTTTCAATTAAAATAAATTATGATTAATTGTATGTTATTGTTTTAAATTGTGTTTGTACACAATAATTTTGATTTCTTATTTTCTACTTAAAAATTTATTTGAACATTATAGTTTTAAATTGTGTCTGTGCACAATACTTTTTATATTCACTGCTTTTAATAGAAAATTTATTTGGAGAAATGAGTTATGAATATTTTTTTATTGTTTTGGCTTTGAGAATCTTATTTGGAAATTATTGTGTTGCCTACTTTGCAAATGGAAATTTTGAGATAAAATATGATTTGTGGTTTGTATGAAATATTTAAATATTGTGATTTGGAATTGTTTTGATTCACGCTTGGCATGACACTGTTACTATGTTCCTCTTCCATTTATGGGTGAGTGTGATTATATTCCTCCCTCTTTGACTTATTAGTCTGGGGTGAGTGTGATTATTTTCCTCCCTCTCTGGTTTACCAGTTGAGGTTGTAAATTGGATGAGTACTCATTAGCTAGCTAGCCACCTCCCTCATTGATTTCAATTAGTGGGGTTGTAGATTGCTTTGTCGTGGTGTATAACACGGCATTAATCGGAAATTTTGTGTTATGGCTTAAGTTGTGTATGAATTGGCAACACTGTGTTTATTAAATTATTTGATCCAAAATTTTTCTATAATGAGCTTTGATAATTTGTGAAATGTAATTGTGCAGCATTTAAATTGTGTTATTGATTTGCAAAACGGTATTATTCAGTTATTTGATCAAATTGTGTTATTGATTGGCAAAACTGTATTATTCAGTTATTTGATCAAATGGTATTATTGATTGGCAAAACTATATTATTCAGTTATTTGATCAAATTTGTGTTATATGAACTTTGTAAATTGTGAAATGGAATTGTAAACTATTTGATTTGTGAATTGTCAATAAAAGATTTATGTATCGCATTTCAAATTGTTATTATGCACCACTGAGTAAATTTTACTCAGCGATAGCTTTTCATTGCTATCGCAGGTAGACAGACTGACAGGGCAGTAGACTAGGCTGCTAGTGCTTCAGTGAGAGATCATCAGGTATATTGAGTATTTTTGCATTTTCTATTATAATGTATGTTCACTGTATGTATATAATGTTCTTGGTTTTGAGCAATTGTAAATTAAAGTTGTACATTGAAGTTGTAAAATAAATTATGAATTATTTTGGCTTGTAAAATTTATACTATATTTCTTTTATCTTAGCCTTTGAAAATACTGAAAAATTACTGTGGATTTGAGTTGAGAAACATATTGAGTTGATCAAATATTGGAGTTAAGATTGAGAAATATATTTAAAGTGTTTTTTACAGGTTTTTGAAGAACTATTTTATTCAAAATACAGATAGCACTCTGCCAAAATTTTTATAGAAATTACTAATAATTCAAATGTGTTAGCTGTTTCACTTCAGTTCAAAAAAGTTTTTAACACCTATAAATAGTGCTCACCACTGTAAAAAGAAGGAAGAAAAGTTTTAAAATCCCTTATAGTGTATTTAATGGGTTACCAGTAGACGAAGTTGGTAATTCATTACGTATACTACGGGATCATGTTATGCCTTACAGAAGGGTAGGGTGTGACATTTTCGGTTTTTTTTTTTTTTTTTAAATTAGATGATTACCAAGGCATTCATATTAAGCACCTATTCTATCATGCTCACAAGGCATAGATTAAATCAAAACAATGATGTTCAATTACTTAATCATTTAATGTATCCTTGAAGACACAAACATTTGCAATCATAATTAAATAAAACCTATTCCTTGTTAATGCAATAAATTTTTTTTTTATTTATTCAGGTACACCATTACTCCCTCTTACATTTAGTTTTGCCAAATTTTCAACCTTCCAAAGTTAGAAATAAGCTTTATAACCTATTGAATGGCATTTTCAGGTTTTCCATCCATATCTTCTTTCATCTCTTCTTTTGCCTAGACCGCCTTTCACAGGTTTTCAATCTAGCATTTTTTTTTTTCTTTTCCTTTTCTTTCTCTATTTTTTTCTTTAACCCTTACTTTTTACCTAGACCTTTTTTTGCAGATTTTAAGCTTAGCGGGCCTATCTCACACAAAGTACCATTTGAGCTTGTCTAAGTTGTCTGGTATTCTTATAGCACCTCTTGGCAAGATCTTTTTGACTATGTATGGACCATCCCAGTTTGGCTTAAACTTTCCTCTTGGATCAAAAGAGACGGGATGGGCTTATTTTAAAACCATGTCTCCCTCTTTGATCTTTCTTGGCTTCACCTTCTGGTTAAAGGCCTTATGTATCTTGCTTTGGTAAGCCTGCATATGATACAAGGCTCGCATCCTCTTCTCATCAATCAAAGCTAGTTCTTCATATATTTTATGGGCCCACTCATTTTCTAGGATCTTAGCTTCTAGTATCACTCTTAAGAATTTGACCTCTAGCTCAATGGGTAGCATTGCTTCAGTCCCATACACTAAAGAGAATGAGGTTGCCCCTGCGGATGTTCTTGCAGTCATGTAATATGCCCACACTATAGCTAGACAAGTTCTTTCTATCAGTAAATAATTCTCCTCATAGGCAAGGAGTTTCTTAGTGATGTAATAAATGGCTCTTTCCAGATTCTCTACTTCCTGTGCCAATATTGCCCCCAGGGCCATGTCTTCTACTGATAGGTAAAGAATTAAAGGGATGCTAGGGACAAGTGGTGATAAAACTAGTGGATTGCTCAAGTACTGCTTTATTTTTTCAAATGCCTTTTGACATTGCTCATTCCACACCACTGGCTCATTCTTTCTTAGTAACTTAAAAACTGGTTCACAGGAAGTTGTGAGCCTAACTATAAACCTACTGATGTACTGTAATTTCCCTAAGAAACCTCTAACCTCTTTTCCTATTTCTGGGGCTGGCATCTCCTGGAATGCTTTCAACTTTTCTGGATCATTCTTAATCCCTTTCTTGCTGATCATATGCCTTAACAATTTACCTGAAATGACCCCGACAACACTTGCTAGGGTTTAGTCTCAACTTATACTTGATGACCCTCTGAAAGAACTTTTCTAATGCCTCAAAATGTCACTCCTTAGTTAGGGATTTTACCATCATGTCATCTATATATACTTTAACTTTTTTGTGCATCATGTCATGAAAACAACATAGTGGCTATTCTCTGATAAGTCGTACCAACATTCTTTAGCCCAAAAAGCATGACCTTATAATAATATGTTCCCTATTCAGTGAAAAAGCTATCTTTGCTTTGTCTATCAAATTCATGAAGATCTGATTATATCCCAAAAAATCATCCATAAAGGAGTACATGGCCATGCAAGCAGCACTATCAATAAGCACATCGATATGAGGCAATGGGAAATCATCCTTAGGATTAGCCTTATTCAGGTCCCTATAGTCTACACAAAACTGCCCATCCATCTTGGGAATTGGCACGATGTTGGCTAACCACTCGGGATACTCAATTACTTCAATGAAACCAGCTTCAATGAGCTTTTTCACTTCTTGAGCTATCTTTTCTTCCCATTATGTTCTAAGTCGATGCTTCTTTTCTTTTACCGGCCTCATGATAGGGTCTGTAGGGATCTCATGCTGTAGGTCTAGGTCAATTCCTGGCATATCTTTACAAGACTAGGCAAATGCTTCTTAGTACTTTATTAATAAAGCTATAAATTTATCTCTTTCTCCTTGAGTTAAATCTTTAGCTAACTTAATATCTTTAGGATTATCTGGTGTACCCAAATTAATAGAGATTGATTTTAATGTATTAGCAGAAATAGATTCTAAATGATTATGAATGCTATGTGTGTGGTCATTAGGATAAACATCAAACAAGTAAGCAAAAGGACTAGTCATATTATTAATTTTTGCCTCAAAATTTGCATCAAGTACATCAAAAATTTAAATATCAGCATCATTGTCATTACAAAAGAAAGACTCAAACTTAAGAGTGTAGCTTTAGGTGCTTGGCTTCCATGTAGTCTTTAGATTAGTGGTGCTAATTTTTTGCTCTAGCTCTTTCACATGTTGTAGCTCCTAATCATCTGTTTAAGTAATTGCCCCCTCTTTCAAGAACTTAGGAGGCTTTAGTTCTTCTTCCTGTTCAGTTGGCTTATAGCCTAAACCATACCTCCTGATCTGCCTTTTAATATCAAGAAAAGTTACTAGGCCATCTATATGTTTTCCTAGGCCTATGCCAGCAAAAGACTTCATCCCTTTCTTCACAGTAGCCACTTTTAGATCCATCTAGTTTTCATAGATCCCAACAACTTAAAAACCAGACATTGGTGGAGCTAAACCATCTACTTGCAATGCAACTACCTACTCATCAAAATTGGTCTAGACATCTATAGGACCTTAATCATAGCTAAAATTATCACAAATGTTAACAACCATTATAGACTAAGGTTCATTGGGTTTTTAGATGGATGGGATAAAGTTAATAATTTTGTCAGGGCTATTTAGGGTGGTGGAGATCATATAGAGACCTAGTAGAGGTGGAAATTTTGGTTAGGCATAGAGCTGTTGTGGGTGTTTGGTCAATTTTTTAGTTCAGATATCTTCTAGGCATCAATTAGGTCTTTGATATCATGCTTAAACTGGAAGCATTAGCCAATGTCATGACTGTGGGTTTGGTAGAACTAGCAATATTGGTTGATATCATAACTAGGTGGGAGTGGATTTAGTGGTAGTCTAGGTGCTAAGAGCTGTAGGAGGTCCTAAGCTTTGAGGCACTCAAAAACTTTGGATAAGGGTTGGTTAAATTGGGAAAATCTCCTTGGGGTCCGAGACACAATTTGAATCTCAATAACTTTAATGCCACTTAATTGCCCTACTTTGGGGCCTCTTTCCAAGGTTGACCACAATTTTCTCTTCTAGCTCAAATATCTTAGCATTCAAGGTTTCATCAAGCATGGCCATAGTTTCTTCCATCTTAAGTAGTATAGGTGAAATCCTTACTAGTTTCTTCCCTTCCCTAACCCAAGCGACCTGATCAAAAGTCTCTTTAGTGTGTTTTGAGGCTATATTTGCTAAAAAAAAAATAGAATTTAAGGGTTAACCTAAACATGCTATGTACATGAATGCAATGCTTGAATGGACCATTTTTTTTACCTTTACCTTTATAAAACCAAAATCGAACCATACCAATAGAACCAAAATTGAACTAAAATCAAACCATATTACCAAAGACTGAATCCAAACTGAAAGGAACATCTTCAGAACTGAATCTTTGGCCCTTATACCTCTAACTTTCATGTGTAAGTTAGGGATAAAAAATTCTATTATAGGCTACAGTACACTACACACACTAACAGGGGGTGGTCAAGGATGATCCTCCGCTCACAAATAAAGGATTTTTATCCATAAAGTTTAACCATAAGTAAGCATTCTCTTGCTTAACATGGTTTTTGAAATGGACTTGGGCTTATACACACATTGGATTTATGCATAGGCCTAGGTTCATCTCAACTATCACCAAAACTTATGGTTTGAACAGTAAGGTTACAAATCCAGCACAACAAAAATCTATGGGGAACTTAGGGCTGAAATCTATGACTTATGGGCTTTATTGGGTAGGAAAGGGGTTACCCATGTGAGAGCTTGTCCATTAAGGACAACAATAGAAGTTGTGGCTCTTTTATATACTCAAAGGTATGGGCATGGGGTGCTAGCACTCACTAATTCATCATAGCTCGAGTGGAACTATGGTCTCCTTTGATAGTACTAGTGGGGCTAAAAGGGTAAGGGTAATCCGTGTGATAGTGTAGTGTAATGCAAAAAGTAACAAAGAAATAATATTAGACTAATAGAAACATATTATAGTAACTATCTATTGAGTCACCAGTGGAGTCACCAAATTTTTAGGGGAGGGGGAATTCATAGTAAGGCATGAGGCAAAATAATATTCACTAGAATTATATAAAATATACCAGGAAATACTCAGGAAAGATGATGGAGTCACAATGATCTCACTTAAAAATAACCTCCTTGGATAGCATTTCCTAGACATGCACTTCATATAATCCTAATAGAATCAAACCACTTGTAAGTACTGTCTTCCCATAACGCTACCATGGTACTAAGGATTTATGCCAAGAAGGCATAGATAGACAAAAGTTGCCACCCGAGGAATAACTGGGACATATTCAATGTTTCTTCTGAAGGTTATGGATGGCAACTTACTCCATGCAGAGTTTCCACTGTCATTATTACCATAGCTCAATGTTTAAGTTCGGGATAGTGGGTACATAAGGAGAAGGTGTTAGGCATCCCTTATGCCTGGTCTAACTGAAGGAGTGAAAGCATGAAAAATTGTTACATTAGAGTATTGAATTTCAAAAATTTTCTTCTAGGGTTATATGCATCATACCACATCTCTTATGTGCCTAATTATTTCAATGCTCAATTGCATATTAAAACACTTTTAATATGATTTAGGATCTATATTTGCCATTCAAGATTGTGAATTAATAAATTATTTCATTTAAACCCTAGTTTAAAAGAGGAGTTAGAACACTAATCTCTTTGATGCACTATAGATGTAATTGGCACCTTTAGGAAGAATCTAGGACTCCAAGTGTTGTCCCTTTAGCTTGTCCACACCAAGATCACTAATGGGCAGCCCCCAATTTGCTTCTCAAGCCTTGGCCAACCAATTATAAATTGGGTTTTTACCTTTAGAGAGGTAGTATGTATGTATAGGACACTAGAAATAATTTCTAGCAATTTTAATTCAAAGGATTTTGGGCAATTCTCTTTGAATTAATGAGACAAGATGGAAATGAGAGAGAGAGAGGTGTGCCACCACCTTGAGGAAGAAAATAAGAGTGTTGTGTTTCTTCTTTTCTTTTCCCTTTTATATAATTAGGTCATTAAGTTACTTAAACCCTATGCCACATATCACCACCTCATTGCATCTTATTTTTAATTGACTCAATCACATTAAGCCAAGTGTCAAAGCTAGACTTAATCTTGACTTTGATCATTGTAAAACCCCTATTGGCATAGCCTGGTATATTTAACTATTTTGGTGACCGGTGTCCGTTTGGACAAGTAAGAGAAGTAGAACCATGTCTAAGACACCTAGTTAAGCCTGAACGCAAATAATTAATAATTATCAATTACTTAAGTATAAATAAGAAAAACAGAACACTAGAAGTTAAATGAGCCAAGAGTCACAGCGATGGGTGACCTTATCAGGGAGGACTGTGAGGTCGATTTAAACTCAAATTTTGAACCGTAAAATGTGACGCTGCAGTCCTTAGGACTATTGCGAACATAGTGGAAAAGAGAAAATCACGAAAACGAATTGTTAAGCCAGTTAAATAATTAGGTCAGGGATCTGAAAGAAATATTGAATTATTTGCAAATCGGATCGAACCAGTGAGGGGCAGTTTGGTCAATTTATCCCGAAAGCTGACTCCTGACCTAACTGTCCAATAAAATCAGAAAAAAGAAAATTGAAGGATTAGAGAAGTGGAAATTCACAAATTTAGGTAAGTCCATTTTCTCTTTTAAATTAAGTATTATGAATGGATATGAGGTTGAATTAGTGTGAATTGCATGGAAAATATGAAAAATCATGCTTGTTAGGAGTCATAAAAAAATTCAGTAGCCATGAGATTGAGTAGAGATGATATGTTTTAGTGTAATAAATTATGTACATAAGTTCAATGGAAGTAGTTGTTGTGCTTAGAATGTTTCAATTTCATGAATTGTGCAAATTAAAAAAATTTAGGGTTCTTGGTGCCATTGAAATTAGGAGAAAAATTTTGAGAATTGGTCCAATGGTGTGTTTGACCTTGTTTTAGCTGAAAAATGGTCATATGTGACCAATTGTGGTATGTTGGAAGTGTGGAAATCAAGTGGAAATTCGGATTAGTTATGGGCATTCTATAGGCAGCAGAACTAAGGTCGCTTTTAGGGACCAAAACTAAAAATTTACCAACCTAATTGGTGTGAGGCCAATTGAGAATGAAACTAGACACAAAATGACACATTTTTTATTTTGGAATCATGCCCAAAAAGTGACCATAGCATAGTGAACAAATTGGCCAAATCTGGATTAGGCAATCTGACATGTACAAAAATGACCAAATCAATAGTGTTTGTTCATTTGGCCATAACTTGGGCTATGCAAGTTTAAATGACCTGAAATTTTACCAGTTAAAAGCTGAGAAATAGACCTAAAACTTTCATGAAGAACACAAACCCAAATTATGCCCTTAAGCAAGTCATTTAGTCACCCAAATTTGGTGACCTAAGTCAGAACCTAGAATTTGCCCAGAAAATTTGGGTTAGACCAATTCGGCAACCATGATTCAAATGGCTATAACTTGAGCTACAAAACTCCAATTGGAATGATTCAAAAAGGAGAATAAATTTAAGACAATAAGGAATAATTTCTGTGAAGGAAACTTAGCCAAATTATAATAGCAACATGACCAATGGAATAGTGTAACATAAGATACCAAAACTGAAAATTTGCAAATTTGCCTAAAAGACTTAAAATTTGAGTAAACAACCAAAACCAACAAATTTAATAAAAACACACAGTTATATGGAAACCCATTCTTTTTCTTCTTCTATTGGCACACACCTCAACACTTCAGCCAGAGAAGGAATCAAAATTCGAAACTGATTTTCCCCACTAGTCATGCTAGTGAGGTATTCAAATATATGGTCATGACACTGTGGTTTCAAAACTATCTTAATAATTTATCAAACATTTATTGCCAAATGAAACACATACAATTAAACTTTACAACAATTTAGGTCAACACAATTTGTTCATTTCAATCACAAAGTTGCAATCAAAATAAATCACAATTCATTTTATACAATTGCAAAAGAAATTTAAAGACAAATTTTATGTTGTGCACAAACCTTATACGAGTCGCCTCTTGGCCTTGACTCGATCCCTCGGGTTCTTTCCCAGTATTCTTTTCCATTGAAACACACAGTTGTATTTCAGTATCATGACTTATCATAAATCTAAAAATAAATTCAAATTGACTTTTACTTAGTTTTAATATGCTAAAATTGGCGTTCTTTAAAATTTGTGTTTTGGGGTTACTATTCACTATACTATTCAAGTCAATTTGTTGACTTTCTAATGCTTAATAGGTATGGGAATTCTAATTTCACCCACATACCACATTTTGGTTACTAAATTTGTTGGTTTTGGTTGTTTACTCAAATTTTAAGTCTTTTAGGCAAATTTGCAAATTTTCAGTTTTGGTGTCCTATGTTGCACTGTTCCATTGGTCATGTTGCTATTAGAATTTGGCTAAGTTTCCTCCATAGAAATTGTTACTTATTGTCTTAAATTTATTCTCCTTTTTGAATCACTCCAATTTGAGTTTTTTAGCTCAAGTTATAGCCATTTGAATCATGGCTGCCGAATTGGTCTAACCCAGATTTTCTAGACAAATTCTGGGTTCTGACAGTTTTAGGTCATCAATTTTGGGTGACTAAATGATATGGTTAAGTGCATAATTTGGGTTTCTATTCTTCATGAAAGTTTTACGCCTATATCTTAGCTTTCTACTGGTAAAATTTCAGGTCATTTAAACCTGCCTAGCCCAAGTTATGGCCAAATGAATAAACACTATTCATTTGGTCATTTTTATACAGGTCAGATTGCCTAATTCGGATTTGGCCAATTTGTTCACTATGCTATGGTCACTTTTTGGGCATGATTCCTAATGAAAAATGTGTCATTTTGTGTCTAGTTTCATCTCTAATTGGCCTTACACCAATTGGGTTGGTAAATTTTTAGTTTTGATCCCTGTAAGGGACCTTGGTCCTGCTGCCTGCAGAATGCCCATAAGCAATCCGAATTTCCACTTGATTCCCACACTTCCAACATACCACAATTGGTCACATATGACCATTTTTCAGCTAAAACAAGGTCAAACACACCATTTGACCAATTCTCAAAATTTTTCTCCCAATTTCAATGGCACCAAAAACCCTAAATTTTTTTAATTTGAACAATTCATGAAATTGAAACATTCTAAGCACAACAACTACTTCCATTGAACTTATGTACATAATTTATTACACTAAAACATATCATCTCCACTCAATCTCATGGCTGTTGAATTTTTTTATGACTCCTAATAAGCATGATTTTTCATATGTTCCATGTAATTCACACTTATTCAACCTCATATCCATTCATAATACTTAATTTAAAAGAGAAAATGGACTTAGCTAAATTTGTGAATTTCCACTTCTCTAATCCTTCAATTTTCTTTTTTCTGATTTTATTAGACAGTTAGGTCAGGAGTCAGCTCTTGGGGTAAATTGACCAAATTGCCCCTCACCGATTCGATCCGATTTACAAATAATTCAATATTTCTTCCGGATTCCAAACCTAATTATTTGACCGGCTAAACAATTCTTTTTCATGATTTTCTCGTTTCCACTATGTTCACAATATTCCTAAGGACCACGGTGTCACATTTTACGATTCAAAATTTGAGTTTAAATCGACCTCGCAGTTCTTCTTGAGAAGGTCACCCATCTCTGTGACACTCGGCTCATTTAACTTCTCGTGTTCTGTTTTTCTTATTTATACTTAACTAATTGACAATTACTAATTATTTGCGTTTAGGGCTTAACTAGGTGTCTTAGACATGGTTTTACTTCTCTTACTTGTCCGGACTGATGCCAGTCACTAGAATAGTAAAATATACTAGGCTATGCCAATATGGGTGTTACAATTCTCCCTCCCTTAAAAGAAATTTCGTCCTCAAGCCCACGATTTGTCCTCATTTAGTCATATGTGTTATTTTCTCATGTTTTTCTCACATTTCCATGTAGCCTCATCGTCAGAATGATGGTCCGTAGCACTTTAATTAATAATATTTACATATCGATTTCTCACCTCGTGTATCAAGTTCCTTATGAGCTTCTGTCATAAGTTAGATCCAAATTCATTTTAATTTTAAAGGTAAGCAAATATGTGTGCTAGTGGATCCACTCTATCTAGGATCTCGTACGATCCTATGGGTGAGAACTCAATTTTACTCTTATCTTATTAAATTTCTTGATCATTTGATGCAACCTTTAGTTTAGTTTAGAATATTTTAGTCTTTTCTTGCTATTGTTTTAGCAATTATTTTCCTTTGTAGTCTCTTTTTTTTTTAAATGACCCTGTTGGTCATATATGAACTGCTTATCTCTTTCTTGGCTATAAATACATTAATTAAACTAAAAGTTTGAAGTTTAGCTACTAACCTTGAATGCAGAATTTTCAATCTCCAAATCAAAGCTCAAGGGAAATTTTTTCTTAAAGGAGTTGTGAAATTAATGGAGGTTTTTAGGGTTGTGAGAGCTTAACACAAGCTTTCATGGTGGAGGAAGAAAATGAGAGAGATTAGAGAAAGAGATGAATCGGCAATAAGGAGAAGGAAAGAAGCAAAATGAATTTCTTTTGAATTTTTTTTACTTTATTAATACATAATTATCCCTTTTCTTTAACTTGTCAAATTTTAATTAAATATAATTTATTTGTGATGTCATAGCTTATGTCATTTTTATGATGTCACTAATGCAATTTCCTTCCAAAACGCTCACCGCTTCCAAAATGTAAGAAAATGGTTTTAAAATCCCTTGTAGTGTACTTAATGAGTTATCGGTAGGTGAAGTTCAGTAGTTCATTAGTTATTCTACGGGATCATGTTATGCCTTACAGAGGGGTAAGGTGTGACAATCATATTACATGATAGAAAGACAAATGGCAAGCTTATATGATGCCATTTGTCACCATCTCATGGTGCCACATGTCACCATGTAAAATAACCAAATTATAGGATTTTATCCCTACTTACTTAGGGTAATAGATTCCATCTTGATCAACTCCTATCTCCATATATAACTGGTAGGAGCCAACACATGCCCATATACCCATACACAGTACAAGTATAAAAGCAGTATCAAACTCAAACCACCCATATACAAGATAAATGTGTTATCTCAGGTCTAAAGATTATATGCACTGATATGATTTATGAAAATGCATTAACAAGAGTAAACTCCACGTGCTTGTCATAAGTGTCACTGGTTTAGCCTAGTTATCATGCATAAGTGCCTATCATGTTTGTTATATGGCATGAGACTCACCATTCCATCTTATTTACATCTCATATAAATAACTTGGGAACAAACATGATTACAATCTTTCTGGATAAGTCATGTCCTTATTGTGAAGTATCCTCGATTGTGAACCAATTTATGACACTTTGTGCTAGAAATACTGATACTTATATTCTTAACAACTTAATAATAGAATTTTTAACAAAATATCAATGGACCTTTTCTATTACACATAAATATATTATATAAACGGAAAAGTGAAAATGCCTTTTTATTAATAAAACATGTACAAGATACATACTAAATGATATGCTCTAGGGCATACTACTAATAATCTCCCACTAGCACTAGAGCCATTCATTACAATATCTTAGACCCATCTTCTCAAGATGTCGGTCTAGCTGAGCTTGTGACATAGGCTTAGTGAATGGATCAGCTGGATTTTCAGCTGATAATGTGGTAACGCCTTTCTATGTGTTTGGATTTCTGGTGAGACCGGGGTTCCTTAGCCTGTATGATTGCTCCATTGTTGTCATAGTGGAGTGGAACTGCTGACTCAATGGAAGGAACTACTGCAAGTTCTGTCATGAACTTCTTTATCCAAACAGCTTCTTTTGCAGTATCTGATGCAGCAATATACTCAGCCTCTGTAGTGGAATCTGCAGTCGTACTCTGTTTGGAACTCTTCCAACTGACTACACTTCCATTACAAATGAACACAAACCCAGAGGTAGACTTTCTATCATCAATATCTGATTGGAAATCAGAATCAGTATAACTATCCAATTGCAAGTCACCAACTCCATTAATCAAGAATAAATTCTTAGTTCTTCTCAATTACTTAAGGATATTCTTGACAGCTATCCAGTGTTCCAAACTTGGATTAAATTAAAACTTACTAGTCAAACTAACAGCATATGCGATATCTAGCCTAGTACACTGTTATGCTAGGTGTTAACCATGGTCTATGAGGTGTATAAAATGATTTAGAGAAATCTTTATGATAAGAAAGAGTTCTAATGATATTAAGAGTTGATATCATGTCTCATTGCCAATAATTAGTGATGAGCCTAGTAAGTCACACAAATACACAAGTAATCACCAAATTAAATATGATTTAATTAATTAATTAAAGAGCTTAATTGATTAATTAAATAGGTTTGGTTTGCAATTAGATTGCAAAGTCCCTAGCATGGCTTAGAACCAAATCTAGGTTATTGGATGTATAATATAAGTTAAATTTATATTTAAAGTGTTTAAATATGAATTTAATTAATGAAAAATTAATTAATAGAAATTAATTAATTAATTTATATTTGATATAAATTGATTAAAAGAAGAGAAATAATTATTTTGGGTTGAGAACTCAAAATTAAGACACAGAAGTATTTTGGTCATTTCACAGGGTGACATGTTTCACCATGAGATGGTGACATATGGCATTACACTTAAGCTTGTCATATGTCTTTTAACCATGTAAGATGATCAAAGTCAAGATTAAATATAGGTTTGACACTTAGCACAATGTGATTGTGTCAATTAAACCTAGAGCTAATCAAAAGGTGACATGTGGCAAGGGTTTTAAGTGGTGACCTAGCTATATAAGTGTAAGGATGAAAGAACTGTAACACCCCTCACCCGTCTACAGTATAGCCGAGCAAGGCGTGCTGCACGGCGTGCCGGAATACCTAGTCTGTGATTATTTCATTTCCTGAACTCAATTTGATTTTAAGAAGTCTTTTATTTAATATTCATATCATGCTGATACTATTTTCATACTTTGATAAAATCAGTGTTTCAAAAATGATAATAAAAATTTGGCAAGGTGCTGTCTGTATTTCGGACAAACTATCCTTCCTAACCTATTGAAAATAGTTTAATATGATAATTTCAAAATCTCAAATATTTCACAGTCTCTATTTCTCAGTAAAGTCAATAGAATTTTACAGTCATTAAATAGTTCCATAATACAGTCCATAATAATTTAAATATATCCAGAAAATCTCCATGTTATTTAATATGTACAAAATATTACAAACTTTAGAGCTTTCATAACATTACAAAATACAGGGTCGAATTTCAAAAATACAATAAAAGTACAAAATACAAGATATCCTAAGTCCTACCATGTATGCAATGTAGTGCAGATGACTTTGGACTCCTGTGCAGATCTAATGGCTCACCTGGTCGTAGGTTTGCTGGGCTCCCCAGCTGTGTCTCCAATACCTACGTGTTACAAAAGTAACGCGCTAAGCAATTTTGCTTAGTGGTGCCAAATATAATGAAATATATACTAAAATAAAGTAAATGATTTATGACATGGGTATTCTTTACAATTGTTGATTCTACCTTTATTTGCTAACATTTCAATGTTTGCTAATTTTGGTAGTGCTGTATTTCAGTAGACTAGATTTAACTATTTAAATTTAATAGTGCTTAAATTAACTACCCGTATACCCTATACTAGCACTGGATAAATGGATAAATGGATAAATGGATATACTGACCAGACTGGATAAATGGATATACTAGCACTGGATACCTAGTACCTCGAGCCGTCACACCATCAGTCACAAAGTGTCTCCCGGTGTGCAAATAGTGTGACTAAAAGACATATAGTCAATATGGCGATAAGCCAAGAATAAATACACAATATTTATAGTCGTAGGCTATTAAAGTCACAGTGCAGTATAATAAGCCGTAAAAACACAGTATGGCATGAAGCCATTTACAGAACAGCTGTCAGAATCCTATTGACATGCCAACCTATCCAAACTAGTCAACTAGGCAAACTAGGGCACATTATAAATTAATTGTTTAATTCCTCAATTTTTTTGTGTTTACTAGCTATTATGTAATTCATAAGTTAATGCATATATTGACCTTTTTAGGTACTATGGATAAGTTGTTTCTAGCATCAACATGTCACATATTGTAATTCAATATGCTGCCAATATAGTGCAATTTACCATTTTTATAAGTTGGCATTCATTGCCAAATTGCTTCAAGCATCATTGTATGTAAATGTCAAATTCTCAATTTTTGGTGTGCTAGATTGGTCTAGCTTAAAGTCCTATTTCTCTTAGTTTTTAGCTTCTAGTAAAAGAAGCAAAATTGTAGCTCTATGTCTTATTACACTCGGGGAAAAATTTCAGGTCATTCGAGTTGTATAGACCAAGATATGGTCAATTTACTAAAGTTGGACAGATTGCACCTTTAGTGCAAAATTTGGTCAATTTTATGTCACTTTTAGTTCTGGCAGTTTTGGTACCCAAACTTGTGCAAGCTATTTGACTTGGTTCTGGCCGTTTCTGGGCTTTGGTGCCTTCATAAAAATTGTAGCTCTATGTCTAAGCTATCCATGGTAAAAATTTCAGGTCAATTGGACCTGTTTTGAGTGAGTTATGGTCATCCTAATGATTACTATTCATATGGTTAAAAATAGGGTTGCAAGGTTGCTATTCCAGATTTGGTCATTTTTAAGGTCAGTTTTGAAGCAGAATTTTGGCAACATTTCTACATGAAATTTGGCCTATTTGGTGTTTAGTTTCACCCCTATTGGCCTCATACCAATTGGGTTGACAGTTTGGCACTTATGACCTAATTTAGGTACTGCCATCAATACACAACCTACACAAAACACTTACACTTCCAATTTGATATTCCTTCTCCTCCTCATTACTTCATTATTCAATCAATGGAACTTCCATATATATATTGTACACAATTCTAGCAAACAATTTTGGGTAGAATATTTAAGTGCTCAATGCACACAATTCACCATTAAGTTGAACATTCACTTCCACCAAAATTCAACATATCTCCATATCAATATTACACATACACTTCAATATACTCATACTTCAATATCAATTGCATATGCTGCCCACAATTTAACACTATTATATTTCATTAATAAACTTCATATTCACACACAAATTCATGATATTATGGGCTGCCAAACATAGCAGTTTGCCAAAGCATCAAGGTTCCATTTCAAACCCTTAATTCAAGCATTACATACACATACTTAGATTTTAACTTACTACATCTTCCATTTGAGTTAATCAACCATAATTCCCATCCATTAGAGGTAAGAAAAACTTAAATACAACAAATATTCATGGCTACCGAAAATGGACAATTACATATCTCAATGTTTTCTTCATTTCTCTTCACCAAAATACTCACCTCAACCTAAACACAAGGTTTACTAAAGCAAGGGAGAGGTTTTGGATACTTACCACTTTTGAAGCTTATCAAAACTTCATCAAATCTTGTTTTTCTTGTTGCCAATATCTTCCCCAAGGTAAGTAGGCAAGCTTTAATGAAGGAACCAAGTGGAAATGGTGGCTTGATCATGCACCAATTAAGGTTGCATGTGGGGTGGCAATGGTGGTTTCCATGGTGAGAGTTTCGGCTGGTTTATGGAGCAAGGTTGAAGATGATGATTCAGCTATCCCAAGGCTTATAAGTGTCCCATGGCTAGAGTTAGTGGAGCACTAAGTAATAGTTTAATGGTTAATTAGTTAAAGTTTCCTTATTTGCTCATTTAGCTCCATTCTTTTACTATTTACATATTGTATCCCATTTTAATTTTTCATGACATTTCCTAAGTGCAATATCATTTATTTTTAATGGGCATTGAGGTCAAAAGGCAACTCTTGGTGTCAAATGACCAAAATGCCCCACTTCGAGTTATATTCCCGATTTTTCGGTAACACCGATTTTTGTCTATTTCTCAATTTTTCGTTTTTCTTTGTACTAATTTATTAATTTTTCTTTGATATTTCTAGTGTCAATTATATTTGAATAGACCTTTACTTACGTCCCAAAATTTAATTCCGAAGGTTCTCCATTACTGGGTCGAAACGGCCTTTTCCAGTCATCACCCATCGCCATGGTGTTTACTGCTTAACTTAGCTTCATTTTCTCTCTTTCATTTTTCTTTGATTTTTCTTGTATTTTCTTTTTATTTATTTCATCATTATATATCTGTTCACTATCACGAAAGTGTAGTTCCACACATCTGACTTGCCTGGACTATTATTTGGCCACTATAGTAACAGAATGTACAGAATACGTACAGGGAGGATGTTACAAGAACAAATACCACAAGCTGTTCATTCTCTCTTTGTGCTACCACCCTTGGCTGCCATCCCTTCTCTTCTTCTTCATCTCTCATCAATTCAAAGAGATTAGCAAACAATCTCTTGAATCAAACAATCTCTTGAATTAAAAATGTCACACCTTACCCCTCTGTAAGGCATAACATGATCCCGTAGAATACCTAATGAACTACCAAACTTTACCTACCAATAATTCATTAAGTACACTACAAGGGATTTTAAAACTATTTTCTTACATTTTGGAAGTGGTGAGCATTTTAGTAGGAATTAAAAACATTTAATTGAAGTTTCAAAACTAGTAAAAATATTTGCCCATTTTATTTTTTCATAAATTTATAAAAATTTCGGCAGAGTACCGTCTGTATTTTGAGAAAACAGTTCTTCAAATACCTGACAAAAACACTTCCAATAAATCTCCACAACTCCCAACCTCCAAATAATCTCAATTCAACTCAATTCAACATAACTCAAATCAATTTCACAATTCAATTAAAAATTTGTCATCTCAAAATATTTTGTCATTTCATTCACATTGCATTTAAAATTTAATTTACATATACAGATCTTAATTTACAAAAAAAAAAAAAAAAAAATCCAAAATACCATTATTATAAGTTACTGTACAACTGCTCAGCTTTACCTTGATACATAAAACATTATAATATTTACATCAAATAATTACAAGGGTATAAATAAATACCCGTACAAAAATGATCAAAGAAGTTCTTACCAATCCAGTAGCTCACTCTGCTGCTTTTTCCTTGCCCTTATCTGCGATAGCAAAATAAGCTATCGTTGAGTATAAAAATACTCAGTGGTGCATAATAAAAATTGAAATGCAGTACATAAAACATTCCTTGACAAATTCACAATTTGCATATTTCATAATCACATTTCACAATTATCAAAACTCATTATAGCACAATTTTGGTCAAATAATTTAATAAATACAGTGTTGCCAATTCATACACAACTTAAGCCATGAAAAAAAATTTTCGATCAATGCCGTATTGTACACCACGACAAAGCAATCTACAACCCCACTAATCGAAATCAATGAGGGAGGTGGCTAGCTAGCTAATGAGTACTCATCTGATCTACCACCTCAACTGGTAAACTAGAGAGGGAGGAAAATAATCGATCTCAACCCCATAAATGAAGGAGGAATAATATGGCACTGTCATGCTAAGTGTGAATCCGAAATAAATTTAAAACAATTTATTCAAATATTGCATATAAAAATCAAATCAATTTCCAAAGTTACATTTTCATTCACAAAATGGCAACACAAAAGTTCTTAAACTCATAATGAGTACTAAATTAATTTTTCAAGGATAAAATGCTAAAATAGGGTTTATTGTCCACAAACCTGACGTGAGTCGCCTATAGGCCTTAACTCAGTCTTTTGTCCCTTTCGGGTCTTTTTCAGCTGAAACACAAAATTTATAGTGTCCCAGTATCTTTACTTGATAACAATTCCAATAACTAATTCCAATATATTTAAACTTACATTCTTGCAAATTTTCATGTTGAGGTTACTATTCATGATACTATTCAAGTCAAAATATTGACTTTCTTATACCTAAAAGGTATGGGAAGTCCAACTATACTCACATACCACATTTTGGTCTCCAATTTTGTTGGTTTTGATTGTTTTCTCAAAACTTAAGTCTTTTAAGCAAAATTGCCAATTTTCAGTTTTGATGTCTTAGGTTGCACTGTTCCGTCATGTTGCTGTTAGAATTTGGCTAAGCTTTCTTCATAGAAAATATTCCCTATTGTCTTAACTTTATTCTCCTTTTTTAATCACTCCAATTGGAGTTTTGTAGCTCAAGTTATAGACATTTGAATCATGGCTGCCAGATTAGACTTAACCCAGATTTTTGGGCACCAAACTGGTTCTGGCAATTTTAGGTCACCAAATTTGGGTGGCTAAATGACTTGGTTAAGGGAATAATTTGGGTTTGTGTTCTTCATGAAAGTTTTAGGTTTATATCTTAGCTTTCCACTAGTAAAATTTTAGGTCATTTAGAATGAACAAACACTGTTCATTTGGTCATTTTTGTACCGGTCAGATTGCCTAATCTGGATTTGGACAATTTATTTACTAGGTTTTGGTCACTTTTTGGGCATGATTCCCGAATGAAAAATGTTCCATTTTATGTTTATTTTCATTCCCAATTGGTCTCATACCAATTGGACTTGTAAATTTTCAGTTTTGGTCCCTCAAAGAGACCTTGGTCCTATTGCCTGCAGCATGACCCTAAATAATCTGAATTTACAATTGATTCTAACACTTCTAACATACTCCAATTGGTCACAAATGACTATTTCTCACCTCAAACCAAGTCCAACACACCATTTAACATATTCCCACATTTTTGTCTCCAAAACCCTAGATGCCAAAACCCTAGTTCATGCCATTAATCAATTCCTTAATCAAATCATTACACTAATCACATATTCAACCTTATTTAAGCTCTAATTCATGTTTAGTTTAACTAAACACTATCAAATCCAACACCCTATCAAGCTGGCCAAATTCACATATGGTCCCTCAACAAAAATTTTCTTTTCATTTAAAGTTTATTTCCAAGTTCATTCAATCATAAACACTAGAATCAAACTAAAAAAATTCAAGTTGGATCACTAACCTTAGTGCAGAATTTTAATCTTCAATTCTCCTCACTTTCTTAGTTTTAATGGCATCCAAGCTTCATATCAAGGTCCACTTGCAAGGCTTGCTTAAGGGGGTTAGGGAATTTGTGGCTGAATTTAGGGTTTATGAGAGCTTGAGGTGAGCTCCCATGGTGGTTTCAAGAAAGAAAAATGAGAGAGAGAGAGAGAGAGAGCTGAGGGAGAGGGACGGCAACAAGATGAAGATAAATGAATTTTATTTTTTTTTTCTTTTATTTTATGTGTATTAGGAAGACCACAAATTAAATTAAATAAATTTTTAATTATAATATTTATGGCATCATGCATGATGTCATCTCTTTTCACCTTTTTTATTTTCCTTTTATTTTTCTATTTATTTTTCCATTAGTTTTTTAATTTAATTTCTGATTTCGAAATTTTCTTTTTTCCGATTTTATTTGACAGTTAGGTCAGGAGTCAGCTATCGAGGTCAATTGACCAAATTGCCCCTCGCTAGTTCAACCCGGTTTGTAAATAATTCAATATTTCTTCCAGCTCCCTAACCTAATTATTTGACTAGCTTAACAATTCTTTTTCGTAATTTTCTCTTTTCCACTGTGTTCTTAATAGTCCTAAGGACCGCAGCATCACATTTTAAGGTTCAAAATTTGAGTTTAAATCGATTTCGTAATCCTTCCCGAGAAGGTCACCCATCGATGTGACTCTCGGCTCATTTAACTTCTTATGTTCTGTTTTTCTTATTCATACTTAACTAATTGGCAATTACTAATTATTTGTGTTCAGGGCTTATCTAGTTGTCTTAAGTATGGTTCTAATTCCCTTAATTATCTGGATCGACACCGGTCACCGGAATAGTGAAATATACCAGGCTATGCAAATAGGGGTGTTACAATTCTCCCCCCCTAAAAATAAATTTCGTCTCGAAATTTTACCTGGTATCAATCTCTGAACAGCTATAGATGCCGTCTCCTCATGTCCTCCTATCGTTCCCAAGTAGCTTCTTGGCCCAAATGATAGTTCCACAGCACTTTCACAAACGGAATCTGCTTATTTTGTAGCTGCTTCACCTCATAAGCCATAATCTCTATAGGTTCTTCCTCATATGTGAGGTCTGGATTCACTTCAATTTCTTCTATTGGTAGTACATGAGATGGGTCTGATCGTACCTCCTCAACATAGACACATGGAAGACATTATGTATCTTCTCTAACTCTGGAGGTAGTGCCAACCGATATGCCAAAGGACCCACTCTTTCCAGAACCTCATATGGCCCAATGAAGCGAGGACTCAGTTTCCCCTTTCTGCTGAATCTCATAATTCTCTTCCAAGGGGAAACCTTAAGGAATACTTTGTCACCCACTACATATTCAATATCCCTTCTCTTCAGATCAACATAGGACTTCTGATGGTCTGATGCAGTCTTAAGTTGATCTCTGATCACCCTGATTTTCTCCTCAGTCTGCTGAACAATTTCGGGCCCAATCTTCTTCCTTTCATCCACATCATCCCAACACAATGGGGTTCTATATTTTCTGCCATACAAAGCTTCATATGGAGGCATCCCAATGCTTGATTGGTAGCTGTTGTTGTAAGCAAACTCAATCAAAGGCAAGTGTGTGTCCCAACTGCCCTCAAACTCAATCACACAAGCCCGTAACATGTCCTCCAAGATCTGAATTACCCTCTCAGATTGGCCATCTGTCTGTGGGTGGAATGCAGTACTGAAGTTCAATCTAGCTCCTAGGGTTCTCTGAAGATTACCCCAGAATCTAGAAGTGAACCTAGGATCTCTGTCTGATATGATGGATACTGACACTCCTTGCAGTCTCACAATCTCATCTATATACAACTTGGCCAATCTTTCTAAACTGTAGTCCATCTGAACTAGCAGAAAATGAGCAGACTTGGTCAGTCTGTCAACAATGACCCAAACTGCATCATGACTCTTATGTGTCCTCGGAAGTCCCATCATAAAATCCATAGTTATTCTCTCCCATTTCCATTCTGGCACTGGTAGTGGATGTAATAACCCAGTTGGTACTTGGTGCTCTGCCTTCACTTGCTGACAAGTTAAGCATTTGAAAACAAATTCGGCCACATCTCTTTTCATACCCATCCACCAGTAATGCTCCTTTAGCCCTCTATACATTTTTATACCACCAGGGTGCATGGCAAAAGGAGACTCATGTGCTTCCTTCAAAATGATCTGCCTCAAATCAACATCATTAGGAATACACATTCTGCCTTGGTGTAGCAATAGACCATCATCTCTTATTGAGAATTCTAGTTTCTTGCCCTGCAGGACTTCTTCCAATAGCCTCTGATACTTCTGATCATTCTAAGTAGCCATTCTGATCTGATCAATCAACACTGGCTATACATGCCATGCAACTGTTGTCTGCCCCTCATCATTAATCTCTAAATCGGCATGTAATGATCTCAACTCATGTACCATAGACAAAGGAGTAACCCATAGACTTGCCATAGTCTTGCGACTTAAGGCGTCAGCCACAACATTAGCTTTCCCTGACTAATAGTCTATCAGACAATCATAGTCTTTTATCAACTCTAACCATCTCCTCTGTTTCAAATTCAATTCTTTCTAGGTGCCCAAATACTTCAAACTCTTATGATATGTGTAGATGTAGCATTTCTCCCCATAAAAATAGTGCCTCCAGATCTTAAGAGCAAACACTATAGCTGCAAGCTCCAAATCATGTGTCAGATAATTCCTCTCATGCGGTTTTAGCTAGCGTGATGCATAGGCAATGACATTTTGATCTTGCATCAATACACAGCCTAACCCATTGTGAGAAGCATCACTATAAACTATGTATTCTTTACCCAGAGTAGGTAAAGTCAAGACTGGAGCCTCAGTCAAATATTTCTTCAATTCATCAAAACTCTGCTGGCATTTGTTTGTCCACCGAAATTTCACATCTTTTCAAAGTAATTTGGTCAATGGAGATGCCAACATAGAGAATCCCTTCACAAATCGACGATAGTATCTAGCTAAACCCAGAAAACTACGAATCTCTGTGATATTTCTGGGTGGCTTCCAATTAAGGAAAACTTCTATCTTGCTAGGATCCACCTTAATACCCTCTGCTGATACTATGTGTCCCAAAAAGGATATCTCCTTCAGCCAAAATTCACACTTCGATAATTTGGCGTATAGCTGTTTCTCCCTTAAAGTTTGCAGTACAATCTGCAGATGTCTATCATGCTCTTCTGCACTCCTCGAATAGACCAATATATCATCTATGAATACCACAAAAAACTAATCGAGGTATGGTCTGAAGATAGTGTTCATCAGATCCATAAAAGCAGCCGGAGCATTAGTTAACCCGAATGGCATGACCAAGAACTCATGTGGCCATAGCGGGTTCGGCTCTTGTACTTTCAACTGATAATAACCTAATCTCAGGACAATTTTGGAGAACACAGCTGCAATGGGTATCTATTCTTTGTTGTCACCTTATTCAACTGCTGATAGTCAATGCATAACTAGAGAGTGCCATCTTTCTTCTTTACAAACAACATTGGCGCTCCCCAAGGTGAAACACTAGGGCAAATAAAGCCCTTATCAAGCAACTCTTGCAACTGCACTTTCAACTCTTTCAATTCTGTAGGTGCCATTCTATATGGCATTATGGAGATTGGGTCCATATCAGGCATAACATCAATTTCAAACTGCACTTCTCTTTCTGGAGGTAATCCTGGCAATGCATCAGGAAATACATCCGGAAAGTGACATACCGTAGGGATGTCCCTCAATGCTGGACTACCCACTTGGGTGTTTATTACATGTGCCAAGTACCCTTCACACCCCTTCCTAATCATTTTTTCTGGCCAGTGTAGCTGAAATAATAGTTGATGGCAATAAGTGTCTCTCCCCATGTATTACTACATCATCATACTGAGGAAGACCAAAAGTGATTGTCTTCAGTCTACAGTCAATCATTGCATGATGCTTGGCTAACCAATCCATGCCCAAGATAATGTCATAATCTTTGAAGGGCATTTCAATCAAATTAGACAGAAATGTGTGTCCTTGGATCACCAAAGTACAATCCCTATATAGTTTATTTACCTTGATCTCCTGGCCTAATGGACTAGTTACTAGCACATCATAGTCCATTGGTACACACTGAATAGCAGTAGAACACATCCCACTAGCACTGACATATGAATGTGTGGAGTCAGGGTCAAACAACACATATACATCTTGGTCAAAGATAGAGAAAATACCAGCTACTATGTATGACGTTTCAACCTCCTCCCTTTGACGCATTGTATATACTCTGATTGGTGCGCCACTGGGTACTGGCTGGTTAACAGTGCTTTGACTTCTAGGAGTGTTACCAGGACCCCTACCTCTGCCTCTACCTCTACCAGCTGGCTGTGACCCTCTAGGTGTAAAGACTTGGGCTGATCCCTCAGATGTAGCAGAAGGTCTAGATCGACATGAAATAGTACAATCCTTAGCAAAATGTCCGCTCCCTTCACAGTTATAGCATGCACCTATGGCCTTGAAACACACTCCACCATGTGTTCTACCACAAGTCTCACACTGCCGAATTGATAAAGATCCTTGAGAAACTTGCTGGGTCTGCTGACTAGACCGGAGTGGTCTTTGGCTAGAGAATCTGCCTTTGCCAGATCTGCGAGAGCTAGATCCCCAGACTGTTTCCTCTTCCCTGAACCACTTTCAGGTGCTTGACCAGTAGTTTTTTCAGTCTTCTCTTTCACTTGTGTACCCTTCTTCACTGCCCTTCTGATTCTATCCTTTCCAATTCCAGGGCTTGTGAAATCAGCTCAGAAAAATTTTGGTGTCTGAATCCCATAACTTGCATCCTCAGATTCGGCCTTAACCAGGACTCAAACCTCTTACATCTTTCTCTGGGGGTGGAGACTAAGCTTCTAGCATAGTGGCTTAGCCTTGAAAAATCCTGTTCATACTCTGCTATTGTTCTATCCCCTTATTTCAAACTCAGGAATTCCTGTAACTTCATATCCACATAAGCATCGGGAACCCACTTCTATCGAAACTCCCTAAAAAAGTCTAACCAGGTCAACACAGGTGGCTCAACTAGGCTGTGGGGGATGGTCTTCCACCATTCATATGCATCCCCTTGCAACAAAGAAACAGAGTACTCGAACTTCAGCTCTTCTAAACACTGCAGCTTTCTGAAAACCCGTTCCATTCTTTCCAACCATTGTTTTGCCTCCAGTGGATCCATAGTGCCCTTAAACTCGGTGGCCCCAAATTTTATCAATTTTTCATATTACCTAGCCGAGGGCTATGGTTGTGCTACATGTAACACCATCCCCGTAGCAACTCCGTACATTCTACTGTTCCGGTGACCGGTGTCGGTCCGGACAGCTAGAACATCCGGAAAAATATTTAAACTAAAGTCGGGAATCATAATTAACTCAAATATTAATAAGAAAAATTTAGTAAAAATTTTTGAAATAAAATACAACCAAGTTAAACGAGTATGCCCTAGCGATGGGTAACCAGAGGGAAGTTGCGGTTCTCGCAACGAGGAGCCCTAGACTCGGGGGAAAAATTATAAAATAATTTTTGGGACTCCAGAGAAGGGTTATTGAGGTTCCCATGGCATTAGAATGCCAAGAAAATACCTAGAAAAAGTTTTCAATCGGTACAGACAATTTTGACCCTTTAAGCCAAACGGAGGGCATTTTGGTCATTTCGCCTTCAGAGGTGATTTTTGGCCGACTTGTCCAGTTAAGTAAATAATTAATATGACATAAAATATGAATAAATATTGCTAAAAATTAAATTGAAATGTGGTAGAAAAGAAAAGCAAAGAAAAATCAAAATAATGCAAATAATGACATCACATGATGTCATTTATAAATTACCAACCAATCACAAGCTAATAAGCTTTCTTAAATACTTAAAAGAGACAAATTAAAGACCAAAGGAAAGGAAAAAAAACGTGAGCAGCCATTTTCATCCTCCCAACCAGCCGAAAATGTCTTTCTCTCCTCCATAAACATTTTCTTTCATCTCTCTTTCATTCCCATGAATTCTCACCATTAAAACCTAAATTGCCTTCATTAAAAATTGTCTACCTCTTTTGGGGAAGTGTTTGGTTACTAAGAAAAGTTAAGGAAATGAAGGATTGTGAAGGGACAAAAAGCTCATGCAAAGGTTAGTGCTTACTTATGCTAATATTCCTTTATTTCCATGTTAAGAACTTGAATTTAGTATGAAATTGTAAGTTAAATGGACTAAATTCATGTGTATACATACCATGGATTTCAGCTGCCCTAAGGAAGGAATAGGATTGAGTGTTGATGATGGACTTAGAATGAATTAGAGCTTATGTTTAAAGTGTATAAACACATATATAATGAATGGAAGTGTGTAACTAAGGTGTATGGGTGAATTGCAATGAGAAATTAGGGTTTTAAGGGTGAAAATTGGACTTGGCATTTGAATTGAGTAATGGACATTTTAGTGGTCAATTAGTGACCATTTTAGGTATGTTGACCATGAATTGGACTGAAAAATAGGATTGCAAAGTGAAGATGTAGGCTGCCCTAGGACAGCAGCAGAGGGACTGAAAATTCAGTCCAATTACATAGCCATAACTTGGGCTGTGTTGGTCCAATTGGTGTTTGGCCAATTGGACATGAAACTAGACTTATAATGGCACATTTTTGCTGAAGAAACCATGCCCAAAAGACCAAAGCAAGTGGACCAAAACTTGGCCCCAATCCGGACACCCTGCAACAGCCCCTGCAGAAATGACCAAATGAATAGTAACTGTTCATTTGGCCATAACTCACTGTAGATTTGGTCAATTGACCTGAAATTTTTACAGCAACAAGTTAAGACATAGACAAACAACTTTCATGAAGAAACCTACCCCAAATTATGACCAGAACCTAACCCAAATGGCAGTCACAGTTACTGTTCAAACCTGCAACTCTGCAGATTTTTATTTGAGCAGTAATGTTTGGATGGCTATAACTCTCTCTAGAAAACTCGGATTTAGGCGATTCTTGAACTGATGGAAACCTAAGGCATAGTAGAACATTTCATATGAAGAAAGTTAGACCAAATTATGAACTTAACTTGGTCAAATTACTGACCAAAGTTGGACCAAAATCTGCCAAAACCCAAAAGTGCAGCATGAACAGTGCACGTGAACAGTAAACTTATTTTGGCCATAACTTGAGCTACAAAACTCCAAATGGAGTGATTCAAAAAAGGAAATTCAACTAGACAAAATAAGGAACAACTTTCATGTTTACCATTTCCTCAAATTCCCACTGCAACAATGCTTAATGGAATAGTAAAGTTAAGTTTCAAAAACTGAAAATTGGCAATTTTGCCAAATGACCTAAGCTTTGAGGAAGTGACCAAAACTAACAAGTTTTAAATGCAAAATCTGGTATGTTGGGAATGCCAAAACCAATGTACATAATTTCTACCTAAAAGTCAACATTTTTGTTGACCAAAGAGGTGAATAGTGACACCAAAACTTGAAATTCAAAATTTGAAATTAGAAATGCATCTAGGGGACTTTAAATTACAATTGGCAATTATTACTAGCAAATGTAAAACTCAAAATGTGGGATCTTGGTGTAATTAGAATTAACATATCCCTTAAGTATGAAAAAGTCAACATTTTGGTTGACTAGTAAGGTGAATAGTAATCAAAATAATTAGCAAATTAAGATGAAGACCTAAAACCAATTCTAAGCTTAAATGCTTAGAATGGTATGACAAATGTGGACTATGCATCTTAGTCAAAATTGTTAAAAAGGGAATTAAGAGCATAAATTTGAAATCCATGAAATTTTCATGGATTACTTGAAACATGAAGAATAAGTCACCAAATTGATGTAAGTAGATAGTTAAGACTTATATGCCCATCACAAATGGAATTCATAAAATATTAGTAACTCAACTTGAAATATAAAATTTGTAATTACATAAGTAGATTCTTGAATGTATAAATGAGAAAGGAAAAATGTTTTGAATACAATGGTACATGTGAACCATTGTTTAGAATTGTGATCAATATGAATAACATAATGAATGGACAAATAAACCGTATTAATGTATGAATGAGACATTAGTTCTCATTATTGTAAAGAGGAGAAGTATTTTGAATACAATGGTATAAAAGGATAATTGATGTGAATTGTGATCATATAAATGATCAAATGAATGTATGAATTATGATTAAAATTTATCATGAAATAATGAAGTCATAAAGCACAATATATTAATATTTTAAAATATTAATTGCCCTAGTATACCTAACAAGATTGGTTTGGATAGTTTGGCATGCCAATAGGGTATTGTTTTAGCAGTACTGCGAAAGGCTTTATGCCTGTATTCATGGCTTTTATGCCCGTATTCATGGCTTTTATGCCAATTATGTGATATCATGGCTTTTTAGCCATACCGATCGTGATACGTGGTTGACGTTCTGCGTCCCATGGTATGACGGCCCGAGGCACCGCGGTGTCCGGTGCCAACGACCCGTTATCCAGTCCAGTCATCTAGTATAGGTTACTTGGGCAGTCAATTAAAATATTATTCAATTCAGGCAGCTAAGTTAAGTTAAGATCCAGTATAATTAAATTAAGTATTGAATGATTAAGCAAAAGAGATTAGCAAAAGAAACATAACAAAAATATAAATTGCGTAACTGCATGACTTGAAATACAATACAGATAGAATAAATTATATACCTGCTAGTATTACTGAAAAGTTATAAACTAAGCACTTCCAAAGAGGAACAAACTAGTATATAAGATCGTTGATACTAGAAATACCATACCAAATTAAATTGATTCTTGAGTATCTGAATTATCATTTATTTCTTTCTTTACTTGTATATATTATTTCTGGTTATATTATTGCACCACTAAGCAGAAATGCTTAGCGCGATGGAATTGCTTCCTCGCGCAGGTACTGAAGGTAAAACCAGTAGACTGTCGACTGAGATTTTTGGAGTCCAAATCTGCAGAAGTGTCAGAAGAGTTCAAGATTGTCACCTCCTCAGCAATGCATGTAGATAGGGCTCATTTTATACATGTTATGTATATTGTTCATTCCTAGCACATTGTAAATTATTTGTATTTCTTGTACAAAATAAACTCATGTAATTAACCTATGAATTATGGAAGTTATTCAAAGTAAGTATTTTAGTATGTGAATTGAATTTGAGTTATAATGAGATTATACTTGTGAATATTGAGATATTGAAAATCTAATGAGATTTCTGAGAAATCTGGATACTGTATTGAGATACATTATGTTTGAAAATTTTTGAGACTATTAAGTTTGAGAAATTGAGTATATATTGAAATTGTCTTTGGCAGGTTCAGAAGAACTGTTAGTCCAAATTACAGCCGACACTTTGTCGGATTATCGTTAAAATTTTTTTGAAATTTCCAATTTAGTTAGATTTTGATAAAAGTAAAAATAGCCTAATTCTTCAATAAAGTTTTTGAATAAATAAATCAAGGACTGTAATGAAATCAGATAAAATAGAGTGCTCCGGCACACTGAGTGGCATAACTTGCTCGGCTACACTGTAGTCGGGTAAGGGGTGTCACACTACAGGTGCTTGCATCTGAACCTGAGGTGGAACATTTCCCACCATTTGTTGGAAAAACGTAGCCATCTGCTGTGCAAACTGAGCAGGAAACTGCGGTGTTGGAGTAGGAGCTGGAGTGGTTGACTCACTCATGTTCTGGAGTGCTGGGGCTTCCCCTTGAACCTCAGCCTCAATAGATTGTTCCACAGAATGATCTCCCTCTTCCAATCCATTTCCCAAAAATTTCTACTTCCTGAGATCAAACACAAGGAGGTTGACCTCCGTTAGTGCATATTCATGATGTAAATATGTCATATGTATCAATTAAAGACACTTGAGCAGTTGTACTTATCAAAGAAATATTCACATACATAGTCAAAATTTATGGCAAAACCATGCTCTGATACCACTAAAACTTGTCATACCTTACCTCTCTGCAAGGCATAACATGATCCCATAGATTACCTAATGAACTACCGAACTTCACCTACTGATAATTCATTAAGTACACTACAAGGGATTTTAAAACCATTTTCTTACATTTTGGAAGTGGTGATCATTTTAGTAGGAATTAAAAACATTTAATTGAAGTTTCAAAACTAGTTAAAATATTTGTCCATTTTATTTTTTTGCAAATTTATAAAAATTTCGGCAGAGTACCGTCTGTATTTTGAGAAAATAGTTCTTCAAATACCTGAAAAAAACACTTCCAATAAATCTCCACAACTCCCAACCTCTAAATAATCTCAATTCAACTTAGCTCAACATAACTCAAATCAATTCCACAATTCAATCAAAAATTTGTCATCTCAAAATATTTTCTCATTTCATTCACATTGCATTTAAAATTTAATTTACATATACAGGTCTTAATTTACAAAAAGAAAATCCAAGATACCATTATTATAAGTTACTATACAACTGCTCAACTTTACCTTGATACATAAAACATTACAATATTTACATCAAATAATTACAAGGGTATAAATAAATACCCGTACAAAAATGATCAAAGAAGTTCTTGCCAATCCAACAGCTCACTCTGCTGCTTTTTCCTTGCCCTTATCTGCAACAGCAAAATAAGCTATCGCTGAGTATAAAAATATTCAGTGGTGCACAATAAAAATTGAAATGCAGTACATAAAACATTCCTTGACAAATTCACAATTTGCATATTTCATAATCGCATTTCACAATTATCAAAACTCATTATAGCACAATTTTGGTCAAATAATTTAATAAACACAGTGTTGCTAATTCATGCACAACTTAAGCCATGACACAAAATTTCCGATCAATGTCGTGTTGTACACCACAATAAAGCAATCTACAATCCCACTAATCGAAATCAATGAGGGAGGTGGCTAGCTAGCTAATGAGTACTCATCCGATCTACCACCTCAACTGGTAAACCAGAGAGGGAGGAAAATAATCAATCTCAACCCCATATATGGAGGAGGAATAATATGGTACTGTCATGCTAAGTGTGAATCCGAAATCAACTTAAAACAATTTATTCAAATATTGCATACAAAAATCAAATTAATTTCCAAAGTTACATTTTCATTCACAAAGTGGCAACACAAAAGTTCTTAAACTCATAATGAGTACTAAATCAATTTTTCAAGGATAAAATGCTTAAATAGGGTTTATTGTGCACAAACCTGACGTGAGTCTCCTCTAGGCCTTAACTCAGTCTTTTGTCCCTTGCTGGTCTTTTTCAGTTGAAACACAAAATTTATAGTGTCTCAGTATCCTTACTTCATAACAATTCCAATAACTAATTGCAATATGTTTAAACTTACATTCTTGCAAAATTTCATGTTGAGGTTACTATTCATGATACTATTCAAGTCAAAATATTAACTTTCTTATACCTAAAAGGTATGGAAAGTCCAACTATACTCACATACCACATTTTGGTCACCAATTTTGTTGGTTTTGGTTGTTTTCTCAAAACTTAAGACTTTTAAGCAAAATTGCCAACTTTCAGTTTTGGTGTCTTAGGTTGCACTATTTCATTGGTCATGTTGCTGTTAGAATTTGGCTAAGTTTTCTTCATAGAAAATGTTCCCTATTGTCTTAAACTTATTCTCCTTTTTGAATCACTCCAATTGGAGTTTTGTAGCTCAAGTTATAGCCATTTGAATCATGGCTGCCGGATTGGACTTAACCCAGATTTCTGGGCACCAAACTAGTTCTGGCAGTTTTAGGTCATCAAATTTGGGTGGCTAAATGACTTGGTTAAGGGCATAATTTGGGTTTGTGTTCTTCATGATAGTTTTAGGTCTATATCTCAGCTTTTCACTGGTAAAATTTCAGGTCATTTAGACTGCTTAGCCCAAGTTATGGCTAAATGAACAAACACTGTTCATTTAGTCATTTTGTACAGGTGAGATTGCCTAATCTGGATTTGGTCAATTTGTTCACTAGGTTTTGGTCACTTTTTTGGCATAATTCCTAAATGAAAAATGTTCCATTTTCTATCTATTTTCATTCCAATTGGTCTCATACCAATTGGACTTGTAAATTTTCAGTTTTAGTCCCTCAAAGGGACCTTGGTCCTACTGCCTGCAGCATGACCCTAAACAATCCGAATTTACAATTGGTTCCAACACTTCTAACATACTCTAATTGGTCACAAATGGCCATTTCTCACCTTAAACCAAGTCCAACACACCATTTAACACATTCCCACATTTTTGTCTTCAAAACCCTAGATGCCAAAACCCTAGTTCATGCCATTAATCAATTCCTTAATCAAATCATTACACTAATCACATATTCAACCTTATTTAAGCTCTAATTCATGTTTAGTTTAACTAAACACTATCAAATCCAACACCCTATCAAGCTGGGCAAATTCACATATGGTCCCTTAACAAAAATTTTCTTTTCATTTAAAGTTTATTTCCAAGTTCATTTAATCATAAACACTAGAATCAAACCAAAAAAATTCAAGTTGGATCACTAACCTTGGTGCAGAATTTTAATCTTAAATTCTCCTCACTTTCTTGGTTTTAATGGCATCCAAGCTTTATATCAAGGTCCACTTGCAAGGTTTTCTTAAGGGGGTTAGGGAATTTGTGGCTGAATTTAGGGTTTATGAGAGCTTGAGGTGAGCTCCCATGGTGGTTTCAAGAAAGAAAAATGAGAGAGAGAGAGCTAAAGGAGAGGGACGGCAACAAAATGAAGATAAATGAATTTTCTTTTCTTTTTCTTTTATTTTATGTGTAGTAGGAAGACCACAAATTACATTAAATAAATTTTTAATTATAATATTTATGGCATCATGCATGATGTCATGCATGATGTCATCTCTCTTTACCTTTTTCATTTTTCTTTTATTTTTCTATTTATTTTTACATTAGTTTTTTAATTTAATTTCCTATTCTGAAATTTTCTTTTTTTTTTTATTTTATTTGACAGTTAGGTCAGGAGTCAGCTCTCGGGGTCAATTGACCAAATTGCCCCTCGTCGATTCAACCCGGTTTATAAATAATTCAATATTTCTTCTGGCTCCCTGACCTAATTACTTGACTGGCTTAACAATTCTTTTTTGTGATTTTCTCATTTCCACTGTGTTCACAATAGTTCTAAGGACCGCAGCGTCACATTTCACGGTTCGAAATTTGAGTTTAAATCGACTTCGCAATCCTTTCCGAGAAGGCCACCCATCACTGTGACTCTCGGCTCATTTAACTTCTTATGTTTTGTTTTTCTTATTTATGCTTAACTAATTGGCAATTACTAATTATTTGTGTTTAGGGCTTATCTAGTTGTCTTAAGTATGGTTCTAATTCTCTTAATTATCCGGACCGACACCGGTCACCGGAATAGTAAAATATACCACGCTATGCAAATAGGGGTGTTACAAAAAATACTAGAAATTATTTCTAGTGTCCTGTTTACATCTGTAATCTCTCAAAAGGCAAAACTTGATTTTCTAATTTATAGAAAAAGCTTTAGAAGCTGTTCAAGGGCTACCATAGGTGATCTTAGTGTGGACAATCTAGAGGGACAACGTTTGGTGTACTAGACGCATCCTAAAGGTGTCAAACACACTGCAGTGCATTAAGAGGTTAGTGCACTTGTTCTTAATTTAATCTAGGGTTCTAAAGAATTAATCTGATTAATTCTAAAATCTTAAATGGCAAATGTAGATCCAAAAACATATTAAAAGATTTTTAATATGCTATTTATCTTTGAAATCAAATAGATAAAAATGAATGTTGCATGATGCATGTGACCCTAGGTGAAAAATTTTTGAATTCAATGATATAAACTTATGTTTTTCATGCTTTTGCTCCTTCGATTGGTATCAGAGACACTATATTTGCCATTTAGATTGTTGATTATATGATCTAATTGTGTGGTTTGATCATGAGATGATAGATCCATTGCTGGTTGGGAAGGAAAGGTGGCGGCATGGTGATGAACACTAATGGTGCGCACACTTTGTGGTGTCCAATGGTGTGCGCAAGGTTTGGGTTTTTGAATCTACAATTGTTGAATGATCTAAGGTTCATCCTATGACTAATTAAAATGTTTAATTAGGTGTTTTAATCACACAATTAAATTTTGATTCAGATCTGAATTTTTAAAGTTGTTTGAATGTGATTCAAATCTGAATTTTAAAAGTTGTTTAAATGTGATTCAAATCTGAATTTTTAAAGTTGTTTGAATGTGATTCAAATCTGAATTTTCAAAGTTGTTTGAATGTGATTCAAATCTGAATTTTTACAGTTGTTTGAATGTGATTTAAATGTGAATTTTTAAAATTGTTTAAATGTGATTCAAATCTGAATTTTAAAAGTTGTTTGACTGTGATTCAAATCTGAATTTTTGAATTTGTTTGAATGTGATTCAAATATGACTTTTTGAATTTGTTTGAATGTGATTCAAATCTGAATTTTTAAATTTGTTTGAATCATATTCAAATCTGAATTTTTAAGTTGAATATGAGATGTTGTAAATATACAAATGGTTTGGTGGCAAATAATGGATATGCCTGAGGACATTAAAATTATTTGCATGTTTACTGGCTCAATGGGATCAACTTAACTAATGCAAGATAAGTCAATAATGGATATGCTTGAGATTTTGAGCATTAGGGGCTAGGTAAAGGATTGAACCTCACATGAGATGTGATGGGCAAGGAGTTGCTCACTTATAGTTTATTGTTATTCCAATAATGGATGTGCCTGAGGATGATCAATAGGATTATAAAAATTCAATCACCCACTAGAAATCCATCTAACTAGGATTTTTGTTTTCTACTGTGGTAGTGTAGGATTCACTAAGTTAGTGGGAGGACCAATTTAATTAAAAGACCATAATCATTTTGGTTAATTACATGATATATTTACTAATTAATCTAATTATTTTCTGCAGTTAATTTTCTGATAATAATGAGCACAGAACAACCACCACCATCCAATATCCTTGCAAGCATACTTAATCGCAATAGGTTGATAGGACCTAATCTGTCTGATTGGCTAAGAAATTTGAAAATTGTCCTAAACCTTGAACATATTGGATATGTTCTAAACTCAAATGTTCCTGGTCCCTTACCTCCAGAGGCCACATAAGAGGAACATGAAACTTTGGACAAGTGGAAGGAGCATGATATGAGAGTCAAGTGTTACATGCTTGCTTCTATGAGTAATGAGTTATAGAAGCAGCATGAGAACATGCAAAGTGCGAGTGAGATCCTCCTTCACCTACAAGAGTTGTATGGTGAGCTTAGCAGGAATGCTAGGTATGAGATATCTAGGCAGCTATTCCACATGAGGATGTCTGAGGGACAGAATGTTGGAGATCATGTCCACAAGATGATTCGACTGATTGAGCAGCTAGAACATCTTGACTTTAACATGGATTTCCAACTGCAGACGGATTTGATCCTTTAATCCCTACCTTAGTCATTTGGGAATTTCATAACAAATTTCCATATGACTAAATAGGAATGCACCTTGACTGGTTTACTCAACATACTGGTTATTGCCCAAAAGAATATGCTGGGAAATAAAGGAAAAGAGGTAGCTTTGATTCCATTTTCTTTTGCTGGAAAGTCCAACAATAAGAAGGGCAATAAGAAAAAGAAACCTCAGATTCTTGGTCCTTCCAAGAAAATAGCTAAACAGAATGGGAAGACCAAAGCTGACAAGGGCAAAAGGAAAGTGTTTCCACTGCCATAATGATGGGCACAGGAATAGGAATTGCCCAGAGTATAGCCAATAATAGAAGCTTGTAGTAATGAGATGTTAGATTTCGGATTGGCAAAAGCTCAACTTTTGAAGCTTTAGCCATAGGATCTAAATCTTTATACATGTGTGGACATGTTTTGTATTTAAATAAGGTTATGCATGTACTTGATGCCCTTTGAAGAATATCATTTTTATATCTAGTTTGACTAGAGATGGTTATGAACTTCAGTTCATAAATAATGTTTGCAATATTTATTTTTTAAATAAATATGTTGATTTGGATTATATGTACGATGGACTTTATTATCTAGATAATAATGTTAAATACAAATCTAATGCAAGCAATCTAAAAGAATGCATTGCCATGATGAAAATCAACTCAAGTTCAAAATATATTTGGCACTTAAGGTTAGGTCATGTTGCAAAAGATAGAATTGCAAAACTGGAGAAAATGGGAATTTTATCCTCATTGGTCTCTGAGCCTACTCCAACTTGTGAATCTTGCCTTCAAGGCAAAATGACTAGATCACCCTTTGTTGGACAAGGACTAAGAGCTGAAAATATTTTTGATCTTATACATAGTGATGTATGTGGTCCATTTGAGGAAATGGCTAGAGATGGTTTTCATTACTTTATTACCTTTACTGATGATAAATCAAGGTTTGGGTATTTATATTTGATGAAATACAAACATGAATCCTTTAAAAAGTTCAAAGAATTTAAATCTGAAGTAGAAAATCAAACAGGAAAAAGTATTAAAGCTCTTCAATCAGATCGTGGAGGTAAATACTTGAGCATTGAATTTGATGAATACTTAAGAGGGCATGGCATTGTTTCCCAGCTGACTCCTCTAGGAACACCACAGCTGAATGGTGTATCTGAAAGAAGAAATCGGACTCTATTGGATATGGTACGTAGTATGATGAGCTATACTGATATGCCAATCTCTTTTTTAGGATTTGCATGAGAATCAGCTTTATATATTCTGAATAGGATTCCATCAAAATCAGTATCTTCCACACTTTATGAGATATGGCATGGAAGAAAACCAAGTCTTAAGCATGTTAAGATTTGGGGTTGTCCAGCTTATATCAAAAGCTGACACTGATAAATAGGAAACTAGATCAGAAAAGGGTCAATTTGTTGGATACCTAAAAGATAGTTTTGGATATTATTTTTATTTACCTACATAACAAAAGGTTGTGGTAAGTAGAGATACCATATTTCTTTAACAATAGTTTGTTCAACAAGGAGGCAAAGGAAGGCAAATAGAGTTAGAATTGGAGAATTCTGACCAACCAACAGATCATATGGATATAGATCCATCTAGTCAACCTATACCTATTAATGAAACATCTACAGCTGTTCCTCGTAGAACAACCAGGGTATCTCACCCACCAGTGAGATATGGTTTCCTTCATGAAGAAGAACAAGAGTTGTCTACTTATGAAGAAGTAGATCATGGAGATGATCCACTTACCTATAAAGAAGCTATATCAGATATAGACTCTTTAAAATGGATTGATGCTATAAAATCCAAAATTGAATTCCATGTATAAGAATCAAGTTTGGGATCTTGTTGACCCACCTGAAGGTATTGTACCTATAGGGAACAAATGGGTTTTCAAGAAGAAAATTGGTTCTGATGGAAAGGTAGAGACCCATAAGGCAAGGCTAGTAGCAAAAGGGTTTCGCCAAAGGCAAGGAATCGACTATGAGGAGACTTTCTCGCCTGTTGCCATGCTTAAATCAATTAGGATTCTATTAGCAATAGCTACATACTATGATTATGAGATTTGGCAGATGGATGTCAAAACAGCTTTCTTCAACCATTGAAGAAAACATTTTCATGGAACAACCTAGGAGTTTTGAATCCCAAGATGGTTCTAAAGTGCGCAAGCTAAAGCGATCAATTTATGGGTTGAAGCAAGCTTCGAGTTGAAACATTCGTTTTGATGAAGCCATTAAGTCATTTAGTTTTATCAAAAATGAGGATGAGCCATGTGTATATAAGAAGGTTAGTGATAGTGCTATCACATTCCTTGTCTTATATGTGGATGATATTTTGTTGATAGGTAATGACACAGGTATGTTGACAACTGTAAAGGTATGGTTGTCAAATACATTCTTTATGAAAGATTTAGGGGAGGTAACCTATATTCTCGAGATTCGCATCTATGGAGATAAAGTGAAAAGAATAATTGGTTTATCCTAAAGTCTATACTTAAAAAAGGTGTTAAAGAGGTTTAACATGCTTGATTCCAAGAAAGGATTGTTACCAGTGAGACATGGTATCCACCTTTCTAAAGAGATGTCTCTAAAGACACCTGAAGAAAGAGATAAAAAGGCCAAGATTCCATATGCTTCGGCTATTGGAGGTTTGTTATATGCAATGCTGTGTACTAGGCCAGATATCACATATGCTGTTAGTTTGACTAGCAGGTACTAATCTAATCTAGGTTTGGAACACTGGATAGCTGTCAAGAATATTCATAAGTACTTGAGAAGAAATAAGGATTTATTCTTGATATATGGAGGTGGAGACTTGCAATTGGATGGTTATACTGATTCTGATTTCCAATCAGATATCGATGATAAAAAATCTATCTCTAGGTTTGTGTTCATTTGTAATGAAAGTGCAGTTAGTTGGAAGAGTTCCAAACAGAGTACGACTGCAGATTCCACTATCAAAGCTGAGTATATTGCTGCATCAGATGCTGTAAAAAAAAGGAACCCCGGTTTCACCAGAAATCCAAACACATAGAAAGGCGCTACCATATTATCAGAGAGATAGTTGGGCAAGGCGATATAGCCATGCAGAAAATAGCATCAGCTGAAAAATCCAACTGATCCATTCACTAAGCCTTTGTCACAAGCTTAGTTATACCGACATCTTGAGAAGATGGGTCTAAGGTATTGTAATAAATGGCTCTAGTGCTAGTGAGAGATTGTTAGTAGTATGCCCTAGAGCATATCATTTAGTATGTATCATGTACATATTTTATTAATAAAAGGCATTTTCACTTTTCCGTTTACATAATATATTTATGTGTAATAGAAAAGGTCCATTGATATTTTGTTAGAAATTCTATTCTTAATTTGTCAAGAATATGAGTGACAGTATTTCTAGCACAAAGATACTTCACAATCGAGGATACTTCACTATAAGGACATGACTTATCCAGAAAGATTGTAATCATGTTTGTTCCCAAGTTATTTATATAAGATGTAAATAAGATGGAATGGTGAGCCTCATGCCATATAACAAACATGATAGGCACTTATACATGATAAGTAGGTTGAACTAGTGACATTTATGACAAGCACATGGAGTTTACTCTCGTCAATGTATTGTTATAAATCATATCAGTGCATATAATCTTTGGACCTGAGATAGCACAATTATCTTGTATAGGTGGTTTGAGTTTGATACTGCTTTCATACTTGTACTGTGTATGGGTATATGGTCATATGTTGGCTCCTACTAGTTATATATGGAGGTAGGTGTTGATCAAGATGGAATTCGTTCCTCTAAGTAAATAGGGATAAAATCCTATGATCATTTAATTGTTCTTTATGTTTCAAGTTCTTGGCCAGGACAGATAGATTTAATCAGAAAAGAGTTTCTGATGAGAAAATCTTTTTAATCAAGAACTGGAATTAAAAGAGAACATAATATTAATAGCAAATGGGATTTGACATAAACCATGACTCCAGCTCGAATTGGGATTTTGTAACAGAGAGATTCTAGTGCATGGTAACATATGATTATAGGTTCATTTAAGGTAAACCTTATTACAAATTGGGTGGCCATGGCATGCTATGCTAGGTGTTAACCATGGTCTATGAGATGCATAAAATGATTTAGAGAAATCATTTATGGCAAGAAAGAGTTCTGATGATATTAAAAGTTGATATCATGTCTCATTGCCAATTAGTGATGAGCCTAGTCAGTCACACACTCATACAAGTAATTACCATATTAAATATGATTTAATTAATTAATTAAAGAGTTTAATTGATTAATTAAATAGGTTTGGTTTGCAATTAGATTGCAAAGTCCCTAGCATGGCTTGGAACCAAATCTAGGTTATTGAATGTATATTATAAGTTAAATTTATATTTGAAGTTTTAAATATGCATTTAATTAATGACAAATTAATTAAATTAATTTATATTTGATATAAATTGATTAGAAGAAGAGAAATAATTATTTTGGGTTAAGAACTCAAAATTAAGACACAGGGGTATTTTGGTTATTTCACAGGGTGACATGTGGCACCATTAGATGGTGACACTTGGCATTACACATAAGCTTGGCATATGTCTTTTAATCATGTAAGATGATCAAAGTCAAGATTAAATATAGGTTTGACACTTGGCACAATGTGATTGTGTCAATTAAACCTAGAGCTAATCAAAAGGTGACATGTGGCAAGGGTTTTAAGTGGTGACTTAGCTATATAAGTGTAAGGATGAAAAAACAAATACCACAAGCTGCTCATTCTCTCTTTGTGCCGCCACCCTTGGCTGCCATCCCTTCTCTTCTTCTTCATCTCTCATCAATTCAAAGAGATTAGCAAACAATCTCTTGAATCAAATAATCTCTTGAATTAAAAATACTAGAAATTATTTCTAGTGTCCTGTTTACATCTGTAATCTCTCAAAAGGAAAAACTTAATTTTTCTAATTCGTAGAAAAAGCTTTAAAAGTTGTTCAAGGGCTGCCATAGGTGATCTTGGTGTGGACAAGCTAGAGGGACAACATCTGGTGTCCTAGACGCATCCCAAAGGTGTCAAACACACTGCAGTGCATCAAGAGGTTAGTGCCCTGGTTCTTAATTTAATCTAGGGTTCTAAAGAATTAATCTGATTAATTCTAAAATCTTAAATGACAAATATAGATCCAAAAACATATTAAAAGAGTTTTAATATACTGTTTATCATTGAAATCAAATAGATAAAAATGAATCTTGCATGATTCATGTGACCTTAGGTGAAACATTTTTGAATTCAATCATATAAACTTATGTTTTTCATGCTTCTGCTCCTTCATACACAACATTGCATACATCAAACTTCCAATAGCCGAAGCATATGGAATCCTGGCCATTTTATCTCTTTCTTCAAGTGTCTTTGGTGACATCTCTTTAGAAAGATGGATACCATGTTTCACTGGTAATAATCCTCTCTTGGAATCAAGCATGTTAAAACTCTTTAACACCTTTTCCAAGTATAGACTTTGGGATAAACCAATTATTCTTTTCACTCTATCTCTATAGATGCGAATCCTAAGAACATAGGTTGCCTCCCTTAAGTCTTTCATGGAGAATGTATTTGACAACCATACCATTACAGCTGTCAACATACCTATGTCATTACCCATCAATACAATGTCATCCACATATAAGACAAGGAATGTGATAGCACTATCACTAACCTTCTTATATACACATGGCTCATCCTCATTTTAGATAAAACCAAATGACTTAATGGCTTCATCAAAATGGATGTTTCAACTCCTCGAAGCTTGTTTCAACCCATAAATAGATCGCTTTAGCTTGCATACCTTGGAAACATCTTGGGATTCAAAACCCCTAGGTTGTTCCATAAAAATGTTTTCTTCAATGTATCCATTAAGAAAAGCTGTTTTGACATCCATCTGCCAAATCTAATAATCATAGTATGCAGCTATTACTAATAGAATCTTAATTGATTTAAGCATGGCAACAAGCGAGAAAGTCTCCTCATAGTAGATTCCTTGCCTTTGGCGAAACCCTTTCTCTACTAGCCTTGGTTTATAGGTCTCTACCTTTCCATCAAAACCAATTTTCTTCTTGAAAACTCATTTATTCCCTATAAGTACAATAACTTCAGGTGGGTCAACAAGACCCCAAACTTGATTCTTATCCATGGAATCAATTTTGGATTTCATAGCATCAATCCATTTTGAAGAGTCTATATCTGATATAGCTTCTTCATAGGTAAGTGGATCATCTCCATGATCTACTTCTTCATAAGTAAACAACTCTTGTTCATCTCCATGAAGAAAACCGCATCTCACTGGTGGGTGAGATATCCTAGTTGATCTGCAAGGAATAACTGTAGATGTTTCATCAACAGGTGTAGGTTGACTAGATGGATCTATATCCATTTGATCTGTTGGTTGGTCAGAATTCTCCAATTCTAACTCTATTTGCCTTCCTTTGCTTCCTTCTTGAACAAACTGTTGTTCAAGATGTTAGTAGTATGCCCTAGAGTATATCATTTAGTATGTATCTTGTACATCTTTTACTAATAAAAGGCACTTTTACTTTTTCGTTTACATAATATATTTATGTGTAATAGAAAAGGTCCATTGATATTTTGTTAGAAATATTATTCTTAAGTTGTTAAGAATATGAGTGACAGTATCTTTAGCACAAAGTATCATAAATAGGTTCACAATCGAGGATACTTCACAATAAGGACATGACTTATCCAGAAAGATTGTATTCATGTTTGTTCCCAAGTTATTTATGTGAGATATAAATAAGATGGAATGGTGAGTCTCATGCCATATAACAAACATGATAAGCACTTATACATGATAAGTAGGTCAAACCAGTGACACTTATGACAAGCACATGGAGTTTACTCTTGTCAATTTATTGTCATAAATCATATCAATGCATATAATCTTTAGACCTGAGATAGCATAGTTATCTTGTATATAGGTGGTTTAAGTTTGATACTGCTTTCACACTTGTACTGTGTATGGGTATATGGGCATGTGTTGGCTCCTACTAGTTATATATGGAGGTAGGTGTTGATCAAGATGGAATCTGTTCCTCTAAGTAAATAGGGATAAAATCCTATGTTCATTTAATTGTTCTTGATGTTTCAAGTTCCTGGCCAGGACAGATAAATTTAATTAGAAAAGAGTTTCTGATGAGAAAATCTTTTTAATCAAGGACTGGAATTAAAAGAGAACATAATATTCATAGCAAATGCGGTTTGACATAAACCATGACTCTAGCTTGAGTAGGGATTTTGTAACAGAGAGATTCTAGTGCATGGTAACATATGATTATAGGTTCATTTAAGGTAAACCTTATTACTAATTGGGTGGCCATGGCATGTTATGCTAGGTGTTAACCATGGTCTATGAGATGCATAAAATGATTTAGAGAAATCATTTATGGTAAGAAAGAGTTCTGATGATATTAAGAGTTGATATCATATCTCATTGCCAATTAGTGATGAGCCTAGTAAGTCACACACATACACAAGTAATCACCAAATTAAATATGATTTAATTAATTAATTAAAGAGTTTAATTGATTAATTAAATAGGTTTGGTTTGCAATTAGATTGCAAAGTCTCTAGCATGACTTGAAACCAAATCTAGATTATTGGATGTATATATAAGTTAAATTTATATTTAAAGTATTTAAATATGATTTTAATTAATGAGAAATTAATTAATAAAGATTAATTAATTAATTAATTTATATTTGATATAAAGTGATTAGAAGAAGAGAAATAATTATTTTGGGTTGAGAACTCAAAATTAAGACACAGGGGCATTTTGATCATTTCACAAGGTGACATGTGGCACCATGAGATGGTGACACATGGCATTATACATAAGCTTGCCATGTCTTTTAATCATGTAAAATGATTAAAATTAAGATTAAATATAGGTTTAACACTGGGCACAATGTGATTGGGTTAATTAAACCTAGAGCCAATCAGAGGGTGACATGTGGCAAGGGTTTAAGTGGTGACCTAGCTATATAAGTGTTGTTATGAAAAGAAAACATTACAACCAGTAGCTGATATCTTTAGTGCTGCTACCCAAGAAGCTTTCCCTTCTCTTCATCTTCTTCTCTCATATATTCCAAGAGATTAGCAAACAATCTCTTGAATTAAAAATACTAGAAATCGTTTCTAGTGTCCTGTTTACATCTTTAATCTTTTAAAATGCAAAACTTGATTTTCTAAATAATAGAAAAGCTTTAGAAGCTGTTCAAGGGCTGCCATAGGTGATCTTGGGGTGGACAAGCTAGAGGGACAACATCTGGTGTCCTAAAAATACATCCCAAAGGCACAAATACGCTACAGTGCATCAAGAGGTTAGTGTATTTGTGTTTGATTCAATCTAGGGTTCTAAAATTAATCTGATTAATTCCAAAATTTTAAATGGAAAATACAGATCCAAAAACATATTAAAAGAGTTTTAATATGTTGTTTATCATTGAAATCAAATAGATAAAAATAAATCTTGCATGATGCATGTGACCCTAGGTGAAAATTTTTGAATTCAATGGTATAAACTTGTGTTTTTCATGCTTCCGCTCCTTCAATTGGTATCAGAGCCACTATATTTGCCATTTAGATTGTTGATTATATGATTTAATTGTGTGATTTGATCATGAGATGATTGATCCATTGGTGGTTGCAAAGGATGTGTGGCGGCACAGATGGTGAAGCCACCATAGGTGGCAGCAACAATGTTCCTCCAATGGTGGCGCAAGGTTTGGTTTTAAATTTTGCAGTTGTTGTATGATCTAAGGCCTATCACATGACTAATTAAAGTGTTTTAATTAGTAGTTTTAATCACACAATTAAATTTTGATTCAAATCAAAATTTTAAAAATTGTTTGAATGTGATTCAAATCTGAAATTTAAAAGTTGTTTGAATATGATTCAAATCTGAATTTTTAAAGTTGTTTGAATCATATTTAAATCTGAATTTTTAAAGTTGTTTGAATCATATTTAAATATGAATTTTTAAAAATTTGTTTGAATGTGATTCAATTTGATATTTTTTAAAAAATTGTTTGAATGTGATTCAAATCTAAATTTTTAAATTTGTTTGAATGTGATTCAAATCTGGATTTTTAAATTTGTTTTGGAATCATATTCAAATCTGGATTTTTAAGTTGAATATGAGATATTCAATTTAATTTAAGTATGTATGTTTTATTTAGTTGTTAAATAGTGATATGCATGATGGATGATCATGGACTATAAAAGACCAATGTGATTGGATTTATTTCTTTTATGTTTCTTTGGGATTATAAATTAATTAATTGATTTTAATTTATTTTGGGCATGTATTATTGAGGTTGTAATAATTTTGGGTTGTAATTTCATTTATTTAAGTTTTTGTAAATTCGCCTTGGTATGCTAAGGATTACTATGTAATTAGATTGCAAGAAGATCAAGGAGATCAAGAGCATTGGTGGGGCCAGTGGGAGGAATTCAAGATCAAGTGTTGATTATGTACTCCTTCAGCAACTCTTGTAATATGAATGAATGAAATGCACCTAAGAATGCCTTGATTCAATTCTTGGTGGCTCAGAATTGAATCTCTTAGAAAGTCCATGATCATACCATATTTATTGTTTATCCATGAATGCATGAGATGTATGGGATTGTATGCAAGTATATGATATATGCATGCTAAATGGATAATATACAAAGTGAGACCATAATAGTAATTGGGACGACCACAAATCTTTCAAACAAATGATTAAGTTGGAAATGGTATAATTAAAGTAATTATCACATGGGCCCTCCATTGAGGCAATTATTTAGAAAAATTTTAAATAGTTGCTTATGATGCAATTAATTTAAGAGATTTTCTTAAGAATAATTGTTAAGTATGAGATGTTGTAAATATGTAAATGGTTTGGTGGCCAATATTGGATGTACCTAAGGACATTAAAATTGTCACACCTTACCCCTCTGTAAGACATAACATGATCCCGTAGAATACCTAATGAAATACCGAACTTCACCTACCGATAACCCATTAAGTACCCTACAAGAGATTTTAAAACAATTTTCTTACTTTTATAAGTGGTGAGCATTTTCTAATAGGTATTAAAACATTTAATTAAAATTGAAAACTAGTTAAAATTTTAGGCCCATTTTATTTTTCTATAAATTTTATAAAAAATTTTGCATAGTACCGTCTGTATTTTGAGAAAACAGTTCTTCAAATACTTGTAAAAAAGCACTTCCAATTATTTATCTCAACCACTTCTTCAAATTCACAATCATGCCAATCAATTTCAACATCATTTATCAACTTTCAAAAATTCAAATCCATAATTCCAATTCAAATATCATCCAAAATTTTACTAATTACTTTCATTCAAATTAAAATGCAATACTTCCATTCATATGTAATTAAATGTAAAACAACTTATGTACATCATACTAAAAATTTATATTAGGAAAAATCCAACTAAAATTTATTACAAACTTTATACAAACTGCTCAAGACCAGTTTTACATGTCCATACCTTTACATACATTACATATATAAAAATAAATTTTTTACAGTCAAGGTATAAAATATACCCGATAACTTCAAACAGGTAGCTCCTCAATTCTCAACAGCTCAGTTTGGTGCTCCTCTCGTCTCTAAATCTACGACAGCATTAACAGCCATCGCTGAGTACTAGGACTCAGTGGTGCACAACATACTAAAATAATCTTTATGCAGAATTTAAATCATATTTATTCAAAAATTAGACTGAACATGAGAATTAAATACAAAACATGAATTATGAGATTTTAATCCAAACAATTTCATTACAAATTATCAAAACGAATTTCATAAAACCCATAGTTATATCATGCCATTCGAAATAAATATAATCTCAATAGCCAAAGGCTAAGGAAAAGTCACATCATAAGACTAGCTAGCTCAAATATATGGATATCCATTCAATTTCTTCTTCTTCTGGCACACACCTCAACACTTTAGCCAGAGAAGGAATCAAAATTCAAAACTGATTACCCCCACTAGTCATGCTAGTGAGGTGTTCAAATATATGGTCATAACACTGTGGTTTCAAAACTTATCTTAACAATTTACTAAACATTGCCAATTCAAATATACACAAATAAACTTTCAACAATTCAAAGCAAAAGTAAAATACACATTTCATTCACTTTGTAAATGAATTTTAAAGCATGTTGATGTTGTGCACAAACCTTAAGCAAGTCATCTTTTGGCCTTGACTCGATTCCTCGGGTTCTTTCCCGGTGTTTCTTTCCCCTGAAACACACAGTTTCACAGTGTTTCAGTATCATAACTTATCAGAAATTCAAAAATAAATTCAAATTCACTTTTATCTAGCTTATATATGCTAAACTTAATGTTCTTTAAAATTTGTATTTCGAGGTTACTATTCACGACACTATTCAAGTCAATTTATTGCCTTTCTAATGCTTAATAGGTATGGGAATTCCAACTTTACCCACATATCACATTTTGGTTACTAAATTTGTTGGTTTTGGTTGTTTTCTCAAATTCTAAGTCTTTTAGGCAAATTTGCAAATTTTTAGTTTTGGTGTCTTAAGTTGCACTGTTCCATTGGTCATTTTTCTGTTAGAATTTGGCAAAACTTTCTTCATAGAAAATGTTCCCTATTGTCTTAACTTTATTCTCCTTTTTGAATCACTCCATTTGGAGTTTTGTAGCGTAAGTTATAGCCATTTGAATCATGGCTGCCAGATTGGACTTAACCCAGATTTTTGGGCACCAAACTGGTTCTGGCAGTTTTAGGTCACCAACTTTGGGTGGCCAAATGACTTGGTTAAGGGCATAATTTGGGTTTGTATTCTCATGAAAGTTTTAGGTCTATATCTCAGCTGTCCACTGGTAAAATTTCAGGTCATTTAGACCTGCCTAACCCAAGTTATGGCCAAATGAATAAATACTGTTAATTTAGTCATTTTTGTACAAGTCAGACTGCATAAATCCGGATTTGGTCAATTTGTTCACTAGGTTTTGGTCACTTTTTGGGTATGATTCCTAAATGAAAAATGTTCCATTTTGTGTCTATTTTCATTCCCAATTAGTTTCATACCAATTGCACTTATAAATTTTCAGTTTTGGTCCCTCAAAGGGACCTTGGTCCTGCTGCCTGCAGCATGGCCATTTTCAGTCCGAATTTAAACTCACTTCTAACACTTCCAACACATCTCAATTGGTCACAAATGACTATTTTTCATCTCAAATAAGGTCAAACACACCATTTGACCAATTCTCACATTTTTGCCTTTCAAACCCTAGGTCCAAACCCTAACTTTCATATCTAACTCATTTGTTGAATTCTAAATGCATATTTAGTACTCATACCCTCACTTACACTTAACACTTCATTATTTGCATCAAAATCACCCATTTCAACATTAGTTTGCTATTGGCAGAAATTCCTAGGGTTCTAAATAGGCATGATTTTGCATGTTTTCATGTATTTCTAACCACTTTCATCTTACTTCTACACTTATAATTAAATCAAAATTAAGGAAGAGAGCTTACCTGAAATGGAGCTTTCTAATTTCTTGATTCTTCAAGCTTTCTTCAATTTTTCTCTTTTCAATCTTCTTAACAAGACTCAACTACAAGTTTTAACTAAGAAATCTATAAATTTTATGGCTCAAATCTTGGGTTTAAAAAGCTTTTTAGTGAGCTTCAATGGAGGAGGTTAAGAAAATGAGAGAGATGAGAGAGGAGAGGTGGACGGCAACAATGAGGATGAAGACAACAAAAATGATTTTTGTTTTAATTTAATTTCTTCTTTTTTTTTATTTGGTCACTTAAGTAGATAATTATCCCATTTTTCAAAATTTAAAATTAAATTTATTATGTCATGCATTATGTCATGCATGATGATGTCATCACTTTTTTACTTTTTCTTTTTTTTCTTTTTTTTTTCTATTTATGTTTTCATTAGTTATTTAATTTAATTCCCGACTCTGAAATTTTCTTTTCTCCGATTTTATTTGACAGTTAGATCAGGAGTCAGCTCTCGGGGTCAATTGATCAAATTGTCCCTCGTCAGTTCAATCCGGTTTGCAAATAATTCAATATTTCTTCCAGCTCCCTGACCTAATTATTTGACTGGCTTAACAATTCTTTTTCATGATTTTCTCTTTTCCACTGTGTTCACAATAGTCCTGAGGACCACAGCGTCACATTTTACGGTTCGAAATTTGAGTTTAAATCAACTTCGCAATCCTTCCCGAGAAGGTCACCCATCACTGTGACTCTCGACTCATTTAACTTCTTATGTTCTATTTTTCTTATTTATATTTAACTAATTGGCAATTACTAATTATTTGTGTTTAGGGCTCATCTAGTTATCTTAGATGTGGTTCTAATCTCCTTAATTATCCGGACTGACAACGATCACCAAAATAGTGAAATATACTAGGCTATACAAATAGGGGTGTTACAATTCCCCCCCCCCCCTTAAAATAACTTTCGTCTCGAAATTTTACCTAGTATCAATCTCTGAACAGCTATGGGTGTTGTCTCCTCATGTCCTCCTCTCGTTCCCAAGTAGCTTCTTGGTCCGAATGATGGTTCCATAGCACTTTCACTAACGGTATCTGCTTATTCCGTAGCTGCTTCACCTCATAAGCCATAATCTCTATGGGTTCTTCCTCATATGTGAGGTCTGGATTCACTTCAATTTCTTCTACTAGTAGTACATGAGATGGGTCTGATTGATACCTCCTCAACATAGACACATGGAAGACATTATGTATCTTTTCTAACTCTGTAGGTAGTGCCAAACGATATGCCAAAGGACCCACTCTTTCCAGAACCTCATATGGCCTAATGAAACGAGGACTCAGTTTCCCCTTTCTGACGAATCTCATAATTTTCTTCCAAGGAGAAACCTTGAGGAATACTTTCTCACCCACTGCATACTCAATATCTCTTCTCTTTAAATCAATATAGGACTTCTGACGATCTGATGCAGCCTTGAGTCAGTCTTTAATTAATATGACTTTCTCTTCAGTTTGCTTAATAATTTCTAGCCTAATCATCTTCCTTTCACCTACTTCATCCCAACACTGGGGAGTTCTACATTTTATGCCATACAAAGCTTCATATGGAGGCATCCCAATGCTTGATTGGTAGCTGTTGTTGTAAGCAAACTCAATCAAAGGCAAGTGTGTATCCTAACTGCCCTCAAATTCAATGACACAAGCTCGTAGCATGTCCTCTAAGATCTGAATTACTCTCTTAGACTGGCCATCTGTTTGTGGGTGGAATGCAGAATTGAAGTTCAATCTAGTTCCTAGGGCTCTCTGAAGACTACCCCAGAACCTAGAAGTGAACCTAGGATCTCTGTCAGATACGATGGATACTGGCACTCTATGCAGTCTCACAATCTCATCAATATACAACTTAGCCAATCTTTCTAAATTGTAGTCCATCCAGACTGACAGAAAATGAGTAGACTTGGTCAGTCTATCAATAATGACCCATACTGCATCATGACTCTTCTATGTTCTCGAAAGTCCCATCACAAAATCCGTTGTTATTCTCCCCCATTTCCATTATGGTACTGATAGTGGATGTAACAACCCAGCAGGTACTTGATGCTCTGCCTTCACTTGCTGACAAGTTAGGCATTTGGAAACAAACTCTGCCACATCTTTTTTCATACCCATCCACCAGTAATGCTCCTTTAGCCCTCTATACATTTTTGTGCCACCAGGGTGCATGGCAAAAGGAAACTCATGTGCTTCCTTCAAAATGATCTGCCTCAAATCAACATCATTAGGAACACACATTCTGCCCTGGTGTAGTAGTAGACCATCATCTCTTATTAAGAATTCTAGTTTCTTGCCCTGCCTGACATTTTCCAACAGCTTCTGATACTTCTGATCATTCTGAGCAGCCATTCTGATCTGATCAATCAATACTGGCTGTACATGCCATGCAACTGCTATCTGCTCTTCATCATTAATCTCTAAGCTGGCATGTAATGATCTCAACTCATGTACCATAGACAAAGGAGTAACCCGTAGACTTGCCATAGTCTTGCGACTTAAGGCGTCAGCCACAACATTAGCTTTCCCTGGCTGATAGTCTATCAAACAATCATAGTCTTTTATCAATTCTAACCATCTCTTCTATCTCAAATTCAGCTCTTTCTGGGTGCCCAAATACTTTAAACTCTTATGATCTGTGTAGATGTAGCATTTCTCCCCATACAAATATTTTGCCTCCAGATCTTAAGAGCAAACACAATAGCTGTAAGCTCCAAATCATGTGTTGGATAATTCCTCTCATGCGGTTTCAGCTGGCGTGATGCATAGGCAATGACATTTCGATCTTACATCAATATACAGCCTAACCCATTGTGAGAAGCATTACTGTAAATTGTGTATTCTTTACCCGAAGTAGGTAAAGTCAGGACTGGAGCTTCAGTCAAACATTTCTTCAATTCATCAAAACTCTGTTGGCATTTATCCGTCCACTGAAATTTCACATCTTTCCGAAGTAGCTTAGTCAATGGAGACGCCAACATGGAGAATCCCTTCATAAATCGACAGTAGTATCCAGCTAACCCCAGAAAACTGTGAATCTCCGTGATATTTCTGGGTGGCCTCTAATTAAGGACAGCTTCAATCTTACTTGGATCTACCTTGATGCCCTCTACCGATACTACATGCCCCAAGAAAGATATTTCCTTCAGCCGAAATTCACACTTCTACAATTTAGCGTATAGTTGTTTCTCCTTCAAAGTCTACAGTAAAATTCGCAGATGTCTATCATGATCTTCTGCACTCCTCGAATAGACCAATATATCATCTATGAATACCACAACAAACTGATCGAGGTATGGTCTGAAGATAGTGTTCATCAGATCCATAAAAGCAGCCAGAGCATTAGTTAACCCGAATGGCATGACCAAAACTCATAATGGCCATAGCGGGTTCTGAAGGCAGTTTTAGGAATACTCTGCTCTTGTACTTTCAGCTGATAATAACCTGATCTCAGGCCAATTTTGGAGAACACAGCTGCACCCCTCAACTGATCAAATAAGTCATCAATGCAGGGCAATGGTTATCTATTCTTTATTGTCACCTTATTCAACTGTCGATAATCAATACATAAGCGGAGAGTGCCATCCTTCTTCTTAACAAACAACACTGGCGCTCCCCAAGGTGACACACTAGGGCGGATAAAGCCCTTGTCAAGTAACTCTTGCAACTACACTTTCAACTCTTTCAATTCTGCAGGTGCCATTCTATATGGTGTTATGGAGATTGGGTCCACACCGGGCATAACATCAATCTCAAACTGCACCTCTCTTTCTGGATTTAATCCTGGCAATTCATCAGGAAACACATCTGGAAAGTCACATAACTTAGGGATGTCCCTCAGTGCTGGACTCCCCACTTGGGTGTCTATCACATGTGCCAAGTATGCTTCACACCCCTTTCTGATTATCCTTCTGGCTAGTGCAGCCAAAATGATGTTTGATGGCAATAAATGCCTCTCCCTATGTATTACCACATCACAGTATAGAGGGAGACCAAAAGTGACTGTCTTCAGTCTATAGTCCATCATGGCGTGATGCCTGGCTAACCAATCCATGCTCAAGATAATATCATAATCTCTAAAGGGCATTTCATTCAAATCTGACAGAAAAACATGTCATTGGATCACCAAAGGACAGTCTCTATAGATTCTGTTAACCTGAACCTCTTATCCTAACGAACTAGTTACTAGCACCTCAAAACCCATTTTGACACACGGAACAGCAAGTGAAATGACTATGCTAGCACTAACATATGAGTGGGTTGAACCCGGATCAAACAGCACAAATACATCTTGATCAGAAATAGAGAATATACCAGCTACAACATCAGAAGTCTCAGCCTCTTCTCACTGTCTCAGCGTGTAAACTATGGCTGAAGCACTTCCTTATGCTGATTGACCAACAGTACCCTGACTGCCTGAAGTAGTGCCTCTACCTCTGCCTCTTCCTCTACCAACTGATTGTGAACCTCTGGGAGTAGGACTCTGAATAAATCCTTCTATAATCGTAGGAGTTGGACCAAATCTAGGAGCACTAGTGCAGTCTTTAGCTAAATGGTCCTTGCCTCTACAATTAAAACAGGCTCCTGTAGCCCAATAGCATTCTCCCCTATGAATTTGCCACAAGTCTCACAGGGGCGGGCAGGATATGAACCTCTGCTCGATTGCTGACCAGACCTAGGGGGTCTCTGTCCAAAGAATCTGCCCCTTTTAAACCTTCCACCTCGACCTCTGCTAGGTCCACCAAATTTCTTCCTCTTCCCAGAAGTACCACCAGAACTTGGCTCTACTGACTTTTCCCCTTTATCTTTCTCTATTTTCTCAGTCTTCTCTGATTTTTCTTTTGCAGGTGTCACTTCTGATTCAATCCTTTCTAGCTCAAGTGCTTGAGAGATGAGCCAGAGAAGTTGCTGTGTCTGAATCCCACTACTTTCATCCTCAAACTGGGCTTCAAACCAGTCTCAAATCTCTTGCACCTTTCCTTGCTAGTAGAAAGGAGACTCCCAGTATAGTGGGTTAAGCTAGGGAACTCCCTCTCATATTCTGCCACTGTTCTGTTGCCTTGCTTCAAACTCAAAAATTCTTACAGTTTCTGATCCACATATGCATTTGGAACGTATTTCTATCTGAACTCTCTGATGAAGTCATCCCAAGTCAGTACTGGTGGTTCAGCCAAACTGTGGGAGATGGTCTTCCACCAATCATACGCATCCCCTTGCAGTAGCGACACGGAGTATTCAAATTTCAGCTCATCTTGGGAGTGCAGCTTCTTAAACACTCTGTCCATTCTCTCTAACCACTGCTCTGCCTCTAAAAAGTCTACTGTACCCTTGAATTCAGTAGCTCCATACTTCAATAACTTGTCATACTGTCTGGCTGAAAATTGTGGTTGTATCACAGGTGTCTGGGGTGGAGCTTGAACAGGCATACCCCCAGCCATTTGTTGGAACATTGCTGCCATCTGTTGTGCAAACTGTGCAGGAAATTGCGGCATTTGTGGGGCTGGTGCCACTACTGACATTCTGTAGAGCTGGGGCTTCCCCTTATGCCTCAGCTTCAACATATTGCTCAACTGAGCGATCCCCTTCTTCCATTTCAGTCTGAAGTTAGGGTATCTCCTGAACAAATAACACAAGGAGATTTCCCTCCGTTAGTTCATATTTATGATGTAATGCACTGTATGTAACAAATAAGGACATTGAGCAGTTGTACTTAGCAAAAAAAAGACACAAATTCATAAGTTAAAACATACTTCAAAAATTTGCTCTGATACCACTAAAACATGTCACACCTTACCCCTCTGTAAGGCATAACATGATCCCGTAGAATACCTAATGAACTACCAAACTTTACCTACCGATAACTCATTAAGTACCCTACAAGGGATTTTAAAATAATTTTCTTACTTTTATAAGTGGTGAGCATTTTCTAATAGGTATTAAAACATTTAATTAAAATTGAAAACTAGTTAAAATTTTTGGCCTATTTTATTTTTTCGCAAATTTTATAAAAATTTTGGCAGAGTGCAGTCTGTATTTTGAGAAAACAGTTTTTCAAATACCTGTAAAAAAGCACTTCCAATTATTTATCTCAACCACTTCTTCAAACTTACAATCATCCCAATCAATTTCAACATCATTTATCAACTTTCAAAAATTCAAATCCACAATTTCCAATTCAAATATCATCCAAAATATTACTAATTACTTTCATTCAAATTAAAATACAATACTTCCATTCATATGTAATTAAATGTAAAACAATTTATGTACATCATACTAAAAATTTATATTAGGAAAAATCCAACTAAAATTTATAACAAACTTTATACAAACTGCTCAAGACCAGTTTTACATGTCCATAACTTAACATACATTACATACATAAAAAAAAAAATTTACAGTCAGGGTATAAAATATACTCGATAACTTCAAGCAAGTAGCTCCTTAATCCTCAGCAGCTCAGTCTGTTGCTCCTCTAGTCTCTAAATCTGCGACAGCATTAATAGCCATCACTGAGTACTAGGACTCAGTGGTGCACAACATACTAAAATAATCTTTATGCAGAATTTAAATCATATTTATTCAAAAATTGGACTGAACATGAGAATTAAATACAAAACATGAATTATGAGATTTTAATCCAAACAATTTCATTTCAAAGTATCAAAACCAATTTCATAAAACCCACAGTTATATCATGCCATTCGAAACAAATATAATCTCAATAGCCAGAGGCTAAGGAGAAGTCACATCACAAGGCTAGCTAGCTCAAATATATGGATATCCATTCAATTTCTTCTTCTACTAGCACACACCTCAACACTTCAGCCAGAGAAGGAATCAAAATTCGAAACTGATTACCCCCACTAGTCATGCTAGTGAGGTGTTCAAATATATGGTCATGACACTGTGGTTTCAAAACTTATTTTAACAATTTACTAAACATTGCCAATTCAAATATACACAAGTAAACTTTCAACAATTCAAAGCAAAAGTAAAATACACATTTCATTCACTTTGTAAATGAATTTTAAAGCATGTTGATGTTGTGCACAAACCTTAAGCGAGTCGTCTCTTGGCCTTGACTCGATTCCTCGGGTTCTTTCCTGGTGTTCCTTTCCACTGAAACACACAGTTTCACAGTGTTTTAGTATTATAACTTATCAGAAATCCAAAAATAAATTCAAATTCACTTTTATCTACCTTATATATGCTAAACTTGACATTCTTTAAAATTTGTGTTTCGAGCTTACTATTCACGACACTATTCAAGTCAATTTGTTGACTTTCTAATGCTTAATAGGTATGGGAATTCCAACTTCACACACATACCACATTTTGGTTACTAAATTTGTTGGTTTTGGTTGTTTTCTCAAATTCTAAGTCTTTTAGGAAAATTTGTAAATTTTCAGTTTTGGTGTCTTAAGTTGCACTGTTCCATTGGTCATTTTTCTGTTAGAATTTAGCAAAACTTTCTTCATAGAAAATGTTCCCTATTGTCTTAACTTTACTCTCCTTTATGAATCACTCCATTTGGAGTTTTGTAGCTCAAGTTATAGCCATTTGAATCATGGCTGCCGGATTGGACTTAACCCAGATTTTTGGGCACCAAACTGGTTCTGGCAGTTTTAGGTCACCAATTTTGGGTGGCCAAATGACTTGGTTAAGGGCATAATTTGGGTTTGTGTTCTTCATGAAAGTTTTAGGTCTATATCTCAGCTGTCCACTGGTAAAATTTCAGATCATTTAGACCAGTCTAGCCCATGTTATAGCCAAATAAATAAACACTGTTCATTTGGTCATTTTTGTACAGGTCAGACTGCATAAATCTGGATTTGGTCAATTTGTTCACTAGGTTTTGGTCACTTTTTGGGCATGATTCCTAAATGAAAAATGTTTTATTTTGTGTCTATTTTCATTCTCAATTGGTTTCATACCAATTGGATTTGTAAATTTTCAGTTTTGGTCCCTCAAAGGGACCTTGGTCCTGCTGCCTGCAGCATGGCCATTTTCAGTCCAAATTTAAACTCACTTCTAACACTTCCAACACATCTCAATTGGTCACAAATGACCATTTTTCATCTGAAACAAGGTCAAACACACCATTTGACCAATTCTCACATTTTTTCCTTCCAAACCCTAGGTCCAAACCCTAACTTTCATATCTAACTCATTTGTTGAATTTTAAATGCATATTTAGTGCTCATACCCTCACTTACACTTAACCACTTCATTATTTGCATCAAAATCACCCATTTCAACATTAGTTTGCTGCTGACCAAAATTCCTATGGTTCTAGATAGGCATGATTTTGCATGTTTTCATGTATTTCTAACCACTTTCATCTTACTTCTATACTTATAATTAAATCAAAATTAAGGAAGAGAGCTTACCTCAAATGGAGCTTTCTAACTTCTTGATTCTTCAAGCTTTCTTCAATTTTTCTCTTTTCAATCTTCTTAACAAGACTCAACTACAAGTTTTAACTAAGAAATCTATAAATTTTATGGCTCAAATCTTGGGTTTAAGAAGCTTTTTATTGAGCTTCAATGGAGGAGGTTAAGAAAATGAGAGAGATGAGAGAGGAGAGGTGGACGGCAACAATGAGGATGAAGACAACAAAAATGATTTTTGTTTTAATTTAATTTCTTCTTTTTTTTTTATTTGGTCACTTAAGTAGATAATTATCCCATTTTTCAAAATTTAAAATTAAATTTATTATGTCATGCATTATGTCATGCATGATGATGTCATCACTTTTTTACTTTTTCTTTTTTTTTTCTTTTTTTTCTATTTATTTTTTCATTAGTTCTTTAATTTAATTCCCGACTCCGAAATTTTCTTTTCTCTGATTTTATTTGACAGTTAGGACAGGAGTCAACTCTCGGGGTCAATTGACCAAATTGCCCCTCGCCGGTTCAACCCGATTTGCAAATAATTCAATATTTCTTCCGGCTCCCTAACCTAATTATTTGACTGGCTTAACAATTTTTTTTCGTGATTTTCTCTTTTCCACTGTGTTCACATTAGTCCTAAGGACCGCAGCGTCACATTCTATGGTTCGAAATTTGAGTTTAAATCGACTTCGCAGTCCTTTTCGAGAGGTCACCCATCGCTGTGACTCTTGGCTCGTTTAACTTCTTATGTTCTATTTTTCTTATTTATACTTAACTAATTGGCAATTACTAATTATTTGTGTTTAGGGCTCATCTAGTTGTCTTAGATGTGGTTCTAATCTCCTTAATTATCTGGACTGACACCAGTCACCGAAATAGTAAAATATACTAGGCTATACAAATAGGGTGTTACAAAAATTATTTGCATAATTACTGGCTCAATGGAATCAACTTAACTAATTCAAGATAAGTCAATAATGGATATACCTGAGATTTTGAGCATTAGGGGCTAGGTAAAGGATTGAACCTCACATGAGATGTGATAAGCAAGGAGTTGCTCACTTATAGTTTATTGTAATTCCAATATTGGATGTACCTAAGGATGATCAATAGAATTATAAGAATTCAATCAATCCAACTAGGATTTCCATTTTCTACTTTGGAAGTGTAGGATTCGCTAAGTTAGTGGGACGACCAATTTGATTAAAAGACCATAATCATTTTGGTTAATTACATGATACATTTACTAATTAATCTAATTATTTTTTACCGTTAATTTTCTGATAATAATGAGCACAGAACAACTACCACCATCCAATATCCTTGCAAGCATACTTGATCGCAATAGGTTGACAGGACCTAATCTGTTTGATTGGCTAAGAAATTTGAAACTTGTCCTGAACCTTGAACATATAGGATATGTTCTAGACTCAAATGTTCCTGGTCTCTTACCTCCAGAGGCCACTCCAGAGGAACATGAAACTTTGGATAAGTGGAAGGAGCATGATATGAGAGCTAAGTGTTACATGCTTGCTTCCATGAGTAATGAGTTACAGAAGTAGCATGAGAACATGCAGAGTGCGAGTGAGATCCTCCTTCACCTATAAGAGTTGTATGGTGAACACAGCAGGAATGCTAGGTATGAGATATCTAGACAGCTATTCCGCATGAGGATGTCTGAAGGATAGAATGTTGGGGATCATGTCCACAAGATGATTTGGCTGATTGAGCAGTTTGAACATCTTGACTTCAACATGGATTTCCAACTACAGACAGATTTGATCCTTCAGTCCCTTCCTGAGTCTTTTGGGAAATTTGTGACAAATTTCCATATGACTAAATAGGAATGCACCTTGGCTGGTTTACTCAACATGCTGGTTATTGCTCAAAAGAATATGCCGGGTAATAAAGGAAAAGAGGTAGCTTTGATTGCATCTTCTTCTACTGGAAAGCCCATCAAGAAGAAGGGCAATAAGAAAGAGAAATCTCATATTCTTGGTCCTTCCAAGAAAATAGCTAAACAGAAAGGGAAGATTAAAGCTGATGGAAGCAAAGGAAAGTGTTTCCACTGCCAGAAGGATGGGCACTAGAAAAGGAACTGCCCAGAGTATCTTGCTTCTCTGAAGGACAAGAAGGATAGACCTTCGGAAGGTATCTCCATATCTTATTATTTAGATTCTAATGATACTCATAGTTTATCTACAGCTTGGATTTTAGATATTGGTGCCAGTTCTCACATTTCTCATGATATGTAGAAACTAGCAAATAGTAGCAGCTTGCGTTCTCAAGATGTTAAAGTCTGGATTGGCAATGGCTCAACTATTGAAGCTTTAGCCATAGAATCTAAATCTTTTTACATGTTTAGACGTGTTTTGTGTTTGGATAATATTTTATATGTACCTAATGCTTTTAAGAACATCATTTCTATATCTAGTTTGACTAGAAATGGCTATGAATTTCAGTTCACAGATGATGTTTGCAATATTTATTTTGAAAATAAATATGTTAGTTCAGGTTATATGAATGATGGTCTTTATTATTTAGATAATAATGACAAACACAAAATGAATGCAAGTGATCTATATGAATGCAATGCCATCGTGAAAACCAACTTAAGTTCAAAATATATTTGGCACTTAAGGTTATGTCATGTTACAGAAGATAGGATTACAAAACTAGAGAAAATGGGGATTCTTTCCTCATTGGGCTCTGAGCCTACTCCAACTTGTGAATCTTGCCTTCAGGGCAAAATGACTAGATCACCCTTTATTGGACAAGGGCCAAAGGCTGAAAATATTTTGGAGGTAATACATAGTGATGTATGTGGTCCATATAAAGAAATGGCTAGAGGCAATTTTCATTACTTTATTACCTTTACTAATGATAAATCAAGGTTTAGGTATTTGTATTTAATGAAATAAAAACATGAATCCTTTGAAAAGTTAAAAGAATTTAAATCTGAAGTAGAAAATCAAACAGGAAAGAGTATTAAAGCTCTTCGATCAGATCGTGGAGGTGAATATTTGAGTACTGAATTTGATGAATACTTGATAGAGCATGGCATTATTTCCTAGCTGACTCCTCCAAGAACACCATAGTTGAATGGTGTATCTGAAAGGAGAAATCATACCCTATTGGATATGGTACGCAGAATGATGAGCTATACTGATATGCCAATCTCCTTTTGGGGATTTAGATTAGAATCAGCTTTGTATGTTCTGAATAGGATTCCATCAAAATCAGTTTCTTCCACACCTTATGAGATATGGCATGGAAGAAAACTAAATCTTAAGCATGTTAAGATTTGGGGTTGTCCAGCTTATATAAAAAAGCTGAACACTGATAAATTGGAAACCAGATCAGAAAAGGGTAGATTTGTTGGATATCTAAAAGATAGTTTTGGATATTATTTTTATTTGCCTATTTCATAAAAGGTTATGGTAAGTAGAGATGCCACATTTCTTGAACTACAGTTTGTTCAAGAAGGAGGCAAAGGAAGGCAAATAGAGTTAGAATTGGAGAATTCTGACCAACCAACAGATCAGATAGATATAGATCCATCTAGTCAACCTATACCCATTGATGAAAACATCTACAGCTATTCCTCATAGAACAACAAGGTTATCTCACCCACCAGTGAGATATGGTTTCCTTCATGAAGAAGAACAAGAGTTATCTACTCATGAAGAAGTAGATCATAGAGATGATCCACTTACCTATGAAGAAGCTATATCAAATATAGACTCTTCAAAATGGATTGATGCTATGAAATCCGAAATTGATTCCATGTATAAGAATCACATTTGGCATCTTGTTGACCCACCTGAAGGTATTATACCTATAGGGAACAAATGGGTTTTCAAGAAGAAAATTGGTTCTGATGGAAAGGTAGAGACCTATATGGCAAGGCTAGTAGCGAAAGGGTTTCGCCAAAGGCAAGGAATCGACTATGAGGAGACTTTCTCGCCTGTTGTCATGCTTAAATCAATTAGGATTCTATTAGCAATAGCTGCATACTATGATTATGAGATTTAGCAGATGGATGTCAAAACAGCTTTTCTTAATGGATACATTGAAGAAAATATTTTCATGGAACAACCTAGGGGTTTTGAATCCCAAGATGGTTCCAAGGTATGCAAGCTAAAGTGATCCATTTATGGGTTGAAACAAGCTTCGAGGAGTTGGAACATCCGTTTGGATGAAGCCATTAAATCATTTGGTTTTATCAAAAATAAGGATGAGCCATGTGTATATAAGAAGGTTAGTGACAGTGCTATCACTTTTCTTGTCTTATATGTGGATGACATACTATTGATGGGTAATGATATACGTATGTTGACAACTGTAAAGGTATGGTTGTCAAATACATTCTCCATGAAAGACCTAAGAAAGGCAACTTATATTCTTGGGATTTGCATCTATAGAGATAGAGCGAAAAGAATAATTGATTTATCCCAATGTCTATACTTGGAAAAGGTGTTAAAGAGATTTAACATGCTTGATTCCAAGAGAGGATTATTACCCGTTAGACATGGTATCCATCTTTCTAAAGAGATGTCTCCAAAGACACTTGAAGAAAGAGATAAAATGGCCAGGATTCTATATGCTTCGGCTATTGGAAGTTTAATGTATGCCGTGTTGTGTACTAGGCCGGATATCGCATATGCTATTAGTTTGACTAGTAGGTATCAATCCAATCCAGGTTTGAAACACTGGATAGCTATCAAGAATATTCTTAATTACTTGAGAAAAACTAAGGATTTATTCTTGATATATGGAGGTGGAGACTTGCAATTGGATGGTTATACTAATTCTGATTTTTAATCAGATATCGATGATAGAAAGTCTACCTCTGGATATGTGTTCATTTGTAATGGAGGTGCAGTTAGTTGGATGAGTTCCAAACAGAGTACGACTATAGATTCCACTACCAAGGCTGAGTATATTGCTGCATCAGATGCTGCAAAGGAAGCTGTTTGGATAAAGAAGTTCGTCATAGAACTTATAGTAATTCCTTCCATTGAGTTAGCAGTTCCACTACACTGTGACAATAATGGAGCAGTCATATAGGCTAAGGAACCCAGGTCTCACCAGAAATCCAAACACATAGAAAGGCGTTACCACATTATCAAAGAAATAGTTGGACGAGGTGATGTAGCCATGCAAAAAATAGCATCAGCTGAAAATCCAGCTAATCCATTCGCTAAGCCTATGTCACAGACTCAGCTAGACCAACATCTTAAGAAGATGGGTCTAAGATATTATAATGAATGGCTCTAGTGCTAGTGGGAGATTGTTAGTAGTATGCCCTAGAGCATATCATTTAGTATGTATCTTGTACATCTTTTATTGATAAAAGGCATTTTAACTTTTCCGTTTACATAATATATTTATGTGTAATAGAAAAGGTACATTGATATTTTGTTAGAAATATTATTTTTAAGTTGTTAAGAATATGAGTGACAGTATCTCTAGCACAAAGTATCATAAATAGGTTCACAATCGAGGATACTTCACAATAAGGACATGACTTATCTAGAAAGATTGTATTCATATTTGTTCCCAAGTTATTTATATGAGATATAAATAAGATGAAATGGTGAGTCTCATGCCATATAACAAACATGATAGGCACTTATACATGATAAGTAGGTCGAACAAGTGACACTTATGACAAGCACATGGAGTTTACTCTTGTCAATGTATTATCATAAATCATATCAGTGCATAAAATCTTTAGACCTGAGATAGCACAGTTATCTTATATATAGGTGATTTGAGTTTGATATTGCTTTCATACTTGTACTCTGTATGGGTATATGGGCATGTGTTGGCTCCTACTAGTTATATATAGAGGTAGGTGTTGATCAAGATGGAATCTGTTCCTCTAAGTAAATAGGGATAAAATCCTATGTTCATTTAATTGTTCTTGATGTTTTGAGTTCCTGGCCAGGACAGATAGATTTAATCAGAAAAAAGTTTCTGATGAGAAAATCTTTTTAATCAAAAACTAGAATTAAAAGAGAACATAATATTCATAGCAAATGGGGTTTGACATAAACCATGACTCCAGCTTGAGTAGGGATTTTGTAACAGAGAGATTCTAGTGCATAGTAACATATGATTATAGGTTTATTTAAGGTAAACCTTATTACTAATTGGGTGGCCGTGGCATGCTATACTAGGTGTTAACCATGGTCTATGAGATGCATAAAATGATTTAGAGAAATCATTTACGGTAAGAAAGAGTTCTGATGATATTAAGAGTTGATATCATATCTCATTGCCAATTAGTGATAAGCCTAGTAAGTCACACACATACACAAGTAATCACCAAATTAAATATGATTTAATTAATTAATTAAAGAGTTTAATTGATTAATTAAATAGGTTTCGTTTGCAATTAGATTGCAAAGTCCCTAGCATTACTTGAAACCAAATCTAGATTATTGGATGTATAGTATAAGTTAAATTTATATTTAAAGTGTTTAAATATGAATTTAATTAATGAGAAATTAATTAATAAAGATTAATTAATTTATTTATATTTGATATAAATTGATTAGAAGAAGAGAAATAATTATTTTGAGTTGAGAACTCAAAATTAAGACACAGGGGTATTTTGGTCATTTCACAGGGTGACATGTGACACTATGAGATGGTGACACATGGCATTACATATAAGCTTGCCAAATGTCTTTCAATCATGTAAGATGGTTAAAATTAAGATTAAATATAGGTTTGACACTTGGCATAATGTGATTGGGTCAATTAAACCTAGAATCAATTAGAGGGTGATATGTGGCAAGGGTTTAAGTGGTGACCTAGCTATATAAGTGTTGTTATGAAAAGAAAACAATACAACCAGTAGCTGATATCCTTGGTGCCTTCACCCAAGAAGCTTTCCCTTCTCTTCATCTTCTTCTCTCATGTATTCCAAGAGATTAGCAAACAATCTCTTGAATTAAAAATACTAGAAATCGTTTCTAGCGTCCTGTTTACATCTTTAATCTCTTAAAAGGCAAAACTTGATTTTCTAAATAATAGAAAAAGCTTTAGAAGCTGTTCAAGGGCTGCCATAGGTGATCTCGGTGTGGACAAGCTAGAGGGACAACATCTGGTATCCTAAAGACGCATCCCAAAGGCACAAATACGCTGCAATGCATTAAGAGGTTAGTGTATTTATTCTTGATTCAGTCTAGGGTTCTTAAATTAATCTGATTAATTCTAAAATCTTAAATGGAAAATACAGATCCAAAAACATATTAAAAGAGTTTTAATATGTTGTTTATCATTGAAATCAAATAGATAAAAATAAATCTTGCATGATGCATGTGACCCTAGGTGAAAAATTTTGAATTTAATGGTATAAACTTGTGTTTTTTATGCTTCTGCTCCGTCACAAGAAATGTGGCATCTCTACTTATCACAGCATTTTGTGATGCAGGCAAATAAAAATAATATCCAAAACTCTCTTTTGGATATCCAACAAATCGACCTTTTTCTGATCTGGTTTCCAATTTATCAGTGTTCAGCTTTTTTATATAAACTGGACAACCCCAAATCTTAACATGCTTAAGACTTAGTTTTCTTCCATGCCATATCTCATAAGGTGTGAAAGATACTGATTTTGATGGAATCCTATTAAGAATATGCAAAGCTGATTCTAATGCAAATCCCCAAAAGGAGATTGATATATCAGTATAGCTCATCATACTACGTACCATATCTAATAGGGTACAATTTCTCCTTTCATATACACCATTCAGCTGTGATGTTCGTGGAAGAGTTAGCTGGGAAACAATACCATGCTCTTTCAAGTATTTATCAAATTCAGTATTCAAGTATACACCTCCACGATCTGATCGAAGAGCTTTAATACTTTTTTCTGTTTGATTTTCTACTTCAAATTTAAATTTTTTGAACTTTTCAAAGGATTCATGTTTGTATTTCATCAAATACAAATACCCAAACCTTGATTTATCATCAGTAAAGGTGATAAAGTAATGAAAACCACCTTTAGCCATTTCTTTAAATGGATCACATACATCACTATATATTAGATCTAAAATATTTTCAGTTCTTAGCCCTTGTCCAACAAAGGGTGATCTAGTCATTTTACCTTAAAGGCAGGATTCACAAGTTGGAGTAGGTTCAGAACCCAATGAGGATAAAATCTTCATTTTCTCCAGTTTTACAATCCTATCTTCTACAGCATGACCTAACCTTAAGTGCCAAACATATTTTGAGCTTGAGTTGATTTTCATCATGGCATTGCATTCATTTAGATCACTTGCATTCAATTTGTGTTTATCATTATTATCCAAATAATAAAGACCATAATGTATATAACCTGAGCCAATATATTTATTTCTAAAATAAATATTACAAACATCATCTGTGAACAAAAATTCATAGCCATTTCTAGTCAAACTAGATATAGAAATGATATTCTTAAACGCATCAGGTACATATAAAATATTATTCAAACACAAAACATGTCTAGACATGTAAAAAGATTTAGATCCTATGGCTAAAGCTTCAATAGTTGAGCCATCGCCAATCCAGAGTCTAACATCTCGAGAATGCAAGCTGCTACTATTTGCTAGTTCCTGCATATCATAAGAAATGTGAGAACTGGCACCAGTATCTAAAACCCAAGTTGTAGATGAACTATGAGTATCATCAGAATCTAAATAACAAGACACAAACATACCTTCTGAAGGTCTATCCTTCTTGTCCTTCAGAGAAGCAAGATACTCTGGGCAGTTCGTTTTCCAGTGCCCATCCTTCTGGCAATGGAAACACTTTCCTTTGCCTCCATCAACTTCGGTCTTCCCCTGCTGTTTAGCTATCTTCTTGGAAGGATTAGGAATTTGAGGTTTCTTTTTCTTATTACCCTTCTTTCTGTTGGACTTTCTAACATAAAAAGATGCAATCAAAGCTACCTCTTTTCCTTTATTGCCCAGCATATTCTTTTGGGCAATAACTAGCATGTTAAGTAAACTAGCCAAGGTATATTCTTGCTTAGTCATGTGGAAATTTATCACAAAATTCCCAAATGACTCAGGTAGGGACTGAAGGATCAAATTTGTCTGTAATTGGAAATTCATGTTAAAGTCAAGATGTTCCAGCTGCTCAATAAGCCAAATCATCTTATGGACATGATCTCCAACATTCTGTCCCTCAGACATCCTCATGCGAAATAGCTGCCTAGATATCTCATACCTGGCATTCCTACTATGCTCACCATACAACTCTTATAGGTGAAAGAGGATCTCACTAGCATTCTGCATGTTCTCATGCTGCTTCTGCAACTCATTACTCATAGAAGCAAGCATGTAACACTTGGCTCTCATATCATGATCCTTCCACTTGTCCAAAGTATCATGCTCCTCTTGAGTGGCCTTTGGAGGTAAAGGACCAGGAACATTTGAGTCTAGAATATATCCTATATGTTCAAGGTTCAAGACAAGTTTCAAATTTTTAAGCCAATAAAAAAGATTAAGTCTTGTCAACCTATTGTGATCAAGTATGCTCGCAAGAATATTGGATGGTGGTGGTTGTTGTGTGCTCATTATTATCAGAAGAATAACTATATAAAATAACTAGATTAATTAGTAAATGTATCATGTAATTAACCAAAATGATTATGGTCTTTTAATCAAATTGGTCCTCCCACTAACTTATCGAATCCTACACTTCCAAAGTAGGAAACGGAAATCCTAGTTAGATTGATTTCTAGTGGATGATTGAATTATTATAATCTTATTGATCATCCTCAAGCACATCCATTATTGGAATTACTATAAACTGTAAGTGAGCAACTCCTTACCCATCGCATCTCATGTGAGGTTTAATCATTTACCTAGCCTCTAATGCTCAAAATCTCAGGCACATCCATTATTGGCTTATCTTGCATTAGTTAAGTTGATCCCATTGAGCCAGTAAACATGCAAATAATTTTAATGTCCTTAGGCACATCCATTATTGGCCACCAAACCATTTACATATTTACAACATCTCATGCTTAACAATTATTCTTAAGAAAATCTCTTAAATTAATTGCATCATATGCAAGTATTTAAAATTTTTTAAAATAATTGCCTCAATGGAGGGCCCATGATATAATTACTTTAATTATACTATTTCCAACTTAATCATTTGTTTGGAAGATTTTGTGGTCGGCCTAATTACTATTATGGTCTCACTTTGCACATTATCCAATTAGCATGCATATATCATATACTTGCATACATTCCCATACATCTCATGCATTCATGGATAAACATATAAATATGGTATGATAATGGACTTTCTAAGGGATTCAATTCTGAGCCACCAAGAATTGAATCAAGACATTCTTAGGTGTATTTCATTCATTCATATTACAAGAGTTGCTGAAGGAGTACATAATCAACACTTGATCTTGAATTCCTCCCACTAGTCCCACCAATGCTCTTTACCTCCTTAATCTTCTTGCAATCCAATTACATAGTAATTCTTGGCATATCAAGGTGAATTTATAAGAACATGGACTTTAAAGTCCTCAAATAAATGAAATTACAATAAAAAAAAATATTACAACAATTATAATATAATGCCACCAAAATAAAATTAATTATTTTACAACCGAAAGAAAAATAAAAGAAATAAATCCAATCACATTGGTCTTTTATTGTCCATGATCATCCATCATGCATATTACTATTTAACAATTAAATAAAACATATGTACTAAGATTAAATTGAATATCTCATATTCAACTAAAAAATTCAGATTTGAATCTCATTCAAACAAATTTAAAAATTCAAATTTGAATCACATTCAAACAAATTTAAATATTCAGATTTGAATCACATTCAAATAAATTTAAAAATTTAGATTTGAATCATATTCAAATAAATTTAATTGTATGATCATTATTCCTAATTAAACAATTTAATTAGTCATAGGCATAATTATGGGCATCAAAGCATACAACAATTGCACATTGAAGCCCATATACCTTGCGCACCATTGTGGTGCTAAAACCATGCACACCATGGAGCACAAACATGATGCCGCCACCTCTTTGTGATCCAACCAACAATGAATCAATCAACTTTTGATCAAATCACACAATTAAATCCCATATTATATATTCTAAATGACAAATATAGTGGCTCTGATACCAATTGAAGGAGCGAAAGCATGAAAATTGTTAGATTAGAACATTGAATTCAAAAATTTCTTCTAGGGTTTCATGCATCATGCCATATCCATTATGTACCTAATTCATTTCAATGTTCATTTGCATATTAAAACTCTTTTAATATGTATTAGGATCTACATTTTCTATTTAAGATTTTTGAGTTAACAAATCAATTCATTAAAACCTTAGATTAATACAAGAATATATTTACTAATCTTTTAATGCACTGTAGATGCGATTGGTACCTTTGGAAAGCACCTAGTATCCCAAATGTTGTCCCTCTAGCTTGTCCATGCTAAGATCACCAATGGCAGCCCCTAAACCAGCTTCTCAAGCCTTGCCAACCAATTAGAACTTAGGGATTTGCCTTTAGAAAGGTTGTAGATGTATATAGGACACTAGAAACAATTTCTAGCAATTTTAATTCAAAGAAAACAATTGATTTCTCTTTGAATTAATGAGAAAAGATGAAGAAGAGGAGAGGAGAGCCTTTTGGGTGGCGGCACACTTTGAGAAAAATCAAAATGTATGTTTTATTCTTTCATTCTTTCCCTTTTATAATTAGGTCATCACTTAAAATCTTTGCCACATGTCATCACCTGATTGCATCTTAATTTTAATTGACCTAATCATATTAAGTTGTAACATCCTCACTGTAGCAATTCCATACATTCTACTATTCCGGTGATCGGTGTTGGTCCGGACAGCTAGAATGTCTGGAAAAATATTTAGACTAGAGTGAGGAGTCATAAATAATTCAAATACTAATAAGAAAAAATTAGGAAAAATTTTAGAAATAAAATACAACTAAGTTAAATGAGCCAGTGGCCTGGTGATGAGTAACCCAATGAGAAGTTGCGGTTTTCGTAGCTAGAAGCCCTAAGGCCAAGGGAAAATTCATGAAATAATTTTTGGGACTCTAGAGAAGAGTCATTGAGGTTTCTATGCCAATAGAATGCCAAGAAAAGGCTTAGAAAAATTTTTCGATTGGTACAGACGATTTTGGCTCAATAAGCCAAACGGAGGGCATTTTAGTCATTTTGTCTTTAGAGATGATTTTTGGCCGACTTGTCCAATTAAATAAATAATTATTATGACATAAAATGTGAATAAATATTGCTAAAAATTGAATTGAAAATGAGTAGAAAAGAAAAGAAAAGAAAATGGATAAAAAAATTGAATTTTGACATCACATGATGTCATTAAAAATTTGTCCACCAATTAAATTGAAACAAGCATGCCTAAATATTATTAAAAATGATAAAAAGGAGGTTAAAATGAAAAAAAAAAAGCTATCAGCCACCTTTTCTATCTTCTTGGCTGATTCACAACCTCCACAGCCATCCACCATTTTCACCCATTTCAAGCTTGCTTTTCTTCCTTATCTCGCCATATAAACCCTAAGCCTCAACATTAAATCTTGCTTATTTATCTTGATTAAGAATTTAAGAGTAGAAAGAAGATAGAAACTTGAGGTTAGGGCAATTTGGACTCTCCTAAGCAAGGTTAGTGCTCATCTCTCCTTTCCTTTCTTCTTTATTCTTAAAATTAAGGGTTATTGAGTATGAATTTCATGAGAAAGACTGAAATTTATGCATGAATGGTGAGACCCAAATTTTGGCTAGCAAGGGAAATTGATAATCTTGATGATTTCTTTTGATTAAACTTTTTCTATTAACAACAATTGCAATGTTTACTTAAGCCATAATTGAAGATTGTATGAGTTATGTGAGATGTGAAGTATTGGAAATTAGGGTTTTGAGCTATATTAGGGTTTGGCCATATTGATGGTAAATTGAAGTTCTAATGGTCAATTAGTGACCATTTGGATATGTTTGATTAGGAAATGAAGTGATTTGTGCCATGGGAATTGAGGTTGCGTGTGCTGCCATGAGTGCCCTGCAGGTCTGGATATGAGTCCAGCATGTTTGGGTAGCTATAACTTGGGTTGTGTAGGTTCAATTGGTGCAAAGCCAATTGGAAATGAAATTAGACACATAATAGCACAATTTTGCTAGAGGAACGCTGTCCAAAAACTAAACATAGGATGCCCTAAAAATTAACCAAATCCGGGTGACTTACATTCTGCCTGGGAAAAATGACGAAATGAACAGTGTTCATTCATTTGGTCATAACTCAGTGCAGAAAGGTCCAATTGACCTGAATTTTATACCAATAGAAATCTGAGACATAGCACTACAACTTTCATGAAGAAAACAAACCCAAATTTTGGCCATAACATGACTAAAAACCCACTTGCAATCAGTGTACAAAAATTATAGAATTGATTCTGCCTAGAAATTCTAGAAAAATTATAATCTAGCCAGTTAAGGTATTTAAGCCATAACTTGATAAAAAAAAAAACTCCAAATGGAGTGATTTAAAAAGTGAAATGTAAGTAGACACAATAAGGAATAACTTTGATGAAGAACATTTGGCCAAATTCTCACTGTAGAATAGCCTAATGGAACAATAAACTTTAGCACCCAAAAAAACTGAAATTTCTGATTTATCCTCTATTAGTTAGGAGTATGGATTGGCAACTAATGCCAACACTTTTGGGAACCAAAATGTGGTAAATTCATGTGATTAGGACTCATGTAATTATTATGCATTGGAAAGTCAATAATTTGACTTAAATAGTAAAATGAATAGTAACCTTACATGTAAAAAATGAAAATTTAATCAATAACTTTGTAATGTGCCCTAGTACACCTAGTAAGATTGGTTTGGATAGGTTGGCATGCAAATAGGGTTCAGTTAGTAGTGCTGCACATGGCATTATGCCATTCTGTGATTTTATGGCTTTTAGCCATTCTGATATTATGTTGATACTTAGCCTTGTGCGTAACAATTATTACAGCTTATTAGCTGTTTTGTTGCACACTGGAAGATACATATGTGATCGATGGTGTGACGTCCTGAGGTACTTGGTATCCAGTACTAGTTTATAACACCCCTATCTGTATAGCCTGGTATATTTCACTATTGTGGTGACCGGTGTCAGTCCGGATAATTAAGGGGATTAGAACTACACTTAAGACAACTAGATAAGCCCTGAACACGAATAATTAGTAATTGTCAATTAGTTAAGTATAAATAAGAAAAACAGAACATAACAAGTTAAATGAGCCGAGAGTCACAACGATGGGTGACCTTCTCGGGAAGGACTGCGAGGTCAATTTAAACTCAAATTTCGAACCATAAAATGTGACGCTGTGGTCCTTAGGACTATTGTAAACACAGTGGAAAAGAGAAAACCACAAAAAAGAATTGTTAAGCCAATCAAATAATTAGGTCATGGAGCCTGAATAAATATTGAATTATTTGCAAACCGGTCAAACTGGCGAGGGGCAATTTGGTCAATTAACCCCGAGAGCTGACTCTTGACCTAACTGTCAAATAAAATCAGAGAAAAGAAAATTTTGGAATCAAAAATTAAATTAAAGAACTAATGAAAAAATAAATAAAAAAATAGAGAAAAAAGGAAAAGTAAAAAGTGATGACATCATGCATGACCTCATGCATGATGCAATAAATATATAATTAATAGATTTAATTAATTTGATTTTATGATCTTCCATAAGACTAAAAACAAAAAGGAAAAGAAAAAGAAAAAAAAAGACTTATCTTCTTCCTTTGCCGCCCCATATCCCTCTCTCAACTCTCCCTCACCAAACTACCATTAAAGCTCATCTTTGAGCTTGAGAAACTAAAAACCTCACCATAGAAAAATTACTCACCATAGTTAAAACTTGTTTTGGTAACTAGAAGAGGAGATTGAGCAAGAAGAAAAGAAAGAAGAAATTGTGTTATTCAACTTCAAAGTTGAGGTAAGCTATTTACTTTGGAATTTTGAGTTTAATACGTGTGTTTATGATTGAATGAACTTGGAAATAAGCTTAAAATGAAATGAAAACAAGTGTTAGGGGACAAAGTTGAATTTCGGCCAGCTAGGGTTTGATGGTGTATACATATGTTTTGATTGAATTAGTAGAGTAGGTAAGCTTGAATGGGGAAGCATGTTTATAAGTGTTTAATTAGCTAAATGCAACAAATGGCATGAACTAGGGTTTTGGCATCTAGGGTTTTGGAGACAAAAATGTGATAATGGGTTAAATGGTGTGTTGGACTTGGTTTGAGGTGAGAAATGGTCATTTGTGACCAATTGGAGTATGTTAGAAGTGTTGGAACCAAATGCAAATTCGGGTTGCTTAGGGTCATGTCACAGTAAAGAGACCAAGGTCCCTTTGAGGGACCAAAACTGAAAATTTACAAGTCCAATTGGTGTGAGGCCAATTGGGAATGAAAATACACACAAAATGACACAATTTTCATCTAGGAATCATGCCCAAAAAGTGACCAAAAGCTAGTGAACAAATTGACCAAATCCGGACTTATGCAGTCTGACCTGTACAAAATGATCAAATGAACAGTATTTGTTCATTTGGCCATAACTTGGGCTAGGTAGCTCTAAATGACCTGAAATTTTACCAGTGGACAGCTGAGATATGGACCTAAAACTTTCATGAAGAACATAAACCCAAATTATGCACTTAACCAAGTCATTTGGCCACCCAAATTTCGTAACCTAAAACTGCTAGAACCAGTTTGGTGCCCAGAAATCTAGGTTAAGTCCAATCCGGCAGCCATGATTCAAATGGCTATAACTTGAGCTACAAAACTCCAAATGGAGTTATTGAAAAAGGAGAATAAATTTAAGACAATAGGAAACATTTTCTATGAAGAAAATTTTACCACATTCTAACAGCAAAATGACCAATGGAACAGTGCAACTTAAGACACCCAAAACTAAAAATTTACAAATTTGCCTAAAAAACTTAGAATTTGAGTGAACAACTAAAACCAACAAATTTAGTAACCAAAATGTAGTATGTGGGTGAAGTTGAAATTCCCATACCTATTAAGCCTTATAAAGTCAACAAATTGACTTGAATAGTGTCATGAATAGTAACCCCAAAACACAAATTTTAAAGAACGTCAAGTTTAGCACATTAGAGCTAGGTAAAAGTGAATTTCAATTTATTTTTGGATTTATGCTAAGTTATGGTACTGAAACACTGTGAAACTGTGTGTTTCAGTGGAAAGGAACACCAGGAAAGAACCCGAGGAATCGAGTCAAGGCCAAGAGGCAACTCATTTAAGGTTTGTGCACAACATCAACATGCTTTAAAATTCATTTACAAAGTGCGTAAAATGTGTATTATGCTTTTGCTTTGAATTGTTGAAAGTTTATTTGTGTATATTTGAAATGGCAATGTTTAGTAAATTGTTAAGATAAGTTTTGAAACTACAGTGTCATGACCATATATTTGAATAGCTCACTAGCATGACTAGTGGGGTTAATCAGTTTCGAATTTTGATTCCTTCTCTGGCTGAAGTATTGAGGTGTGTGCCAGTAAAAGAAGAAAAAGAATGGGTTCTCATATATTTGAGCTAGCTAGCCTTGTGATGTGACTTCTCCTTAGTCTCTGGCTATTGAGATTATATTTGTTTCAAATGGCATGATATAACTGTGGGTTTTATGAAATTGGTTTTGACACTTCGAATGAAATTGTTTGGATTAAAATCTCATAATTCATGTTTCGTATTTAATTCTCATGTTGAGTCCAATTTTTGAATAAATGTGATTTAAATTCCGCATAAAGTTTATTTTAGTATGTTGTGCACCCTAAGTCCTAGTACTCAGCGATAGCTGTTATTGCTGTCGCAGATATAGAGACTAGAGGAGCAGCAGATTGAGCTGCTGAGGATTGAGGAGCTACCTGCTTTAAAGTTATATCGGGTATATTTTATACCCTGATTGTAAAAATTTATTTTGATGTATGTAAAGGTATGGACATGTAAAATTGGTCTTGAACAGTTTGTATAAAGTTTGTAATAAATTTTAGTTTGAATTTCTCTTAGTATAAATTTTTGTAATGATGTATATTAATTGTTTTATCTTTAATGAAATATGAATGGAAGTATTTTGCTTTAAATTGAATGAAATTGATTAATGATATTTTGATGATTGTTGAATATTGGAAATTGTGGATTTGAATTTTTGGAAATTGATAATTGATGTTGAAATTGATTGGGATGGTTGTGAATTTGAAGAAGTTGTTGAGACAAATTATTGGAAGTGCTTTTTTACAGGTATTTGAAGAACTGTTTTCTCAAAATACAGACGGCACTCTGCCAAAATTTCTATAAAATTTGCGAAAAAATAAAATAAAACAAAAATTTTTATTAGTTTTAAAACTTCAAATAAATGATTTTAATATCTATTAGAAAACGCTCACCACTTATAAAAGTAAGAAAATTATTTTAAAATCCCTTGTAGGGTACTTAATGAGTTATCGGTAGATGAAGTTCGGTAGTTCATTAGGTATTTTACGGGATCATGTTATGCCTTGCAGAGGGGTAAGGTGTGACATAGTTTACCCATTTATCTAGTCCAGTCATCCAGTATAGGTTACTTAGGCAACCAAAAATGCAAGTTGATAAATTTAATGAACTAATAGATATAATAAGTACCAAATACATAACACTATAAATAATTATCAAAAATTTGTCTGCATGAGACATCAGTATACACACTGCATATTTATTTTCTTTTAGTTCTTTTTTTTTTATTTTATTATTGGCACCACTAAGCATTATTGCTTAGCGCATTGCTTTTTGCCACGCGTAGGTACTGGAGATACGGAGCGCGATCCCAGTAGATCCCAGTCAGGGTGAGAGTCAAATCTGCTAGTGTCCTGTGTCACCCCTAAGCTACAGTGCATTGGTAGGATGCTAGGGTACATTTTGTATTTTGTGTTTTGTATTTTTGTAAATTTTGTAATTAAACTTTTATTTTGTCATGTATATTGAAAATTATGCGATTATGTATTAATGAAATTATCTGTAAATGGTGTTCATAAATGAAAGTTGAGTATTTATTTATGATTTTAGTATAAATATGATGTGAATTGAATGATTGGAAAGTTTGAGAAATTGATGAGAAATTGTTGAAAATTGATGTGATAATTGGGAGTTGTGGAATATAATGATTATTGAAAGTGTTTTTCATAGGTTTCGAAGAACTGTTTTCTCCATTTTTAACCGGTACTCTGCCAAATTTTCTATAAAATTTTCGGAACCTCAAATGAATTTTTAATTTCAATAAATGACTTAAATGAGTCAAATCTCCCAAATTGCATTTCATCATCATAAAAAAATAAATTAAGAAAGGATAAAAATAATTGAGATAAAATATGGTGTTTTGGTACACAGTGTGGCATATCTTGCTTGGCTATGCTGTAAACGGGTAAGGGGTGTCACATTTAGTGGTATCAGAGCATGGTTTAGTCATTTCTGGGTCTAGATTGAGTATATACCATGCATTGCAATTGTAAAAGTCGAGGTGATACTAATGCAGATATGTTCTCTTTGTTATTTTGATTAGGATATGGACCCCACATCTCAGAGGGCAGTTGAGGAGGAAGTGGAGAGTCATGCTCCACCTGCAGCAGCTGAAACTGGGGGTAGGGAAGAACCTGCTCCACCAGTTACAACAGAGCCTGCTCAACCTCCATAGGCCATGTTCCAGCAAATGGCCAAGTTTTTCAGACAAATGGCAGGGGTAATGCCACCACCACCACCTCCACAGCAAAAATCCCATTTCGAAAAATTGAGAAAATTTGTAGCAGTGGATTTTTTGGCAAGAGAGAAGATGATTCTGTTGCAGCTGAGAACTGGTTGGATAGAACAGGAAGGGTTTTAAAATAACTCCACTACACTCCAAAGCAAAACTTAGAAGCTGCTATATCTCTGCTGCAAGATGATGCATATCAATGGTGGGATACAGTGTCCAGTGAAGTGTAGCCAGAATAAATAACCTGTGACTTCTTTCTCTCAGAGTTCAAAAAGAAGTATGTGGGTAGTGTATATCTGGAAGAGAGAAGAAGAGAATTCACTAACCTGAGGCAGAGACAGCTGATAGTGGTAAAGTATAAAAAAGAATTTGTTAGATTAAGTCGTTATGGAAGGGAGATAGTCCCTAATGAGGCCGAGAGGTGTAAAAGATTTAAAGAGGGGCTAAATGACAACATAAAGATAATGATCACTGCCTTAGGAATTACAGCCTTTACCAAGTTAGTCGAAGCTGCAGTAAAAGTTGAGAAAGTCAGAATAAGTGAGCATACCAAAAGAGAGAGACAGCAGAAGAGGGGCTCGAGTCAGTCTAGCTCATCTCCTGCACCTGGGAAGAAGTTCAAAGGTCCATCTGCTTAGAGTTTGGGTCAGCCTCAAGGACAGGGTCAGTCCCAGGGGCCCAGACCACAGTTTATGCCTAGGAGAGGCCAGTCCACACCATCAGTGGGCAGCTCTCCAGGGACAGTGTTCGGGGGACCAACCCCAGCATCTTCTGCTTGTCCACATTATTAGTTGTATGCCCTAGAGCATATCATTTAGTATGTATCTTGTACATGTTTTTATTAATAAAAGGCATTTTCACTTTTCCATTTACATAATATATTTATGTGTAATAAAAAAGGTCCATTGATATTTTGTTAGAAATTCTATTCTTAAGTGGTTAAGAATATGAGTGACAGTATTTCTAGCACAAAGTATCATAACTAGGTTCACAATCGAGGATACTTCACAATAAGGACATGACTTATCCAGAAAGATTGTAATCATGTTTGTTCCCAAGTTATTTATATAAGATGTAAATAAGATGAAATGGTGAGTCTCATGCCATATAATAAATGTGATAGGCACTTATAGATGATAAGTAGGTCGAACCAGTAACACTTATGACAAGCACATGGAGTTTACTCTTGTCAATGCATTGTCATAAATCATATTAGTGCATACAATCTTTAGACCTGAGATAGCATAGTTATTTTGTATATAGGTGGTTTGAGTTTGATACTGCTTTCATACTTGTACTGTGTATGGGTATATGGGCATGTGTTGGCTCCTACTAGTTATATATGGAGGTAGGTGTTGATCAAGATGGAATCTGTTACCCTAAGTAAATAGGGATAAAATCCTATGTTCATTTAATTATTCTTGATGTTTTAAGTTCCTGGCCAGGACATATAGATTTAATCAGAAAAGAGTTTCTGATGAGAAAATCTTTTTAATCAAGAACTGGAATTAAAAGAGAACATAATATTAATAGAAAATGGGGTTTGACATAAACCATGACTCCAGCTCGAATTGAGATTTTGTAACAGAGAGATTATAGTGCATGGTAACATATGATTATAGGTTCATTTAAGGTAAACATTATTACAAATTAGGTGGCCATGGCATGCTATGCTAGGTGGTAACCATGGTCTATGAGGTGCATAAAATGATTTAGAGAAATCATTTATGGTAAGAAAGAGTTCTGATGATATTAAGAGTTGATATCATGTCTCATTGCCAATTAGTGATGAGCCTAGTAAGTCACACACATACACAAGTAATCACCAAATTAAATATGATTTAATTAATTAATTAAAGAATGTAATTGATTAATTAAATAGGTTTGGTTTGCAATTATATTGCAAAGTCCCTAGCATGGCTTGAAATCAAATCTAGGTTATTGGATGTATAGTATAAGTTAAAATTATATTTAAAGTGTTTAAATATGAATTTAATTAATGAGAAATTAATTAATAAAGAATAATTAATTAATTTATATTTGATATAAATTGATTAGAAGAAGAGAAATAATTATTTTGGGTTGAGAACTCAAAATTAAGACACAGGGGTATTTTGGTCATTTCACAGGGTGACATGTGGCACCATGAGATAGTGACGCATGGCATTACACATAAGCTTGCCATATGTCTTTTAATCATGTAAGATGATCAAAGTCAAGATTAAATATAGGTTTGACACTTGGCACAATGTGATTGGGTTAATTAAACCTAGAGCTAATCAAAAGGTGACATGTGGCAAGGGTTTTAAATGGTGACCTAGCTATATAAGTGTAAGGATGAAAGAACAAAAAAAAAAAAAAAAGGCAGCCATTCAACTCTTTGTGCCGCCACCCTTGGCTGCTCTCCCTTCTCTTCTTCTTCATCTCTCATCAATTCCAAGAGATTAGCAAACAATCTCTTGAATTAAAAATACTAGAAATTATTTCTAGTGTCCTGTTTACATCTGTAATCTCTCAAAAGGCAAAACTTGATTTTCTAATTTATATAAAAACTTTAGAAGCTATTCAAAGGCTGCCATAGGCGATCTTGGTATGGACAAGTTAGAGGGACAATATCTGGTGTCCTAAAGACGCATCCCAAAGTTGCCAAACACACTGCAGTGCATCAAGATATTAGTGCACTTGTTCTTAATCTAATCTAGGGTTCTTAAAATTAATATGATTAATTCTAAAATCTTAAATGGCAAATATAGATCTAAAAACATATTAAAAGAGTTTTAATAAGCTGTTTATCATTAAAATCAAATAGATAAAAATAAATCTTGCATGATGCATGTGATCCTAGGTAAAAAATTTTTGAATTCAATGATATAAACTTATGTTTTTCATGCTTCCGCTCCTTCAATTGGTATCAGAGCCACTATATTTGCCATTTAGATTGTTGATTATATGATTTAATTGTGTGGTATGATCATGAGATGATAGATCCATTGCTGGTTGCAAAGAAAGGTGGTGGCTTGGTGATGAACACCATTGTGTGCGCAAGGTTTGTTCATCCCTTATGGTACGCATGGTTTTGAGCAATATTTGTGCAATTGTTGTATGATCTAATGCTCATAATTATGTCCATTTTATGTCTAATTAAATTGTTTAATTAGAGTTTTAAATCACACAATTAAATTTTGATTCAAATCTGAATTTTAAAAGTTGTTTTAATGAGATTCAAATATGAATTTTTAAAGTTGTTTTAATGTGATTTAAATCTGAATTTTTTAAATTTGTTTGAATGTGATTTAAATCTAAATTTTTAAATTTGTTTGAATGTGATTCAAATCTGAATTTTTAAATTTGTTTGAATCATATTCAAATCTAGATTTTTAAGTTGAATATGAGATATTCAATTTAATTTAAGTATGTATGTTTTATTTAGTTGTTAAATAGTGATATGCATGATGGATAATCATGGACTATAAAAGACCAATGTGATTGGATTTATTTCTTTTATGTTTCTTTATGTTGTAATTTAAATTAATTTATTTTAATTTATTTTTGGGCATGTATTATTAAGGTTGTAATAATTTTTTGTTGTAATTTCATTTATTTAGTTCTTGTAAATTCGCCTTGGTATGCCAAAAATTACTATGTAATTGGATTGCAAGAAGATCAAGGAGGTCAAGAGCATTGGTGGGACCAGTGGGAGGAATTCAAGATCAAGTGTTGATTATGTACTCCTTCAGCAACTCTTGTAATATGAATGAATAAAATACACCTAGGAATGCCCTGATTCAATTCTTGGTGGCTTAGAATTGAATCCCTTAGAAAGTCCATGATCGTACCATATTTACTGTTTATTCATGAATGTATGAGATGTATGGGAATGTATGCAAATATATGATATATGCATGCTAAATGGATAATGTGCAAAGTGAGACCTTAATAGTAATTAGGATGACTATAAAATCTTCCAAACAAATAATTAAGTTAAAAATGCTATAATTAAAGTAATTATAACATGGGCCCTCCATTGGGGCAATTATTTTAAGAAATTTTAAATAGTTGCATATGATGTAATTAATTTAAGACATATTCTTAAGAATAATTGTTAAGCATGAGATGTTGTGAATATGTAAATGGTTTGGTGGCCAACATTGGATGTACTTGAGAACATTAAAATTATTTGCATAATTACTGGCTCAATGGGATCAACTTAACTAATGCAAGATAAGTCAATAATTGATGTATCTGAGATTTTGAGCATTAAGGGCTAGGTAAAGGATTGAACCTCACATGAGATGTGATGGGCAAGGAGTTGCTCACTTATAGTTTATTGTAATTCTAATAATGGATGTACCTGAGGATGATCAATAGAATCATAAGAATTCAATCACCTACGAGAAATCCATCGAACTAGAATTTTTGTTTTCTACTTTGGAATTGTAGGATTCGCTAAGTTAGTGGGAGGACCAATTTGATTAAAAGACCATAATCATTTTGGTTAATTACATGATACATTTACTAATTAAACTTATTATTTTATGCAGTTAATTTTCTGATAATAATGAGCACAGAATAACCACCACCATCCAATATCCTTACAAGCATACTTAATCGCAATAGGTTGACAGGATCTAATTTGTCTGATTGGCTAAGAAATTTGAAACTTATCCTGAGCCTTGAACATATAGGATATGTTCTAGACTCAAATGTTCCTGGTCCCTTACCTCCAGAGGCCACTCAAGAGGAATATGAAACTTTGGACAAGTGGAAGGAGCATGATATGAGAGCTAAGTGTTATATGCTTGCTTCCATGAGTAATGAGTTACAAAAGCAGCATGAAAACATGCAGAGTGCGAGTGAGATCCTCCTTCACCTACAAGAGTTGTATGGTGAGCACAGCAGGAATGCTAGGTGTGAGATATCTAGACAACTGTTCTGCATGAAGATGTCTGAGGGACAGAATATTGGGGATCATATCCACAAGATGATTTGGCTGATTGAGCAGTTGGAATATCTTGACTTCAACATGGATTTCCAACTACAGACGGATTTGATCTTTCAGTCCCTTCCTGATCCTTTTGGGAATTTTGTAACAAATTTCCATATGACTAAGCAGGAATACACCTTGGCTAGTTTACTCAACATGCTGGTTATTGCCCAAAAGAATATGCCGGGCAATAAAGGAAAAGAGGTAACTTTGATTGCATCTTCTTCTGCTGGAAAGTCCAACAAAAACAAGGGTAATAAGAAAAAGAAACCTCATATTCCTGATCCTTCCAAGAAAATAGCTAAATAGAAAGGGAAGATTAAAGTTGATGGAGGCAAAGGAAAGTGTTTCCATTGCCAAAAGGATGGGCATTGAAAAAGGAACTGGCCAGAGTATCTTGCTTCTCTAAAGGACAAGAAGGATAGACCTTCGGAAGGTATGTCTATATCTTGTTATTTAGATTCTGATGATACTCATAGTTCATCTATAACTTGGGTTTTAGATACTGGTGCCAGTTCTCACATTTCTTATGATATGCAGGAACTAGCAAATAGTAGCAGCTTGCATTCTCGAGATGTTAGAGTCCGAATTGGCAATGGCTCAACTATTGAAGCTTTAGCCATATGATATAAATCTTTTTACATGTCTGGACATATTTTTTGTTTGGATAATATTTTATATGTACCTGATGGTTTTAAGAACATCATTTCTATATCTAGTTTGACTAGAAATGGCTATGAATTTTAGTTCACAGATGATGTTTGCAATATTTATTTTGAAAATAAATATGTTGGTTCGAGTTATATAAATGATGGTTTTTATTATTTGGATAATAATGACAAACACAAAAATGAATGCAAGTGTTCTAAATGAATGCAATGCCATGGTGAAAATCAACTCAAGTTCAAAATATATTTGGCACTTAAGGTTAGGTCATGTTGCAGAAGATAGAATTGCAAAACCGGAGAAAATGGGGTTTCTATCCTCATTGGGCTCTGAGCCTACTCCAACTTGTGAATCTTGTCTTCAGGGCAAAATGACTAGATCACCCTTTGTTGGACAAGGGCTAAGAGCTGAAAATATTTTGGAGCTAATACATAGTGATGTATGTGGTCCATTTAAGGAAATAGCTAGAGGCGGTTTTCATTACTTTATTACCTTTACTGATGATAAATCAAGGTTTCGGTATTTGAATTTGATGAAATACAAACATGAATCCTTTGAAAAGTTCAAAGAATTTAAATCTGAAGTAGAAAATCAAATAGGAAAGATTATTAAAGCTCTTCGATCAGATCGTAGAGGTGAATATTTGAGTACTGAATTTGGTACGTAGTTTCCCAACTGACTCATCTAGGAATACCACAGTTGAATGGTGTATCTAAAAGGTGAAATCGTACCCTATTGGATATGGTACGTAGTATGATGAGCTATACTGATATGCCAATCTCTTTTTTGGAGATTTGCATTAGAATCAGTTTTGTAAATTCTAAATAGGATTCCATCAAAATCAATTTCTTTCACACCTTATGAGATATGGCATGGAAGAAAACCAAATCTTAAGCATGTTAAGATTTGGGGTTGTCCAGCTTATATCAAAAACTGAACACTGATAAATTAGAAACCAGATCAGAAAAGGGCTGATTTGTTGGATATCCAAAAGATAGTTTTGGATATTATTTCTATTTGCCTACATCACAAAAGGTTGTGGTAAGTAGAGATGTCACCTTTCTTGAACCATAGTTTATTCAATAAGGAGGCAAAGGAAGGCAAATAGAGTTGGAATTGGAGAATTCTGACCAACCCACAAATTAGATGCATATAGATCCATCTAGTCAACCTACACCTATTGATGAAACATCTACAGCTGTTCCTCGTAGAACAACCAGGGATCTCACCCACTAGTGAGATATGGTTTCCTTCATAAAGAAGAACAAGAGTTGTCTACTCATGAAGAAGTAGATCATGGAGATGATCCACTTACCTATGAAGAAGTTATATCAGATATAGACTATTCAAAATGGATTGATGCTATGAAATTCAAAATTGATTCCATGTATAAGAATCAAGTTTGGGATCTTGTTGATCCACCTGAATGTATTGTAACTATAGGGAACAAATGGATTTTCAAGAAGAAAATTGGTTCTGATGGAAAGATTGAGACCTATAAGGCAAGGCTAGTGGCGAAAGGGTTTCGCTAAAGGCAAAGAATCGACTATGAGGAGACTTTCTCACCTGTTGCCATGCTTAAATCAATTAGGATTCTATTAGCAATAGCTGCATACTATGATTATGAGATTTGGCAGATGGATGTCAAAACAACTTTTCTCAATGGATACATTGAAGAAAATATTTTCATGGAACAACTAAGGGGTTTTGAATCCCAAGATGGTTTCAAAGTGCGCAAGCTAAAGCGATCCATTTAAGGGTTAAAACAACCTTCGAGGAGTTGGAATATCCATTTTGATGAAGCCATTAAGTCAGTTGGTTTTATCAAAAATGAGAATGAGCCATGTGTATATAAGAAGGTTAGTGATAGTACTATCACATTCCTTGTCTTAATGTGGATGATATTCTGTTGATGGGTAATGACACATGTATGTTGACAATTATAAAGGTATGGTTGTCAAATACATTCTCTATGAAAGACTTAGGGGAGACGACCTATATTCTTAGGATTCGCATCTATAGAGATAGAGCAAAGAGAATAATTGGTTTATCCAAAAGTTTATACTTGGAAAAGGTGTTAAAGAGGTTTAACATGCTTGATTCCAAGAGAGGATTGTTACCAGTGAGACATGGTATCCACCTTTCTAAAGAGATGTCTCCAAAGACACTTGAAGAAAGAGATAAAATGGCTAGGATTCCATATGCTTCGGCTATTGGAAGTTGATCTATGCAATGCTGTGTACTAGGCCGGATATCGCATATGCTGTTAGTTTGACTAGCAGGTATCAATCTAATCCAGGTTTGGAACACTGGATAGCTGCCAAGAATATTCTTAAGCACTTTAGAAGAACTAAGGATTTATTCTTGATATATGGAGGTGTAGACTTGTAATTGGATGGTTATACTGATTCTGATTTCCAATCAGATATCGATGATAGAAAATCTATCTCTATATTTGTGTTCATTTGTAATGGAAGTGCAGTTAGTTGGAAGAGCTCCAAACAGAGCACAACTGCAGATTTCGCTACCGAGGCTGAGTATATTGCTACATCAAATGTTACGAAAGAAGCTGTTTGGATATAAGGAACCCTGGTCTCACCAGAAATCCAAACACATAGAAAGGTGCTACCACATTATCAGAGAAATAGTTGGACGAGGTGATGTAGCCATGTAAAAAATAGCATCAGCTGAAAAATCCAGTTGATCCATTCACTAAGCCTTTGTCACAAGCTTAGTTAGATCGACATCTTGAGAAGATGGGTCTAAGGTATTGTAATGAATGGCTCTAGTGCTAGTGGGAGATTGTTAGTAGTATGCCCTAGAGCATATCATTTAGTATGTATCTTGTACATGTTTTTATTAATAAAAGGCATTTTCACTTTTCCGTTTACATAATATATTTATGTGTAATAGAAAAGGTCCATTGATATTTTGTTAGAAATTCTATTCTTAAGTTGTTAAGAATATGAGTGACAGTATTTCTAGCACAAAGTATCATAAATAGGTTCACAATCGAGGATACTTCACAATAAGGACATGACTTATCCAGAAAGATTATAATTATGTTTGTTCCCAAGTTATTTATATGAGATGTAAATAAGATAGAATGTTGAGTCTCATGCCATATAACAAACATGATAGGCACTTATACATGATAAGTAGGTCGAACCAGTGACACTTATGACAAACACATGGAGTTTACTCTTGTCAATGCACTGTCATAAATCATATTAGTGCATATAATCTTTAGACCTGAGATAGCACAGTTATCTTATATATAGGTGGTTTGAGTTTGATACTGCTTTAAAACTTGTACTGTGTATGGGTATATGGGCATGTGTTGGCTCCTACTAGTTATACATGGAGGTAGGTGTTGATCAAGATGGAATCTGTTACCCTAAGTAAATAGGGATAAAATCCTATGTTCATTTAATTGTTCTTAATGTTTCAAGTTCCTAGCCAGGGCAGATAGATTTAATCAGAAAAGAGTTTCTGATGAGAAAATCTTTTTAATCAAGAACTAGAATTAAAAGAGAACATAATATTAATTGTAAATGGGGTTTGACATAAATCATGACTCCAGCTCGAATTGGGATTTTGTAACAGAGAGATTCTAATGCATGGTAACATATGATTATAGGTTCATTTAAGGTTATAACACACCTATAGTAGTGCGTTCCACTATTCCGATGACCAGTGTTTGTCCAGACAGCTAGAATGCCTGAAACTACACTTAAATGTTAGTGAGGAGACATAAAATAATGAAATACAATAGAGAAAAATACAAGAAAAACAAAGGAAAAATAAGAGCAATGAAATGTAACTAAGTTAAACGAGCGAAAAACGGTAGCGATGGGTAACCGCACCGGGAAGTTACGGCGTGGACCGTTGACTAGCCCTAGACTGCGAGGAACCCTAGAAAATATTTTTAAGACTTAAATGAACATTTATTGACGTATAATTGACTTAGAAAATGTCATAGAAAAATTAATAAATTAGTACAAAGAAAAACGAAAAATCGAAAAACTGGAAAAAATCAGTGTTACCGAATAATTTGAAATGCAACCCGAATAGGGGCATTTTGGTCAATTGACACTCCGAATTGCCTTTTGATCTAAATTTCCATTAAAAATAAATGATATTAAACTTTGAAAATGTCATGAAAATTAAAATTGTGGTACATTATAGGAATAGTAAAAGAATTGAGGTAAAATGTGTGAATTGTGAAACTTTGGATTATTAAATTTTAAAACTAAGTTAGTGCTCCACTAAGGGGAATTAAAGGATATTAAAATACAGCATTTGGGACAAAAAATCTATCATTTTCAACCTCACTCAACAACCAGCCGAAAACCTCCCGAAAGAAAATCCTCGATAGCCAAACCTCACACAAACCTCCATGCACTCCTCATTTAGCCATTGTTTCCACTAGTTCTCTTCATTAAAGTTGATCACCACACCTTGGGTAGCATTTAGGGAGCAAGAAAGAAAGGTTTTGATGAGTTTTTAAGAAGCTTCAAATTAAGTAAGTGCTTATTTTCTGTTTTTGCTTCATTAAAGTTTGTGTGGGTGTTGTGCTGAGTTGATTTATGAAGAAACTTTGAGGTTTTAATGAGTTATTGTAAGGTACTGTTTTTGGAAGCCATGGAATATCAAGGTTAATGAATTATTTCTTCATTAAATGGTATTTTGAGGTATTGAATTAAGTATTTAAATGTACAGGAATGATTTACCATGTATATAGTTTGAATTGTAAGTTTGAAAAGTTAAAATGGAAGCTTGATGTATATGTGTTACTTGGGCAATCTCATGATGAAGATTGGAAGTGTTTAAATTTATGAAAAGTTTGTTGAATTATGATACTAAAAGTGGTAGCATATATATATAATATAGTAGTGAATATATATGTAATTTGATGATGGAAGTTATATGTATTGGTTAGGAGTATTATGTGGATATATTGTTTAGAATTGGATATTGTGAAATGGAAGTGTAAATGGTGCATTGCCAATTGGTTATATTATGTAGAAGTTACTATAATGTAAACTAATGAATGGTTGTGGTATGATACAAATGCAGAATTTGGTTTGGGCATGAAGTTATAGCTAGTTGAATGTGTGATTGGTTTGGTGCTTTAAAAATGTGTTAAGGGCAATATGTGTTTTAGGCTATACATGGAATTGTGTGACTCTAATTGGTATGAGGCCAATTGGAGGTGAAACTAAGCACAAAATGTGCCAACTTTCATGAAGAAAGCCTATTTAAATTCTGTCCAGAAAGTGACATGAAAACTGACTAAATCCGGATTAGTGACTTTGCAAACCTGAAAATTGATCATTTGAACAGCAGTCAGTAATTTGGCCATAACTCACTCAAAACAGGTCCAAATGACCTGAAATTTATATGGTTGGAAAGCTTAGACATAGGGCTACATCTTTTGTAGAGATCACAAAACCCAGAAATGACCATAAATAAGTCAAAATGCTTGTACAAATTCCGGTATAAAAACTACCAGAATCGAAAATGACCTAAGTTTGCCATTTTAGTGCAATATATCCAGCAATAGTAAAATGACTATAACTTGGTCTAGTAAACTCTAAATGACCTAAAATTTGAGAAAAAAAGTTCACAAGACATAGACCTACAAGTTTGTAATTCTGACCAAAACCCAAAAATCGAGGGAACTAGGTCATCCGGCTAGGTCAAAACAGCATATCAAAATTCGATAAATTGCAATAAAATACAATACACTTGAAAATGAAATTGGTAACATATACCAACACTAAAGGACTATAAAATATGACATATTGGTAACATTAAAATTTATTCCCCTAGAGTGCATCAAAGGTCAACATTATAGGTTGACTAATAAAAGCAATAGTATTAAATAAATTAATTATTAAACCTTATTGTTAGAGATAATTTAAATGAGTAATGAAATACTTTAAATTATGTGTTTCAGTTAGCAAAGACTCAGGGAAGGGGAAGGAAACACTTAGTCAAGGCCAAGAGGCTACTCATTAGAGGTTTGTGTACAACAGTTATTTCTTTTGAATTTTCAATTGAAATAAATTATGATAATTTGTATGTTATTGCTTAAATTGTGGAAAAATTGTTTGAATGGAATTTGATGGATACTTATTGCTTGAAAAATATTGCAAATGATTTGAAACCACAGCTATCATGTATATTTGATTGAATTCCTCGCTAACTTGTCTAGTGGGATGAATTAGCTTTGAATTTCCTCTCTGGCTGAAGTGTTGAGGTGTGTGTTAATTGAGGACGAATAGGATGAGTACTCATATAATTGCTAGCTAGCTATGTTATTCCTCATTAGCCATTGGCTTTTGGGATGAATTGGACTTTGGAATCATGATTAAGCTGTGTGTGTGATTTATTGATATTTATTGAGACATTGTGAAATGGAGTTTAAATTCTTTATGACATTCTCTATCTTTTGAATTTAACTATGATTTTAAGTATCCATAGTTTATATGATTTATGGTTTATAGTTTTAAATTGCATTATCTTAATGTTGTGTACCACTGAGACATTGGCTCAGAGATAGATTTTTCATTGCTGTCGCAAGTAGACAGACAGATAGAGCAGTAGAGTAGGCTGCTTGTGCTACATTTTGGGATTCTACAGGGTATATTGAGCATACCATCTTTTTTGTAATTTTTGTTGTAATGTATGTGCACTGTATGTATATATTGTACTTGGTCTTGAGCAGTTGTAAACTAAAGTTGTAATATATTTATTTCTTATCTCAGCTTTTGAACTACTCAGTCATTTTATAGTCTATCTTTGGAAATACTAAAAATTGATGTTGAATTGAGTTTGAAAAATGTTGAGAAATTTATTTGTGTTGAACTATTATTGGAGTTTGGGATTGAAAAAATATATTGGAAGTGCTTTTTATAGGTTTTTGTAGAACTATTTTATTCAAAATACAGACGGTACTCTACCGAAATTTTTACAGAAATTACTGATACTTCAGATTTGTTATTTGGTTTCACTTCAGTTAAAAAATTTAACACCTGTCAAAAGTGCTCACCACTGTAAAAAGAAATAAGAAAAGGTTTAAAATCCCTTGTAGTGTATTTAATGGGTTATCAGTAGACGAAGTTTGGTAATTCATTAGGTATACTACGGGATCATGTTATGCCTTTTAGAGGGGTAAGGTGTGACAAAGGTAAACCTTATTACTGATTGGGTGGCCATGGCATGCTATGCTAGGTATTAACCATGGTCTATGAGGTGTATAAAATGATTTAGAGAAATCATTTATGGTAAGAAAGAGTTCTGATGATATTAAGAGTTGATATCATGTCTCATTGCCAATTAGTGATAAGCCTAGTAAGTTACACACATACACAAGTAATCATCAAATTAAATATGATTTAATTAATTAATTAAAGAGTTTAATTGATTAATTAAATAGGTTTGGTTTGCAATTATATTGCAAAGTCCCTAGCATGGCTTGAAACCAAATCTAGGTTATTGGATGTATAGTATAAGTTAAAATTATATTTAAAGTGTTTAAATATGAATTTAATTAAAGAGAAATTAATTGATAAAGATTAATTAATTAATTTATATTTGATATAAATTGATTAGAAGAAGAGAAATAATTATTTTGGGTTGAGAACTCAAAATTAAAACACAGGGGTATTTTGATCATTTCACAGGGTGACATGTGGCCATGAGATGGTGACATGTGGCACCATGAGTTGGTGACACATGGCATTACACATAAGCTTGTCATATGTCTTTTAATCATGTAAAATGATCAAAGTCAAGATTAAATATAGGTTTGACACTTGGCACAATGTGATTGGGTCAATTAAACCTAGAGCTAATCAAAAGGTGACATGTGGCAAGGGTTTTATGTGGTGACCTAGTTATATAAGTGTAAGGATGAAAGAACAAAAAAAAAAAAGTAGCCATTCATCTCTTTGTGCCGCCACCCTTGGCTGCTCTCCCTTCTCTTCTTCTTCATCTCTCATCAATTCCAAGAGATTAGCAAACAATCTCTTGAATTAAAAATACTAAAAATTGTTTGTAGTGTCCTGTTTACTTCTGTAATCTCTCAAAAGGCAAAACTTGATTTTCTAATTCATAGAAAAAGCTTTAGAAGCAGTTTAAGGGCTGCCGTAGGTGATTTTGGTGTGGCCAAGCTAGAGGGACAACATCTGGTGTCCTAAAGATGCATCCCAAAGGTGCTAAACACACTGCAATGCATCAAGAGGTTAGTGCACTTGTTCTTAATCTAATCTAGGGTTCTTAAAATTAATCTAATTAATTCTAAAATCTTAAATGGCAAATGTAGATCCAAAAACATATTAAAAGAGTTTTAATATGCTATTTATCACTGAAATCAAATAGATAAAAATAAATCTTGAATGTTGCATGTGACCCTAGGTGAAAAATTTTTGAATTCAATGATATAAACTTATGTTTTCATGCTTCCGCTCCTTCACACATTGCTTGAAGTGGCATAAGGGGGAGTGTTGGAGAGTGACGGGTGTCTACCTAAGGTGTGGCTCGACAGAGCATCAATTAAGGAACTGTCTAAATAGAACTGCCACAACTGCTCAGTAGAGAGACCTGCCCCTGCACCTCAAAGGGGTAGGAAGTCTGGTAAATCTGAGGCAGTTGGTCCATCACAGAGAACTGCATCTGAGCCAGCCGAGAGGCCAGAGGCTAGAGCACTTGCCAGAGCCTATACCATGAGAGCTTAGGAGGAGCAAGATGCCCCGGATGTTATCAAGGGCATGTTCTCTCTCTACAACATATCTGTGCATGCATTGGTGGATCCAGGATCCACTCATTCATACATCTGCATCAACCTATCGTAGAAAGGGGAATACTAGTAGGGGAGAGTGACAAAGACATTTTGGTCACTAATTCATTGGGCCATAGTGTGGTGGTGAACAAGGTGTACAAAGGTTGCCCGTTAAGGATTAAGGGATATGAATTCTTGACAGACTTGATTGAATTGCCTTTCCATGAGTTTGACATGATTTTAGGAATGGACTGGTTATCACTTCATCAGGCAATGGTTGATTGTAAATTGAAGAGAATTTCCTTGAAAACTCCTGAGGGTAATGAGATCACAGTTGTGGGGGAAAGGACAGATTTCCTGTCCAATATCATCTCAGCCACAGTTGCAAGAAAATTGATAAGAAAAGGCTGTGAAGCCTACCTAGCACATGTGGTGGATACTAAGCAAGCTAACCCAGATTTGTATGACATACCCACAGTAAGAGACTTCCCAGATGTGTTCTCTGAAGAATTGCCTAGCTTACCACCAGAAAGGGAAGTCAAATTTGCTATTGAAGTACTGTTGGGTACAGCACCAATCTCTATTGCTCTTTATAGGATGGCACCTACTGAGTTAAAGGAGTTGAAAATCTAGTTGTAGGAGTTACTGGATAAGGGGTTCATACGCCCTAATATGTCATCATGGGGAGCTCCAATGCTGTTTGTAAAGAAGAAGAATGGGACTTTGAGATTATGCATCAATTACTGGCAGTTGAATAAAGTGACTGTGAAGAACAACTATTCATTGCCTAGAATTGATGATTTGTTTGATCAGTTGAAGGCAGCAGGAGTATTTTCTAAAATTAATCTAAGATCAGGGTATCATTAGTTGAGAGTGAGGGATGCAGATGCGCCAAAGACTGCATTCAGGACCCGGTATGGGCATTATGAGTTCCTGGTGATGTCCTCTAGCCTAACAAATGCACCAGCAGCATTCATGGACCTTATGAACCTTATCTTCCATCCATACCTAGATCGGTTCATAGTGGTCTTTATTGATGATATTTTGGTGTATTCTAAGACCAGAGAAGAACATGATGAGCATTTGAGGATTGTTCTGCAAACCCTAAGAGAAAAGAAGCTATATGATAAGTTGTCCAAGTGTGACTTCTGGTTGAATGAGATTGCATTCCTTGGACACATAGTGTCAGTTGATGAGATTAGAGTGGATCCCAAGAAAATAGAAGCAGTAATGGAATGGAAGCCTCCCAGAAATACAACTAAGGTCAAAAGTTTCTTGGGGCTAGTTGGGTATTACAGAAGATTTGTGAAGGGATTTTCTTTAATAGCTGCCCCAATGACCAAGTTGTTACACAAGAATGTTAGATTTGACTAGAATGACAAGTGTCAGGCCAATTTTGAGAATTTAAAGGCTATGTTGACAAAGGCACTAGTATTAACATAGCCAGTGTCAGGAAAGGACTTTGTGGTCTACAATGATGCCTCGCATAATGGGTTAAGGTGTGTATTGATGTAAGAGGGGAAGGTGGTTGCCTATGCTTCCAGGCAGCTAAAGCCACATGAACAGAACTACCCTACCCATGATCTAGAACTTACAGCAATTAACTTCGCACTGAAGATATGGAGGCATTACTTGTATGGTGAAAAGTGTTAGATTTACACAGACCACAAAAGTCTAAAATATTTGCCAACCCAGAAGGAGCTCAACCTTAGACAGAGGCAATGGATTGAGTTCTTGAAGGACTATGATTGTGTGATTGACTACCATCCTGGGAAGGCAAATGTAGTTGCTGATGCTTTGAGCAGAAAATCCATCACAGCTTTGAGATCATTGAATGCCCATCTATCCTTGGCTCGAGATGGAACAATTTTGGCTGAGTTGTAAGTGAGGCCAAACCTGCTACAGCGGATTTTAGATGGGCAGAAGGTAGATGAGAAGTTAATGGCTACTATAAGCAAAATCTCAAAAGGGAAGGCAACTGACTATGAGGTGAAAGCAGATGGGTTTTTATATTATAAAGGAAGAATGTGTACCAGATGATGGGGAATTGAAAGCCAGTATTCTAAAAGAGGCACACACCAATGTTTATGCTATGCACCCAGGAAGTATAAAAATATATCATGATCTGAAGCTTCATTATTGGTGGCCTATTATGAAAAAGGGCATAGCTGACTATGTGACTAAATGCTTGACATCTCAGCAAGTTAAGGCAGAATATCAAGTTCCATCGGGTTTGCTACAGCCCATACGCATTCCTGAATAGAAATGGGATCGGGTCACCATGGATTTTGTAAGTGGTCTACCTCTCACCCAGAAAAAGCATGATGCAGTATGGGTGATAGTAGATAAATTGACAAAGTCAGCACACTTTCTGCCAGTTAGGACTGACTACTCACTGGAGAAGTTAGCAGAATTATAAATCAGTGAGATAGCTAGACTCCATGGAATTCCACTTTCCATGATATTTGATCGAGACCCAAGGTTTACATCTAGATTTTAGAAAAAGTTGCATGAATTCTTGGGTACACAACTCCACTTTAGCATAGCTTTCCATCCTCAGACAGATGGGCAATCAGAAAGAGTAATCCAGGTAAACATTGAAACCAATTGAATTAATATAAATATTGAACTGAAATGATAATAATAACATGAAATATATGGTAGGTCCTTGAGGATATGCTGAGGAGTTGTGTCATTGAGTTTGAGGGAAGTTGGGATAGATACCTCCCACTGGCAAAATTTGCATACAACAATAGCTACCAATATAGCATCCAAATGGCCCCGTATGAAGCATTGTATGGGAGGAAATGTAGATTCCCAGTGTGTTGGACTGAATTGGTTGAAGATAAACTGGTAGGGCCAGACCTGGTGAAATAGACTGAGGAGAAGGTAAAGTTAATCAAAGCCAATTTGAAAGTTGCCTTAGATACACAGAAATCTTATACTGATTTGAAGGGAAAAGAGATAGAATATGAAGTTGGAGATAAGGTGTTTCCCAAAGTCTCACCATGGAAAAAGGTATTGAGGTTTGGAAGAAAGAGTAAGTTGAGCCCTAGGTTCATTGCCCATATGAAGTCTTTGAACGTGTGGGTCCAGTGGCCTACAGGCTAGCTTTACTACTAGAGCTAGACAAGATCCACAATGTGTTCCACGTATCTATGCTAAGAAGATACCACTCAGATCCTTCACATGTTATCTGCATGGAAGAAATTGAAGTACAACCTGATTTGACATATAAAGAAGAACCCACACGGATCCTGGCTCGGGAAGTGAAAGAGTTGAAGAATAAGCAGATTCCACTGGTGAAAGTGCTTTGGAGGCACCACAACACCGAGGAGGTAACTTGGGAAAGTGAAGAGACGATGAGACAACAGTTCCCTCAACTGTTTGCATTAGGTAAATTTCAAGGACGAAATTTAAATTAGAAGGAAAGAGTTGTAACATCCTCACTGTAGCAATTTCATACATTCTACTGTTTCAGTGACCGGTGTTAGTCCAGACAGTTAGAACATCTGGAAAAATATTTAGACTAGAGTGAAGAGTCATAAATAATTCAAATACTAATAAGAAAAATTTTAGAAATAAAATCCAACTAAGTTAAATGAGCCAGTGCCCTAGTGATGGGTAACCCAGTGGGAAGTTGTAGTTTTCGCAGCTAGAAGCTCTAAACCCAAGGGAAAATTCATGAAATAATTTTTGGGACTCCAAAGAAGAGTCATTGAGGTTTCTATGGCATTAGAATGCAAAGAAAAGGCTTAAAATTTTTTTTCGATTGGTACAGACGATTTTGGCTCAATAAGCCAAATGAATGGCATTTTGGTCACTTCGTCTTCACAAATGATTTTTGGCCGACTTGTCCAGTTAAATAAATAATTATTATGATATAAAATATGAATAAATATTGCTAAAAATTGAATTGAAAATGAGTAGAAAAGAAAAGAAAAGAAAATGAATAAAAAAATTGAATTTTGACATCACATGATGCCATTAAAAATTTGTTGACTAATTAAATTGAAACAAGCATGCCTAAATATTATTAAAAATGATAAAAAGGAGGTTAAAATGAGAAAAAAAAGCTATCAGCCACCTTTTCCATCTTATTGGCCGATTCACAACCTTTATAGCCATCCACTATTTTCGCCCTTTCCAAGCTTGCTTTTCTTCCTTATCTCACCATATAAACCCTAAGCCTCAATATCAAATCTTGCTTATTTACCTTGATTAAGAATTTAAGAGTAGAAAGAAGACAGAAACTTGAGGTTAGGGCAGCTTGGACTCTCCTAAGCAAGGTTAGTGCTCATCTCTCCTTTCCTTTCTTCTTTATTCTTAAAATTAAGGGTTATTGAGTATGAATTTCATGAGAAAGACTGAAATTTATGCATGAATAGTGAGACCCAAATTTTGGCCAGCAATGGAAATTGATAATCTTGATGATTTCTTTTGATTAAACTTAGTCTATTAGCAGCAATTGCAATGTTTACTTAAGCCATAATTGAAGATTGTATGAGTTATGTGAAATGTGAAGTATTGGAAATTAGGGTTTTGAGCTATATTAGGGTTTGGCCATATTGATGGTAAATTGAAGTTCTAATGGTCAATTAGTGACCATTTGGCTATGTTTGATTAGGAAATGAAGTGATTTGTGCCATGGGAATTGAGGTTGGGTGTGCTGCCTTAAGTTCCGTGCAGGTCTAGATGTTAGTCCAGCATGTTTGGGCAGCTATAACTTGGGTTGTGTAGGTTCAATTGGTGTAAGGCCAATTGGATATAAAATTAGACACATAATGGCACAATTTTGGTGAAGGAATTATGTCCAGAAACTAAACATAGGATGCCTAAAAACTGACCAAATCCGGGCGACTTACATTTTGCCTGGGCAAAATGACCAAATGAACAGTGTTCATTTATTTGGTCATAACTCAGTGTAGAAAGGTCCAATTGACCTGAATTTTATACCAATAGAAAGATGAGACATAGCCCTACAACTTTCATGAAGAAAACAAGCCCAAATTTTGACCATAACATGACCACAAACCCACCTGCAATCAATATACAAAAACTGCATAATTGATTCTGCCCAGAAATTCTGGAAAAATTGCAATCCGGCTAGTTATGGTGTTTAGGCTATAACTTGAGTTACAAAACTCCAAATGGAGTGATTCAAAAAGTGAAATGTAACTAGACACAATAAGGAACAACTTTGATGAAGAACATTTGGCCAAATTCTCACTGTAGAATGGCCTAATGGAATAGTGAACTTCAGCACCCAAAAATTGGTTAGGAGTATGGATTGGCAACTAATGCCAATACTTTTGGGAACCAAAATGTGGTAAATTCATGTGATTAGGACTCATGTAGCTATTATGCATTGGAAAGTCAATAATTTGACTTAAATAGTAAAATGAATAGTAACCTTACATGTAAAGCATGAAAATTTAATCAATAACTTTGTAATGTGCCCTAGTACACCTAGTAAGATTGGTTTGGATAAGTTGGCATGCCAATAGGGTTCAGTTAGCAGTGCTGCACATGGTATTATGCCATTCTGTGATTTTATGACTTTTAGCCACTCTGATATTATGGTGATACTTGGCCTTGTGCCTAATAATTATTACAGCTTACCCATTTACCCATTTATCCAGTCTAGTCATCCAGTATTAGCTGTTCTGTTGCACACCGGGAGATACATATGTGACCGATGGTGTGATGGCTCGAGGTACTTGGTACCTAGTGCCAGTTTACCCATTTATCCAGTCTAGTCATCCAGTATAGGTTACTTGGGCAACCAAAAATGCAAGTTGATAAATTTAATGAACTAATGGATATAACAAGTACCAAATACATAATACTACAAATAATTACTAAAAATTTGTCTACATGAGACATCAGTATACACACTGCATATTTATTTTCTTTTAGTTTTTTTCTTATTTTATTATTGACAACACTAAGCATTATTGCTTAGCGCGTTGCTTTTTGCCATGCGTAGGTACTGGAGATACGGAGAGCGATCACAGTAGACCCCAGTTAGGGTGAGAGTCAGATCTGCTAGTGTCCTATGTCACCTCTCAACTACAGTGCATTGGTAGGATGCTAGGCTACATTTTGTATTTTGTTTTTTGTATTTTTATAAATTTTGTAATTAAACTTTTATTTTGTCATGTATATTGAAACTTATGTGATTATGTATTAATGAAATTATCTGTAAATGGTGTTCATAAATGAAAGTTGAGTATTTATTTATGATTTGAGTATAAATATGATGTGAATTGAATGATTGGAAAGTTTGAGAAATTGATGAGAAATTGTTGAAAATTGATGTGATAATTAGGAGTTGTGGAATAGAATAATTATTGGAAGTGTTTTTCACAGGTTCCGAAGAATTATTTTCTCCATTTTTAGCCGGTACTTTGCCGAATTTTCTATAAAATTTTCGGAACCTCAAATGAATTTATAATTTCAATAAATGACTTAAATGAGTTAAATCTTCCAAATTTCATTTCATAATCATAAAGAAATAAATTAAGGAAGGATAAAAATAATTGAGATAAAATATGGTATTCCGGTACACAGTGTGGCATATCTTGCTCGGCTATGCTATAGACGGGTAAGGGGTGTCACATAAGCTAAGTGTCAAAGCTATATTTAATCTTGACTTTGATCACCTTGCATGATAAGAAAACAAACGGCAAGCTTATATGGTGCCATGTGTCACCATCTCATGGTGCCACATGTCACCCTGTGAAATGACCAAATTACCCTTGTGTTTTAATTTTGAGTTCTCAACCCAAAATAATTATTTCTCTTCTAATTAATTTATATCAAATATAAATTAATTAATTAATCTCTATTAATTAATTTCTTATAATTAAATTCATATTTAAACACTTTAAATATAAATTTAACTTATACTATACATTCAATAACCTAGATTTGGTTTCAAGCCATACTAGGGACTTTGCAATCTTATTGCAAATCAAACCTATTTAATTAATCAATTAAACTCTTTAATTAATCATATTTTACTTGGTGATTATCTTGTTTATGTGTGTGACTTACTAGGCTCATTACTAATTAGCAATGAGATATGATATTAACTCATAATATCATTAGAACTCTTTCTTACCATAAATGATTTCTCTAAATCATTTTAGGCATCTTATAGACCATGGTTGACACCTAGCATAGCATGCCATGGCCACCCAATCAGTAACAAGGAATACCTTTAAATGAACCTAAAATCATATGTTACCATGCACTAGAATCTCTTTGTTACTAAATCCCAATTCGAGCTGGGGTCATTGTAACAACCCTATGTTCGGTAGTGCGTTCTACTGTTCCGGTGACCAGTGTTATCCGGACAGCTAGGATGCTTATAACTACATTTAATTATTAGTGAGGAGACATAAAATAATGAAATACAAGAAAGGAAAATACAAGAAAAACAAAGGAAACATAATAGTAATGAAATGAAACTAAGTTAAACGAGCCAGCACCGCAGCGATGGGTGACCGCACGGGGAAGTTATGGCGCAGGCAATAGCCGACCCTAGGACTGCAGGAAACCCTCGAAATTTAGTTTCAAAACATAATTAAAGACTTATTGAAGTATAAATGTCATTAAAAATATCAAAGAAAAATTAATTAATTAGTACAAAGAAAAACGAGAAATCGAGAAAATGACAAAACTCGGTGTTACCGAAAAATCAGGAATGTAACCCGAATAGGGACATTGTGGTCAATTGACACCCCGAGTTTCCTTTTGACCTAAATGTCTATTAAAAATGAATGATATTAAACTTTGAAAATGTCATGAAAAATTAAAATGGTGGTACATAATCTAAATAGTAAAAGATATGAGGAAAATGTTGGAAATTGGAAACTTTGGAATAAATAATCATTAACCTACATTAGTGCTCCACTAAAATCACAAGTGGGACACCTAAAGAGTGAAGTGGCATAGGTGTAGGATTAATTGTTTTCTTCTTCCTCACAAGCTCACCTTGGCCGAATCCTTTCTCCCATAGAAACCTCCATGGCAGTCCACCATTAAGCTAAAATCCACCTATCTTCAAGCCATGGTTTGCACAAGAGTTCTTCATTAAAGTTAAAGTACACACCTTAGGTAGCATACTAGGAACAAGAAAGATAAGTTTTGGTGAGGTTTTGAAGAAGTCCAAACGAGGTAAGTGGGTGTTTTCAATTCTTATGTCATTAAAAGTGTAACCAAGGTTGTGGGTAGTTGATTTATGGAAGAATTTTTTATGTTTGATGAATTATTGGAGTTGAACCATTTTGGCAGCAATGAAACCTCACTACGAATAGCTTTTCCTTACATGTAAATGGTTGTTAAGATGTTGATGTAAGTGTTTATGTGTATAGTAATGATTTAGATAATGTATACTAAGTGTATGTGTGATAGTGTAATTGGTTTTGGGAAGCTTGAAAGCAAATTTAAAGGAGATGTGTTCATGAGGTGATTCGGCAACCTTAAAGTTTAGTTAGAAATGTGTTGTTTCATGGTTTGGTTTGTTGAATTATGTTGCTTATGGTGGCAGCATGTGTATGTGTATAATTGTTTGGATTTGGATATGTAAATGAGGTATGTTCATGTGGTTAAATTGTGTAAATGGACTTTGGAAAATTTTGAGTTATAGTATGTATATTGAGAATAGTTACAAGCTGTCCAAAATGACCAAAATATGTTGTTAAGTATGTTAATGGTATGGTACAAACCAGATTTGGCATGAAAGGATTAGCTTGGTAAGGATAGAATGTGTAATTGGTATGTGATGAAGAGTGTGTAGCAGCGCAGTATATGTTTTAGCTTAGAACCTTAAGTGTGTGATTCCAATTGGTATGAGGCTAATTGGAGGTGAAACTAGGAACAAAATGTGCCAACTTTCATGAAGGAAGCTTACTTAAATTCTGCCTAGAAGGTGACTTGAAAAATGACTAAATCCGAATCAGTGACTTGAAAGCTTGAAATTTGACCAATTGGGCAGCAGTTAGTGTTTTGACCATAACTTACTCAAAACAGGTCCAAATGACCTGAAATTTTTACCATGAATAGTATAGACATATATATACAATTCTTATGAAGGCACCAAAGCCCGTAAATGACCAGAACAAAGTCAAATAGCTTGCAAAATTTCAGGTACCAAAACTGGCCGAACCAAAAGTGACCTAAAAATGACCTAAGCCTACCATTTTGGTGCATTCTGTCCAGCATTAGTAAATTGACCATAACTTGGTCTACACAACTCAAAATGGCCTGAAATTTTGCCCTGCGTGCAATAAGGCATAGACCTACAAGTTTGTAGTTTGGATCGAAACCCAAAAACTGAGGGAACTAGATCGTCCGACTAGGTTAAAATAGTACACAGAAATCTAATAAATTGTAATAAAATGCAATGCACTTGGAAATGAAATTAACATATACCAACACTAAAGGGCTATAAAATGTGACATTTTGGTAATATTAAACCTAATTCACCTAGAGTGCATCGAGGGTCAACATTTTAGATTTACTAAGGAAAATAATTGAATTCAATAAATTAATTATTAAGCCTTATTGTTAGAGACAGTTTAAATGAGTACTGAAACACTTCAAATTGTGTGTTTCAGTTAGCAAAGACTCAGGGAAGGGGAAGGAAACACTGAGTCAAGGCCAAGAGACATTTATCAGAGGTTTGTGCACAACAGTTATTTCTTTTGAATATTTCAATTGAAATAAATTATGACTATTTGTATGTTATTGTTTTAAATTATGAAAAATTATTTGAATGATATTTGATGGATACTTATTAATTGAAAAACATTATAAATGGTTTGAAACCACAGCTATCATGTATATTGATTGAATTCCTTGCTAGCTTATCTAGTGGGACGAATTGACTCTGAATTCTCTCTCTGGCTGAAGTGTTAAGGTGTATGCCTATTGAGGATGAATAGAATGAGTACTCATATTATTGCTAGCTAGCTATGTTATTCCTCACTAGCCATCGGCTTTTGGGACGAATTGGACTATGGAATCATGATTAAACTGTGTGTGTGATTTATTGATATTTATTGTGATATTTGGAAATGGAGTTTAAATTCTTTATGACATTCACTGTCTTTTGAATTGAACTATGATTTTTAAGTATACACTGTTTATATGATTTATGGCTTATGGTTTTTAAATTGTATTTGTTAATGTTGTACACCACTGAGACATTGGCTTAGCGATAGCTTTTGCATTGCTGTCGCAGGTAGATAGACGGACAGAGCAGTAGAGTAGGCTGCTTGTGCTAAATTTTGAGATTTCGTCGGGTATATCGAGTATACCATATTTTGTAGTTTTTGTTGTAATGTATGTGCACTGTATGTATATATTGTACTTGGTATTGAGCAATTGTAAACTTAAATTGTAAATTATTTTGGCTTGTAAAAATATTGTGATATATTTATCTTATTTCAGCTTTTGGAAACACTGGAAAATTGATTGTTGAACTGAGTTGATAATGTTAAGAAATTATTGTGTTGAACAAATTTATTGGAGTTTAGGATTGTAGAAATATATTGAAAGTGCTTTTTACAGGTTTATGAAGAACTGTTTTATTCAAAATACAGATGGCACTCTGCCAAAATTTTTACAGGAATTATTAATACTTCAAATTTGTTATTTGGTTTCACTTCAGTAAAAGAAAATTTTTAACACCTGTTAATAGTGCTCACCACTGTAAAAAGAAGTAAGAAAAGGTTTAAAATCCCTTGTAGTGTATTTAATGGGTTATCAGTAGATGAAGTTTGGTAATTCACTAGGTATACTACGGGATCATGTTATGCCTTACAGAGGAGTAAGGTGTGACATGTTTTAGTGGTATCAGAGCTAGTTTTTAAATTCTATTTTGACCTGTAATTTGAATATTCTTAATTCATAGTACAACTGCTCAATGTCATTGTTTAATACATATAGTACATTACATTATAAAAATGCACTAACAGGAGGACATCTCCTTGTGTTATTTGTTCAGGAGGTCTAAGATCCTCAAATTGACTGTGGAAGAGAGAGATCGTTCAGTCGATCTATCAATAGAGGCTGAGGTTCAAGGGGATGCCCCAGCCCTACACAATGTCAGTGGATCAGCCACACCAGCCCCCTTAGTACCGCAGTTTCTTACTCAGTTCGCTCAGCAGATGGCTGCAATGTTCCAACAGATGGCTGGACATGCCTACTCAAATCCCACTACAGACACCAGTGGTACAACCAGAGTCTTCAGCTAGGCAGTATGACAAGCTAATTAAATATGGGGCTACTGAGTTCAAGGGGACAGTAGATCCTCTAGAGGTAGAACAATGGTTAGAGAGAATGGATAGAGTGTTCAAGAAACTACATTGTACAGAGGAGCTCAGATTTGAGTATTCAGTGTCACTACTATAGGGAGATGCATATGACTGGTGGAAAACCATTCCTCATAGTTTGGTGGAACCCCCATTACTAACCTGGAATGATTTTTTATGGGAGTTCAGACAAAAATATGTCCCTGATGCTTATGTGGACCATAAGCTGCAAGAGTTCCTAAGTCTAAAATAGGGGAGTAGATCGGTGGCTAAATATGAAAGGGAATTTTCCTGCTTGAGCCACTATGCAGGGAGTCTCCTTGCTACTAGTAGGGAAAGGTATAAAAGGTTTGAAACCGACTTGAAGCCTAGTATCAGATTACAAGTGGTCGGATTCAAACATAGTAACTTCTCTGAGCTTATTTCTCAAGCATTGGAATTAGAGAGAATTGAGTCAAAAGTGGCCCCAGAGAAAAAGAAATCAGAGAAGACAGAAAAAAGAGAAAGAAGGGAAATCAATAGATCAGAGTTCCAATGGTCCTACTAGGAAAAGAAAGAACTTTGGGGGACACAATAGAGGTGGTAAAAAGTCTGGTAGGGAAAGATATTCGGGACAGAAACCTCCTCCATCTGATCAGCAAAGTACCAGAAGTTCCTACCCTCCTCGCCAATGTGAAACTTGTTGTAGAAGCCATGGTGGGATATGCTACAAGGCCATAATTGTGGAGGCACAGGACACTTTACCAAGGACTGCACCAGTGCCCATTGAGTTAGGCCACCTCCTACTACTGCTGAAGGGTTAGTTCAGAATCCTATCACCAGAGGTTCACAACCACCTAGTAGAGGTAGAGGTAGTCCAGCAGGTAGCCAGTAGGTAGTCCAGCAGGTAGGGGTAGAGGTAGTCCAGCAGGTAGCCAAGGCACTGTGAATCAATCAGAGCAAGGTAGTGCTCCAGTCAGAGTCTATGCAATGAGACAGAGAGAAGAGGCTGAGACAACTGATATTGTGGCTGGTACCTTCTCAACTTTTAATCAAGATGTGTTTGTGCTATTTGATCCGGGTTCTACCCATTCCTATGTGAGTACTAGCATCATTGATTGCATTGTTGTTCCGTGTGTGAAAATGGACTTTGAAGTGCTAGTAACAAGTCCACTAGGACAAGAGGTCAGGGTCAATAGATATATAAGGATTGTCCTTTGGTGATCCAAGGACACACTTTTCTGTCTGATCTCATTGAAATGCCCTTTAAAGATTATGATATCATTTTGGGCATGGATTAGTTAGCCAGGCATCACGCCATGATTGATTATAGACTGAAGATAGTCACTTTTGGTCTCCCTCAGTATAATGAAGTAGTAATACACGGGGAGAGGTAGCTATTGCCATCAAACATCATTTCGGCTATACTAGCCAGAAAAATGATCAGAAAAGGGTGTGAAGCATACTTGGCACATGTGGTAGACACCCAAGTGGGAAGTCCAGCATTGAGGGACATCCCTACAGTAAATGACTTTCTAGATGTGTTTCCTGATGAATTGCCAGGATTACCTCCAGAAAGGGAGGTGTAGTTTGAAATTAATGTTATACCTGGTGTGGATCCAATCTCCATAACACCACACAGAATGGCACTAGCAAAGTTGAAGGAGTTGAAGGTACAGTTGCAAGAATTACTTGAAAAGGGCTTCATCCGCCCTAGTGTGTCACCTTGGGGAGCACCAGTATTGTTTGTTAAGAAGAAAGATGGCACTTTTCGCTTATGTATTGACTACCGACAGTTGAATAAGGTGACAATAAAGAACAGATATCCATTGCCTCACATTGATGATCTGTTTGATCAGTTGAAGGGTGCAGCTATATTTTCCAAAATTGATTTGCGATCTGGTTATTATCAGTTGAAAGTGCAAGAGCAGAGTATTCCAAAGACTGCTTTCACAACTCGATATGGGCATTATGAGTTTCTAGTAATGCCATTCGGGTTAACAAATGCTCCAGCTGCTTTTATGGACCTGATGAACACTATCTTTAGACCATATCTCGACCAATTTGTGGTGGTATTTATTAATGATATTTTGATATATTCAAGGAATGCAGAGGAGCATGACCGACATCTGTAGATTATACTGCAGACTTTAAGGGAGAAACAGCTATACTCCAAATTGTCAAAATGTGAATTTTGGCTGAAAGAAATCTCCTTCTTGGGACATGTTGTGTCGGCTGAAGGGATCAAGGTAGATTCCAACAAGGTAGAAGCTATCCTTAATTGGAAGCCACCCAGGAATATCACAGAAATTCACAGTTTTCTAGGTTTAGCTGGATATTACCGTCAATTTGTGAAAGGGTTTTCTATGTTAGCCTCTCCATTGACCAAACTGCTTCGGAAAGATGTAAAATTTTAGTGGACAGATAAATGCCAGCAGAGTTTTGATGAGTTGAAGAGGTGTTTAACTGAAGCTCTAGTCCTTACTTTACCTACACCGGGTAAAGAATACACAGTTTATAGTGATGCTTCTCACAATGGGTTAGGCTGTGTACTGATGCAAGATTGGAATGTCATTGCTTATGCATCATGCCAGCTGAAACTGCATGAGAGGAACTACCCAACACATAATTTGGAGCTTGCAGCTATTGTTTTTGCTCTGAAGATTTGGAGACACTATTTGTATGGGGAGAAATGCTACATTTACACAGATCACAAGAGCTTGAAGTACTTGGGCACCCAGAAGGAATTGAACTTGAGGCAGAGGAGATGGTTAGAACTAATTAAAGACTATGATTGCTTAATAGACTATTAGCCAGGGAAAGCAAATGTGGTGGCTGACACCTTAAGTCGCAAGACTATGGCAAGTCTCAGAGTTTCTCCTTTGTCCATGGTACATGAGTTGAAAGCACAGCATGCCAGTTTGGAGATTGATGATGAGGGACAGACAGTAGTTGCATAGCATGTACAGTGTTCATTGATCAGATCAGAATACTACTCAGAGTGATGATAAATATCAGAAGCTACTGAAAGAAGTCCAGTAGGGCAAGAAACCTCAATTTTCTGTGAGAGATGATGGTTTACTACTACATCAGGGCAGAATGTGCGTTCCTAATGATGTTGACTTGAGACAGATCATTATGAAGGAAGCACATGAGTCTCCTTTTGCCATGCATTCTGGTGGAACTAAAATATACAGAGGGCTGAAAGAGCATTACTAGTGGATGGGTATGAAAAGGGATGTAGCTGATTTTGTTTCCAAATGCCTAACTTGCCAGCAAGTGAAGGCAGAACATCAAGTTCCAGCTAGTTTGTTACATCCATTGCCAGTACCAGAGTAGAAATGGGAACGAATAACTATGAATTTTGTGATGGGACTTCCGAGGACACAGAATAGTCATGATGCAGTATGGGTTATAGTTGATAGACTAACCAAGTCTGCTCACTTTTTGCCAGTCCGGATGGACTATAACCTAGAGAGATTGGCCAGATTGTACATAAATGAGATTGTAAGACTGCATAGAGTGCCAGTATCGATTGTATCTGACAGAGATCCTAGGTTCACTTCTAGATTCTGGGGTAATCTTCAGAGAGCCTTAGGAACTAGATTGAACTTCAGCACAGCATTCCGCCCACAGACAGATGACCAGTCTAAGAGGGTAATTCAGATATTGGAGGATATGCTACAGGCTTGTGTAATTGAGTTTCAAGGTAGTTGGGATACACACTTGCCTTTGATTGAGTTTGCTTATAACAACAGCTACCAATCAAGCATTGGGATGCCTCCATATGAAGCTTTATATGGCAGAAAGTGTAGAACTCCCCTATGTTGGGATGAAGTAGATGAAAGGAAGATGATTGGGCCAGAAATTGTTCAGCAGACAGAGGAAAAGATCAAATTGATCAGAGATCGACTCAAGGCTGCATCAGACCATCAGAAGTCCTATGTTGATATGAAGAGAAGAGATATTGAATATGCAGTGTGTGACAAGGTATTCCTCAAAGTTTCTCCTTGGAAGAGGATTATGAGATTTGGCAGAAAGGGGAAATTGAGTCCTCGTTTCATCGGACCATATGAGGTTCTAGAGAGAGTGGGTCCTTTGGCATATTGGTTGGCATTACCTCCAGAGCTAGAATTTAAGGTGTCAGCCACAACATTAGCTTTCCCTAGCTGATAGTCTATCAGACAATCATAGTCTTTTATCAACTCTAACTATCTCCTCTGTCTCAAATTCAACTCTTTTTGGGTGCCCAAATACTTCAAACTCTTATGATCTATGTAGATGTAGCACTTCTCCCCATATAAATAATGTCTCCAGATCTTAAGAGTGAACACTATAGCTGCCAGTTCCAAATCATGTGTTTGATAATTCCTCTCATGCGGTTTCAGCTGGTGTGATGCATAGGCAATGACATTTCGATCTTGCATCAATACACAGCCTAACCCATTGTGAGAAACATCACTATAAACTGTGTATTCTTTACCTGGGGTAGGTAAAGTCAAGACTGGAGCCTCAGTCAAACACCTCTTTAATTCATCAAAACTCTATTGACATTTATCTATCCACTGAAATTTCACATCTTTCCTAAGTAGATTAGTCAATAGAGATGCCAACATGGAGAATCCTTTCACAAATCGGCGATAGTATCCAGCTAACCTTAGGAAACTGTGAATCTCCATGATATTTCTGGGTGGCCTCCAATTAAGGGCAGCTTCTATCTTACTTGGATCTACCTTGATGCCCTCTACTGATACTACATGCCCCAAGAAGGTTATTTCTTTCAGCCAAAACTCACACTTCGATAATTTAGAGTATAGTTATTTCTCCCTCAAAGTCTGCAGTATAATCTGCAAATGTCTATCATGCTCTTCTGCACTCCTCGAATAGACTAATATATCATTTATGAATACCACAACAAACTGGTCGAGGTATGGTCTAAAGATAGTGTTCATCAGATCCATAAAAGCAGCCGGAGCATTAGTCAACCCGAATGGCATGACCAAGAATTCATAATGGCCATAGCGGGTTCTGAAGGCATTTTTAGGAATACTCTGCTCTTGTACTTTCAGCAGATAATAACCTGATCGCAGGTCAATTTTGGAGAACACAGCTGCACCCCTCAACTGATCAAACAAGTCATCAATGCGGGATAATGGATATCTATTCTTTATTGTCACCTTATTCAACTGCCGATAGTCAATACATAAACGGAGAGTGGCATATTTCTTCTTAACAAACAACACTGGCACTCCCCAAGGTGACACACTAGGACGGATAAAGCCCTTGTCAAGTAGCTCTTGCAACTGCACTTTCAACTCTTTTAATTCTGTAGGTGCCATTCTATATGGTGTTATAGAGATTGGGTCTACACCAGGCATAACATCAATCTCAAACTGCACCTCTCTTTCTGGAGGTAATCCTAGCAATTCATCAGGAAACACATCCAAAAAGTCACATACTGTAGGGATGTCCCTCAGTGTTGGGCTCCCCACTTAGGTTTCTATCACATGTGTCAAGTATACTTCACACCCCTTTCTGATCATCCTTCTAGCTAGTGCAGCCGAAATGATGTTTGATTGCAATAAATGCCTCTCCCCCATGTGTTACCACATCACTGTACAAAGGGAGACCAAAAGTTACTATCTTCAGTCTACAGTCAATCATAGCCTGATTCTTGGCTAACCAATCCATGCCCAAGATAATATCATAATCTCTGAAGGGCATTTCAATCAAATCCGATAAAAAAAACATGTCCTTGGATCACCAAAGGACAGTCTCTATAAATTCTATTGACCCGTACCTCTTATCCTAATGGACTAGTTACTAGCACTTCAAAATCCATTTTAACATATGGAACAGCAAGTGAACTAACTATGCTAGCACTTACATATGAGTGGGTTGAACCCGGATCAAACAACACAAATACTTCTTGATTAGAGATAGAGAATGTACCGGCTATAATATCAGAAGTCTCAGCCTCTTCTCGCTATCTCATCGTGTAAACTCTGGCTGAAGCACTTCCTTGTACTGACTGACCAATAGTACCCTGACTGCCAGAACCAGTACCTCTACCTCTGCCTCTTCCTCTGCCAACCGGTTGTGAACCTCTGATAGCAGGACTCTGAACAGACCCTTCTGCAGTTGTAGGAGCTGACCGAATCTAGGAGCACTAGTGGAGTTTTTAGCAAGATGGCCCTTGCCTCCATAATTAAAGCAGGCTCCTGTTGCCCAATAACATTCTCCCCCATGAATCTTGCCACAAGTCTCACAGGGGTGAGCAGGATATGAACCCTTGCTCGACTGCTGACTAGACCTAGGGTGTCTCTGTCCAGAGAATCTGCCCCTTCCAAACCTTCCACCTCGACCTCTGCTAGGTCCCCTAAATTTCTTCTTCTTTCTAGAGGTACCACCAGAACTTGGCTCTACTGACTTTTCCCCCTTATCTTTTTCTGATTTTTCCTTTACTGGGGCCGCTTCTGTTTCAATTCTCTCCAACTCAAGTGCTTGAGAAATGAGTTCTGCAAAATTAGTGTCTGAACCCCACTACTTGCATCCTCAAACTGGGCTTCAAACCCGTCTCAAATCTCTTGTACCTTTCCTTACTGGTAGAAAGGAGACTCCCAACATAGTGGCTTAAGCGGGAGAACTCCCTCTCATATTCTGCCACTGTTCTGTTACTTTGCTTCAAACTCAGAAATTCTTGTAGTTTCTGATCCACATATGCATCTGGGACATATTTCTGTCTGAACTTTCTGATGAAGTCATCCCAGGTCAGTACTAGTGGTTCAGCCAAACTGTGGGGGATGGTCTTCCACCTATCATACGCATCCCCTTGCAGTAGCGATACAGAGTATTCAAATTTCAACTCATCTGGGCAGTGCAGCTTCTTGAACACTCTGTCCATTCTTTGCAGCCATTGCTCTGCCTCTAAAGGGTCTACTGTACCCTTGAATTCCATAGCCTCATACTTCAACAACTTGTCATACTGACTGGCTGCAGGCTATGGTTGTATCACAGGTGTCTGGGGTGCAGCTTGAATAGGCATACCCCTAGCCATTTGTTGGAACATCGCAGCCATCTACTGTGCGAACTATGTAGGAAACTGCGGCATTTGTGGGGTTGGTGTCACTAACCCACTGACATTCTGTAGAGCTGGGGCTTCCTCTTGTGCCTCAACTTCAACAGATTGCTCAACTGAGAGATCCCCTTCTTCCATTTCAATCTGGAGTAAGATATCTCCTGAACAAATAACACAAGGAGATTTCCCTCTATAAGTTCATATTTATGATGTAATGCACTGTATGTAACAAATAAGGACATTGAGCATTTGTACTTAACAAAGAAAAGACACAAATTTATAAGTTAAAACATAGTTCAAAAATTTGCTCTGATACCACTAAAACATGTCACACCTTACCCCTCTATAAGGCATAACATGATCCCTTAGAATACCTAATGAACTACCGAACTTCACCTACCGATAACTCATTAAGTATCCTACAAGGGATTTTAAAACAATTTTCTTATTTTTATAAGTGGTGAGCATTTTCTAATAGATATTAAAATCATTTATTCGAAGTTTTAAACTAGTAAAATTTTTTATCTCATTTTATTTTTTTGCAAATTTTATTAAAATTTTGACAGAGTGTCGTCTGTATTTTGAGAAAACAGTTCTTCAATTACCTGAAAAAAAAGCACTTCCAATAATTTATCTCAACAACTTCATCAATTTCACAACCATCCCAACCAATTTCAACATCATTTCTCAATTTCCAAAACTTAACATCATCAAAATACTATAATTCAATTCTATTTAGATTAAAAAAAGAAAACTTTCATTCATATTTCATTAAAGATAAAATAATTTATATACATCATTATAAAAATTTACATTAAGAGAAATTCAAACCAAAATTTATTACAAATTTTATACAACTTTATACAACTGCTCATAACCAATTTTATATGTCCATACAGTTACATACATCAAAATAGTTTTTACAATCAGGGTATAAAATATACCCGATAACTTCAAAGTAGGTAGCTCCTTAATCCTCAGCAGCTCACTCTGTTGCTCTTCTAGTCTCTATATCTACGATAGCAATAACAGTTATCGCTGAGTACTAGGACTCAGTGGTGCACAACATACTAAAATAAACTTTATGCGGAATTTAAATCACATTTATTCAAAATTTAAATTGAACATGAGCAATACATTCAAAACATGACTTATAAAATTTTAATCCAAACAATTTCATTTCAAAAGTCTCAAAACACATTTCATAAAAACACACAGTTATATCATGCCATTCGAAGCAAATATAATCTCAATAGCCAGAGGCTAAGGAGAAGTCACATCACAAGGCTAGCTAGCTCAAATATATGGGAACCCATTCTTTTTCTTCTTCTACTGGCACACACCTCAACACTTCAGCCAGACAAGGAATCAAAATTCGAAACTAATTACCCCCACTAGTCATGCTAGTGAGGTGTTCAAATATATGGTCATGACATTGTGGTTTCAAAACTTATCTTAATAATTTACTAAACATTCATTGCCATTTCAAATATACACAAATAAACTTTCAACAATTCAAAGCAAAAGCATAATACACATTTCATGCACTTTGTAAATGAATTTTAAATCATGTTGATGTTGTGCACAAACCTTAAGCGAGTCGCCTCTTGGCCTTGACTAGATTCCTCAGGTTCTTTCTCAGTGTTCTTTTCAACTGAAACACACAGTTTCACAGTGTTTCAGTATCATAACTTAGCATAAATCCAAAAATAAATTTAAATTCACTTTTACCTAGTTTTAATGTGCTAAACTTGATGTTCTTTAAAAATTGTGTTTCGAGGTTACTATTCACAACACTATTCAAGTTAATTTGTTCACTTTCTAAGGCTTAATAGGTATGGAAATTCCAACTTCACCCACACACCACATTTTGGTTCCCTATTTTATTGGTTTTGGTTGCTTTTCTCAAATTTAAAGTCTTTTAGGTAAATTTGCAAATTTTCAGTTTTGGTGTCCTATGTTACACTGTTTCATTGGTCATGTTGCTGTTAGAATTTGGCTAAGCTTTCTTCATAGAAATTGTTCCTTATTTTCTTAACTTTATTCTCCTTTTTGAATCACTCCAATTGGAGTTTTTTAGTTCAAGTTATAGCCATTTGAATCATGGCTGCAGGATTAGACTTAACCCAGATTTCTGGGCATCAAACTGGTTCTGGCAGTTTTAGGTCACCAACTTTGGGTCGCTAAATGACTTGGTTAAGGGCATAATTTGGGTTTGTTTTCTTCATAAAAGTTTTAGGTTTATATCTCAGCTTTCTACTGGTAAACTTTCAGGTCAGTTAGACCTGCCTAGCCCAAGTTATGGCCAAATAAACAGACACTGTTCATTTGGTCATTTTTGTATAGGGCAGCATACCTAATTCCGAATTTGGTCAATTTGTTCACTAGGTTTAAGTCACTTTTTGGGCATGATTCCTGAATGAAAAATGTTCCAATTTGTGTCTGTTTTCATTCCCAATTGGTCTCACACCAATTGGACTTGTAAATTTTCAGTTTTGGTCCCTGAAAGAGACCTTGGTCCTGCTACCTGCAGCATGACCCTAAACAATCCGAATTTGCATTTGGTTCCAAGACTTCTAACATACTCCTATTGGTCACAAATGACCATTTCTCACCTCAAACCAAGTCCAACACACCATTTAACACAATCTCACATTTTTGTATTCCAAACCCTAGGTGCCAACCAATTTGTTACATTTGCTGAATTCTAAATGCATATTTAGTTCTCATACACTCAATCACACTTAACTAATTCATAATTTGTATCAAAATCATCCATTCTCAAACCTAAACCCTAGCTGGCTGAATTTCTATTTGGTCCTCCAAAGATGTTTTCTTTTGATTTTTAAGTTGAGTTCTAGGTTAGTTAAGCTACAAACACAACTAATAAACTAAAATTTTCAAATTAAATCACTAACCTCAACTTGGATATTAAATCTTCAATTTCTTTCTTCTTTTCTTCTTTCTTTTGTGATCAATCTTCTTCTCAAGTGAGGTTAACAAGTTTTTATGGAAGAATTTGGGGCAAGGTAGGGTTAAGTGGGAGTTTACAAGCTTGAACTCAAGCTTTCATGGAGTAAGAAAATGAGAGAGATGAGAGAAAGAGATGAATCAGTAAGAAGGAGAAGGAAAGAAGCAAAATGAATTTCTTTTGAATTTTTTTTACTTTATTAATACATAATTATCCCTTTTCTTTGACTTGTCAAATTTTAATAAATATAATTTATTTGTGATGTCATAGCTTATGTCATTTTGATGATGTCACTAATGTAATTTCCTTTTTTTTTCTTTTTCTTTTTCCATTCTTCTTTAATTTAATTCTTAATCTCGAATTTTTTTTTCTCTGATTTTATTTGACAGTCAGGTCAAGAGTCAGCTCTAGGGGTCAATTGACCAAATTGGCCCGAGCCGGTTCCACCCGGTATGTAAATAATTTAATATTTCTTGTGGATCCCTGACCTAATTATTTGACTGGGTTAACAATTCTTTTTCATGATTTTCTCTTTTCCATTGTGTTCACAATAGTCCTAAGGATCGCAACGTCACATTTTACGGTTCAAAATTTGAGTTTAAATCAACTTCGCAATCCTTTCCGAGAAGGTCACCCATCGCTGTGACTCTCGACTCGTTTAACTTCTTATGTTCTTTTTTTCTTATTTATACTTAACTAATTGACAATTACTAATTATTTGTGTTCAGGGCTTATCTAGTTGTCTTAAGTGTGGTTCTAATCCTCTTAATTTTTTGGACTGACACCGGTCACCGGAATAGTGAAATATACCAGGCTATGCAAATAGGGGTGTTACAAGATCATCCCTTTATCGACCAAATGTTAGAAAGGTTAGCAAAACACTCTTATTTCTAGTATCTAGATGGGTATTTGGGATTCTTTCAAATTCCTATTCACCCAGAAGACCAAGAAAAGACAACATTCACTTGTCTCTGTGGAACATTTGCATATAGGAGAATGCCTTTTGGTCTTTGTAATGCCCCTGCTACCTTTCAAAGATGCATGATGGCTATCTTTTCTGATTATATTGAAGATATCATGGAAGTTTTTTATGGATGATTTTTCTGTCTATGGAACTACTTTTGATGAGTGCTTAGCTAATTTATCTAAGGTGTTGCAAAGATGTGAAGAATCAAGCCTGGTCCTAAATTGGGAAAAATGCTACTTCATGGTAAGGGAAGGCATAGTTCTGGGACATTTAATATTAGAAAGAGGAATTGAAGTTGATAAGGCAAAAATAGAGATCATTGAAAATATGCCACCACCAACATCAGTCAAGGGAGTTTGAAGCTTTTTAGGACATGCAAGATTCTACAGAAGATTCATCAAGGACTTTTCCAAAATAACTAAGCCACTTACTAACTTGTTAAGTCATGATGTTCCCTTTGATTTTGATGAAAATTGCCTTGTCTCCTTTAACTAAATCAAGGAAGCCCTGATATCAGCACCAATAATATAGCCACCAAATTGGGAGCTACCATTCGAGGTGATGTGCGACGCGAGTGACTTTGCAGTTGGAGCACTGCTCGAGCAAAGAAAAGATAAAAAGCTCCATGCTATTTATTATGCTAGCAAGATGGTCGATGGTGCACAAATCAATTATGCCACCACAGAGAAGGAATTCCTAGCAGTGGTGTTTGCAATGGACAAGTTCAAATCTTACCTCATTGGGTCAAAAGTCATTATATTCACAGATCATGCTGCAATCCGATACCTTATGAACAAGAAGGAAGCAAAACCAAGGCTGATTCGATGGATTCTACTCCTGCAAGAATTTGACATTGAAATCAAGGACAAAAAAGGATCCAAAAATGTAATAGCTGACCATCTTTCTAGACTAAAATTGGAGTACATAGAGGACCTCGAAGATTTGCCAATTGATGATTCATTTCCTAATGAATAATTACTTCCATTCTATAAGGCTCCATGGTACGCTGACTTTGTTAGTTTTCTTGTATGCAGGGTACTGCCTCTGAGCATGACTTATCAACAAAGGAAGAAATTCCTACATTATGTGAGATATTACATATGGGAGGAACCTCAACTGTACAAGAGATGTAATGATGGGCTGATAAGAAGAATCATACCATAGGAAGATATGGAAAGTATCATTTATCACTGCCATTCATCACTATATGGAGGACACTTCGGCACCTCAAAAACTACAGCTAAGATTTTGCAAGTAAGGTTTTACTGGCCACATTTGTTTAAGGATGTAAGATCCTTTGTGTTAAGTTGTGATCAATGCCAAAGAACAGGTAACACTTCAAGAAGGAATGAAATGCCACTGCATGGTATACTTGAGATAGAATTGTTTGATGTATGGGGAATAGACTTTATGGGCCCATTTCCCTCTTCCCATGGAAATAAGTATATTTTGGTTAGAGTTGATTATGTGTCAAAATGGGTAGAAGCAATTGCAACACTAACCAACGATGTTAGAGTGGTCACAAGGTTCCTTAAGAAGAACATCTTCACAAGATTTGGCATACCACGAGCAATAATCAGTGATGGAGGAAGTCACTTCTACAACCAACAATTCGAAACACTACTGAAAAAGTATGGAGTGACTCACAAGGTGGCCACACCTTATCATCCTCAAACCAGCGGTCAAGTAAAAATCTCAAACAGGGAACTGAAGCAAATTCTAGAGAAAACTGTAAACAGATCCAGGAAGGACTAGTGCATAAAGTTAGATGACGCACTATGGGCATACCGCACTGTATATAAAACCCCAATTGGCACAATACCCTTCTGACTGGTTTATGGAAAATCATGTCATCTCCCTATTGAACTTGAGCATAAAACTTACTGGGCAATTCAGATCCTAAACTTTGACCTCAAAGCTATTGGTGAGAAAAGACTCTTACAACTGAATGAGTTGGAAGAAATCCGATATGATGCATATGAAAACGCCAAAATTTTCAAGGACAAAACCAAAAGATGGCATGACAGGCGCATAGCAAGGAAAGAAATAAAGGAAAGATGTGACACCCCTTACCCGTGTACAGTATACCCGAGTAAGTAATGCCACACGGTGTACCGGCACACTCTAATATACCTTAATTATTTTATACCATGCTTTTGAATATAATTTGTGAAATATACTTTATTTAAGCCATTTATCAAAATTATTATTTATTTGAGGTTCCGAAAATTTTAAAGAAAATCCGGCGGAGTACCGGCTAAAAATGGAGAAAACAGTTCTTCGGAACCTGTTAAAAACACTTCCAAATAATTACCAAACAATCCCAACTTCAATTTATCAGCAAAATCTCAATATTAAGATCTCAACAACATTTCAATTCCAGTTCTCAATCATCCATCACATGTGATGATCACATATAAATCACAAGTAAACATTTACTTTTTCATTCACAAGTACAATTTTCATAATTTACATAAACATCAATATACATTACACAAGTTTAATTACATAGGAGAAAAACAAAGTTAAGTTACAAAATGTCAAAATGACACCTAATGTCCTACCAATGCACCGCAGAAGTTGAGGTGACACGGACACTGTGCAGAGCTGCAGGATGGACTCACCCAGTCTGTGGTCTACTGGGCTCACGATCTGTATCTCCAGTACCTACGCGTGGCAAAAGCAACGCGCTAAGCAATAATGCTTAGTGGTGCAATAATATAATAAAAGAAAATAGCAAGAAATTAAATGTGTAGTGAATGTGTACGTTTTATTTGTTTGGTATTTGTATATCATTTACTTTGTCCACTTTTATTCATTTGGTTGCCCCAAGTAACCTACACTAGACGACTGGACTGGATAACGGGTAAACTGGCACTGGGTATCTAGTACCTCGGGCCGTCACACCATCGGTCACATATGCATCTCCCGGCAGGCAAATGTAATGCTAACAAGTCAGAATAATATTAGGCACGAGGCCAAGTCTCAATATAATGTCAAAATGGCTAAAAGCCATAAAATCATGGAATGGCATATTGCCATGTGCAGTACTGCTAACTGAACCCTATTGGCATGCCAAACTATCCAAACCAATCTTGTTAGGTATACTAGGGCATTCGATACTTTAAAATTCTTCAATCTTTGAATTTCAAGTTTCGGTGTTACTATTCACCCTATGGTCAACTAAAATGTTGACTTTTAGGTAGAAATTAGGTACATTGGTTTTGGCACTCCCAACATACCACATTTTGTGTTTAAAACTTGTTGGCATTGAGCGTTAATACCATTTCTAAGCATTAAACAAAATGAGCAGATTTTTCAGATTTTGTACCATAACTTTACTGTTCCATTTGGAACTGTTACAGTGGAAATTTGAAGAAATGGCAAACATGAAAGTTATTCCTTATTTTGTCTAGTTGAATTTCTTTTTTTGAATCACTCCATTTGGAGTTTTGTAGCTCCAGATATGGTCCAAAAACCACAGCTGGCCGGATTTCCATTCTGCAGAAATTATCATATCTACAGTAACATGAACAGTGATTGCCACTGCCATTTAGGTTAGGTTCTGGCCATAATTTAGGGTAGGTTTCTTCATGAAAGTTGTTTTTCTATGTCTTAACTTGTTGCTGTAAAAATTTCAGGTCAATTGACCAAATCTACAGTGAGTTATGGCCAAATGAACAGTTACTTTTCATTTGGTCAATTCTGCAGGGGCTGTTGCAGTGTGTCCGGATTGGGGCCAAGTTTTGGTCCTCTTGCTTTGGTCTTTTGGGCATGGTTTCTTCAGCAAAAATGTGCCATTATAAGCCTAGTTTCATGTCCAATTGGCCAAAAATCAATTGGACCTACACAGCCAAAGTTATGGCTGTGCAAGTGGACTGAAATTTCAGTCACTTTGCTGCACTAAGAAGGCAGCCTACACATTCACTTGGCTATACTATTTTTCAGTCCAATTCATGGTCAACATACCTAAAATGGTCACTAATTGACCCTTATAATGTTCTTTCACAATTTTATAAGCTAAATCCAAGTTTCACTTCTCAAAACCCTAATGTCCAATTTAAATTACCCATAAACCTCAATTAGCACACTAATTCAACATCCATGCATATTCATACCTTAAACATCATTTCTATCCATTCTAAATTCATTAAAACAATCAACCACATCCTTCCTTAGGGCTGCCAAAAATTGAAGATGCCCTAACACATATAATTTACTTCAAATTCTTACAATTTCTCAACTTAAAATGATGCTCTAACAAGGATTAAAGGAGTGAGAGTGAAAGGATAGCACTAACCTCACTTTAACCTCTTGTAGGGCAGATTTCTTCAAGCTAAAACTTCACTTTCCTTCTTCTTCTTGGCTGCCAAAAGCTTCCCCAAGTAATATGGTCAAGGTTTAATGAAAGGGGTTAGGGTTTAGTGGTGTAACAAGGTAGGAAATTAAGCTTGCTTGATTGAACATCAATGGAGGGAGGAAGAAGAGAAACTCACGTTTTTGGCTGAAGAGAAGGCAGCTGGTTTTTGGTCTTCCTTGGTCTTTATTTAGCTCTTTTATTAGTTAGTCAAATGGTTACTTAATGGTGATTGGTTGGCAATTTTAAATGACATCATCAAGATGTCATAAATGAGCTTTTCTTTGATTTTTCTTTTCTTTTCATCACTACTCAATTTCAATTTAATTTCTAGTAATGTTTATTCATATTTTATGTCATATTAATTATTTACTCAACTGGACAAGTCGGCCAAAAATCACCTCTGAAGGCGAAATGACCAAAATGCCCTCCGTTTGGCTTAACGGGTCAAAATTATCTGTACCGATTGAAAAATTTTTCTAGGTATTTTCTTGGCATTCTAATGCCATGGGAACCTCAATAACCCTTCTCTGGAGTCCCAAAAATTATTTTATAATTTTTCCCCCGGGTCTAGGGCTCCTCATTGCGAGAACCGCAACTTCCCTCTGGTTACCCATCGCTAGGGCACCGGCTCGTTTAACTTGGTTGTATTTTATTTCAAAAATTTTTACTAAATTTTTCTTATTAATATTTGAGTTAATTATGATTCCTGACTTTAGTTTAAATATTTTTCCGGACGTTCTAGCTGTCCGGACCGACACCGGTCACCGGAACAGTAGAATGTATGGAGTTGGTACAGGGAGGCTGTTACAAAAGAGATCTTGTCCTCTTATTCAACTCTAGATTGAAACTCTTTCCAGGAAGCTTAAATCAAGATGGTCCAGACCTTTCAAGGTCACCCAAGTCTTCCCACATGGAGCAGTAGAAGTGTGGAGCCAAACCACAGGTGCATTTAAGGTCAATGGACAGAGGCTGAAGCTTTACTTTCAAGGAGAACCCATAGAAATGGGAGTCAATTACACCCTTAATACTCCTATCGACAGACCATAAACAAGCAAAGTCCAGCTAAAGACTATAAACAAGCGTTTTTTGGGAGGCAACCCAAAAATTTTTTCTGAACTTTTCCTTTTTCTCCTTTTTCATATTGATTTTTGCTTCATACTTATTAACATTCCATTTTGTAGGAATTTTTGGAAAGGGGAGTAGAACAAGAAGGAAAGGAATCACCAAGTCAAAACTACAAAAGGGAAAATTGGAGAAAACCAGAGAAGTAGCTCTATTGCTAAACTTTACATCCATTTCATGTGTCGTGATGATAATTTTTTTTTCATTTGACAAAAATTTGAAAAATCAGAAAATTACACAGGTCGTGTACTGGTTTTACATACACCATGTAACTTTTTGGAAGTCCGTAAATTTCTTGTATTTTTAACTCGAAGGGAGACAGAAAGTTACACGGGTCCATAGCCCAATTTACACGGACCGTGTAATGTCTCTAGCTGAAAAACTTAAAGCCAGAAAGTTACACGAGGCTCCTTTGTCACACCCTACCCCTCTGTAAGGTGTAACATGATCCCGTAGTATACCTAATGAATTACCAACTTCGTCTACTGATAACTCATTAAATACACTAAAAGGGATTTTAAACATTTTCTTACTTTATTTTAGAGTGGTGAGCACTATTTACAAGTGTTAAAAAAAATTTTTTTGAACTGAAGTGAAACAGCTAACACATTTGAAGAATTAACAATTTTTGTAAAAATTTTGGCAGAGTGCTATCTGTATTTTGAATAAAGCAGTTCTTCAAAAACCTGAAAAAAAAAACACTTCCAATATTTTGTTCAATCCCCAAACTCCAATGTCCAATCAAAACAATAAGTTTCTCAATATTTGCCAACTCAAATCTATAATAATTTTCCAGTGTTTTCAAAACTGAGATAAAAAAAATATATCACAAAATTTACAAGCCAAAATAATTTACAAATTTAGTTTACAACTTTAATGTACAATTTTAATTTATAATTTTAATTTACAACTGCTCAAAACCAAGAACACTATATACATACAGTGAACATACATTACAATACAAAATGCAAAATATGGTATACTCAATATATCCGATGAACTCTTAATGAAACACTAGCAGCCTAGTCTGCTGCCTTGTCAGTCTGTCTACCTACGACAGCAATGAAAAGCTATCGCTGAGCCAATATCTCAGTGGTGCACAACATTAACAAAATGCAACTTTAAATCACAAATCATAAGTCATATAAATAGTGGATACTTAAAACTATAGTTAAATTCAAAGACAGTGAATGTTATAGAGAATTTAAACTCCATTTCACAATATCACAATAAATATCAATAAATCACACACACAGCTTAATCATGTTCCAAAGTCCAATTCATCCCAAGAGCCGATGGCTAATGAGGAATAACATAGCTAGCTAGCAATAATATGAGTACTCATTCTATTCGTCCTCAACAGGCACACACCTCAACACTTCAGCCAGAGAGGGAATTCAAAGTCAATTCATCCCACTAGATAAGCTAGCGAGGAATTCAATCAATATAAATGATAGCTGTGGTTTCAAACCATTTACAATGCTTTTCAATCAATAAGTATCCATCAAATTTCCATTCAAACAATTTTTCTCAATTCAAAACAATAACATACAAAAATTCTCATAATTTATTTCAATTGAAAAGTCAAAAGAAATAACTGTTGTGCACAAACCTCTGATAAATGTCTCTTGGCTCTGACTCAGTGTTTCCTTCCCTTTCTCTGAGTCTTTACTATCTGAAACACACAATTTGAAGTGTTTCAGTACTCATTTAAACTTTCTCTAAGAATAAAGCTTAATAATTAACTTATTGAATTCTATTATTTCCTTAGTCAACCTAAGATGTTAACCCTCGATGTACTCTAGGTAAATTAGGTTTAATGTTACCAATATGTCACATTTTATGGCCGTTTAGTGTTGGTACATGTTACCAAATTCACTTTCAAGTATATTGCATTTTATTGCAATTTGTTGGATTTCGGTATACTAATTTGACCTAATCGAATGACCTAGTTCCCTTGGTTTTTAGGTTTCGGTCCAAACTACAAACTTATAGGTCTATGTCTTATTGCATGCAGGGCAAAATTTCAGGTCATTCTGAGTTGTGTAGACCAAGTTATGGCAATTTACCAATGCTAGACAGAATGCATCAAAATGGTAACTTTAGGTCATTTTTAGGTCACTTTTGGTTCGGCCAGTTTTTGGACCTGAAATTGTGCAAGCTATTTGGCTTGGTTCTAGCCATTTCTGGGCTTTTGTGTCTTCATAAGAATTGTAGATATATGTCTCAACTATTCATGGTAAAAATTTCAGGTCAATTGGACCTGTTTTGAGTGAGTTATGGCCAAAACAGCAACTGCTGCCCAAATGGTCAATTTTCAGGTTTTTAAAGCACTAATCCGAATTCGGTCATTTTTCAAGTCACCTTCTAAGCAGAATTTTGGTAAGCTTCCTTCATGAAAGTTGGCACATTTTGTGCCTAGTTTCACCTCCAATTGGTCTCATACCAATTGGAGCCACACACTTAAGGTTCTATGCCAAAACATACACTGCCCTATTACAATTTGTTCATCCTTTACCAATTGCACATCCTATGCTTACCAAGTTCACTTTTCCATGCCAATTCTGGTTTGTACCATAACATTAACACATTTAGCAACACATTTTTGGTCATTTTGGCAGCTTGTAACCACTCTCAACATACACACTATAATACAGAATTTTCCAAGTCCAATTACAACAATTAACTACAAGACATACCTCATTTACATGTCTAATTTCAAACCACTATACACATATCCAAATTCAAACAATTATTCATATATACATGCTGCCATCAATGACAACATAATTCAACAATATTTCATGAACTCAAACACTTCAATCTTCTTCATGAGGCTGCCACAAGTTTACACATACCCATCAATTTCCATTTTCACTTTTTAAGCTTCCAAATCATACCTTACACATGGAATTCAAGTATAATACAATCAAACATTTAAATCATCATTCAAACCACTATTTACATGCAAGAATAAACTGTTCTTATTGAGGTTCCATGGCTACCAAAATGTACATTTCTACTAATTCATCAAACTTCAAAAATCCTTCCACAAATCAACTACCCACAACACCCATTCAAAGTTTAATGAAACAAGAATTAAAAATACATACTTGCCACTTTTGAAATTCTTCAAAACCTCACCAAAACTTAACTTTCTTGCTGCCTATCTACTGCCCAAGTTGTATAGACAAACTTTAGTGAAGAAATCAAGTGGAAAAGAGGCTCACTTCATGCTTGCATAGAGGTTAGGAAGCTTTGGCCATGGTGTTTCCATGGTGGATTCAATTCGGCTGGTGAGAGTGAGGTTGAAGAAGAAGATGTTTCTGCCCATTTCCACTTTGATATATCTCTTTTTTTTTTTAAGGATAGTGGAGCACTAACCAATAATTTAATGTTTAATGATTTAAAGTTTCCCTAATTTGCACATTTAGCTCAATTCTTTCACTATTTACATAATGTATCACCATTTAATTTTTTTTTCATGACATTTTTAAGTGTGATATCATTTATTTTTAATGGACATTGAGGTCAAAAGGCAACCCTAGGTGTCAAATGACCAAAATGCCCCACTTCGAGTTATATTCCAGATTTTCGGTAACACCGATTTTTGTCTGTTTCTCGATTTTTTGTTTTTCTTTGTACTAATTATTTAATTTTTCTCTGATATTTCTAATGACATTTATACTTCAATAGATGTTTATTTAAGTCCTAAAAATATTTTCCAAGGTTCCCTACGGTCCAAGGCTAGTCAACGATCTACGCTGCAACTTCCTTGTGCAGTCACCCATCGCTATGATTCTCGGCTCGTTTAACTTTGGTTACATTTTATTGCTATTATTTTTCATTTATTTTTCTTGTATTTTCTTTTCTTGTATTTCATTATTTTATGTCTCCTCACCCATATCTAAGTGTAGTTCTAGGCATCCTAGCTGTCCGGACAACATTGGTCATTGGAACAGTAGAACGCACTACCGAACATAGGGGTGTTACATCCTTGTATTTGACATGGGCCCTATAACATACCCAGTAAAGAAACTCGAGAGACAGAAACTTACACGGGTCCCAGAGCTCATTTACACGGGCCCTCCTACATGTCGGGACCCGTATAATGACACACGACCCATGCACTTTGTCGCAGACGCGACTCCCGGGGCGCGAAACTTGCAAAACGAAGAGTCCTAACAGCTCTTTAAATGCACCCCTAGCATTAAAACCCTTCATAAACATAAAACCCTTCATCTCCTCCCTTCCTAGCATATAAAAACCTCTCAAATATCATCTCCTTTCACCAAACCCTACTCTTCTCCTTCCCAAAAACTCATCCATGGCTCCTGCAAAGAGATCTATAAGAAGAATCGGCTCTTCCTCGAGGCAAAGAGGAGAATCTTCACCTTCTCCACCTTAGCCTCCACCCCAACGCCCAAGAACAAGGGTAGCCACTCCCCAACCATCTCAACAAGCCCATCCTCCACCTCAACCACAGCCACAACCCGCTCCACAACCTGAAATCTCCATTCCTTGGGGATTTCGTGATGATTCCCACAAGGCAATGTGCACCCGGCTTTTTGCCCGGAAAATAAGCTCCACCAAATACATGGATTTTCCACTTTTGGAGCAAATCGGGCTGCAAGATGAAATCAATGGACTACTTGACAGCATTGGGTGGACAAGGTTCGCCCAACTCTAATTTCCAGCATACAAGGACACCACGCTAGAATTTTTGGGTAGTTTCAAGGCCACCTTATGGCCTACCGACAGAGAGGATAGGGGCAGGATTGAATTTCAGCTCCTCAGTGTTGACCAGGTAATGAACATAGAGGAGTTCAATGCCATCTTCGGCTTTGACAGCGTTGGCCACCAGGAGATCCCTAGAAACAGCATGCTCTACAATAATATCAACTTCTGGAGTTCCATTGCCCTGAACACGGAGCCGTATAACTCCAGCAAGTCCAAATCCACAAGCATCACAAGTCCAGCCCTGCGCTATATGCATCGGTTCGCTGCCCACACCATCATGGGCCGTGGCGACAGCTTTGGCTTTGTAAATGCCAGCGAACTATTTTTCTTATGGTGTATGGTCACCGGACAGCACTGCAACACCGGCTTCTTTTTATGCAACCATCTCTAATGCCTATGTCAACAGTCTACCGAGCACATCGTGCTTGGTGGCCTTGTCACAACTATTGCCCTCCACTTCGGCTTGGTTCTAGGACATCACAGGCTGTGCTTTGTCACTGGAACCTCAAGAATAGATCAAACTATCAGCATGTCCATGGGGATATGTAAGAAGGTGGGTAACACATGCTACCTATTAGATGTTGAAGGAAACGCCATCCCTCGGAGAGACGAAGCACGAGAAGGACTTGGTGAGACTTCGCAAGCTCAAGAAGAAGGCCAAAAGCCAATGTTTCAAGAGTCCCCCGCTCGAGTGCCTCCATACACACCACCACCTACAGACCCGATACTCGCATACCTATAGCGCATGGAGACCACAATCATAATAGGATGCGAGCTATCGAGGACAGCCTCCAGGAAGCCCACAACAAATTATACATGCTAATGGAGAAGCTAGATGAGGAAAAGGAGGAGCCAGCATCACCATCATCATCATCAGAAACCTTTTAGAGCTAAGACTATAAGATAGGATCTTTATTGTAATAACTTACATGCCTTAGTCCTAAGTTGCAATCATAAGTCTCTCTTATTTGCTTTATGTCCAAAAATTTTCTATGCTTAATAAATAATATGCTTCCTTAAAATTTTTTTTTACATTTTCTCTGATTTTGCATATTATTTTAATGTTGAGGACAATGTCTGGTCTGAGTTTGGGGGAGATACAAGTGCATTGCATATCATTACATTTGCACATCATTACATTATTTAAATTCAGCTACATTATTCTTGTGTATCAAAATTTTTGAAAATTTTTGAAAAATTTTGGACTTTAAATTGTGAAACTTAGCACTATAACCAAATTCTAGTAAGCTAATAATTGGACTCCACATGATAGAGGAATGAACGTATCTAGATAGGCAAAAGGGATTCTAACATGTTGTTTGTGAAGAAACTAATCTCTTTAATAGAAATAGACTAGTTAAACCTCTTCATAACTATTAATCTGTCACATTGAATTTGTAAAATTAGGAGAACAATTTTTGAAATACAAGCAAATATAAAAAATGCCTCACTAGCTCTAGAACATATCTCTTGGACCTATCAAGGCGAAATCCTAGCATATGCTTGATAAAGAGATGATTAAAGCATTCTTTGATATAGCTTCATTAAGCCTTAGCCACCCCTAATTAAAATGTATATCCTTTGTAGCCAACCTAAAGCCTATGTTTATCCCTTAGAATTTATCGCTTACCCATGTTATTTACCTAGCCCCTAGCCTAAACACCTACCATACCCTTTTGAGGAAGCAAAATGCATAAGGAAAATAAAGAGAGGATGTAGAACTCAAGAAAGAGTGCAAGTGTGCAATTGAAATCAAAGAAAAAAGGGATTTTTACCTTTCCAACCCAGGAAAAGCAATGAGTTTGGGGGAGAGGACAAAAGGGACATAAATAAATAAAAAAAAGAGAGAAAAAAGAAGTCCCAAGATAAGTATCATGGAAGCATGCTTGGCACTTAGTTTACTTGGTATCTTATGTATACATGCTATCCTCATATTTGCATTCCCTAAAAATCTTTCATTAGCAACCAAGTCATTATCCCCTTGGCCCCATTACAACCCTTTTTAAAGACCTCTTGATCTTTTGAAAAGTACATGCTATATTAGTGGAGATAGAAAATTGAGATATGCCTATAGGGTTAGAATTGAATTACTTCATCACAATTACTCACAAAGAGGCAAATTTGGGAGAGTTAGTGTGTAACATCCTCACTTACGTAGTTGGTACATTCTACTGTACTGACGGCTGATGTCTGTCCGGACAGACAAAAAGGACAGACGGCCAGAGTACAGACAACTAGAATGTGGACAGTCAGAATACAGACAGTTAAAAAGTCTGGAATTACGTTTTGGTGATAGTGAGGAGACATAAAATGATGGAATACAAGGTAAGAAAATATAAAGAAAAATTAAGAGAAAATAAAAGAAATAAAATGTGACTAAGTTAAATGAGCCAAACCCGTAGCGATTGGTGACCACACCGGGAAGTTCCGGCGAGGACCATTGACTAGCCCTGGACCGCAGGAAACTCGGGGAAATATTTTCGGGACATAATTAAAGGTCTACTGAGGTGTAATTGACATTAAAAATGTCAAAAAAAAAAAAGTAAGTCAGTATACACGGAAAATGAAAATTAAAGAAATCGACGGATCAAGGACTTAATCGGTAGCACCGAAAAATTTAAAATGCAACCTGAAGAGGGGTATTTTGGTCAATTGACACTTAGAGTTGACTTTTGACCTAAATGTCCATTAAAAATAAGTAGTATTAAATTTTGAAAACCCCATGAAAAATAAAATTTTATGTGCAGTGAAATAAAGGAAAAATGAGGGGGGTGTAATTAGAAATAGGAAAACTTGAATTATCATTATTATTTAAATCAACTTAGTGGAGTATATAAGATATCAGATGACAAAGAATCCCACTAACAAGTTCATCTTCTCCAATCTTCTCTTTATGGACAAAACATATTCTCTCAAAATCTCCATGGAAGGCTTTAATCAAAGCTCTCAATCCTCACCATTTTTTCACATAAAACCACAAGGTGCCTTCATAAGAACTTGTCCTTACCTCATGGGCAGTATGTGGGCAGCAAAAAGGAGGAGAAATTTCAAGGATTTGTCAAGCTCAAGTTGAGGTTAGTGTTAATTTTTCCTCTCTTGCTTCATTAAACTTTGAATTGATGTTATGGTGGGTTAATTTGTTGAGGAATTTGAAGAATTAGTTGAGTATTTGGTGAACTCAAATTCAGCAGCCATGGAAGAATTTAGAGATTGATTTATTCATGTGTAAAAGAGGTGTTTTGTGATGTTAATTAAGGTATTACATGGGTATTACGTGAGTTAGAAAGATTACTTCATGTGTATGTTTATTGTTGATGTTTTGAGGTAGGGTTTGAGTATTTATGTTATTGATTGGATTAGTAAAAGTGTATTGTATGTTGCTAATTGAAGTATATGTATTAGCTATGTAATTTCATATGTAAAATGTTGATTTTGACTCTTTGATTTAAGGTTGTGTATTGTATATTGAGGACTAATGCATACTACTGGGAATTAACTAATTTGAGACTTGATGAATGAAATTAGATGCAAAATTGTAGTTTGGGAGAAGGAGGATTAAACATTGGAAGTGCAATTTTTGTGTAGGTTGTGCAATTGTTGAGGGCAGTGTACATTTTGAGCCCCAACCTAATTTGTGTGACCCCAATTGTTATGAGGCCAATTGCAGGTGAAACAAGACCTAAAATGAACCAATTTTGATGTAGAAAGCTTGTCAAAATTCTATCCAGAAGGTGACTCAAAAAGTGACCTAATTCGGATTGGTAACTTGAAACTCAGAATTTTTGACCATATAAACAGTGTCCAGTATTTTGGCCATAACTCACTCAAAACAGGTCCAAATGACCTAAAATTTATATCATTGGAAAGCTTAGACATAGGGCTACAACTTTGGTAGAGACACCAAGCCCAGAAATGCCATTAAGCAAGTCAAATTGATTGCCCAAGTTGGGTTACAAAAACTGGCCGAATTGACTTTGACTTAAGAATGACCTGATTGTGCAATATAAGTGTAACTTGATCAGCCATAGTAAAATGATCATATCTTGGTCTACACAACTCCAAATGACCTGAAATTTATACCGATAGAAAGCTTAGACATAGGGCTATAACTTTGGTGAAGATCACAGAACCTAGAAATGCCATTTACTAAGCCAAAGAGCTTGTACAAATTGAGGTATTAAAAGTGTCCAAAACCATTCCAACCCAGAATTTGACCATATGAAGAGTAGTCACTCATTTGATCATAACTCATTCAAAACAGGTCCAAATGACCTAAAATTTATATCAATGGAAAGATTAGACATAGAGTTATAACTCTTATGAAGACACCAAAGCCCAGAAATGACTAGAACCAATTCAAATTGATTACCCAATTTAGGGTACCAAATCTGCCAGAATTGAACTTGACCTAAAAATGACCTAAAGTTGCATTGAAAATGCAATCTGACCAGGTTTAGTAAATTGACCATATCTTGGTCTATACAACTCAGAATGACCTAAAATTAGTGCCAAAAGTTCAATAATACATAAACCTACAATATTGAAATTTTGACCAGAACCCAAAAATTAAGGGAACTAGGCCAATTAAGTTGATTTATTTGACATACTAAATCTGGAATTGGTACAATTGATCATTAAGTCCAGAAAATTCAAATGGGCATATCTCCCACAAGAAGTCTCCAAATGTAATGAGCCATACAAATCTGGAAAGCTAAGAAAGAGACCTAAAACTTTGTTTTAGGCAACTTCCTCAAATTATGAATGTATAAGGCTAGAATTTAAGGTCAAGTCCATTGACCTAATTGAGGACCTTGCCAATATAGGACCTTTGAGTCCAAGTCAACAATTTGACTATAAATAATTCTATAAGACTTAAAAAATTGCAAGTAAAATTTCTAAATGAGTATAAGACATAGAGCAACAAATGCTATGAAGCACACTAGGCCTAAATGTCACTATAAGCAGTCCAAATATATTAGTAAATTCCAGAATCAAAATGACTAGTAAAGGAACCAAAATTCATATTTGACCTAGTTATGGTTAATTGACCATAACTTGAGTTATACAACTCAAAATGGAGTATTTCAAAAGGGAATTAAAGAAGACACAATAAGAAACAATTTGATGAAGAGAATTTTGCTAATTTCACCCTATAGTTTGACCCAATGGAATAGTAACCATTGGCCATGAAATCTGAAAATTTGGAATCACATATAATTAACCTTGAATTAAGTTTGGAAATCAATGCCAACGATTATAAACTCAAAATAAGGAATCCTAGTGCAACTAGAACCAACATATCTGTTCAGTGTGAAAAGTCAACATTTATGTTTGACTAGTAATCTGAATAAGAAACATAATGACTTAATAAATCACATGAATGTATGAATGGGAAATTAGTCCTTATTATCAGAGACAGGAAAAATGCTTTGAGCACAATGGTACTTTAGAATAATTGATATGAAATGTGATCTACCTGATGATCTACTGAATAATTGTGACATGTTGAAACTAGAATCAACCTATCCATGATGCATGAAAAGGTCAACAATTTTGTTGACCAGTGAAAGGCATAAAGACGTATAAACCTTAAGAATAAAGAATTAAATATGTAACCTTGTAATATGCCCCAGTTTGCCTAGTTGACTAGTTTAAATAGGTTGGCATCCCACTAGGATTCTGACAGTTGTTCTGTAAATGGCTTTATTCCATATTGTGTTTTACGGCTTATTATGCCATATTGTGATTTTAATAGCCTATGGCTACATGGATTATGTTATTATACTCGGCTTATTACCTTACTAATTGATTATATAGCTTTTAAGCCACACTGTTTGAACACCAGGAGATACTTTGTGACCGATGGTGTGACGGCCCGAGGTACTAGGTACCCCCAGTGCTAGTATATCCGTTTATCCAGTCTGGTCAGTCTATAGGCTACACGGGCAGTCAATTAAAACATTATTTCATTCAGGCAGTTAAGTTAAGTATAATGAAATTCCAATACAATTAAATTAAGTATTGAATGAAAAGACTAAAAGAGGTGAGCAATAGAAACATAACAAAAATACAATTTGCAGAACCGTAGACACTTAAAATACAATACAGTTAGAATAATTTGTATACTAGGTATTATTACTGAAAGGTTATAACTTAGTACTTCCAAAGAGGAACAAACTAGTATATACGATAGTTGATACTAGAAATACCATACTAAATTAAATTGATTCTTGAGTATCTGAATTATGATTTATTTCTTTTTTTATTGGTATATATTATTTCTTGTTATACTATTACACCACTAAGAAGAAATGTTTAGCGCGATGTAATTGTTTCCTCGCGCAAGTACTGAAGGTAAAACCATTAGACAGTTGACTGAGATTTTTGGAGTCAAGATCTGCAAAAGTGTCAGAAGAGTTCAAGGTTGTCACCTCCTCAGCAATGCATGAAGATAGGGCTCATTTTAAGCATTTGTTTCTAATCTGTACATTATAATTATTGCTTATATTGTAATGTGAATTAGTAACTGTAATTTCATTTGTATATCCTGTAATTGATAAATTTATGTACTTAATTGAAAAATTATATAAGTTAATGAAATATAAGAATTTTGATATCTGAGTTGATTATCTAATCATAATGATTCTGAATGAGATTGAGTTTGTAAAATTTTGAGACTGAATCTGAGTTTGACAAACTGTTGAGAATGCTTTGAGATATTCTGAGTTATGAATTTGAGTATATATTGAAATTATTTTTGGCAGGTTCAGAAGAACTGTTAGCTCAAATTACAGCCGGCACTCTACCGAATTGTAGTTAAAATTTTTGAAATTTCTAAATTATTTAGATTTTGATAAAAGTAAAAAATAGTCTAAACCTTAGATAAAGTTTTTGAATAAATAAATCAAGAACTGTAATGAAATCATATAAGATCAGGTGCTCCAGCACTCCATATGACAAACCTTGCTCGGCTACACTATAGACGGGTGAGGGATGTTACATTTAGTGGTATCAGAGCACAGTTTAGGCGTTCCTAGGAACAAATAAGTAGAAAGAACTAGTGTGCATACATGCATTGCATTCATAAGAGTCGAGGTGACACTAATGCAGATATATTTACTTTTGATTATTTAAGGTTAAGATATGGACTCAGAGTCATAGAGGGCATTAGAAAAAGAAGTAGAAAACTTAGTTCATAAGGTTATAACATAGTGACTATGTAATGTTCTCAATATTTGTATTGTAAGCTGCAGATTATAGTACTGACATGAGATTATTGTGTAGAGCTATGTGCTTCCTCGTGGTACAATAAAATGAGAATATTTGTAAGTAGTCTGTGATTTGATACAGTTACGCCCGAATAGAGTACTATTACGGGAAATAAATGTGAAAATTCTAGTTAAAAATTTAAACTTCAAAACTAGCCTATCGAAAGACTACACTTGCAAGGTAGCTAGAGTCAGTGACTCAGTTACATTAATGTGAATTACCTGTACCACAGTAATTGCTATAAGCTTAGAGATATCAGTACAACTTATCATCCTCAGATAGATTGACAGTCAAAACGAGTAATTCAGGTAAATTTTGAAACTCACAGAGTTCCTATAAATAATGAAATGAAATGATAATAATAACCTGTAATATGTGATAAGTCCTCGAGAATATACTGAGAACCAAGGGGAGATGGGATAGATACCTCCCACTCACAGAATTTGTATATAATAATAAGTGTCAAGCTAGTAAACAAACGGCACCCTATGAAACACTGTAAGGGAAAAAGTACAGAATACCAGTACGTTGAACTGAGTTGGGTAAAGATTTTTAGACATTGATAGAGAGTCTTATAATTATTTTGATATTTTTGTCAGAAAAGAATGATTTAGGTATTTGAAAATATATTTAGAAGTTGTAGTGCTACTCCCTTTGGATGCAAGAATAGATACCTTCCATTCATGGAGTTTGTGTATAGTGATATTTATTAAATAAGCATGATGATATTAAGATATAAGTTTTGTATGAGATAAATGCAGAATACCTAGACAAAGGGTAATTTAACAGAGTTAGAAATGGTAAAAGAGACTGAAGGACTGGTAAAGAATCCTAGCATGAGAGATCAAGAAACTAATGAATAATATAATTTTATGAGTAGAATACTAAAGGCAAAGGAAAACAATGATTGGAAAGTGAATAAAATTATAAGATAATGATAAGCTCAGTTGTTTAAATCAGATGAATTTCGAGGACGAAATTCCTTTTTAGAGGGGAAGAGTTGTAACATCCTCACTTACGTAGTTGGTACGTTCTACTGTAGTGACGGCTGATGTCTGTCCGGACAGCCAAAAAGGACAGGCGACCAGAGTACAGACAACCAGAATGTGGACAGTCGGAATACAGACAGTCAAAAAGTCTAGAATTACGTTTTGGTGATAGTGAGGAGACATAAAATGATGGAATACAAGTTAAGAAAATATAAGAAAAATTAAGAGAAAATAAAAGAAATAAAATGTGACTAAGTTAAACGAGTCAAACTCGTAGTGATGGGTGACTGCACCGGAAAGTTACGACAAGGACCATTGACTAGCCCTGGACCGTGGGGAACTCGAGAAAATATTTTCGGGACATAATTAAAAGTCTACTGAGGTGTAATTGACATTGAAAATTTCAAAGAAAAATTAGTAAGTCAGTATACACGAAAAATGAAAATTAAAGAAATTGACAGATCAAGGACTTAATCGGTAGCACCGAAAAATTCAAAATGCAACTCGAAGAGGGGCATTTTGGTCAATTGACACTTAGAGTTAACTTTTGACCTAAATGTCCATTAAAAATGAGTAGTACTAAATTTTGAGAACCCCATGAAAAATAAAATTTTATTTGCAGTGAAATAAAGGAAAAATGAGGGGGGTGTAATTAGAAATAGGAAAACTTGAATTATCATTATTATTTAAATGAACTTAGTGGAATATATAAGATATTAGATGACAAAGAATCCCACTAACAAGTACATCTTCTCCAATCTTCTCTTTATGGCTAAAACATATTCTCTCAAAATCTCCATGGAAGGTTTCAATCAAAGCTCTCAATCCTCACCATTTTTCTACATAAAACCACAAGGTGCCTTCACAAGAACTTGTCCTTACCTCATGGGCAGTATGTGGGCAGCAAAAAGGAGGAGAAATTTCAAGGATTTGTCAAGCTCAAGTTAAGGTTAGTGCTAATTTTTCCTCTCTTGCTTCATTAAACTTTGAATTGATGTTATGGTGGGTTAATTTGTTGAGGAATTTGAAGAATTAGTTGAGTATTTGGTGAACTCAAATTCGGCAGCCATGGAAGAATTTTGATATGAACCTGCCTAACTCCACCTCAAAAGCTAGCTCACAAGGGGAGGTTTGCAAACTCATATATATAACACCCAAGACCTCCCTGCAGAATCGATGTGGGACGCATCATTCCCGACCCCTTTAGACTGAAGGTCCTCATGAAGTAACCGGGGTCATGACTCGTTCACCCCTACCTCTCCGAATAACGTCAGGGAACCTTTGTACATGGCCCACCGACCCATACAAAGTGAGACTCTGATACCAAATGATATGAACCTGCCTAACTCCACCTCAAAAGCTAGCTCATAGGGGGAGGTTTGCAAACTCATATATATAACACCCAAGACCTCCCTGCAGAATCGATGTGGGACTCATCAAATTTAGAGATTGATTTATTCATGTGTAAAAGAGGTGTTTTGTGATGTTAATTAAGGTATTACATGGGTATTACATGGGTTAGAAAGATTACTTCATGTGTATGTTTAATGTTGATGTTTTGAGATAGGGTTTGAGTATTTGTGGAAAACCTTGGACAAGTGATAAATTCTGGTAGCCTTGATAAGCTTAGAAGGTTGATAATTTCATGAAATTAATTGGTAAATTATGGTATTGATTGGATTAGTAAAAGTGTATTGTATGTTGCTAATTGAAGTATATGTATTACCTAAGTAATTTCTTGTGTAAGATGTTGATTTTGACTCTTTGAATTAAGATTGTGTATTGTGTATTGAGGACTAATGTATACTGCTGGGAATTGACTAATTTGAGACTTGATGAATGAAATTAAAAGTGTTATGAATGCAGAATTGCAGTTTAGGAGAAGGAGGATTAAACATTGGAAGTGCAATTTTTGTGTAGGTTGTGCGATTATTGAGGGTAGTGTACATTTTGAGCCCTAACCAAATTTGTGTGATCCCAATTGGTATGAGGCCAATTGGACGTGAAACTAGACCTAAAATGGACCAACTTTCATGTAGAAAGCTTGTCGAAATTCTGTCCAGAAAGTGACTCAAAAAGTGACCTCATTCGGATTGGTAACTTGAAACCCATAATTTTTGACCATATAAACAGTATCCAGTATTTTGGCCATAACTCACTCAAAACAGGTCCAAATGACCTGAAATTTATATCATTGGAAAGATTAGACATAGGGCTACAACTTTGGTAGAGACCACCAAGCCCAGAAATTCCATTTAGCAAGTCAAATTAATTGCCCAAGTTGGGTTACAAAAACTAACTGAATTGACTTTGACTTAAAAATGACCTAATTGTGCGATATAAGTGTAACTTGACCAGCCATAGTAAAATGACCATATCTTTGTCTTCACAACTCCAAATAACCTGAAACTTATACGGATGGAAAGCTTAGACATAGGGCTACAACTTTGGTGAAGATCACAGAACCCAAAAATGCCATTTACTAAGTCAAAGAGCTTGCAAAAGTTGAGGTATCAAAACTGTCCAAAACCATTCCAACCCAGAATTTGACCATATGAACAGTAGTCACTCATTTGACCATAACTCATTCAAAACAGGTCCAAATGACTTGAAATTTATATCAATGGAAAGATTAGACATAGAGCTATAACTCTTATGAAGACACCAAAACTCAAAAATGACTAGAACCAATTTAAATTGATTGCCCAAATTAGGGTACCAAATCTGCCAGAATTGAACTTGACCTAAAAATGACCTAAAGTTGCATTGAAAATGCAATCTAACCAGCTTTAGTAAATTGACCATATATTGGTCTATACAACTCAGAATGACCTAAAATCAGTGCTAAAAGTTCAACAGGACATAAACCTACAATATTGAAATTTTGACCAGAACCCAAAAATCAAGGGAACTAGGCCAATTAAGTTGATTAATTTGACACACTAAATCTAGAATTGGTACAATTGATCATTAAAGTCCAAAAAATTCAAATAGGCATATCTCCCACAAGAAGTCTCCAAATATAATGAGCCATACCAATATGGAAATCTAAGAAAGAGACCTAAAACTTTGTTTTAGGCAACTTCCTCAAATTATAAATGTATAAGGCCAGAATTTAAGGTCAAGGCCATTGACCTAATTGAGGACCATGCCAATATAGGATCTTTGAGTCCAAGTCAAAAATTTGACTATAAATAATTCTATAAAACTTGAAAAATTACAAGTAAAATTTATAAATGACTATAAGACATAGGGCAACAAATCCTATGAAGCACATTAGGCCTAAATGTCATTATAAGTAGTCCAAATAAATTAGTAAATTCTAGAATCAAAATGACTACTAAAGGAACCAAAATTCATATTTGACCTAGTTATGGTTAATTGATCATAACTTGAGTTATACAACTCAAAATGGAGTAATTCAAAAAGGGAATTAAAGAAGACACAATAAGAAACAATTTGATGAAAAGAATTTTGCTAATTTCACCCTATAGTCTGACCCAATGGAACAGTAACCATTGGTTATGAAATCTAAAAATTTGGAATCACATATAATTAGCCTTGAATTATATTATGGCTTTTTAGCCACACTGTTTGCACACCGGAAGATACTTTGTGACCGATGGTGTGACGGCCCGAGGTACTAGGTACTCAGTGCTAATATATTCGTTTATCCAGTCTAGTTAGTCTATAGGTTACACGGGCAGTCAATTAAAACATTATTTCATTTAGGCAATTAAGTTAAGTATAATGAAATTTCAGTACAATTAAATTAAGTATTGAATGAAAAGACTAAAAGAGATTAGCAATAGAAACATAACAAAAATACAATTTGCAGAATCATAGAGACTTAAAATACAATATAGTTAGAATAATTTGTATACTAGGTATTATTACTGAAAGGTTATTCATTAGTACTTCCAATGAGGAACAAACTAGTATATAAGATAGTTGATACTAGAAATACCATACTAAATTAAATTGATTCCTGAGTATCCGAATTATGAGTTATTTCTTTTTTTATTGGTATATATTATTTCTTGTTATACTATTGCACTGCTAAGCAGAAATGCTTAGCGCGATGGAATTGTTTCCTCGTGCAAGTACTGAAGGTAAAACCATTAGACAGTTGACTGAGATTTTTGGAGTGCAAATCTGCAGAAGTGTCAGAAGAGTTCAAAGTTGTCACCTCCTCAGCAATGCATGTAGATAGGGCTCACTTTAAGCATGTTTTCTAATATGTACATTATAATTATTGCTTATATTATAATGTGAATTAGTAACTGTAATTTCATTTGTATATCCTATACTTGATAAATTTACGTACTTAATTGGCAAATTATATAAGTTAATGAAATATAAGATTTCTGATATCTGAGTTGATTAACTAATAATAATGATTCTGAATGAGATTGAGTTTGTAAAATTTTGAGACTGAATCTGAGTTTGAGAAACTGTTGAGAATGCTTTGAGATAATCTGAGTTATAAATTTGAGTATATATTGAAATTATTTTTGGCAAGTTCAAAAGAACTGTTAATCCAAATTACATCCAGCACTCTACCGGATTGTCGTTAAAATTTTTGAAATTTCTAAATTATTTAGATTTTGATAAAAGTAAAAAATTGCCTAAACCTTAGATAAAGTTTTTGAATAAATAAATCAAGAACTACAATGAAATTAGATAAGATTAGGTGCTCCGGCACTCGGTGTGACACACCTTGCTCGGCTACACTATAGACGGGTGAGGGGTATTACATACTGTTTCTCAAATCTATCCCGATAAAACAGGTTATTTGTGACTTATTAATGGTCTTGTTTAGAGAAATAATTAGTCGAAACACCATGAAAGAAGGTGAAGTTCTAAATATGCAGCTATTAGAACCCTTATGCCTTGAAAAAGGGAAATTGGTATGAAGGTTGGAGGAGTTCAATTCTATGCTTATTAAATTATTGGTTATATTCCTAAGTATCCCCTGAAATGTTTTTTAAAATAGAGTTTTGCTTTGCTTGAGGACAAGCAAAAGTTTAAGTTTAGGGGTGTTTGATACACTTGAATTGTATATATGTTTTTAAGCACATTTGTACACTATCTCATAGCATTTAGGCAAGTATTTTCATGCATAGTTGTTGATTTCATTAGTTTTTGTAATTTCTATTGCCAAGCCCTTAATTCCATGTTTTCTACATCATTTCAGGTGTTTGGGTGAAGCCACAGAGTATGGGAGTGCAAAAGAAAGCTTAGAGAAGTCAAGAGATAGAGAATTGCTACTGATACAAAGTACACGGGTCGTGTAAACCAAGCCCCAAACCCATGTAACTCTCTGCCAGAAGAAAGCCAAGAGAATCAATGGAGAAACACAAGTACATGGGTCGTGTACGTCGACCTGTGTAATCTGCAGGGACCTATGTAAGTCTCTGTCAGAGACAAGCTTGAAAAACCTTATAGGAACAGTAGTACACAGCCCATGTAACCAGGTCCATGTAGTTGGCGCAGACCCGTGTAACTCTCTGTGCCATTCTAAGTTTCCGCAATTCTCCTCCAACAAGTTACACAGCCTTACATGCTGAGACCCCTGTAGTGACACACGGGCAGTATACTATGCTACAACCAGTTTTATAACTCGAATTCCCCTCTTGTTTTCTGATTCAAATGAGACTCCTAAAGCCTTTTGGACTCAAAAACGGCCTAACCCTAGAGCAACCATATAAATAGAAGAGAAAACATCAGAAGAAGGGGTTCGGCCGGCTAGTTCTCTCTTTTATCTTTTGACAGCACTTTTGAGGAGTTTTAAAGGAGAGAAATCCAGCCGTCTTAAGGAAAGAAAAATTAGTACCAAAAGAAGTTTTCTAGCTAAAGTTCCACAAGATCAAAGCTGCAAACTCTCTTCGGTTCCTTTGTTTCATCTCTCTAGACAGATTTTTTTTATTGTTTTTATTTCTTTTACATAATTTACTTTTCATTGTTCTTACCTTTTATCATGATGTTTGCTAAACTCACCATGAGTGAGTAGTTTTCTTATTCTAGATTTGGGAGAGTAGCACTTGTAATTATTATTATGGATGAACACTAAGTTTTATTTATTAGATTTGAGATTCGTTTCTTGATTTAATTTCTTGTGATCTTAATGCATGCTATGTGCTAGTACCCACTTAGCCATGATTGTAGATGTTAATTCAAGGACTGAAAGATGAAGATTAACATTAGAAAATCAAGATTTTGAACCTAGGAATTCTGACCTAGACATAGGCTGATACCTTTATGAAACTTCAAAATTGGTCAAAGATCTTAAAGGGTTTTAATTAATTTAATCACCATGAAAGTAGGGTTTTAGTTAATTAGAATACACCCTAGGTGCCTTGAGGAAGGATTTAGGATAACTTAGGACTGATTTCCATCAAGGAAAATGATTCCTCAATTCAGTAAATAAACGAGATAACATCCTTAATGAGATTCAAGTGTGAAATCTTAATTCCAGAATTGTTTCAAAATAAGTCATTTCGTTTTAAGTTTACCATTCTAATGTTTAAAGTTAACAAACTTCATTCCTTAAGTATTAAATAGCCTAGATAGTCAAAATTACTTTGTAGATTGGTGCTTGCTAAACAAAATCCTCGTGGGAACGATACTCTACTCATCACTATATTACTTGTTAGCAATCTGTGCACTTGCGGTGGTTGCAAAAAAGCGAAACAAGGACTAAAGTGAATTAATCAATAAGTTAAGGGGTAAATAAAAAGTTAGAGGACTACCTTGAATAGATTATAAAGTTTTGGAAAAAATATTTAGAAATAATAAAAAACACCTTATGGACCAATGGGTAAAGGGATGAAGGACTTATGGGTAAAACTAACAAAAAAATCTGCCTTATTTTCTCCTAATGGGCAGCCGGCCATTCTCATTCTTTTCCTCCTTTTCATTTTTTCTTTCTTTCAAAAGCCATTTCTCTCAAAATTTGAAGGAGAAATCCCAAGTAAAAACCCTAGATCATCCCATTTTTGAAGGCCTAAGAAAAAGGAGCAAGAAAGCTTGGTGATTCAAGCTTGAAGACAACAAATTCTTGAAGGGTTTTGTTGGAGATTGAAGGGAGAAGGGGCAGCAGCTGGTTTATAACTAAGTTTAGTGCTATAAACTTTAATTTTGATCAAGTTTGAGTAAGGATAAAACTAGGGATAAGGGGGAAATATAAGATAGTGAGAAAGATAGTTGGTAGGGGTGATGGAACCCTGGTTCTGCCAGTAGGCTTGCAGGATCAATTAATTTTAAAATTTCATAACTTGAGCTAGGAAAGTTAGATTTCTATGATCTTTATGTTTATGAAAACCTTGATGAATGCTTTAAAACTTTATGAAAACCTTGATGAATGCTCTAAAACTTTGTAGTTTCATGCCATACCTAATTCCCCTGTTAAGATGATGTTTAAGGGTAAAACTTTTTATTGCTTAAATCTAGTTGTAACACCCCTCTCCCTGTTAGTAGTATACCCTAGAGCATATTATTTAGTATGTATCTTGTACATATTTTTATTAATAAAAAGCATTTCCACTTTTCCGTTTACATAATATATTTATGTGTAATAGAAAAGGTCCATTGATATTTTGTTAGAAATTCTATTCTTAAGTTGTTAAGAATATGAGTGACAGTATTTCTAGTACAAAGTATCATAAATAGGTTCACAATCGAGGATACTTCATAATAAGGACATGACTTATCCAGAAAGATTGTATTCATGTTTGTTACCAAGTTATTTATATGAGATATAAATAAGATGGAATGGTGAGTCTCATGCCATATAACAAACATGATATGCACTTATAAATGATAAGTAGGCCGAACCAGTGACACTTATGATAAGCACATGGAGTTTACTCTTGTCAATGTTTTGTCATAAATCATATCAGTGCATATAATCTTTAGACCTAAGATAGCACAGTTATCTTGTATATAGCTAGTTTGAGTTTGATACTGCTTTCATACTTGTACTGTGTATGGGTATATGGGCATGTGTTGGCTCCTACTAGTTATATATGGAGGTAGGTGTTGATCAAGATGGAATTTGTTCCTCTAAGTAAATAGAGATAAAATCCTATGTTCATTTAATTGTTCTTGATGTTTCAAGTTCCTGGCCAAGACAGATAGATTTATTTAGAAAAGAGTTTCTGATGAGAAAATCTTTTTAATCAAGAATTGAAATTAAAAGAGAACATAATATTCATAGCAAATGGAGTTTGACATAAACCATGACTCCAACTTGAGTTGGGATTTTGTAACAGAGAGATTCCAGTGCATGGTAACATATGATTATAGGTTCATTTAAGGTAAACCTTATTACTAATTGGGTGGCCATGGCATGCTATCCTAGATGTTAACCATGGTCTATGAGGTGCATAAAATGATTTAGAAAAATCATTTATGGTAAGAAAGAGTTCTGATGATATTAAGAGTTGATATCATATCTCATTGCCAATTAGTGATGAGCACACACATACACAAGTTATCACCTAATTAAATATGATTTAATTAATTAATTAAAGAGTTTAATTGATTAATTAAATAGGTTTGGTTTGCAATTAGATTGCAAAGTCCCTAGCATGACTTGAAGCCAAATCTAGATTATTGGATGTATAGTATAAGTTAAATTTATATTTAAAGTGTTTAAATATGAATTTAATTGATTTATATTTGATATAAATTGATTAGAAGAAGAGAAATAATTATTTTGGGTTGAGAATTCAAAATTAAGACATAGGGGCATTTTGGTCATTTCACAGAGTGACATGTGGCTCCATGAGATGGTGACACATGGCATTACACATAAGCTTGCCAAATGTTTTTTAATCATGTAAGATGATTAAAATTAAGATTAAATACAGGTTTGACACTTGGCACAATGTGATTGGGTCAATTAAACCTAGAACCAATCAGAGGGTGACATGTGGCAAGGGTTTAATGTGTTGACCTAGCTATATAAGTGTTGTTATGAATTAAAAATATGACAACCAGCAGCCACTCCTCCTTTGTCACGCCATTTTGAGGCTCTCAATCTCTTCTTCTTCATCTCTCATCAATTCAAAGAGATTAGCCATAAATCTCTTGAATTAAAAATACTAGAAATCGTTTATAGTGTCCTGTTTACATATTTAATCTCTTAAAAGGCAGAACATGATTTTCTAATTAATCGAAAAAGCTTTAAAGCTATTCAAGGGCTGCCATAGGTGTTCTTGGTGTGGACAAGCTAGAGGGACAACGTCTGGTGTCCTGAAGACACATCTCAAAGGCGCAAATACACTGCAGTGCATCAAGAGGTTAGTGTGTTTGTTCTTGATTTAATCTAGAGTTCTGAAATTAATCTGATTAATTTAAAAATCTTAAATGGCAAATACATATCCAAAAACATATTAAAAGAGTTTTAATATGTTGTTTATCATTGAAATCAAATAGATAAAAATAAATCTTGCATGATGCATGTGACCCTAGGTGAAAATTTTTGAATTCAATGGTATAAACTTCTGTTTTTCACGCTTCTGCTCCTTCACTCCCGTCTACAGTATAGCCGAGCAAGGTGTAACACCCATATGTTCGGTAGTGCGTTCTACTGCTCCGGTGACCAGTGTTGTCCGAACAGCTAGGATGCCTAGAACTACACTTTGATATGAGGGAAGAGACATAAAATAATGAAATACAAGAAAAGAAAATACAAGAAAAACAAAGGAAAAATAATAGCAAAGAAAGGTAACCAAGTTAAGCGAGCCGAGAACCCTAGCGATGGGTGACCGCACTGGGAAGTCACGGCGTGGACCGTTGACTGGCCCTGGACTGCGGGGAACCCTAGAAAATATTTTAGGACTTAAAGAGACATCAATTGAAGTATAAATATCATTAGAAATATCAAAAAAAAAAATTAAATAATTAGTACAAGGAAAAGTGAGAAATCGAAAAACAGACAAAACCCGGTGTTACCGAAAAATTGGGAATGTAACCCGAACAGGGGCATTATGGTCAATCGACATCCCGAGTTGTCTTTTGACCTAAATGTCCATTAAAAATAAATAATATTACACTTGGAAAATATAATGAAAAATTAAATGGATGGTACCTAAAGTAAATAGCAAAAATTATGGGTTAATGTGGAATAAATGAAAGTTAAACTTATAATATGCTTTAAATTGTGTAAGTGGACCACTAAGGAATAAAATAAACACTAAATGGGCAGGTGTAAACCCATTACACAATCTGCAAATCTCATCTTCTCCAATTCTCTCATCCATGCCGAAATGGAAAGGTGACATCCTCCATTGCCGTTTTGCTCCAAGCTCCATTAACTCCTTCATTTCACCTCTAAACATCTAGGTTTCTTCATTAAAAATTATCCCCACTTCACAAGGAAGAAGTAGATACCAATATTAAGAAGTTTTAGTGAAGATTAAGCAAGTCCCAACAATAGGTAAGTTTGAGTTTTTGAATATTTCTTTGTTAAAGTTTGAAAACATGTTATGGGTGTTTGCTTTGTGAAGAAATTTTTAAGTTTTGAGGAGTTATTGATATATCTAGTTTGGACAGCCATGGAGTTGTATATTTGATGATTTATTCTTACATATATTTGATGGGAAATTATGTTGAGTAGGGTGATTAATGTCCTAGTAAGTTATTTCCATGTATATGTGGTGATTGTGCAATTGGGATTGAAGTTGACGAAATTATGAACACTTTGGCAATGTGAAGCATTTCGGTAGCCTTGAGGCTTCTTGATGAGTGTTTAAATTCATGAAGATATTGGGTAAATTGTGACATTGAGGATTGATGAATATGTATGTAAATTGGTTGTGGAAATTGTATGTAACAATTAGGAGTGTTTATGTGTATTTATGGTTGTATTTGGACTTTGTGAATTAGAGTTTCATTTGGTGTATTAAAGATATTTGTATTCTGCCCAAAGTGACTTTAAAGTGAAGTGATATATGGTTTTGGTAATGTACCAAAACAGAATTGGTAAGAGAAGTGGACTTGTAGCAAGGTAAATGTGTAATGGATAGATGTATAAGCAATGTAATTAAGGATAGTATGCATTTCAGCCTATAACTCTAAATATGTAACTCCAATTGGTATGAGACCAATTGGAGGTGAAACTAGGCACAAAATTTGCCAACTTTCATGAAGGAAACATACCAAAATTCTGCTTGCAAGGTAGCTTGAAAAATGACCAAATCCAGATTAAGTGCAAGTGAAGCCTGAAAACTGACCAATTGGGCAGCAGTTAGTGTTTAGGCCATAACTCACTCAAAACAGGTCCAATTGACCTGAAATTTTAACCATGAATAGTTAAGACCCATATCTACAAGTCTTATAAAGACACCAAAGCCCAGAAATGAGCATAAGCAAGTCAAACAGCTTGCACAAGTTCGGGTCCAAAAACTAGCCGAACCAAAGTTGACCAAAATTGACCTAAATTGACCAAATTTGATGCAATTTGACCAGCAATAGTAAAATGACCAGAACTTGGTCTACATAACTCAGAATGACCTAAAATTTTGCCCCGCGTTCTGTAAGACATAGGTCTACAAGTTTGTAGTTTTGACGGAAACTCGAAAACCGAGGAAACTAGGTCGTCCGGCTAGGTCAAACTAGTATCCCGGAATCCAGCAAGTTGCAATAAAATGCACTAAACAAGGAAATGAAATTGGTAACATGTACCAACCCTAAAATACTATCGAATGTGACATATTAGTAACGTTAAAACCTAATTTACCTAGAACGCATCGAGGATCGATATATTAGGCTGATTAACCAAATAATAGCTTTCAGTGAATTACTTATCGAACATTATCGTTAGAGACAATTTAATTTAGTACTGAAACACTTCAAATTGTGTTTCTCAGTTACCAAAGACTCAGGAAAAGGGAAGGAAACACTGAGTCCAGACCAAGAGAAAGTTATCAGAGGTTTGTGCACAACAGCTATTTCTTTTCAATTATTTTCAATTGAAATAAATTTTGACTATTTGTATATTATTGTTTTAAATTGTGAAACTGTGAAAAATTGTTTGAATAATATTTGATGGATACTTATTGATTGAAAAGCACTGTAAATGGTTTGAAAACACAGCTATCATGTATATTGATTGTATTCCTCGCTAGCTTGTCTAGTGGGATGAATTGAATTCCCTCTCTGGCTGAAGTGTTGAGGTGTGTGCCTGTTGAGGACGAATTGGATGAGTACTCATATTTTTGCTAGCTAGCTATGTTATTCCTCATTAGTCATCGACTTTTGGGACGAACTGAATACCTCATTAGCCATCGGCTTTTGGGACCAATTGAACTTTGGAATATGATTAAGCTGTGTGTGATTTATTGATTTGTATTATGAGATTGTGAAATGGAGTTTAAATGCTTATTGACATTCACTGTCTTTTGAATTTAACTATGTTTTGATTACTGAGATTTATTATGATATTGTGTTAAATTCTTTATGACATTATTGTCTTGAATTTAACTATTGTTTTAAGTATCCACTATTAATTTAACTTATGAATTGTGATTTAAAGTTGTATTTGGTTAATGTTGTGCACCACTGAGACATTGTCTCAGCGATAGCTTTTTATTGCTGTCGCAGGTAGACAGACAGATAGAGGCGTGAACTAGGCTGCTAGTACCTCCAGTGAAAGATTTTCGGGTATAACGAGTATACCACATTTTGCATTTTGTACTGTAATGTATGACCACTGTATGTACATATTGTTTTTGATTTTGAGCAGTTGTAAATTCAAATTGTACCTTGAAGTTGTAAAATAATTATGAGTTATTTTGGCTTGTAAAAATTGTATTATATTTCTTATATCTCAGACTTTGAAAAATCACTGTGGATTTGAGTTGAGAAATATGTTGGAGTTGAGATTTGGAAAAAATATTGAAGTGCTTTTTACAGGTTTTCTGAAGAACTATTTTATCCAAAATACAAATGGCACTCTGCCAAAATTTTTACAGAAATTCCAAATAATTCAAATGTGTTAGTTCTATCACTTCAGTTCAAAAAGGTTTTTAACACTTGTAAATAGTGCTCACCACTTTAAAAGAAGTAAGAAAAGTTTTTAAAATCCTTTGTAGTGTATTTAATGGGTTATCAGTAGACGGAGTTGGTAATTCATTAGATATACTACGGGATCATGTTATGCCTTACAGAGGGGTAGGGTGTGACATGTTTTAGTGGTGTCAGAGCTAGTTTTTAAATTCTATTTTCACATGTTATTTGAATATTCTTTCTTCATGGTACAACTGCTCAACATCATTGTTTGATACATACAGTACATTACATTTTAAATATGCACTAACAGGAGGAAATCTCCTTGTGTTATTTGTTCAGGAGATCTAAAATCCTCGCATTGACTATGGAAGAGGGTGATCGTTCAGTCGATCAATCTATTGAGGCTGAGGTGCAAGGGGATGTCCCAGGCCTACATAATGTCAGTGGTTCAAGTGACACCGGCCCCATGATCAGTAGTTTCTGCTCGATTCGCTCGATGAAAGTGCAATGTTCCAACAAATGGCTGGTAATGTGCCTACTCAAGTCCCAATACAGACACCAGTGGTATAACCACAATCTCCTACTAGGCGAGATGACAAATTGATGAAGTATGGGGCTCTGAGTTTAAGGGACGATAGATCCTCTAGAAGGTGAACAATGGTTAGAGATGATTGATAGGGTATTAAAGAAATAGCATTTCAAGGAGGAGCTCATATTTGAATACTCTGTATCTTTGTTCTGGGGATGCTTATGGTAGTGGAAAACCATTCCCCCACGATGCAGTAGAACTGCAGTGCTAACATGGAATGACTTTCTCGAGAATTGAGGGCAAATATGTCCACGATGCTTATGTAGACCAAAAGTTACAAGAATTCCTAAGTCAAAGCAGAGCAGATCAGTGGCTGAGTATGAAAGAGAATTTTCCCGTCTGAGCCATTATGCAGTGAGTTTACTTTCTACCAGTAGGGGAGATGCAAGAGGTTTGAAACTGGCTTGAAGCCCAGTATTAGATTACAAGTAGTCAGCTTCAAACACACTAACTTCTCTGAACTTATTTCTCAAGCTCTAGAGTTAGAAAGAATTGAGTCTGAAGCTGCTCCTGAGAAAAAGAAATCAGAGAAGACAGAGAAAGAGGGAAAATCAGTCGAACAGAGTTCCAGTGGTCCTACTGGAAAGAGGAAGAACTATGGGGGACATGGCAGAGGTGGCAAGAAGTCTGGTAGGGGAAGATATTTAGGACAGAAGCCTCCCCTATCTGGTCAGTAGAGTACCAGAGGTTCCTATCCTCCTCGCCAATGTGAGACATGTGGAAGAAATCATGGTGGGATCTGCTACAAGGCTATTGGAGCCTGTTATAACTGTGGAGGCACAGGACACTTTGCCAAGGACTGCACGATGGTCGCGAGTTGGACCACCTCCTACTCTGCAGAAGGGTGATTCGAGCCACTGTCACTAGAAGTTCACAACCACCCAAAGGAGGTAGAGGCGGGGTAGAGGTAGCCAGTGACGGCCAAGGCACGATGAAACAATCGAGCAAGACAGTGCTCGATCGGAATGTATGAAATTAGACAGAGGGAAGCTGCCGAGACATCTGATGTTGTGGCTGGTACCTTCTCAACTTTTAATCAGAATGTGTTTGTGTTATTTGATCCGAGTTCTACCCATTCTTATGTGAGTGCTAGCATCATTGATTGCATTGCTGTTCCATGTACAAAAATGGACTTTGAGGTGCTAGTAACAAGTCCACTAGGACAGGAAGTCAGGGTTAATAGAATGTATAGAGATTGTCCTTTGGTGATCCAAGGACACACTTTCTGTCGATTTCATTGAAATGCCCTTGGAGATTACGATATCATCTTGAGCATGGATTGGTTAGCTAGGCATCATGCCCGATTGGTATGTAAGTGAAAGACAGTCACTTTTGGTCTCCTCGGTACAATGATGTGGTAATACATGGGAAAGCGTTATTGCCATCAAACATCATTTAATGCACTAGCCGAAAAATGATCGAGAAAGGGTGTGAAGCCTACTTGGCACATGTGGTAGACACCCAAGTGGGAGTCGGCATTGAAGGACATCCCTATAGTATATGACTTTCGGATGTGTTTCTGATGAATTGCGGGATTACCTCGGAAAAGAAGTGCAGTTTGAAATTAATGTTATGGCTGGTGTGGAACCAATCTCCATAACGCCATACAGAATGGCACCAGCAGAGTTGAAAGAGTTGAAGATACAATTGCAAGAACTACTTGAAAAGGGCTTCATCCGCCCTAGTGTGTCACCTTGGGGAGCACCAGTGTTGTTTGTTAAGAAGAAGGATGATACTCTCTGCTTATGCATTGACTACTGATAGTTGAATAAGGTGACAATAAAGAACAGATATCCATTGCCTCGCATTGATGATCTGTTTGATCAGTTGAAGGGTGCAGCTGTATTCTCCAAAATTGATTTGCGATCTGGTTATTATCAGTTGAAGGTGCAAGAGCGAGTATTCCAAAAGCGCTGAGAACTCGGTATGGCCACTATGAGTTTCTAGTAATGCCATTCGGGTTAACAAATGCTCCAGCTGCTTTTATGGATCTGATGAACACTATCTTCAGACCATATCTTGATCAATTTTTGGTGGTGTTTATTGATGACATTTTGATATATTCAAGGAATGCAGAGGAGCATGACAGACATCTGCGGATTGTACTGCAGACTTTAAGGGAGAAACAGCTATACGCTAAATTATCGAAATGTGAATTTTGGATGAAAGAAATCTCCTTTTTGGGACATGTTGTGTCAGCTGAAGGGATCAAAGTAGATTCCAGCAGGGTAGAAGCTATCCTTAATTGGAAGCCGCCCAGGAACATCACAGAAATTCGCAGTTTTCTGGGTTTAGCTGGATATTACCGTCGGTTTGTGAAGGGGTTTTCTATGTTATCTTCTCCACTGACCAAACTGCTTCGAAAAGATGTAAAATTTTAGTGGATAGATAAATGCCAGCAGAGTTTTGATGAGTTGAAGAGGTGTTTAACGGAAGCTCCAGTCCTCACTTTACCTACTCCGGGTAAAGAATACACAGTTTATAGTGATGCTTCTCACAATGGGTTAGGCTGTGTACTGATGCAAGATCGGAATGTCATTGCTTATGCATCACGCCAGCTGAAATCGCATGAGAGGAACTACCCAACACATGATCTGGAGCTAGCAGCTATTGTTTTTGCTCTGAAGATCTGGAGACACTATTTATATGGGGAGAAATGCTACATTTACACAGATCACAAGAGCTTGAAGCACTTAGGCACCCAGAAGGAATTGAATTTGAGGCAGAGGAGATGGTTAGAACTCATCAAAGATTATGATTGCTTAATAGACTATCAGCCAGGGAAAGCAAATGTGGTGGCTGACGCCTTAAGTCACAAGACTATGGCAAGTCTCAGAGTTTCTCCTTTATCCATGGTATGTGAATTGAAAGCCTGACATGCGGTTTAGAGATTGATGATGAGGGCGACGGTAGTTGCATGGCATGTACAACGGTGTTGATTGATCGGATCGTAATGGTGCTCGAGTGATGTTAAGTATCGGAAGCTCCGAAAGAAGTCGGCAAGGCAAGAAACCTGAATTTTACGTGAAAGATGATGGTTTATTGCTACATCGAAGCGAGTGTGCGTTCTAGTGATGTGGAATTGAGACAAATCATTATGAAGGAAGCACATGAGTCTCCATTTGCTATGCACCACTGGTGGAACTAAAATGTCTGGAGAAATTTGAAAGAGCATTACTGGTGGATGGGCATGAAGAGGGATATAGCTAAGTTTGTTTCCAAATGCCTAACTTGTCAGCAAGTAAAGGCAGAACATCAAGTTCTAGCTGGTTTGTTACATCCTTTGTCAGTATCAGAGTGGAAATGGGAATGAATAACTATGGATTTTGTTACAGGACTTCTAAGGACACAGAGTAGTCATGATGCAGTATGGGTTATAGTTGATAGATTGACCAAGTCTGCTCACTTTTTGCCAGTGCGGATGGACTATAGCCTAGAAAGATTGGCCAGATTGTACATATATGAGATTGTAAAATTGCATGGAGTGCCAGTATTAATTGTATCTGATAGAGATCCTAGGTTCACTTCTAGATTCTGGGGTAGTCTTTAGAGAGCCCTAGGAACTAGATTGAACTTCAAGACCTGACATTCCACCCCGCAGACGGATGGCGATCGAGAGGGTTATTCAGATATTGGAGGATATGCTACAAGCTTGTGTGATTGAATTTGAAGGTAGTTGGGATACACACTTGCCTTTGATTGAGTTTGCTTATAACAACAGCTACCAATCAAGCATTGGGATGCCTCCATATGAAGCATTTTATGGCAGGAAGTGCAGAACTCCCTTATGTTGGGATGAAGTAGGTGAAAGGAAGATGATTGGGCCAGAAATTGTTCAGCAGACAGAGGAAAAGATCAGATTGATTAGAGATAGACTCAAGGTTGCATCAGACCGTCAGAAGTCCTATGTTGATTTGAAAAGAAGAGATATTGAATATACGATGGGTGATAAGGTATTCCTCAAAGTTTCTCCTTGGAAGAGGATTATGAGATTTGGCGAGAAAGGAAGCGAGTCCTCGTTTCATCGGACCATATGAGGTTACGGAAAGAGTGGGTCCTTTGGCATATCGGTTGGCATTACCTCCGAGCTAGCAAGGATACACAGTGTCTTCCATGTGTCCATGTTAAGGAGGTACAGATCGACCCATCTCATGTACTATCGATTGAAGAGATTGAAGTAAATCCACCTCTCATATGAGGAAGAACCCATAAAAATTACGGCTTATGAGGTGAAGCAAGCGAGGAATAAGCAGATACACACAGTTAAAGTCTTTGTGGAACCATCATTCAGGCTAGGAAGCTACTTGGGAACGTGAAGAGGATATGAGGAGACAGCACCCACGGCTGTTCAGAGACTAATGCCAGGTAAAATTTCGAGACGAAATTTATATTAAGGGGGGGAGAATTGTAACACCCATATGTTCGATAGTGCGTTCTACTGCTCCAGTGACCAGTGTTGTCCGGACAGCTAGGATGCCTAGAACTACACTTTGATATGAGGGAAGAGACATAAAATAATGAAATACAAGAAAAGAAAATACAAGAAAAACAAAGGAAAAATAATAGCAAAGAAAGGTAACCAAGTTAAGCAAGCCGAGAACCCTAGCGATGGGTGACCGCACCGGGAAGTCACAGCGTGGACCGTTGGACTGCCTCAATTTGGGAACCACGGAAAATATTTTTAGGACTTAAAGAGACATCAATTGAAGTATAAATATCATTAGAAATATCAAAAAAAAAAAATTAGTACAAGGAAAAGTGAGAAATCGAAAAACAGACAAAACCCGGTGTTACCGAAAAATCAGAAATGTAACCCGAACAGAGGCATTATGGTCAATTGACATCCCGAGTTATCTTTTTACCTAAATTTTGATTAAAAATAAATAATATTACACTTGAAAAATATAATGAAAAATTAAATGGATGGTACCTAAAGTAAATAGCAAAAATTATGGGTTAATGTGGAATAAATGAAAGTTAAACTTATAATATGCTTTAAATTGTGTAAGTGGACCACTAAGGAATAAAATAAACACTAAATGGGCAGGTATAAACCCATTACACAATCTGCAAATCTCATCTTCTCCAATTCTCTCATCCATGCCGAAATGGAAAGGTGACATCCTCCATTGCCGTTTTGCTCCAAGCTCCATTAACTCCTTCATTTCACCTCTAAACATCTAGGTTTCTTCATTAAAAATTATCCCCACTTCATAAGGAAGAAGTAGATACCAATATTAAGAAGTTTTAGTGAAGATTAAGCAAGTCCCAACAATAGGTAAGTTTGAGTTTTTGAATATTTCTTTGTTAAAGTTTGAAAACATGTTATGGGTGTTTGCTTTGTGAAGAAATTTTTAAGTTTTGAGGAGTTATTGATATATCCAATTTGGACAGCCATGGAGTTGTATATTTGATGATTTATTCTTACATATATTTGATGGGAAATTATGTTGAGTAGGGTGATTAATGTCCTAGTAAGTTATTTCCATGTATATGTGGTGATTGTGCAATTGGGATTGAAGTTGACGAAATTATGAACACTTTGGCAATGTGAAGCATTTCGGCAACCTTGAGGCTTCTTGATGAGTGTTTAAATTCATGAAGATATTGGGTAAATTGTGACATTGAGGATTGATGAATATGTATGTAAATTGGTTGTGGAAATTGTATGTAACAATTAGGAGTGTTTATGTGTATTTATGGTTGTATTTGGACTTTGTGAATTAGAGTTTCATTTGGTGTATTGAAGATATTTGTATTCTGCCCAAAGTGACTTTAAAGTGAAGTGATATATGGTTTTAGTAATGTACCAAAATAGAATTGGTAAGAGAAGTGGACTTGTAGCAAGGTAAATGTGTAATGGATAGATGTATAAGCAATGTAATTAAGGATAGTATGCATTTCAGCCTATAACTCTAAATATGTAACTCCAATTGGTATGAGACCAATTAGAGGTGAAATTAGGCACAAAATTTGCCAACTTTCATGAAGGAAACATACCAAAATTCTGCTTGCAATGTAGCTTGAAAAATGACCAAATCCGGATTAAGTGCAAGTGAGGCCTGAAAACTGACCAATTGGGCAGTAGTTAGTGTTTAGGCCATAACTCACTCAAAACAGGTCCAATTGACCTGAAATTTTAACCATGAATAGTTAAGACCCATATCTACAAGTCTTATAAAGACACCAAAGCCCAGAAATGACCATAAGCAAGTCAAACAGCTTGCACAAGTTCGGGTCCAAAAACTGGCCGAACCAAAGTTGACCAAAATTGACCTAAATTGACCAAATTTGATGCCATTTGACCAGCAATAGTAAACTGACCATAACTTGGTCTACATAACTCAGAATGACCTAAAATTTTGCCCCACGTTCCGTAAGACATAGATCTACAAGTTTGTAGTTTTGACTGAAACCCGAAAACCGAGGGAACTAGGTCGTCCGGCTAGGTCAAACTAGTATCCCGGAATCCAGCAAGTTGCAATAAAATGCACTAAAAAAGGAAATGAAATTGGTAACATGTACCAACCCTAAAATACTATCGAATGTGACATATTAGTAACGTTAAAACCTAATTTACCTAGAACGCATTGAGGATCGATATATTAGGTTGATTAACCAAATAATAGCTTTCAGTGAATTACTTATCGAACATTATCGTTAGAGACAATTTAATTTAGTACTGAAACACTTCAAATTGTGTTTCTCAGTTACCAAACACTCAGGAAAAGGGAAGGAAACACTGAGTCCAGACCAAGAGATAGTTATCAGAGGTTTGTGCACAACAGCTATTTCTTTTCAATTATTTTCAATTGAAATAAATTTTGACTATTTGTATATTATTGTTTTAAATTGTGAAACTGTGAAAAATTGTTTGAATAATATTTGATGGATACTTATTGATTGAAAAGCACTGTAAATGGTTTGAAACCATAGCTATCATGTATATTGATAGTATTCCTCGCTAGCTTGTCTAGTGGGACGAATTGAATTCCCTCTCTGGCTGAAGTGTTGAGGTGTGTGCCTGTTGAGGACGATGAGTACTCATATTTTTGCTAGCTAGCTATGTTATTCCTCATTAGTCATCGACTTTTGGGACGAACTGAATACCTCATTAGCCATCGGCTTTTGGGACGAATTGAACTTTGGAACATGATTAAGCTGTGTGTGATTTATTGATTTGTATTATGAGATTGTGAAATGGAGTTTAAATGCTTATTGACATTCACTGTCTTTTGAATTTAACTATGTTTTGATTACTGAGATTTATTATGATATTGTGTTAAATTCTTTATGACATTATTATCTTGAATTTAACTATTGTTTTAAGTATCCACTATTTATTTAACTTATGAATTGTGATTTAAAGTTGTATTTGGTTAATGTTGTGCACCACTGAGACATTGTCTCAAATGATAGCTTTTATTGTCGCCGCAGTAGATGCACAGATAGAGGCGTGAGACTAGTCTACTAGTACCTCCAGCGAAAGATTTTCGGGTATAACGAGTATACCACATTTTGCATTTTGTACTGTAATGTATAACCACTGTATGTACATATTGTTTTTGATTTTGAGCAATTGTAAATTCAAATTGTACCTTGAAGTTGTAAAATAATTATGAGTTATTTTGGCTTGTAAAAATTGTATTATATTTCTTGTATCTCAGACTTTAAAAAATCACTGTGGATTTGAGTTGAGAAATATGTTGGTGTTGAAATTTGGAAAAAATATTGAAGTGCTTTTTACAGGTTTTCTGAAGAACTGTTTTATCCAAAATACAGATGGCACTCTGCCAAAATTTTTACAGAAATTCCAAATAATTCAAATGTGTTAGTTCTATTACTTCAGTTCAAAAAGGTTTTTAACACCTGTAAATAGTGCTCACCACTATAAAAGAAGTGAGAAAAGTTTTTAAAATCCCTTGTAGTGTATTTAATGGGTTATCAGTAGACAGAGTTGGTAATTCATTAGATATACTACGGGATCATGTTATGCCTTACAGAGGGGTAGGGTGTGACACAAGGCGTGCTACACGGCGTGCCGGAACACCTAGTTTGTGATTATTTCATTTCCTGGGCTCAATTTGATTTTAAGAAGTCTTTTATGTAATATTCATATCATACTGATACTATTTTCATACTTTGATAAAATCAGTATTTCAAGATTGGTAATAAAAATTTGCTAAGATGCCGTCTGTATTTCGAACAAACTGTCCTTCTAAACCTATTAAAAATAGTTCAATATGATAATATCAAAATCTCAAATATTTCACAGTCTTTATTTTTCAGTAAAGTCAATGGACTTTTATATTCATTAAACAGTTTCATAATACAGTCCATAATAATTTGAATATATCTAGAAAATCTCCATGTTATTTAATATGTATAAGATATTACAAATTTTAGAGCTTTCATAATATTACAAAATACAGGGCTGAATTTCAAAAATACAACAAAAGTACAAAATACAAGATATCCTAAGTCCTACCATATATGCAATGCAGTGCAGATGACTCTGGACTCCTGTGCAGATCTGATGTCTCACCCGGTCGTAGGTCTGCTGGGCTCCCCAGCTGTGTCTTCAATACCTACGCGTTATCAAAGTAACGCGCTAAGCAATTTTGCTTAGTGGTGCCAAATGTAAAGAAATATACACTAAAATAAAGTATATAAAGTGTTTATGAATTTTTGGTGGTGCTGTATGTCAGTAGACTGGATTTAGGTATTTGAATTTAATAGTACTTGAATTACTTCCCGTGTAGCTTATATACTGATCAGACCGGATAAACAGATATACTGGCACTGGGTACCTAGTACCTTGGGCCGTCACATCATCGGTCACAAAGTGTTTCCCAGTGTGTAAATAGCGTGGCTAAAAACCCTTATAGTCAATCTGGCAATAAGCTAATAATAAATACACAATATATATAGCAGTAGGCTATTAAAGTCACAGTGCTACATAATAAGCCGTAAAAACACAGTATGGCATGAAGCCATTTACAGAACACCTGTCAGAATCCTATTGGAATGCCAACCTATCCAAACTAGTCAACTGGGCAAACTAGGGCACATTATAAATTAATTGTTTAATTCTTCAATTTTTAGAGTTTACTAACTATTATGTAATTTATAAGTCAATGCATATATTGTAACACCGCTATTGTTATAGCCTGATATATTTCACTGTTTCGGTGATCGGAGTCGGTCCGGATAATTAAGGGGATTAGAACCACACTTAAATCAATTAGAGAAGCCATAAACACAAATAATTAGTAATATTCAATTAGTTAAGTATAAATAAGAAAAACAGAACATAAGAGGTTAAACGAGCAAAGAGTCACAGTGATGGGTGACCTTCTCGGGAACGATTGCGAAGTCATTTTAAACTCAAATTTCGAACCGTAAAATGTGATGCTACGGTCCTTAGTACCCTTATGAACACAGTGGAAAAGAGAAAATCATGAAAAAGGACTGTTAAGTCAGTCAAATAATTAGGTTAGGGAGCCGAAAGAAATATCGAATTATTTGCAAACCGGGATGAACTGGCGAGGGGCAATTTGGTTAATTGACCCCGAGAGCTGACTCCTCACCTAACTGTCAAATAAAATCAGAGAAAAGAAAATTTTGGAGTCGAGAATTAAATTAAAGAACTAATAGAAAATAAATAAAAAAAAGAGAAAAAGAAAAAGTGTAGGGAGATGACATCATGCATGACATCATGCATGACATCATAAAAGTAATAATTAATAAATTAAATTAAATGGGATTTTGGGGTCTTCCATAAGTTAAAATAGATAAAAGAAAAGAAAAGAAAAAAAAAATAAAGTCATCTTCCTTACCAAACTTGCCGCCTCACCTCTCTCTTCCCATTCTTTCACTTGTTCCGCCATTGTTAAGGGAAAGGAAGTTTGAATTTCCCTACTCTATCCCATAAATTCACAAAGTCCCAACACAAAAAATTCTCCTTACATGTTGAGGAAACATTAGAGACTAAAAAGAAGAAGAAATAATTGAAGAAAGGGAAGCCTAAAAACCCTCCAAGCAAGGTTAGTAATGAAAACTTCAAATTTTTATTTTAATTAGTGTATGTATGGCATCAAGAACTTATAAATAAACTCAAAATGAAATAAAAATATGTGTGAGGGACTAAACTGAATTTTTGGCCAGCAGGTGATGGGAGTATGATTTGCATGGTTTGATGGATTTAAATGAGTTAGAAACTTTATTTAGTTGAATGGTTAGGATTAAAAGCATTAATTGTGGTTAAATGCAACAATTTAGTAAGTTAGGGTTTTGGGACTTAGGGTTTATGAACCAAAAATGTAAGAAATGAGTAAATGGTGTCTTGGACCTATTGTGAAGTGAAAAATGGTCATTTATGACCAAATGAGTTGTGTTGGAGTGATTGGAATTAAAGTTAAATTCGGAGGGAGTGTGGCAGCATGACCAAGTCAGCTTTGAAGGACCAAAAAAGAAAATTTACAAGTCCAATTGATATGGAACCAATTGGGGATGAAAATAGATACAAAATGACACGATTTTCATTTAGGAACCATGCCCAAAAAGTGACCAAAACCTAGTGAACAAATTGACCAAAGTTGGAAAAGTGCAGGCTGCCCTGTACAAATTGGAAAAGTGCAGGCTGCCCTGTACAAACTGACCAAATGAACAGTGTTTATTCATTTGGTCATAACTCGAGCTAGGCAGGTCCAAATGACCTGAAATTTTACTAGTGGTTAGATGAGATATAGACCTAAAACTTTCATGAAGAACACAAACTCAAATTCTGCCAGAAACCAAGTCATTTGGCCACCCCAAGTTGGTGACCCAAAACTGTCAGCACCAAAATTGCCCAGAAAATCTGGGTTATTTTCAATCCGGCAGCCATGGTTCAAATGGCCATAACTTGAGCTACGAAACTCCAATTGGGGTGATCCAAAAATGAGAATAAACTTAAGACAATAAGGAACATTTTCTATGAAGGAAGTTCTACCAAATTCCAACAGTAAAATTACCAATAGAACAGTGCAACTAGGGACACCAAAACTGAAAATTTGACAATTTTGCCTAAAGGATTTAAGCTTTGAGAAAATGACCAAAACCAACAAATTTAATGACTAAAATGTGGTATGTGGGTGAAGTTAGAGTTTCCATACCTATTAAGCCTTAGAAAGTCAATAATTTGACTTGAATAGTATAGTGAATAGTAACCCGAAACACAAAAATTTCGAGAACGTCGAATTTAGCACATTAAAGGTAGGTAAAAGTGAAGTTAAATTTATTTGTAGATTTACGCTAAGTTATGGTACTGAAACACTATGAAACTGTATGTTTCAGCTGAAAAAGACTTGAAAATTCGGAGAGACTGAGTCAAGCCCTAGAGGCGACTCACGTCAGGTCTGTGCACAGTAATTTTTATTTAAATATATGATTCTTGAAAATTTCATTTTTTTTTTTTGAGTTAATTATGAATTGTGTTGCCATTTATGATTGTGAATATGACTTTTAAAATTGACCAGATTTCTCATAAATTATTTGAATAAATTGTTTTGAATTGATTTTGTGTTCACACTTAGCATGACAGTATCACATTATTCCTCCTCCATTTATGGGGTTGAGATCGTTCATTTTCCTCCCTCTCTGGCTTGCTAGTTGAGGTTGAGATCGGATGCGTACTCATTAGCTAGCTAGCCACCTCCCTCATTGATTTCGATTAGTGAGGTTGTAGATTGCTTTGTCGTGGTGTACAACACGGCATTGATCGAAAATTTTATGTCATGGCTTAAGTTGTGTATGATTTTGGCAACACTGTATTTATTAAATTATTTGACTAAATTGTGTTATTCTGAGTTTTGATAATTGTGAAATGTGACTGAGAAATATTTAAATTGTGTTTTGGCAATGAATGATTTATGTATTGTATTTTAAATTTTTATTGTACACCACTGAGTATTTTTATACTCAGCGATAGCTTATTTTGCTGTCGCAGATAAGAGTAAGGAGAAAGCAGCAGAGTGAGCTGCTATTGAATTGAGGACTACACCGGTCTTTTTGTACGGGTATTATTTTATACACTCATAGTTAATTTTGATGTAAATATAGAAATGTTGTATGTATCAATGTAAAGTTGAGCAGTTGTAAAATAAATTGTAATAATATTATTTTTGGATTTCCTTCTGTAAATTAATATTTGTACATGTGAATTTCATACTTTGTGCCTTGTGAATGATGTTATTAAATATTTTGAAATGATAAATTTTGATTTAGATTGTGGAATTATTTTAAAGTGAATTGAAATGAGTTGATTTGAGATTTATTGGAGGTTGGGAGTTGAGAAAATTATTGGAAGTATTTTTTTTAGGTATTTGAAGAACTGTTTTCTCCAAATACAAACGGAACTCTGTCAAAATTTTTATAAAATTTGTGGCAAAATTAAAATGGAAAAAAATTTTTACTAGTATTTAAACTTTTAATAAATAGTTTTTAATTCCTACCAAAATACTCACCACTTCCAAAATGTAAGAAAATTATTTTAAAATCCCTTGTAGGGTACTTAATGAGTTATCGGTAGGTGAAGTTCGGTAGTTCATTAAGTATTTTACGGGATCATGTTATGCCTTACAGAGGGGTAAGGTGTGACAAATTTTAGTGGTATTAGAGCATGGTTTTTTTCAATAAATTTTGACTATGTGTATGAATATTTCTTTGATAAGTACAACTGCTCAAGTGTCTTTAATTGATACATATGACATATTTACATCATGAATATGCACTAACGGAGGTCAACCTCCTTGTGTTTGATCTCAGGAAATAGAAAATTTGGGAAAACGGAATGGAAGGAGGAGATCATTCTGAAGGACAATCTGTTGAGGCTGAGGTTCAAGGGGAAGCCCCAGCACTTCAGAACGTGAGTGGGTCAGCTACTCCAGCTCCTACTCCAGCAACGCAGTTCCCTGCTCAGTTTGTACAGCAGATGGCTACGTTTTTCCAACAAATGGCGGGTAATGTGCCACCCTAAGCTCAGATGCAAGCACATGTAGCACAACCACAGCCCTCAGCTCGGCAGTATGAAAAATTGATGAAATTTGGGGCCATCGAGTTTAAAGGCACTGTGGATCCACTGGAGGCAGAACAGTGGTTGGAAAGAATGGAACAGGTTTTCAGAAAGCTGCAGTGTACTGAAGAATTAAAATTTGAGTATTCAGTATCTCTTCTCCAAGGGGATGCGTATGAATGGTAGAAGACCATCCCCCACAGCCTGGTTGAGCCGCCTGTGCTGACATGGATAGACTTCCTGAGGGAATTCAGGCAGAAATGGGTTCCTGATACGTATGTAGATATGAAATTACAAGAATTCTTGAGTTTGAAACAAGGAGGCAGAACCATAGCAGAGTATGAGAGAGACTCCTCAAGGCTAAGCCACTATGCTAGAAGCTTAGTCTCCACCCCCAGAGACAGATGTAAGAGGTTTGAGTCTGGGTTAAGGCCGAATCTGAGAATGCAAGTTGTGGGTTTTCGACATTAGAATTTCGCTGAGTTGATCTCACAGGCCCTGGAACTGGAAAGGATAGAATCTGAAGGGGCAGTAAGGAAGGGTACACAAGAGAAAGAGAAGACTGAAAACATTACAGGACAAACATCTGAGAGTGGTTTTGGAAAGAGGAAACAGTTTGGGGGATCCAGCTCCCGTAGATCTGACAGAGGTAGATTTTCTGGCCAAAGACCACCCTGGCCCGTCACAGACCACAGCACCCCGAGGAGCTTTATCGGCGGCAAAGGTGAAACTTGTGGTAGAACTCATGGTGGGGTTTGTTTCAAAGCTACCGGTGCATGTTTTAACTATGGAGGGAGTAGACATTTCACTAAGGATTGCACTAGTCCACGCCGGTCTGGTCCTTCTGTTGCATCTGAAGGATCAGCCCAAGTCTCTGCACTTAAAGGGTTACAGTCAGCTGCTAAAGGTAGAGGCAGAGGTAGGGGTCCTAGTTACACTCCTGGAAGTCAAAGCACTGTTAACCAGCCAGTACCCAGTGGCACACCAGTCAGAGTATATACCATGCGTCAGAGGGAAGAGACTGAAACATCAGACGTTGTAGTTGGTAATTTTTCCATCCTTTACCAAGATGTACATGTGTTATTTGATCCTGGCTCCACACATTCGTATGTTAGTGCTAGTGTGATGTGTTCTACTGCTATTCAGTGTGTACCAATGGACTATGATGTGCTAGTAACTAGTCCATTAGGCCAGGAGGTCAGGGTAAATAGGCTATATAGGGACTGTCCTTTGGTGATCCAAGGACACACTTTTCTATCTGATTTAATTGAAATGCCCTTTAGAGATTATGACATTATCTTAGGCATGGATTGGTTAGCCAGGCATCATGCCATGATTGACTGTAGACTAAAAACAGTCACTTTTGGTCTTCCTCAGTATGGTGATGTAGTAATACATGGGGAGAGGCAGTTATTGCCTTCAAACATCATTTCAGCTGCACTGGCTAGAAAAATGATTAGGAAAGGGTGTGAGGCGTACTTGGCACATGTGATAGACACCCAAGTGGGGGTCCAAAGATCAAGGACATTCCTACTGTATGTGACTTTCCGGATGTATTTCCTGATGAATTGCCAGGATTACCTCCAGAAAGAGAAGTGCAGTTTGAAATTGATGTTATGCCTAGTGTGGAATCAATCTCCATAACACCATACAGAATGGCACCTGCAGAATTGAAGGAGTTGAAAGTGCAATTGCAAGAATTGCTTGACAAGGGCTTTATCCACCCTAGTGTGTCACCTTGGGGAGCGCCAGTGTTGTTTGTAAAAAAGAAAGATGGCACCCTTCGGTTATGCATTGACTATCGGCAGTTGAATAAGGTGACAATAAAGAACAGATACCCATTGCCCCGCATTAATGACTTATTTGATCAGTTGAGAGGTGCAACTGTGTTCTCCAAAATTGACCTGAGATCAGGTTATTATCAGTTAAGAGTACAAGAGCAGAGTATTCCTAAAGCGCCTTGTAACCCGCTATGGCCATTATGAGTTCTTGGTCATGCCTTTCGGGTTAACTAATGCTCCGGCTGCTTTTATGGATCTGATGAACACTATCTTCAGACCATACCTCGACCAGTTTGTTGTGGTATTTATTGATGAGATATTGGTCTATTCGAGGAATGCAGAAGAGCATGATAGACATCTGCGGATTGTACTACAAACTTTGAGAGACAAACAGCTATATGGCAAACTATCGAAGTGTGAATTTTGGCTGAAGGAGATATCCTTTTTGGGGCACATAGTATCACCAGAGGGTATTAAGGTAGATCCTAGCAAGATTGAAGCTGTCCTTAATTGGAAGCCACCCAGAAATGTCACAGAGATTCGCAGTTTTCTGGGTTTAGCTGGATACTACCGTCGATTTGTGAAGGGATTCTCCATGTTGGCGTCTCCATTGACCAAGTTGCTTAGAAAGGATATGAAATTTCAGTGGACGGATAGCCAGCAAAGTTTTGATGAATTGAAAAGATGTTTGACAGAGGCTCCAGTCCTGACTTTACCTACACCGAGTAAAGAATATACATTTTACAGTGATGCTTCTCACAATGGGTTAGGCTGTGTATTGATGCAAGATCGAAATGTCATTGCTTATGCATCACGCTAGCTAAAACCGCATGAGAGGAATTATCCGATACATGACTTGGAGCTTGCAGTTATTGTGTTTGCTCTTAAGATCTAAAGACATTATTTGTATAGGGAGAAGTGTTACATCTACACAGATCATAAGAGTTTGAAGTATTTAGGCACCCAGAAAGAGTTGAATTTGAGATAGAGGAGATGGTTAGAGTTGATAAAAGACTATGATTGTCTGATAGACTATTAGCCAGGGAAAGCTAATGTTGTGGCTGACGCCCTAAATCGCAAGACTATGGCAAGTCTACGGGTTACTCCTTTGTCTTTGGTACATGAGTTGAGATCATTACATGCCAGTTTAGAGATTAATGATGAGGGGCAGACAGCAGTTGCATGGCATGTACAGCCAGTGTTGATTGATCAGATCAGAATGGCTGCTTAGAATGATGAAAGGTATCAGAAGCTGCTGGAAGAAGTCCGGTAGGGCAAGAAACCAGAATTCTCAATCAGAGATGATAGTTTACTGCTACATCAGGGCAGAATGTGTGTTCCTAATGATGTTGATTTGAGGCAGATCGTTTTGAAAGAAGCACATGAGTCTCCCTTTGTCATGCACCCTGGTGGTACAAAAATGTATAGAGGGTTAAAGGAGCATTACTGGTGGATGGGTATGAAGAGAGATGTGGCAGAGTTTGTATCCAAATACCTAACTTGTCAGCAAGTAAAGGCCATCATGTACCCACTGGGTTGTTACATCCATTACCAGTGCCAGAATGGAAATGGGAAAGAATAACGATGGATTTTGTAATGGGACTTCCGAGGACACAGAAGAGTCATGATGCAGTATGGGTCATTATTGATAGACTGACTAAGTCTGCTCATTTTCTGCCAGTCCGAATGGACTACAGTTTAGACAAATTGGCCAGGTTGTACATCGATGAGATTGTGAGACTTCATGGAGTGCCAGTATCCATTGTATCAGACAGAGATCCTATGTCACACCCTACCCCTCTGTAAGGTATAACATGATCCCGTAGTATACCTAATGAATTACCAACTCCGTCTATTGATAACCCATTAAATACACTACAAGGGATTTTCAAAACTTTTCTTACTTCTTTTACAGTGGTGAGCACTATTTACAGGTGTTAAAAACTTTTGTGAACTGAAGTGATAGAACTAACACATTTGACTTATTTGGAATTTTTGTAAAAATTTTGGCAGAGTGCCATCTGTATTTTAGATAAAACAGTTCTTCAGAAAACCTGTAAAAAAGCACTTCAATATTTTTCCAAATATCAACTCTAACAAAATTCAACACGATATTTTTCTCAACTCAATCCACAACAATTTTTCAGTATTTTCAAAGGAGGAGACAAAGGAAATATAATACAAATTTTTACAAGTCAAAATAACTCATAATTCACCTTACAACTTCAATGTACAATTTTAATTTACAACTGCTCAAATAATTTACATACATATTATTACATGCATACATCAAAACCTATGTACATGGGTATACCTATGATATACCCGAGTCGATCTGAATATATCTTCAAGGAAATTTACTTATCGCTCTATGCTCTTCTTACTCATGACAGCATACAAAGCTATCGCTGAGTGGTGAACTCAGTGGTGCACAACTATAATTTAAAACATAGTACAATATACATTGACAAAATTTACAGTAAATAATTTGGAAATCTAAATACTCATCAAATTCCACAACTCAAAATATTCATTGCCAATAATGTAAATCATTTGTATAAATGACTTTGATCACAAAATTCAATTTATCAAATCATGACTATCCAGTTAAATAATTCTAACGAAATCAATTATACATAAACCATAATTGAAATCAAAATTCCTTACCATTCAAAAGCCATTCTGTATCTCAAAAATCATTATGTATTTCAAAAATCATACTGTATCTCAAAAATCATACTGTATCTCAAAACTCATTCTTTATCTCAAAAATCATTCTTTATCTCACTAACCATGCAAGACTAATCCGAAAGGGCCATATTCGATGTGATTCTAACTCCCTATGGTCGGGGAGGTCGAATCATCGTGCACAGTACACACCACAATAATGAATCTTTCGCAAGGGCCATAACGATAAAATAAACTTAGATCTAACCTCAAATCAGAGGAAAATCTAAGCCTGTGCACGTACCATGGTAATCAAAACACAACTAACTCCATTGTTTTCTCAACAAATGAGAGAGACGGGTAATAACCTAGTCAAGCATCTATAGTGAGATATAAAACAATATCACAATCCTTTTAGTGAGCATAAATCACAATATAATTCGATTCAAAGTCAATTCTAATATCCAATAATTTTTATGCTCATCACAATTCAAATCATAAATTTGCATTTTTCCATGAAAATTACCATCACAATTCAAAACATGTTCTATTACAATTTTCCAAAACATAATTTGTTCAATCCATAACAATGCTTAATACTTGTGGAAATACCATTTCACAAAGCTAAATTCATACATACTATAACAATTTTCAATAATCATTAAATTAAATCTAATGCTTGTTAAACATAATACATAAGAAAATATGTCATTTAATCATATGAAATATTCAAAACAAAATCAGTTAAAAACTAGTTGTGCACAAACCTCGATGGATCGTCTCTGTGCGGACTCAGTGTTTCCTTCCCTTTTCCTGAGTCTTTGGTAACTGAGAAACACAATTTGAAGTGTTTCAGTACTAAATTAAATTGTCTCTAACTATAATGTTCGATAAACAATTCACTGAATACCTTTATTTGCCTAATCACCTAATATACCGACCCTCGATGTTTTCTAGGTAAATTAGGTTTTAGTGTCCTTTATATGTCACATTCGATAGGATTTTAGGGTTGGTACATGTTACCAAACTCAATTCTATGTATATTGCGTTTTCTTGCATTTCATTGTAAATTGCTGGATTTCAGGATACTAGTTTGACCTAGCCGGACGATCTAGTTCCCTCGGTTTTCGGGTTTCAGTCAAAACTACAAACTTGTAGATCTATGTCTTATTGCACGCGGGGCAAAATTTCAGGTCAATCCGAGTTAAGTAGACCAAGTTATGGTCATTACACTATTGCTGGTCAAATGGCATCAAATTAGGTCAATTTTAGGTCAATTTGGTCAACTTTGGTTCGGCCAGTTTTTGGACTCGAACTTGTGCAAGCTTTTTGACTTGCTTCTGGTCATTTCTGGGTTTTGGTGTCTTCATAAGACTTGTAGGTATGGGTCTTAACTATTCATGGTTAAAATTTCAGGTCAATTGAACCTGTTTTGAGTGAGTTATGGCCTAAACACTCACTGCTGCCCAATTGGTCATTTTTCAGGTCCTAATTGTACCTAATCCGAATTGGTCATTTTCTTAGGTCACCTTGCAAGCAGAATTTTGGTATGTTTTCTCAATGAAAGTTGGCACATTTTGTGCCTAGTTCCACCTCCAATTGGTCTCATACCAATTGAGGTTACACATTTAAACTTATTGGCTAAAATGTACACTGCCCTTGGTTACTTTGCTTAACACACATCAATTACACACATTTACCTTGCAATATGTTTACTTCCCTACCAAATCTGTTTTGGTACATTACCAAAACTATATATTACTTTACATTAACATCACTTTGGGCAGATTACAATTATCCTCAACATACCAAATATAACTCTAATTCCCAAAGTCCAAACACAATTACACATACACATAAACATCACTAGTTTTTACATACTCTTTACACAACAAGTTCATATACATATCCATCAATCCTTCTATGTCAATATTCTGCCAACACTTCCATGAATACATACATTTATTCAAGTGTCCCCAAGCTGCCGAAAATCTTCTTCAACACCAAATTGTCCTACAATTCATCAATTCCCATCCAAGTGCCAAAAATCACCATATAAATATGAAGTAATTCACTAGGTTATTAAATCATCACAACCAACATAATTCTCATCAATTATATGTACAAATACTTCATCAATACATGATTACATGGCTGCCCAAAAATGGATATCTCAATACTCTTCAAACTTAAAAATTTCCTTCACAAAACCAACACCCATAACATGTATACAAAGTTTATCAAAGAAATCTTCAAAAATGCTAACTTACCTTATGGTTGGAGCTTGTTAAACCTTGATTAAACTTCTTAAAATTGGTATCAAACTCTTCCTTGTGATGTGTAGATAATTTTTCATGAAGGGACTTGTTGGATTTATGGCATGAAAGTGAAGATTGGAGTTCATGCATGGAGCTTGGAAGCTTTGGCCATGGAGTTCTTCTTGGAGGCTCACGGCTGAATTTTTGAGGTTGAAGAAGGAAATGAATCTGCTGTCCAAATGCAGATTAAGTGGTCCACTTTAGGTGTGAGTGGAGCACTAAGTGGAAAGATAATGTTAATTTATTCAAAAGTTTCAATTTCCCACATTTAACTCCCCATTTTTGCTATTTACATTAGGTACCCCTAAATTAATTTTTCATTATATTTTCCAAGTGTAATATTATTTATTTTTTATGGACATTTAGGTCAAAAGACAATTCGGGATGTCAAATGACCATAATGCCCCTGTTCGGGTTGCATTCCCGATTTTTCGGTAACACCGGGTTTTGTCTGTTTTTCGATTTCTCACTTTTCTTTGTACTAATTATTTAATTTTTCTTTGATATTTCTAATGATATTTATACTTCAATAAGGGTCTATTTAAGTCCTAAAAATATTTTCCAGGGTTCCCATGATCCGAGCTAGTCAACGGTCCACGCCGTGACTTCCTGATCACCCATCGCTAGGATTCCCGGCTCGCTTAACTTGGCTACATTTCTTTGCTATTATTTTTCCTTTGTTTTTCTTGTATTTTCTTTTCTTGTATTTCATTATTTTATGTCTCCCCACTCATATTGAAGTGTAGTTCTAGGCATCCTAGCTGTCCGGACAACACTGGTCACCGGAGCAGCAGAACGCACTACCGAACTTAGGGGTGTTACATCCTAGGTTCACTTCTAGATTCTGGGGTAGTCTTCAGAGAGCCCTAGGAACTAGATTGAACTTCAGTACTGCATTCCACCCACAGACAGATGGCCAGTCTGAGAGGGTAATTCAGATCTTGGAGGACATGCTACGGGCTTGTGTGATTGAGTTTGAGGGTAGTTGGGATACACACTTGCCTTTGATTGAGTTTGCTTACAACAACAGCTTCCAATCAAGCATTGGGATGCCTCCATATGAAGCTTTGTATGGCAGAAAATGTAGAACCCCATTGTGTTGGGATGACGTGGGCGAAAGAAAGATGATTGGACCCGAAATTATTCAACAGACTGAAGAGAAAATCAGGGTGATCAGAGATCGACTTAAAACTGCATCAGACCATCAGAAGTCCTACATTGATCTAAAGAGAAGGGATATTGAGTATGCAGTGGGTGAGAAAGTTTTCCTCAAAGTTTCTCCTTAGAAGAGAATTATGAGATTCGGCAGAAAGGGGAAGCTGAGTCCTTGTTTCATTGGGCCATATGAGGTTCTGGAAAGACTGGGTCCTTTGGCATATCGGTTGGCACTACCTCCAGCATTAGAGAAGATACATAATGTCTTCCATGTGTCTATGTTGAGGAGGTATCGATCAGACCCATCTCATGTAGTACCAGTAGAGAAAATTGAAGTGAATCCAGACCTCACATATGAAGAAGAACCCATAAAGATTCTGGCTTATGAGGTGAAGTAGCTACGGAACAAGTAGATACCATTGGTAAAAGTGCTGTGGAACCATCATTCGGGCCAAGAAGCTACTTGGGAATGAGAGGAGGACATGAGGAGACAGCACCCACAGCTGTTCAGAGATTGATACTAGGTAAAATTTCGAGACGAAATTTATTTTAAGGGGGGGAGAATTGTAACACCCCTATTGGTATAGCCTGGTATATTTCACTATTTCGGTGATCGGAGTCGGTCCAGATAATTAAGGGGATTAGAACCACACTTAAATCAATTAGAGAAGCCATAAACACAAATAATTAGTAATATTCAATTAGTTAAGTATAAATAAGAAAAACAGAACATAAGAGGTTAAACGAGCCAAGAGTCACAGCGATGGGTAACCTTCTCGGGAACGATTGCGAAGTCATTTTAAACTCAAATTTCGAACCGTAAAATACGACGCTGCGGTCCTTAGGACCCTTATGAACACAGTGGAAAAGAGAAAATCATGAAAAAGGACTGTTAAGTCAGTCAAATAATTAGGTCAGAGAGCCGGAAGAAATATTGAATTATTTGCAAACCGGGATGAATCAAGTAGGGGCAATTTGGTCAATTGACCCGAGAGTGACTCTGACCTAATCACAAATAAAATCGGAGAAAAGAAAATTTTGGAGTCGGGAATTAAATTAAAGAACTAATAGAAAAATAAATAAAAAAAAAGAGAAAAAGAAAAAGTGTAGGGAGATGACATCATGCATGATGTCATAAAAGTAATAATTAATAAATTAAATTAAATGGGATTTTGGGGTCTTCCATAAGTTAAAATAGATAAAAGAAAAGAAAAGAAAAAAAAAATAAAGTCATCTTCCTTACCAAACTTGCCGCCTCACCTCTCTCTTCCCATTCTTTCACTTGTTCCACTATTGTTAAGGGAAAGGAAGCTTGAATTTCCCTACTCTATCCCATAAATTCACAAAGTCCCAACACAAAAAATTCTCCTTACATGTTGAGGAAACATTAAAGACTAAAAACAAGAAGAAAGAATTGAAGAAAGGGAAGCCTAAAAACCCTCCAAGCAAGGTTAGTAATGCAAACTTCAAATTTTTATTTTAATTAGTGTATGTATGGCATCAAGAACTTGTAAATAAACTCAAAATGAAATAAAAATATGTGTGAGGGACTAAACTGAATTTTTGGCCAGTAGGTGATGGGAGTATGATTTGCATGGTTTGATGGATTTAAATGAGTTAGAAACTTTATTTAGTTGAATGGTTAGGATTAAAAGCATTAAATGTGGTTAAATGCAACAATTTAGTAAGTTAGGGTTTTGGGACTTAGGGTTTATGAACCAAAAATGTAAGAAATGAGTAAATGGTGTCTTGGACCTATTGTGAAGTGAAAAATGGTCATTTATGACCAAATGAGTTGTGTTGGAGTGATTGGAATTAAAGTTAAATTCGGAGGGAGTGTGGCAGCATGACCAAGTCAGCTTTGAAGGACCAAAAATGAAATTTTACAAGTCCAATTGATATGGAACTAATTGGGATGAAAATAGACACAAAAGGACACAATTTTCATTTAGGAACCATGCCCAAAAAGTGACCAAAACCTAGTGAACAAATTGACCAAAGTTGGAAAAGTGCAGGCTGCCCTGTACAAACTAACCAAATGAACAGTATTTGTACATTTGGTCATAACTCGAGCTAGGCAGGTCCAAATGACCTGAAATTTTACTGATGGTTATATGAGATATAGACCTAAAACTTTCATGAAGAACACAATCCCAAATTCTGCCAGAAACCAAGTCATTTGGCCACCCCAAATTGGTGACCCAAAACTGCCAGCACCAAAATTGCCCAGAAAATCTGGGTTATTTCCAATCCAGCAGCCATGGTTCAAATGGCCATAACTTGAGCTACAAAACTTCAATTGGGGTGATTCAAAAGTGAGAATAAACTTAAGACAATAAGAAACATTTTCTATGAAGGAAGTTCTGCCAAATTCCAACAGTAAAATTACTAATGGAACAGTGCAACTAGGGACACCAAAACTGAAAATTTGATAATTTTGCCTAAAGGACTTAAGCTTTGAGAAAATGACCAAAACCAACAAATTTAATGACTAAAATGTGGTATGTGGGTGAAGTTGGAGTTTCCATACCTATTAAGCCTTAGAAAGTCAATAATTTGACTTGAATAGTATAGTGAATAGTAACCCCAAACACAAAAATTTCGAGAACGTCGAATTTAGCACATTAAAGTTAGGTAAAAGTGAAGTTAAATTTATTTTTGGATTTATGCTAAGTTATGGTACTGAAACACTATAAAACTGTGTGTTTTAGCTGAAAAAAACTTGGAAACTCGGAGAGACTGAGTCAAGGCCTAGAGGTGACTCACGTCAGGTCTGTGCACAGTAATTTTTGTTTAAATATATGATTCTTGAAAATTTGATTTTTTTTGAGTTAATTATGAATTGTGTTGCCATTTATGATTGTGAATATGACTTTGAAAATTGACCAAATTTCTCATAAATTATTTGAATAAATTGTTTCAAATTGTTTTTGTGTTCACACTTAGCATGACAGTATCACATTATTCCTCCTCCATTTATGGGGTTGAGATCGTTCATTTTCCTCCCTCTCTAACTTGCCAGTTGAGGTTGAGATCGGATGAGTACTCATTAGCTAGCTAGCCACCTCCCTCATTGATTTCGATTAGTGAGGTTGTAGATTGCTTTGTCGTGGTGTACAACATGGCATTGATCGAAAATTTTGTGTCATGGCTTAAGTTGTGTATGATTTTGGCAACACTGTGTTTATTAAATTATTTGACTAAATTGTATTATTCTGAGTTTTGATAATTGTGAAATGTGACTGAAAAATATTTAAATTGTGTTTTGGCAATGAATGATTTATGTATTGTATTTTAAATTTTTATTGTACACCACTAAGTATTTTTATACTCAGTGATAGCTTATTTTGCTGTCGCAGATAAGAGTAAGGAGAAAGCAGCAGAGTGAGCTGCTATTGAATTGAGGACTACACCAGTCTTTTTGTACGGGTATTATTTTATACCCTCATAGTTAATTTTGATGTAAATATAGAAATGTTGTATGTATCAATGTAAAGTTGAGCAGTTGTAAAATAAATTGTAATAATATTATTTTTGGATTTCCTTCTGTAAATTAATATTTGTACATGTGAATTTCATACTTTATGCCTTGTGAATGATGTTATTAAATATTTTGAAATGATAAATTTTGATTTGGATTGTGGAATTATTTTGAAGTGAATTGAAATGAGTTGAATTGAGATTTATTGGAGGTTGGGAGTTGAGAAAATTATTGGAAGTATTTTTTTTAGGTATTTGAAGAACTGTTTTCTCCAAATACAAACGGAACTCTGTCAAAATTTTTATAAAACTTATGGCAAAATTAAAATGGACAAAAAATTTTACTAGTATTTAAACTTTGAATAAATAGTTTTGAATTCCTACCAAAATACTCACCACTTCCAAAATGTAAGAAAATTGTTTTAAAATCCCTTGTAGAGTACTTAATGGGTTATTGGTAGGTGAAGTTCGGTAGTTCATTAAGTATTCTACGGGATCATGTTATGCCTTACAGAGGGGTAAGGTGTGACATATATTGACCTTTTTAGGTACTATGGATAAGTGGTTTCTAGCATCAACATGTCACATGTTGTAATTTAATATGCTGCCAATATAGTACAATTTACCATTTTTACAAGTTGTTATTCATTGCCAAAGTGCTTCAAGCATCATTGTATGTAAATGTCAAATTCTCAAATTTTGGTGTGCTAGATTGGTCTAGCTTAAAGTCCTATTTCTCTTAGTTTTTAGCTTCTGGTCAAAGAAGCAAAATTGTAGCTCTATGTCTTATTGCACACGGGCCAAATTTTCAAGTCATTCTGAGTTGTATAGACCAAGTTATGGTCAATTTACTAAAGCTGGACAGATTACACCTTTAGTGCAAAATTTGGTCAATTTTAGGTCACTTTTGGTTTGGTAGTTTTTGTACCCAAAATTTTGCAAGCCATTTGACTTGGTTCTGGCCATTTTTGGTCTTTGGTGTCTTCATAAGAATTGTAGATCTATGCCTAAACTAATCGTGGTAAAAATTTCAGGTCAATTGGATCTGTTTTGAGTGAGTTATGGTCATCCCAACGACTACTATTCATATGGTCAAAAATCCGGGTTGCAAGGTTGCCATTCCGGGTTTGGTAATTTTTAAGGTCAGTTTTTAGACAGAATTTTGGCAACATTTCTACATGAAAGTTGGCCTATTTGGTGTCTACCTTCACTCCCCATAGGCCTCATACCAATTGGGTTTACAATATTGCACTTATGACCTAATTTAGTTGCTGCCAACATACACAACCTGCATTTGAATATCACACTTCCAATTTTAACAATCCTCCTCCTCTCAATACTTCAATATTCAATCAATGGCACTTCTATATATATATTGTACACAATTCTAGCAAGCATTCTAGTCAGAATACTCAAGTGCACAAATCATACAATACACCATTAAACTTCAACATTTACATCCACCCAAATTCAATGTGCATCAACACTTATGTTACACATACACTTCCATTTTAACTACACATGCTGCCCACAATTTAACACCATTACATTTCATTATTAAACTACATATTCACACATAAATTCATGATATTATAGGCTACCAAAAATGGTAGTTTGCCAAAGCATCAAAATCCCATTTCAAACCCTTAATTCAAGCATTAGCATGGACATACTTGGATATAAACTTACTACAACTTTCATTTGAATTAATCAACCTTCATTTCCATTGATTATAAGTAAAAATAAATCAAGCTCAACAAAGTTTCATGGCTGCTGAAAATGGACAAGTCCATATCTCACTATTTTTTTCATTTTCCTTCACCAACTACTCATCTCAACCTAAACACAACTTTTACTAAAGCTAAGGAGAATACTTGGAGACTTACCAGTTTTGAAGCTTATCAAAACTTCACCAAATCTTGTTTTTCTTGTTTCCAATATCTTCCCTAAGGTAAGTAGGCAAGCTTTAATGAAGGAATCAAGAGGAAAGGATGGCTTGATCAAGGTTGCATAGAAAAAGAGTTCATTCGACCATGGTGGACTTCAATGGTGGAATTCACTTCGGCTAGCTTTCTCTCAAGGTTGAAGATGACCCATTTCTGCCCACTAATGGTTATTTTAGGTACCTTATAATGTAGTTAGTGGAGCACTAATCAATTATTTAATGTTTAATTATACTAAGTTTCCTTTATTTACACAATTATCTCCTTTCTTTCACAATTTACATAATGTATCATAATTTAATTTTTCATGACATTTCTAAAGTGTAATATCATTTATTTTTAATGTAAGTTGAGGTCAAAAGGCAACTCTAGGTGTCAAATAACCAAAATACCCACTTCAGGTTATATTCCCGATTTTTCGATAACACCGATTTTTGTCTGTTTCTCGATTTTTTGTTTTTCTTTGTACTAATTTATTAATTTTTCTTTGATAATTATAGTGTCAATTACATTTCAATAAACCTTTATTTATGTCTCAATATTAAATTTCGAGGGTTCCCCGTGGTCCTGAGGTCGGCAACGGCCTTCCCAGTGCGGTCATCCATCGCTGCAATGCCGGCTCATTTAACTTAGCTTCATTTTCTCTCTTTCATTTTTCTTTGATTTTTATTGTATTTTCTTTTTATTTATTTCATTATTATATGTCTGTTCACTATCACCGAAGTGTAGTTCCAGACATCCTGACTTACCTGGACTGTTATTTGGCCATTGGAGCAACATAACGTACAAAATACTTACAGTGGGGATGTTACAACTCTTCCCCTCTAAATAAAAATTTTGTCCTCGAAATTTACCTGATGTGAAGAGCTGAGGGAACTGTTGCCTCATTATCTCCTCGCTCTCCCATGTTGCCTCTTCCGTGTTGTGGTGTCTCCATAAGATTTTCACTAGTGGAATTGTTTTGTTTCTGAGCTCCTTTACCTCTCATGCCAAGATTTTAATTGGTTCTTCTTCATATGTCAGGTCAGGTTATACCACAATTTCTTCTGCTAAGATGACATGTGAAGGATCTGATCTGTGTCTTCTGAGCATCGAGACATGGAACACATTATGTATCTTGTCCAGCTCAGGTGGTAAGGCTAATCGGTAGGCTACTGGTCTCACACATTCAATAACTTCATATGGGCCAATAAACCTAGGGCTTAATTTTCCCTTTTTCCCGAATCTCAACACTTTCTTCCACGGTGATACTTTGAGAAATACCTTCTCGCCAACTTCATACTCAATGTCTTTTCTTTTCAAGTCAGCATAAGATTTACATTGCCGAGGTAACTTTCAAATTGGCCTTTATCGCTTTCACCTTTCGCCCTGCCTATTTTATCGTGTCCGCCCCACTAGCTTATCTTCACCCAATTCAGTCCAACATACAGGTGTTCTGCATTTTCTCCCATATAGTGCTTCATAGGGTGCCATTTGTATGCTAGCTTGATAGCTATTATTATATGCAAATTCTGCCAGTGTAAGATATCTATTCCAACTTCCCTTAAACTCAATAACACCACTTCTCAGCATATCCTCGAGGACCTATCACATATGTTCGGTTATTATTATCATTATCAGTTCAATTATTGTTTACAATAACTCAATGAGTTTCAAAATTTACCTGGATTATTCTTTCTGACTGTCCATCCGTCTGAGGATGAAAAGCCATACTAAAATGGAGTTGTGTGCCCAAGGATTCTTGTAATTTCTTCCAAAATCTAGATGTAAACCTCGAGTCTCTATCAGATATAATGGAAAGTGGAATTCCATGTAGTCTAACTATCTCACTGATGTACAATTCTGCTAGCTTTTCCAGTGAGTAGTCAGTTCTGACTGGCAGAAAATGTGCTGATTTGGTCAACCTATCCACAATCACCCATACTGCATCATGCTTCTTCTGAGTGAGAGGTAGACCACTGACAAAGTCCATAGTGACTCGGTCCCATTTCCATTCAGGTATGTTTATAGGCTGTAACAAACCTGATGGAACTTGATGTTCTCCTTTGACTTGCTGACATGTCAAGCATCTAGTTGCATAGTCAACTATGTCCTTCTTCATACTTGGCCACCAGTATCGGAGTTTCAGGTCATGGTACATTTTTATGCTTTCTGGGTGCATAGCATACACACTGTTATGTGCTTCTCTTAGAATACTAGTTTTCAATTCTTTATCATCTGGAACACACACTCTTTCTTTATAGTACAGGCACCCATTTTCTTTCACTTCATATTCAGTTTCCTTCCCTTCAGTGATTTTGCCCATAACAGCCATTAATTTCTCATCTGTCTTCTGCCCATCCTGTATCTATTGTAACAGATTCGGCTTCACTTGCAACTCAGCCAAAATAACTCCATCATGAGTTAAGGATAATTGGGCATTTAGAGATTTTAATGCTACAATAGATTTTCTGCTTAAGGCATCAGCAACTACATTTGCCTTCCCAGGGTGGTAGTCAATCACACAATCATAATCTTTCAGGAATTCGATCCATCGCCTCTATCTTAAATTAAGTTCCTTCTGGGTTGGCAGAAACTTCAGACTCTTATAGTCTGTGTATATGTAGCATTTTCTCTATACAAGTAATGCCTCCATATCTTCAATGCGAAGATAATTGCTGCTAACTCTAAATCATAAGTTGGGTAATTCTTTTCATGTGGCCCTAACTGCCTGGAAGCATATACGACCACTTTCCCTTCTTGCATAAGTACACACCCTAACCCATTGTGTGAGGCATCACTGTAGACTACAAAGTCTTTTCCAGACATTGGCTGTGTTAACATTGGTGCCTCTGTCAACATAGCCTTCAGCCTCTCAAAACTGGCTTGACACTTTTCATTCCAGTCAAATTTCATATTATTGTGTAGTAATTTGGTCATTAGAGTAGCTATCAGGGAAAATCCCTTTACAAATCTTCTATAATATCCAGCTAACCCAAAGAAACTTCTGATCTTAGTTGTATTTCTGGGAGGCTTCCATTCCATCACTGCTTCAATCTTCTTGGGATCCACTCTAATCCCTTCAGCTGATACTACATGTCCAAGGAATGCAATCTCATTCAACCAGAACACACACTTGGATAATTTGGCGTACAGTTTCTTCTCTTTCAGAGTTAGCAGAATAATTCTCAAATGTTCATCATGTTCTGTTGTATCCTTGGAATAAACCAGGATGTCATCAATGAAGACCACTACGAACCGATCTAAGTATGGATGGAAAATACGATTCATAAGGTCCATGAATGCTGTTGGAGCATTTGTTAACCCAAATGGCATCACCAGGAATTCATAATGCCCATACCGGGTTCAAAATGTAGTCTTAGGCACATCTGCATCCTTAATCCTTAGCTGATGATACCCTGATCTGAGATCAATCTTAGAAAACACACTGGCTCCCTTCAACTGATCAAACAGATCATCAATTCTTGGCAACAGATACTTGTTCTTAACTGTTACTCTGTTTAATTGCTGGTAGTCAACACATAACCTTAGTGCCCCATCTTTCTTCTTAACAAACAGTACCGGAGCTTCCTACGGTGACACACTAGGGCGTATGAACCCCTTGTCTAGTAATTCTTGTGGCTCGATTTTTAACTCTTTCAATTCAACGGGTAGGTACCATCCTATATGGAGCAATTAAAATTAGAGTTGTACCCAGCATAATCTCAATAGCAAATTCAACTTCCCTTTCTGGTGGTAAACTAGGCAATTCCTCAGGAAATACCTCAGAGAAATCCCTTACTGTGGGTATGTCAGACAAGTCAAGTTTACCCTGCCTAGTGTCAACCACGTGTGCCAGATAGGCTTCATACCCTTTTCTCAACCATCTCTTTGCAACTGTAGCTGAGATGACATTGGACAAGAAATCTGTCCTTTCACCCACAACTGTTATTTCTTCGTTCTCAGTAGTTTTCAGAGAGATTCTCTTCAATTTACAATCTACTATTGCCTGATGATGGCATAACCAGTCCATTCCCAAAATCACATCAAACTCATGGAAAGGCAGTTCGATTAAGTCTGCTGAGAACTCTTTCCCTTGAATCTTTAATGGACAGCCCTTATACACCTTTTTTACCACACCACTATGGCCTAGCAGATTTGTGACTAGGATGTCTTGGTCACTTTCCTCTACTGGTATTCCTTTTTCTACGGGCAGCTTGATACAAATATATGAATGAGTAGATCCAGGATCTACTAATGCATGCATAAAAGTATTATAGAGGAGGAACGTACCCTTGATGACATCTAGAGCATCCTGTTCCTCTTGTGCCCTTATTGCATAGGCTCTAGCTAGTTTTCTACCTTCTGCTCTCTCCACGGATTCTGACACAGGTTTCTGTGAAGTACCGACTGCCTCAACCTTGCCCGGCTTTCTACCCCTTTGAGCTGGAGGGGTAGGCCCAACAGTTGATACTGGAGTGGATGTAGCAATTCTACGAGGACAATCTCGGACTAGGTGGTCTGTAGATCCACACTGTAAACAAGCACCTATCATCCTCCAACATTTGCCCTTATGCCATTTTTGGCAATGTGGGCAAGCAACAGATACTGTTGGTGCTTGTGACACCCCTTACCCGACTACAGTGTAGCCGAGCAAGTTATGCCACTCAATGTGCCGGAGCACTCTATTTTATCTGATTTCATTACAGTCCTTGATTTATTTATTCAAAAACTTTATTGAAGATTTAGGCTATTTTTACTTTTATCAAAATCTAACTAAGTTGGAAATTTCAAAAATTTTAACGATAATCCGACAAAGTGTCGGCTGTAATTTGGACTAACAGTTCTTCTGAACCTGCCAAAGACAATTTCAATATATACTCAATTTCTCAAACTTAATAGTCTCAAAAATTTTCAAACATAATGTATCTCAATGCAGTATCCAGATTTCTCTGAAATCTCATTAGATTTTCAATATCTCAATATTCACAAGTATAATCTCATTATAACTCAAATTCAATTCACATACTAAAATACTTACTTTGAATAGCTTCCATAATTCATAGGTTAATTATATGAGTTTATTTTGTACAAGATATACAAATAATTTACAATGTGCTAGGAATGAACAATATACATAACATGTATAAAATGAGCCCTATCTACATGCATTCTTTGAGGAGGTGACAATCTTGAACTCTTCGACACTTCGAATCTGGACTCCAAAAATCTCGATCGACAGATCTCTGGTTTTACCTTGATTACTGCGCGAGGAAGCAATTCCATCGCGCTAATCATTTCTGCTTAGTTGTGCAATAATATACACAGAAATAATATATACAAGTAAAGAAATAAATAAATGATAATTCAGATACTCAAGAATCAATTTAATTTGGTATGGTATTTCTAGTAAAAACTATCAAATATAATAGTTTGTTACTCAAAGGAAGAGCTTAGTTTATAACTTTTGATAATACTAGCGGTATATAATTTATTCTATCTGTATTGTATTTCAAGTCTGCAGTTACGCAATTTATATTTTTGTTATGTTTCTTTTGCTAATCTCTTTTGCTTATTCATTCAATACTTAATTTAATTGTCTTTGGATTTTCATTATACTTAACTTAACTTAGCTGCCTGAATTGAATAATACTTTAATTGACTGCCCAAGTAACCTATACTAGACGATTGGACTGGATAACGGGTCATTGGCACTGGACACCGCGGTGCCTCGGGCCGTCATACCATGGGACGCAGAACGTCAACCATGTATGCAGTCAGTATGGCTAAAAAGCCATGATATCACATAATCGGGCATAAAAGCCATGAATACGGGCATAAAGCCATGAATACAGGCATAAAGCCTTTCGCAGTACTGCTAAAACAATACCCTATTGGCATGCCAAACTATCCAAACCAATCTTGTTAGGTATACTAGGGCATTTGATATTTTAAAATGTTAATATATTGTGCTTTATGACTTCATTTTTTTCATTATAAATTTCAATCATAATTCATACATTCATTTGATCATTTATATGATCACAATTCACATCAATTATTCTTTTATACCATTGTACTCAAAATACTTCTCCTCTTTACAATAATGAGAACTAATGTCTCATTCATACATTAATATGGTTTATTTATCCATTCATTACGTTATTCATATTGATCACAATTCTAAACAATGGTTCACATGTACCATTGTATTCAAAACATTTTTCCTTTCTCATTTATACATTCAAGAGTCTACTTATGTAATTACAAATTTTATATTTCAAGTTGAGTTACTAATATTTTATGAATTCCATTTGTGATGGGCATATATGCCCTCACTATCTATTCACATCAATTAGGTGACTTATTTTTCATGTTTCAAGTAATCCATGAATATTTCATGGATTTCAAATTTATGGCCTAAATTTCTTTTTTAACAATTTTGACTAGGATGCATAGTCCATATTTGTCATACAATTCTAAGCATTTAAGCTTAGAATTGGTTCTAGGTCTTCATCTTAATTCACTAATCATTTTGATTACTATTCACCATACTAGTCAACCAAAATGTTGACCTTTTTATACTTAATGGATATATTAATTCTAATTACACCAAGATCCCACATTTTGAGTTTTACATTTACTAGTATTAATTGCCAATTGCAATTTAAAGTCACCTAGAAGCATTTCTAAATTAAAATATTGAATTTCAAGTTTTGGTGTCACTATTCACCTCATTGGTCAACAATAATGTTGACTTTTGCATAGACAATAGGTTCATTGGTTTTAACACTAACGATGTACCACATTTTGCATTTAAAACTTGTTGGAATCAATTACCAAATCCATTTCCAAGCTTATTTCAAGTTTTCATGTCACTATTCACTTCATTAGTCAACTAAAATGTTGACTTTTGCATAGAAAATATGTACATTGACTTTGGCACTTCAAGCATACTACATTTTTCATTTAAAACTTGTTGGTTTTGGTCACTTTCTCAAAGCTTAGGTCATTTTGGCAAAATTGCCAATTTTCGATTTTGGTGCTCCGAAGTTGCACTGTTTCATTGGTCGATTTACTGTTGGAATTTGACAAAACTTCCTTCATAGAAAATGTTCCTTATTTTGTCTAGTTGAATTTCTTTTTTTGAATCACTCCATTTGGAGTTTTGTAGCTCAAGTTATGGCCAAAATAAGTTTATTGTTCACGTGCCAATTCATGCTGCTATCATGGGTTCTGGCAGATTTTGATCCAACTTTGGTCAGTAATTTGATCAAGTTAAGTTCCTAATTTGGTCTAACTATCTTCATATGAAATGTTCTACTATGCCTTAGGTTTCCATCGGTTCAAGAATCGCCTAAATCTGAGTTTTCTAGAGAGAGTTATAGTCCTCCAAACATTGCTGCTCAAATGAAAATTCTGGAAATCTCAGTACAGTAAACTTCACTTTGCTCAATGATTTGATTAGGTTCTGGTCATAATTTGGGGTAGGTTTCTTCATGAAAGTTTTTTGTCTATGTCTTAACTTGTTGCTGTAAACATTTCAGGTCAATTGACCAAATCTACAGTGAGTTATGGCCAAATGAACAGTTACTGTTCATTTGGTCAATTCTGCAGGCTGTTGCGAGTGTCGGATTGGGGCCAAGTTTTGGTCCTCTTGCTTTGGTCTTTTGGGCATGGTTTCTTCAGCAAAAATGTGCCATTATAAGCCTAGTTTCATGTCCAATTGGCCAAACATCAATTGGACTAACACAGCCAAAGTTATGGCTGTGTAATTGGACTGAAATCTCATCCATTCTTTTGCTGTCCTAGGCAGCATAGTCATTCCCTTTTACCATGCTATTTTTCAATCCATATTATGGTCAAATCTCCTCAAATGGTCACTAATTGACCATTAAAATGTCCTTTAACAATTTCATAAGCCAAGTCCACATTTTCACTCCCAAACCCTAGTTTCCCATTATGATTCACACATACACCTTAGATGCACACTTTCATTCATCACATATGTGTATATGCACCTTAAACATAATCTCTAATTCATTTTAAGTCCATTAAAACCATCAAAAATACTCCATCATTGTTCCTTCCTTAGGGCTGCCAAAATTTATGGTACACATACACATGAGTTTTAGTCCATTTAACTTACAATTTCATACTAAATTCAAGTCCTTAACATGGAAGTAAAGGAATATTAGCATAAGTAAGCACTAACCTCTTGTAGGGCAAAATTTTCCAAGCTTAAACTTCCCTTTCCTTCACTTTCTAGGCTGCCAAACACCTTCCCAAGATGAGTGGACAAGTTTTAATGAAGAGAATTTAAGGTTTAGTGGTGAGAATTCAAGGTTTGGAAGAGAGAAAATGAAATGAATTTTAATGGAGGAAGAAAGGTTCACGTATGGAAATTGGGAAGAAGAAGAAAGCTGCATTTTTCTCTCATTTTCTGCCCATTTTATTGATTTTAAATGGATTATAGCCATGTGTCACCATATAATTGGGTGAAGGTACACTAATGACATCATGTGATGTCATAAATTCCCATTTAATTCATTTTTTTTTCTTTTCTTTTCTACTCATTTTCAATTCAATTTTTAGTAATATTTATTCACAGTTTAGATCATAATAATTATTTACCTAACTGGACAAGTCGGCCAAAAATCGTCTCTGAAGGCGAAATGACCAAAATGCCCTCCGTTTGGCTTAACGGGTCAAAATTGTCTGTACCGATTGAAAAATTTTTCTAAATATTTTCTTGGCATTCTAATGCCATAGGAACCTCAATGACCCTTCTCTGGAGTCCCAAAAACTATTTTATAATTTTTCCCCCGGGTCTAGGGCTCCTCGTTGCGAGAACCGCAACTTCCCTCTGGTTACCCCTCGCTTGGGCACCGGCTCGTTTGACTTAATTGCATTTTATTTCTAAAATTTTTACTAAATTTTTCTTATTAATATTTGAGTTAATTATGGTTCCTCTCTTAAGTTTAATTATTTTTCCGGACATTCTAGCTGTCCGGACCGACACCGGTCACCGGAACAGTAGACTGTGCGGAATTGCTACAGTGAGGGTGTTACAGAGCTGGTCTCCTATACCCTGTCCCTGGAGAGCTAGCTATTGAGGGGTGGACTGGCCTTTCCTTGGTGCAAACTGAGGTTTGGGCCTCTGTGACTGACCCTTAACCTGGTGCTCTACTGAAACTCTGAGTAAACGAACCTCTGAATTTCTTACTAGGGGCAAAAGATGTACCGGTCTGACCCTGACCTCTTTTCTGCTGTCTGTCCCTTCGGTTCTACTCATTCATTCTAACTTTTTCAACCTTTAGTGTAGCTTGCACTAATTTGGCAAACTCTGTAATCCCTAAGGCTGTAATCATTACTTTAATGTTATCATTGAGTCCTTCCTCAAATCTCTTACATCTCTCTGCCTCATTAGGGACTATTTCCCACCCATAGCTGCTCAGTCTGACAAATTCTCTTTCATATTCAGCCACTATCAGCTGTCTTTGGCGTAGGGTAATAAACTCCATTCTCTTCTCTTCCAGGTATACACTGCCCACATACTTCTTTTTGCACTAAGTGAGAAAGAAATCCCAAGTTATCTGTTCTGATGGCACCTCACTAGTTATTATATGCCACCACTGGTATGCACCATCTTACAGTAGTGATACAGTAGCTTCCAAATTCTGCTCTGGAGTACATTGAAGTTGTTTCAAGACTCTTCCAGTTCTGTCCAACCAGTTTTCAGCTGTGATAGAATCATCTTCCCTTTTGTCCAGAAAATCCACTGCTCCAAACTTCCTGAGTCTCTCCATATGAATTTTTGATGTGGAGGTGGTGGTGGTGGCATAACTCCTGCCATCTATCTAAAGAATTCAGCCATTTGCTGAAATGTGGCTGGTGCACCTGGTACTGGTGGAGCAGGTTCCCTCCTGTCTCTTGGTTCAATCATAGATAGAGCATGACTTTCCATTTCCTCATCGACCGCTCTCTATGATGTGGAGTCCATATTCTGATCAAAATAAAAAATCAAAAGATCTGCATTAGAGTCATCTTAACACTTACAATGTAATGCATGAAATGCAATCTATCTAGGTCCAAAAACGCCTAAACCGTGCTCTGATACCACTAAATGTAACACCCCTCTCCCATCTATAGTATAGCCGAGCAAGGCGTGCTACACGGCGTGCCGGAACATCTAGTCTGTGATTATTTCATTTCCTGAGCTCAATTTGATTTTAAGAAGTCATTCATGTAATATTCATATCATACTGATACTATTCTCATACTTTGATAAAATCAATGTTTCAAGATTGGTAATAAAAATTTGCCAAGATACTGTTTGTATTTCGGACAAATTGTCTTTCTAAACCTGTTAAAAATAGTTCAATATGATAATATCAAAATCTCAAATATTTCACTGTCTCTATTTCTCAGTAAAGTCAATAGACTTTTACAGTTATTAAATAGTTCCATAATACAGTCCATAATAATTTGAATATATCTAGCAAATCTCCATGTTATTTAATGTGTACAAGATATTACAAAATTTAGAGCTTTCATAATATTACAAAATACAGGGCCGAATTTCAAAAATACAATAAAAATACAAAATATAAGATATCCTAAGTCCTACCATGTATGCAATGCAGTGCAGATGACTCTGGACTCCTGTGTAGATCTGATATCTCACCCGGTCATAGGTCTGTTAGGCTCCCCAGCTGTGTCTCCAATACCTACGCGTTACAAAAGTAACACGCTAAGCAATTTTGCTTAGTGGTGTCAAATGTAAAGAAATATATACTAAAATAAAGTAAATAAATTGTTTACAAATTTTTGGTGGTGCTGTATGTCAGTAGACTGGATTTAGGTATTTGAATTTAATAGTACTTGAATTACTACCCGTATAGCCTATAGACTGACTAGACTGGATAAACGGATATACTGGCACTGGGTACCTAGTACCTCGAGCTGTCACACCATTGGTCACAAAGTGTCTCCCGATGTGCAAATAGCGTGGCTAAAAAGCCATATAGTCAATCTGGTAATAAGCCAATAATAAATACACAATATGTATAGCAGTAGGCTATTAAAGTCACAGTGCGGCATAATAAGCCGTAAAAACACAGTATGGCATGAAGCCATTTACAGAACAGCTGTCAGAATCCTATTGGCATGCCAACCTATCTAAATTAGTCAACTAGGCAAACTAGGGCACATTATAAATTAATTGTTTAATTCTTCAATTTTTAGAGTTTACTAACTATTATGTAATTCATAAGTCAATGCATATGTTGACCTTTTTAGGTACTATGGATAAGTGGTTTCTAGCATCAACATGTCACATATTGTAATTCAATATGCTGTCAATATAGTGCAATTTACCATTTTTGCAAGTTGGCATTCATTGCCAAAGTGCTTCAAGCATCATTGTATGTAAATGTCAAATTCTCAAATTTTGGTGTGCTAGATTGGTCTAGCTTAAAGTCCTATTTCTCTTGGTTTCTAGCTTCTGGTCAAACAAGAAAAATTGTAGCTCAATGTCTTATTGCACGCGGGGCAAAATTTCAGGCCATTCCGAGTTGTATAGACCAAGTTATACTCAATTTACTAAAGCTGGACAGATTGCACCTTTAGTGCAAATTTTGGTCAATTTTAAGTCACTTTTGGTTCGGTGGTTTTTGTACCCGAATTTGTGTAAGCCATTTGACTTGGTTCTGACCATTTCTAGGCTTTGGTGTGTCCATAAGAATTGTAGATCTATGTCTAAACTAACCATGGTAAAAATTTTAGGTCAATTGGATCTGTTTTGAGTGAGTTATGGTCATCCCAAGGACTACTGTTCATATGGTCAAAAATCTAGGTTGCAAGGTTGCCATTCCGGGTTTGGTAATTTTTAAGGTCAGTTTCTAGGCAGAATTTTGGAAATATCTCTACATGAAAGTTGGCCTATTTGGTGTCTAGTTTCACTCCCCATTGGCCTCATACCAATTGGGTTCACAATATTGCACTTATGACTTAATTTAAGTGCTGCCAATATACACAACCTGCATTTAAACATCACACTTCCAATTTTAACAATCCTCCTCCTCCCAATACTTTAATATTCAATTAATGGCACTTCTATATATATATATTGTACACAATTCTAGCAAGCATTCTGGGCAGAATACTCAAGTGTACAAAGCACACAATACACCATTAAACTTTAACATTTACATCCACCTAAATTCAATGTGCATCAACACTTATGTTACACATACACTTCCATTTTAACTGCACATGCTGCCTACAATTTAACACTATTACATTTCATTAATAAACTACATATTCACACACAAATCATGATATTATAGGCTGCCAAACATGGCAGTTTGCCAAAGCATCAAAATCCCATTTCAAACCCTTCATTCAAGCATTAGCATGCACATACTTGGATATAAACTTACTACAACTTTCATTTGAATTAATTAACCTTCATTTCCATTCATTAGAAGTAAAAATAACTCAAGCTCAACAAAGGTTCATGGCTGCCGAAAATGGACAAGTCCATATCTCACTGTTTCCTTCATTTCCCTTCACCAAACTACTCATCTCAACCTAAACACAACTTTTACTAAAGCTAGGGAGAAGATTTGGACTCTAATACCAATTGAAGGAGAGGAAGAGTAAAAAACACAAGTTTATACCAATGAATTCAAAATTTTCACCTAGGGCCACATGCATCATGCAAGATTTATTTTTATCTATTTGATTTCAATGATAAACAACATATTAAAACTCTTTTAATATGTTTTTGGATCTGTATTTTCTATTTAAGATTTTAAAATTAATCAGATTAATTTTAGAACCCTAGATTAAATCAAGAACAAACACACTAACCTCTTGATGCACTGCAGTGTATTTGCGCCTTTGAGATTCATCTTCAGGACACCAGATGTTGTCCCTCTAGCTTGTCCACACCAAGAACACCTATGGCAGCCCTTGAATAGCTTCTAAAGCTTTTTCTATTATTTATAAAATCAAATTCTGCCTTTTAACAGATTAAAGATGTAAACAGGACACTAGAAACGATTTCTAGTATTTTTAATTCAAGAGATTGTTTGCTAATCTCTTGGAATAGATGAGAGATGAAGAGGAAGAGAGAATATGAGTCTCAAGGGTGGCGGCACACAATGGGAGGCAGCAGCTTGTATTTTTATTTTTTTCATAACAACACTTATATAGCTAGGTCACCACTTAAACCCTTGCCACATGTCACCCTTTGATTGGTTCTAGGTTTAATTGACCCAATCACATTGTGCCAAGTGTCAAACCTATATTTAATCTTAATTTTAATCATCTTCCATGATTAAAAGACATTTGGCAAGCTTGTGTAATTCCATGTGTTACCATCTCATGGTGCCACATGTCACCCTGTGAAATGACCAAAATGCCCCTGTGTCTTAATTTTGAGTTCTTAACCCAAAATAATTATTTCTCTTCTTCTAATCAATTTATATCAAATATAAATTAATTAATTAATCTCTATTAATTAATTTCTCATTAATTGAATTCATATTTAAACACTTTAAATATAAATTTAACTTATACTATACATCCAATAATCTAGATTTGGTTTGAAGTCATGCTAGGGACTTTGCAATCTAATTGTAAACTAAACCTATTTAATTAATCAATTAAACTCTTTAATTAATTAATTAAATCATATTTAATTAGGTGATAACTTGTGTATGTGTGTGACTTACTAGGCTCATCACTAATTGGCAATGAGATATGATATCAACTCTTAATATCATTAGAACTCTTTCTTACCATAAACGATTTCTCTAAATCATTTTATGCACCTCATAAACCATGGTTAACACCTAGCATAGCATGCCATGGCCACCCAATTAGTAATAAGGTTTACCTTAAATGAACCTATAATCATATGTTTACCATGCACTGGAATCTCTCTGTGACAAAATCCCAACTCAAGCTGGAGTCATGGTTTATGTCAAACTCCATTTGCTATGAATATTATGTTCTCTTTTAATTCCAGTTCTTGATTAAAAATATTTTCTCATCAGAAACTCTTTTCTGATTAAATCTATCTATCCTGGCCAGGAACTTGAAACATCAAGAACAATTAAATGAACATAGGATTTTATCTCTATTTACTTAGAGAAACATATTCCATCTTGATCAATACCTACCTCCATATATAACTAGTAGGAGCCAACACATGCCCATATACCCATACACAGTACAAGTATGAAAGCAGTATCAATCTCAAACTACCTATACACAAGATAATTATGCTATCTCAGGTCTAAAGATTATATGCACTGATATGATTTATGACAAAATATTAACAAGAGTAAACTCCATGTGCTTGTCATAAGTGTCACTGATTCGACCTACTTATCATTTATAAGTGCTTATCATGTTTGTCATATGGCATGAGACTCACCATTCCATCTTATTTATATCTCATATAAATAACTTGGAAACAAACATGAATACAATCTTTCTGGATAAGTCATGTCCTTATTATGAAGTATCCTCGATTGTGAACCTATTTATGATACTTTGTACTAGAATACTGTCACTCATATTCTTAACAACTTAAGAATAGAATTTCTAACAAAATATCAATGGAACTTTTCTATTACACATAAATATGTTATGTAAACGGAAAAGTGGAAATGCCTTTTGTTAATAAAAACATGTACAAGATACATACTAAATGATATGCTCTAGGGCATACTACTAACAATCTCCCACTAGCACTAGAGCCATTTATTACAATATCTTAGACCAATCTTCTCAAGATGTCGGTCTAGCTGAGTCTGTGACATAAGCTTAGTGAATGGATCAGCTACATTTTCAGTTGATGCTATTTTCTGCATGGCTACATCACCTCGTCTAATTATTTATCTGATAATGTGGTAGCGCCTTTCTATGTGTTTGGATTTCTGGTGAGACCTAGGTTCCTTAGCCTGTATGACTGCTCCATTATTGTCACAGTGTAGTGGAACTGCTGACTCAATGGAAGGAATTACTGTAAGTTCTGTCATGAACTTCTTTATCCAAACAGCTTCCTTTGCAGCATCTGATGTAGCAATATACTCAGCCTTGGTAGTGGAATCTGCAGTCATGCTCTGTTTGGAACTCTTTCAACTGACTGCACCTCCATTACAAATGAACACAAATCTAGAGGTAAACTTTCTATCATCGATATCTGATTGGAAATCAGAATCAGTATAACCATCCAATTGCAAGTCTCCACCTCCATAGATCAAGAATAAATCTTTAGTTCTTCTCAAGTACTTAAGGATATTCTTTACAGCTATCCAGTGTTTCAAACCTGGATTGGATTGATACCTGCTAGTCAAACTAATAGCATATGCGATATCCGGCCTAGTACACAACATTGCACACATTAAACTTCCAATAGCCGAAGCATATGGAATCCTGGCCATCTTATCTCTTTCTTCAGGTGTCTTTGGAGACATCTCTTTAGAAAGGTGGATACCATGTCTCACTGGTAACAATCCTCTCTTGGAATCAAGCATGTTAAACCTCTTTAACACCTTTTCCAAGTATAGACTTTGGGATAAACCAATTATTCTTTTCGCTCTATCTCTATAGATGCGAATCCCAAGAATATAGGTTGCCTCCCCTAAGTCTTTCATGGAGAATGTATTTGACAACCATACCTTTACAGTTGTCAACATACCTATGTCATTACCCATTGTATATCATCCACATATAAGACGAGGAAAGTGATAGCACTGTCACTAACCTTCTTATATACACATGGCTCATCCTTATTTTTTATAAAACCAAAGGATTTAATGGCTTTATCAAAACGGATGTTCTAACTCCTCAAAGCTTGCTTTAACCCATAAATGGATCACTTTAGCTTGCATACCTTGGAACTATCTTGGGATTCAAAACCCCTAGGTTATTCCATGAAAATGTTTTCTTCAATGTATCCATTGAGAAAAGCTATTTTGACATCCATCTGCCAAATCTCATAATCATAATATGCAGCTATTGCTAATAGAATCCTAATTGATTTAAGCATGGCAACAGGCGAGAAAGTCTCTTTATAGTCGATTCCTTGCCTTTGCCTAAACCCTTTCACTACTAGCCTTGCCTTATAGGGCTCTACCTTTCCATCAGAACCAATTTTCTTCTTGAAAACCCATTTGTTCCCTATAGTTACAATACCTTCAGGTGCGTCAACAAGATCCCAAACTTGATTCTTATACATGGAATCAATTTCAGATTTCATAACATCAATCCATTTTGAAGAGTCTATATCTGATATCGCTTTTTCATAGGTAAGTGGATCATCTCCATAATCTACTTCTTCATGAGTAGACAACTCTTGTTCTTCTTCATGAAGAAAACTATATCTCACTGGTGGGTGAGATACCCTGGTTGTTCTACGAGGAACAGCTGCAGATGTTTCATCAACGGGTGTAAGTTGACTAGATGGATCTATATCCATCTGATCTGTTGGTTGGTCAGAATTCTCCAATTCTAACTCTATTTTCCTTCCTTTGCCTCCTTCTTGAACAAACTGTTGTTCAAGAAATGTAGCATCTCTACTCACCACAACCTTTTGTGAAGTAGGCAAATAAAAATAATATCCAAAACTATCTTTTGGATATCCAACAAATCGACCCTTTTCTAATCTAATTTTCAATTTATCAGTGTTCAGCTTTTTGATATAAGCTGGACAACCCCAAATCTTAACATGCTTAAGACTTGGTTTTCTTCCATGCCATATCTCATAAGGTGTGGAAGAAACTGATTTTGATGGAATCCTATTCAAAATATACAAAGTTAATTCTAATGCAAATCCCCAAAAGGAGATTGGCATATCTGTATAGCTCATCATACTACGTGCCATATCCAATAGGGTACGATTTCTCCTTTCAGATACACCATTCAACTGTAGCATTCCTGGAGGAGTCAGCTGGGAAACAATGCCATGCTCTCTCAAGTATTCATCAAATTCAGTACTCAAATATTCACCTCCACGATCTGATCAAAGAGCTTTAATACTCTTTCCTGTTTGATTTTATACTTCAAATTTAAATTCTTTCAACTTTTCAAAAGATTGATGTTTGTATTTCATCAAATACAAATACCCAAACCTTGATTTATCATCAGTAAAGGAAATAAAGTAATGAAAACCGCCTCTAGCCATTTTCTTAAATGGACCACATACATCACTATGTATTAGCTCCAAAATATTTTCACCCCTTAGCCCTTGTCCAACAAAGGGTGATTTAGTCATTTTGCCCTGAAGTAAAGGTTCACAAGTTGGAGTAGGCTCAGAGCCCAATGAGGATAGAATCCCTATTTTCTCCAGTTTTGCAATCCTATCTTCTGCAGCATGACATAACCTTAAGTACCAAATATGTTTTGAACTTGAGTTGGTTTTCACCATGGCATTGCATTCATTTAGATCACTTGCATTCATTTTGTGTTTGTCATTATTATCTAAATAATAAAGACCTTCATTCATATAACCCGAACCAACATATTTATTTCCAAAATAAATATTGCAAACATCATCTGTGAATTAAAATTCATAGCCATTTCTAGTCAAACTAGATATAGAAATGATGTTCTTAAAAGCATCAGGTACATATAAAATATTATCCAAACACAAAACATGTCCAAACATGTAAAAAGATTTAGATCCTATGGCTAAAGCTTCAACAGTTGAATCATTGCCAATCCAGACTCTAACATCTTGAGAACGCAAGCTGCTACTATTTGCTAGTTCCTGCATATCATTAGAAATGTGAGAACTGGCACCAGTATCTAAAATCCAAGCTGTAGATGAACTATGAGTATCATCAGAATCTAAATAACAAGATATGGACATACCTTTCGAAGGTTTATCCTTCTTGTCCTTCAGAGAAGCAAGATACTCTGGGCAGTTATTTTTCCAGTGCCCATCCTTCTGGCAATGGAAACACTTTCCTTTGCCTCCATCAGCTTTAGTCTTCCCTTTCTGTTTAGCTATTTTCTTGGAAGGACCAGGAATCTGAGGTTTCTTTTTCTTATTGCCCTTCTTCTTGTTGGACTTTCCAGCTAAAGAAGATGCAATCAAAGCTACCTCTTTGCCTTTATTGCCTAGCATATTCTTTTGGGCAATAACCAGCATGTTGAGTAAACCAGTTAAGGTGCATTCTTGTTTAGTCATATGGAAATTTGTCACAAAATTCCCAAAAGACTCAGGAAGGAACTGAAGGATCAAATCCGTCTGTAGTTGGAAATCCATGTTGAAGTCAAGATGTTACAACTGCTCAATCAGCCAAATCATCTTGTGGACATGATCCCCAACATTCTGTCCCTCAGACATCCTCATGCGGAACAGCTGCCTAGATATCTCATACCTAACATTCCTACTGTGCTCAACATACAACTCTTGTAGGTGAAAGAGGATCTCACTCGCACTCTGTATGTTCTCATGCTGCTTCTGTAACTCATTACTCATGAAAGCAAGTATGTAATACTTAGCTCTCATATCATGCTCCTTCCACTTGTCCAAAGTTTCATGTTCCTCTTGAGTGGCCTCTGGAGGTAAGGGACCAGGAACATTTGAATCTAAAACATATCCTATATGTTCAAGGTTCAGGACAAGTTTCAAATTTCTTAGCCAATCAGAGAGATTAGGTCCTGTCAACCTATTGCGATCAACTATGCTTGCAAGGATATTGGATGGTGGTGATTGTTCTGTGCTCATTATTATCAGAAAATTAACTGCAGAAAATAACCAGATTAATTAGTAAATGTATCAAGTAATTAACCAAAATGATTATGGTCTTTTAATCAAATTGATCCTCCTACTATCTTAGTGAATCCTACACTTCCAAAGTAAAAAACGGAAATCCTAGTTGGATGGATTTCTAGTGGGTGATTGAATTCTTATAATTCTATTGATCATCCTCAGGTACATCCGTTATTGGAATTACAATAAACTACAAGTGAGCAACTCCTTGTCCATCACATCTCATGTGAGGTTTAATCCTTTACCTAGCCCCTAATGTTCAAAATCTCAAATACATCCATTATTGACTTATCTTGCATTAGTTAAGTTGATCCCATTGAGCCAGTAATTATGCAAATAATTTAAATATCCTTAGGTACATCCAATATTGGCCACCAAACCATTTACATATTTACAACATCTCATGCTTAGCAATTATTCTTAAGAAAATCTCTTAAATTAATTGCATCTTATGCAACTATTTAAAATTTCTTAAAATAATTGTCCCAATGGAGGGCCCATGTTATAATTTCTTTAATTATAGCATTTTCAACTTAATCATTTGTTTGGAAGATTTTATGGTCATCCTAATTACTATTAAGGTCTCACTTTGCACCTTATCCATTTAGCATGCATATATCATATAATTGCATACATTCCCATACATCTCATGCATTCATGGATAAGTATTAAATATAGTATGATCATAGACTTTCTAAGGGATTCAATTCTGAGCCACCAAGAATTGAATCAGGGCATTCCTAGGTGCATTTCATTCATTCATTCATTTTACAAGAGTTGCTGAAGGAGTACATAATCAATACTTGATCTTGAATTCTTCCCACTAGTCCCACCAATGCTCTTGACCTCCTTGAACTTCTTGCAATCCAATATTACATAGTAATCCTTGGCATACCAAGGTGAATTTATAAGAAGTAAATAAATAAAATTACAACCCAAAAATTATTATAACCTTAATAATACATGCCCAAAATAAATTAAAATAAATTAATTAATTTACAATCCCAAAGAAACATAAAAGAAATAAATCCAATCACATTGGTCTTTTATAGTCCATGATCATCCATCATGCATATCACTATTTAACAATTAAATAAAACATACATACTTAAATTAAATTGAATATCTTATATTCAACTTAAAAATCCAGATTTGAATATGATTCAAATAAATTTAAAAATTCAGATTTGATTCTCATTCAAACAAATTTAAAAATTCATATTTAAATCACATTCAAATAATCTTAAAAATTCAGATTTGAATTACATTCAAACAATTTTTAAAAATTCAGATTTGAATATTATTCAAACAACTTTAAAAAATCAGATTTAAATATGATTCAAACAACTTTAAAAATTCAGATTTGAATCACATTCAAACAACTTTTAAAATTCAGATTTGAATCACATTCAAACAATTTTTAAAATTCTGATTTGAATCAAAATTTAATTGTGTGATTAAAATTCTAATTAAAATTAAACAATTTAATTAGACATAGGATGAGCTTTTAGATCATACAACAATTGCAAATTAAAAATCCAAACCTTTGCACCACCCATGAAGCCAAACCATGCGCACCATTGATGGTGTTCTTCAAGCATGCCGCCACACATCCATTGCAACCAGCAATGGATAAATCATCTTATGATCAAAACACGTAATTAAATCATATAATCAACAATCTAAATGTCAAATATAGTGGCTCTAATACCAATTGAAGGAGCGGAAGCGTAAAAAACACAAGTTTATACCATTGGATTAAAAAATTTCACCTAGGGTCACATGCATCATGCAAGATTTATTTTTATCTATTTGATTTCAATGATAAACAATATATTAAAACTCTTTTAATATGTTTTTGGATCTGTATTTGCCATTTAAGATTTTAGAATTAATCAGATTAATTTTAGAACCCTAGATTAAATCAAGAACAAACACACTGACCTCTTAATGCACTGCAGTGTATTTGCGCCTTTAAGATTCGTCTTCAGGACACCAGATGTTGTCCCTCTAGCTTGTCCACACAAGAAAACCTATGGCAGCCCTTGAACAGCTTCTAAAGCTTTTTCTATTATTTAGAAAATCAAGTTCTTCCTTTTAAGAGATTAAAGATGTAAATAGGACACTAGAAACAATTTCTAGTATTTTTAATTCAAGAGATTGTTTGCTAATCTCTTGGAATAGATGAGAGATGAAGAGGAAGAGAGAATATGAGTCTCAAGGGTGGTGGCACACAATGGGAGGCAGCAACTTGTATTTTTATTTTTTTCATAACAACACTTACATAGCTAGGACACCACTTAAACCCTTGCCACATGTCACCCTTTGATTGGTTCTAGGTTTAATTGACCCAATCACATTGTGCCAAGTGTCAAACCTATATTTAATCTTAATTTTAATCATCTTACATGATTAAAAGACATTTGGCAAGCTTATGCGTAATTCCATATGTCATCATCTCATGGTGCCACATGTCACCCTATGAAATAGCCAAAATGCCCCTGTGTCTTAATTTTGAGTTCTTAATCCAAAATAATTATTTCTCTTCTTCTAATCAATTTATATCAAATATAAATAAATTAATTAATCTCTATTAATTAATTTCTCATTAATTAAATTTATATTTAAACACTTTAAATATAAATTTAACTTATACTATACATCCAATAATCTAGATTTGTTTTCAAGTCATGCTAGGGACTTTGCAATCTAATTACAAATTAAACCTATTTAATTAATCAATTAAACTCTTTAATTAATTAATTAAATCATGTTTAATTAGGTGATAACTTGTGTATGTGTGTGACTTACTAGGCTCATCACTAATTGGCAATGAGATATGATATCAACTCTTAATATCATCAGAACTCTTTCTTACAATAAATGATTTCTCTAAATCATTTTATGCACCTCATAGACTAAGGTTAACACCTAGCATAGCATGCCATGGCCACCCAATTAGTAATAAGGTTTACCTTAAATGAACCTATAATCATAAGTTTACCATGCACTGGAATCTCTCTGTAACAAAATCCCAACTTAAGCTAGAGTCATGGTTTATGTCAAACTCCATTTTCTATGAATATTATGTTCTCTTTTAATTCCAGTTTTTGATTAAAAAGATTTTCTCATTAGAAACTCTTTTCTGATTAAATCTATCTGTCCTGGCTAGGAACTTAAAATATCAAGAACAATTAAATGAACATAGGATTTTATCTCTATTTATTTAGAGGAACAGATTCCATCTTGATCAACACCTACCTCCATATATAACTAGTAGGAGCCAACACTTGCTCATATACCTATACACAGTACAAGTATGAAAGCAGTATCAAACTTAAACTACCTATATATAAGATAATTGTGCTATCTCAGGTCTAAAGATTATATGCACTGATATGATTTATGATAAAACATTGACAAGAGTAAACTCCATGTGCTTGTCATAAGTGTCACTGATTCGACCTACTTATCATTTATAAATGTCTATCTTGTTTGTCATATGGCATGAGACTCACCATTCTATCTTATTTATATCTCATATAAATAACTTGGAAACAAACATGAATACAATCTTTCTGGATAAGTCATGTCCTTATTATGAAGTGTCCTCGATTGTGAACCTATTTATGATACTTTTTATTAGAAATACTGTCACTCATATTCTTAACAACTTAAGAATAGAATTTCTAACAAAATATCAATGGACTTTTTCTATTACACATAAATATCTTATGTAAATAGAAAAGTGGAAATGCCTTTTATTAATAAAAACATGTATAAGATACATACTAAATGATATGTTTTAGGGCATACTACTAACACTTACCACTTTTGAAGCTTATCAAAACTTCACAAAATCTTGTTTTTCTTGTTGCCAATATCTTCCCCAAGGTAAGTAGTCAAGCTTTAATGAAGGAATCAAGAGGAAAAGATGGCTTGATCAAGGTTACATGGAAGAAGAGTTCATTCGGCCATGGTGGACTTCAATGGTGGAATTCACTTCGGCTAGCTTTCTCTCAAGGTTGAAGATGACCCATTTCTGCCCGCTAATGGTTATTTTAGGTTCCTTATAATGTAGTTAGTGGAGCACTAATCAATTGTTTAATGTTTAATTATACTAAGTTTCCTTTATTTACACAATTATCTCCTTTCTTTCACAATTTATATAATGTATCATAATTTAATTTTTCATGACATTTTTAATGTGTAATATCATTTATTTTTAATGGACATTGAGGTCAAAAGGCAACTCTAGGTGTCAAATGACCAAAATACCCCACTTCGGTTTATATTCTCGATTTTTTGGTAACATCAATTTTTGTCTGTTTCTCGATTTTTTGTTTTTCTTTGTATTAATTTATTAATTTTTCTTTGATAATTCTTGTAACACCCCTTACCCGTCTACAGAATAGCCGAGCAAGGCGTGCTACACGAGGTGCCGGAGCACCTAGTCTGTGAATATCACATTTTCTAAACTCAATTTGATTTTACAAAGTGTTTATGTGCTATTTATAGCATACTAGTTCTATTTTCACACTTTAATAAAGTCAGTGTTTTAAAATAGTAATAAAAATTTGGCAAGGTGCCGTCTGTATTTTAGACAAACTGTTCTTCCAAACCTGTTAAAAACAGTTCAATATGACAATATCAAAATCTCAAATATTTCACAGTCTCTATTTCTCAGTAAAGTCAATAGACTTTTACAGTCATTAAACAGTTCCATAATACAGTCCATAGTAATTTAAATATGTACAGAAAATTTCCATGTTATTTAATATGTACAAAATATTACGAACTTTAGGGCTTTCATAACATTACTAAATACAGGGCTGAATTTCAAATATACAACAAAAGTACAAAATACAAAATATCCTAAGTCCTACCATGTATGCAATGCTGTAACACCCCTAAGTTCGGTAGTGCGTTCTACTGTTCCGGTGACCAGTGTTGTCCGGACAGCTAGAATGCCTAGAACTACACTTCGATATGAGTGAGGAGACATTAAATAATGAAATACAAGAAAATAAAATACAAGAAAAATAAAGGAAAAATAATAGTAAAGAAATGCAACTAAGTTAAGCGAGCCAAGAACCCTAGTGATGGGTGACCGCACCGGGAAGTCACGGCGTGGACTGTTGACTAACCCTGGACTACGGGGAACCCTGGAAAATATTTTTGAGACTTAAAGAGACACCTATTGAAGTATAAATATCATAAGAAATGTTAAAGAAAAATTAAATAATTAGTACAAAGAAAAGTGAGAAATCGAAAAACGGACAAAACCCGATGTTACCGAAAAATCAGGAATGCAACCGAAACAGGGGCATTGTGGTCATTTGACACACCGAGTTGTATTTTGACCTAAATTTCCATTAAAAATAAGTAATATTACACTTGGAAAATATAATGAAAAATTAATTTAGGGGTACCTAATGTAAATAGCCAAAAGTGGAGAGTAAATGGAGTAATTAACACATTTAACATATAAAATGGTTTAATTAATGTGAGTGGACCACTAAGAATTATAATATATATTAAGTGGGCAGATTGCTCCACTAAAACATCATCTTCAACCTTTGAAGACCATCCATGCCGAAATGATAAGCTTGAAATCCTCCATGGCCGTTTTGCTTTAAGCTTCATCAACCTCTTCATTTCACCTCCAAACACCTAGGTTGCTTCATTAAAATTTATCCCCACATCACAAGGAAGAGTTTGATAACAATTTCAAGAAGTTTTGGTGAAGATTTAAGAAGTCTCATCCATAGGTAAGTTTGAGTTTTTGAATATTGCTTTGTTAAAGTTTGTAAGCATGTTATGGGTGTTTGAATTATGAAGAAATTTTTGAGGTTTGATGTTGAATAGGAATGTGTAATTTTGGCAGCCATGGAAATACCTTGAAGGCAGGTTATTTGTGCTTGTAAATGGTGAATTAAATGATTGATTAAATGTATATTGTGTAGGAAATTGTTTAGGTGATGTATACTTAGTATATGTAAATGTAAAATGAAATTTAAAGCTTGGAAAGTAATGGAATGTAAGTGTACCATTGTGGCAGTTTGCTAACCCTTGAAGAATGCTGGAATTCATGCTTGGTTTATGGAATAATGATGTTAAAATGTGTTGGTTATTATGGCAGTTTGAATGTATGTATAGTGGTGAGAAGGTTGGACATGTGAATGAGCTTGGTTATGGAGTTAAATTGTTGTAAATTTAGTTGGGCAAAATCTGCACTTGTTGGTGCACATTGAATGTAATGGTAAGCTGCCAAAATGACCTATAATGTGTTGTAAATTATGTTTAGGTCATGGTACAACCAGAATTAGTTTGAATGTTAAGTTTGGTGAGTGTTAAAAGTGATGTTTGATATGTATGCAAGAATTGCAATAAGGCAGTTTGTGTTTTAGGCCTATAACTTTAAGTGTGTGGCTCCAATTGGTATGAGACCAATTGGAGGTGAAACTAGGCACAAAATGTGCCAACTTTCATGAAGGAAGCTTGCCAAAATTCTGCTTGCAAGGTAGCTTGAAAAATGACCAAATCCGGATTAAGTGCAAATGAGGCCTGAAAATTGACCATTTGGGCAGCAGTTAGTATTTAGGCCATAACTCACTCAAAACAGGTCCAATTGACCTGAAATTTTAACCATGAATAGTTATCTACAAGTCTTATGAAGACACCAAAGCCCATAAATGACCATAAGTAAGTCAAACAGCTTGCACAAGTTCGGGTCCAAAAACTGACCGAACCTAAAATGACCTAAAGGGACCTAAAGTGACCAATTTGGTGCAATTTGACCAGCAATAGTAAAATGACCATAACTTGGTCTACATAACTCAGAATGACCTGAAATTTTGCCCCGCGTGCAATAAGACATAGATCTACAAGTTTGTAGTTTTGACCGAAACCCGAAAACTGAGGGAACTAGGTCGTCCGGCTAGGTCAAACTAGTATCCCGGAATCCAGCAAATCGCAAGAAAATGCAGTATACACGAAAATGAATTTGGTAACATGTACCAACCCTAAAAGACTATCGAATGTGACATATTAATGACATTAAAACCTAAATTACCTAGAATGTACCAAGGGTCGACATAGTAAGTTGACTAAGCGAATAAATGAATTCAGTGAATTAATTATCAAGCATCATCGTTAGAGACAGTTTAAATGAGTACTGAAACACTTCAAATTGTGCTTCTCAGTTAGCAAAGACTCAGGGAGGGGAAGGAAACACTGAGTCGAGCCAGAAGAGCGATTATCAGAGGTTTGTGCACAATATTTATTTCTTTTGAATTTTTCAATTGAAATAAATTATGATTATTTGTACGTTATTGTTTTAAATTGTGTTTGTGCACAATAAGTATTTCTTTTGAATTTTTCAATTGAAATAAATTACGAATATTTATATGTTATTGTTTTAAATTGTGTTTGTGCACAATATTTATTTCTTTTGAATTTTTCAATTGAAATAAATTATAATTATTTGTACGTTATTGTTTTAAATTGTGTTTGTGCACAATAAGTATTTCTTTTGAATTTTTCAATTGAAATAAATTACGATTATTTATATGTTATTGTTTTAAATTGTGTTTGTGCACAATAATTTTGATATTTACTGCTTTTACTAGCAAATTTATTTGGAGAAATGAGTTATGAATAATTTTTTATTGCTTTGGTTTTGGGAATATTATTTGGAACTTATTGTGTTGCCAACTTTGCAAATGGAAATTTTGAGATAAAATGTGATTTATGGTTTATATGAAATATTCTGATTTGAAATTGTTTTGATTCACACTTGGCATGACACTGTTAATATATTCCTCCCTCTTTGACTTATCAGTCTGGGGTGAGAGTGATTATATTCCTCCCTCTTTGACTTCCCAGCCTGAGGTGAGTGTGGATGAGTACTCATTATTCAGCTAGCTTCCTCCCTCATTGATTTCGATTATTGGGGTGAGTGTGTCTTGTCGTAGTGTACAACACGGCATGTGTGGAAAAAAATTATGTCATGGCCTAAATTGTGTTATTGATTTGCAAAACGGTATTAATCAGTGATTTGATCGAATTGTGTTATTGATTTGCAAAACGGTATTATTCAGTTATTTGATCGAATTGTGTTATTGATTTGCAAAACGGTATTATTCAGTTATTTGATCGAATTGTGTTAGGTAAATTTTGTAAATTGTGAAATGGAATTGTGAATCATTTGATTTGTGAACTGTCAATAAAAGATTTATATATCGCATTTCAAATTATTATTGTGCACCACTGAGTAAATTTTACTCAGCGATAGCTTTCATTCTTTATCGCAGTAGAAATGGTAGCAGCGTGAGACTAGGCTGCTAGTACATTCAGCGAGAAATCATCGGGTATATTGAGTATACCATATTCTGCATTTTATATTGTAATGTATGTTCACTGTATGTATATAGTGTTCTTGGTTTTGAGCAGTTGTAAATTAAAATTGTACATTAAAGTTGTAAAATAAATTATGAGCTATTTGGACTTGTGAAAATTGTATTATATTTCTTGTATCTCAGTCTTTGAAAAATTATTATGGATTTGTGTTGAATTATGCTAGAGTTTGAGATTGAGAAAAATATTGAAGTGCTTTTTACAGGTTTTTGAAGAACTGTTTTATCCAAATTACGAAGGGCACTCTGCCAAAATTTTTTTTACAGAAATTACTAATAGTCTAAATGTGTTAGTTAATTCACCTCAGTTCAAAAAGGTTTTTAACACCTGTAAATAGTGCTCACCACTGTAAAAGAGTAAGAAAAGTTTTTGAAAATCCCTTGTAGTGTATTTAATGGGTTATTAGTAGGCGAAGTTGGTAATTCATTAGGTATACTACGGGATCATGTTATGCCTTACAGAGGGGTAGGGTGTGACCAATGCAGTGCAGATGACTCTGGACTCCTGTGCAGATCTGATTTCTCACCCGGTCGTAAGTCTGCTGGGCTCCCCAGCTATATCTCCAATACCTACGCGTTACAAAAGCAACGCGCTAAGCAATTTTGCTTAGTGGTGCCAAATATAAAGAAATATACACTAAAAGAAAGTAAATAAATTTATGGCATCGGTGTTCTTCACAATTGTTGATTCTACCTTTATTTGCTAACATTTCAATATCTGCTAATTTTGGTAGTGTTGTATGTCAAAAGACTGAATTTACTTATTTGAATTTAGTAGTACTTGAATTACTGCCCGTGTAGCCTATATACTGACTAGACTGGATAAACGGATATACTAGCACTGGGTACCTAGTACCTCAGGCCGTCACACCATCGGTTACTAAGTGTCTCCCGATGTGCAAACAGTGTGGCTAAGAAGCCACATAATCAATCTGGCGATAAGCCAAGAATAAATACACAATATGTATAGCCGTAGGCTATTAAAGTCACAATGCGACACAATAAGCCGTAAAAACACAGTATGGCATGAAGCCATTTACAGAACAACTGTCAGAATCCTATTGGCATGCCAACCAATCCATACTAGTCAACTAGGCAAACTAGGGCACATTATAAATTAATTGTTTAATTCTTCAATCTTTGGAGTTTACTAACTATTATATAATTCACAAATCAATGCATATGTTGACCTTTTTAGGTAATATAGATAAGTTGTTTCTAGCATCAATATGTCAAAATTTATATCTCAATATGCTGCCAATATAGTGCAATTTATCATTTTTACAAGTTGGCGTTCATTTCCAAAATGCTTCAAGCATCACCGTATGCAAAATGTCAAATTCTCAATTTTTGTGTGCTAGATTGGTCTAGCTTAAAGTCCTATTTCCCTTGGTTTTCAGCTTCTGGTCAAAGAAGGAAAATTGTAGCTCTATATCTTATTTCACGCGGGGCAAAATTTCAGGTCATTCTGAGTTGTGTAGACCAAGATATGGTCAATTTGCTAAAGCTGGACAGATTGCACTTTTAGTGCAAAATTTGGTCAATTTTAAGGTCACTTTTGGTTCGGCAGATTTTGTACCCGAACTTGTGCAAGCCATTTGACTTGGTTCTGGCCATTTCTGGGCATGGGTGTCTTCATAAGACTTGTAGATATAGGTCTTAACTATTCATGGTCAAAAGTTTAGATCAATTGGACCTGTTTTGAGTGAGTTATGGCCTAAATACTAACTACTGCCCAAATGGTCAGTTTTCAGGCCTTAAATGCACTAATCCGGATTTGGTCATTTTTAAGGTCAGTTTCTAGGCAGAATTTTGGCAACCTTTCTACATGAAAGTTGGCCTATTTGGTGTCTAGTTTCACCCCCAATTGGCCTCATACCAATTGGGTTCACAGTTTGGTACTTATGGCCTAATTTAGGTGCTGCCTTCAATACACAACCTGCACAAAGCTCATACACTCCCAATTTAATGTTCCTTCTCCTCCTCATTACTACAATATTCAATCAACAACACTTCCATACATATATTGTACACAATTTCAGCAACAATTCTGGGCAGAATGTTCAAGTACTCAATGCACACAATTCATCATTAAGTTCAACATTCACTTCCACCAAAATTCAACATACTTAAATGCTAATATTACACATATACTCCAACATATTCATACTTCAATATCACTTACACTTGCTGCCCACAATTTAACATTAACATATATCATTAATAACCACATGTTCACACACAAATTCATGCTATTAGGGGCTGCCAACATGGCAGTTTGCTCAAGGCATCAAGGTTCCATTTCACACCTTTAATCTAAACACTACATGCACATACTTAAATACAAACTTACTACAATTTTCATTTGAATTAATCAACCTTCATTTTCATTCATTAGAAGTAAAAATAACTCAAGCTCAACAAGGGTTCATGGCTGCCAAAAATGGACAAGTCCATTTCTCACTATTTCTTTCATTTCTCTTCACCAAAACACTCACCTCAACCTAAACACAAGCTTTACTAAAGCAAGGGAGAGGTTTTGGACACTTACAACTTTTGGAGCTTATCAAAACTTCAACAAATCTGGTTTTTCTTGTTGCCAATATCTTCCCCAAGGTGAATAGGCAAGCTTTAATGAAGGAAGCAAGTGAAAATGAGGGCTTGATGATGGAGAGAGAAAGCTTCATGCATGGTGGCCATGGAGGACTTTGAGAGGATCAATTCGGCAAGCTTCTCCCAAGGTTGAAGATGACCCAATTCTGCCCACTAAGGTTTATTTTATGCAGTTTATAATATAGTTAGTGGAGCACTAATGAGTTGTTTAATGTTTACTTATATTAAGTTTCCTTTATTTACACATTTACCTCTTTTCTTTCACAATTTACATAATGTATCACAATTTAATTTTTCATGTCATTTCTAAAGTGTAATATTATTTATTTTTAATGCACATTGAGGTCAAAAGGCAATACTAGGTGTCAAATGACCAAAATACCCCACTTCGGGTTATATTCCCGATTTTTTCGGTAACACTAATTTTTGTCTGTTTCTCGATTTTTCATTTTTTTGTACTAATTTATTAATTTTTCTTTGATATTTCTAGTGTCAATTACATTTCAATAAACCTTTATCTATGTCTCAAAATTAAATTCAGAGGGTTCCTCATGGCCCGAGGCTCAATGGCCTTCCCAAAGCAGCCACCCATCGCCATGTGTTTACTGCTTAACTTAGCATCATTTTCTCTCTTTTATTTTTGTTTGATTTTTCTTGTATTTTCTTTTTATTTATTTCATCATTATATGTCTGTTTACTATCACCGAAGTGTAGTTCCAGACATCCTAACTTGCCTGGATTGTTATTTGACTACTGGAACAACTGAATGTACATAACACGTATAGGGAGGATGTTACAACTCTTCCCCTCTAAATAAAAATTTCGTCCTCGAAATTTACCTGATAGGAAGAGCTGAGGGAACTGTTGTCTCATTGTCTCCTCGCTCTCCCATGTTGCCTCTTCCGTGTTGTGGTGTCTCCATAGGATTTTCGCTAGTGGAATTATCTTATTTCTGAGCTCTTTTACCTTTTGTGCCAAGATTTTAATTGGTTCTTCTTCATATGTCAGGTCAGGTTGTACCACAATTTCTTCTGCTGAGATGACATGTGAAGGATCTGATCTGTATCTTCTGAGCATCGAGACATGGAACACATTATCTATCTTGTCCAGCTCAGGTGGTAAGGCTAACCTGTAGGCTACTGGTCCCACACATTCAATAACTTCATATGGGCCAATGAACCTAGGGCTTAATTTTCCCTTTTTCCCGAATCTCAACACTTTCTTCCACGGTGATACTTTGAGAAATACCTTCTTGCCAACTTCATACTCAATGTCTTTTCTCCTCAAGTCAGCATAAGATTTCTGTTGGTCTGAGGCAACTTTCAAATTGGCCTTTATCAGTTTCACCTTTTCCTATGTCTGTTTTATCAAGTCTGGCCCCACTAGCTTATCTTCACCCAATTCAGTCCAACATACAGGTGTTTTGCATTTTCTCCCATACATTGCTTCATAGGGTGCCATTTGTATGCTAGCTTGATAGCTATTATTATATGCAAATTCTGCCAGTAGAAGGTATCTGTCCCAACTTTCCTCAAACTCAATAACACAACTTCTCAGCATATCCTCAAGGACCTATCACATATATTCGGTTATTAGTATCATTATTATCAGTTTATTGTTTGCTATAACTTAATGAGTTTCAAAATTTACCTGGATTACTCTTTCTGACTGTCCATCTGTCTGAGGATGAAAAGCCATACTAAAATGGAGTTGTGTGCCCAAGGATTCTTGTAATTTCTTCCAAAATCTAGATGTAAACCTCGGGTCTCTATCAGATATAATGGAAAGTGGAATTCCATGTAGTCTAACTATCTCACTGATGTATAATTCTGCTAGCTTTTCTAATGAGTAGTCAGTTCTGATTGGCAGAAAATGTGCTGATTTGGTCAACCTATCCACAATCACCCATATTACATCATGCTTCTTCTGAGTGAGAGGTAGACCACTGACAAAGTCCATAGTGACTCGGTCCCACTTCCATTCAGGTATGTTTATAGGCTGTAACAAACCTGATGGAACTTGATGTTCTGCTTTGACTTGTTGACAGGTCAAGCATCTAGCTACATGGTCAACTATGTCCTTCATACCTGGCCACCAGTATTGGAGTTTCAGGTCATGGTACATTTTTGTGCTTCCTGGGTGCATAGCATACACACTGTTATGTGCTTCTTTCAGAATACTGGTTTTCAACTCTTTATCATCTGGTACACATACTCTTTCTTTATAGTACAGGCACCCATTTTCCTTCACTTCATATTCAGTTTCCTTCCCCTCAGTGATTTTGTCCATAACAGCCATTAATTTCTCATCTGTCTTCTGGTCATCCTGTATCTATTGTAACAGTTTCGGCTTCACTTGCAACTCAGCGAAAATAACTCCATCATGAGTTAAGGATAGTTGGGCATTCAGGGATCTTAATGCTACAATAGATTTTCTGCTTAAAGCTTCAGCGACTACATTTGCCTTCCCAGGGTGGTAGTCAATCACACAATCATAATCTTTCAGGAATTCAATCCATCGCCTCTGTCTCAAATTAAGTTCCTTCTGGGTTGGCAGATACTTCAGACTCTTATGGTCTGTTTATATGTAGCATTTTTCTCCATACAAGTAATGCCTCCATATCTTCAATGCGAAGATAATTGCTGCTAACTCTAAATCATGAGTAGGGTAATTCTTTTCATGTGGCCTTAACTGCCTGGAAGCATATGCGACCACTTTCCCTTCTTGCATGAGCACACACCCTAACCCATTGTGTGAGGCATCACTGTAGACTACAAAGTCTTTTCCAGACATTGGCTGTGTTAACACTGGTGCCTCTGTCAACATAGCCTTCAGCCTCTCAAAACTGGATTGACACTTGTCATTCTAGTCAAATTTTATATTCTTGTGCAGTAATTTGGTCATTGGAGCAGCTATCAGGGAAAATCCCTTTACAAATCTTCTATAATATCCAACTAACCCCAAGAAACTTCTGATCTCAGTTGTATTTCTGGGAGGCTTCCATTCCATCACTGTTTCAATCTTCTTGGGATCCACTCTAATCCCTTTAGCTAATACTACATGTCCAAGGAATGCAATCTCATTCAACCAGAACTCACACTTGGACAATTTAGCATACAGTTTCTTCTCTTTTAGAGTCTGCAGAACAATTCTCAAATGCTCATCATGTTCTGCTTTATCCTTGGAATACACCAGGATGTCATCAATGAAGACCACTATGAACCGATCTAAGTATGGATGGAAGATACGGTTCATAAGGTCCATGAATGCTGCTGGAGCGTTTGTTAACCCAAATGGCATCACCAGGAATTCATAATGCCCATACCGGGTTCTAAATGCAGTCTTAGGCACATCTGCATCCTTAACCCTTAGCTGATGATACCCTGATCTGAGATCAATCTTAGAAAACACACTGGCTCCCTTCAACTGATCAAACAGATCGTCAATTCTAGGCAATGGATACTTGTTCTTCATCATTTACTGTTTAATCGCCAGAGTCAACACATAACCTCAGTGTCCCATCTTTCTTCTTTACAAACAGTACCGGAGCTCCCCACGGTGACACACTGGGGCGTATGAACCCCTTGTCTAGTAATTCTTATAGCTGGATTTTTAACTCTTTCAATTAAGCAGGTGCCATCCTATACGGAGCAATTGAAATTGGAGCTGTACCCGGCATAATCTCAATAGCAAATTCAACTTGCCTTTCTGGTGGCAAACTAGGCAATTCCTCAGGAAATACCTTAGAGAAATCCCTTACTATGGGTATGTCAAATAAGTTAAGTTTACCCTGCCGAGTGTCAACCACGTGTGCCAGATAGGCTTCACACCCTTTTCTCAGCCATCTCCTTGCAACTGTAGCTGAGATGACATTGGACAAGAAATCTGTCCTTTCACCCACAACTATTATTTCTTCGTTCTCAACAGTTTTCAGAGAGATTCTCTTCAATTTACAATCTACTATTGCCTGATGATGGGGTAACCAGTCCATTCCCAAAATCACATCAAACTCGTGGAAAAGCAGTTCGATTAAGTCTGCTAAGAACTTTTTCCCTTGAATCTTCAATGGACAGCCCTTATACACCTTGTTTACTACCACACTGTGGCCTAGCGGATTTGCGACCAGGATGTCTTGGTCACTTTCCTCCACTGGTATTCCCTTTTTTACGGGCAGCTTGATACAAATATATGAATGAGTATATCCAGGATCCACTAATGCATGCAAAGAAGTATTATAAAGGAGGAACGTACCCTTGATAACATCTGGAGCATCCTGTTCCTCCTATGCCCTTATAGCATAGGCTTTGGCTGGTTTTCTACCTTCTGCTCTCTCCACAGACATTGACACAAGTTTCTGTGAAGTACCAGCTGCCTCAGCCTTACCCGGCCTTCTACCCCTTGGAGCTGGAGGGGCAGGCCTATCAGTTGATACCGGAGTGGATGTAATAGTTCTGTGTGGACAATCTCGGACTAGGTGGTCTGTAGATCCACACCGTAAACAAGCACCTGTCATCCTCCAACATTCACCCTTATGCCATTTTTGGCAATGTGGGTAAGCAACAGATACCGTTAGGGCTGGTCCCCTGTACCCCGTTCCTGGAGTGCTAGCCATTGAAGGGGTGGACTGGCCTCTCCTTGGTGCAAACTGAGATTTGGGCCTCTGTGATTGACCCTGACTTGGTGCTCTACTAAAACTCTGAGTAGGCGAACCTCTGTATTTCTTACTAGGGACAAAAGATGTATCAGTCTGACCCTGACCTCTTTTCTGTTGTCTGTCCCTTCTGTTCTGCTCATTCTTTCTAACTTTTTCAACCTTCAGTGCAGCTTCCACTAACTTAGCAAACTCTGTAATCCCCAAGGCTGTAATCATTACTTTAATGTTATCATTGAGTCCTTCCTCAAATCTCTTGCATCTCTCTACCTCATTAGGGACTATTTCCCGCCCATAGCGGCTCAGTCTGACAAATTCTCTTTCATACTCAGCCACTGTTAGCTATCTCTGGCGTAGGGTAATAAACTCCCTTCACTTCTCTTCTAGGTACACACTGCCCACATACTTCTTTCTGAACTCAGTGAGAAAGAAATCCCAAGTTATCTGTTCTGGTGGCACCTCACTAGTTACTGTATCCCACCACTGGTATGCATCATCCTGCAGTAATGATACAGCAGCTTCCAAATTCCGCTCTGGAGTACAATGAAGTTGTTTCAAGATTCTTCCAGTTCTGTCAACCGCCACCGTGATGTGACAGAATCATCTTCCCTTTTGCCCAGAAAATCCACTGCTCCAAACTTCCTGAGTCTCTCCATATGAGATTTTTGATGTGGAGGTGGTGGCATAACTCCTGCCATCTGTCTAAAGAACTCAGCCATTTGCTGAAATGTGGCTGGTGCATTTGGTACTGGTGGAGCAGGTTCCCTCCTGTCTCCTGGTTCAGTTATAGATGGAGCATGACTTTCCACTTCCTCATCAACCGCTCTCTGCGATGTGGAGTCCATATTCTGATCAAAATAACAAAACAAATCAAAAGATCTGCATTAGAATCATCTTAACACTTACAATGCAATGCATGATATGCAATCTATCTAGGTCCAGAAACGCCTAAACCGTGCTCTGATACCACTAAATGTAACACCCCTTACCCGTCTACAGAATAGCCGAGCAAGGTGTGCTACACGGCGTGCCGGAGCGCCTAGTTTGTGAATATCACATTTTCTAAACTCAATTTGATTTTACAAAGTGTTTATGTGCTATTTATAGTATACTGGTTCTATTTTCACACTTTAATAAAGTTAGTGTTTTAAAATAGTAATAAAAATTTGGCAAGGTGCCGTCTGTATTTTGGACAAACTGTCCTTCCAAACCTGTTAAAAACAGTTCAATATGATAATATCAAAATCTCAAATATTTCACAGTCTCTATTTCTCAGTAAAGTCAATAGACTTTTACAGTCATTAAACAGTTCCATAATACAGTCCATAGTAATTTAAATATGTACAGAAAATTTCCATGTTATTTAATATGTACAAAATATTACAAACTTTAGAGCTTTCATAACATTACTAAATACAGGGCTGAATTTCAAATATACAACAAAAGTACAAAATACAAAATATCCTAAGTCCTACCATGTATGCAATGCAGTGCAGATGACTCTGGACTCCTGTGCAGATCTGATGTCTCACTCAGTCGTAGGTTTGCTGGGCTCCCCAGCTGTATCTCCAATACCTACACGTTACAAAAGCAACGCGCTAAGCAATTTTGCTTAGTGGTGCCAAATATAAAGAAATATACACTAAAATAAAGTAAATAAATTTATGGCATCGGTGTTCTCCACAATTGTTGAATCTACCTTTATTTGCTAACATTTCACTATCTGCTAATTTTGGTAGTGTTGTATGTCAAAAGACTGAATTTACTTATTTGAATTTAGTAGTACTTGAATTACTGCCCGTGTAGCCTATATACTGACCAGACTGGATAAACGGATATACTGGCACTGGGTACCTAGTACCTCGGGCTGTTACACCATCGGTCACAAAGTGTCTCCCGGTGTGCAAATAGTGTAGATAAGAAGCCATATAATCAATATGGCGATAAGCCAAGAATAAATACACAATATGTATAGCAGTAGGCTATTAAAGTCACAGTGCGGCACAATAAGCCGTAAAAACACAGTATGGCATGAAGCCATTTACAGAACAGCTGTCAGAATCCTATTGGCATGCCAACCTATCCATACTAGTCAACTAGGCAAACTAGGGCACATTGTAAATTAATCGTTTAATTCTTCAATCTTTGGAGTTTACTAACTATTATATAATTCACAAGTCAATGCATATGTTGACCTTTTTAGATAATATGGATAAGTTGTTTCTAGCATCAATATGTCAAAGTTTATATCTCAATGTGCTACCAATATAGTGTAATTTACCATTTTTACAAGTTGGCGTTCATTGCTAAAATGCTTCAAGCATCACTGTATGCAAAATGTCAAATTCTTAATTTTTGTGTGCTAGATTGGTCTAGCTTAAAGTCCTATTTCCCTTTGTTTTTAGCTTTTGGTCAAAGAAGTAAAATTGTAGCTCTATGTCTTATTGCACGCGGGGCAAAATTTCAGGTCATTCCGAGTTGTGTAGAACAAGATATGGTCAATTTGCTAAAGCTGAACAGATTGCACTTTTAGTGTAAAATTTGGTCAATTTTAAGGTCACTTTTGGTTTGGCAGATTTTGTACCCGAAATTGTGCAAGCCATTTGACTTGGTTCTGGCTATTTCTGGGCTTGGGTGTCTTCATAAGACTTGTAGATATAGGTCTTAACTATTCATGGTCAAAATGTCAGGTCAATTGGACCTGTTTTGAGTGAGTTATGGCCTAAAAACTAACTACTGCCCAAATGGTCAGTTTTCAGGCCTTAAATGCACTAATCCGGATTTGGTCATTTTTAAGGTCAGTTTCTAGGCAGAATTTTGGCAACCTTTCTACATGAAAGTTGTCCCATTTGGTGTCTAGTTTCACCCCCAATTGGCCTCATACCAATTGGGTTCACAGTTTGGTACTTATGGCCTAATTTAGGTACTGCCTTCAATACACAACCTGCACAAAGCTCATACACTCCCAATTTAATGTTCCTTCTCCTCGTCATTACTACAATATTCAATCAACAACACTTCCATACATATATTGTACACAATTTCAGCAACAATTCTGGGCAGAATGTTCAAGCGCTCAATGCACACAATTCATCATTAAGTTCAATATTCACTTCCACCAAAATTCAACATACTTAAATGCTAATATTACACATATACTCCAACATATTCATACTTCAATATCACTTACACTTGCTGTCCACAATTTAACATTAACATATATCATTAATAACCACATGTTCACACACAAATTCATGCTATTAGGGGCTGCCAAACATGGCAGTTTGCTCAAGGCATCAAGGTTCCATTTCACACCTTTAATCTAAACACTACATGCACATACTTAAATACAAACTTACTACAATTTTCATTTGAATTAATCAACCTTCATTTTCATTCATTAGAAGTAAAAATAACTCAAGCTCAACAAGGGTTCATGGCTGCCAAAAATGGACAAGTCCATTTCTCACTATTTCTTTCATTTCTCTTCACCAAAACACTCACCTCAACCTAAACACAAGCTTTACTAAAGCAAGGGAGAGGTTTTGGACACTTACAACTTTTGGAGCTTATCAAAACTTCACCAAATCTGGTTTTTCTTGTTGCCAATATCTTCCCCAAGGTGAATAGGCAAGCTTAAATGAAGGAAGCAAGTGAAAATGAGGGCTTGATGATGGAGAGAGAAAGCTTCATGCATGATGGCCATGGAGGACTTTGAGAGGATCAATTCGGCAAGCTTCTCCCAAGGTTGAAGATGACCCAATTCTGCCCACTAAGGTTTATTTTATGTAGTTTATAATATAGTTAGTGGAGCACTAATGAGTTGTTTAATGTTTAATTATATTAAGTTTCCTTTATTTACACATTTACCTCTTTTCTTTCACAATTTACATAATGTATCACAATTTAATTTTTCATGTCATTTTTAAAGTGTAATATCATTTATTTTTAATGGACATTGAGGTCAAAAGGCAATACTAGGTGTCAAATGACCAAAATACCCCACTTCGGGTTATATTCCCGATTTTTTCGATAACACTAATTTTTGTCTGTTTCTCGATTTTTCATTTTTTTGTACTAATTTATTAATTTTTCTTTGATATTTCTAGTGTCAATTACATTTCAATAAACCTATATCTATGTCTCAAAATTAAATTCAGAGGGTTCCCCACGGTCTGACAGGGTGTTTCCCACGGTGATCACCCATCATTGCCATGTAGCTCGTTTAACTTAGCATCATTTTCTCTCTTTCATTTTTGTTTGATTTTTCTTATATTTTATTTTTACTTATTTCATCATTATATGTCTGTTTACTATCACCGAAGTGTAGTTCCAGACATCCTAACTTGCCTAGACTGTTATTTGACTACTGGAACAACTGAGCGTACATAACACGTATAGGGAGGATGTTACAATTCTAGTGTCAATTACATTTTAATAAAACTTTATTTATGTCTTAAAATTAAATTTCGAGGGTTCCCAACAGTCCTGGGGTCGGCAACGACCTTCCCAGTGCGGTCACTCATTGCTGCGGTGCCAGCTCGTTTAACTTAGCTTCATTTTCTCTCTTTCAATTTTCTTTGATTTTTCTTGTATTTTATTTTTATTTATTTCATCATTATATGACTGTTCACTATCACCAAAGTGTAGTTCCAGACATCCTGACTCGCCTAGACTGTTATTTGGCCATTGGAGCAACAGAACGTACAAAATATGTACAATGGGGATGTTACACTGGTAAACTGACCTAATGGTTTCCAAAAGCAGGACACCCAATTTTGAAAAATCATCTTTAGAACTTGAAATAGTGTGATTCTTGAACCAATGGAAAGATAAATGAATACCCTAAAACTTTGTACTTATGACTGAAAATTGATTTTGTTGGTTACATGGTGAAATTCTTGCATTTCTTATTACTGCTCTACTGTGACTAGAGTCTAGAATAGTTTGCACATTTTCGTTTATAACTTGAGATGTTGACTTGATTTTGATATGATTAAAATTGGAGATTGAAATGGACATATGAAAGTTCCATTCTGGAAAAGATGTCATGAAAGCCTTATTGCTAGAATTTTTGGTGGAATTTTAACTTTGCTGGCCTGTTTTCTTAAATTGACTGAAAATTTTAATTGTGTGTGTGTTTGTTTTTTTGGGGCAGCCACTTTGGTAAATTAAATTAGTATTGGATGGATGTTTATTGGTTGGTTCCAATTGCAAGATTAAAGTACTTTTGATAAAAAAATGCAAAGGTTGTAACAACCCCCGATCTAGTAGCATAATAGCTAAACCGGGAGTGTTACCTATAATTTCCACAACCTGTAATAAGAACTATATCTTAATTTCATATGAATATTCCATACTTATCACATAAAAATTGCACCAAAAGTGATTTAAGCAAAATATAAACTTTACATAACATGTTATTCACTTAGATACAACTTTTTATCATTAATTACTTGTACGACTTATACAAAAAGAATCATTTGCAAGTAAAGGAAGCCAACCCTAATTAAACTCTTGACAAAATACTGCTCTTCTAATGTAGAATTTAAAGATCTATTCTTTGTGAACCCTCAGCTTCAGTACTTGCACGAGGGAAAAACCCTTCGTGCTAAGCATATAGCTTAGTAGTGTAAGTCTAGCTTAAGATGGCTAATTAATAGTCGTCTATAACTATACATGCTGTAGGCATTTAACAACTAATTACAATAAATGCAAGCAAGTAACAATTTATAACAACTTTGCAAAAATGTATAAAGCATTCCACTGTAACTAATTAAGTGTAATCAACTAATCTTGCTCATGAAATATGCATAAGGCAACGAGTTATCTATTAACAAAAGTAAAATCCAATTTATAAACAAAAGAGCAACTCATTTGACTTGAAAGCTTGTCATTTCATTATTTCTCTTGAATGGCATAATTCCTCCCTAGTGTAACTTTCCTTATTCCGGATATTGGGATTTTAATGCGACACTTTCTTTCAGATGCCATCTTACATTTTCTCTTTTCCATTGCAACATCTTCTTTCAGATGTTGTCTTACGTGTCTTTTTCACCACAGTAACACCTTTTTTTAGGTATCGTCTTACGTGCCTTTTTAGAATCAATACGTGTATTGACGTATCGTCTTTCAAATGCCATCTTTACATGGTCATAGATATAGATTCATTTCAGTTTGTAGATCTGCTAGCTTATCCCTCTATTTGACATGCCAAACTATTCGATTTCTATCTGTAACACCCTCACTGTAGCCATTCCGTAAATTCTACTATTTCGGTGATTGATGTCAGTCTAGACAGCTAGAATATCTGGAACTATATCTAGACTAGAGTGAGAAGTCATAAATAACTCAAATAATAGTAAGAAAAATTAAGGAAAAATTTTAGAAATAAAATACAGCCAAGTTAAATGAGCCGGTGCCCTAGCGATGGGTAACCTGACGAGAAGTTGTTGTTTTTACAGCTAGAAGCCCTAAACCTGAGGGAAAATTTTGTGAAATAATTTTTGGGACTCCAAAGAAGAGTCATTAAGGTTTTGATGGCATTAGAATGCCAAGAAAATGCTTAGAAAAATTTTTAGATCGGTACAGACGATTTTGGCTCAATAAGCCAAACGGAGGGTATTTTGGTAATTTCGTCTTCAGAGATGATTTTTAGCCAACTTGTCCAGTTAAATAAATAATTTATATGACATAAAATGTGAATAAATATTGCTAAAAATTGAATTAAATATGGGTAGAAAAGAAAAGAAAGAAAATGCACGAAAACTTGAATTATGACATCATTATGATGTCATTAAAAAGGCTTCCACCAATGGCATTTCAACAAGCACTCTTAAACTAATTAAAAAAAAGGAGGTAAAAATGAAACAAAATTTCTGTTCTTCTTCTTCCATAATTCGGCAGCCTCTCTCTCTTCTCTCTTAACCTCCATTAAAGCTCCCTTGTGAGCTTGATTTCCCCCTTCATCCCATCATAAAACCCTATCATCCCTTCACAAAATTGGTCATCACCATTAGAGCAATACTTGGGCAACAAAAAGAAGTGAAAATAAAGGAGTTTGTCAAGCTTGGGTTGGCACACAACAAGGTTAGTGTCAATTAATCCTTTAAACTTTGAGTATGCATCATTAGGAGTATGAATTGATCCATTGATTGTATGTGTTTGAAGAATTGAAATGGTTGGAGTTAGGGTTTGGGGCATAAATTTGAGATTTGCTCATGTATTGGTGAAAGGAAGTTCTAATGGTCAATTAGTGACTATTTGGCTATGTGTGATTAGGAAGTAAAGTGATTTGTGCCATGGGAATTAAAGTTAGTTATGCTACCTAGTGTGACCTGCAGGACTGGATGTGAGTCTAGCAGATTCGGGCAGCTATAACTGGAGTTGTGTAGGTTCAGTTGGTACAAGGCTAATTGGACATGAAATTAGATACATAATGGCACAACTTTGATGAAGGAACCCTACCTAGAAAACCACAATAGACTGACCTAAAAATTAACCAAATCCGGGTACCATTCATTTTGCCTGAGCAAGATGACAAAATGAACAGTATTCATTCATTTGGTCATAACTCAGTGTAGAAAGGTTCAATTGACCTGAAATTTATATCAACGAAAAGCTTAGACAATTTAGAACAACTTTCATGCCGAACACAAACTCCAATTCTGAACGTAACCAAATGAAATTGCTAACCAAACTTGAGCTACCAAATCTGGCAGAACCAGAATTGCCCAGAAATTCTAGGTAAAAGTCCATTCGACCAGTTATGGTAAGATGGCCATAACTTGAGCTAGAAAACTCGAAATGGAGTGATTCAAAAAGGGAATTAAAGAATACACAATAAAGAATAACTTTGATTAAGAATAATTGGCCAAATTCTTACTGTAGAATGGCCTAATGGAATAGTGAACTCTAGCATCCAAAATTGAAATTTTTTATTTATTTCCTATTGGTTTGAAGTATTGATTGGCAATTAATGCCAACACTCTTGGGAAGCAAAATATGGTAATTTCATGTGATTAGAACTCATATAACTATTATGTATGTGAAAGTCAATATTTTGACTTAAATGGTAAAATGAATAGTAATCTTGCATGTTAAACACAAAAATTTAATCAAGAATTTTGTAATATGCCCTAGTAGATCTAGTAAGATTGGGTTGGATAGCTTGACATGCCAATAAGGTTCGGATAACAGTACTGCATATGGCATCACGCCATTCTGTGATTTATGGCTTAAGTGGCCATTCGGTGATTTTATGGCTTTTAGCCATTCTGATATTATTGTGATACTTGGCCTTGTGCCTAATATTTATTACAGCTCATTAGCTATTCTGTTGCACACCGGGAGACACCTTGTGATCGATGGTGTGACGACCTGAGGTACTTGGTACCCAGTACCAGTTTACCTGTTTATCTAGTCCAATCATCCAGTATAGGTTACTTGGGCAACCAAAAATAGAAGTTGATAAATTTAATTAAATAATTGATATAAATAGTAACAAATTAATAATACTACAAATAAGTGCCAGAAATTGTTCGTATGGAAAACCTGCATACACTCTGCATGTTTGTTTCATTTTAGTTTTTTTTATTTTATTATTCACACCACTAAGCAATATTGCTTAGTGTGTTACTTTTGCTACGCGTAGGTTCTGGAGAGACTGATATAGAGCCAAGCAGACCACAGACTGGGTGAGGCTACAAATCTAGAGTCAGAGTCACCTCTCAGGCTATAGTGCATTGGTAGGACACTAGTGTTAGTAGTATACCCTAGAGCATATCATTTAGTATGTATCTTATACATATTTTATTAATAAAAGGCATTTTTACTTTTCCGTTTACATAATATATTTATGTGTAATAGAAAAGGTCCATTGATATATTGTTAGAAATATTATTCTTAAGTTGTTAAGAATATGAACGACAGTATTTCTAGCACAAAGTATCATAAATTGGTTCACAATCTAGGATACTTCACAATAAGGACATGACTTATCTAGAAAGATTGTAATCATGTTTGTTCCCAAGTTATTTGTATGAGATGTAAATAAGATGGAATGGTGAGTCTCATGCCATATAACAAATATGATAGGCACTTATACATGATAAGTAGGTCGAACCAGTGACATTTATGATAAGCACATGGAGTTTACTCTTGTCAATGCATTGTCATAAATCATATCAGTGCATATAATCTTTAGACCTGAGATAGCACAGTTATCTTGTATATAGGTGGTTTGAGTTTGATACAACTTTCATACTTGTACTGTGTATGGGTATATGGGCATGTGTTGGCTCCTACTAGTTATATATGGAGGTAGGTGTTGATCAAGATGGAATCTGTTACCCTAAGTAAATAGGGATAAAATCCTATGTTTATTTAATTATTCTTAATGTTTCAAGTTCCTGGCTAGGACAATTAGATTTATTCAGAAAAGAGTTTTTAATGAGAAAAATCTTTTTAATCAAGAACTGGAATTAAAAGAGAACATAATATTCATAGCAAATGGGGTTTGACATAAACCATGACTCCAGCTCGAATTGGGATTTTGTAACAGAGAGATTCTAGTGCATGGTAACATATGATTATAGGTTCATTTAAGGTAAACCTTATTACTAATTGGGTGGCCATGACATGCTATGCTAGGTGTTAACCATGGTTTATGAGGTGCATAAAATGATTTAGAGAAATCATTTATGGTAAGAAAGAGTTCTAATGATATTAAGAGTTGATATCATGTCTCATTGCCAATTAGTGATGAGCCTAATAAGTCACACACATACACAAGTAATTACCAAATTAAATATGATTTAATTAATTAATTAAAGAGTTTAATTCATTAATTAAATAGGTTTGGTTTGCAATTAAATTGCAAAGTCCCTAGCATGGCTTGAAACCAAATCTAGGTTATTAGATGTATAATATAAGTTAAATTTATATTTAAAGTGTTTAAATATGAATTTAATTAATGAGAAATTAATTAATAGAGATTAATTAATTTATTTATATTTGATATAAATTGATTAGAAGAAGAGAAATAATTATTTTGGATTGAGAACTCAAAATTAAGACATAAGGGTATTTTGGTTATTTCATAGGGTGGCATGTGGCACCATGAGATGGTGACACATGGCACTACACATAAGCTTGCCATATGTCTTTTAATCATGTAAGATGATCAAAGTCAAGATTAAATATAGGTTTGACACTTGGCACAATGTGATTGGGTCAATTAAACCTAAAGCTAATCAGAAGGTGATATGTGGCAAGGGTTTTAAGTGGTGACCTAGCTATATAAGTGTAAGGATGAAAGAACAAATATAACAATCTACTCATCCTCAAAAAGGTGCAGCCACCCTTAGCTCCTCTCCCTTCTCTTCTTCTTCATCTCTCATCATTTTAAAGAGATTAGCAAACAATCTCTTGAATTAAAAATACTAGAAATTATTTCTAGTGTCCTGTTTACATTTGTAATCTCTCAAAAGGCAAAACTTGATTTTCTAATTCATAGAAAAAGCTTTAGAAGCTGTTCAAGGGCTGCCATAGGTGATCTTGGTGTGGACAAGCTAGAGGGACAACATCTGGTGCCCTAAAGACGCATCCCAAAGTTGCCAAACACACTGCAGTGCATCAAAAGGTTAGTGCACTTGTTCTTGATCTAATATAGGATTCTTAAAATTAATCTGATTAATTCTAAAATCTTAAATGGAAAATGTAGATCCAAAAACATATTAAAGAGTTTTAATATGCTGTTTATCATTGAAATCAAATAGATAAAAAGAAATCTTGCATGATGCATGTGACCCTAGGTGAAAAATTTTTGAATTCAATGATATAAACTTATGTTTTTCATGCTTCCGCTCCTTCAGTTGGTATCAGAGCCACTATATTTGCCATTTAGATTGTTGATTATATGATTTAATTGTGTGGTATGATCATGAGATGATAGATCCATTGCTGGTTGCAATGAAAGGTGGCGGCTTGGTGTTGAACACCATTGTGTGCGTAAGGTTTGTTCATCCCTTATGGTGCGCATGGTTTTGAGCAATATTTGTGCAATTGTTGTATGATCTAATGCTCATAATTATGTCCATTTTATCTCTAATTAAATTATTTAATTAGAGTTTTAAATCACACAATTAAATTTTGATTCAAATCTGAATTTTAAAAATTATTTGAATGTGATTCAAATCTGAATTTTTAAAGTTTTTGAATGGGATTCAAATCTAAATTTTAAAAGTTGTTTGAATGAGATTCAAATCTGAATTTTTAAAATTATTTGAATATGATTCAAATCTAAATTTTAAGAGTTGTTTGAATGTGATTCAAATCTGAATTTTTAAAGTTGTTTAAATGTGATTCAAATCTGAATTTTTTGAATTTGTTTGAATGTGATTCAAATCTGAATTTTTAAATTTGTTTGAATGTGATTTAAATATGAATTTTTAAATTTGTTTGAATCATATTCAAATCTAGATTTTTAAGTTGAATATGAGATATTCAATTTAATTTAAGTATGTATGTTTTATTTAGTTATTAAATAGTGATATGCATGATGGATGATCATGGACTATAAAAGACCAATGTGATTGAATTTATTTCTTTTATGTCTCTTTGGGTTGTAATTTAAATTAATTTATTTTTGGGCATTTATTATTAAAGTTGTAATAATTTTTTTGTTGTAATTTCATTTGTTTAGTTCTTGTAAATTCGCCTTGGTATGCCAAGGATTACTATATAATTGGATTGCAAGAAGATCAAGGAGGTCAAGAGCATTGGTGGGACCAGTGGGAGAAATTCAAGATCAAGTGTTGATTATATACTCCTTCAGCAACTCTTGTAATATGAATGAATGAAATGCACCTAGGAATATCCTGATTCAATTCTTGGTGGCTCAGAATTGAATCCCTTAGAAAGTCCATAATCATACCATATTTACTGTTTATCCATGAATGCATGAGATGTATGGGAATGTATGCAAGTATATGATATATGCATGCTAAATGGATAATGTGCAAAGTGAGAACTTAATAGTAATTAGGATGACCATAAAATCTTCTAAACAAATGATTAAGCTGGAAATGCTATAATTAAAGTAATTATAACATGGGCCCTCCATTAGGGCTATTATTTTAAGAAATTTTAAATAGTTGCATATAATACAATTAATTTAAGAGATATTCTTAAGAATAATTGTTAAGCATAAGATGTTGTGAATATGTAAATGGTTTGGTGGCCAATATTGGATGTACTTGAGGACATTAAAATTATTTGCATAATTACTGGCTCAATGGGATCAACTTAACTAATGCAAGATAAGTCAATAATGGATGTACATGAGATTTTGAGCATTAGGGGCTAGGTGAAGGATTGAACCTCACATGAGATGTGATGGGCAAGGAATTGCTCACTTATAGTTTATTATAATTCCAATAATGGATGTACCTAAGGATGATCAATAGAATTATAAGAATTCAATCACCCACTATAAATCCATCCAACTAGGATTTTCGTTTTCTATTTTGGAAGTGTAGGATTCGCTAAGTTAGTGAGAGGACCAATTTGATTAAAAGACCATAATCATTTTGGTTAATTACTTGATACATTTACTAATTAATCTGATTATTTTCTATAGTTAATTTTCTGATAATAATGAGCACAGAACAACCACCATCATCCAATATCCTTGCAAGCATACTTGATCGCAATAGGTTGATAGGATCTAATTTGTCTGATTGGCTAAGAAATTTAAAACTTGTCCTGAACCTTGAACATATAGGATATGTTTTAGACTCAAATGTTCCTGGTCCCTTACCTCCAGAGGCCACTCAAGAGGAGCATGAAACTTTGGATAAGTGGAAGGAGCATGATATGAGAGCTAAGTGTTACATACTTGCTTCCATGAGTAATGAGTTACAAAAGCAGCATGAAAACATGCAGAGTGCGCATGAGATTCTCCTTCACCTACAAGAGTTATATGGTGAGCACAGCAAGAATGCTAGGTATGAGATATTTAGACAGCTGTTCCGCATGAGGATGTCTGAGGGACAGAATGTTGGGGATCATGTCCATAAGATAATTCGGCTGATTGAGCAGTTGGAACATCTTGACTTCAACATGGATTTCCAACTACAGACGGATTTGATCCTTTAGTCCCTTCCTGAGTCTTTTGGGAATTTTGTGATAAATTTCCATATGACTAAGCAGGAATGCACCTTGGCTGGTTTACCCAACATGCTGGTTATTGCCCAAAAGAATATGCTAGGCAATAAAGGAAAAGAGGTAGCTTTGATTGCATCTTCTTCTGCTGGAAAGTCCAACAAGAAGAAGGGCAATAAGAAAAAGAAATCTCAGATTCCTGGTCCTTCCAAGAAAATAGCTAAACAGAAAGGGAAGACTAAAGCTAATGGAGGCAAAGGAAAGTGTTTCCACTGTCAGAAGGATGGGCACTAGAAAATGAACTGCCCAGAGTATCTTGCTTCTCTGAAGGATAAGAAGGATAGACCTTCAGAAGGTATGTCTATATCTTGTTATTTAGATTCTGATGATACTCATAGTTCATCTACAGCTTGGGTTTTAGATACTGGTGCTAGTTCTCACATTTCTTATGATATACAGGAACTAGCAAATAGTAGCAGCTTGCGTTCTCGAAATGTTAGAGTCCGGATTGGCAATGGCTCAACTGTTGAAGCTTTACCCATAGGATCTAAATCTTTTTACATGTCTGGACATATTTTGTGTTTGGATAATATTTTATATGTACCTGATGCTTTTAAGAACATCATTTCTATAACTAGTTTGACTAGAAATGGCTATGAATTTCAGTTCACAAATGATGTTTGCAATATTTATGTTGGAAATAAATATGTTGGTTCGGGTTATATGAATGATGGTCTTTATTATTTGGATAATAATGAAAAACACAAAATGAATGCAATGCCATGGTGAAAATAAACTCAAGTTCAAAATATATTTGGCCTTAGGTCATGTTGCAGAAGATAGAATTGCAAAACTGGAGAAAATGGGGATTCTATCCTCATTGAGCTCTGAGCCTACTCCAATTTGTGAATCTTGCCTTCAGGGCAAAATGACTAGATCACCCTTTGTAGGACAAGGGCTAAGAGCTAAAAATATTTTGGAGCTAATACGTAGTGATGTATGTGGTCCATTTAAAGAAATGGCTAGAGGTGGTTTTCATTATTTTATTACCTTTACTGATGATAAATCAAGGTTTGGGTATTTGTATTTGATGAAATACAAACATGAATCCTTTGAAAAGTTTAAAGAATTTAAATATGAAGTAGAAAATCAAACAGGAAAGAGTATTAAAGCTCTTCGATCAGATCATGGAGGTGAATACTTGAGTACTGAAATTGATGAATACTTGAGAAAGCATGGCATTGTGTCTCAGCTGAATCCTCCAGGAACACCATAGCTAAATGGTGTATCTGAAAGGAGAAATCATACTCTATTGGATATGGTACATAGTATGATGAGCTATACTGATATGCTAATCTCCTTTTAGGGATTTCCATTAGAATCAGCTTTGTATATTCTGAATATGATTCCATCAAAATCAGTATCTTTTACACCTTATGAGATATGGCATGGAAGAAAACCAAATCTTAAGCATGTTAAGATTTGGGGTTGTCCATCTTATATCAAAAAGCTGAACACTGATAAATTGGAAACTAGATCAGAAAAAGGTCAATTTGTTGGATATCTAAAAGATAGTTTTGGATATCATTTTTATTTGCCTACATCACAAAAGGTTGTGATAAGTAGAGATGCCATATTTCTTGAACAACAGTTTGTTCAAGAAGGAGGCAAAGGAAGGCAAATAGAGTTGGAATTGGAGAATTCTGACCAACCAACAGATCAAATGGATATAGATCCATCTAGTCAACCTACACTTATTGATGAAACATCTACAGTTGTTCCTCGTAGAACAACTAAGGTATTTCACCCACCAGTGAGATATATGGTTTCCTTCATGAAAAAGAACAAGAGTTGTCTACTCATGAAGAAGTAGATCATGGAGATGATCCACTTACTTATGAAGAAGCTATATTAGATATAGACTCTTCAAAATGGATTGATGCTATGAAATCCGAGATTGATTCCATGTATAAGAATCAAGTTTGGGATCTTGTTGACCCACCTGAAGGTATTGTACTTATAGGGAACAAATGGATTTTCAAGAAGAAAATTTGTTCTAATGGAAAGGTAGAGACCTATAAGGCAAGGCTAGTAGCGAAAGGGTTTCGCCAAAGGCAAGGAATCGACTATGAGGAGACTTTCTCGCCTGTTGCCATGCTTAAATCAATTAGGATTCTATTAGCAATAGCTGCATACTATGATTATGAGATTTGGCAGATGGATGTCAAAACAGCTTTTCTCAATGGATATATTGAAGAAAAAATTTTCATGGAATAACCTAGGGGTTTTAAATCCCAAGATGGTTCCAAGGTATGGAAGCTAAAGCGATCCATTTATGGGTTGAATCAAGCTTCGAGGAGTTGGAACATCCTTTTTAATGAAGCCATTAAGTCATTTGGTTTTATAAAAAATGAGGATGAGCCATGTGTATATAAGAAGGTTAGTGATAGTGCTATCACTTTCCTTGTCTTATATGTGGATGACATTTTGTTGATGGGTAATGACATAGGTATATTGACAACTGTAAAGGTATGGTTGTCAAATACATTCTCCATGAAAGACTTAGGGGAGGCAACCTATATTCTTGGGATTCGCATATATAGAGATAGAGCAAAAAGAATAATTGGTTTATCCCAAAGTCTATACTTGGAAAAAGTGTTAAAGAGGTTTAACATGCTTGATTCCAAGAGAGGATTGCTACTAGTGAGACATGGTATCCACCTTTCTAAAGAGATGTCTCCAAAGACACCTGAAGAAATAGATAAAATGGCCAGGATTCCATATGCTTCGGCTATTGGAAGTTTGATGTATGCAATGTTGTGTACTTGGCCGGATATCGCATATGCTGTTAATTTGACTAGCAGGTATCAATCCAATCCAGGTTTGGAATACTGGATAACTATCAAGAATGTAACACCCCTATTTGTATAACTAATATTTCACTATTCCGATGACCGGTGTCAGTCCGGATAATTTAGGGGATTAAAACCACACATAAGACAACTAGATAAGCTCTAAACACAAATAATTAGTAATTGTCAATTAGTTAAGTATAAATAAAAAAAAAAAACAGAACATAAGAAGTTAAATGAGCCGAGAGTCACAATGATGGGTGACCTTATCGGGAAGGATTGCGATGTCAATTTAAACTCAAATTTCGAATCGTAAAATGTGACGTCGCGGTCCTTAGGACTATTGCAAACACAGTGGAAAAGAGAAAATCACAAAAAAGAATTGTTAAGCCATTCAAATAATTAGGTCAGGGATCCAGAAGAAATATTGAAGTATTTGCAAACCGGGTCGAACCAGTGAGGGGCAATTTAGTCAATCGACCACTAGAGCTGACTCCTAACTTTACTGTTAAATAAAATCAGAGAAAAGAAAATTTCAGAATCGGGAATTAAATTAAAGAACTAATAAAAAAATAAATAGAAAAAAAAAGAGAAAAAGGAAAAAGTGAAAAGTGATGACATCGTGTATGACATCGTGCATGATGCAATAAACATTATAATTAACAAATTTATTTAATTTAATTTGTGGTCTTCCATAAGGATAAATTCATAAAAGAAAGAAAAAAAAAAAAGCAAAAAGTCTTCATCTTCTTTAAAATTTTCGTGAGCTCTCTCTCTCCCTCTCCCTCTCCACAAAACCACCATTAAAGCTCATCTTTGAGCTTGCAAATTTCAAAATCTCACCATAGAAAATAGTCATGCCATAGTTAAAACTTGTTTTGGCAACTAGAAGAGGAGATTGAAAAAGAAAGAAAGGAAAAAAGAAGAGGTTTGAAGAGGAAAAATTTTCTGCACTAAAATTAGTAAACTAAACTTGATTTTCTAGTTAAATTAATTATGATTATAGTTGAATAAACCTAGAAATATGCTTAAAATTAAATGAAAACATCTTTGGAGGACTAGGTGGAAATTCGGCCAGCTAGGGTTTGTGATGGAAATGCATGTGTTTTGATTGAATTAAATATGTTAGGAAGCTTAATTGAGTTGAGGAATGATGTTGGCACCTAGGGTTTTGCGAGAAAAAATATGAGAATTTGTTAAATGAGGTGTTTGACCTTGTTGGAGCTAAAAAATGGTCATTTGTGACCAATTGAGGTATGTTGGAAGTGTTAGAATTAGGTTCAAATTCGGATTGCTTAGGGACATGCTGCAGGCAGCAGGACCAAGGTCCCTTTCAGGGACTAAAACTGAAAATTTACAAGTTCAATTAGTGTGAGGCCAATTGAGAATGAAATTAGACACAAAATGACACATTTTTCATTCAGGAATCATGCCCATAAAGTGACTAAAACCTAGTGAACAAATTGACCAAATCCAAAATTAGATATGCTGCCCTATACAAAAATGACTAAATAAATAGTGTTTGTTCATTTGGCCATACCTTGGGCTAGGCAGGTCTAAATGACCTGAAATTTTACCAGTAGAAAGCTGAGATATAGACCTAAAAATTTTATGAAGAATACAAACCCAAATTATTCTCTTAACCAAGTCACTTAGCAGCCCAAAGTTAGTGACCTAAAACTGCCAGAACCCAAAAATTTGCCCCAAAATCTGGGTAAGTCCAATCCGGCAGCCATGATTCAAATGGCTATAACTTGAGCTACAAAACTCTAATTGGAGTGATTCAAAAAGGATAATAAAGTTAAGACAATAGGGAACATTTTCTATGAAGAAAATTTTGCCAAATTCTAATAGCAACATGACCAATGGAAGAGTGCAACATTGGACACCAAAACTGAAAATTTGCAAATTTGCCTAAAAGACTTAAAATTTGACTAAAAAACCAAAACCAACAAATTAGGTAAGCAAAATATGGTATGTGGGTGAAATTAAAATTCTCATACCTATTAAGCCTTAGAAAGTCAACAAATTGACTTGAATAGTATAGTGAATAGTAACTCCGAAACACAAATTTTAAAGAATGTCAAGTTTAGCATATTAAAGCTAGGTAAAAGTAAATTTGAATTTATTTTTGGAAGTTATGATACTGAAATACTGTGAAACTGTGTGTTTCAGTAGAAAAGAATATCGAGAAAGAACCTGAGGGATCGAGTCAAGGCCAAGAGGCGACTCGCTTAAGGTTTGTGCAAAACATAGAATTTCTGTAAATTTTCTCCTGCACATCGTTTTGAATGAATTAAAATATTGAATTGTGATATCATTGTCTTAAAATATTTATTATGATTTTAATCTAAATTGTTGAAAGTTTAGTTGCATATATTTGAAATGGCATCAAATATTTAGTAAATTGTTCTTGAAACCACAGTGTCATGACCATATATTTGAATACCTCACTAGCATGACTAGTGGGGAAAATCAGTTTCGAATTTTGATTCCTTCTCTAGCTGAAGTGTTGAGGTGTGTGCCAATAGAAGAAGAAAAAGAATGGGTTCCCATATATTTGAGCTAGCTAGCCTTGTGTTGTGACTTCTCCTTAGCCTCTGGCTATTGAGATGATATTTGTTTCGAATGGCATGATATAACTGTGTATTTTTATGAAATTTGTTTTGAGACTTTTGAAATGAAATTGTTTGGATTAAATGCATACAAATCATGTTTTGTATTTATTTCTCATATTCAGTTTAATTTTTAAATAAGTATGATTTAAATTCCGCATAAAGATTATTTTAGTATGTTGTGCACCACTGAGTCCTAGTACTCATCGATGGCTATTATTGCTATCGCAGATATAGAGACTAGAGGAGCAGCAGAGTGAGCTGCTAAGGATTGTGGAGCCACCTTCCCTGAAGTTCCATTTGTAACACCCCTATTTGCATAGCCGGGTATATTTTACTATTCCGGTAACCAGTGTCGGTCCGGACAGTTAAGGGGATTAGAGCCACACTTAAGACAACTAGAGAAGCCATAAACACAAATAATTAGTAATGTCCAATTAGTTAAGTATAAACAAGAAAAATAGAACATAAGAAGTTAAACGAGCCGAGAGTCACAGTGATGGGTGACCTTCTCGGGAACGACTGCAAAGTCATTTTAAACTCAAATTTCGAACCGTAAAATGTGACGCCGCGGTCCTTAAGACCCTTATGAACACAGTGGAAAAGAGAAAATCATGAAAAAGAACTGTTAAGCCAGTCAAATAATTAGGTCAGGGAGCTGGAAGAAATATGAAATTAATTGCAAACCGGGATGAACCGGCGAGGGGCAATTTGGTCAATTGACCCCGAGAGCTGACTCCTGACCTAACTGTCAAATAAAATCGGAGAAAAGAAAATTTCGAAATAAAAAATTAAATTAAAGAACTAATAAAAAAAAAGAAAAAAAGAAGGAAAATGAAAAAGGTGTAGGGAAATGACATCATGCATGACATCATGCATGATGCCATAAATCCCATAATTAATAATTTGATTAAATGGATTTTTGTGTCTTCCATAAGACAAAAGACATAAAGAAAGAAAAAGAAAAAAAAAATAAAATACAAAGTCTTCTTCTTCAAAACGTCACTTTCCCTCTCCCTCATATCTCCATAGTTAAACCTCCATTAAAGCTTGTCTTCAAGCTTTGAAACCCTTACCAAATCCCAACTTCTTCCATAATCACTCCATAAAACCTTATTCCCTTCCCTTGAGAAAGAAATTTAACAAGAAAGAAAGAAGAAAAGAGGAGAAAAATTGAAGATTGGATATCAAAGTTGAGGTAAGCACATCAAATTGCAAGTTTGAGATTAATTATTGTGTTTTTAGCTTGAATTACTTGTAAATAAAGTTAAAATAAAAAAAAATATGTGGGAGGGACTAAACTGAAATTCCTCCAACAGGGAGGGGAGAGTGATTTGCATGAGTTTGATTGAGTTAAACATGTTAAAATGCTTGAATGAGTTGAAAGATTGTGTTTATATGCTTTGAATTAGTTAATTACAATGAATTAGTGTGGTTAGGGTTTGAAACCTAGGGTTTTGAGGCAAAAATTTTGGAGAAATTGGTAAATGGTGTCTTTGACCTAATGTGAAGTGAAAAATGGTCATTTGTGACTAAATGAGGCGTGTTAGAAGTGTTGGAATTAAAAGCCAATTCGGATTGGATAAGGTCATGTGCTGGCAGCATGACCAAAATTTCCTTTGAGGGACCAAAAACAAAATTTTACAAGTCCAATGGATATGGGACCAATTATGGATGAAAAAAGGCACTAAATGACACAATTTTCATTTAGGAAGCCTGCTCAAAAAGTGACTAAAACCTAGTGAACAAAGTGACCGAAGTTGAGAAATCGTAGGCTGCCCTGCACAAACTGACTAAATGAATAGTGTTTGTTCATTTGGTCATAACTCAAGCTAGGCAGGTCAAAATGACCTAAAATTTTACCAGTGGTTAGATGAGATATATATCTAAAACTTTCATGAAGAACACAAACCCAAATTATGTCATTAACCAAATCAAATTACTGAGCAAAGTTGGGTCACTGAATCTGCAGACTGCAGATTTGTCATTTGAATAGTAAAGTTTCAATGGCTATAACTCTCTCTAGAAAACTCTGATTTAGGTGATTCATGAACCGATGGAAACCTAAGGCATAGTAGAACATTTCATATGAAGAAAGTTAGATCAAATTATGGACCTAACTTGATCAAATTGCTGAATGAAGTTGGAATTAACAATCTGCCAGAACAAAATTCTGCAGCATCAACAGTAAAAGTAATTTGCTTATAACTTGAGCTACAAAACTCCAATTGGGGTGATTCAAAAAGGAGAATAAACTTACGACAACAGGGAACATTTTCTATGAAGAAAGGTTTGCCAAATTCCAACAGTAAACTGACCAATGAAACAGTACAATTAGGGACACCAAAACTGAAAATTGGCAATTTTGCCTAAAAGACCTAAGTTTTGAGAAAATGACCAAAACCAACAAGTTTAGTGACCAAAATGTGGTATGTGGGTGAAGTTGGAGTTCCCATACCTATTAAGCCTTAGAAAGTCAACTATTTGACTTGAATAGTATAGTGCATAGTAACCCGAAACACAAAAATTTCGATAACGTCGAATTTAGCACGTTAGAGCTAGGTAAAAGTGAAGCTAAATTTATTTTGGGTTTATGTTAAGTTTTAGTGCTGAAACATTGTAAAATTGTATGTTTGAGTTGGAAAGGATACTGAGAAAGAACTAAACATTGTAAAATTGATGTAAATTTTGTAATGATATATATATAAAAATTGTTTTGTCTCTAATGAAATATGAGTGGAACTATTTTATTTAATTTGAATGAAATTTATTATTAGTATTTTGAGGATTATTAAATTTTCAACTTGAGAAATTGATTGAAATGGTTGTGGAGTTATTGAAATGGATTGAGTGTGATTGTGAAATTGAAGTAGTTATTGGGGAAAAATTTTTAGAAGTGCTTTTTACAGGTATTTGAAGAACTATTTTCTCAAAATACAGAGGGAACTCTATCAAAATTTTTATAAATTTTGCGAAAAAATAAAATGGGCCAAAAGCTTTAACTAGTTCTTAACTTCAATTAAATCTTTTAAATACCTATTAGAAAACACTCACCACTTATCAAAAATAAGAAAATTGTTTTAAAATCCCTTGTAGGGTACTTAATGAGTTATCGGTAGGTGAAGTTCGGTAGTTCATTAAGTATTCTACGGGATCATGTTATGCCTTACAGAGGGGTAAGGTGTGACACCATTGGGTATATTTTATACCCTGATTGTAAAAACTATTTTGACATATGTAAATGTATGTATCTGTATGGACATGTAAAATTAATTTTGAGCAGTTGTATAAAGTTGTATAGAGTTGTATAAAGTTTGTAATAAATTTTAATTTGGATTTTTCCTAATGTAAATTTTTAGAATGACGTATCTAAATTGTTTTATCTTTATTGAAATATGAATAGAAATATTTTGTTTTAATTTGAATGAAATTGAATTATAGTATTTTGATGTTGTTGAATTTTGGAAATTGAGAAATGATGTTGAAATTGGTTAGGATGGTTGTGGAATTGATGAAATTGTTGTGATAAATCTTTGGAAGTGCTTTTTACAGGTATTTGAAGAACTGTTTTCTCAAAATACAGACAGCACTCTGCCGAAATTTTTATAAAATTTACGGAAAAATAAAATGGGACAAAAATTTAACTAGTTTTCAAACTCTAATTAAATCTTTTAATGCCTAGTAGAAAATGCTCACCACTTATAAAAGTAAGAAAATTGTTTTAAAATCTCTTGTAGGGTACTCAATGAGTTATCGGTAGGTGAAGTTCAGTAGTTCATTAGGTATTCTACGGGATCATGTTATGCCTTACACAGGGGTAAGGTATGACAAAGAATATCCTTAAGTACTTGAGAAGAACTAAGGATTTATTCTTGATATATGGAAGTGGCAACTAGCAATTGGATGGTTATATTGATTCTGATTTCCAATCAGATATCGATGATAGAAAGTCTACTTCTGGGTATGTGTTCATTTGTAATGGAGGTGCAGTCAGTTGGAAGAGTTCCAAATAAAGTACGACTACAGATTGCACTATCGAGGCTGAGTATATTACTGCATCAGATGCTACAAAGGAGACTGTTTGGATATAAAGAACCCCGATCTCATCAAAAATCCAAACACATAGAAAGGCGCTATCACATTATCAGAAATATAGTTGGGCAAGGCGATTTAGCCATGCAAAAAATAGCATCAGCTGAAAATCCAACTGATCCATTCACTAAGCCTTTGTCACAAGCACAGTTAAGCTGACATCTTGAGAAGATGGGTCTAAGGTACTGTAATAAATGGCTCTAGTGCTAGTGGAAGATTGTTAGTAGTATGGTCTATAGCATATCATTCAGTATGTATCTTGTACATATTTTATTAATAAAAGGCATTTTCACTTTTCTGTTTACATAATATATTTATGTGTAATAGAAAATGTCCATTAATATTTTGTTAGAAATATCATTCTTAAGTTATTAAGAATATGAGTGACAGTATTTCTAGCACAAAGTATCATAAATTGCTTCGCAATCGAGGATACTTCACAATAAGGACATGACTTATCCAGAAAGATTGTAATCATGTTTGTTCTCAAGTTATTTATATGAGATGCAAATAAGATGGAATAGTGAGTCTCATGCCATATAACAAATATGATAGGCACTTATACATGATAAGTAGGTCGAACCAGTGAAATTTATGATAAGCACATGGAGTTTACTCTTGTCGATGCATTATCATAAATCATATCAGTGCATATAATCTTCAGACCTGAGATAGCATAGTTAACTTATATATTGGTGGTTTGAGTTTGATACTGCTTTCATACTTGTACTGTGTATGGGTATATGGGCATGTGTTGGCTCCTACTAGTTATATATAGAGGTAAGTGTTAATCAAGAAGGAATCTGTTACCCTAAGTAAATAGGGGTAAAATCCTATGTTCATTTAATTATTCTTGATGTTTCAAGTTCTTGGCCAGGACAGATAGATTTATTCATAAAAGAGTTTTTGATGAAAAAAATCTTTTTAATCAAGAACTAGAATTAAAAGAGAACATAATATTCATAGCAAATGGGGTTTGATATAAACCATGACTCCAGCTCAAATTGGGATTTTATAACTGAGAGATTTTAGTGCATGGTAACATATGATTATAGGTTCATTTAAGGTAAACCTTATTACTAATTGGGTGGCCATAGCATGTTATGCCAGGTGTTAACCATGGTATATGAGGTGCATAAAATGATTTAGAGAAATCATTTATGATAAGAAAGAGTTCTGATGATATTAAGAGTTGATATCATGTCTCATTGCCAATTAGTGATGAGCCTAGTAAGTCACACACATACACAAGTAATCAACAAATTAAATATGATTTAATTAATTAATTAATTAAAGAGTTTAATTGATTAATTAAATAGGTTTGATTTGTAATTAGATTGCAAAGTCCCTAGCATGGCTTGAAACCAAATCTAGGTTATTGGATGTATAATAAAAGTTAAATTTATATTTAAAGTGTTTAAATATGAATTTAATTAATGAGAAATTAATTAATAGAGATTAATTAATTAATTTATATTTGATATAAATTGATTAGAAGAAGAGAAATAATTATTTTGGGTTAAGAACTCAAAATTAAGACACAGGGGGATTTTGGTCATTTCACAGGGTGACATGTGGCACCATGAGATGGTGACACATGGCACTACACATAAGCTTGCTATATGTCTTTTAATCATGTAAGATTATCAAAGTCAAGATTAAATATAGGTTTGACACTTGGCACAATGTGATTGGGTCAATTAAACCCAGAGCCAATCAGAAGGTGACATGTGGCAAGGGTTTTAAGTTGTGACCTAGCTATATAAGTGCAAGAATGAAAGAACAAATATAACAATCTACTCATTCTCAAAAAGATGCAGCCACCCTTGGCTCCTCTCCCTTCTCTTCTTCTTCATCTCTCATCATTTTAAAGAGATTAGCAAACAATCTCTTTAATTAAAAATACTAGAAATTGTTTCTAGTGTCCTATTTACATCTGTAATCTCTCAAAAGGTAAAACTTGATTTTCTAATTCATAGAAAAAGCGTTAGAAGCTGTTCAAGGGCTGCCATAGGTGATCTTCGTGTGGGCAAGCTAGAGAGACAACATCTGATATCCTAAAGACGCATCCCAAAGGTGCCAAACACACTGCAGTGCATCAAGAGGATAGTGCACTTGTTCTTGATCTAATCTAGGATTTTTAAAATTAATCTAATTAATTCTAAAATCTTGAATGGCAAATGTAGATCCAAAAACATATTAAAAGAGTTTTAATATGCTATTTATCATTGAAATCAAATAGATAAAAATTAATCTTGCATGATGCATGTGACCCTAGATGAAAAATTTTTTAATTCAATGATATAAACTTATGTTTTTCATGCTTCCGCTCCTTCAACTAGGTCCCATTTTGTATTTTATAATTTTTATAAACTTTGTAATTAGACTTTTATTTTATTATGTATATTTAAAACTTCTATAATGTAATTTTGTATTAATATGATTGTCTGTAAATTTGTATTTATAGATAAAATTTGAGTATTTATTCATAATTTGAGTATGATTTTGATATGAAATGAATGAATGACAAATTGAGGAATTATTGAAAATTTGATGAGAAATTTATTGAGAAATGATGATTATTTGGAGTTGTGGGTTGAGAAAATTATTGGGAGCGTTTTCTATAGGTTCCAAAGAACTGTTTTCTCCATATTTAGCCGGCACTTTGTCGGATTTTCTGTAAAATTTTTAAAATCTCTAATAAATTTAAAATTTTAATAAATGATATAAATGATATCAATTTCATAAATTTCACATAGTGATCCTAAATAAATAAATTAAGAAATGAGAAATATATAAATGAGATAAAATATGGTGTTCCGGCACACTGTATGGCATATCTTGCTCAGCTACACTGTAGACGGGTAAGGGATGTCACATTTAGCGGTATCAGAGCACAGTTTAGTGCATTTTTGGGTCTAGATAGAGTCCATACCATGCATTGCATTCGTAAGAATTGAGGTGACACTAATGCAGATCTGTCTATTTTTCTTATTTTGATTAGGATATGGACCCCACATCATAGAGAGCAGTAAATGAGGAAGTGGAGAGTCATGCTCCACCTATAGCTGAGACTGGAGGCAGGGGAGAACCTGCTCCATCAGCACCAGAGGTGTCTGCATAGCCTCCGCCAACTATGTTTTAGCACATGGGGGATTTCTTCAGACAAATGGCTGGGGTTATGCCACCACCACCACCACCTCCACAGCAGAAATCTCACCTAGAAAAACTGAGGAAATTTGGAGCTATGGACTTCTTGGGTAAGAGAGAAGATGACTCAGTGGCAGCTAAAAATTGGTTAGACAGAACCATCTGGGTATTGAAGCAACTGCATTACACCCCAGAGCAAAACTTAGAAGGTGTTTGTGTCCCTATTGCAAGATGACGCCTATCAATGGTGGGACACTGTATCTAGTGAAGTCCAGCCAGAATTGGTAACTTAGGATTTCTTCCTTGCTGAGTTCAGGAAGAAATATGTGGAAAGTGTGTACATGGAAGACAGAAGAAGAGAGTTTATCAGCTTGAGGCAAAGACAGCTGACTGTAACAGAATATGAATGAAAATTTATGAGATTGAGTAGGTATGGGAGAGAGATAGTCCCCACAGAAGCAGAAAGGTGTAGAAGATTTGAAGAGGGGCTAAATGACAATATCAAAATAATGATCACTGCCTTAGGGATTACAGACTTCACCAAATTAGTGAAAGCTGCTTTACAGGTTGAGAAAGTCAGAATAAATGAGCAGAATAGAAGGGAGAGACAGTAGAAGAGGGGTCCAAGTCAATCCAATTCATCCTCTGCACCTGGGGAAGAAATTTAGAGGTCCACTTGCTCAGAGTTCGGGTCAGCCTCAAGTTCAGGGTCAGTCCCAGGGAAGGTGTTCAGGGGACCAGCCCCAGCATCTTCTACCTGTCCACACTACCTAAAGTGGCATAAGGGGGAGTGTTGGAGAGTAATGGGTGCTTGCCTAAGGTGTGGGTCTACAGAGCATCAGCTAAGAAACTGTCCATGCAAAGCGCTCTGACTACTCGGCACTAGCGAGCAGGCCCTGCACCTCAAAGGGGTAGAAGGCCCGATAAATCTGAGGCAGCTAGTCCATCACAGAGACTTGCATCTGAGACAATCGAGAAGCCAGAGGTCAAAGTACCTGTCAGGGCTTATGCCATGAGAGCTCACGAGGAGCAAGATGCCCTAGATGTCATCAGGGGTACATTTTCCCTTTATAACATCTCTGTACATGCATTAGTGGATCCAGGATCTACCCGTTCATATATCTGTATCAAACTACCTATAGAAAGGGGGATACTAGTAGAGGAGAGTGACCAAGACATCCTGGTCACTAATCCATTAGGCCACAGTGTGGTGGTGAATAAGGTGTACAAAGGTTGCCCGTTAAGGATTCAGGGGTATGAATTCTCGATAGACCTGATTGAATTGCCTTTCCACGAGTTTGACGTGATTTTAGAAATGGACTAGTTGTCACGTCATCAGGCAATGGTTGATTGTAAACTAAAGAGAATTTTCTTGAAAACTCTTGAGGGTAATGCGATCATAGTTGTAGGTGAAAGGATAGATTTCCTGTCCAATGTCATCTCAGTCACAGCTGTAAGAAAACTGATTAAAAAGGGCTGTGAAGCCTACCTAGCACACATGGTTGATACTAGGCAGGCTAAGCCAAATCTGTGTGATATACCCATATTAAGAGACTTCCCAGATGTGTTCTCTGAAGAATTGCCTGGTTTACTACCAGAAAAGGAAGTCGAATTTGCCATTGAGGTACTGTCGGGTATAGCACCAATCTCTATTACTCCGTATAGGATGGCACCTACTGAGTTAAAGGAGCTAAAAATCTAGTTACAGGAGTTACTGGACAAGAAGTTTATATGCCCCAGTGTGTCACCATGGGGAGCTCCAGTGCTGTTTGTGAAGAAGAAGGTTAGGACTTTGAGGCTATGCATTGATTACTGGCAGTTAAATAAAGTGACTGTGAAGAACAAGTATCCATTGCCTAGAATTGATGATTTGTTTATCAGTTGAAGGGAGCAGGAGTATTTTCCAAAATTGATCTCAGATCAGGGTATCATCAGCTGAGGGTAAAGGATACAGATGTGCCAAAGGCTGCATTCAGGACCCGGTATAGGCATTATGAGTTTTTAGTGATGCCCTTTGGCCTAACAAATGCACCAGTAGCATTCATGGACCTTATGAATGGTATCTTCTATCCATACCTAGATCGGTTCGCAGTGGTGTTTATTGATGATATTCTAGTGTATTCCAAAGCCAGGGAAGAACATGATGAACATTTGAGGATTGTTCTGCAAACCCTGAGAGAAAAGAAGCTATATGCTAAGCTGTCCAAGTGTGACTTCTGATTGAGTGAGATTGCATTCCTTGGACACATAGTGTCAGCTGATGGGATTAGAGTAGATCCCAAGAAGATAGAAGCAGTGATGGAATGGAAGCCTCTAAAAAATACAACTGAGGTCAAAAGTTTCTTGGGGCTAGCTGGGTATTTGTAAAACACCTCACCCGACTACAGTATAGCCGAGCAAAGTGTGCTACATTCGGTGCCAGAGCACCCTATCTTATCTTACTTTATTATTTTAGTAATTTTGAATTCGTTTAATTTAATATCAATTATTTTTCTATGGAGAAACCAGCGGAGTTTCCCCTATTTTATTTCTATTTGGCGCATTTCATTATTCACCTTCTTGAAAATTCAACAATATTTTCACAATAAAATCTTATCCATACTAATCATAATTATCTCATCAATTCAAATATCCTCTATATAATTCAATTTCATATTCATTTCCATTCATTCTCAACTCATATATGATAATTTTTAATCTTCATTAATTTATATGATATACAATTTAATTACATATGAAATAATCAATTTATAAATTTACATCATATAAATATTGCTTAAAAATTCTTAATTTACATTACAACATACAAATTACAACATACGAAATATTTATAACATACAAAATACATAAAGTGATATACATGGGCCCTAGCTACATGCATTACTGAGGAGGTGACAACCTTTGATACTTTGTAGATCTGGACTCCAAAATCTCTGTTTAGTATTCGCTGGGCTTTAACTTCAGTACCTGCGCAAGGAAACAAATCCATCGCGCTAAGCATTGCTGCTTAGTGGTGTAATAACATAACAAAAAATAATGTATACAAATAAAAATAATTGGAGCATATTTTCTATACTCAAGAATTTTACTGGGTTCATATGAAATTTGCCATACAGTACATTTTTCGTCATTATGTTGCTCTCTAGAATCTCTTTTGTCATAAGTTTACAATAATCATTTATATAATGTATAAATAAATCTAAATATTTAGTTTATGTTTATTTTATTATGGAGGATGCATTTCTAATAATTACTTACGTTATGCTTATTTTGCTAGTATTTCATTTACTCTCTTAATATTTTCTATGTGTTGTGGATCATTTCGTAATAATTAAATTCTTAATACTAGTTTAATACCTTTCGGATTTTTCTCACTGATTTATTTAGTTTCTAATATTTTTAACTTATTTCAATAAATTTTTTATTATTCTCTACCCAGGTAACCTATGACAGGTTGACTAAACTGGATAACGGGTCGTTGGCACTAGACACCGCGGTGCCTCGGGCCGTCATACCATGGGACACAGAACGTCAACCACGTATGCAGTCAGTATGGCTAAAAAGCCATGATAATACATAATCGAGCATAAAAGCCATGAATGTTGGCATAAAGCCATGAATGGGGGCATAAAGCCATGAGTGCAGGCATAAAGCCATAAGTATAGGCATAAAGCCTTTCGCAGTACTGCTAAAACAATAACCTATTGGCATGCCAATCTATCCAATCTGACACACATGTCTAGGCAATACAAGGGCATATAATATCATTAAATATTAATATTTTGTGTTTTATGACTTCATTATTTCATGACAAATTCCATAATTTATACATTCATCATAATATTCATACATTCCTTATATCATTCATATTGATCACAATTCACATTCAAAACATCTTTCCTTTCTCTCTTGATGGGAACCTAAATCCCAAATGACACTTTTATCACATTTATTCATTCAACAATCTATTCATGTAAAGTACATTCTATACTTCAAGTTGTATTGCTAATATATTATAAACTCCATTGGTGTTGGGAGTATAAGTCTCAATAATCCATCTAGGTTAATTTCATTTCCTATTCAAGTGGTATCACTTGTGTTTTATTAGACCTACTAGTAATGAGAATACAAATCTTAACTATATATTCACATAACTTAAATGTTCATTAAGTCATTTAGGTAAATTACTATTTCTATTCCAAGTAATCCATGAACATTTCATGGATTTCAAATTTCATACCTTAATTTCCTCTACCAATTTAGTTCTTACACTTTGTGTCTTTGTATTACTATTCACATTACTATTCACTCAAATTGTTGACTTTTTAATACATAATAAATTTATTGAACCTAAGTTCTCCAAGATACCACATTTTGCATTTTATTTTTGTTGGTATTGATTTCCAATACCATTACCAAAGCTTATCTTATGTTATTCAAAATTTTCAGATTTCATACCCTAAGTTTACTGTTCCATTGGTTATTTGTACAGTAGGAATTTGATAAAATTGTCTTCATGAAAGTTGTTACTTATTGTGTCTAGTTAGATTTCTTTTTTTGAATCACTCCATTTGGAGTTTTGTAGCTCAAGTTATGGTCATTTTACTATAACTGGCCGGATTGACCTCTACCCAGAATTTCTGGGCAATTTGGTTCTGCCAGATTTGGTGACCTAAGTTTGGTTGGCAATTTGACTAAGTTATGATTAGAATTTAGATTTTTGTTCTTCATGAAAGTTGTAGGGATATGTCTCAAATTTCTGCTGGTAAAATTTCAGATCAATTGAACTTTTTTACAGTGAGTCATGACCATTTGAACAAATACTGTTCATTTGGTCATTTTCATGTCCAATTAGCCTTGCACCAATTGAACCTATACAACTCCATTTATGGCTGCCCAAACCTGCTAGACTCACACCCAGTCTTGCAGGGCACACAAGGCAGCACACCCATTTCAATTCCAATGCCACAATGGTCTCGAATTTAAGGTCAAAATTCATCAAATGGTCACTAATTAACTATTAGAACTTAAATTAAACATCTAAGCATTAAATCCTCAATTAAATCTCAAAAACCTAACCCTAACAATCCATTACTTCATCTAACATACACAAATCAACATCTAATTCTAATATAATTATCAAACATCATTCCCAACCAATTTAATTCAATCAAATCAACAATTCTCAACCTTCCCCCATGGCTGCTGAAAATTTGAATGTCCCTAACATGTATGTTTTCTTCAAATTTTCTCCATTTTCTAACTTAACTCAAAGTTCAAATCAAAAATGTAAAGAGAGAAGTAAGAGATTTAGCACTAACCTTGAAGTGGCACTTCTTGGACTTGTGAAAAACTTTCTCTTTTCCTCTTTTCTTGGTTGTCAATAGCTTAGTCTAAGTGTGGAATTAATTTTTGATGGAAGGAGTTATGAATTTTGGTGGAAGAATGAAGGAGAAATCAAGCTCAAGCTTGACAAAAATGGTGAAAGCTCACCATGAAAGAGATTCGGCTATCTTGAAAAAAAATGAAGAAGATGGCTTTTAATTCTTAATTTGTCTTCTTCAACTCTCTCTTATCTTCTTTTATGTATTTGTTTAATTTTTATTGGCCAAAATATTTTAATTACATCATTTTACTTTAAGCTTATGTCATAATTAGCATTTAATCTCATTTTTATTTTCTTTTTCTTTCTTATTTCTTTACTCATTTTTAATTAATTTTTCATCAATATTAGTTCATATTTTATGTCATATAATTTATTTACTTAATTGGACAAGTTGGTCAAAAATCATCTCTGAAGACGAAATGACCAAAATGCCCTCCATTTGTCTTATTGAGCCAAAATCGTCTGTACCAATCGAAAATTTTTTCTAAGCGTTTTCTTGGCATTCTAATGCCATAGAAACCTTAATTACTCTTCTCTGGAGTCCTAAAAATTATTTTGTGAATTTTCTCCCGGGTTTAGGGCTTCTAGTTGCGAAGACCACAACTTCCCACTGGGTTACCCATCGCTAGGGCACCGGCTCATTTAACTTGATTATATTTTATTTCTAAAATTTTTTCTAAATTTTTATTATTAATATTTGAGTTAATTATGGTTTCTCACTTTATTTTAAATATTTTTCCAGACGTTCTAACTGTTCGGACCAACACCGGTCACCGAAACAGTACAATGTATGGAATTGCTACAGTGAGGGTGTTACAGTATTACAGAAGATTTGTGAAGGGTTTCTCTTTAATAGCTGCTCCAATGACCAAGTTGTTACACAAGAATATTAGATTTGATTGGAACGACAAGTGTCAAGCCAGTTTTGAAAGGCTGAAGGCTATGTTGACAGAGGCACCAGTGTTAACACAGCCAGTGTCGAGAAAGGACTTTGTGGTCTACAGTGATGCCTCGCATAGTGGGCTAGGGTGTGTATTGATGCAAGAGGGGAAGGTGGTCGCCTATGCTTCCAGGCAGTTGAGGACACATGAACAGAACTACCCTACCCATGATCTAGAACTTGCAGCAATTATCTTCGCACTAAAGATATATGGAGGCACTACTTGTATGGTGAAAAGTGCTACATTTACACAGACTACAAAAGTCTAAAATACTTGCCAACCCAGAAGGAGATCAAACTTACACAGAGGCGATGGATTGAATTCCTGAAGGATTATGACTGTGTGATTGATTATCATCCTAGGAAGGCAAATGTAGTTGCTGATGCCTTGAGTAGAAAGTCCATCACAGCTTTGAGATCACTGAATGCCTGCTTGTCCTTGGCTCGAGATGGAGCTATTTTGGCTGAGTTGCAAGTAAAGCCAAACTTGTTATAGCAGATATAAGATGGGTAGAAGGCAGATGATAAATTGATGGCTATTATGGCTAAAATCTCAGAAGGAAAGGAAACCGACTATGAGGTGAAAGCAAATGGGTGTCTATACTATAGAGGCAGAGTGTGAGTACCAAATGATGGGGAATTGAAGACTAGTATTCTGAAAGAGGCACACACCAGTGTTTATGTTATGCACCCAGGAAGCACAAAAATGTATCATGACCTGAAGCCTCACTATTGGTGGCCTGGTATGAAGAAGAATATAGCTGATTATGTGACTAAATACCTGACATGTCAGCAAGTCAAGGTAGAACATCAAGTTCTATCAGGGTTGCTACAGCCTATAAGTATACCTGAATGGAAATGGGACCGGGTCACTATGGATTTTATAAGTGGTCTACCTCTCACCCAAAAGAAACATGATGCAATAAGGGTGATAGTGGATAGATTGACGAAGTCAGCACACTTTCTGCCAGTTAGGATTGACTACTCACTGGAGAAGCTAACAGAATTATATATCAGTGAGATAGTGAGACTGCATGGAATCCCACTTTCCATCATATCTGATCGAGACCCAAGGTTTACATTGAGATTTTGGAAGAAATTGCAAGAATCCTTGGGCACAGAACTCCACTTTAGCACAGCTTCTCATCCTCAGATGGATGGGCAATCAGAAAGAGTAATCCATGTAAACATTAAAACCAATTGAATTGGTACAAATATTGAACTGAAATTATAATAATAATATGACATATATGTTAGGTCCTTGAGGATATGCTAAGGAGTTATGTCATCGAGTTTGAGGGAAGTTGGGATAGATACCTCCCATTGGCAGAATTTGCATACAATAATAGCTATCAAGCTAGCATCCAAATGGCTCCATATGAGGCACTGTATGTGAGGAAATGTAGAACCCTAGTGTGTTGGACTTAGTTGGGTGAGGACAAACTGGTAGGACCAGACCTGGTGAAACAGACTGAGGAGAAGAAGGTTAAACTAATAAAAGCTAATTTGAAGATTGCCTCAGACAGACAAAAATCCTCTGCCGACTTGAAGAGAAAAGAGATAGAATATGCAGTTGGCTACAAAGTGTTTCTTAAGGTGTCACAATGGAAGAAGGTACTGTGGTTTGGAAGAAAGAGTAAGTTGAGCCCTAGGTTCATTAGCCCATATGAAGTTATTGAACGTGTGGGACCAGTGGCCTACAGGCTAGCTTTACCACCAGAGCTGGACAAGATCCACAATGTGTTTCATGTATCTATGCTGAGAAGATACAGATCAGACCCTTCACATGTCATCTCCATGGAAGAGATTAAAATTCAACCAGACTTAACATATGAAGAAGAACCTATACGGATCCTAGCTCGGGAAGTGAAAGAACTGAGAAACAAGTGAATTCCACTGGTGCAAATACTTTGGAGGCACCACAACACTGAGGAGGCAACTTGGCAAAGTGAAGAAACGATAAAGTAATAGGTAAATTTTGAGGACAAAATTTAAATTAGAAGGGAAGAGTTGTAAAAATGTCACTGTAGCATTCCGTACATTATACTGTTCCGATGACCTATGTCGATTCAAACAGCTAGAATGTCTGGAACTATATCTAGACTAGAGTGAGGAGTCATAAATAACTCAAATAATAGTAAGAAAAATGAAGTAAAAATTTTAGAAATAAAATACAACCAAGTTAAATAAGCCGGTACCCTAGCTATGGGTAACCTGAGGAGAAGTTGCTGTTTTCACAACTAAAAGCCCTAAACCCGAGGCAAAATTTCGTGAAATAATTTTTGGGACTCCAAAGAAGAGTCATTAAGGTTTTGATGGCATTAGAATGCCAAGAAAATGCTTAGAACACAATAAAGAATACACAATAAAGAAGGAGTGATTCAAAAAGTGAATTAAATAATACACAATAAATAACAACTTTGATTAAGAACATTTGGCCAAATTCTCACTGTAGAATGGCCTAATGGAACAGTGAACTCTAGCACCTAAAACTAAATTTTTTTTATTTATTTCCTGTTACACCCTACGCCTCTGTAAGGCACAACATAATCCTGTAGTATACCTAATGAATTACCAACTTCGTCTACTGATAACCCATTAAATACACTACAAGGGATTTTAAAACTTTTCTTACTTTTTTTTACAGTGGTGAGCATTATTTACAGGTGTTAAAAAAATTTTTGAACTGAAGTGAAACAGCTAATACATTTGAATTATTGATAATTTCTATAAAAATTTTGGCAGAGTGCCCTCTGTAGTTTGAATAAAACAGTTCTTCAAAAAAAAACCTGTAAAAAGCACTTCAAACATATTTCTCAACTTAAATCTACAATAATTTTTTTCAATATTTTCAAAGGATGAGATAAAAGAAATATAGTACGAATTTTACAAGTCAAAATAACTCATAATTTATTTTACAACTTCAATGTACAATTTTAAATTACAACTGCTCAAAACCAATAACACTATATACATACAGTGAACATACATTACAATACAAAATGCAAAATATGGTATACTCAATATACCGGTGATCTCTCGCTGAATGCACTAGCAGCCTAATCACGCTCCGTCTGTCTGCCTACTCGCGACAAGAATAAAGCTATCACTGAGACAATGTCTCAGTGGTGCACAACATTAACCAAATACAACTTTAAATCACAAATCATAAGTCATATAAATAGTGGATACTTAAACCATAGTTAAATTCAAGATAATGAATGTCATAAAGAATTTAAACTCCATTCCACAATATCACAATAAATCTCAATAGTCAAAACATGGTTAAATTCAAAAGACAGTGAATGTCAATAAGAATTTAAACTCCATTTTACAAATTATCAAAGCTCATAATAACACAATTTAATCAAATAATTTAAGAATACAGTGTTGCCAATACATACTGTGACACCCCTTACCCGGCTACAGTATATCCAAGTAAGATATGTCACACAGTGTACCGGCACACTCTATTTTACCTTAACTAATTTTTGTCATAATTTTGAATATAGTTTATGAAATATAATTTATTTAAGCCATTTATCAAAAGTATTATTTATTTGAGGTTCCGAAAATTTTAAATAAAATCCGGCAAAGTACCGGCTAAAAATGGAGAAAACAGTTCTTCGGAACCTGTGAAAAACACTTCCAATATTCATGTCTCATCATCTCAAACTCCAATATCAAAATCTCAACAACATTCTTCAATTTCAATTCTCAATCATCCATCACATGTGATAATCAAGTATAAATCACAATTATATATTTACTTTTCCATTCACAAATACAATTTTCATAATTTACATGAACATCAAAATATATTAGATAATTCTAGATACATATGAGAAAATAAAAATTTAGTTACAAAATGACACCTAGTGCCCTACCAATGCACTGCAGGTGGTGAGGTGACACGGACATCGTGCGGAATCAGAGGATGGACTCACCCGATCTGCGGTCTCATCGGGCTCACGATCAGTATCTCCAGTACCTACGCGTGGCAAAAGCAACGCGCTAAGCAATAATGCTTAGTGGTGCAATAATAAAATAAAAGAAAATAGCAGAAAATAAATATGTAGTGAATGTATATGTTTTATTTGTTTTGAATTTGTATATCATTAACTTTGTCCACTTTCATTCATTTGTTTGCCCAAGTAACCTACACTAGATGACTGGACTGGATAAACGGGTAAACTGGCACTGGGTATCAAGTACCTCGGGCCGTCACACCATTGGTCACATATGCATATGCCGGTGTGCAACAGAACAGCTAACAAGCTGTGATAACATCAGGCACAAGGCCAAATCTCAATACAAGGTCAGAATGGCTTAAAGCCATAAAATCACAGAATGGCATATTGCCATGTGCGATCTTGTAATCGAACCCTATTGGCATGCCAAACTATCCAAACCAATCTTGTTAGGTATACTAGGGCATTTGAAACTTTTAAATTCTTCAATTTGTGAATTTCAAGTTTTGGTGTCACTATTCACCCCATTGGTCAACAAAAATGTTGACTTTTGGATAGAAAATAGGTATATTGGTTTTGACACTCCCAACATACCACATTTTGCATTTAAAACTTGTTGGAATTAACCCCTAAATCCATTTCCAAACCTAAAACCTAGAGAGCAGAATTTTCAGTTTTTGTGACCCAAATTTACTATTCCATTGGGCCCTGTTGCAGTGGGAATTTGAGGAAATGGTAAACATGAAAGTTGTTCCTTATTTTTTCTAGTTGAATTTCCTTTTTTGAATCACTCCATTTGGAGTTTTGTAGCTCCAGATATGGTCCAAAAACCACAGCTGGCCGGATTGCCAAAACTGCAGAATTACCAAATCTACAGTACCATGAACAGTGACTGTGACTGCCATTTGGGTTAAGTTCTGGTCATAATTTGGGGTAGGTTTCTTGATGAAAGTTGTTTTTCTATGTCTTAAATTATTGCTGTAAAAATTTCAGGTCAATTGACCATATCTACAGTGAGTTATGGCCAAATGAACAGTTACTGTTCATTTGGTCATTTCTGCAGGTGCTGTTGCAGGGTATCCGGATTGGGGCCAACTTTTGGTCCTCTTGCTTTGGTTTTTTGGGCATGGTTTCTTCAGCAAAAATGTGCCATTATAAGCCTAGTTTCATGTCCAATTGGCCAAACACCAATTGGACCAACACAGCCAAAGATATGATAGTCCAAGTGGGCTGGAATCATAGCCACCCTGCTGCACTCACTAGGCAGCATACTCATTCACTTTGCCATGCTATATTTCTGTCCAAATTATGGTCAAATTTTCTCAAATGGTCACTAATTGACCATTAGGATGTTCTTTAACAATTTCATAAGCCAAGTTCACATTTTACTCCCAAAACCCTAGCTTCACATTATGATTCATACAAGATGCTTTAGTTAGCACACTAATTCATTATCCATATAGATATATACCTTAAACATCATTTCTAGTCCACTCTAAGTCCATCAAAACAATCAAAATCATTCCTTCCTTAAGGCTGCCGAATTCTATGGTGGACATACACATGAGTTTGGTTCATTTATTTCATAATTTCTTACCTATTACAAATCTCTAACAAGGAATTAATGAGTTTTAAATACATATGTGCACTAACCTTTTGTAGGCAGATTTTTCCCAAGCTCAAAACTTCACTTCTTTTCCTTTTCTTGGCTGCCAAAAGGTTATGCAAGGTGCAAGGATAAATTTTTGTGAAAGGTGTCTAGGGTTTATGGTGAAATGAAGAGGGAAATGGAGATTGCTTGAAGTTGTCAATGGAGGTTGGGCTAGGGTATGAATTTCGGCTGGTTTTGAGGAAGGGGATGGCTGCTAGCTTTTTGATTTATTTTGGTCTCAATTTGTCTCTTTTATTTGTTAGTTAATAGGTTGTTTAAATATGATTGGTTATAGCTTTTAAATGACATCATCATGATGTCATAAATAAGCCTTTTTCCTCATTTTCTTTTCTTTTCTTCACTACTCATTTTCAATTTAATTTCTAGTAATGTTTATTCATATTTTATGTCACATTAATTATTTACTCAACTGGACAAGTCGGCCAAAAATCACCTCTGAAGGCGAAATGACCAAAATGCCCTCCATTTGGCATAACGGGTCAAAATTGTCTGTACCGATTGAAAAATTTTTCTAGGTATTTTCTTGGCATTCTAATGCCATAGGAACCTCAGTGAACCTTCTCTGGAGTCTCAAAAATTATTTTATGAATTTTCTCTCGGGTCTAGGGCTCCTAGTTGCGAGAACCGCAACTTCCCTCTGGGTTACCCATCGCTTGGGCACCGGCTCATTTAACTTGGTTGTATTTTATTTCTAAAATTTTTACTAAATTTTTCTTATTAATATTTGATTTAATTATGGTCCCTCACTTTAATTTAAATATTTTTCCGAACGTTCTAACTGTTCGGACCGACACCGGTCACGGGAACAGTAGAATGTACGGAGTTGCTACCGGGAGGGTGTTACAACTCTTCCCCTCTAATTTAAATTTCGTCCTCGAAATTTACCTGATGCAAACAGTTGAGGGAACTGCTGCCTTATCGTCTCTTCACTTTCCCAAGTTGCCTCCTCGGTGTTGTGGTGCCTCCAAAGCGCTTTCACCAGTGGAATCTGCTTATTTCTCAATTATTTCACTTCCCGAGCCAGGATCTGTAGAGGTTCTTCTTCATATGTCAAATCCGGTTGTATTTCAATTTCTTCCCTGGAGATGACATGTGAAGGATCTGAGTGGTATCTTCTTAGCATAGACACATGGAACACATTATGGATCTTGTCCAGCTCTGGTGGTAAAGCTAGCCTATAGGCCACTGAACCCACACGTTCAATGACTTCATATGGGCCAATGAACCTAGGGCTTAACTTACCTTTCCTTCCAAACCTCAATACCTTCTTCCACGGTGACACCTTGAGGAACACTTTATCGCCAACTGTGTATTCTATTTCTTTTCTCTTCAAGTCGGCATAGGATTTCTGTCTATCTGAGGCAACCTTCAGATTGGCTTTGATTAGTTTCACTTTCTCCTCAGTCTGTTTCACCAGGTCTGGCCCTACCAGTTTGTCTTTGCCCAATTCAGTCCAGCACACTGGAGTTCTACATTTTCTCCCATACAGTGCTTCATATGGGGCCATTTGAATGCTAGCTTAGTAGCTATTGTTGTATTCAAATTCTGCCAGTGGGAGGTACCTATCCCAACTTCCCTCAAACTCAATGACACAACTCCTTAGCATATCCTCAAGGACCTGGATTACTCTTTCTGATTGCCCATCCGTCTGAGGATGGAAAGCTGTGCTGAAGTGGAGTTGTGTACCCAAGGATTCATGGAACTTCTTCCAAAATCTCGATGTAAACCTTGGGTCTCGATCAGATATGATGGAAAGTGGAATTCCATGCAGTCTAACTATCTCACTGATATACAATTCTGCTAACTTCTCCAGTGAGTAATCAATCCTAACTGGCAGAAAGTGTGCTGACTTCGTCAATCTATCTACTATCACCCATACTGCATCATGTTTCTTCTGGGTGAGAGGTAGACCACTTACAAAATCCATGGTGACCCGATCCCATTTCCATTCAGGTATGCGTATAGGCTGTAGCAAACCCGATGGAACTTGATGTTCTGCCTTGACTTGCTGACATATCAAGTATTTAGTTACATAGTCAGCTATGTCCTTCTTCATACCAGGCCACCAATACTGAAGCTTCAGATCATGATACATCTTTGTACTTCCTGGGTGCATAGCATATACACTGGTGTGTGCCTCTTTCAGAATACTGGCCTTCAATTCCCCATTATTTGGTACACACAGTCTTCCTTTGTAGTACAGACACCCATCTGCTTTCACCTCATTGTCAGTTACTTTTCCCTCTGAGATTTTACTCATAATAGCCATTAGCTTCTCATCTACCTTCTGCCCATCTAAAATCTGCTGTAGTAGGTTTGGCCTCACTTGCAACTCAGCCAAAATAGCTCCATCTCGAATCAAAGTTAGACGGGCATTCAATGATCTCAAAGTTGTCATGGATTTTCTGCTCAAAGCATTAGCAACAACATTTGCCTTCCCAGGATGGTAGTTAATCACACAATCATAGTCCTTCAGGAACTCAATCCATCGCCTCTGTCTAAGGTTGAGCTCCTTCTGAGTTGGCAAGTATTTTAGGCTTTTGTGGTCCGTGTAAATGTAGCACTTTTCACCATACAAGTAATGCCTCCATATCTTCAGTGCGAAGATAATTGCTGCAAGCTCTAAATCATGGGTAGGGTAATTCTGTTCATGTGGCCTTAGCTGCCTGGAAGCATAAGCGACCACCTTCCCCTCTTGCATCAATACACACCCTAACCCATTATGAGAGGCATCACTGTAGACCACAAAGTCCTTTCTCGACCTTGTGTGTGCTAACACGGTGCCTCTGTCAACATAGCCTTCAACTTCTCAAAACTGTGCGACACTTGTCATTCGGTCAAATCGACATTCTTGTGTAACAACTTGGTCATTGGAGCGGCTATTAAGGAAAATCCCTTCACAAATCTTACGTAATACCAGCTAGCCCCAAGAAGCTTCGACCTCGCTTGTATTTCTAGGAGGCTTCCATTCCATCACTGCTTCTATTTTCTTGGGATCCACCCTAATCCCATCAGCTGACACTATGTGTCCAAGGAATGCAATCTCATTCAACCAGAAGTCACACTTGGACAACTTAGCATACAGCTTATTTTCTCTCAGGGTTTGTAGAACAATCCTCAAATGCTCATCATGTTCTTCCCTGGTCTTGGAATACACCAAAATATCATCAATAAAGACCACTACGAATCGATCTAAGTGTGGATGGAAGATACGGTTCATAAGGTCCATGAATGCCGCTGGTGCATTAGTTAGGCCAAAGGGCATCACCAGAAACTCATAATGCCCATACCGGGTCCTGAATGCAGTCTTTGGCACATCTGTATCCTTCACCCTCAACTGATGATACCCTGATCTGAGATCAATTTTAGAAAATACTCCTACTCCCTTCAACTGATCAAACAGATCATCAATTCTAGGCAACGGATATTTGTTCTTCACAGTCACTTTATTCAACTACCGGTAATCAATGCATAGCCTCAAAGTCCCATCCTTCTTTTTCACAAACAGCACTGGAGCTCCCCATGGTGACACACTGGGGCGTATAAACCCCTTATCTAGCAACTCTTGCAACTGAGTTTTCAACTCCCTCAATTCAGTGGGTGCCATCCTATAAGGAGCAATAGAAATGGTGCTATACCCGGCAGTGTCAATAGCAAATTCAACTTCCCTTTCTGGTGGCAAACCAGGCAATTCTTCAGGAAATACCTCTGGAAAGTCTCTTACTGTGGGTATATCATTCAGGTTTGGCTTAGCCTGCCTAGTATCCACCATATGTGCTAGGTAGGCTTCACAGCCTTTTCTCATCATTCTTCTTGCAACTGTGGCTGAGATGACATTGGACAAGAAATCTGTCCTTTCCCCCACAACTGTGATCTCATTACCCTCAGAAGTTTTCAAAGAAATTCTCTTCAATTTGCAATCAACTATTGCCTGATGACGTGACAACCAGTCCATTCCCAAAATCACGTCAAACTCGTGGAAGGGCAACTCAATCAGGTCTGCCAAGAATTCATACCCCTGAATCCTTAACGGGCAACCCTTGTATACTTTGTTCACCACTACACTGTGGCCCAATGGATTTGTGACCAGAATGTCTTGGTCACTCTCCCCTACTAGTATCCCCCTTTCTACGGGTAGGTTGATGCAGATATATGAATGAGTGGATCCTGGATCCACCAATGCATGCACAGGTGTAGTGTAGAGGGAGAACGTACCCCTGATGACGTCCGGGGCATCTTGCTCCTCCTGAGCTCTAATAGCATAAGCTCTTGCTGGTGGTCTGCTGTCAGGCCTCTCTGCTGGCTCAGATGCAGGCCTCTGTGATGGTCCAACAGCCTCAGATTTACCAGATTTTCTACCTCTCTGTGGTGCAGGAGCAGGTCTGTCTGCTTGTGTTGGAGCAGCTGTAGTAGTTCTGCGTGGACAGTTCCTTAACTGATGCTCTGTCGACCCACACCTTAAGCAGGCACCAGTCACTCTCCAACACTCCCCCTTATGCCATTTCAGGCAGTGTGGACATGCAGAAGATGTTGGGGCTTGTGACACCCCTTACCCGTCTACAGTGTAGCCGAGCAAGCTATGTCACACGGTGTACCGACACACTCTATTATACCTTAATAAATTTTCATTAATAATTTTGATTATAGCTTGTGAAATATGTTTTATTTAAGTCATTATTGAAATTATAATTTATTTGAGGTTCCGAAAATTTTTAAAGAAAATCCGGCAGAGTACCGGCTAAAAATGGAGAAACCAATTCTTCGGAACCTGTGAAAAACACTTCCTATATTCATATTCCATCATCTCAACTCCATTTATCAAATTCTCAACATTTTTCAATCATTCATTCCTCATATACAAACAATAAATAAATGCTCAAGTTTTGCATTTATAACCATAACTTTCATTATTTACATAAACATCAAAATACCTTACATAGATCCAAATACATATGAGAAAATCAAAATTAATTACAGAATGCCAAAATGACACCTAGTGTCCTACCAATGCACTGCAGAAGTTGAGGTGACAAGGACACTGAGCGTAATCAGAGGACGGACTCACCTGACCGTGGTCTACTGGGCTCACAATCGGGATCTCCAGTACCTACGCGTGGCAAAAGCAACGCGCTAAGCAATGATGCTTAGTGGTGCAATAATATAATAGAAGAAAATAGCAAGAAAATAAATGTGTATGGAATGTGTATGCTTTCTTTGTTTGGTATTGGTACATTCGTGATTTCATTAACGTTGTTCACTTTTATTCATTTGGTTGCCCCAAGTAACCTACACTAGACGACTGGACTGGATAACGGGTAAACTGGCACTGGGTACCTAGTAGCTCGGGCCGTCACACCATCGGTCACATATGCATCTCCCGGTGTGCAATGAGCGGCTAACAAGTCAGTAAATAATATCGTGCACAAGGCCAAGTCTCAATCTTAAGTCGAATGGCTAAAAGCCATGAAATCACAGAATGGCATATTGCCATGTGCAGTACTGCTAACTGAACCCTATTGGCATGCCAAACTATCCAAACCAATCTTGTTAGGTATACTAGGGCATTTGAAACTTTAAATTCTTCAATTTGTGAATTTCATGTTTTTGGTGTTACTATTCACCTCATTGGTCAACAAAAATGTTGACTTTTGGATAGAAAATATGTACATTGACTTTGACACTCCCAACATACCACATTTGGTGTTTAAAACTTGTTGGCATTAAGTGTTAATACCATTTCAAAGTGTAAACCCACACAAGCAGAATTTTCAGTTTTGGTGAGTCAACTTCACTGTTCCATTGGACACTGTTACTGTGGGAATTTGAAGAAATGTAAAATATGAAAGTTGTTCCTTATTTTGTCTAGTTGAATTTCTTTTTTTGAATCACTCCATTTGGAGTTTTGTAGCTCCAGATATGGTCCACAAACCACAGCTGGCCGGATTCCCATTCTGCAGAAAATACCATATCTACAGTAACAGGAACAGTAACTTCCACTACCATTTGGGTTAGGTTATGGCCATAATTTGGGGTAGGTTCCTTCATGAAAGTTGTTTTTCTATGTCTTAACTTGTTGCTGTAAAAATTTCAGGTCAATTGACCATATCTACAGTGAGTTATGGCCAAATGAATAGGTACTGTTCATTTGGTCAATTCTGCAGAACCAGTTGCAGGGTATCCGGATTGGGGCCAAGTTTTGGTCCTCTTGCTTTGGTCTTTTGGGCATGGTTTCTTCAGCAAAAATGTGCCATTATAAGCCTAGTTTCATGTCCAATTGGCCAAACACCAATTGGACTAACACAGCCCAAGTTATGGCAGTGCAAGTGGACTGAAATTTCAGTCCCTATGCTGCTGTCCTAGGGCAACCTGCAACCTCGCTTTGGAATCCCATTCTTCAGTCCATTTGTTGGTCAAATTACCTAAAATGGTCACTAATTGACCATTAAAATGATCTCTAATAATTTCCTAAACCAAGTTTACATTTTGCTCACAAAACCCTAATTCAAATCCATGTTTTTATACAATATGTCTTAGTTAGCTTTTTAATCATTGTTCTTGTATTTATAAACTTCCAACATAACTCTAATTCACTTCAAGCTCATAAAAACACTCCCTCCTATTCCATAGTTAGGGCAGCCGAAATTCACAAGCTCAAACACATAGGTTTATGTTCATTTAAATCACAATTCTCACTAAGTTTCAAGTCCCAAACCATGAAAATAAAGAGTTTAATGGATATAGGTGCACTAACCTCAAGTGGCAGAATTTTTCCAAGCCCTAAACTTCAATTTTTCTTCCTCTTGTTGGCTGCCAAGAGCTTGTTTAAGGTGTGGGGTAAAGTTTTAATGAAGAGGGGTTAGGGAAATATGGTGGAAATGATGGAGATCTAAAGCTTGAAAAAGCTTGAATGGAGGTGGCTATGGAGGTGAGTTTCGGCTGGTCTTTTGGGGAGGGTGGCTGCTGCAATTTCTTTCTTATTTTAGTCTTCTTTTATGTCCTTTAATAGTTTAGTCAAATGGTAGATTAATTGTGATTGGTCATAGTTTATAAATGACATCATCAAGATGTCATAAATGAGCTTTTCTTGATTTTTCTTTTCTTTTCATCACTACTCAATTTCAATTTAATTTCTAGTAATATTTCTTCATATTTTATGTCATATTAATTATTTAATTAACTGGACAAGTCGGCCAAAAATCACCTCTGAAGGCGAAATGACCAAAATGCCCTCCGTTTGGCTTAACGGGTCAAAATTGTCTGTACCGATTGAAAAATTTTTCTAGGTATTTTCTTGGCATTCTAATGCCATGGGAACCTCAATAACCCTTCTCTGGAGTCCCAAAAATTATTTTATAATTTTTCCCCCGGGTCTAGGGCTCCTCGTTGCGAGAACCGCAACTTCCCTCTGGTTACCCATCGCTAGGGCACCGGCTCGTTTAACTTGGTTGTATTTTATTTCTAAAATTTTTACTAAATTTTTCTTATTAATATTTGAGTTAATTATGGTTCCTGACTTTAGTTTAAATATTTTTTCGGACATTCTAGCTGTCCGGACCGACACCGGTCACTGGAACAGTAGGATGTACGGAGTGGTTATCGGGAGGGTGTTACAGGGCTGGTCCCCTGAACCCCATCCCTGGAGAGCTGCCCACTGATGGTGTGGACTGACCTCTCCTAGGGGTAAACTGTGGCCTGGCCCCAAGACCGACTCGACCTTGTGGTGACCCGGCGGATGGACCTCTGAACTTCTTCCAGTGCGGGAGATGAGCTAGACCGACTGGTCCCTCTTCTCGCTGTCTCCTTCCGTCCGCTCACTTATTCTTACTTTTTCAACCCTTATTACAGCTTCCACTAACTTGCTAAATTCTGTGATTCCCAAGGCAGTGAGCTGAATCTTTATGTTGTCATTTAGTCCATCTTCAAATCTCTTACATCTTTCAGCTTCATTAGGGACTATCTCCCTTCCATAGCGGCTTAATCGGACGAATTCTTTCTCATACTCGGCCACCGACAACTGTCTTTGCCTCAGGTTAATAAACTCTCTTCTTCTCTCTTCCAGGTATACAGTACCCACATATTTCTTCTTGAATTCGGAGAGAAAGAAGTCCCAAGTTATAGCTTCCGTCGCACTTCATCGACACAGATCCCACCATTCGTAAGCATCATCTTGCAACAAAGATATGGCAGCTTCCAGATTTTGCTCTGGAGTGCAGTGGAGTTGTTTTAGAACTCTGCCTGTTCTGTTCAACCAATTCTACCGCAATGTAATCATCTTCTCTCTTACCGAAAAAGTCCACTGCTCCAAACTTTCTTAGCCTTTCCAGGTGTGATTTCTGCTGTGGAGCTGGTGGTGGTGGTGGCGGCATTACTCCAGCCATTTGTCTGAAGAAATCGACCATTTGCTAGAACATGGCCTGTGGAGGTTGAGCAGGCTCTGCTTGAGCTGGTGGAGTAGGTTCTCCCCTACCCCCAGTCTCAGCTGCTGCAGGTGGAGCATGACTCTCCATTTCCTCCTCGACTGCTCTATGTGATGAAGGGTCCATATCCTATTCAAAATAAGAAAGACAAATAGATCTGCATTAGTGTCACCTCGACTCTTACAAATGCAATGCATGGTATGGACTCAATCTAGGCCCAGAAACGCCTAAACCGTGCTCTGATACCACTAAATGTGACACCCCTTACCCGGCTACAGTATATCCGAGTAAGATATGTCACACGGTGTATCGGCGCACTCTATTTTACCTTAATTAATTTTTGTCATAATTTTGAATATAGTTTATGAAATATAATTTATTTAAGCCATTTATCAAAAGTATTATTTATTTGAGGTTCCGAAAATTTTAAAGAAAATCCGGCAGAGTACCGGCTAAAAATGGAGAAAACAGTTCTTCGGAACCTGTGAAAACACTTCCAATACTAAATGTGACACCCCTTACCCGGCTACAGTATATCCGAGTAAGATATGTCACACGGTGTACCGGCACACTCTATTTTACCTTAATTAATTTTTGTCATAATTTTGAATATAGTTTATGAAATATAATTTATTTAAGCCATTTATCAAAAGTATTATTTATTTGAGGTTCCGAAAATTTTAAAGAAAATTCGGCAGAGTACCGGCTAAAAATGGAGAAAACAGTTCTTCGGAACCTGTGAAAAACACTTCCAATATTCATGTCTCATCATCTCAAACTCCAATATCAAAATCTCAACAACATTCTTCAATTTCAGTTCTCAATCATCCATCACATGTGATAATCAAGTATAAATCACAATTATATATTTACTTTTCCATTCACAAATACAATTTTCATAATTTACATGAACATCAAAATATATTACATAATTCTAGATACATATGAGAAAATAAAAATTTAGTTACAAAATAACAAAATGACACCTAGTGCCCTACCAATGCACTGCAGGTGGTGAGGTGACACGGACACTGTGCAGAACTGCAGGATGGACTCACCTACCTGCGGTTCATCGGGCTCACGATCTGTATCTCCAGTACCTACGCGTGGCAAAAGCAACGCGCTAAGTAATAATGCTTAGTGGTGCAATAATAAAATAAAAGAAAATAGCAGAAAATAAATATGTAGTGAATGTATATGTTTTATTTGTTTTGAATTTGTATATCATTAACTTTGTCCACTTTCATTCATTTGTTTGCCTAAGTAACCTACACTAAATGACTGGACTGGATAAACGGGTAAACTGGCACTGGGTATCAAGTACCTCGGGCCGTCACACCATCGGTCACATATACATCTCCGGCAGTAATGTAATGCTAACAAGCCGTGATAACATCGTGCACAAGGCCAAATCTCAATACAAGGTCAGAATGGCTAAAAGCCATAAAATCACAGAATGGCATATTGCCATGTGCAGTACTGCTAACTGAACCCTATTGGCATGCCAAACTATCCAAACCAATCTTGTTAGGTATACTAGGGCATTTGAAACTTTTAAATTCTTCAATTTGTGAATTTCAAGTTTTGGTATCCCTATTCACCCCATTGATCAACAAAAATGTTGACTTTTGGATAGAAAATAGGTATATTGGTTTTGACACTCCCAACATACCACATTTTGCATTTAAAACTTGTTGGAATTAACCCCTAAATCCATTTCCAAACCTAAAACCTAGAGAGCAGAATTTTCAGTTTTTGTGACCCAAATTTACTGTTCCATTGGGCCCTGTTGCAGTAGGAATTTGAGGAAATGGTAAACATGAAAGTTGTTCCTTATTTTGTCTAGTTGAATTTTCTTTTTTGAATCACTCCATTTGGAGTTTTGTAGCTCCAGATATGGTCCAAAAACCACAGCTAGCCGGATTGCAAAATCAGCATTACTAAATCTACAGATTACATGAACAAAGGATCGTGACTGCCATTTGGGTTAAGTTCTGGTCATAATTTAGGGTAGGTTTCTTGATCAAAGTTTTTTTTTCTATGTCTTAACTTGTTGCTGTAAAAATTTCAGGTCAGTTGACCATATCTACAGTGAGTTATGGCACTGTTCATTTGGTCATTTCTGCAGGTGCTGTTGCAGGGTATCCGGATTGGGGCCAACTTTTGGTCCTCTTGCTTTGGTCTTTTTGCAATGGTTTCTTCAGCAAAAATGTGCCATTATAAGCCTAGTTTCATGTCCAATTGGCCAAACACCAATTGGACCAACACATCCAAAGATATGGCAGTCCAAGTGGGCTGGAATCACAGCCACCTCAGCACTCACTAGGCAAAGATACTCATTCACTTTGCCATGCTATATTTCTGTCCAAATTATGGTCAAATTTTCTCAAATGGTCACTAATTGACCATTAGGATGTTCTTTAACAATTTCATAAGCCAAGTTCACATTTTACTCCCAAAACCCTAGCTTCACATTATGATTCATACAAGATGCTTTAGTTAGCACACTAATTCATTATCCATGTAGATATATACCTTAAACATCATTTCTAGTCCACTTTAAGTCCATCAAAACAATCAAAATCATTCCTTCCTTAAGGTTGCCGAATTCTATGGTGGACATACACATGAGTTTGGTTCATTTATTTCATAATTTCTTACCTATTACAAATCTCTAACATGGAATTAATGAGTTTTAAATACATATGTGCACTAACCTTTTGTAGGCAGATTTTTCCCAAGCTCAAAACTTCACTTCTTTTCCTTTTCTTGGCTGCCAAAAGGTTATGCAAGGTGCAAGGATAAATTTTTGTGAAAGGTGTCTAGGGTTTATGGTGAAATGAAGAGGGAAATGGAGCTTGCTTGAAGTTGTCAATGGAGGTTGGGCTAGGGTATGAATTTCGGCTGGTTTTGGGGAAGGGGATGGCTGCTGGCTTTTTTATTTATTTTGGTCTCAATTTGTCTCTTTTATTTGTTAGTTAATAGGTTGTTTAAATACGATTGGTTATAGCTTTTAAATGACATCATCATGATGTCATAAATAAGCCTTTTTCCTCATTTTCTTTTCTTTTCTTCACTACTCATTTTCAATTTAATTTCTAGTAATATTTATTCATATTTTATGTCACATTAATTATTTACTCAACTGGACAAGTCAGCCAAAAATTACCTCTAAAGGCGAAATGACCAAAATGCCCTCCGTTTGGCTTAACGGGTCAAAATTATCTGTACCGATTGAAAAAATTTTCTAGGTATTTTCTTGGCATTCTAATGCCATAGGAACCTCAGTGACCCTTCTCTGGAGTCTCAAAAATTATTTTATGAATTTTCTCTCGGGTCTAGGGCTCCTAGTTGCGAGAACCGCAACTTCCCTCTGGGTTACCCATCGCTTGGGCACCGGCTCATTTAACTTGGTTGTATTTTATTTCTAAAATTTTTACTAAATTTTTCTTATTAATATTTGAGTTAATTATGGTCCCTCACTTTAATTTAAATATTTTTCCGAACGTTCTAACTGTCCGGACCGACACCGGTCACGGGAACAGTAGAATGTACGGAGTTGCTACCAGGAGGATGTTACACATACCCAACTTAAGCCATGACACAAATTTCCGATCAATGCCGCGTTGTACACCACGACAAAGCAATCTACAACCCCACTCATCGAAATCAATGAGGGAGGTGGCTAGCTAGCTAATGAGTACTCATCCGATCTACAACCTCAACTGGTAAACTAGAGAGGGAGGAAAATAAACGATCTCAACCCCATAAATGGAGGAGGAATAGTGTGATACTGTCATGCTAAGTGTGAACACAAAATCAATTCCAAACATTTTATTCAAATGATTCGTGAGAAATCCAATAAATTTCTAAAGTCATAATTTCATTCACAAGATGGCAACACAATTCATAATTAACTTCAAATTTTCATAAATCACACTAAATCAATTTTTCAATGACAAAAGGCTCAAATAAGGTTTATTGTGCACAAACCTCTGATAACTGTCTCCTGGCCTTGACTCAGTGTTTCCTTCCCTTTCCCTGAGTCTCATAATCGAGAAACACAATTTGAAGTGTTTCAGTACTCATTTAAACTGTCTCTAATGATAATGCTTGATAATTAATTCACTGAATTCTATTATTTGCTTAGTCAACCTAATATGTCGACCCTTGATGCGTTCTAGGTAAATTAGGTTTTAATGTTACTAATATGTCACATGCAATAGTCTTTTAGGGTTGGTACATGTTACCCAATTCATTTCCATGTATATTGTGTTTTATTGCAATTTGCTGGATTCCGGGATACTAATTTGACCTAGCCGAACGACCTAGTTTTCTCAGTTTTCGGGTTTTGGTCGAAACTAAAAACTTGTAGATCTATGTCTTATTGCATGCGGGGCAAAATTTCAGGTCATTCTGAGTTTACTAGACCAAGTTATGGTCATTTTACTATTGCTGGTCAAAATGCATCAAAATTGGTCACTTTAGGTCATTTTAGGTTCGGCCAGTTTTTGGACCCGAACTTGTGCAAGCTTTTTGACTTGCTTATGGTCATTTATGGGCTTTGGTGTCTTCATAAGACTTGTAGATATAGGTCTTAACTATTCATAGTCAAAATTTCAGGTCAATTGGACTTGTTTTGAGTGAGTTATGGCCTAAACACTAACTACTGCCCAAATGGTCAATTTTCAGGCCTCAATTGCACTTAATCCGGATTTGGTCATTTTTCAAGCTACCTTGTAAGTAGAATTTTGCCAAGCTTCCTTCATGAAAGTTGGCACATTTTGTGCCTAGTTTCACCTCCAATTGGTCTCATACCAATTGGAGCCACACACTTAAAGTTATAGGCCTAAAACATAAACTTCCTTATTGCATTTCTTTCATACACATCAAGGATCACTCCTAACACTTACCAAACTCAATATTCAAGTCAATTCTGGTTGTATCATGACCTAAACATAATTCACAACATATTATAGGTCATTTTGGCAGCTTACAATTACATTCAACATACACCATAAAGTGCAGAATTTATCAACTCATTTACAACAATTTAAGCATCTAACCATAACACTTTTCTATTTCTCGCTTTTCTTTGTACCAATTAATTAATTTTTTTTATAATTCTAATGGTATTTATACTTCAATAGACATTTATTTAAGTCCTAAAAATATTGTCCAGGGTTCCCCACGGTCCAGGGCTAGTCAACGGTCCATGCCGTGACTTCCCGGTGCGGTCACCCATCGCTAGGGTTCTCGGCTCGCTTAACTTGGTTACATTTCTTTGCTATTATTTTTTCTTCGTTTTTCTTGTATTTTCTTTTCTTGTATTTCATTATTTTATGTCTCCTCACTCATATCTAAGTGTAGTTCTAGGCATCCTAGCTGTCCGGACAACACTGGTTACTGGAACAGTAGAACGCACTACCGAACTTAGGGGTGTTACATTTCCTATTGGTTTGAAGTATTGATTGGCAACTAATGCCAACACTTTTGAAAACTAAGATGTGGTAATTTCATGTGATTAGAACTCATATAACTAACTCCGCCTAAGTAGTTTGCGCTTAGCCGGTCCCAAGCCCGGATAAAGGAGGAGGGTTGCGGTAGGTGACAACCAGCGTAAAAATTTCATCACACCCTATGATATGGATTCAAATGATATAAACGTTGGGGCATCCTCTACTAACAACGCGCTACATTGGAGCCTGGGTGTAGTGAGAAATATGCAAGGGTGTAGGGCGTTCACCGAAAGTGACGCGCCATGCCGACGCCTGGATGTGGTGTTAAGTGAGCAAGGGTTCCCACATCATGGACGGGTGTGGGTGAAGAAGTTAGTCCATAGAACATATAGTAGAATAAATAGTGGAATAGAACACAAGATAGACATAGAAAACAATAGAAGATATCATAGAAGGAGACCAATTAGGAAGGAGCAGGAAAGGAGGAGGATCAGGTTCGGTACTTGGAATGTTGGATCACTTACAGGAAAATTAATGGAGCTTATGGATACCTTGGAAAGGAGAAGGGTGAATATTGCTTGCATTTAGGAGACTAAATGGGTAGAAGAGAAAAGTAAGGAAGTAGGTAATTCAGGGTACAAACTGTGGTTTACCGGAAAGGAGAGAAACAAGAACGAAGTGGGCATAATCATAGACAGGACATTAAAAGATGCAGTAATAGCTATGAAAAGAGTAGGAGATAGAATTATACTAGTAAAGCTAGTACTAAAAGGAGAAATAATAAATATAGTTAGTGCTTATGCCCCACAAATAGGACTAGACAGTGAGAGCAAACAAAGGTTTTGGGAAGATATGGATTTAATGCAAAGCATACCGAATGAAGAGAATGTTTTCATTGGTGGAGATTTGAATGGACATGTAGGAAGTGATAGAAAAAGTTATGAGAACGTTCATGGAGGTTTTGATTTTGGCAATCAAAATGAGGAGGGAAAAAGCATCCTGGATTTTGCTATGGCATACGACCTAATACTAGCAAATACCTATTATATAAAAAGAGAGTCACATTTAGTGACTTTCAAAAGTGGACAACATAGAAGCCAAATCGACTTCCTCTTAACCAGGAAGACAAATAGAGCTCTATGCAAGGATTGCAAGGTCATTCCAGGAGAGGCTTTAACAAGTCAACATCGGCTGGTGGTCTTGGATGTCAAGTTTAGGAACAATTCAAGTAAGGTCAAAAGAAATAGTGTAGCTCGAATAAAGTGGTGGGAGTTCAAAGGAGTAAAGCAAGTGACGTTCAAAAATGAGCTTCTCGAGTCCGAAGTATGGAAGCTGGATATGGAGGCCAATGATATGTGGATACAGATGGCATCAAAGATTAGAGAAGTAGCTGGAAAAGTACTTGGAGAGTCTAAAGGACATGGACCACCCTCAAAAGAGAGATGGTAGTGGAATGAGGAAGTACAAAAGGCAGTGAAGAGAAAAAGGGAATGGTATAAGAAATTACCTAAATATGATAATAATGAGGCATATGAACAGTACAAGATAGCAAAGAAAGAGGCAAAAAAGGCAGTTAGTCAAGCAAGAGCATAGGCCTTTGAAAAGTTATATGAGAAACTTGGAACTAGAGAAGAGGAGAAAGATATTTATAGATTAGCAAGGAGGAGAGAAAGGAAATGTCAAGATCTCAATCAAGTTAGGTGCATTAAGGATAAAGAAGGAAAAGTGTTGGTGAAAGATGAGGACATTAAAGAAAGATGGAGAAATTATTTTAATGATCTCTTTAATAATAGTCAAAATGGTAATAGCGTGAATATAGATTATAGAACAATAGAAAAGAATGTGAATTATACTAGAAGGATTAGATCTTTAGAGGTAAAGGAAGCACTTAAGAGAATGAAAGTGGATAAAGCCCGTGGGCCCGATGAAATACCAATTGAAGTGTGGAAGTATTTGGGAGATATGGGAGTGGCATGGTTAACTAAATTATTTAATAAAATTCTAAACTCAAAGAAAATGCCTGATGAATGGAGGAAGAGTATTTTAGTACCTATTTTTAAAAATAAGGGAGACATACAGAGTTGCTCAAACTATAGGGGAATTAAACTTATGAGCCATACTATGAAGTTGTGGGAGAGAGTTGTGCAGCATCAACTACGTCATGATACTTCTATCTCTCTCAATCAATTTGGTTTCATGCCTGGTCGTTCAACTATGGAAGTGATCTTTCTCATTAGAAGCTTGATGGAGAAATATAGAAATGTGAAGAAAGATCTACACATGGTTTTTATTGATTTGGAGAAGGCTTATGATAGTGTTTCAAGAGAGGTCTTATAGAATGTGTTAGAACAAAAGAGGGTATCTATTAGGTACATACAAGTATTGAAAGATATGTATGAAGGAGCAACTACTATTATGCGCACAGTGGGAGGGGACACAAGAGATTTTCCAATCTCAATTGGATTACACCAAGGATCAACCATAAGCCCTTACCTTTTTAAATTAGTTTTAGATAAACTGACGAAATATATACAAGAGAGTATTCCTTGGTGCATGATGTTTGCGGATGATATTATTCTGATAGATGAGACACAAGAAGGAGTCAATAGAAAGCTAGAACTTTGGAGAAGTACTCTAGTCAAAGGGTTTTAAGTTAAGTAGAACGAAGACAGAATACATGCATTGCAAGTTCAGTGAAGGCCAAATTGGTGATAGGGAAGGAGTTAGTTTTAATGGAGTGGTACTGTCCCAAAGTAATCATTTTAAATATCTAGGCTCAGTCCTTCAAATAGATGGGGGATGTGAGGAGGATGTTAGTCATAGGATTAAAGTCGGATGGTTGAAGTGGAGACGTGCCACGGGAGTTTTATGTGACCATAAGATTCCCAATAAATTGAAAGGAAAATTTTACCGTACAGTAATACGACCGGCTGTATTACATGGTAATGAGTGTTGGGCACTGAAAGAGTCATATGCATCTAAGATAAGAGTTGCAGAGATGAGAATGTTAAGGTGGATGAGTGGCCATACTAGACTAGATAAAGTCCGTAATGAGAGTATTAGAGAAAAGGTAAGAGTGGTGCCAATTGAAGATAAGTTGAGAGAAGGGAGATTGAGGCGGTTTGGTCATGTGAAGCGTAGACATACGGAGGCTCCAGTTAAACAAGTAGAGTACATTAGGTTAGAGGATAGAAAGAAAAAAAGGGGTAGACCTAAATTGACTTGGAGGAGAGTAGTACAACATGACCTAGGAGCATTACATATTTCTGAGGATTTAACCCAAAATCGTTCAGAGTGGAGAAAGCGAATCCATATAGCTGACCCCAAATTTTTGGGATAAAGGCTTAGTTGAGTTGAGTTGAGTTGTTGTAGAACTCATATAACTATTATATATGTGAAAGTCAATATTTTGACTTAAATGGTAAAATGAATAGTAATCTTACTTGTTAAACACAAAAATTTAATCAAGAATTTTGTAATATGCCTTAGTAGACCTTGTAAGATTGGGTTGGATAGATTGGCATGCTAATAGGGTTCGGATAGTAGTACTGCATATGGCATCATGCCATTCTATGATTTATGGCTTAAGTGGTCATTCGGTAATTTTATGGCTTTTAGCCATTCTGATATTATTGTGATACTTGGTCTTGTGCCTAATATTTATTACAACTCATTAGCTGTTCTGTTGCACACCAGGAGACACCTTGTGAACGATGGTGTGACGGCTCAAGGTACTTAGTACCCAAAGGCGCCATCTGCTTATCCATCCATCATCCAAAGATAGGTTACTTGGACAACCAAAAATGGAAGTTGATAAATTTAATTAAATAATTGATATAAATAGTAACAAATTAATAATACTACAAATAAGTACCATAAATTGTCCATATGGAAAACCTGCATACACTCTGCATGCTTGTTTCATTTTAGTTCTTTTTATTTTATTATTAGCACCACTAAGCAGTATTGTTTAGCGCATTGCTTTTGCCACGCGTAGGTTCTGGAGAGACTGATAGAGAGCCCAGCAGACCACAGACTGGGTGAGGCCACCGATCTGCATAGAGTCAGAGTCACCTCTCAAGCTACAGTGCATTGGTAGGACACTAGGTCCCATTTTGTATTTTGTAATTTTTGTAAATTTTGTAATTAAACTTTTATTTTATTATGTATATTTAAAACTTCTATAATGTAATTTTGTATTAATGTGATTATCTGTAGGTTTGTGTTTATAGATAAAATTTGAGTATTTATTCATAATCTGAGTCTGATTTTGATATGAAATGAATGAATGATAAATTAAGGAATTATTGAGAATTTAATGAGAAATTTATTGAGAAATGATGATTATTTGGAGTTGTGGGTTGAGAAAATTATTAAGAATGTTTTCTACAGGTTTTGAAGAACTGTTTTCTCCATTTTTTGCCGGTACTCTACCGGATTTTCTGTAAAATTTTTGAAACCTCCAATAAATTTAAAATTTTAATAAATGATATAAATGATATCAATTTCATAAATTTCACATAGTGATCCTAAATAAATAAATTAAGAAATGAGAAATATATAAATGAGATAAAATATGGTGTTCCGGTACACTGTGTGGCATATCTTGCTCGGCTACACTGTAGTCAGGTAAGGGGTGTCACACTATCTTCAATCTAGGTAGAATCTTGGGCCTCAATAGTCTTATAACATGATATTAGGTAATTCAAACATTTTTACATCCATAAAGGATTGACACTCATCGTGTTTACATCATTTGTCATTATCATATACTTGTTTACATATTCATAATAAGGAAGGATTGACATTCATCATATTAACACTAATTGGCATCATCATATAATCAATTTCATATTCAAAATAAGGACATAACCATTTTCACATAGCATTTAGAATCAATCATGTTAATTCCCCATAAGGCAGATTCCCAAACTCATTTTGCAATCATAATTAAACCTAGAGAAAGACATTTTCAATACCAGTTCCCTTTATAAAACATGTCAAGTTATGTCTTAAATTTCATTAGAAATTAATTTGATCCAATTTAGATGTGTAAAAACTCATTTATACCCCTTTATGTGCAAACCATTCAAAAAGGCAGATTACCATTTCAGGGAAATGCCTATTTGGTACCCTGTTTTCTATCAACTCCTTGGATACTCTAAAGATAGAATTAGCTCTTATGGTCTTCATATAATTTATAGCTTACTATCTTAAATTTCATTTGAATTAGGAATCACCCCATTCCAAAGTCTATAACTTAAGTTATGCTCTAATTTCTACATACTGTCCAGTTTTTACATAACCAATTCTGGTTACAAACAAAATTCATAGCTCCTGTTCATAGGCCAATTTGACCATTTTAAAGATAGATTCCATCAAAGTAGTCTCCATAAAATATCTTCCTACATGTTTTAAGTTTTCAACAGTTCAAGAATCACCTAATTTGGAGGCCTAAATTATGAGTTATAGCTAATTTACTAACTACTATTCACGGATGCAGTGTCCTAGAAATTCCATATTTCCAAATTTCCAACTCAGATTTGCACTTAACATTCAAATACTTTACACCTAAAATTTGTGCAGGGTCTTTAGAGCAAAATTTTAGGCTTATGTCTTAAGTTTCCAAAGCATCTTGTAGCACCTCAATTAGAGATATACAGAGGGAGATATGCCCTATTTACTATACGAAGGTCACAAGGCTAAATTGCTGAATTCCAGGAAGTTCCAAATTTGCAATACCAACTTACACTAAAATTTTAACCACTTTACCCTAAAAATTAGGTCCAGGTCAAAACATAAAAATTATAGGTCTATGTTTTAAAAAATTTTTGGTTCAAATTATATCTCAATTGGAGCTCTATGACTTAACCCATAGCCAAATAAGTAGAGACTGCTCACTAGATTCACTAATCCTAGTAGTCACCATACCATGATTCATAAAGTAACAATTTTTATAACAAGCTTAGACAAGCACTTACCTCTACTTAGTTCCAGCAATTTACTCCTAATTGCAACCACTTTTCATGAAAAATTCCCAAGCCAATTCAGTGTATGGTGTTCCACCCCAACAATTCTGCCATTTGAAATCAGCTCACCAACTTCTTGATTCTTCCTTCCCTTTCACTTTGATTTCATGTGTTGATCATCAATTCCTTCAATTCCATCACAAAATAGCATCTTAGGTTCATGAATTAGGGTTTGTATGGGAGCTGGGATGAAAGAAAAATGGAGAAAAGGGAGAGAGATGGGTCGACTAAAGGTGATTGAAGAAGAAGACAATTTTTATCATTTTATATGCCTTAGATACTTATCCTTTTTTTAACATGTGTCACTTTGTCATTTGTTGTCACACCTTACCCCTCTATAAGGCATAATATGATCCCGTAGTATACCTAATGAATTACCGAACTTCACCTACTAATAACCTATTAAATATACTACAAGGGATTTTAAAACACTTCCACTTCCATTTCTTATTTAAATGAAAATGAGGATAAAAGAATTATTAAAGGGTCTTTAGGTTGGTTATATGTCATAAAATTTATTTAGAATAATTTAGCATTTTTAAAATTTTACAAAAAATCCGCGTAGTGACTGCTAAAACTATGTAAAAATAGTTTTTCAACCCTGTGGAAAAACAATTTATAAAAATATCTCATTCCCAATTTGAACTCAATCAAACTCAATCATCTCATTTCATTCATCCAACACCAAAGAAATATACATTTCTCATTTACAAATCAAAATAGATGTTCATATATAGATTTACAACTCAAAAGATAACAAAAATTATTACAATTTTATTTATACAACTGCTCATTGTCTTCTAGATACATATGAACTAATTTACATCAAAATAGATTTACAAAGGGTATAAATAATATACCCGAAAATGATCCAAATGAAGCTTCACTATAGCTACAAGTAGCTCACTCTGCTGCTTTGCCTTTCTCCTTATCTGTAACAGCATGAAAAAGCTATCGCTGAATATTTTACCCAATGATGCACAACTAAATTTTAAAACACAAATAAGACATATTTTATAAAATCATAAGGAAGAATTTGAAATATATTTAAATTGACCAGAATTCATGAAACTGAAATCACACATTTCAATAATTGTAAATCACTCATTTCAATCACATTTTATCCAAAATATTCACATTTTAAGGGTGTTGCCAATAATTCAAGCAATTAGAACTATGACACAAAATTTTCAATAAATGTCGTGTTGTACAACATGACAAAGCCAATACGTCCCAATAACCAAAGGCTAAATGGGAATACAAAAGCTAGCTAGCAAATATGAGTACTCATCCAATACGTCCTCAACTGGTAAACCAAAGAGGGAAACTCAACCCCACAAGTGGAAAAGATCATATCCAATATGTCTCACTAGGCAAGCTAATGAGGAACACAAATCAAGTTGTCATGCTAACTGTGGTTTCAAAATAATTTCAAATAATTTCCATTCAACAAAACGCATTTACATTCAATAAATACATTTAGTTGTTAGAAATTCATATACACGGTTGCAACACATAAAATTTTCAAAAACACTTCAAAACACATTCAAAACCGGCCCACCCCCATGCTACAATGATATAAAAGGGCCAACATCCGCCTTTCCACATTCACAAATTCATTTCATAAATTAAAGTTCTCAAGTGCAAGGAAATCATAACTCATTCAAAATAAGTTCATTTAAATCAATTTACAAGGTTAAAACCAAGGAAAAAGGTTAGTTGTGCACAAACCTTTAATGAGTCTCCTCTTTCCTTAGCTCACTTTTCCTTATCCCTCAAGGTCTCCTTTTCTACTGAAAACATATAATTAAAGTGTCTCAATACTCATTCCAATTATCTCTAAAAGTTATTCAATAAATGCCTAATGAATTTCCTAAGTTGGCTATGCAATTTCAATAAATTCTGATTCTGGACAGTTTGGAACTTTACAATCCCATTTCAACCTATTTCCATCATATTTTGGTGAAGTATTCTTCATAAAAATTGTTCCTTTATGTCTTAGTTTTATTTTCCATTTTGAATCACTCAATTTGGATTTTTGTAGAGAAATTTATAGCCTGATAGCCATTCGGAGGTCACAAGGCCAATTAGCTAAGGAGTAGGAATTCCATATTTAGGATTCCTGAATTCTCCCAACAATTGCCCTATCTTGCCCTAAAAATTGGGTTCTGGTTAAAACATAAAATTTTTAGTTCTATGTCTTATGAGAATTTTAGTTTTAGAATCACCTAATTTTCATTTTTTTTAGCCCAAGTTATGGCAATTTTGCCAAAACTGGTCGGATGGCTCATTGTTCAGGATTTTCAAGTTAGTCCAGAATCAGGGCAGATTTGCTAGACCAAATTTGTCTAGCAATTTGATCAAGTTTGGATTATAATTTGGCTCTATGATCTTCATAATAATTGTTCTCCTATGTCTCAAGTTTCCATTGGTTTAAGAATCACCTAATTTGGACTTTTCTAGAGTAAGTTATGCCTAATGTACTAAGTACTGTTCATTTGGTCATTTTTTATCAAGTCTAGAATTGCAATCCGGACTCAAGCCAAATTTGAGGTAACTTATGGTCATTTTGTGGGCATGGTGTCTTCATGAAAAATTTAGCATTATGTCTTAGGTTTCTTTTGCAATTGGTTTCATACCAATTAGAGTTGTGTAGCTCAATTTATAGGCTGTTAAGCACACTGGACTCAAGTGTCCAAATTTCAGCAATTCCACACACTACTAATCCATTCATTACTTTCATCAATTCACATCAATTCTTAACCAAAACCTACCAAATGACTATAATTTGCTCTTATAAACATCAATTGCATCACATACCATAAAAGCCCTAATTTTCCATAAACCCTAATTGCTCATCTTTAAAAATCATGCAAGCTCACTACTCTAATCATATATACAACATCATTTAACTAAGACTTCATGTTCAATTTCAATCAATTACACCAAAACCCTAATCCCCTAGTGCTGGCCAAAATTCCCTTCTCTCATACAACATGATTTCTTTCATTTTGTTATGTTATTTCTTCATAATTAATCTCAATTTCAAAAATTATAAGGTAATTGAAGCTTGTATGTGACTTACCTCTAATGGTGCTCTTCTCAATCTTCAATTTCTTCAAGTTTCTCTCAATCCTTTTGCTCCAAATCTTCAAATTTAGGGTTGATTAGAAGTTTTCTAATGTTTGGCCTTAATTATTGTGGGAGAAAATCGAGCTTTCAAAGCTTGAATTTGTTAACAATGGAGGAAGTGAAAGGAAAAGAGAGAGAGGGATGGTGTCGGCCAAATGGAAGGTTGAAGAAGATAGTTTTTGGCTTTTAATTTATGTCTTGTCTCATATATAATTATCCCAAAAATGAATTAATTTAAATTATAATTTTAATTGTGTCATGCTTACATCATGCTTATGTAATAATTCAATTTAAAATTGAAATTTTCATTTCTTTCTTTTCTTTTCCATACACATTTCTATATTTTTTTTATTCTTTCTCAATATTTTAATCTCTTACAATTTAATGGACATTTAGGTCAAAAGTCACCTCTTGAAGTGAATTAACCAAAATGCCCATCATCGAGTTATAGTCCATCTTTTTCCATAGCACCCGATGAGTCCTAAGGTTATGATTCACCTGATGGTGCTTGTTCCCTTTTTATTTCTATGATTTTCTAGTTCCTACTAGTTTCATAATTATCCCTTAATTAAGGATGTCATGGGGTCCCACACGAATTTAGGGTAGCAACTAAACTTATAGTCACTTCCCACGTAGGTCACTCATTGCTGTGACCTAAGCTCATTTAACCTATTAGTGCTTCGTTTCTTTTATTTTTATCCAACTTTATTTGATCTTTATCAATTTTATTTATGGCTTCTCTATGTAATTTAAAGTTTAGTTCTAGACGTTCTAGCTGTCCGGGCAGATATTAGTCATCGAAACAGTAGAATGTACAAGACTACTTAGTATGAGGGTGTTACATTTGTCCTATTTAATTACTTAATGGCCTTAATTAAACTCAATTAGATGCTAAGTTAGAAAATTTCAAATTTTCCCCCAAACTTCATTAACTTTGTAATAAAGTCCATAGGTGTCTTTTACAAACTTTTACTTTAACCCCTCATTTAATCTAATTTACATACCATATTTAATATTTGAATTTCTTATTAAAATATACTGAATACGGTCTATAAATTCAAGGCATTACAAAGGTATTTTCTGGGGGTCTGAAAAACAAAGGAAACTAATTTATTTTGGCATGTGAATTTCGCAGACCAAATTTTTAATAAAATGCCTAAATGAAATTGTTATTATGTGAGGAAAGTGACAAATTAGCTAAAGAATTAAGTATGGCCAATTTGGTAGGAAAAATTCTTAGGTAACGGTAAAATTAGTTCAGCGGGAATGTTTGCTAGAAACAGTTAAGGAATTTATTCTGAACTGTTCGTATTTTTTTGTTTTACAGCAGTTCATAAAGAGGAAGGTGAAAATATTGGTTTATGAGCCAAGTCAACTTAGGTTAGAGATTAGCAGGTTAGTGCACTCCTAATCTCTTTTTTTTTTTTTTTTTAAATATGGTATGGCCTTTAATAACTTGAGAAAATTTATAAGAATTTTGTATGAAATTTAAATGCATACAATATGAAAATAAGGTCATGGCAAAAGTTTTTGTGCATACAAGAATTGTTGATTACATCATGTAAAAAAAAATTAAAATTAATAATTACTTTATTAAGCTTAAGTAAACCTAGATAGTGAATCATAGATTTGGATAGATTGATATGCCAATAGGGGACATCATTAGCAGTACTGCATTAATTATGTTACTGAATTGAGAAATATCTATTAGAGGCACCGATTGCCCAATCAGCGATTCTCTATCCATGGCTTTTAGTGCTAAATTTTATTATGGTTCATGTTAACAGTTATATAGAGGCACCGAGTGCCTATTATTGAACCGGTCAAAGACATCGAGTATTCAGTACCAAGAGTCTATGTTGACAGTTATATAGAGGCACCGACTGCTCATTGTTAAACCAGTCGAGACACCGAGTGTTCAGTACCAAGAGTCCCATATCCAGTCAATACAGTTCTGTCATAGGCTATTGTGGGCACATAACAAATCTTAAAATGTGATTTATTTAAGGAAATATTCACAAATATAATGAGAATTATATTAAACCTTGAACTTTAAGGATTTTATATAATCATTATATCATTTAATCGATTCAGTATGTTTGTATTTGGAAATGGTCATAGATTTGATGTTTTGAGTTTTTTTATTTTTGAACATTATTTTTTTAAAAATCTCTTACAGTATGTATACAAGTTTTGCTTTTATTTCTTTTTTTTTTTTAATTAAGAGTGCACCACTAAGTTGTAAAGCTTAGCGTATAGATTTTTCCTCACACAGGTACGGAAGGTAAGGAGTAGATAGTTAGACAGAAGAGAAGAGAGTGGATCTGCAGGAAAGTCCGAAGTCACCCCATACTTGGACCTTGTGGTAGATGCACTACCAACACTTGATGCATTTTGTCACTCATTTTTGTATGCCCATTTGCCATGTACTAAAAACGTATGATGTAAATTTATTTTGAATGACTGTAAATTTTAGTATAAACATATTTTGTTGCATTTACAGGTTCATAAACTTATATATTTAACTAAAGAATGTCTGAATATATGTTATATTAACATTTACATATGATGAATGAATGAAGTTGAATACAAATATGATGAGAATTGATTGTCAGTATTGTTTGAAATTGGAAATTATAAATATTGTTATTAACAAGTGGATATTAAATATTTAGGGAAAACTCTTGCAGTTTTTCCATTTGAAATTTGTGATTAAAAATAAAAAGTAAAAATTAAGTAAAAAAATTGTTTTAATACAAGTTTAGGTGCTCGGTGCATAGAATGCGACATTCCTTTACTTGGTTTTACTGTAAATCGAGTAGGAAGTGTTACATCCATTCTCATTCAAGAGAGCCTCCTTTAAGAGCTAGCACTCATATACTCAAATTCTCTAAGAGTATCTTGCAAAATTTTCTTATAACTAGTCTAAGTGGATACTATCAAAGGCCGAACATCTAGACGGCTGATGGTTTGCTACAATCCGGTTTGCTACAATCCGGTTTGGTGGTTAGCAAATTCCTCAAGCTAAATTAAGGTAATTTGTAAGATAATAAAATTTTAAAATTCCACGATTCCATAACATTTCTTAAAATTGATTTTGGGTTTAAATTTCTACTCAATTTGTTGGGAATTAATGTTAACTAACAGTTTGTATATAAGTCATTTCAAGAATTTTTTTCAAAATTTTTAAAATAATGTCATCAGTTTTGTAATGTGTAATCGGGTAATGATATGTAAGAAGGATTTTATTATTACTAAATCTATATTTGAGATTTTGTATTACAAATTAAAATTTAGTGATAATGTTGTTATAGTGCCTTAAGTTCAGAAAATAACATGTTAGATTTATCCTATGATCATATGGCAAAATTTGCTTTTACAAACTTCGATGTCTAACAGCTCTCTTGCACACAGCAACATCCACCCGTACACCAACAGGCATATATAGAACTGAACATCCCGTAAAAGGTAATCTTAGCTCATGAAAACCAACCAAAAAAAAAAAAAAACAACACAAGAAGTTTTACACAGAATCCACTTCAATCTGCTGTCTGGCTAGATATCTTTCCCTTCGCTCTTTCTGAAAATTTAAACAAGAAAACAAAAATATAAGGAAATTATACAAGGCCCACTTCCATACAAAAAAGAAAGAAATAAAGAGATGTTTAGGTGTAAATCTCACCCATTCATCAATAACAAGCCCTTCACCTACAACTCTGGGGCCTGTGTCTTCAGGAGGCTTCTTGCGTGCCTCTAGCTCAGCTTCTGCTTCAGCCAATTGTCTCCGAAGTTTTTCTAGTGCCTTCCCAGATGGAAAAAAATAACATAATTCACTCAGAGATTCGGAACATTTTTTTCTCTTGAAAGCATGAGTTGTCAGGCAAGCACTCAAATGATATTTGAATTCTACTTACAGGGTTAGAGCATTCCGGATCAAGAAAAATGACACGCAAAATTTGTTCAACAGCTACTTGATCCTTCTGCTCGTCAAACTGTAAAAAAAAGGCAATGAAGACATCTTTTTCAGCTATTTCTTATACCGTTGTCTGATAAAACTGTGTTATTGGATTAGGAAGCATTCAGTTGCTGCCAGATTAACGATCAGCCTTCATACATATATTGAAACCCAAAAAAGAAAATTACAACTTCAACCTTGGAAACTCAATCTGTCATGATGTAACATGTACTCATGAAGCATACATGCTGTCAAGAATGTTCACCAGTTAAGAACCATATTTCCCATTTGTTGGTCCCATTTCAATTTTTATTCCTTTTTTCTTGGCAAGAGGTACATCTCACTCCCAGAAAAACACCCAATAGATTAAACTAAAGAGATGCCAAGAACTTAGAACCTGTAAATACTGATATAATGGTGATATGGCTACGAATCTGATAACATATACGTTAATCAATTATAAATAATTTAATGCAAAGGAAGAATCAAATAGATGGTATATTGTAAGCTAATATATTTATAGACTCACACACAGAGAGAATGTTTACATAATATTTTCCACCTTATCTAATTTGAGAATTTTAGCACATTTTTTTCAGATGAGTTAAATGTCAAATTTAATAATCTGATTAATAACAAACATAATCAAATAAGTTCAATAAATGTTTTTCATACATATATTAATGCAATAATAACAATATATATAATATTTAAAATAACATTAATTAAATAATATTTAATTTCAAATCATTTATTTGAGAATGTAAAATTTTGAATTGATAAATTAAAAAGTTTTCACGCACCAGCCAAGCCCTGTAATCATGGCCATGAATAGAGGAAATATTTCATCAACAAAGTCAGAAATGCCCTGTAATCATGCATTATTGTAACATCAATAATGGTTCAGAAAGTATACCATCTCAGGCACATATTCCATTTCTCCTTTGACTTTTAAGCTCATGATCTTGAACTTGACCCTGCTTTTTTGATCCAATGGTTTCTCATTGTTCTCAGGAGGCTCCACAAATTTGAATACTGTTAATTAGGCCATGATTCAGAAAGTAATTAATCCCTTAAATCTAAATTGTTACTGAAATAGTATATGATCCTTTGTACAAAGGGAAGGAAAGCCAGAATTTGTAAAGATTTGATGAATTACCAGTAGCAATAAGACTTTCACCTGGAGCAAGTATACCTCCGGGAGGTCTCATGTAACAACTCTTTGGTGCAGTTGTTTGGAACTACAGAAACCAATAAGAATGTCCAATAATTTGTTGAACTAGGTAATAGATTAAACAGCATCTCAATTTACAACAGTACAATGTGATACAAGTAACATCAATTAAGTTATTATTAAATACTTTATGCTTTATTGAAACATTTTCAGCAGCATGAGAACAAGAAGAAAAATTGACCAATATGCATCAAATTTACAAAATTTAGTGCAGTAGTTTTAAATGAACAACTTTGTTTTAATATATAGATTAGGTGTTCCACTACTCAGTCTGCACTCATAGGTGGTACAGCTAACACATGGGTCCCAATTGGCACAATTCAGGCCTTTTTTTTTTTTTTTTTCAAATTTAAGCAGAAAGTGCTAATATTGTCACATTGCCGTTAGCTCCTTTGATCCAGGTTGGCATCAGAATTATTGAAGAACTACTTATGAAACTGAATTATTGAAGAACTACTTATGAAACTATCATATCCACGATTTGAGAATAGAAAATAGTATAAACAATGAACAGAGAAATCGATTTGACAATATTCCATACCTTGAAAGCCACATGAGATTTAGAAATGTTTTTAATGCCAATAGCACTCCTCACCTGTTTACCCGGTTCATCTTCAAAGCAGGAATATTGAAACAAATCAGATGCAAAGAAAACAGCAAAGAACAAAGAAATGACAAAGATTATTTGTTTTTTTTTGTCTTTTATAAAGTAGAATTTATAGAAGCACATAAAGAAAGGGGGGTATAAGTTTAACAACTTGAATTGGCATCCATATAAAATAAATCCTAGATAAAACAAATTAACAAGAATAAAAGCTGACCAAATCCAAATGGTAGGAAAATCTTACAGAAAAGAACCCATCTAGTGTACAAGTTATTGAAACCAACTGAGTTTATCAACATTCATGAAAGCTCAAATCTTTAATAGTAATTAAACACACAACTAATTAAGCATATAAATAAGAACAACTACTGGATCAGCTATGGACAGAGGAAATAATCATTCTTTACTTTCAAGAGAGGATAATATATATCTTACAATGTAAACAAATATAATTCTCCAAAATTAAAAGTAAAAGGAAAAATCAACTCAGATCATTAATCAGTTAGACAGTTCATGTCAAGTAAATGCCGAAGCTAGTTAAGAATCTGATCCTCTCTAATTCATAAAATCAACGAATGATGAAAAAGGTCATTTGCTGATTCTATAAATTAAAAACAAAAAGACCCAGATCAGATTCAGCAAAAGAACATTGAATTAAGACACAGTACAAATCAAAAGTATATGAGAATGAAACACATCCAATATTTTATAATATGTAAAGAGGCTTACAAGGAAAGTAGAGCTTGTTAGAAGGATCAAGCCTAAGTCTTCTTCTTGTTGGCAAAAGAGACTTGGCTACAAGAGACACCGCATTGGTAGAATAAACAATCGATCTCTCTGCTCCTCCTAGCTGGTGAGTCTGGCTCTGCTGGCAAGCGTTACTGCCGGTGATACTATTATTACTGCTCATAGAACTGGAAGACGTGCAAGTGGAAGAAGAAGAGGAAGAGGAAGAGGAGGAAGAAGAGGAAGTGGCATTGCTAGTTTGCCAAAAGGGCATCTTACAAAGAGTCCAAACCTTCCTTTCACTCTCTTGTTTCTCTCCATTAAGATCCATATTCCCTTGAGTTTTAAAAAGATGAAATTTGTTTGTGTTTTAAAATAGATTTTCTTTTTTGATTTTTGTGTTTGAAAGAGGTGTGCTGTGGTGGTGAAAGTGAAAGATGCCATACACAGGCAACGTATGTAGTGTGCGTTGGATCTCAAAGTACGGTATTTCGGTGGATTTCATTGGTCTATTTGAGGTCCGCTCATGCTTGGATTGCTCTATTTCGGTGGATTTCATTGGTCTTTTGATTCTTGCTTTCGGTTTTAGGGTGAGTGGGGAAATATTAAAAAATTAAAAATGGAAAACCATCTATTCTTTTTAATTGAAATTGTTTTTGACAAGCAGGGAGAGTGCAATATGGAAGGCAACATTCAAAAGATTAGATTTATCTATGATATTAGCCTATGTTTTATATAATCAATGATGTAATATAATATAATTATAATTTTTATTTTAATATTTATTTTATTTGTGATGGTAATTATAACAAAGGAGTTATAATTGCAATGATCGTGTAATCTCCTCAACAAACCATTGCCATCAGCATCCAAAATTAGAGCATACTAGCCAATTTTGATAAATAATTCTAAGTCGGTTTCTATCAAAGTTGATTCATATCGACTTTAATTTCAAATTAGACTGATCTGATTCTGGGCTAAAACTAAATTGTGATCATAATTACCATAGGTATTACCATGATTCAGGTTAGACCTAAAATTGAATCAAAACCAAATTGATCAAACTGAAGATCAAAATTAGTCAATAGTTTATGAGCTCAAACATTGTGGGAGGGTCGGTCTCTCTCCCCTTAGCCGAATTGCGTTGCAACCAATGGTTTAGACCGATGATATAATTAAGTTAAAACCACCTTTTTTTTAAAAAAAATTATTTAAAAAAAAAAGAATTTAGCCATTGAATGACATCAAATTTGGATTGAATTAAGACCAAAGAAGAATTTGAACTAAAATTGTATCGGAATCATTTTCGAATTAGACCCTTATCTCTAAATTGAACCAAGATTGGGACTTAACAGTGGTGGCAACAACATATTCATAATTCATGAGCTCAAACTGAATTAGAATTGTCTCCATCCCTTTTGAATCAGACTAGATCAAATAGGGTAGTTTCTGTTCCATCCAATTCAAATAAAATTTTTTTCTCTATTGAATTGATTTGATAGAGCATGAAAATAGACTAGAATTAACTGGTCTGGTTTCATATTAAAATTATTTTTTTTTTCTAAAAATATGGAAAAAATTCAATCATTAAATTCGATTTTAATAAGAATCGAATTGTGACCGAAATCTATTTTGGGGGACTCTGCAATATAGCGTTGATCCCTTTTAAATAATGAATCAAAATCGCCATTTTCTGTCCAAAATTGTTTCAAACAAAAAGCGCCACCATGCTTAGTAATAATAAAAAATCAAAATAAATAATTATAATTATATATATTTATGTATGTAATAAATGTTACAGTATTTAAAATATAATTAATTATATAATATAACTATTAAATAAATTAAATAAAATAATAAATATAGCGATCTTTCCTATTAGAAGCTTGATGGAGAAATATAGAGATATGAAAAAGAATTTACACATGATTTTTATTAATTTGAAGAAGGCTTATGATAGTGTTCCAAAAGATATCTTATGGATAATGTTGGAGCAAAAGAGGGTATCTACAAGTATTAAAAGATATATATGAAGGAACAACTACTATTGTGCGCACAATGGGAGAAGATATAAAAGATTTTCCTATCTCAGTTGAACTACACTAGGGTTTAGCTGTAAGCCCTTATAAATTGACGAAACATATACAAGAGAGTATCCCTTAGTACATGATATTTGCGGATGATATAGTTCTGATAGATGAGACGCGAGAAGGAACCAATAGAAAGTTAGAGCTTTGGAGAAGTACTCTAGAGTCAAAGGGTTCTAAGTTGAGTAGAACGAAGATAGAATAAATGCATTGCAAATTCAGTGAAGGCTGAACTGGTGATAGGGAAAGAGTTAATTTGGATGTAATGGTATTGCCCTAAAGTAATCACTTTAAATATCTCGGCTCAATCCTTCAAGTAGATGGGGGATGTGAGGAGGATGCTAGTAATAAGATTAAAGCCGGATGGTTGAAGTTGAGATGTGCCACGGGAGTTTTATGTGATCACAAGATTCCCAATAAGCTAAAAGAAAAATTTTACCGTACAGCCATACGACCGACCATGTTATATGGTAGTGAGTATTGAGCAATGAATGAGTCGTATGTGTCTAAGATAAGAGTTGCAGAGATGAGAATGTTAAGGTGGATGAATGGCCATATTAAACTAGATAAAGTCCATAATGAGCGTATTAGAAAAAATGTAAGAGTGGTGCCAATTGAGGAGAATAAGTTGAGAGAAGGGAGATTAAGGAGATTTGGTCATATGGTGTATAAACATACGGAGTCTCCAATTAGACAAGTAGAGCATATTGAGTTAGAGGATAGAAAAAAAGAAGGGGTAGAACTAAACTGATTTGGAGAAGAGTAGTATAATATGACCTAGAAGCATTACATATTTCCAACGATTTAATATAAAATCGTTTATAGTGAAGAAAGAGAATCTATATAGCCGATTCCAATAAATATTTTAGATAAAGGTTTAGTTGAGTTGAGTTGAGAAGAATAAATGTAACTATAATTTTATTATACATTTATTTTTTTTTTTTTATCAAGCATAGCTTAAGGTTTTTAAGAAATGATATGGATTTTTTTTTTTCTTAAAAGGAATGGATAAAGGGGGTTATATTGATGATTAAAAAAGAGAGCAGGCCGGACATCATGATTTGGCATCATGTAGGCACTGATGCTCCCATGTGGCCTTCTTTCAAGAGACTCAATTTATCTATTTCTTTTCCATTCATTCAGATTATTAGTACTCAATAATTTTAGAAATAATAATTATTTTTATTATTTTTTAAACAAGTTAATTATAAAATATTCATCAATTATAATGAACAATATATATTAGACGATCTAAAACATATTTGCACAAGATTATTTAACAAGCTAATAATTAATTGGAAATGACTAAACAAATATCCAATAATAATAATAATAATAATAATAACAGAAACCGTTCGATTGTTCTTCCATATTTGTCTTCATTTCTCTAATTTTTTTCTTTTTTTTTTCTTTAATTTTCTTTTTAGGTGGCAATTGATAAATGTTTTCATCGATAGTAAATTCTCTCTGTTATTTTCTATTAATTTTTTTAATTTTATTTATATATTTTTAATAATTTTCATATCTATATTTGTTTATAACGAATTCTAAATATATTTTTTGAGATCTATCATTGTGGATAAATAATGAGTGAATAAACCCTTAAATCATTCATTGTTGGCATGAGTACATCATTTTAATTTGTTGTATTTTTCTTTTTTTAATAGAATTATTATATATATTTATCTGAAATTTTTTTTAAAGAGTGTTCTACAAATTACAAATTATTTTTTTAGTAAAAAATTTAAATTTAGAGATAATCTAATAAAGCTTGTAACAAGCCAATGTAAACGCAGAATGAAGCATGTAGTCCCCTTTATGCTCTGTCAATCTTATTGAAACTTTCAAATTATTTATATTATTTTGTATATTTACACTAATGAAACATCTTTCGTATTCTATCAGAAACCTTTCGATTTTATTTAGCAATGCGTAAGGCGTCAATGACAAGTGATAAATTAAAGCCATTCCGATGTAACAGATAGATAAAACATAGACCCACCCACTCAAAATTAACCTTTGCCTAAAGTCACTTTAGTTCCCAAACCTTTATGACATGGTCAATGAAAATTGAAGAGAATGAACCGTTTGGACCTTACCGTGATCAAGCCTAATTATTATGTATTGTTATTGTCATGGCAGCAGTCCACCAAGCACCAATGAAAATGAAAAGGGAAGAACAGGAATCAGTAATTACAACTATAAGAAGTTATCATAGATGTGGGGCACAACCTTCACTAGAAGCGATTTACCTACTTAATATTTATCACAAGTTGCTACTTTTATTTTTAGATGGCCTTCAAAAAATTTATCTTGCAACTTCTTGATCTATTTTTAGTTAATTAAAAAACTGTATCTCCATAAAGAAAAATGCAAATAACTACGATAACCAGTAATGGATTAATTGAGCAATAAATGATTTAATTAATAAACAATGATTATATATATATATATATATATATATATATATATATATAAAATAAGTGAAATCCACACATTTATAAATTAAGTTCATAATAAATAAGATCTATATAAAATTTTTTAATATTTTCAATTAAAAAATATCTTTTTAGCCTCTTAACTTTATACAAAAATTCACGTGGTACACTTAATTTTAGTTATATTCTATTTGTAATTTAAACTTTATAAAAGTGTAAGTATTTAACCTTTGTGATCGGTGAACATATAGATATGACTTGCATATACTTTAATTTTTTTTATTACACTTTTAAAAAGTATAAGAATTTATGAAATTCAAGTATCAAATGAGATGCAATCAAAAGTGAAAGTGCCCAATGACTTTTCGAGTAAAGGTTAGCACAAACAGATACATTTGGCCAATATTTTTTATGGCTCTATTCACATGGAGAAATAATCTTAATAACTTGTGAATGAATGTAGAAAGTGGAAAATTAGAACTTAAAGCAAGTGAAATTAAGACCGTATTATTTAAAATCATAATGATCTGTTAACATTCAGAAACAGCTTCTATGCATATGCTTTTAGGTAGCTGGATCTTTGCTAATACTTGCATATATAACAGATTAAAAGCTTTATTAATCAGCCTCATGGGTGTGTTTAAATAGTATTTATGGTATGGTTACTCGTTCAACTTTTTACAATGAAAATTCTAAGAGTTTGGTCCCCAACAGCTCAAGTACATAATTGTTCTAAGCGTTTCTTCTGCAGATTGATTAATCTTCTGCTTACCTCCCCTCCCTGATTCCACTTCTGAGGTTGTGGTTGATTTTGGTGAGGACTCTCTCTCGATTTGATTAGTAGACACTAAGCCTATCTTGTTAAGAAGATGTTGGCGGTGCAAGGATTTCAATCTACAAAACTTGTTATCTTTCAGCTCCTCCACCGCGGCAACACTGCCCACGGCTGTCCAAGTGCTCTTCCAACTCATTTTAATAATAATTATAATGATCATCTATGCTATACATGCGAGGGCCATTTTCCACATCTATATATATGTATATATAAACAGAAAGAGAATGAAACCGAAAGCAGTTACTGCATGCAATAAGCTTCCTGTTTGGGCCATTCGAAGGCCTAGGTTTATTCTTACCAGCGGTCCTTTTGTTTTCTTCAGCCTGATATCATGGGGAAAAGTGAGTGTCCTCTTCCTTTTGGTGGATAAAATAGCAATTTGTATTGAAACAGGGAAGAAGCTCTGATCTCCAAACCTCTTCTTCTATATGTAACCCACCACCCCTGGCAAAGAATGTTAAATATTTTCTAGGCAATAAAAAGCCAAGTCAACTAGATACTTTATATATATATCTCAGATAGGTATTTCTATAATGTTGCCATATAGCATTATAAGGAGAGATTTTAACATATGAACATATTTTCTCTTAATTTCACCACGTGATATTTACCATATAAAGATAATCATGTTCTATTAATAAATGTTATTTTTGTGGCTTGAAAATTTGGATATGTTTTTTATGGACCCGAATTGTGACTCGATCCGAAAGTTTTCGTGCTTTGACCCGATTGGGATAAAAAGTGAGATATGCGGTGATAGATGAGAGCATGAGCCAATAGGGCCGGGCCTAAAGCCCACTATTGATCCCCTTGGGGGTGCGGGGGCAACGCCCATGTGGTATGGACCAGCATAAATATTGTAATATTATACCCTTTGCGGTAGAGTTGTGAGATATTCGAGAAACACACTAGGGTTAGGGTTTGAGAGTTCTGATTGATTGTATCTTGCTCTTTTCATCATAGTAGAATTTTTTTTCTTGTCTTGCTCGTGGGCGTAGACCTTACAGTTGAACCATGTTAAATCCTGTGTTATTCTTCTTCTCTTTTCAATATTGTGTGATTATGCGATTTGCATGTGTGCCTTAGATTTGCGTGCTTGTTATAACAATAAATAAGAGGGCACTCCTGCTCATTATTAATGATTTCTCATGCAAATGTATGCTTTGAGCATATTGATTGGATTTTGTACTCACTATAGCTTCACTCTTCATCATGGTATCTTAATTACTCCATTAATTAATGCAAAACCAGGCCTCAAAGTTCATATTTGTTTGCATGGTTCCTTCTTTCGACCCCAAACATCAATTGATTTAGACGCATTCAGCTTAAACTCAAAAATTAATTTTCTCTCCTAAATATTGATCACAAAAATTAAATCCAAAATTAATTCTCTCTCCTAATTTCCGGCGCACCTTTATGCTTAAATATTTTAACCACTAGAATAAAGAATATTGAATTATTAGTGGGGACAATGGTTCCTATAAATGTATTTAACACCCATAAAGCTAAAAAAACAAGCAAAGCCATGACAAACCACCACATAGAAGAAGTTTACGCTGGTACTTCCTATACAAGGAAGATTGGATGTATATCTAATAGCAAAAGGATATAATATTTATATCTAACCTATATTATATCTGAAGTTTATTAAATAATTGATGCTGTTCTCCTTTTCTGTAGGTTATGGATATTGGGTTTAGGTATTGAATCTATAAGGAAAGTGACCACCGAGTGAGTTAGTTAACCACCGCTCTGATACCTAAGTCAGCAATGAGACTATGATTGGATGGGTAAAACTAATTAATGCGCATATCTAATGGCCCTTATATAATGCTTTGATGTAGACTTTTTTTAGGATTAGGAGTCTATGATTGAATGGGACTAGTAGTCCATTTTGTTGATTGAGTCCTCAAATAGATAAAACTTCGATTACGGAAAATATCACAGTATCCTTATCCTTATAAAGTGATCTGAGTATCATGAGTATGATTGGGCGAGTAATTCTTTATCCAAGTATCTAAGTATCCAATGGCTACTTGATCGGGTCACGCATTACTCGTTATTCGGTTATCTGTTATTCGCCTTTTAGTATTATTTTAGTGGTTATAATATCGTTAGTCCCCTTGCAAATATCTGAGTCTTTTACGCTTAGCAATCTTCTAATTGGAAATTCTCACCTTATGATGAACGTCTTATCGCACCTGTTGCTTAGGTGGCATTAGTTAACTAGTGAGAAGTAAAAGGATTGATTTAACTTGGCCTTTGGAGATTCGCGTAACAATCATGGCAGAGCATCTCGTTTACCATTTCAGGGTTTTTGCACTTATTACCCTTGCTATATAAGTATAAGGATGAGATGTTTTTTCATTTTTTGCTTTTTCCTGCTCGTTTTCCTCCTAATTTTGCTTCTCCTTTTTAAGTTAGTCGGAGTTTGGTTTTTCACCGAAAATCTCTCTTTCCTATTTCTTCTTAGGGTAATATTCTTTTTTTCCTTTCTTTTTGTTCTTTCTTGTTTATATTTCAATGAGCACTAGTGCCCTCAACTCTAATCAAGGCACCATCGAAGATTCTTTCAACTTGGCGAGTCCTCCCCAAGAAGCTTTAATGGCTAGAGAGGAATCATCTAGGCCAATAGTGGAAATGCCAGAGACAATAACGATGCCTACTAAGGCTGGGAGTGAGGGAGGCCCATCTGCAGTGCCTAACCCTATAGGACCATCTAGCTCTCAATATGTGGCTCCGCGTTACAACCATAAAGGGAAAAGAGCCATCCAAGGAGCCTCTAAAGTTAGCATGCTAGCTAGCTAACTTACTAGGGATGAAATTCACAGCGTTTTAGGGAAGTACAACATGCCACTGTATCTACATGCTTACAGGCTAAAAGAGCACATGCAGGCAAATGACACACTCTCTCGAGGGAACTCCATTATGATTTATGAGGAACAACTGAAGGCAGAAGTGAGGTTTCATTGGGATCCATTTTTTTGTAAAAGTCCTTCAATTTTATAACATTTTACTCTCCCAATGGCATCCTAATAGTTGGCAGGTATTGGTCACCTTCCTCATGCTTTGCCAGGAGAAGAATCTGCTTGCTACTGCTAAAGTTTTTCATAATTTCCATAAGTTCTTTCATCGAGAGAATGCTGACTACTGTTACTCCACTACGAAGGCCAACTTTCCTTTATTTACTGATCTTCCTTCCTCCTTAAATCGGTGGAAGAAATGCTTTTTTATGCTGATTATGAAAGAGGGTCGGAGTTAGGAACGCTTTCTCTTACATTTGATGCCTAGGCCCACAAGGCAAGAAGGAAGACAAATTCTCATTAAGAATGAGTATACCACCCTTAAGGAGGTAGAGAAAGCATGCAAGACTGAGAAGCACCGTGTTACTGTGTTAGTCGGTCATTATACAAATCAATTCGCTCTTGTCGATAAGGCGAATGATGTTAAGATGCAACACCCCTATGTTCGGTAGTGTGTTCTACTGTTCCGGTGACCAGTGCTGTCCGGACAGCTAGGATGCCTAGAACAACACTTAGATGTGGATGAGGACACATAAAATAAAGAAATACAAGAAAAGAAAATACAAGAAAAACAAAAGAAAAATAATAGCAATGAAATATAACCAAGTTAAACGAGCAGAGAACCCTAGCGATGGGTGACCGCACCGAGAAGTTGCGGTGTGGACCATTGACTAGCCTTGGACCGCGGGGAACCCTAGAAAATATTTTTAGGACTTAAATAAATTTCTATTGAAGTATAAATATCATTAGAAATATCAAAGAAAAATTAATTAATTAGTACAAAGAAAAACAAAAAATCGAGAAAATGACAAAACTCGGTGTTACCGAAAAATCAGGAATGCAATCCGAACAGGGGTATTGTGGTTATTTGACAACCCGAGTTGTCTTTTGACCTAAATGTCCATTAAAAATAAATGATGTTACACTTGGAAAATGTCATGAAAAATTAAATTGGTGGTACCTAATTTAAATAGCAAAAGATAGGAGTTAAATGTGAGAATTTGGAAACTTTAGAATAAACAAACATTAAATCTTTACTTAGTGCTCCAGTCACTCCATTAAGTGGACCACTAAGCATATTTTGGACAGAAATAATCCATCTTCTTCAACCTCCCAAAATCCAGCCGAAATGCTCTTGAAAGGAAACCTCCATGGCCGAATTTTCCCAAGCTTCATGCAAGCTTGTTTAAGCCATCTTTCCCCTAAGTTCCTTCATTAACCTTGCTCTCCACATCACAAGGAAGACTTAGATAGCAATTTTAAGAAGTTTAGTGAAGGTTTTGAAGAGTTTCAAAAGTAGTAAGTATGTATTTTTAATTATTGTTTCATTAAACCTTGAATGAATGTTATGGGTAGTTGATTTGTGGTAGGATTTTTGAAGTTTGATGTTTTAATGGAGAGGTACATTTTGGCAGCCGTGGAACTTCAATAGGAGCAGTTTATCCTTGCATGTAAATAGTAGATTAAAGTGTTGATGTAAGTGTTTATGTGTGTAGAAATAAATTGGATAATGTATATTAGAGGTATGTGAAAGTACACTTGATTTTGGAAGCTTGGAAGCTAATTGGAGAGATGTACAAATCGGCAACTTGAAGTGTAGATCAAAATATGTTATTTCATGGTTTGGTTTATGGAATTATATTGTTGAATTATGGTGTTTGTTATGGCAGCATGTATATGTGTATAAAGGTTTGAGTTTGGACATGTAAATGAGCTATGTCATGTGGTTAAATTGTTTGTAATTGGACTTGAAAAATTTTGTACTATAATGTGCATATTGATTGTGGTTACAAGCTGCCAAAATGACCAAAAATGAGTTGCTAAATGTGTTAATATTATGGTATAAACCAGAATTGGCATGGATGTGTAACTTGGTAAGTGTTGAATGTGTCCTTTGGTATGTGATGAAGAGTGTGTAGCAGGGCAGTGTGTGTTTTAGCTTAGAACCTTAAGTGTGTAGCTCCAATTGGTATGAGACTAATTGGAGGTGAAACTAGGCACAAAATGTGCCAACTTTCATGAAGGAAGCTTACCAAAATTCTGCTTGGAAGGTGACTTGAAAAATGACCAAATCCGGATTAGTGCTTTGAAAACTTGAAAATTGACCATTTGGGCAACAGTTAGTTTTTTAGCCATAACTCACTCAAAAAAGGTCCAATTAACCTGAAATTTTTCCCATGAATAATTGAGACATATATCTACAAGTCTTATGAGGACACCAAAGCCCAGAAATAGCCAGAACCAAGCCAAAAAGTTTGCACAAATTCAGGTCCAAAAACTAGCCGAACCAAAAGTGACCTAAAATGACCTAAAGTTACCATTTTGGTACATTCTGTCCAGCATTGGTAAATTGACCATAACTTGGACTACATAACTCAGAATAACCTAAAATTTTGCCCCGCGTGCAATAAGACATAGACCTACAAGTTTGTAGTTTTGACCGAAACCCGAAAACTGAGGGAACTAGGTCATCCGACTAGGTCAAATTAGTGTACCGGAATCCGACAAATTGCAATAAAATGCAATATACATGAAAATAAATTGGGTAACATGTACCAATACTAAAAGGCTATTAAATATGACATATTGGTAACATTAAAACCTAATTCACCTAGACTGCATCGAGGGTCAACATCTTAGGTTGACTAAAGAAATAATATAATTCAATAAATTAAGTATTAAGCCTTATTGTTAGAGACGATTTAAATGAGTACTGAAACACTTCAAATTGTGTTTCTCAATTAGAAAAGACTCAGGGAAGGGAAAGGAAACACTAAGTTAGAGCCAAGAGACATTTATCAGAGGTTTGTGCACAACAGTTATTTCTTTTGAATTTTCAATTGAAATAAATTATGAATATTTGTATATCATTGTTTTAAATTGTGAAAAATTGTTTGAATGATATTTGATGGATACTTATTGATTGAAAATCATTTTAAATGGTTTGAAACCACAACTATCATGTATATTGATTGAATTCCTCGCTAGCTTGTCTAGTGGGATGAATTGATTTTCCTCTCTGGCTGAAGTGTTGAGGTGTGTGCCTGTTGAGGACGAATAGAATGAGTACTCATATTATTGCTAGCTAACTATGTTATTCCTCATTAGCCATCGGCTTTTGGGATGAATTGAATTCCTCACTAGCCATCGGCTTTTGGGACAAATTGAACTTTGGAACATGATTAAGCTGTGTGTGTGTGTATGATTTATTGATATTTATTGTGATATTGTGAAATGGAGTTTAAATTCTTATTGACATTCACTATCTTTGAATTTAACTATGGTTTTAAGTATCCATTATTTATATGACTTATGATTTATGATTTAAAGTTGTATTTGATTAATGTTGTGCACCACTGAGACAATGGCTCAGCGATAGCTTTTCATTATTGTCGTAGGTAGACAGATTGACAGGGCAGCAGACTAGGCTGCTAGTGCTACAGTGAGAGTTCATCGGGTATATTGAATATACCATATTCTGCATTTTGTATTGTAATGTATGTTCACTGTATGTATATAATGTTCTTGCTTTTGAGCAGTTGTAAATTAAAATTGTACATTGAAGTTGTAAAATAAATTGTAAATTATTTTGGTTTGTAAATATTGTGATATATTTCTTTTATCTCAGCCTTTGAAAATACTGAAAAATTATTATGGATTTGAGTTGGGAAACATATTGTGTTGATTAAATGTTGGAGTTTGAGATTGAGAAATATATTTGAAGTGCCTTTTTTTTACAGGTTTTTAAAGAACTGTTTTATTCAAAATACAAATGGCACTCCGCCAAAATTTTTACAGAAATTACTAATAATTCAAATGTGTTAGCTATTTCACTTCAGTTCAAAAAAAAAATTTAACACCTATAAATAGTGCTCATCACTGTAAAAAGAAGTAAGAATAGTTTTAAAATCCTTTGTAGTGTATTTAATGGGTTATCAGTAGTCGAAGTTGGTAATTCATTAGCTATACTACGAGATCATGTTATGCCTTACAGAGGGGTAAGGTGTGACATGTTTTAGTGGTATCAGAGCTATTTTTTAAATTCTGTTTTCACCTATAATTTAAATATTCTTTCTTCATAGTACAACTGCTCAATGTCATTGTTTGATACATACAGTACATTACATTATAAATATGTGCTAACAGGAGGAAATCTCCTTGTGTTATTTGTTCAGGAGGTCTAAGATCCTCGCATTGACTATGGAAGAGGGTGATCGTTCAGTCGATCAATCTATAGAGGCTGAGGTACAAGAGGATGTCCCAGCCCTACACAATGTCAGTGGATCAGTAGCACCAGCCCCCTCAGTACCGCAGTTTCCTGCTCAGTTCGCTTAGCAGATGGCTGCAATGTTTCAACAGATGGTTGGTAACATGCCTACTCAAGTTCCACTACAGACACCAGTGGTACAACCACAGTCTTCTGCTAGGCAGTATGACAAATTGATGAAATATAGGGCTACTGAGTTCAAGGGGACAGTAGATCCTCTAGAGGCAGAACAGTAGTTAGAGAGAATGGATAGGGTGTTCAAGAAGCTACATTGTATAAAGGAGCTTAGATTTGAATATTCAGTGTCTCTGCTACAGGGGGATGCATATGACTGGTGGAAAACCATTCCCCACAGTCTGGTAAAACCTTTAGTGCTAACATGGAATGATTTTCTATGGGAGTTCAGACAAAAATATGTCCCTGATGCTTATGTGGACCAGAAGCTACAAGAGTTCCTAAGTCTGAAATAGGGGAGTAGATCGATGGCTGAATATGAAAGGGAATTTTCCCGCCTAAGCCATTATGCAGTAAGTCTACTTGCTACTAGCAAGGAGAGATGTAAGAGGTTTGAAACCGGCTTGAAGCCCAGTATCAGATTACAAGTGGTCGGATTCAAACATAACAACTTCTCTGAGCTTATTTCTCAAGCACTAGACTTAGAAAGAATTGAATTTGAAGCGGCCCCAGAGAAAAAGAAACAGAAAAAGAGGGAAAGTCAGTAGAACAGAGTTCTAGTGGTCCTACTGGAAAGAGGAAGAACCATGGGGGACACAGCAGAAGTGGTAAGAAGTCCGATAGGGAAAGATATTCAGGACAGAAACCTCCTCTATCTGGTTAGCAGAGTACCATAGCTCTTCCTGGATATCGAGCTTGGCTAAAGCCTGAGAGCTACTGCGATCTTATACTTTGGTCTATGAGCTTGAACTTGGAGGCAGTGACTATAAATAACCTCCTACAAGAATGGCTCTAAGGGCTTCGTGACAGCTATGGTGAGCTCTAGACAAGATACAATGCTTTGGAATTTGGCATGGAGAAGAGAGATGATCAAACAAAGTAGCTACAGTTTGATTTGTAGGCATTAAAAAAAAAAGGTATCTGGGCTCACTGATAAGCTGACTGTTGTGAAGAAAAACCATCAGGTTAATTTGACCTGGGTGACTAAATGCATTCAAGGAATTAAAGAAGAGGTAGGGTTTGTTGATGAGATATTGGTTGATTTATACATAGCTCTTCAAACAACCATCGCAGAGCTTTCCAGGCATCACCCCAGTTAAAACTTGAAATGGATCAAAAAGATCATCCTAGATTATACTAACCTTGAAGATGAGGAGGGGGGAAAGATTGGGGTGGGGAGGAGGGTGGTGATGCTCCTGCTAAGGATTGAGTGGTGAGGATGAGTGTCCCCTGACAAGATGTATTTATGTAATCTCCCTTTTCTTTTTAATGAAATATTTATATCTTTTTCTAATTTGGCAATCTATAAGGAATTTTTGTATTGTAACCATGTCATCTTTTGAGAATGCTAATATCTAGGCACCCAAGTATTCCAATAAAATAAATAGGATCTTTTTGAGGAGTAAAAGTATAAAATATTTGCGCTTTCTTAATTCATCCAAGACCTAAGTAAAATGCTAAAAGTTTTAGTTAAAAAATCAATATAGTCTAGTAGGTAAAACACTTAAGTTTTAAATAGAGGACTGATATCGAGTAATTTTTAGATGATTAGGATTTTCCAAAGGACGATCGTCTAAGTGTCCTAACAAGCAAAGTACTTGAAATTTCAAGGACTAAAGCCCAAATATCTTTGTAAACATTTAGGATTTTTAAAGGATTGAAGTTTGAGTATCTTATTAAATAAAATAGTTAGGATTTTTGAAGTTTGGGAATTAACTGGATCGCTATGGTATGGCTGATCCCATGTAGCCTTTGTGTCACACCATACCCCTCTGTAAGGCATAACATGATCCCGTAAAATACCTAATGAACTACCGAACTTCACCTACCGATAACTCATTAAGTACCCTACAAGGGATTTTAAAACAATTTTCTTACTTTTGTTAAGTGGTGAGCATTTTCTAATAGGTATTTAAAACATATGATTAAAATTAAAAACTAGTTAAAACTTTTGGCCCAGTTTATTTTTACGCAAATTTTATAAAAATTTTGACAGAGTTCTGTCTGTATTTTGAGAAAACAGTTCTTCAAATACCTGTAAAAAAACACTTCTAAAAGTTTTTCTCAACCACTACTTCGATTTCACAATCAAATTCAATCAATTTCACAATCATTTCAATAAATTTCTCAAGTTCAAAATTCAATAATCCTCAAAATACTAGCAATACATTTCATTCAAATTAAATAAAATAGTTCCATTCATATTTCATTAGAAACAAAACAATTTATATACATCCTTACAAACTTCACATCAAAAGAAATACAAACTAAACTTTATTACAAACTTCATACAAATTTTGTACAAGCTGCTCCAAACCCATTTATATGTCCATACATTTATATGCAATACATACATCAAAAGAAATATTTACAATTGGGGTATAAATTATACCCGAAGACTTCAGGCTGAATGATCCTCAATCTTTAGCAGCTCAGTCTGCTGCTCCTCTAGTCTCTGTATCTGCGACAGTAATAGAAGCTATCGCTGAGTACTAGGACTTAGTGGTGCACAACATACTAAAATAATCTTTATGCAGAATATAATCACATTTATTCAAAAATTTGACTAAACATAAGCATTAAACACAAAACATGAATTATGAAATTTTAATGCAAACCAAGTTCATTTCGAAGTATCAAAATACATTTAATAAAACCCACAGTTAAATCATGCCATTCGAAACAAATAGAATCTCAATAGCCAGAGGCTAAAGAGAAATCACATCACAAGGCTAGCTAGCTCAAATATATGGATATCCATTCACATCCTCTTCTACTGGCACACCTCAACACTTCTCCAGAGAAGGAATCAAAATTCGAAACTAATTACCCCCACTAGTCATGCTAGTGAGGTGTTCAAATATATGGTTATGACACTGTGGTTTCAAAACTTATCTTAACAATTTGTTAAACATTGCCATTTCAAATATACCCAATAACTTTCACAATTTAAATCAAACATCATAAGAATGCCATAATTCGATATTTCACATTATTCAAAACAGTATGCAGAAGATGATTATAAAAAGTATATGTTGTGCACAAACCTCAAACGAGTCGCCTGTTGGCCTTGACTCGATTCCTCGGGTTCTTTCCTGGTATTCTTTTCAACTGAAACACACAATTTTACAGTGTTTCAATACCATAACTTAGCATAAATCCAATAATAAATTTAACTTCACTTTTACCTAGCTCTAACGTGCTAAATTTGAAGTTCTTGAAATTTTGTGTTTTGAGTTACTATTCACTACACTATTCAAGTCAAATTATTGACTTTCTAAGGCTTAATAGGTATGGGAATCCCAACTTCACTCACATATCACATTTTGGTCACCAAACTTGTTGGTTTTGGTCACTTTCTCAAAACTTAGGTCTTTTAGGCAAAATTGCCAAATTTTTAATTTTGGTGTCCCTAATTGTACTGTTTTATTGGTCAATTTACTATTGAAATTTGGCAAAACTTTCTTCATAGAGAATGTTCCTTATTGTCTTAAGTTTATTCTCCTTTTTGAATCACTCCAATTGGAGTTTTGTAGCTCAAGTTATAAGCAAATTACGTTTACTGTTCATGCTGCAGAATTTTGGTTCTGCAGATTTGTTGATCCAACTTCATTCAGTAATTTGATCAAGTTAGGTCCATAATTTGGTCTAATTTTCTTCATATGAAATTTTCTAATATGTCTTAAGTTTCCATCGGTTGAAGAATCGCCTAAATCGGAGTTTTCTAGAGAGAGTTATAGCCATTGAAACTTTACTGTTCATATGGCAATCATAGCTCGCAGATTCAGGTCACCAACTTTGCTTAGTAATTTGATTGGGTTAATGGCATAATTTTGGTTGGTTTTCTTCATGAAAGTTTTAGGTCTATATCTCATCTAACCACTGGTAAAATTTCAGGTCATTTAGACCTTCCTAGCTCGAGTTATGGCCAAATGAACAAATACTGTTCATTTGGTTAGTTTGTGCAGTGGCAGCCTGCGATTTCTCAACTTCAATCACTATGTTCACTAGGTTTTAGTCACTTTTTGGGCAGGCTTCCGAAATGAAAATTGTGTTATTTAGTGTCTATTTTCATCCTCAATTGATCCCATATCCATTAGACTTGTAAAATTTCATTTTTGGTCTCTCAAAGGAGGTTTTGTCTTGCTGCAACAACATGACCTTATCCAATCCGAATTGGCTTTTAATTCCAACACTTCTAACACACTTAATTAGGTCACAAATGACCATTTCTCACTTCACATTAGGACAAAGACACCATTTACAAGTTTCTCACATTTTTTGTCTCTAAACCCTAATGTTCAAAACCCTAACTCACTAATTTTGTTGCATTTAACCAATTCAAATCATACTAACATCACTCCATCACTCAATTAAGCTTCCATACATATTGAATTCAATCAAATTCATGCATACACACATCAAACCCTAGCTGGCCTAAATTCAGCTTTGGTCCCTCACAATTTTTTTTGTTTCATTTTAAGTTACTTTCTAAGTTAATTAAACTAAGAACATAGAAATTTAACAAAAGAATTCAAATTTACATACTAACCTTTGTTTGATTTTCCAATCACTAATTTTCTTCCCTTTTTTCTTCTTTCTTGCTTCTTCAATCTCCTCTTCTAGTAGCCCAAACAAAGCTTAATCATAATTTAGTGGAATTTTTGGGGAATTTATGGGGTTGATTCAAGCTTTGAAAGCTTGAATTTCATGGCTATGGAGGAAACTAAGGAGAAAAAAGAGAGAGAGGAGAGATGCACGTTTTTTATTTGAAGAAGAAGAATGATTTTTTTTTTCTTTTCTTTTATTTTGTCTTTTATCTCTTTAGGAAGACCAAAAATCCAAATAAGTAAATAAATTAATTTTAATGTTTATGCATGAGGTCATGCATGATGTCATCACCTTTTGACTTTTCCATTTTCTCTTTTTTTTTTTTTAATTTTCTATTAGTTCTTTAATTTAATTCTCGATTCCAAAATTTTCTTTTCTCTGATTTTATTTAACAGTTAGGTCAGAAGTCAGCTCTCGGGGTCAATTGACCAAATTGCACCTCGCCGGTTCATCCCGGTTTGCAATTAATTCCATATTTCTTCCGGCTCCCTGACCTAATTATTTGACTGGCTTAACAGTTCTTTTTCATGATCTTCTCTTTTCCACTGTGTTCATAAGGGTCCTAAGGACTGCGGCGTCACATTTTACGGTTCGAAATTTGAGTTTAAAATGACTTCGCAGTCGTTCCGGAGAAGGTCACCCATCGCTGTGACTCTCGGCTCGTTTAACTTCTTATGTTTTGCTTTTCTTGTTTATACTTAACTAATTGAACATTACTAATTATTTGTGTTTATGGCTTCTCTAATTGTCTTAAGTGTGGTTCTAATCCCCTTAATTATCTGGACTGACTCCAGTCACCGGAATAGTGAAATCTACCAGGCTATGCAAACGGGGTGTTACAATTCTCCCCCTCTTAAAATAAATTTCGTCTCGAAATTTTACCTGGTATCAATCTCTGAACAGCTGTGGGTGCTGTCTCCTCATGTCCTCCTCTTGTTCCCAAGTAGCCTCTTGGCCCGAATGATGGTTCCACAGCACTTTTACCAACGGTATCTGCTTGTTTCGTAGCTGCTTCACCTCATAAGCCAGAATCTTTATGGGTTCTTCTTCATATGTGAGGTCTGGATTTACTTCAATTTCCTCTACTGGTAGTACATGAGATGGGTCTGATCGATACCTCCTCAACATAGACACATGGAAGACATTATGTATCTTTTCCAACTCTGGAGGTAGTGCCAATCGATATGTCAAAGGACCCACTCTTTCCAGAACCTCATATGGCCCAATGAAACGAGGACTCAGTTTCCCCTTTCTGCCGAATCTCATAATTCTCTTCCAAGGAGAAACCTTGAGGAAAACTTTCTCACCCACTGCATACTCAATATCCCCTCTCTTCAGATCAATGTAGGACTTCTGACGGTCTGATGTAGTCTTAAGTCGATCTCGGATCACCTTGATTTTCTCCTCAGTCTGCTGAACAATTTCGGGTCCAATCATCTTTCTTTCACCCATGTCGTCCCAACACAAGGGGGTTCTACATTTTCTGCCATACAAAGCTTCATATGGAGGCATCCCAATGCTTGATTGGTAGCTGTTGTTGTAAGCAAACTCAATCAAAGGCAAGTGTGTATCCCAACTGCCTTCAAATTCAATCACACAAGCCTGTAGCATGTCCTCCAAGATCTGAATTACCCTTTTAGACTGGCCATCTGTCTGTGGGTGGAATGCAGTACTGAAGTTCAATCTAGTTCCTAGGGCTCTCTGAAGACTACCCCAGAATCTAAAAGTGAACCTAGGATCTCTGTCTGATACGATGGATACTGGCACTCCATGCAGTCTCACAATCTCATCAATGTACAACTTGGCCAATCTTTCTAAACTGTAGTCCATCCGAACTGGCAAAAAATGAGCAGACTTGGTTAGTCTGTCAACAATGACCCAAACTGCATCATGACTCTTCTGTGTCCTCGGAAGTCCCATTACAAAATCCATCGTTATTCTTTCCCATTTCCATTCTGGTACTGGTAGTGGATGTAACAACCCAGTGGGTACTTGATGCTCTGCCTTCACTTGCTGACAAGTTAGGCATTTGGATACAAACTCTGCCACATCTCTTTTCATACTCATCCACCAGTAATGCTCTTTTAGCCCTCTATACATTTTTGTACCACCAGGGTGCATGGCAAAAGGAGACTCATGTGCTTCCTTCAAAATGATCTTCCTCAATTCAACATCATTAGGAACACATATTCTGCCCTGGTGTAGCAGTAGACCATCATCTCTGATTAAGAATTCTGGTTTTTTGCCCTGCCTGACTTCTTTCAACAGCTTCTGATACTTCTAATCATTCTGAGTAGCCATTCTAATCTGATCAATTAACACTGGCTGTACATGCCATGCAACTGTTGTCTGCCCATCATCATTAATCTCTAAGCTGGCATGCAGTGATCTCAACTCATGTACCAAAGACAAAGGAGTAACCCGTAGACTTGCCATAGTCTTGCGACTTAAGACATCAGCCACAACATTAGCTTTCCTGGCTGATAGTCTATCAGACAATCATAGTCTTTTATCAACTCTAACCATCTCCTCTGTCTCAAATTCAACTATTTCTGGGTGCCCAAATACTTCAAACTCTTATGATCTGTATAGATGTAACACTTTTCCCCATACAAATAGTGTCTCCAGATCTTAAGAGCAAACACAATAGCTGCAAGCTCCAAATCATGTGTTGGATAGTTCCTCTCATGCGGTTTTAGCTGGCGTGATGCATAAGCAATAACATTTCGATCTTGCATCAATACACAGCCTAACCCATTGTGAGAAGCATCACTATATACTGTGTATTCTTTACCCGGAGTAGGTAAAGTCAGGACTGGAGCTTCAGTCAAACATTTCTTCAATTCATCAAAACTCTGTTGGCATTTATCCGTCCACTGAAATTTTACATCTTTTCGGAGTAGCTTAGTCAATGGAGATGCCAACATGGAAAATACCTTCACAAATCAACGGTAGTATCCAGCTAAACCCAGAAAACTATGAATCTCTGTGACATTTCTGGGTGGCCTCCAATTAAGGACAGCTTCAATCTTACTTGGATCTACCTTAATGCCCTCTTTTGATACTACATGCCCTAAGAAAGATATTTCCTTCAGCCAAAATTCACACTTCGACAATTTGGCATATAGCTGTTTCTCTCTCAAAGTCTGCAGTACAATCTGCAGATGTCTATTATGCTCTTCTACATTCCTCGAATAGACCAATATATCATCTACAAATACCACAACAAACTGGTCGAGGTATGGTCTGAAGATAGTGTTCATCAGATCCATAAAAGCAGCCGGAGCATTAGTTAACCCGAATGGCATAACCAAAAACTCATAATGGCCATAGCGAGTTCTAAAGGCAGTTTTAGGAATACTCTGCTCTTGTACTTTTAGCTGATAATAACCTGATCTCAGGTCAATTTTAGAGAACACAGCTGCACCCTTTAACTGATCAAACAAGTCATCAATGAGGGGCAATGGATATCTATTCTTTATTGTCACCTTATTCAACTGTCGATAATCAAGACACAAACAGAGAGTGCCATCCTTCTTCTTAACAAACAACATTGGCGCTCCCCAAGGTGACACACTAGGGCGAATAAAGCCCTTGTCAAGAAATTCTTGCAACTGCACTTTCAACTCTTTCAATTCTGCAGGTGCCATTCTATATGGCGTTATGGAGATTGGGTCCACACTAGGCATAACATCAATCTCAAACTACACCTCTCTTTCTGGAGGTAATCCTGGCAATTCATCAGGAAATACATCTGGAAAGTCACATACCGTAGGGATGTCTCTCAGTGCTGGACTCCCCACTTGGGTGCCTATCACATGTGCCAAGTATGCTTCACACCCCTATTTGATCATCCTTCTGGCTAGTGCAGCCGAAATGATATTTGATGGCAGTAAATGCCTCTCCCCGTGTATTACCACATCACCATACCGAGGGAGACCAAAAGTGATTGTCTTCAGTCTACAGTTAATCATAGCATGATGCCTGGCTAACCAATCCATGCCCAAGATAATATCATACTCTCTGAAAGGGCATTTCAATCAAGTCTGACAGGAAAACATGTCCTTGGATCACCAAAGGACAGTCTCTATAAATTCTGTTGACCCAAACTTCTTGTCCTAACGGACTAGTTACTAGCACTTCAAAACCCATTTGCACACATGGAACAGCAAGTGAACTGACTATGCTAGCACTAACATATGAATGGGTTGAACCCGGATCAAATAACACAAATGCATCTTGCTCAGAGATAGAGAATGTACTGGCTACAACATCAGAAGTCTCAGCCTCTTCTCGCTGCCAACAGACTGTGAACCTCTGGGAGCAGGACTCTGAATAGATCCCTCGGTAGTAGTAGGAGCTGGACCATATCTCAAAGATGGAGCACTAGTGCAGTCTCTTGCTAAATGACCCTTGCCTCCGTAGTTAAAGTAGGCTCCAGTGGCCCAATAGCATTCCCCCCCATGAATCTTGCCACAAGTCTCATAGGGGTGGGCAGAATGTGAACCCCTGCTCGACTGCTGACCAGACCTAGGGGGTCTCTGTCCAGAAAATCTGCCTCTACCAAATCTTCCACCTCGACCCCTGCTGGGTCCACTAAATTTCTTTCTCTTTCCAGAGGTAGCACCAGAACTCTGTTCAACTGATTTTTCCCCCTTTTCTTTTTCTGATTTCTCTCTGATTTTTCTTTCACTGGGGTTGCTTCTGATTCAATTCTCTCCAATTCAAGTGCTTAAGACATAAGCTCTGAGAAGTTGCTGTGTCGAAATCCCACAACTTGCATCCTTATACTGGGCTTCAAACCCGTCTCAAATCTCTTGCACCTAGCCTTGCTGGTAGTAAGGAGACTTCCTGCATAGTAACTCAGGCGGGAGAACTCCCTCTCATATTCTGCCACTGATCGGTTCCCTTGTTTTAGACTCAGAAACTCCTGTAACTTCTGATCAACATATGCATCTGGGATGTATTTCTATTTGAACTCTCTGATGAAGTCATCCCAGGTCAGCACTGGTGGTTCAACTAAGCTGTGGGGGATGGTCTTCCACCAATCATATGCATCCCCTTGTAGTAGCGACATAGAATACTCAAACTTTAGTTCATCTTGGCAGTGCAGCTTCTTAAATACTCTGTCCATTCTTTCAAGCCATTGCTCTGCCTTTAAAGGGTCCACTGTACCCTTAAATTCAGTAGCCCCATACTTCAATAACTTGTCATACTGTCTGGCTGGAGGCAGTGGTTGTGCCACAGGTGGTTGGGGTAGAGCTTGGACAGGCATACCCCCAGCCATTTGTTGAAATATTGCCGCCATCTATTGTGGAAACTGTGCAGGAAATTGCGGCATTTGCAGGGCTGGTGCTACGGATCCACTGACGTTCGGTAAAGCTGGGGCTTCCCCTTGTGCCTCAGCTTCAACAGACTGCTCAACTGAGCCATCCCCTTCTTCCATTTCAGTCTAAAGTAGGGTATCTCCTGAACAAGTAACACAAGGAGATTTCCCCCTGTTAGTTCATATTCATGATGTAATGCTATGTATGTAACAATTATGGACATTGAGCAGTTGTACTTAACAAAGAAAGACACAAATTCTCAAGTTAAAACATACTTCAAAAAAATTTGCTCTGATACCACTAAAACATGTCACACCTTACCCCTCTGTAAGGCATAACATGATCCCGTAAAATACCTAATGAACTATCGAACTTCACCTACCGATAACTCATTAAGTACCCTACAAGGGATTTTAAAATAATTTTCTTACTTTTGTTAAGTGGTGAGCATTTTCTAATAGGTATTTAAAACATATGATTAAAATTAAAAACTAGTTAAAACTTTTGGCCCAGTTTATTTTTACGCAAATTTTATAAAAATTTTGATAGAGTTCTGTCTGTATTTTGAGAAAACAGTTCTTCAAATACCTGTAAAAAAACACTTCTAAAAGTTTTTCTCAACCACTACTTCGATTTCACAATCAAATTCAATCAATTTCACAATCATTTCAATAAATTTCTCAAGTTCAAAATTCAATAATTCTCAAAATACTAGCAACACATTTCATTCAAATTAAATAAAATAGTTCCATTCATATTTCATTAGAAACAAAACAATTTATATACATCCTTACAAACTTCACATCAAAAGAAATACAAACTAAACTTTATTACAAACTTCATACAAATTTTGTACAAGCTGCTCCAGACCCATTTATATGTCCATACATTTATATGCAATACATACATCAAAAGAAATATTTACAATTGGGGTATAAATTATACCCGAAGACTTCAGGCTGAATGATCCTCAATCTTTAGCAGCTCAGTCTGCTGCTCCTCTAGTCTCTGTATCTGCGACAGCAATAGAAGCTATCGCTGAGTACTAGGACTTAGTGGTGCACAACATACTAAAATAATCTTTATGCAGAATATAATCACATTTATTCAAAAATTTGACTAAACATAAGCATTAAACACAAAACATGAATTATGAAATTTTAATGCAAACCAAGTTCATTTCGAAGTATCAAAATACATTTAATAAAACCCACAGTTAAATCATGCCATTCGAAACAAATAGAATCTCAATAGCCAGATGCTAAAGAGAAATCACATCACAAGGCTAGCTAGCTCAAATATATGGATATCCATTCACATCCTCTTCTACTGGCACACCTCAACACTTCTCCAGAGAAGGAATCAAAATTCGAAACTAATTACTCCCACTAGTCATGCTAGTGAGGTGTTCAAATATATGGTCATGACACTGTGGTTTCAAAACTTATCTTAACAATTTGCTAAACATTGCTATTTCAAATATACCCAATAACTTTCACAATTTAAATCAAACATCATAAGAATGCCATAATTCGATATTTCACATTATTCAAAACAGTATGTAGAAGATGATTATAAAAAGTATATGTTGTGCACAAACCTCAAACGAGTCGCCTGTTGGCCTTGACTCGATTCCTCGAGTTCTTTTCTGGTATTCTTTTCAACTGAAACACACAATTTTACAGTATTTCAATACCATAACTTAGCATAAATCTAATAATAAATTTAACTTCACTTTTACCTAGCTCTAACGTGCTAAATTTGAAGTTCTTGAAATTTTGTGTTTTGAGTTACTATTCACTATACTATTCAAGTCAAATTATTGACTTTCTAAGGCTTAATAGGTATGGGAATTCCAACTTCACTCACATACCACATTTTGGTCACCAAACTTGTTGGTTTTGGTCACTTTCTCAAAACTTAGGTCTTTTAGGCAAAATTGCCAAATTTTTAATTTTGGTGTCCCTAATTGTACTGTTTTATTGGTCAGTTTACTATTGAAATTTGGCAAAACTTTCTTCATAGAGAATGTTCCTTATTGTCTTAAGTTTATTCTCCTTTTTGAATCACTCCAATTGGAGTTTCGTAGCTCAAGTTATAAGCAAATGTTCATGCTGCAGAATTTTGGTTCTGCAGATTTGTTGATCCAACTTCATTCAGTAATTTGATCAAGTTAGGTCCATAATTTGGTCTAATTTTCTTCATATGAAATTTTCTAATATGTCTTAAGTTTCCATCGGTTGAAGAATCGCCTAAATTGGAGTTTTCTAGAGAGAGTTATAGCCATTGAAACTTTACTGTTCATATGGCAATCTGCAGTTCTGCAGATTCAGGTCACCAACTTTGCTTAGTAATTTGATTGGGTTAATGGCATAATTTTGGTTGGTGTTCTTCATGAAAGTTTTAGGTCTATATCTCATCTAACCACTGGTAAAATTTCAGGTCATTTAGACCTTCCTAGCTCGAGTTATGGCCAAATGAACAAATACTGTTCATTTGGTTAGTTTGTGCAGTGGCAGCCTGCGATTTCTCAACTTCAGTCACTATGTTCACTAGGTTTTAGTCACTTTTTGGGCAGGCTTCCGAAATGAAAATTGTGTCATTTAGTGTCTATTTTCATCCTCAATTGATCCCATATCCATTAGACTTGTAAAATTTCATTTTTGGTCTCTCAAAGGAGGTTTTGTCTTGCTGCAACAACATGACCTTATCCAATCCGAATTGGCTTTTAATTCAAACACTTCTAACACACTTAATTAGGTCACAAATGACCATTTCTCACTTCACATTAGGACAAAGACACCATTTACAAGTTTCTCACATTTTTTGTCTCTAAACCCTAATGTTCAAAACCCTAACTCACTAATTTTGTTGCATTTAACCAATTCAAATCATACTAACATCACTCCATCACTCAATTAAGCTTCCATACATATTGAATTCAATCAAATTCATGCATACACACATCAAACCCTAGCTGGCCTAAATTCAGCTTTGGTCCCTCACAATTTTTTTTGTTTCATTTTAAGTTACTTTCTAAGTTAATTAAACTAAGAACATAGAAATTTAACAAAAGAATTCAAATTTACATACTAACATTTGTTTAATTTTCCAATCACTAATTTTCTTCCCTTTTTTCTTCTTTCTTGCTTCTTCAATCTCCTCTTCTAGTAGCCCAAACAAAGCTTAATCATAATTTAGTGGAATTTTTGGGGAATTTATGGGGTTGATTCAAGCTTTGAAAGCTTGAATTTCATGGCTATGGAGGAAACTAAGGAGAAAAAAGAGAGAGAGGAGAGATGCACGTTTTTTATTTGAAGAAGAAGAATGATTTTTTTTTCTTTTCTTTTATTTTGTCTTTTATCTCTTTAGGAAGACCAAAAATCCAAATAAGTAAATAAATTAATTTTATTCTTTATGGCATCATGCATGAGGTCATGCATGATGTCATCACCTTTTGACTTTTCCATTTTCTCTTTTTTTTTTTTTAATTTTCTATTAGTTCTTTAATTTAATTCTCGATTCCGAAATTTTCTTTTCTCTGATTTTATTTAACAGTTAGGTCAGAAGTCAGCTCTCGGTGTCAATTGACCAAATTGCACCTCGCCGGTTCATCCCGGTTTGCAATTAATTCCATATTTCTTCCGACTCCCTGACCTAATTATTTGACTGGCTTAACAGTTCTTTTTCATGATCTTCTCTTTTCCACTGTGTTCATAAGGGTCCTAAGGACTGCGGCGTCACATTTTACGGTTCGAAATTTGAGTTTAAAATGACTTTGCAGTCGTTCCCGAGAAGGTCACCCATCGCTGTGACTCTCGGCTCGTTTAACTTCTTATGTTTTGTTTTTCTTGTTTATACTTAACTAATTGAACATTACTAATTATTTGTGTTTATGGCTTCTCTAATTGTCTTAAGTGTGGTTCTAATCCCCTTAATTATCCGAACCGACTCCGGTCACCGGAACAGTGAAATCTACCAGGCTATGCAAACGGGGTGTTACACTTTGGTTTTATTTTTTTGAGTTCTTTGAATGGCTTGGCCTTTGTTGCTTGGATGAGCTTATTGTTAGTAGTATGCCCTAGAGCATATCATTTAGTATGTATCTTGTACATGTTTTTATTAATAAAAGGCATTTTCACTTTTCCTTTTACATAATATATTTATGTGTAATAGAAAAGGTCCATTGATATTTTGTTAGAAATTTTATTCTTAAGTTGTTAAGAATATGAGTGACAGTATTTCTAGTACAAAGTATCATAAATAGGTTCACAATCGAGAATACTTCACAATAAGGACATGACTTATCCAGTAAGATTGTATTCATATTTATTCCCAAGTTATTTATATGAGATATAAATAAGATGGAATGGTGAGTCTCATGCCATATAACAAACATGATAGGCACTTATACATGATAAGTAGGCCGAACCAATGACATTTATGACAAGCACATGGAGTTTACTCTTGTCAATGTATTATCATAAATCATATCAGTGCATATAATCTTTAGACCTGAGATAGCACAGTTATCTTGTATATAGGTAGTTTGATTTTGATACTGCTTTCATACTTGTACTGTGTATGGGTATATGGGCATGTGTTGGCTCCTATTAGTTATATATAGAGGTAGGTGTTGATTAAGATGGAATCTGTTACCTTAAGTAAATAGGGATAAAATCCTATGTTCGTTTAATTGTTCATGATATTTCAAGTTCTTGGCTAGGATAGATAGATTTAATCAGAAAAGAGTTTCTGATGAAAAAAATCTTTTTAATCAAGAACTGGAATTAAAAGAGAACATAATATTCATGGCAAATGGGGTTTGACATAAACCATGACTCCAGCTCGAATTGAGATTTTGTAACAGAGAGATTCTAGTGCATGGTAACATATGATTATAGGTTCATTTAAGGTAAACCTTATTACTAATTGGGTGGCCATGGCATGCTATGCTAGGTGTTAACCATGGCCTATGAGGTGCATGAAATGATTTAGAGAAATCATTAATGGTAAGAAAGAGTTTTGATGATATTAAGAGTTGATATCATGTCTCATTGTCAATTATTGATGAGCCTAGTAAGTTACACACATACACAAGTAATCACCAAATTAAATATGATTTAATTAATTAATTAAAGAGTTTAATTAATTAATTAAATAGGTTTTGTTTGCAATTAGATTGCAAAGCCCCTAGCATGGCAAACCGAATCTAGGTTATTGGATGTATAGTATAAGTTAAATTTATATTTAAAGTGTTTAAATATGAATTTAATTAATGAGAAATTAATTAATAAAGATTAATTAATTAATTTATATTTGATAAAAATTGATTAGAAGAAGAGAAATAATTATTTTGGGTTAAGAACTCAAAATTAAGACACAGGGGTATTTTGGTCATTTCACAGGGTGACATGTGGCACCATGAGATGGTGGCATATTTCACTACACATAAGCTTGCCAAATGTCTTTTAATCATGTAAAATGATCAAAGTCAAGATTAAATATAGGTTTGAAACTTGGCACAATGTGATTGGGTCAATTAAACCTAGAACTAATCAGAGGGTAACATGTGGTAAGGGTTTTAAGTGGTGACCTAGCTATATAATGTGTTGTTATGAAAGAAAATAATAACAAGGCTGCTGTTCTTTTTGGTGCCACCATCCAAGAAGACTTCCCCTTCTCTTCTTCTTCATCTCTCATAATTTCAAAGAGATTAAACAACAATCTCTTGAATTAAAAATATTAGAAATTATTTCTAGTGTCCTGTTTACATCTGTAATCTCTCAAAAGGCAAAAATTGATTTTCTAATTCATAGAAAAAGCTTTAGAAGCTATTCAAGGGCTGCCATAGGTGATCTTGGTGTGGACAAGCTAGAGGGACAACATTTGGTATCCTAAAGACGCATCCCAAAGGTGCCAAACACACTGCAGTGCATCAAGAAGTTAGTGCACTTGTTCTTGATCTAATCTAGGGTTCTTAAAATTAATCTGATTAATTCTAAAATCTTAAATGGCAAATATAGATCCAAAAACATATTAAAAGAGTTTTAATATGCTGTTTATCATTGAAATCAAATAGATAAAAATAAATCTGGCATGATGCATGTGACCCTAGGTGAAAAATTTTTGAATTCAATGATATAAACTTATGTTTTTCATGCTTCCGCTCCTTCACTTGTTTCTTCGATGGCTTTATCTATGCCCCTTGGGCAGACTTACGCCTTAGATGGCTTTGTCTATGTCCCTCGAGTGGACTTATGCCTTAAATGATTTTGTCTATGCTCCTTAAGTAGACTTATGCCTAGAATGGCTGTTTATGCCTTTTGGGCGAACTTATGCCTTGAATGGCTTTATTTATGCCCCTTGGATAGACTTATGCCTTTCATGGCTTTGTCTATGCCCCTTGGGTAGAGTTACACCTTAGATGATTTTATCTACATCCCTTGGGCGGACTTATGCCTTAAATGTAACACCTCTATGTTCGGTAGTGCGTTCTACTATTCCGATGACCAGTGTCGGTCCGGATAGCTAGGATGCCTAGAACTACATTTAAATGTTAGTGAGGAGACATAAAATAATAAAATACAAGAAAAGAAAAGATTAAATATAGGTTTGAAACTTGGCACAATGTGATTGGGTCAATTAAACCTAGAACTAATCAGAGGGTGACATGTGGTAAGGGTTTTAAGTGGTGACCTAGCTATATAATGTGTTGTTATGAAAGAAAATAATAACAAGGCTGCTGCTCTTTTTGGTGCCACCACCCAAGAAGACTTCCCCTTCTCTTCTTCTTCATCTCTCATAATTTCAAAGAGATTAAACAACAATCTCTTGAATTAAAAATACTAGAAATTATTTCTAGTGTCCTGTTTACATCTGTAATCTCTCAAAAGGCAAAAATTGATTTTCTAATTCATAGAAAAAGCTTTAGAAGCTATTCAAGGGCTGCCATAGGTGATCTTGGTGTGGACAAGCTAGAGGGACAACATTTGGTATCCTAAAGACGCATCCCAAAGGTGCCAAACACACTGCAGTGCATCAAGAAGTTAGTGCACTTGTTCTTGATCTAATCTAGGATTCTTAAAATTAATCTGATTAATTCTAAAATCTTAAATGGCAAATATAGATCCAAAAACATATTAAAAGAGTTTTAATATGCTGTTTATCATTGAAATCAAATAGATAAAAATAAATCTGGCATGATGCATGTGACCCTAGGTGAAAAATTTTTGAATTCAATGATATAAACTTATGTTTTTCATGCTTCCGCTCCTTCACTTGTTTCTTCAATGGCTTTATCTATGCCCCTTGGGCAGACTTACGCCTTAGATGGCTTTGTTTATGTCCCTCGAGTGGACTTATGCCTTAAATGATTTTGTCTATGCTCCTTAAGTAGACTTATGCCTAGAATGGCTGTTTATGCCCTTTGGGCGTACTTATGCCTTGAATGGCTTTATTTATGCCCCTTGGATAGACTTATGCCTTTCATGGCTTTGTCTATGCCCCTTGGGTAGACTTACACCTTAGATGATTTTATCTACATCCTTTGGGCGGACTTATGCCTTAAATGTAACACCTCTATGTTCGGTAGTGCGTTCTACTATTCCGATGACCAGTGTCGATCCGGACAGCTAGGATGCCTAGAAATACATTTAAATGTTAGTGAGAAGACATAAAATAATGAAATACAAGAAAAGAAAATACAAGAAAAACAAAGGAAAAATAATAGCAATGAAATGTAACCAAGTTAAACGAGCCAGCACCGCAGCAATGGGTGACCGCACGGGAAAGTTACGGCGCAGGCAATAGTCCCGGACTGCAGGGAACCCTCAGAATTTAGTTTCAAGACATAATTAAAGACTTATTAAAGTATCAATGTCATTAGAAATATCAAAGAAAAATTAATTAATTAGTATAAAGAAAAATGAGAAATCGAGAAAATGACAAAACTCGGAGTTACCGAAAAATCGAAAATGCAATTCGAATAGGGGCATTGTAGTCAATTGACACCCCAAGTTGCCTTTTGACCTAAGTGTCCATTAAAAATAAATAGTATTTAAATTTGGGTACCCCATTAAAAAGAAAATTAAATGTGTAATGAAATTTAGAGAAATGTGGGGATTAAATACAATTATGAAGACTTTAAACTATAATAAGGTTAAAATAGATTAGTGGAGCACTATGGACACCTTAAAAAATTATTAAGGAACAGATTAGTGGACCACTAACCATTTCATCTTCTTCTCCCACAAATCCCTCAAAGTTGCCGAACCCATTTTCCTCTCAAAACTCCACGGGACTCCATGGCCAAGCTTAACCAAGCTCCATGCAACCATGATTTAGCCATCTTTTTCACTAGGTTCCTTCACTAAACCTTACCTACACACCTTGGGCAGCAATAAGGGAGCAAGAAAGATAAGTTTTGGTGAGTTTTAAAGAAGCTTCAAAAGAGGTAAGTGGTTATTTTCAATTCTTGTTTCATTAAAAGTGTAATTAAGGTTGTGGGTAGTTGAATTATGGAAGAAGTTTGAAGTTTGATGAATTATTGGGGATGAAGCATTTTGGTAGCCATGGAATTTCACCATGTACAACTTATTTTTGCATGTAAAAGGTAGTTTAGGATGTTGATTTAAATGTTTAATTGTATTGAAGTTGAATTCCATGTGTGAAGTTTGAATGTTAAGCTTGAAAAGTGAAAATGGAAATGGATGTGTATGTGTAAATTTTTGGCAGCCTCATGATGAAGATTGAAGTGTTTAAGTTTATGAAATATTGTTGAAATATTATACAAAAAAATGGCAGCATATATGTGTGTGGATAATAGTGATAAGGTAGGCAAATTGTTGATGGAAGTTTGTGTGATAATTAGAAGTATTTATGTGTATATATTATTGGGATTGAACTTTGCAAATTGTGACTGCATTTGGTGTATTTTGAAGTGGTTATATTCTGTCCAAGTTGACCTATAATGTAGAGAATTGAATGGTTTTGGTTAGTACCAAATGCAGAATGGTATGGGAAGTGAAAATGTAATTAGTAAACATGTGTTTGGTTTGGAGTTTGAAAAGCATGTAGAGGGCAGTGTGCAAATGGGCCTATAACCCTAAGTGTGTGGCTCCAATTGGTATGAGGCCAATTGGAGGTGAAACTAGGCACAAAATATGCTAACTTTCATGACAAAAGCCTACCTAAATTCTGTCCAGAAAGTGACTTGAAAAATGACAAGATCCAGATTAGTGACTTGAAAGCCTGAAAATTGACCATTTGGGCAGCAGTTAGTGTTTTGGCCATAACTCACTCAAAACAGGTTCAAATGACCTGAAATTTTTACCATGAATAGATTATACATAGAGCTACAACTCTTATGGACACATCAAAACCCAGAAATGACCATAAGCAAGTCAAATAGCTTGCACAAGTTCGGGTATAAAAACTGCCAGAACCAAAAATGACCTAAAAATGACATAAAGTTGCCATTTTAGTGCAATCTGTCTAGCTTTAGTAAATTGATCATATCTTGGTCTATACAACTCAGAATGACCTGAAATTTTGCCCCGAGTGCAATAAGACATAGAGCTACAATTTTGCTTCTTTGACCAGAAGCTAAAAACCAAGAGAAATAGGACTTTAAGCTAGACCAATCTAGCACACAAAAATTAAGAATTTGACATTTACATACAATGATCCTTGAAATAATTTGGCAATGAATGCAACTTGTAAAAATGGTAAGTTGCACTATATTGGTAACATTAAACCTAATTCACCTAGAGTGCATTAAGGGTCAACATTTTAGGTTGACTAAAGAAAATAATAAAAATTAAATAAATTAATTATTAAACCTTATTGTTAGAGACAGTTTAAATGAGTATTGAAACACTTCAAATTGTGTGTTTCAGTTAGCAAAGACTCAAGGAAGGGGAAGGAAACACTGAATTAGGGCCAAGAGGTTACACTTTAGAGGTTTGTGCACAACAGTTATTTCTTTTGAATTTTCGATTGAAATGAATTATGACAATTTGTCTGTTATTGTTTAAATTGTGAAAATTTGTTTGAATGATATTTGATGGATACTTATTGCTTGAAAAACATTGTAAATGGTTTGAAACCACAGCTATTATGTATATTGATTGAATTCCTCGCTAGCTTGTCTAGTGGGACGAATTGACTTTGAATTCCCTCTCTGACTGAAGTGTTGAGGTGTGTGCCTGTTGAGGACGAATAGGATGAGTACTCATTTATTTGCTAGCTAGCTATATTATTCCTCACTAGCCATCGGCTTTTGGGATGAATTGGACTATGGAACCATGATTAAGCTGTGTGTGATTTATCGATATTTATTGTGATATTGTGAAATGGAGTTTAAATTCTTTATGACATTCACTGTCTTTTGAATTTAACTATGATTTTAAGTATCCACTGTTTATATGATTTATGGCTTATGGTTTTAAATTGTATTTTCTTAATGTTGTGCACCATTGAGACATTGGCTCAGCGATAGCTTTTTCATTGCTGTCGCAGGTAGACAGACGGACAGAGCAACAGAGTAGGCTGCTTGTGCCACATTTTGAGATTTCGCCAAGTATATCGAGTATACCATGTTTTGTAGTTTTTATTGTAATGTATGTGCACTGTATGTTTATATTGTACTTGGTCTTGAGCAGTTGTAAACTAAAATTGTAAATTATTTTGGCTTGTAAAAATATTGTGATATATTTATCTTATCTCAGCTTTTGGAAACACTGGAAAATTGATTGTTGAACTGAGTTGATAAGGTTGAGAAATCTATTGTGTTGAACAAATTATTGGAGTTTAGGATTGAGGAATTATATATTTGAAGTGCTTTTTACAGGTTTTTGAAGAACTGTTTTATTCAAAATACAGATGGCACTCTGCCAAAATTTTTACAGAAATTATTAATACTTAGATTTATTATTTTGTTTCACTTCAGTTAAAAGAAATAAGAAAAGGTTTTAAAATCCCTTGTAGTGTATTTAATTAACTATCATTTGGTAATTTATTAGGTATACTACGGGATTATGTTATGCCTTACGGAGGGGTAGGGTGTGACATTAAATGAAATTGTTTACTGCCCTTGGGCAGACTTATGCCTTGGATAGCTTTGTCTACGCTTCTTGGTCAAACTTATACCTTAAAAGGTTTTGTCTATGCCCCTTAAACAGACTTATGCCTGGAATGGCTATCTACGCTTATGCCTTGGATGGCTTTATTTATGCCTCTCAAGTGGACTTATGCTTGGAATGGTTGTCTACACCCCTTGGGTAGACTTATGCCTTAGATGGCTTTATCCATGCCCCTTAAGCGGACTTATGCCTGGAAAGGCTGTATACGCCCCTTAGGCAGACTTATGCCTTGAATGTGTTTTATTAATGTATTAGGCAAATAGTACTATCTTTATTAATGAAAAGAGAAGCAGTGTACATTGATTTGGGAAGAGTGAACTAGCCTATTGGTAATACTTTTTGAAATTAGAGCTGTTCCATACCCGAGGAAGCTGCTTACTTTTCATATCTGCAAACTTGTATGCCTTGGGGTGAATGATCTTCATAATCGAGTAAGGACCTTCCTCGTTTTGATTAAGTTTTCCTATGCTAGCTCTGCCTTTTTCTAAACTAGTTCTTTTTAATATCATATCTCCTACACAAAAAGTTCAACCTTTGACCTTCAAATTAAACAATTGGGGTCATTTTTTATTGCATTCTGCCATGCGAATAAAAGCCCATTCTCTTTGAGTTTTTAGCTGATTGAAGGCAAATCTAAGTTCTTCTTTATTAGTGGTGGCTTCTAGGTTTTCTACTCAAGTTGTTAGAGCATGGAATTCTGTTGGGATTCTATAGGCCCATAAAACATTAGGGATTTCACTAGCCATTTTCCTTTTACCTTATCCAATCGCTTTTTTAATCCTTATAGAATGGTTCTGTTTGTCACCTCGATCATTCCATTAGACTACAAATGGTAGACTAATATGAAGTAGAGGTTGATTTGGAACTCAGCACAAAAGCCTTTGAACTTTTTGGATTCAAATTAGGTGCCATTGTTGGTGATTATGACATTTGGGACACTACACCTTACTAGGATGTTAGCCTTTGCAAATGTGATGTCCTCCTTTGACCTGATCTTTGGTGTTACTCTTAGTAGTATGCCCTAGAGCATATCATTTTGTATGTATCTTGTACATATTTTATTAATAAAAGGCAATTTTATTTTTCTATTTACATAATCCATTTATGTGTAATTAAAAGGGTCCATTGATATTTTGTTAGAAATTCTATTCTTAAGTTGTTAAGAATATGAGTGACAGTATTTCTAGTACAAAGTATCTCAAATTGGTTCACAATCGAGGATACTTCACAAAGGATATGACTTATCCAGAAAAGATTGTAATCATATTTGTTCCAAAAATATTAATATGAGATATAAATAAGTTAGAGTGGTGAGTCTCATGCCACATAGCAAACATGATATGCACTTATACATAATAAGTAGGCCGAACCAGTGATGCTTATGACAAGCACATAGAGTTTACTCTTGTCAATGCATTGTCATATATCATATCAGTGCATATAATCTTTAGACTTGAAATAACACAGTTATCTTGTATATAGGTGGTTTGAGTTTGATACTACTTTCATACTTGTACTGTGTGTGGGTATATGGGCATGTGTTGGCTCCTACTAGTTGTATATGGAGATAGGTGTTGATCAAGATGGAATCCGTTACTCTAAGTAAATAGGGATAAAATCCTATGTTCATTTAATTGTTCTTGATGATTTAAGTTCCTGGACAGAATAGATAGATTTTGTCAGATTAGAGTTTCTGACAAGAAAATCTAATTAACTAAGAATTGGAATTAAAAGAGAACATAATGTCCATAGCAAATGGAGTTTAACATTAACCATGACTCCCGGCTGGAATTGGGATTTTGCAACGGAGAGATTCTAGTGCATGGTAACATATGATTAAAAGTTCATTTAAGGTATTCCTTATTACTCATTGGGTGGCCATGGCATGCTATACTAGATGTCAACCATGGTCCATGAGATACCTGAAATGATTTAAAGAAATCATTTACGGTTAGAAAGAGTTTTAATGATATTAACAGATAATATCTTTTCTCATTACCAATAGGTAATAAGCCTAGTAAGTCACACATCTACACAAGTTAATCACCAAGTAAAATATGATTTAATTGATTAATTAAAGAGTTTAATTAATTAATTAAATTGGTTTGGTTTGCAATAAGATTGCAAAGTCCCTAGCATGACTTGAAACCAAATCTAGGTCATTGGATGTATAGCATAAATTAAATTTATATTTAATTGTTTAAATATGAATTTAATTATGAGAAATTAATTAATGAAGATTAATTAATCAATTAATTTATATTTGATATAAATTAATTTGAAGAGGAGAAATTATAATCTTGGGTTGAAAACTCAGATTTAAAAAATAAGGGTAAATTGGTCTTTTCATATGGTGACATGTGGCACCATGAGATGGTGACACATGGCATCATACAAGCTTGCCACTTGTCTTCCCATGATGGAAGACCACTTTTTGTGATTTAATTGGAGCTTGACACTTGGCTTCATGAGATTAAGTCAAACAAAAGCAAGATGGGATCTTGTGGTGACATGTGATAAGGAGTAAGTGAGAGTTGACTTTAGTATAAAAGGCAAAAGGAAGAAAGAGAATTTAATTTTCTTCTTCTTCCTCTCATTTGGATGGCAACCTTTAGAGCTTCTTCTCCTCTCTTCATTTCTCACTTGATTCAAAAAGAAAGCACTTGTTTCCATTGAATTCAAATTGCTAAAAAAGGTTTCTAGTATCATATACACCCATACACACTCACTAAAACATAAAACCCCATCTTCAAGTGGTTGGCAAGGCTTGAGAATCAAAGTTTGGGGCTACCATTGCTACCATTGGTGAGCTTGTGGTGGACAAGCTAGAGGGACTACAATTGGAGTCCTAAAGGCATCCTAAGGAAGGGAGATTGATCAATTGTGCACCTTAGAGGTTAGTACTCAAAATCCCTCTTTTAGTTAGGGTTTAAAAAATTAAATTCCTAAAGTTCAATTCCTAATGGCAAATGAAAGTTTAATGCATGCTAAAATGTGTTTTGGTATGCATTTGGGCATTAGAAATTAATTAGGCACATAACTCATCAAGCATGATAAATGTAACCCTAGATTAATTTCTGAAATTTAAGGTTCTAATGCCCTAAATTCCATGCTTCCTAGCCTTCAATTGATATCAGAGCCACTATATTTGCCATTAGAATTGATTTTGAGGCTTAATTGTGTGATTGGGATGAGTTAGGGTTGATTTGAAGTTGGTTCGGATAAAGAAAACCCTAGAAATATCAAACTATCGCAAGAAACATGGCCTGAACCGTGTATACACGGATGTGTTAACGCGTGCCCAAGGGCATGTCGTTCAACGACACAGCCCGTGTCCCTCGCGCACCTCACCCTGTGCCGAAGATAGTGTTTACACAGGGTACCCATGTTTTGGTGCACCTCAGGCTGTGTAAAAGTTACACGGGCCATGTTTTCTCTGAAGGGGCATGTTGGGCTTGTTTTTTGGGCCTTTTATCTAATTGTTGTATAATTTAAAGCCCATAATTAAGCCCAAACCTAATTAAATGATTTAATTGGAAATTTTAATTACACAATTAATTTATGAAAATTGTTTTCATGAAATTAAATTTGAAAAAGTTTCTAAATTTAAATTTTTTTGAATAAGATACAAATTGAATTTTTAGTTGAATATATGATATTCAATTTAATTTTAAGCATGTATATTTTATTTAATTGTTAAATTTTAAATATGCATGATGGATGATCATGGATAATAAAAAGACCAATGTGATTAGATTTATTTCTTTTATTTTCTTTTGGGATGTAAAGTAATTAATTTATTTTAGTGGCATGTATCATAAATGTTATGATAACTTAGGATGTAATTTCATTTATTTAAAGACTTTAAAGTCCATATTCTTGTATATTCACCTTGGTATGCTAAGGGTTACAATATAATTGGATTGCAAGAAGAACAAAGAGGTCAAGAGCATTGGTAGGACCAGTGAGAGGAGATCAAGATCAAGGGTTGATTATGTACTCCATCAGCAATTCTTGTAAAATGAATGAATGAAATACACCTAGGAATGCCTTGATTCAATTCTTGGTGGCTCAGAATTGAATCCCTTAGAAAGTCCATGATCATACCAATTATTTATTTATCCATGTATGCACGAGATGTGTATGAATGCATGTAAGTATGTGATATATGCATGCCAACTGGATAATGTGCAAAGTGAGACCATAATAATAATTAAGCCAACCACAAAATCTTCCAAATAAATGATTAAGTTGAAAATAGTATAATTATGGTAATTATATCATGGCCCTCCATTGAGGCAGTTATTTTAAGAAATTTTAAATACTTGCATTATTAGTTATATGAGCTTGGAAATGATGCATTTATTTAAGAGATTTTCTTAAGAATAATTGTTAAGCATAAGTTGTTGTAGGTATGTAAATGGTTGGTGGCCAATAATGGATGTGTCTGAGGTCATTAAAATTATTTGCATGCCTACTAGCTCAATGGGATCAACTTAACTAATGCAAGATAAATCAATAATGGATGTGCTTAAGATTTTGAACATTAGGGGCCAAATAAATGATTGAATCTCACATGAGATGTGATGGGCAAGGAGTTGCTCACTTATAGCTTATTGTGATTCCAATAATGGATGTGCCTGAGGATGATCAATAAGATTATAAGAATTCAATCACCCACTAGAAATCCATCCAACTAGGATTTCTGTTTCCTACTTTGGATGTGTAGGATTCGCCAAGTTAATGGGAAGACCAATTTAATTAAAAGACCATAATCATTTTGGTTAATTATTTGATATATTTACTAATTAATCTTGTTATTTTATGCAGTTTATTTTCTGATAATAATGAGCACACAACAACCACCACCATCCAATATCCTTGCGAGTATACTTGATCATAATAGGTTGACGGGACCTAATCTTTCTGATTGGCTTAGAAATTTAAAACTTGTCCTGAACCTAAAATGTATTGGATATGTTCTAGATTCAAAGATTCCTGGTCCCTTACCTCCAGGGGCCACTCCAGAGGAATCAGAGACTTTGGACAAGTGGAAGGAGCATGATATGAGAGCTAGATGTTACATGCTTGCTTCTATGACTAATAGTTACAGAAGCAACATGAAAGAGATCCTTCTTCACCTGCAAGAGTTGTATGGTGAGCACAACAGGAATGCTAGATCTGAGATATCTAGACAGCTATTCCACATAAGGATGTTAGAGGGACAGAATGTAGGAGATCATGTCCACAAGATGATTCAGCTTATTGAGTAGCTGGAACATCTTGATTTTCACATGGATTTCCAACTGTAGACGGATTTGATCCTTCAGTCCCTATCATAGTCATTTGGGAAATTTGTGATAAATTTTCATATAACTAAGCAAGAATGCACTCTCGCTGGCTTGCTTAGCATGCTGGTTATTGTCCAAAAGAATATGCCGGATAATAGAGAAAAAGAGGTGGCATTGGTTGCATCTTCTTCTTCTACTAGAAAGTCCAAGAAGAAGAAGGGTAATAAGAAAAAGAAACCTCAAGTTCTTGGACCTTCAAAGAAGATAGCCAAACAGAAGGGCAAGATTGAAGCGACAAAGGTAAAGGAAAGTGTTTCCATTGCCAGAAGGATGGGCACTGGAAGAGAAACTGCCTAGAGTATCTTGCTTCACTGAAGGACAAGAAAGATAAACCTTCAAAAGGTATATCTATATCTTGTTATTTAGATTCTGATGATGCTCATAGTTCATTTATAGGTTTTAGATACTGGTGCCAGTTCTCACATTACTTTTGATATGCAGGAACTAGCAAGTAGTAGCAGCTTGCAGACACGAGATGTTAGACTTCGGATTAGCAATGGCACAACAGTTGATGTTAGTAGTATGCCCTAGAGCATATCATTTAGTATGTATCTTGTACATATTTTATTAACAAAAGGCAATTTCACTTTTTCCTTTACATAATATATTTATGTGTAATAGAAAAGGTCTATTAATATTTTGTTAGAAATTCTATTCTTAAGTTGTTAAGAATATGAGTGACAGTATTTCTGGCACAAAATATCATAAATTGGTTCACAATCGAGGATAATTCACAATAAGGACATGACTTATCCAGAAAGATTGTAATCATGTTTGTTCCCAAGGTATTTATATGAGATACAAATAAGATGCAATGGTGAGTCTCATGCCATATAACAAATATGATAGGCACTCATACATGATAAGTAGGCCGAACCAGTGATGCATATGACAAGCGCATGGAGTTTACACTTGCCAATGCATTGTCATATATCATATCAGTGCATATAGCCTTTAGACCTGAGATAATACAATTATCTTATATATAGGTGATTTGAGTTTGATACTACTTTCATACTTGTACTGTGTATGGGTATATGGGCATGTGTTGGCTTCTACTAGTTATACATGGAGGTAGGTGTTGATCAAGATGGAATCTGTTACCCTGAGTAAATAGGGATAAAATCTTATGTTCATTTAATTGTTCTTGATATTTCAAGTTCCTAGCCAGGACAGACAGATTTAGTCAGAAAAGAGTTTTTGACAAGAAAATCTAATTAATCAAGAACTAAAATTAAAAGAGAACATAATATTCATAACAAATGGGGTTTGACATAAACCATGACTCCAGCTCAAATTGGGATTTTGTAACAGAGAGATTCTAGTTCATGGTAACATATGATTAAAGGTTCATTTAAGTTATTCCTTGTTACTGATTGGGTGGCCATGACACGCTATGCTAGGTGTCAACCATGATCTATGAGATGCCTAAAATGATTTAGAGAAATCATTTATGACAAGAAAGAGTTCTAATGATAAGAGTTAATATCATATCTCATTGCCAATTAGTGATGAGTCTAGTAAGTCACACACATACACCAAGTTAAATGTGATTTAATTGATTAATTAAAGAGTTTAATTGATTAATTAAATAGGTTTGGTTTGCAATAAGATTGCAAGGTCCCTAGCATGGCTTGAAACCAAATCTAGATTATTGGATGTATAGTATAAATTAAATTTATATTTAAAGTGTTTAAATATAAATTTAATTATGAGAAATTAATTAATGGAGATTATTCAATTTATATTTGATATAAATTGATTAGAAGAGAAGAAATAATGATTTTGGGTTGAGAACTCAAAATTATAACATAAGAGTAATTTGGTCATTTCACAGGGTGATATGTGGCACCATGAGATGGTGACACATGGCATCATATAAGCTTGCCATTTGTCTTCCTATTATGTAAGATGATTAAAGTCAAGATTAAGTCTAGCTTTGACACTTGGCTTAATGTGATTAAGTCAATTAAAAATAAGATGCAATGTGGTGATGACATGTGGCAAGGGTTTAAGTGATGACCTAATTATAAAAGGGAAAAGAAAGAAAATAAAACATTCTTCTTCTTTGTCTCAAAGGTGCCACCACTTTTAGAGTTCTCTCTCCTCTTCATCTTTTCTCATCAATTCAAAGAGAATTGCCCTTCTTTGAATTAAAATTGCTGGAAATTATTTCTAGTGTCCTATACACATCCATAACCTCTCTAAAGGCAAAAACCCAATTTATAATTGGTTGGCAAGGCTTGAGAAGAAAGATTGAGGGCTGCCCATTGGTGATCTTAGTGTGGACAAGCTAGAGGGATAACATTTGGGTTCCTAGGTGCTTCCTAAAGGTGCCAATCACATCCATATTACATCAAAGATGTTAGTGCTTTAACTTCTCTTTTAAACTAGGGTTTAAATGAATTAATTTGTTAATTCACAATCTTAAATAGAAAACATAGATCCTAATACATATTAAAAGTTTTTTAATATGCAATTGAGCATTGAAATTAATTAGGCACATAATGGATATGGCATGATGCATAAAACTCTAGAAGAAATTTTTTGAAATTCAATGCTCTAATGAACAAATCACTATGCTTCCGCTCCTTCAATTGGTATCAGAGCCACTATATTTGCCATTTAGATTGTTTAATATGAGATTTAATTGTGTGATTTGATCAAAAGTTGATTGATTAATTGCTGGTTGTACCAATAAATGTGGCAGCATGTGTGTAAGCACCATGGGTGCGCATGGTTTTGGGCCATTCAAAGTGTGCGAATGGTTTGGGCTTCATGATGCAATTGTTGTATGACTTAAGGCCCATAATTAGGCTCATGATTAAGCCCACATTTAATTAAATTGTTTAATTAAGAATTTTAATCAAAAAATTAAATTTTGATTCAATTGTTTGAATGAGATTCAAATTTAAATTTTTAAATTTGTTTGAATGAGATTCAAATCTTAATTTTTAAATTTGTTTGAATGAGATTTAAATCTGAATTTTTAAATTTGTTTGCTTGAGATTCAATTCTGAATTTTTAAATTTGTTTGAATGGGATTCAAATCTGAATTTTTTAGTTGAATATGAGATATTCAATTTAATTTTAGTATGTATGTTTTATTTAATTGTTAAATGGTAATATGCATGATGGATGATCATGGATAATAAAAGACCAATGTGATTGGATTTATTTCTTTTATTTTTCTTTGGGTTGTAAATAATTAATTTTATTTTTGGTGGTATGTATTATAAGTGTTGTAATAATTTGGTTTGTAATTTCATTTATTTAAGGACTTTAAAGTCCATGTTCTTGTAAATTCACCTTGGTATGCCAAGGATTACAATGTAATTAGATTGCAAGAAGATCAAGGAGGTTAAGAGCATTGGTGGGACCAGTGGGAGGAATTCAAGATCAAGTGTTGATTATATACTTCTTCAGCAACTCTTGTAAAATGAATGAATGAAATGCACCTAGGAATGCCCTGATTCAATTCTTGGTGGCTCAGAATTGAATCCCTTAGAAAGTTCATGATTATACCATATATATTGTTTATCCATATATGCATGAGATGTATGGGAATATATGCAAGTATATGATATATACATGCTAATTAGATAATGTGCAAAGTGAGACTATAATAGTAATTAAGCCAACCACTAAATCTTCCAAACAAATGATTAAGTTGGAAATGGTATAATTAAGGTAATTATATCATGGGCCCTCCATTGAGGCAATTATTTTAAGAAATTTTAAATACTTGTATATGATGCAATTAATTTGAGAGATTTTCTTAAGAATAATTATTAAGCATGAGATAATGTAAATATGTAAATGGTTTTGTGGCCAATAATGGATATGCCTAAGGACATTAAAATTATTTGCATATTTACTAGCTCAATGGGATCAACTTAACTAATGCAAGATAAGTTAATAATGGATGTGCTTGAGATTTTGAGCATTAAGGGCTAAGTAAAAGGATTGAACCTCACATGAGATGTGATGGGCAAGGAGTTGCTCACTTATAGTTTATTATAATTCTAATAATGGATGTGCCTGAGGATGATCAATAAAACTATAAGAATTCAATCACCCACTAGAAATCCATCCAACTAGGATTTTCGTTTCCTACTTTAGAAGTGTAGGATTTGCTAAGTTAGTGGGAGGACCAATTTGATTAAAAGACCATAATCATTTTGTTTAATTACATGATACATTTACTAATTAATCTAGTTATTTTATACAGTTATTCTTCTGATAATAATGAGCACTCAACAACCATCACCATCCAATATCCTTGTGAGCATACTTGATCACAATAGGTTGACGGGACCTAATCTTTCAGATTGGCTAAGAAATTTAAAACTTGTCCTGAACCTAGAACGTATTGGATATGTTTTAGACCCAAATGTTCCTGGTCCCTTACCTCCAGAGGCCACTCAAGAGGAATATGACACTTTGGACAAGTGGAAGAAGCATGATATGAGAGCCAAGTGTTACATGCTTACTTCTATGAGTAATGAGTTGCAAAAGCAGCATGAGAACATGCAAAGTGCAAGTAAGATCCTCCTCCACCTACAAGAGTTGTATGGTGAGCATAGCAGGAATGCTAGGTATGAGATATCTAGACAGCTATTTCGAATGAGGATGTCTGAGGGACAGAATGTTAGGGATCATTCCCACAAGATGATTCAGCTTATAGAGCAGCTGGAACATCTTAACTTTAACATGGATTTCCAATTGCAGACGGATTTGATCCTTCCGTCCCTACCTGAGTCATTTGGGAATTTTGTGATAAATTTCCATATGACTATGCAGGAATACATCTTGGATGGTTTACTTAACATGCTTGTTATTGCCCAAAAAAATATACCGGGCAATAGAGGAAAAGAGGTAACTTTGATTGCATCTTCTTCTGTTGGAAAGTCCAACAAGAATAAGGGCAATAAGAAAAAGAAACCTTAAGTTCTAGGACCTTCTAAGAAGACAGCCAAATATAAAGGGAAGACCAAAGCTGATGGAGGCAGAGAAAAGTGTTTCCACTGCCAGAAGGATGGGCACTGGAAAAGGTACTGCCCAGAGTATCTTGCTTCTTTGAAGGACAAGAAGAATACACCTTCAGAAGGTATGTCTATATCTTGTTATTTAGATGTTGATGATGCTCATAGTTCATCTATAGCTTGGGTTTTAGATGCTGTTGCCAGTTCTCACATTTCTTATGATATGCAGGAACTAGTAAACAGTAGCAGCTTGCATGCTCGAGATATTAGACTCCGGATTGGCGATGGCTCAACTGTTGAAGCTTTAACCATAGGATCTAAATCTTTTTACATGTGTGGACATGTTTTGTGTTTGAATAATATTTTGTATGTGCCTGATGCTTTTAAGAACATCATTTCTATATCTAGTTCGACTAGAAATGACTATGAATTTCAGTTCACAGATGATGTTTGCAATATTTATTTTGAAAATAAATATGTTGGCTCAAGATATATACATGATAGTCTTTATTATTTGGATAATAATGATAAACACAAAATGAATGCAAGTAATCTAAAAGAATGCAATACCATGGTGAAAATCAACTCAAGTTTAAAATATATTTGGCACTTAAGATTAGGTCATGTTGCAAAAGATAGGATTGCAAAACTGGAGAAAATGGGGATTTTATCCTCATTGGGTTCTGAACCTACTCCAACTTGTGAATCCTGCCTTCAGATCACCCTTTATTGGACAAGGACTAAGAGCTAAAAATATTTTGGAGCTAATACATAGTGATGCATGTGGTCCATTTAAGTAAATTGGTAGAGGCGGTTTTCATTACTTTATTACCTTTACTGATGATAAGTCAAGGTTTGGGTATTTGTATTTGATGAAATACAAACTTAAATCCTTTGAATAGTTCAAAGAATTTAAATCTGAAGTAGAAAATCAAGTAGGAAAAGGTATTAAAGCTCTTCGATTAGATCGTGGATGTGAATACTTGAGTACTGAATTTGATGAATACTTGAAAGAGCATGGCATTGTTTCCCACCTGACTTTTCCAGGAATGCCATAGTTGAATGGTGTATCTGAAAGGAGAAATCGTACCCTATTAGATATGGTACGTAGTATGATGAGTTATACTGATATGCCAATCTCCTTTTGGGAATTTGCATTAGAATCAGCTTTGCATATTCTGAATAGGATTCCATCAAAATAAGTTTCTTCCATACGTTATGAGATATGGCATGGAAGAAAACCAAGTCTTAAGCATGTTAAGATTTGGGATTGTCCAGCTTATATCAAAAAGCTGAACACTGATAAATTGGAAACCAGATCAGAAAAGGGTCGATTTGTTGGATATCCAAAGGAGAGTTTTGGATATTATTTTTATTTGCCTACATCACAAAAGGTTGTGGTAAGCAGAGATGCCACTTTTCTTGAACAATAGTTTATTCAAGAAGGAGGCAAAGGAAGGCAAATAGAGTTAGAATTGGAGAATTCTGACCAACCAACAGATCAAATGGATTAAGATCCATCTAGTCAACCTACACCTATTGATGAAACATCTATAATAATTCCTCGCAGATCAACCAGGATATCTCACCCACCAGTGAGATATGGTTTCCTTCATGAAGATGAACAAGAGTTGTTTACTCATGAAGAAGTAGATCATGGAGATGATCCACTTTCCTATGAAGAACCTATATCAGATATAGACTCTTCAAAATGGATTGAAGCTATGAAATCTGAAATTGATTCCATGTATAAGAATCAAGTTTGGGACCTTGTTGACCCACCTGAAGGTATTGTACCTATAGGGAATAAATGGGTTTTCAAGAAGAAAATTGGTTCTGATGGAAAGGTAGAGACCTATAAAGCAAGGCTAGTAGTGAAAGGGTTTCGCTAAAGACAAAGAATCGACTATGAGGAGACTTTCTCACCTGTTGCCATGCTTAAATCAATTAGGATTCTATTAGCAATAGCTGCATACTATTATTATGAGATTTGACAGATGGATGTCAAAACAGCTTTCCTCAATGGATACATTGAAGAAAACATTTTCATGGAACAACCTAGGGGTTTTGAATCCCAAGATGGTTCCAAGGTATGCAAGCTAAAGCGATCCATTTATGGATTGAAACAAGCTTCGAGGAGTTAGAACATCCGTTTTGATGAATCCATTAAGTCATTTAGTTTTATCAAAAATGTGGATGAACCATGTGTCTGTAAGAAGGTTAGTGATAGTGCTATCACTTTCCTTGTCTTATATGAGGATGATATTCTCTTGATAGGTAAGGACATAGGTATGTTAACAACTGTAAAGGTATGTTTGTCAAATACATTCTCCATGAAAGACTTAAGGGAGGTAATCTATATTCTTGGAATTCTCATCTATAGAGATAGAGCAAAAAGAATAATTGGTTTATCCCAAAGTCTATACTTAGAAAAGGTGTTAAAGAGGTTTAGCATGCTTGATTCCAAGAGAGGATTGTTACCAGTGAGACATGGTATCCCCCTTTCTAAAGAGATGTCTCCAAAGACACCTGAAGAAAGAGATAAAATGGCCAGGATTTCATATGGTTCGGCTATTGAAAGTTTGATGTATGCAATAATATGTACTAGGCCGGATATTGCACATGCTGTTAGTTTGACTAGCAGGTTTCAATCCAATCCAGGTTTGGAATACTGGATAGCTGTTAAGAATATCCTTAAGTACTTAAGAAAAACTAAGGATTTATTCTTGATTTATGGAAGTGGTGACTTGCAATTGGATGGTTATACTGATTCTGATTTCCAATCAAATATCGATAATAGAAAGTCTACCTTTGGGTTTGTGTTCATTTGTAATGGAGGTGCAGTTGGTTGAAAGAGTTCCAAATAGAGTATGACTGCTGATTCCACTATAGAGGCTGAGTATATTACTGCATCAGATGCTGCAAAAGAGGCTGTTTGGATAAAGAAGTTTGTAACAGAACTTGCAGTAGTTCGTTCTATTGAGCCAGCAGTTCCACTCTACTGTGACAACAATGGAGTAGTCATATAGGCTAAGGAACCCCGGTCTCATTAGAAATTCAAATACATAGAAAGGCGCAACCACATTATCAGAAAAATAATTGGGCGAGGCAATGTAGCCATGCAGAAAATAGCATCAGCTGAAAATCTAGCTGATCCATTCATGAAGCCTATGTCACTAGCTAAGTTAGATAGACATCTTGAGAAGATGGGTCTAAGATATTGTAATGAATGGCTCTAGTGCTAGTGGGAGATTATTAGTAGCATGCCTTAGAGCATATCATTTAGTATGTATCTTGTACATATTTTATTAATAAAAGGCAATTTCACTTTTCCGTTTACATAATATATTTATGTGTAATAGAAAAAGTCCATTGATATTTTATTAGAAATTCTATTCTTAAGTTGTTAAGAATATTAGTGACTGTATTTCTAGCACAAAGTATCATAAATTGGTTCACAATTAAGGATACTTCACAATAAGGACATGATTTATCCAGAGAGATTGTAATCATGTTTGTTCACAAGGTATTTATATGAGACATGAATAAGAAGGAATGGTGAGTCTCATGCCATATAATAAACAAGATAGTCACTTATACATGATAAGTAGGCCGAACCAGTGATGCATATGACAAGCACATAGAGTTTATTCTTGTCAATACATTGTCATATATCATATTAGTGCATATAATCTTTAGACCTGAGATAACACAGTTATCTTGTATATAGGTGGTTTGAGTTTGAAACTGCTTTCATACTTGTACTGTGTATGGGTATATGGGCATGTGTTGGCTCCTACTAGTTATATATGGAGATAGGTGTTGATTAAGATAGAATCTATTACCCTAAGTAAATAGGGATAAAATCTTATGTTCATTTAATTATTCTTGATTTTTCAATTCCTGGCCAGGGCAGATAGATTTAGTCAGAAAAGAGTTTCTGACAAGAAAATCTAATTAATCAAGAACTAGAATTAAAAGAGAACATAATATTCATAGCAAATGGGGTTTGACATAAACCATGACTCCAGCTCGAATCGGGATTTTGTAACAGAGAGATTCTAGTGCATGATAACATATGATTAAAGGTTCATTTAAGGTATTCCTTGTTACTAATTGGGTGGCACGCTATGCTAGGTGTCAACCATGGTCTACGAGATGCCTAAAATGATTTAGAGAAATCATTTATGGTAAGAAAGAGTTCTGATGATATTAAGAGTTAATGTCATATCTCATTGCCAATTAGTGATGAGCCTAGTAAGTCATACACGCACACAAGTTAATCATCAAGTAAAATGTGATTTAATTGATTAATTAAATAGGTTTGGTTTGCAATAAGATTGCAAGGTCCCTAGAATGGCTTGAAATCAAATCTAGGTTATTAGATGTATAGTATAAATTAAATTTATATTTAAAGTGTTTAAATATGAATTTAATTATGAGAAATTAATTAATGGAGATTAATTAATTTATATTTGATATAAATTGATTAGAAGAAGAGAAATAATGATTTTGGGTTGAGAACTCAAAATTACAACATAAGGGTAATTTGGTCATTTCACAGGGTGACATGTGGCACCATGGATGGTGACACATGGCATCATATAAGTTTGCCATTTGTCTTCCTATTATGTAAGATAATCAAAGTCAAGATTAAGTCTAGCTTTGACAATTGGCTTAATGTGATTAAGTCGATTAAAAATAAGATGCAATGTGGTGATGACATGTGGCAAGGGTTTAAGTGATGTCCTAATTATAAAAGGAAAAAGAAAGAAAAAGAAAACACTCTTCTTCTTTGTCTCAAATGTGCCGCCAATTTTAGAGCTCTCTCTCCTCTTCATCTTTTGTCATTAATTCAAAGAGAATTGCCCAAATTTTTTTGAATTGAAATTGCTAGAAATTATTTCTAGTGTCCTATACACATCCACAACCTCTCTAAAGGCAAAAACCCAATTTATAATTGGTTGGTAAGGCTTGAGAAGCAAGATTGGGGGCTGCCCATTGGTGATCTTGGTGTGGACAAGCTAGAGGGACAACATTTGGGGTCCTAGGTGCTTCCTAAAGGTGCCAAACACATCCATATTGTATCAAAGAAGTTAGTGCTCTAACTTTTCTTTTAAACTAGGGTTTAAATGAATTAATTTGTTAATTCACAATCTAGAATGGCAAACATAGATCCTAATACATATTAAAAGTGTTTAAATATGCAATTGAGCATTGAAATTAATTAGGCACATAATGGATGTGGCACGATGCATGAAACCCTATAAGAAATTTTTTGAAATTCAATGCTCTAATGAACAAATCACTATGCTTCCGCTCCTTCAGTTGAAGCTTTAGCAATAGGATCTAAATCTTTATACATGTATGGATATGTTTTGTATTTAAATAATATTTTGTATGTAACTGATGCTTTTAAGAACATCATTTCTGTATCTAGTTTGACTAGAAATGGTTATGAATTTCAGTTCACAAATGATATTTGTAATATTTATTTTAGAAATGAATATGTTAGCTCGAGTTATATGCATGATGGACTTTATTATTTGGATAATAATGTTAAATACAAATCTAATGCAAGTAATCTAAAAGAATGTAATCAACTTAAGTTCAAAACATCATGGGCACTTAAGATTAGGTCATATTGCAAAAAATAGGATTGCAAAGCTGGAGAAAATGGGGATTTTATCCTCATTGGGTTCTGAACCTACTCCAACTTTTGAATCCTACATTTAAGGCAAAATGACAAGATCACCTTTTGTTGGACAAGGGTTAAGAGTTGAAAATATTTTAAAACTAATACATAGTGATGTATGTGGTCCATTTAAGGATGGTTAGAGGCGGTTTTCATTATTTTATTACCTTTGCTGATAATAAATCAAGGTTTGGGTATTTGTATTTGATGAAATACAAACATAAATCCTTTGAAAAGTTCAAAGAATTTAAATCTGAAGTAGAAAATCAAATAGGAAAAAGTATTAAAACTCTTCAATCAGATTGTGGAGGTGAATACTTAAGTACTGAATTTGATGAATACTTAAAAGAGCATGGCATTATCTCCCAACTGACTCTTCCAAGAATGCCACAATTAAATGGTGTATCTGAAAGGAGAAATCGTACCCTATTAGATATGGTACGTAGTATGATGAGCTATACTGACATGCCAATCTCCTTTTGGGGATTTGCACTAGAATCAGCGTTGCATATTCTAAATAAGATTCCATCAAAGTTGGTCTCTTCCGCACCTTATGAGATATGGCATGGAAGAAAAAAAGTCTTAAACATATTAAGATTTGGGGTTATCCAGCTTAAATTAAAAAGCTGAAGACTGATAAACTAGAAACCAAATCAGAAAGGGGTTGATTTATTGGATATCCAAAAGAAAGTTTTGGATATTATTTTTATTTGCCTATATCACAAAAGGTTGTGGTAAGTAGATTGATAAGAACATAATTTATTAATTTTACTCCCATCACATTTAATGTTTCTAGTGTGTTTTTATGCATAACTCAGTTGATTAAAGTATATTTATCATTTAGGCATATTTTTAGATAGTTGTTGGAATAATTGTGTTAAATGGAGAAATTTTTAGCATTTAACCTTTGCTATATTTTTTAGGTGTTTCTAAAGTTGTGGGTCTCCAAATTGAGTGCTGTTTAATCCATTGAAAAGCTAAGATAGAGCACTACAAATGATAAAGAGAGACCAAAGCCCAAATCAGTCTCCAAGGCTGACAAAATGAGCTATGGATCTATTGCAAAAGCCCAGACTTGATGAGTTATGACCAGTTTCAGTATTTATTTTGTATCTAGAGTTCCAAATGTCCAAATGTAGCAAGCCCAAGCCCAATTGAACCTTAAGAGCCACCTTTACAACTTCTATGAAGGGCTAGAAGCGACATGAGGCCATTTAATTGTCAAAAACGGCAATGAAGTCATTATTATGGGCTGGACACTTTATCAGAATCAGTCTCAATTTTTAGGCCATAACTTGGGCTGTAGACCTTGGATTTGGGCAAACGAGTACCCATTGGAAAGCTAAGAAATAGGGCTACAACTTTCCTGAAGAGGGAAGAGACAGATTTGAAAGGGAAGTGGCTGAAAAACGGCCTTGATTGCAGAGACGTGAGTGCAGGCTGAAAATCTATCGTTTGAATTTCAAAACTTTTCCTAGTTTGGTTCCTATCTTTGGGATTAGGTTTTTTATTATAAAGGCATCTTTGGGCAGCAGTCGAAAACACATCCAACCAGACCTTCAAACACCATAAAAGACCTTCATTCTCCATTCTCTTTTTATATTTCTTCTTTATTTTTCTTTAATTTTCTGTAAGCCATGAACATGAGTGGCTAAGTTCTTAATTCAATTCAAGGGATTCAAGTTCTTTTGCTTGATTTGTGAGACCAGGTTTTTAATTTAATTTTTGTCTTTTTGAATATCTATTATTTTCTGATTTTATTGTCTTTGATCTATTGAATGATTTGCTAAAAATGCCTATTAGTTAATTGTTTGATGTGATCAATTACTAGTTCATCTTCATAATCCGTAATTATTGTATAAGATTGAACGTGAGTAGCAATTAGGTTTTATTGATTATGATCCAAGTTTTTGATAATAACCTAAGGAAACAATAGGGTGAATTAAATGATTTATGTTTTATAAATTATTGTTCAGCTTAACTACTTCCTTTTCTTAAAGCAGTTATTAATTTGAGGAGGATTGTTTAATACTAATTCAATTAATAATTAGAGTCAATAAGAGTGCTAGACTCGAATTGATGAGTATAGGAAAGTTAGGGGTTTACCTCAATGTTTGGTAAATCTACGTTATGCATTTAGTAAGAGATAATTGTATTTCTTTTGTCTATGATTGAATCAATGCATTGGAATGAGAGTTACCTTGGGCTGAAGTTTGTTTAAATTGAGAGTTTCATATTTAGTTCTTTAATTTCTGATTTCTTTTGATTTAGTGTTACAAACCTCCCCAAACTTTGTTTCTTTCTTTTTCCATTACACAAGTGCACGAATTTTTAATAATTCAGTCTCTAGGGTTCGACTTGGATTTACCACTTACTGTAGAAAATATTTTATAAACTGATAATTTCAGTTAATTTAATTTCTGATGGAATCGACAGCCATCAAGAAATTTAGCACCGTTGCCGGGGACTGAAGTTCATTGGATTTTGTATTTTTAGTATTAGGATATTCTGTTATTAATTTTGTTTGTGAAGTGTTGCTATTTTCAGGTTTTCGGAAAAAATTATGGTGTTACTATTCATCAACAGATTTTTTGTTGAAATTGGAGGGCGGCCCATACTTGTTTTGAATGAAATGACGTTTGATCAAGACCGATGAATCCTTTGGATTCGTTGGGCCCACTCTCTTGAGGCCAAATTCCATCATTGTCTAGGGTTTTAAGGCATTTTTCTATTTTTACTTTGATTTCTTCTTGTATATGATAAGAACTTCTCAATTTGGTGAGTTAATCTTTGATCTAGAAGTAGAAAAAATAGCTAAACAATTGAGAAAATTGGCTAAGCAAGCTAGGCAGATTCCGAGTACATCTGAAAGAGTCCAATCTCCAAGGGAATTAAGTTCGAATTCGGATTTAGATTCAAATTCTGAAAATGAAACCATGGCTACTAGAACTTTGAAAAAGTTGGCTGCTCCTGATCTAAACCAACAACCTTTGTGTATTCAATACCCTGCTTTAAATGTTGCTTTTTAGTTAAAATCTGGACTAATCCATTTGCTGCCTAAATTTCATGGTCTTGCAGGTGAGGATCCACATAAGCATTTGACGGAATTTCATGTTGTGTTTTCCAGCATGAATCCTCAAGGAGTTTCCGAGGACCAGATTAAACTTTGAGAAATTCCTTTCTCCTTGGAAGGCGCAGCTAAGGATTGGTTGTATTACCTTCCTTCTAGAACTGTGAACTCAAAGAATGGGATGAAGCAAATATTTCTGGAGAAGTATTTTCCTGCTTCCCGTGCTACCAACATAAGAAAAGAAATTTGTGGTATCCGACAGTACAATGGAGAGAGTTTGTATGAGTATTGGGAGCGATTTAAGGAGCTTTTGATTCAATATTTCTATAAGGGACTTCTACCAATAGACCGCAGTATGATAGATGCTGCTAGTGGAGGAGCTTTGGTTAATAAGACAGCAGATGAGGCAAGGAGGCTGATTGCTAACATGGCAGTAAACTCTCAATAGTTTGAAATGAGAATGGATCACACACCTAAGAAGGTTAATGAGGTAAGTACATCTAACCTTGAGAAACAAATTTCTGATTTAACTTCTTTAGTGAGGCAGTTAGCTGTAGGGAAAATGCAAACTATTAAGGTATGTGGGATTTGTTCGAGTTCGGGTCATGCTACTGACATGTGTACTGCATTACAAGAGGATGAATCAATGCAACATGTTAATGCAGTAGGAAATTATGGACAGCCACAATTCAGGTATGATCCCTTTTCTAGTACTTATAATCTAGGATGGCGAGATCATCCCAATTTAAGTTATGGGAATCAATCGGTGCAAAACTAATATCAGCAGCAGAGACAAGTGAATCTACCACCTCCGCCTCCCTCAAACCAAGGTATGTCACTTTATGAAATTATTAATGCTTTGGCTAACAATACACAATAGTTTCAACAGGACACCAGAAATAGCATTCAAAACATAAAGAGGCATATTGGTCAGTTAGCCTCATCTGTGAGTAAGCTGAAAGCTCAAGGTTTTGGAAAGCTTCCATCACAAACAGTCACGAATCCCAGAGAAAATGCGAGTGCTATAATGTTGTGAAGTGGGAAAGAAGTTGATAACCAGACTCCACATGAGCCAATGAAAAAGAAGAAGCAAGGAGCAAAAGAGTCTGAAGTTCCTGAAGTTGAGGTAAATACTGAACCTAAACTGAATAAGGTTAATAATTATATTCTTCCTCTATTCCCCTGCAGGTTGGCTAAGACTAAGAAAGAAGAACAAGAGAAAGAAATTTTGGAGATTTTCAGAAAGGTAAAGGTTAATATACCTTGATGTGATCAAACAAGTTCCCAGGTATGCCAAATTCCTTAAGGAACTATGCACTACAAAGTGCAAGTTGAGAAATAATGAGAAGATCTGTGTGGGGGAAAATGTGTCAGCATTAATTCAACGGAAATTACCCCATAAGTGTAAGGATCCAAGTTCGTTTTCTATTCCCTGCAAAATAGGTGATTCTAGATTTGAAGGTGCAATGGCAGATTTAGGAGCATCTATTAATGTTATGTCAAATTTAGTTTTTTAAACTTTAAATTTGGGTCTTTTGAAAGAAACCAGTGTCATTATTCAGTTAGCTGATCGTTCTAATGCTTACCCATTGCGAGTAGTTGAGGATGTGTTGGTGCAGGTTGGAGAATTGATTTTTCCCGCAGATTTTCACATTCTGGATATGGAGGATAGTGCTCTCACATCAACGTCAGCTTTGATTTTGTTTGGAAGACCTTTCCTAAAAACTGCCAAAACAAAAATTGATGTGGATGAGTGTACCTTAACTATGGAGTTTGATGGAGAGACTGTCAAATTTAATATCTTTGATGCCATGAAATATCCTACTGATAATCATTCTGTCTTTTCTATTGATGTTGTTGATACATTTGTGTAGGATATTTTTGAGTTAAGCATGGAGGATGAGTTAGAAAGAAAATCACAATTGCATGAATTAGAGGAAATTCGCCTTAAGGCTTATGAGAATTCTAGGATCTATAAAGAAAAGACAAAGGCATTCCATGACAAACTAAGGAAGCAGTTTGTAATTGGACAAAAAGTTTTACTGTATAATTCCATATTGAAGCTGATGCCTGGTAAGTTGTGTTCTCGTTGGATTGGACCCTTTGTTGTTACTAATGTGTTTCCTTATAGTGCAGTTGAAATTCAAAGTTTGGGAACTAACAAAGTGTTCAAGGTCAATGATCATGAACTCAAGCCATTTTATGAGGGGTTTTAGGAGCATTTAGTGGATTAAGGAGCTTTGCCATGTCGAGCTAATGATGAAAAACAAAAGCGCTTCTCGGGAGGCAACCCATGGGTGGCTTGTTAGCCACAATCAGATTTGTTTGCTTTCCCTTATCTTATTTTATTTTCTAGCATTCTTTTTTCCTTTTCTTTTGCATTTGGGCTTTACATTGGGGATAATGTAAGTTTTAAGTGTGGGGAAGGAAAAATTTGTTGCTGTAATTTAAAAAAAAATAAAAAATAAAAAAATAAATCGTTCTCATAAGCTTGATTCATGATTCTATATTAACTCTCGGAGAGAAGTGCTTTGTCCTTGAAATGACTTTTCTACTTTAAGTTGAATTTTTTAGATTTTAGGCAAGGTAATAGTAACTTTAATGATGGATTTTCCCTCTTCTCCATACCACAGAGCAATTTTTTTTTCCTGCATAAATCATTTAGGCTTGATTTAATGGTGAAATAATTCGTTATGTGTGCTTTAAACTAGTGTCATGCATATTTCAAAACTTTGTTTAATCTATCAGGGCACTTTATAATATGTAAAAGCCTAAACTTGAAAATTGCTCTGCTATTTAGTTAAGCAAAGTAACTAGGGGTTTTCATGAACCCCATGTCGATTCTCAGGCCAAAAGCTAGCAAGCATATGAGCAAGGTACTTTTCTGAAGGTGACGGTTAAAATAAAAAAAAAAGTAATTGTGAAGAGAGAGAAGTATCAATTTCAAATAAATAAAAAAAAGCCCATTTCTGTCACACCCTACCCCTCTGTAAGGCATAACATGATCCCATAGTATACCTAATGAATTACCAACTTCGTCTACTAATAACTCATTAAATACACTATAAGGGATTTTAAAACTTTTCTTACTTCTTTTTATAGTGGTGAGCACTATTTACAGGTGTTAAAAAATTTTTTTGAACTTAAGTGAAAGAGATAACACATTTGAATTATTAGGAATTTCTGTAAAAATTTTGGCAGAGTACCATCTGTATTTTGAACAAAACAGTTCTTTAGAAAACCTGTAAAAAACACTTCAAATAGATTTCCCAATCTCGACTCCAACAGTTAAACAACACAACATTTTTCTCAAGTCAAATCCACAATAATTTTTCAAAGACTAAGATAAAAGAAATATAATACAAATTTTACGAGTCAAAATAACTCATACTTTACTTTACAACTTCAATGTACAATTTTAATTTACAACTGCTCAAAATCAAGAACAGTATATACATACAGTGAACATACATGACAGTACAAAATGCAAAATGTGGTATACTCAATTTACCCGATGATCTCTCGCTGAATGTACTAGCAGCCTAGTCTGCTGCCCTATCAATCTGTCTACTTGCGACAGCAATAAAAAGCTATCGCTGAGATAATGTCTCAGTGGTGCACAACATTAACCAAATACAACTTTAAATCACAATTCATAAATCATATAAATGATGGATACATAAAACCATAGTTAAATTCGAGACAATGAATGTCATAAGGAATTTAATACAATATCACAGTAAATCTCAGTAATCAAAACGTAGTTAAATTCAAAAGACAGTGAATGTCAATAAGAATTTAAACTCCATTTCACAATATCACAATAAATCTCAATAGTCAAAACATGGTTAAATTCAAAAAACAGTGAATGTCAATAAGAATTTAAATTCCATTTCACAAATTATCAAATCGCATAATAACACAATTTAGTCGAATAATTTAAGAATACAGTGTTGCCAATTGATTCACAACTTAAGCCATGACACAAAAATTTCCGATCAATGTCGCGTTGTACACCACGACAAAGCAATCACAACCCCACTAATCAAAATCAATGAGGAAGGGAGCTAGCTATATAATGAGTACTCATCCGATCACCTCAACTGGTAAACCAGAGAGGGAGAAAAATAAACGATCACGACTCCATAAATGGAGAAGAAAAATAAACGATCACAACCCCATAAATGGAGAAGGAATGATACGATACTGTCATGCTAAGTGTGAACACAAAATCAATTCCAAACATTTTATTCAAATGGTTCGTGAGAATCCAATAAATTTCAAAAGTCATAATTTCATTCACAAAATGGCAACACAATTCATAATTAACTTCAATTTTCACAAAACACACTAAATCAATTTTTCCACAGTTTCAAACCATTTACAATGCTTTTCAAGCAATAAATATCCATCAATATCATTCAAACAATTTCTCACAATTTCAAACCATTTACAGTGCTTTTCAAGCGATAAATATCCATTCAAACATATTTCCACAATTTAAAACAATAATGTACAAATAGTCATAATTCATTTCAATTGAAAACTTCAAAAGAAATAGTTGTTGTGCACAAACACAATTTAAAACAATAACATACAATTAATCATATGAAATATTATTCAGAGCAAAATCAGTTGAAAACTAGTTGTGCACAAACACAATTTAAAACAATAACATACAAATAATCATAATTTATTTCAATTGAAAAATTTAAAAGAAATAACTATTGTGCACAAACATAATTTAAAACAATAACAAATAATCATAATTTATTTCAATTGAAAATTTCAAAAGAAATACTTATTGTGCACAAACATAATTTAAAACAATAACAAATAATCATAATTTATTTCAATTCAAAATTTCAAAAGAAATACTTATTGTGCACAAACCTCTGATAACTGTCTCCTGGTCTTGACTCAGTGTTTCCTTCCCTTTCCCTGAGTCTTTGCTAACTGAGAAACACAATTTGAAGTGTTTCAGTACTTAATTAAACTGTCTCTAACGATAATGCTTAATAAGTAATTCACTGAATGTTATTATTTGCTTAATCAACCTAATATATCGACCCTCGATGCGTTTTAGGTAAATTAGGCTTTAGTGTTACTAATATGTCACATTCGATAGTCTTTTAGGGTTGGTACATGTTACCAATTTCAGTTTCGTGTATACTGCATTTTCTTGCAATTTGCTGGATTCCGGGATATTAGTTTGACCTAGCCGGACGACCTAGTTTCCTCGGTTTTCGAGTTTTGGTCAAAACTACAAACTTATAGATCTATGTCTTATTGCATGCGAGGCAAAATTTCAGGTCATTCTGAGTTATGTAGACCAAGTTATGGTCATTTTACAATTGCTGGTCAAATTGCACCAAAATTGGTCATTTTAGGTCACTTTAGGTCATTTTATGTTCGGCCAGTTTTTGGACCCGAACTTGTGCAAGCTGTTTGACTTGCTTATGGTCATTTCTGGGCTTTGGTGTCTTCATAAGACTTGTAGATATGGGTCTTAACTATTCATGATTAAAATTTCAGGTCAATTAGACCAGCTTTGAGTGAGTTATGGCCTAAACACTAAATGCTGCCCAAATGGTAAATTTTCAGACCTCAATTGCACTAATCTGGATTTGGTCACTTTTCAAGTTACCTTACAAGTAGAATTTTGGTAAGCTTCCTTCATGAAAGTTGGCACATTTTGTGCCTAGTTTCACTTCCAATTGGTCTCATACCAATTGGAGTCACACAATTCCATTTAGAGCCTAAAATACACTGTTTTTACTAACACACTTTGCATTGCAAATTTTTGCAATTCTAATAGACATTATGCACTTTATACTTAGGTCAATTGTCCAATATCAATATACTACAACCAATATCCAGCCACAATATATGTGATCAAATATCCAGCAATTAAATCAATGTCCAAATACAAATTCAACTCAAGTAACTCAAGTAATTCTCCATCACACTCAATTGATCAAATCCATGTCTAACAACAATTTAATTGCTCAAACTTAATCCAACTAACCAAGATCAATAACATACATCTCATTGTTCTTAAATCAACATTAAATATACATGAATTTAAGGCCTTCCTAAGCACATCAAGGCTGCCCAATTTACACATATACTTCAATCTCCCATTTTGACTTCCTAACCTCATTTTCAATGCACAATTCACACATACACATGGTAATTAAGCTCTTTTACATTTAAGCACTTTAATCCCCACTAATTCTCATCAATTAACATCAATTAAAAGTGAGAATAATCTGCTCACCTTTCCTTTCCATGGCTGCCAAAAGTTACACCCAATAATTATTCAAGTAATTCTTTCAATTTTTCAACCAAAATACTACCCACAACCTCAACACAAGTTTTAATTAGGCAAGGGAAGAAAATGGACACTTACCTCTTGTTGGAGCTTGCTAAAACCTCACCAATCGTGCTTCTTTTTGCTGCCATAACACTTCCCAAGCTGTGTAGACTAAATTTAATGAAGGAAATCATGTGGAAAATGGCTTGAAAATGGATGCATGGAGCTTGGTTAAGGGACATCAATGGAGGTTTCTATGGGAGAGCAATACGGCTAATGAAAAAAATGAAGAAGAAGATTCAGTTTGTGCTGTCCAAAGGTGGCTTTATATGGCCACTAAATGTCCCACGTGGTGCTCCATTAAGTTAATTAAAAATTGGTTTAATTTAAGATTTCTTTTAATTGCACTTTTGCCCTCAACTTTCCTTAAATTACATTTTATCTTCAATTTCATTTTTCATTAAATTTTCAAAATGTAATACCACTTATTTTTCATGGAAATTTAGGTCAAAAGTCCACTCTAGGTGTCAAATGATCAAAATTCCCCTTTTCGGTTTGCATTTCAAATTTTTCGGTAACACCGTTTTTTGTCGTTTTCTCGATTTCCCATTTTTCTTTGTACTAATTAATTAATTTTTCTTTGATATTTCTAATGGTATTTATACTTCAATAGGGGTCTATTTAAGTCTTAAAAATATTTTCTAGAGTTCCCCACAGTCCAGGGCTAGACAACTGTGACACCCCGTACCCGTGTACAGTATACCCGAGTAAGTAATGCCACACGGTGTACCGGCACACTCTAATATACCTTAATTAATTTTCATCATAATTTTGAATATAACTTGTAAAATATAACTCATTTAAGACATTTATTGAAATCATAACTTATTTGAGGTTCCGAAAAGTTTAAAGAAAATCCGGCAGAGTACCGGCTAAAAATGGAGAAAACAGTTCTTCGGAACCTGTGAAAAACACTTTCAATAAACAAATTCATTCATTCTCAACTCCAATATCATCACAAAACTCAATATCAAGATCTCAACATTTCAATTTCAATTCTCAGTCATCCATCACATGTGATGATCACATATATATCACAAATAAACATTTACTTTTCCATTTACAAATACAATTTTCATAATTTACATGAACATCAATATACATTACACAAGTTTAATTACATATAAGAAAATCAAAATTAATTACAGAATGCCAAAATGACACCTAGTGTCCTACCAATGCACTGCAGAAGTTGAGGTGACACGGACACTGTGCAGAACTACCGGACAGACTCACCCAGTCTGCGGTCTACTGGGCTCACGATCTGTATCTCCAGTACCTATGCGTGGCAAAAGCAACGCGCTAAGCAATAATGCTTAGTGGTGCAATAATAAAATAAAAGAAAATAGCAAGAAAACAAATATGTAGTGAATGTGTATGATTCATTTGTTTAGTATGGGTATTTACATTAATTCATTAACTTTGTTCACTTTCATTCATTTGGTTGCCCAAGTAACCTACACTAGACGACTGGACTGGATAACGGGTAAACTGGCGCTGGGTACCTAGTACCTCGGGCCATCACACCATCGGTCACATATGCATCTCCCGGCAGGCAATGTACGGCTAACAAGTCAGAATAATATCAGGCACAAGGCCAAGTCTCAATACAAGGTCAGAATGGCTAAAAGCCATAAAATCACGGAATGGCATGTTGCCATGTGCAGTACTGCTAACTGAACCCTATTGGCATGCCAAACTATCTAAACCAATCTTGTTAGGTATACTAGGGCATTTGAAACTTTTAAATTCTTCAATATTTGAATTTCAAATTTCGGTGTCACTATTCACCTCTTTGGTCAACTAATATGTTGACTTTTAGGTAGAAATTAGGTACATTGGTTTTGGCACTCCCAACGTACCACATTTTACCTTTAAAACTTGTTGGAATTAGTCACCATTACCATTTCTAACTTAAAACCAAGAGGGCAGAAAATTTCAGTTTTTGAAGCATATGTTCACTGTTCCATTAAACATTGTTGCAGTGGGAATTTGAAGAAATGACAAACATGAAAGTTGTTCCTTATTTTGTCTAGTTAAATTTCCATTTTTTGAATCACTCCATTTGGAGTTTTTTAGCTCCAGATATGGCTCAAAAACCACAGCTGGTCGGATTGCCAATCTGCAGAATTGACCATATCTACAGTAACATGAATAGTGGTGATTGCATTTTTGAATTGGTTCTGGACATAATTTGGGGTAGGTTTCTTCATGAAAGTTGTTTGTCTATGTCTTAACTTATTGCTGTAAAAATTTCAGGTCAATTGACCAAATCTACAGTGAGTTATGGCCAAATGAACAGTTACTGTTCATTTGGTCATTTCTGCAGGTGCTGTTGCAGGGTGTCCGGATTGGGGCCAACTTTTGGTCCTCTTGCTTTGGTCTTTTAGGCATGGTTTCTTCAGCAAAAATGTGCCATTATAAGCCTAGTTTCATGTCCAATTGGCCAAACACCAATTGGACCAACACAGCCAATGTTATGGCTGTGTAATTGGACTGGAATCTCAGTCACCATTCTGCTGTCTTTAGGCAGCCTACCATTCCACTTTGCCATGCCATTTTTCAGTCCAATTTATGGTCAACATACCTCAAATGGTCACTAACTGACCATTAGAGTGTTCTTTAACAGTTTCATAAGCCAAATCAATTTTTACTTCTCAAAACCCTAATGTCCAATTCAATTTACCCATAAACCTCAATTAGCACACTAGTTCAACATCCATGCATATTCATACCTTAAACATCATTTCTAGCCACTCTAAATTCATTAAAACAATCAAACTCATCCTTCCTTAGGGCTGCCGAAAATTGAAGATACTCTAACATATATGATTTACTTCAAATTCTTACAATTTCTTAACTTAAAATGATGCTCTAGCAAGGATTAAAGGAGTGAGAGTGAAAGTATAGCACTAACCTTTAAGTGACAGAATTTTCAGCCACCCAAACTCCTTTCTTTCTTCCTCTTTTGGCTGCCTAAAGCTTCCTTAGGGTGTGTAGATAAATTTTAGTGAAGATGACTTAGGGTTTTTGGGTGAGGTTTGAGAGGTTTTTCAAGCTTGAAAATGAAGAAAATGGAGGTTTAGGGCAAGGCTTGATTTCGGCTGCAATTGGGGAGGATGATGGCTGCTGGATTTTTAATTATTTTGGTCTTTTTTTTTTATCTCTTTTAAGTATTTAAGAAAGCTTATTAGCTTGTGATTGGTTGGTAATTTATAAATGACATCATTATGATGTCACAAATTGCTTTATTTTGATTTTTCTTTTCTTTTCATCACTACTCAATTTCAATTAAATTTTTAGTAATGTTTCTTCATATTTTATGTCATATTAATTATTTACTTAGCTGGACAAGTCGGCCAAAAATCACCTCTGAAGGCGAAATGACCAAAATGCCCTCCGTTTGGCTCAACGGGCCAAAATTGTTTGTACCGATTGAAAAATTTTTCTAAATATTTTCTTGGCATTCTAATGCCATGGGAACCTCAATAACCCTTCTCTGGAGTCCCAAAAATTATTTTATAATTTTTCCCCCAGGTCTAGGGCTCCTCGTTGCGAGAACCGCAACTTCCCTCTGGTTTACCCCTCGCTAGGGCACCGGCTCGTTTAACTTGGTTGTATTTTATTTCTAAAATTTTTACTAAATTTTTCTTATTAATATTTGAGTTAATTATGGTTCCTGACTTTAGTTTAAATATTTTTTCGGATGTTCTAGCTGTCCGGACCGACACCGGTCACCGGAACAGTAGAATGTACGGAGTTGCTACCGGGAGGGTGTTACAACTCTTCCCCTCTAATTTAAATTTCGTCAAAATTACCTGATGCAAACAGTTGAGGGAACTGTTGCCTCATCGTTTCTTCACTTTCCCAAGTTGCCTCCTCGGTGTTGTGGTGCCTCTGCTCTTTCACCAGTGGAATCTGCTTGTTCCTCAACTCTTTTACTTCCCGAGCCAGGATCCGTAGAGGTTCTTCTTCATATGTCAAATCCGGTTGTATTTCAATTTCTTCTCTGGAGATGACATGTGAAGGGTCTGAGCGATATCTTCTAAGCATGGACACGTGGAACACATTGTGGATCTTGTCTAGCTCCGGTGGTAAAGCTAGCCTATTGGCCACTGGACCCACACGTTCAATGACTTCATATGGGCCAATAAACCTAGGGCTCAACTTACCTTTTCTTCCAAACCTCAGTACCTTCTTCCATGGTGACACCTTGAGGAACACTTTGTCGCCAACCACATATTCTATTTCTTTTCTCTTCAGGTCGGCATAAGATTTCTATCTGTCCGAGGCAACCTTCAGGTTAGCTTTGATTAGTTTCACTTTCTCCTCAGTCTGTTTCACTGTGTCCAGCCCTACGCTTGTCTTCGCCAATTCATCCAAAGACACTAGAGTTCTACATTTTCTCCCATACAGTGTTTCATATGGGGCCATTTGGATGCTAGCTTGGTAGCTATTGTTGTATGCAAATTCTGCCAGTGGGAGGTATATATCCCAACTTCCCTCAAATTCAATGACACAACTCCTCAGCATATCCTCAAGGACCTGACATATATTTCATGTTATTGTTATCATTTCAGTTCAATATTTGTATTAATTCAATTGGTTCAATTGTTTACCTGGATTACTCTTTCTGATTGCCCATCCGTCTGAGGATGGAAAGCTGTGCTGAAGTGGAGTTGTGTACCCAAGGACTCATGTAACTTGTCTCGATCAGATATGATGGAAAGTGGAATTCCATGCAGTCTAACTATCTCACTGATATACAATTCTGCTAACTTTTCCAAAGGAGTAGTCACCCTAATCGCGAGAAAGTGTGCTGACTTCGTCAATCTGTCCACTATCACCCATGCTGCATCATGTTTCTTCCGGGTGAGAGGTAGACCACTTACAAAATCCATGGTGACCCGATCCCATTTCCATTCAGGTATGCGTATAGGCTGTAGCAAACCTGATGGAACTTGATGTTCTGCCTTGACTTGCTGACATGTCAAGCATTTAATCACATAGTCAGCTATGTCCTTTTTCATACCAGGCCACCAGTACTGAAGCTTCAAATCATGATACATCTTTGTACTTCCTGGGTGCATAGCATATACACTGGTGTGTGCCTCTTTTAGAATATTGGCCTTTAGTTCCCCATCATCTGGTACACACAGTCTTCCTTTGTAATACAGACACCCATCTGCCTTCACCTCATAGTCAGTTGTTTTTCCCTTTGAGATTTTGCTCATAATGGCCATTAACTTTCCATCTGCCTTTTACCCATCTAAAATCTGTTGTAGCACGTTTGGCCTCACTTGCAACTCAGCCAAAATAGCTCCATCTCGAACCAAAGTTAGACGGGCATTCAATGATCTCAAAGCTGTGATTGATTTTCTGCTCAAAGCATCAGCAACTACATTTGCCTTCCCAGGATGGTAGTCAATTACACAATCATAGTCCTTCAGGAACTCAATCCATCGTCTCTGTCTAAGGTTGAGCTCCTTCTGGGTTGGCAAGTATTTCAGGCTTTTGTGGTCTGTGTAAATGTAGCACTTTTCACCATACAAGTAATGCCTCCATATCTTCAGTGCGAAGATAATTGCTGCAAGTTCTAGATCATGGGTAGGGTAATTTTGTTCATGTGGCCTTAGCTACCTGGAAGCATAAGCGACCACTTTTCCCTCTTGCATCAATACACACCCTAACACATTATGTGAGGCATCACTGTAGACCACGAAGTCCTTTCCTGACACTGGCTGTGTTAACATTGGTGCCTCTGTCAACATAGCCTTCAATTTCTCAAAACTGGTCTGACACTTGTCATTCCAGTCAAATCTGACATTCTTGTGTAACAACTTGGTCATTGGAGCAGCTATTAAGGAAAATCCCTTCACAAATCTCCTGTAATACCCAGCTAGCCCCAAGAAGCTTTTGACCTCAGTTGTATTCCTGGGAGGCTTCCATTCCATCACTGCTTCTATTTTTTTGGGATCCACCCTAATCCCATCGGCTGACACTATGTGTCCAAGGAATGCAATCTCATTTAACCAGAAGTCACACTTGGACAACTTAGCATACAGCTCCTTTTCTCTCAGGGTTTGCAGAACAATCCTCAAATGCTCATCATGTTCTTCCTTGGCCTTGGAATACACCAAAATATCATCAATAAAGACCACTACGAACCGATCTAAGTATGGATGGAAGATACGGTTCATAAGGTCCATGAATGCCGCTGGTGCATTTGTTAGGCTAAAGGGCATCACCAGAAACTCATAATGCCCGTACTGGGTCCTGAATGCAGTCTTTGGCACATCTGCATCCTTCACCCTCAACTGATAATACCCTGATCTGAGATCAATCTTAGAAAATACTCCTGCTCCCCTCAACTGATCAAACAGATCATCAATTCTAGGCAACGGATATTTATTCTTCCCTGTCACTTTATTCAACTGCCGGTAATCAATGCATAGCCTCAAAGTCCCATCCTTCTTTTTCACAAACAGCACTGGCGCTCCCCATGGTGACACACTGGGGCGTATGAACCCTTATCAAGCAACTCTTGCAATCGAAGTTTTCAACTCCTCAATTCGATGGGTGCCATCCTATAAGGAGCAATGGAAATGGGTCTTTGTACCGGCGGTGTCTCAATAGCAAATTCAACTTCCCTTTCTGGCTGCAAGCCAAGCAATTCTTCAGGAAATACTTCTGGGAAGTCTTTTACTGTGGGTATATCACTCAAATTTGGCTTAGCCTGCCTAGTATCCACCACATGTGCTAGGTAGGCTTCACAGCCTTTTCTCATCATTCTTCTTGCAATCGTGGTGAGATGACATTGGACAAGAAATCATCCTTTCCCCACAATCTGTAATCTCATTACCCTCTGGAGTTTTGAGAAATCCTCTTGATTTGCAATCAACTATTGCACGATGACGTGACAACGATCCATTCCCAAAATCACAACAAACTCGAGGACGGGCAACACAATCAGTCTGCTAAGAATTCATACCCACTGAATCTTTACGGCAACCCTTGTATACCTTGTTCACCACTACTGCTGTGACCCAATGGATTAGTGACGAATGTCTTGGTCACTCTCCCTATTAGTATCCCCTTTCTACGGGTAAGATGATGCAAATGTAGGAATTAGTGGATCTGGATCCACCAATGCATGCAGGAGTATTGTAGAGGAGAACGCATTACCCACGATGACGTCAGGGCATCTTGCTCCTTCGAGCTCTCGGGGCATAATTTCGCAGTGGTCCGTTATCCGCCTCTCTGCCGCTCGGATCTGAGCCTCTGTGATGGTCCCACTGCGTCAGACTTACCAGATTTTCTACCTCTCTGTGGTGCAGGAGCAGGTCTGTCTGCTTGTGTTGGAGTAGCTGTAGTAGTTCTACGTGGGCAGTTCCTCAGCTGATGCTCTGTCGACCCACATCTTAAACAGGCACCAGTTACTCTCCAACACTCTCCCTTGTGCCATTTCAGACAGTGAGGACATGCAGAAGATGTTGGGGCTGGTCCCCTGAACCCCATCCCTGGAGAGCTGCCTACTGATGGTGTGGACTGACCTCTCCTAGGGGTGAACTGTGGCTTGGGCCCCTGAGACTGACCCTGACCATGTGGCTGACCTGAACTCTGTGCAGGTGGACCTCTGAACTTCTTCCCAGGTGCAGGAGATGAGCTAGACTGACCCGGGCCCCTCTTCTGCTGTCTCTCCCTTCTGGTCTGCTCACTTATTCTTACTTTTTCAACCCTTATTGCAGCTTCCACTAACTTGCTAAATTCTGTGATTCCCAAGGCAGTGAGCTAGATCTTGATGTTGTCATTTAGTCCCTCTTCAAATCTCTTACATCTTTCAGCTTCATTAGGGACTATCTCCCTAGCGGCTTAATCGAACAAATTCCTTCTCATATTCGGCCACTGATAGCTGTCTCTGCTTCAGGTTAATGAACTCTCTTCTTCTCTCTTCCAGGTATACAGTACCCACATATTTCTTCTTGAACTCGGAGAGAAAGAAGTCCCAAATTCTGACTTTGCACTTCATCGACACGTTGTCCCACCATTCGTAGGCATCATCTTGCAACAAGGATCTGCGCCTTCTAGATTTTGCTCTGAGGTGCAGTGGAGTTGTTTTAAGACTCTGCCCGTTCTGTTCAACCAATTCTCGGCTGCAACAGAGTCATCTTCTCTCTTACCGAAAAAGTCCACTGCTCCAAACTTTCTTAGCCTTTCCAGGTGTGATTTCTGCTGTGGAGCTAGTGGTGGTGGTGGTGGTGGTGGTGGTGCTGGCATTACTCCAGCCATTTGTCTAAAGAAATCGGCCATTTGCTGGAATGTCATATATCATATCAGTGCATATAATCTTTAGACCTGAGATAATATAATTATCTTGTATATAGGTGGTTTGAGTTTAATACTACTTTCATACTCGTACTGTGTGTGGTTATATGGGCATGTGTTAGCTCCTACTAGTTATATATGGAGATAGGTGTTGATCAAGATGAAATCCATTACTCTAAGTAAATAGGGATAAAATCCTATGTTTATTTAATTGTTCTTAATGATTTAAGTTCCTGGCCAGGACAGATAGATTTAGTCAAAAAAGAGTTTCTGATAAGAAAATCTAATTAATCAAGAATTGAAATTAAAAGAGAACATAATGTCCATAGCGAATGGAGTTTGACATTAACCATGACTCCAGCTAGAATTGGGATTTTGTAACGGAGAGATTCAAGTGCATGGTAACATATGATTAAAGGTTCATTTAAGGTATTCCTTATTACTCATTGGGTGGCCATGGCATGCTATGCTAGGTGTCAACTATGGTCTATGAGATACCTAAAATGATTTAAAGAAATCATTTACGGTAAGAAAAAGTTTTAATGATATTAAGAGATAATATCATTTCTCATTGCCAATAAGTAATAAGCCTAGTAAGTCACATATCTACACAAGTTAATCACCAAGTAAAATGTGATTTAATTGATAAATTAAAGAGTTTAATTAATTAAGTAATTAAATAGGTTTGGTTTGCAATGAGATTGCAAAGTCCCTAGCATTACTTGAAACCAAATCTAGGTTATTGGATGTATAGCATAAATTAAATTTATATTTAATTGTTTAAATATGAATTTAATTGTGAGAAATTAATTAATGAAGATTAATTAATCAATTAATTTATATTTTATATAAATTAATTTGAAGAGGAGAAATTATAATTTTGGGTTGAGAACTCAAATTAAAAAGTAATGGTAAATTGGTCTTTTCACATGGTGACATGTGGCACCATGAGATGGTGACACATGACACCATACAAGCTTGCCACTTGTCTTCCCATGATGGAAGACCACTTTTTGTGATTTAATTAGAGCTTGATACTTGGCTTCATGAGATTAAGTCAAACAAAAGCAAGATGGGATCTTGTGGTGACATGTGGCAAGGAGTAAGTGAGAGTTGACTTTAGTATAAAAGGCAAAGGAAGAAAGAGAATTTAATTTTCTTCTTCTTCCTCTCATTTGGATGGCAACCTTTGGAGCTTCTTCTCCTCTCTTCATTTCTCACTTGATTCAAAAAGAAAGCATTTGTTTCCATTGAATTAAAATTGCTAGAAAATGTTTCTAGTATCCTATACGCCCATGCACCCTCACTAAAACATAAAACCCCATCTTTAAGTGGTTGGCAAGGCTTAAGAAGCTAAGTTTGGGGCTGCCATTGCTACCATTGGTGAGCTTGTGGTAGACAAGCTAGAGGGACTACAATTGGAGCCCTAAAGGCATCTTAAGGAAGGTAGGTTGATCAATTGTGCACATTAGAGGTTAGCACTCAAAATCCCTCTTTTAGTTAGGGTTTAATAAATTAAATTCCTAAAGTTCAATTCTTGATGGCAAATGAAAGTTTAATGCATGGTAAAATGTATTTTGGTATGCATTTGGGCATTAGAAATTGATTAGGCACATAACTCATCAAGCATGATAAATGTAACCCTAGATTAATTTTTGAAATTCAAGGTTCTAATGCCCTAAATTCCAGGCTTTCTAGCCTTCAGTTACCTCAGCCTTTACCCACTTTGTGAAATGGTCTATTACCACTATCACATATTTGCACTATGTAACACCCTCCCGGTAGCAACTCCATACATTCTAATGTTCCGGTGACCGGTGTCTGTCCGGATAGCTAGAACGCCCGGAAAAATATTTAAACTAAAGTCAGGAAACATAATTAACTCAAATATTAATAAGAAAAATTTAGGAAAAATTTTAGAAATAAAATACAACCAAGTTAAACGAGCCGGTGCCCAAGCGATGGGTAACCAGAGGGAAGTTGCGGTTTTCGCAACGAGGAGCCCTAGACCTGGGGAAAAATTCATAAAATAATTTTTGGGACTCCAGAGAAGGGTCATTGAGGCTCCTATAGCATTAGAATGCCAAGAAAATATTTAGAAAAATTTTTCAATCGGCACAGACAATTTTGACCCGTTAAGCCAAACGGAGGGTATTTTGGTCATTTCGCCTTCAGAGACGATTTTTGGCCGACTTTTCCAGTTGAGTAAATAATTATTATGACATAAAATATGAATTAATGTTGATGAAAAATTAATTTGTAGTAGAAAAGAAAAGAAAAGAAAATAAAGAAAATAAAGAAAATTAAAGATAATGACATCACATGATGTCACTCACTTACTGCCAACCAATCACAAGTTAACAAGCATTCTTAAAACACTTAAAAGAGTCAAAAATAGACCAAAAATTTCTGGTCTCCTTCTTCATCTTCAACCAACCGAAAATCCATTCCTCTTCCTCCATAGCTTTTATTTTTTTTATACCTTCCAATCTTTGATTTCTTACCCTAAAACCCTTAGGTCTCTTCATTAAAACTTGTCCACTCATCTTGGGAAAGTGATTGGCAGCCTAGAAAAGGAAAGAAAGTGAAGAATTTGAGCTCTTGAAAAGCTCTCAAGTGAGGTTAGTGCTTATTTATATAAGTATTTCTTTTATTTCATGTTAGGAACTTGAAATTGTTATGAAATGGTAGATTAAATGAACTAAACTCATGTATATGTACTCTATGAATTTCGGCTGCCCTAAGGAAGGAATAGGATTGAGTGTTTTTGATGGACTTGGAGTGAACTAGAAATCATGTTTAAAGTATATAAACAAAAGGATATTGATTTAGTTAGTTAACTAGGGTAGTTTGTACAAAACCATGAATTTGAGCTAGGGTTTGGGAGTGAAAATTTGACTTTGCTTATGAAATTGTTAAAGAACATTCTAATGGTCAATTAGTGACCATTTGAGGTAAGTTGACCATAATTAGGAGTGAACTATTGCATGGCAAAGTGAAATGGGCAGGCTGCCTAGTGACAGCAGCAGGGAGGCTGTGAGTCCAGCCTGTTTGGACTGCCATATCTTTTGCTGTGTAGGTTCAATTGGTGTTTGGCCAATTGGACATGAAACTAGACTTATAATGGCACAATTTTTCTGAAGAAACCATGCCCAAAAGACCAAATCAAGAGGACCAAAAGTTGGCCCCAATCCGGATACCCTGCAATCAACTTCTGCAGAATGACTAACTGTTCATTTGGCCATAACTCACTGTAGAATGGGTCAATTGACCTGAAATTTTTACAGCAACAAGATAAGACATAGAAAAACAACTTTCATGAAGAAACCTACCCCAAAATATGATCAAAACCTATTCAACAAGGCAGTGGCATTCACTGTTTATGGTACTGTAGATTTGGTAAATTCTGCAGTTCTCTAATCCGGCCAGCTGTGGTTTTTGGACCATATCTGGAGCTACAAAACTCTAAATGGAGTGATTCAAAAAAAGAAATTCAACTAGACAAAATAAGGAACAACTTTCATGTTTACCATTTCCTCAAATTCTTAATGTAACAGTCCCTAATGGAACAGTGAAGTTAGGGCACAAAATCTGAAATTTCTACCCCCTTAGTGCTAAGCTTGGAAATGGATTTGGAGATTAATTCCAACAAATTTTGAATGCAAAATGTGGTATCTTTGAGAACTTAGGTTCAATAAATTTATTATGTATGAAAAAGTCAACATTTTGGTTGACTAGTAAGGTGAATAGTAATCAAAATAATTAGCAAATTAAGATGAAGACCTAGAACCAATTCTAAGCTTAAATGCTTAGAATGGTATGACAAATGTGGACTATGCATCTTAGTCAAAATTGTTAAAAGGAAATTAAGAGCATAAATTTGAAGTCCATGAAATTTTCATGGATTACTGGAAACATGAAAAATAAGTCATCTAATTGATGTAAATAGATAGTTAGGGCTTATATGCCCATTACAAATGGAATTCATAAAATATTAGTAACTCAACTTGAAATATAAAAATTTGTAATTACATAAGTAGATTTTTGAATGTATAAATGAGAAAGGAATGTATGAATCATAATTGAAATTTATCATGAAATAATGAAGTCATAAAACACAACATATTAATATTTAATGATATTATGTGCCCTTGTATTGCCTAGAATGTGTGTCAGATTGGATAGTTTGGCATGCCAATAGGGTATTGTTTTAGCAGTACTGCGAAAGGCTTTATGCCTGTATTCATGGCTTTATGCCTGCATTCATGGCTTTATGCCAACATTCATGGCTTTTATGCCTGATTATGTGTTATCATGGCTTTTTAGCCATACTGACTGCATACGTGGTTGACGTTCTGCGTCCCATGGTATGACGGCCCGAGGCACCGCGGTGTCCAGTGCCAACGACCCGCTATCCAGTTTAGTCAACCTGTCGTAGGTTACTTGGGTAGTGTAAATTATTGAACTAAATTAAGACTATTAGTAATTAAAAATATTAGAAATCAAATAAATGAGTTAATAAGACTTTAAAAGAATTAGTTACAATTATGAAATGATCCAAACCACATAAAAATTGTTAAGTAAAATGACAAAAGAGTTGCAAAAATAGGTATAACTTAACTAAATATTTTAAATGTACCTTCTCTTGCTATATGAATATAAATTGAGTATTTTTACTAATTCCGTATATCGTACATTATTATTGTGAATTTCGGAATTAAACGCTTCCAAAGCGAAACAAATGAGAACAAAAGATAATTAATATTAGACACATTGTATTAAATTAAATTAATTCTTAGATATTCAAATTATGCTTCGTTCTTTCTTTATTTGTATATTTTATTTTCTTGTTCTATTATTGCACCACTAAGCAGCAATGCTTAGCGCGATGGATTTGTTTCCTCATGCAGTACTTTGACTAAGATTTTTGGAGTCGGATCTGTGAAGTGCTCAAGTATTCAAGGTTGTCACCTCCTCAGTAATGCATGTAGATAGGGCCCATATAGATCATATTTTGTATTTAGTATAAAATGCTAGATATTGTATTATAATGTAGATTATGAGCAGGTAATTAATAGAAATGTAATGTAATTTAATAAATTAGCTTTTTCATATGTAATTAATTTATACATCATGTAAATTATGAAATTATGTAAATTAAAGAAATTTGAAAATTTTACTTATGTGATTTGAGCATGAATGAGATTGTATGGATTCGAAGACAGATTTGAAATATATAGATAATGCATGGAAATGAATATGAAATTGAGATATATGAATGAGATGGTTATGAAAATAATTGATGAGATTTTATTTGTAAAATATTATTGAAATTTTCAAACAGGTAAATAGTAAAATACGTCAACTGGTAATAAAATAGGGGAAACTCCGCTAGTTTCTCCATCGAAAAATAATTAATATTAAAATATAATGAGATCAAATTATGAAAGGAATAAAGTAAGATAAGATAGGGTGCTCCGGCACCGAATGTAGCACACTTTGCTCAGCTATACTGTAGTCGAGTGAGGGGTGTTACATTTATAGGTATCAAGTAAAATACGTCAACTGGTAATAAAATAGGGAAAACTCCGCTAGTTTCTCCGTCGAAAAATAATTAATATTAAAATATAATGAGATCAAATTATGAAAGGAATAAAGTAAGATAAGATAAGGTGCTCCGGCACCGAATTTAGCACACTTTGCTCGGCTATACTGTAGTCGGGTGAGGGGTGTTACATTTATTGGTATCAGAGCGCGGTTTAGGCGTTCCTAGGCATAGATAGATAGAATAAGATTGTGTGCATAACATGCATTGCATTTATATGAGTTGAGGTGACACTAATGCAGATCTGTTTTCTTGGTTATTTTAGGTTAAGGTATGGACTCAGAATCGCAGAGGGCAGTAGAAGAAGAAGTAGTAAGTCGTATCCCAACTGGGAGTGATATTGGAAATCAGGGAGATCCTGCTCCACCAGTGCAAGAGGTGCCTGTACAACCCCAACAGGCCTTGTTTGAGCAGATGACTGAATTCTTCAGACAGATGACTGGGGTTATTCCACCACAGCTTCAGTGAAATCACCTCTAGGAAAAATTAGGAAATATGGAGTAGATTTCAATGGTAGAAAGGAAGACGATTCTGCGGTGAGTATTGGTTAGAAAGGATCGAAAGAGTCTTGCAGCGACTCCATTGCACACGAGCGAGTTTGGAGTGTGCAGTTTCATTGTTACAAGAAGCTGCATATCGATGGTGGGATGTCGTAACCAAGGTAGTGCCACCAGCCAACGTAACTTGGGAATTCTTTCTGATAGAGTTCAGAAAGAAATATATTAGCTGTGTTCATAAAGAGGAACAAAAGAGGAGTGGTGATCAGCAAAAGAGGAAATTTGGACAATCTAGTAATAAGAGGCCGAGAGAACAGTTAAGTCAGACATCTGATCAAAGTAGGAGATCTAGACCCAGAAGAGATCAACCAGAAACACAAGTAGTGAGTGCGCCAGGATTAGCAAGAAAATGTGGCCATTGTAACAAGTGGCATAAAGGTGAATGTAGGAGATTGACTGGAGCCTGTTATAGATGTGGGGCCATAGACCATCGTCTGAAAGATTGTCCTAAGAAGAATTTACCACAGAGACCAGGGCAGTGCGTGGAAGAACCAAGTATAACAGTAACACCACTTCCAAATGTTACCCAAGTCGGAGAGGAACAAGAAGCCCCAGATGTGAATTTGAGGTAAAGTATTTCCTTTATGATATGCCTGAGTGTATAATAATAGATTCAAAAAAAAAAAAACTAAATAGTACCATATATACAAAAGAAGTAGACAGATGGAGTAATAGAAAGGTAAAAGAATTATCTCATAACCTAAAACACCCAGTAAATTTCGAGGACGAAATTTAAATTAGAGGAAGAGTTGTAACACCCTCCCGTTAGCAACTCCAGACATTCCACTGCTCTGGATCGGTGTTGGTCCTGGACACTAGAATGTCCTAAAAATATTTAAACTAAAGTCAGAACCATAATTAACTAAAATATTAATAAGAAAAATTTAGGAAAAATTTTAGAAATAAAATACAACCAAGTTAAAAGAGCCATGCCTGCCGATGGGTAACCAGAGGGAAGTTACGGTTCTCGCAACGAGGAGCCCTAGACTCGGGGAAAAATTCATAAAATAATTTTTGGGACTCCAGAGAAGAGTCATTGAGGTTCCTATGGCATTAGAATGCCAAGAAAATATTTAGAGAAAATTTTCAATCGGTACAGACAATTTTGACCCGTTAAGCCAAACGGAGGGCATTTTGGTCATTTCGCCTTCAGAGATGATTTTTGGCCCACTTGTCCAGTTGAGTAAATAATTATTATGACATAAAATATAAATTAATGTTGATGAAAAATTAATTTGAAGTTAGTAGAAAAGTAAAGAAAAGAAAATAAAGAAAATTAAAGATAATGACATCACATGATGTCACTCACTTACTCCCAACCAATCACAAGTTAACAAGCATTCTTAAAACACTTAAAAGAGTCAAAAATAGACCAAAAATTTCTGGTCTCCTTCTTCATCTTCAACCAACCGAAAATCCATTCCTCTTCCTGCATAGCTTTTATTTTTTTTATACCTTCCAATCTTTGATTTCTTACCCTAAAACCCTTAGGTCTCTTCATTAAAACTTGTCCACTCATCTTGGGAAAGTGATTGGCAGCCTAGAAAAGGAAAGAAAGTGAAGAATTTGAGCTCTTGAAAAGCTCTCAAGTGAGGTTAGTGCTTATTTATATAAGTATTTCTTTTATTTCATGTTAGGAACTTGAAATTGTTATGAAATGGTAGATTAAATGAACTAAACTCATGTATATGTACTCTATGAATTTCGGCTGCCCTAAGGAAGGAATAGGATTGAGTGTTTTTGATGGACTTGGAGTGAACTAGAAATCATGTTTAAAGCATATAAACATAAGGATATTGATTTAGTTAGTTAACTAGGGTAGTTTGTACAAAACCATGAATTTGAGCTAGGGTTTGGGAGTGAATTTTTGACTTTGCTTATGAAATTGTTAAAGAATATTCTAATGGTCAATTAGTGACCATTTGAGGTAAGCTGACCATAATTAGGAGTGAACTATTGCATGGCAAAGTGAAATGGGCAGGCTGCCTAGTGACAGCAGCAGGGAGGCTGTGAGTCCAGCCTATTTGGACTGCCATATCTTTGGCTGTGTAGGTTCAATTTGTATTTGGCCAATTGGACATGAAACTAGACTTATAATGGCACAATTTTGCTGAAGAAACCATGCCCAAAAGACCAAATCAAGAGGACCAAAAGTTGGCCCCAATCCGGATACCCTGCAATCAGCTTCTGCAGAATGACCAAATGAACAGTAACTGTTTATTTGGCCATAACTCACTGTAGAATGGGTCAATTGACCTGAAATTTTTACAACAACAAGATAAGACATAGAAAAACAACTTTCATGAAGAAACCTACCCCAAAATATGACCAGAACCTATTCAACAAGGCAGTGGCATTCACTGTTCATGGTACTGTAGATTTGGTAAATTTTGCAGTTCTCTAATCCGGCCAGCTGTGGTTTTTGGACCATATCTGGAGCTACAAAACTCCAAATGGAGTGATTCAAAAAAAGAAATTCAACTAGACAAAATAAAGAACAACTTTCATGTTTACCATTTCCTCAAATTCTTAATGTAACAGTCCCTAATGGAACAGTGATGTTAGGGCACAAAATCTGAAATTTCTACCCCCTTAGTGCTAGGCTTGGAAATGGATTTGGAGATTAATTCTAACAAATTTTGAATGCAAAATGTGGTATCTTTGAGAACTTAGGTTCAATAAATTTATTATGTATGAAAAAGTCAACATTTTGGTTGACTAGTAAGGTGAATAGTAATCAAAATAATTAGCAAATTAAGATGAAGACCTAGAACCAATTCTAAGCTTAAATGCTTAGAATGGTATGACAAATGTGGACTATGCATCTTAGTCAAAATTGTTAAAAGGAAATTAAGAGCATAAATTTGAAGTCCATAAAATTTTCATGGATTACTGGAAACATGAAAAATAAGTCATCTAATTGATGTAAATAGATAGTTAGGGCTTATATGCCCATTACAAATGGAATTCATAAAATATTAGTAACTCAACTTGAAATATAAAAATTTGTAATTACATAAGTAGATTTTTAAATGTATAAATGAGAAAGGAATGTATGAATCATAATTGAAATTTATCATGAAATAATGAAGTCATAAAACACAACATATTAATATTTAATGATATTATGTGCCCTTGTATTGCCTAGAATGTGTGTCAGATTGGATAGTTTGGCATGCCAATAGGGTATTGTTTTAGCAGTATTGCGAAAGGCTTTATGCCTGTATTCATGGCTTTATGCCTGCATTCATGGCTTTATGCCAACATTCATGGCTTTTATGCCTGATTATGTGTTATCATGGCTTTTTAGCCATACTGACTGCATACGTGGTTGACGTTCTGCGTCCCATGGTATGACGGCTCGAGGCACCGCGGTGTCCAGTGCCAACGACCCGCTATCCAGTTTAGTCAGCCTGTCGTAGGTTACTTGGGCAGTGTAAATTATTGAACTAAATTAAACGCTTCCAAAGCGAAGCAAATGAGAACAAAAGATAATTAATATTAGACACATTGTATTAAATTAAATTAATTCTTAAATATTCAAATTATGCTTCGTTCTTTCTTTATTTGTATATTTTATTTTTTTGTTCTATTATTGCACCACTAAGCAGCAATGCTTAGCGCGATGGATTTGTTTCCTCTCGCAGGTACTTTGACTAAGATTTTTGGAGTCCAGATCTGCAGAAGTGCCTGAAGTATTCAAGGTTGTCACCTCCTCAGTAATGCATGTAGATAGGGCCCATATAGATCATATTTTGTATTTAGTATAAAATGCTAGATATTGTATTATAATGTAGATTATGAGCAGGTAATTAATAAAAATGTAATTTAATTTAATAAATTAGCTTTTTCATATGTAATTAATTTATACATCATGTAAATTATGAAATTATGTAAATTAAAGAAATTTGAAAATTTTACTTATGTGATTTGAGCATGAATGAGATTGTATGGATTCGAAGACAGATTTGAAATATATAGATAATGCATGGAAATGAATATGAAATTGAGATATATGAATGAGATGGTTATGAAAATAATTGATGAGATTTTATTTGTAAAATATTATTGAAATTTTCAAACAGGTAAATAGTAAAATACGTCAACTGGTAATAAAATAGGGGAAACTCCACTGGTTTCTCCGTCGAAAAATAATTAATATTAAAATATAATGAGATCAAATTATGAAAGGAATAAAGTAAGATAAGATAGGGTGCTCCGGCACCGAATGTAGCACACTTTGCTCGGCTATACTGTAGTCGGGTGAGGGGTGTTACATTTATAGGTATCAAGTAAAATACGTCAACTGGTAATAAAATAGGGGAAACTCCGCTGGTTTCTCCGTCGAAAAATAATTAATATTAAAATATAATGAGATCAAATTATGAAAGGAATAAAGTAAGATAAGATAGGGTGCGCCGGCACCGAATGTAGCATAATTTGCTCTGCTATACTGTAGTCGGGTGAGGGGTGTTACACACTATCCTTATGCTTTTGGGAAAGGCCCAATGACATCAATCCTGCATTGATAGAAAGGCCATGGGCTGCCAATCGCTATTAGCATCTTTGCAAGTTGGCGAGGAATGTTATTGAATTCTTAGCACTTCAAACATGCCTGGACTAGTTGATTAGCATCGTCAATAGTAGTTGGCCAATAAAGTCCTTGTCGAAAAGCTTTTTTGGCCATTGTTATAGCATCTTCATGGCTACCACAAATTCCTTCATGGATCACTTTCAAAGTTTAGATTCTCTCTTCGGGAATAATGCATTTAAGCTAGGATTTTAAGTATAACCTGCAATAGAGCTAACCATTAATAATGTCATATCATTATGCTTTTTTAATGATTTTACTTGTCTCCATGGGATCTTAGGGAAGAGTTCCCTTAGTTAGGTAATAAAACAAAAGGCTTATCCATGTTTTGCCAATGTCAATGGAAAAGGCTTTCTTCTAGTAGACTATCAAGAATTCGATTTCTTCAAAGGGGATTAGGTGAGTTAAGTATCGCTCATCTACTGCTGTAAGGTTTGCTAGGCTATCTGCTTTTATGTTCTCCTCCCTTGGGATTTGAACAATTTTAACTTCCCTTCCTTTTACATGTACATCAACTAAGAACTTGAGTACCTCAACTTTGTACTTACTCAAATTTTGATCTGTCACTTGGAAATTGCCCTAGTATTGATTAATAACAAGTTGTGAGTCAAAATGTATAGTCACATGTTGTCCCTACTTTCTTTAGAATTCGTAGTGATATGAATAGTGCTTCATATTCGACCACATTATTAGTGGCTTTGAATGTTAGTTTGGGCATTTATTGGAGCTTTGCTTTGTGTGGTCCTTTAAGGATTACATCAACACTTGCCCCATCTAAACTAGTGGTTACATCTACCCAAACTTTACATTCTTGATTTGGCTCTTGTTCTAGGCAAGTAATTAGGCTAAGCTTCATTATGAAATTCGCTAAAGCTTGAGCCTTTAGTGCTGGTCTTGGACCATACTAAATATTATATGCTCCCCAATAGATGACCCATTCTATTTTTTGCCCTGTGGCTTCTGGTCGGGTAGGATTTCTCTAAGTGGATAGTTGCTTCGAACTTCCACAGTATAGGCCTTAAAGTAAGGTCAAAGTTTCTTTGCAATGGTGACCATGGTGAAAGCCAATTTTTTTAGAGCTAGATGATTGCACTCCACCCCTTTTAGCACTTGACTTGTGTAGTAAATAGGATATTACTCGCTTTGATATTCCCTAACTAGTAAAGAACTAACAGTTTCATTTGTTACTAATAAGTACAAGCATGGGGTTTCACCTGCTCTTGGTGTATCTAGGAGGGATAGTTGAGTGAGAAATGTTTTTAGTTCGTTAAAGGCTACTTGGCAATCTTATCCCCACTTGAATTAGTTTTTAGCTTTGAGGGCTTTGTAAAAGGGGAGACACTTTCTAGCCGAACATAACATGAATCACCCAAGTGCAGTTACTTTCCCATTTAGCCTATGTATGTCTTTTATTGTCTTTGGGGATTGTATTTCCATAATCGCCTTAATCTTTTTTGGATTTGCTTTAATTCCCTTTCTGACACCAGGTATCTAAGAAATTTCCAAGCTTTTATCCTAAAAATACATTTTTTCATGTTTAATTTCATGCTAACCTTATCTAGAACATCAAAAGCTTCTGTAATATTGGCTGCATGGTCTTCTAGCTTCTTGCTTTTGATTATCATGTCCTCGACATACACTTTTATCATTTTCCCAATCAAGTCTTTAAACATCCTATTGACTAACCTTTGATAGGTTGCCCCTATATTTTTTAACCCAAAAAGCATTACTCTGTAATAGAAAACTCCTTTGTCTATTATAAAAGCTATTTTTCCATAGTCATTTGGCTCTATAAGTATCTATTGGTAATAAAAAATAGCATTTACTAAGGAACAGACTGCATGGCCAACTATAGCATCCATTAAGTGATCAATTGTTGGGAGGGGATAGAGATCCTTTGGATAGGCCTTTTTCAAATTAGTAAAGTTAACACACATCCTCCATTTTCCATTAGCCTTTTTGACCAACACAATGTTTGCTACCTAGGTTGGGTATTGAACTTCTTCAATTAACCCTGCCTTCTTTAACTTAGCAACTTCCTCTACTATCACCTTTTATCTATCAAGAGCAAAATGCCTTTTCTTTTGTTGCACAAGCTTGATTGTTGGGTCACCATTAAGTCAGTGTGTTATGACTCTTGTGTCTACTCCCTTCACATGTCATACCTTAACCCTCCGTAAGGCATAACATGATCCCGTAGTATACCTAATGAATTATCAAACTTTGTCTACTGATAACCCATTAAATACACTACAAGGGATTTTAAACCTTTTCTTATTTCTTTTTACAGTGGTGAGCACTTTTGACAGGTGTTAAAAATTTTTTTACTGAAGTGAAACCAAATAACAAATCTGGAGTATCAATAATTTCTGTAAAAATTTCAGCAGAGTGCCGTTTGTATTTTGAACAAAACAGTTCTTCAAAAACCTATAAAAAACACTTCCAATTTATTTGTTCAATCCCAAACTTCAATATGGCTCAACACAAATCAATTTTCTCAACATTTGTCAAACTCAATTCAACATCAATTTCCAGTAGTTCCAAAAGCTGAGATAAGAGAAATATATTACAACATTTTTATAGGCCAAAATAATTTATAACTTTAGTGTATAACTTTAGTTTACAACTACTCAAGACCAAGTACACTATATATACATACAGTTACATACATTACAACAAAAATTGCAAAAAAAAAAAAATGGTATACTCAATATACCCGAAAGAATCTCAAAAGTGTAGCACAAGCAGCCTACTCTGCTGCTCTGTCTATCTGTCTACCTGCGACAGCAATGAAAAAGCTATCGCTGAGCCAATGTATCAGTGGTACACAACATTAAGAAAATACAATTTAAAACCATAACAATAAATCATATGAACCGTGGATATTTAAAATCATAGTTAAATTCAAAAGATAGAGAATGTCATAAAGAATTAAACTCTATTTCACAATGTCTCAATAAATATCAATAAATCACACACACAGCTTAATCATGATTCCAAAGTCTAATTCATCCCAAAAGCCAATGGCAAATGTGGAATAACATAGCTAGCTAGCAATTATATGAGTACTCATCCTATTCATCCTCAACTAGCACACACCTCAACACTTCAGCTAGAGAGGGAATTCAAAGCCAATTCGTCCCACTAAACAAGCTAGCGAGGAATTCAATCAAATATACATGATAGATGTGGTTTCAAACCATTTGCAATATTTTTCAAGCAATAAGTATCCATCAAATTTTATTCAAAAAATTTTTCCACAATTTAAGTAATAACATACAAATTGTCATAATTTATTTCAAGTGAAAATTCAAAAGAAACAACTGTTGTGCACAAACCTCTGATGAACAGCCTCTTGGGCTTGACTCAGTGGTTCTTTCTCCTTCCCTGAGTCTTTGCTAACTGAAACACACAATTTAAAGTGTTTTAGTACTCAATTAAATTGTTTCTAACAATAAGGTTCAATAATTAAATTTATTTAATACTTTGCTTTCATTAGTCAACCTATAATATTGACCTTTGATGAACTCTAGGGGAATAAATTTTAATGTTACCAATATGTCACATTTTATAGTCCTTTAGTGTTGGTATATGTTACCAATTTCATTTTCAAGTGTATTGCATTTGATTGCAATTTATCGGATTTTGGTATGCTATTTTGACCTAGCCAGATGACCTAGTTTTCTCGGTTTTTGGGTTCTGACCAGAATTACAAACTTGCAGATCTATGTCCTATTGAACTTTTGCCACAAATTTTAGGTCATTTGGAGTTTACTAGACCAAGTTAAGGTCATTTTACCAATACTGGACAGGTTGCACTAAAATGGCAAACTTAGGTCATTTTTAGGTCATTTTCGATTCTGGCAGTTTTTATACCCGAACTTGTGCAAGCATTTTGACTTGCTTATGGTCATTCTGGGTTTTGTGATCTCTATAAAAGATGTGGCCCTATGTCTAAGCTTTCCAACTATATAAATTTCAGGTCATTTGGACCTGTTTTGAGTGAGTTATGGCCAAAATACTAACTTCTGTTCAAATGGTCAATTTTCAGGTTTGCAAAGTCACCAATCCGGATTTGGTTAATTTTCATGTCACTTTCTGGACAGAATTTAGGTTGGCTTCCAACATGAAAGTTGGTACATTTTGTGCCTAATTTCACCTCCAATTGGCCTCATACCAAATGTAGTCACACAATTCCATTTTTAAACTAAAACACAAACTGCCCTTAACATATTTTTAAAGCATCAACCAATCACACATTCAACTAACTATATTTCACTTTTCAAACCTAATTTGCATTTGTATCATACCACAACCATTCATCACTTTACATTATAGTCACTTTAGGCAGAGTGTAACCAATATACAATGCACCAATTACACTTCCAATTCACAATATCAAATTCTAAACAACATATACACATAACACTCCTAACTATTACATATGACTTTCATCATCAATTATACAAACTGCCCCTACATCATCAGCACCAAAATTCATCAATAAGTTTCATGATATCATACATAATTTCATGGGTTTAAAGGCTGCCCAAAAATGGCAGTTTACTTAGGTATTGAATTTCCCTTACAAACCTTAATTTCAATTGCTCAATTCACACATACACATAAAATACATTGGCTAAAACATCTTATGACATTGATCAACATGATTTCCCAACAAATGTATGTAAGAATAATTTATTAAATATACAACTCCATGGCTGTCCAAAATTGGATATATCAATAACTCCTCAAAACTTTAAAATTTCTTCACCAAATCACTTATCTCAAGCTAAACATAAACTTTACTTAAGAAAGAAAGTGGATTGGACACTTACCCCTTTTGGAGCTTGACCAAACTTCACCAAAAACTCTTAAAATTACTATCAACTTCTTCCTTGCAAGGTGGGGATAAACTTTAATGAAGACAAGTGTGGGAAATGATGGCTTGATCATGGAGATTTAGGCTTGAAAGGTGGGCGGCCATGAGAGCTTTTTAGGAGAAATTTGGTTCGGCCATGGCTAGTGCTTGAGGAAGAAGATGAAGGTAGAATGTTAGTGGAGAATTTCTGTCCACTTAAGCTTTTAGGTGTGCCAAATCCACCTTAGTGGGGCACTAAATGAATTTTGAATATTTATTTATTCAAACTTTCTTAATTTTGCAAATTTGCCACCATTCTTCCATTATTTACATTATGTACCACAATTTTAATTTTCATGACATTTTCAAAGTTTAATATCATTTATTTTTTTAGTGGACATTTAGGTCGAAAGGCAACTTAGGGTGTCAAATGACCAAAATGCCCTTATTCGGTTTGTATTTCCAATTTTTCGGTAACACTGATTTTTGTCGGTTTCTTGATTTTTCATTTTTTCTTTGTACTAATTAATTATTTTTTCTTTGACATTTCCAATGTCATTTATACTTCAATAGATATTTATTTAAGTCTTAAAAATATTTCCCAAGGTTCCCCGCGATCCAGGGTAGTCAACAGTCCACGCCGCAACTTCCTGATGCGGTCACCCATCGCTACGGTTTTTTGCTCATTTAACTTAGTTACATTTCATTGCTCATATTTTTCCTTTATTTTTCTTGTATTTTTCTCTATTGTATTTCATTATTTTATGTCTCCTCACTAACATTTAGGTGTAGCTACAGATATTCTAGCTATCCGGACAGACACTGGTTGTCGGAACAATAGAACGCACTACTGAACATAGGGGTGTTACATCACATCTTTTGGGTTCTAGGCAAAAGTTGATATCCTGGACTTAAGTACTTGGATTACTACCTCTCCACTTGGATAGAAAAGTGCAGACCTAAGTTTGACTTTCTTGCCACTTTCCAACTCAATTTCACTAACATCACCAACAGGCTCAACATTGATCTTGTCCTCTGGTTTTTCCAACAACTCAATTAGGAATAAGAGTTGGGAATTGCCTTAATAGACTTTCTGTAACACTTATAGGTGGATTTCTGACTTCCCTAAGCATCTACTATTCTCCAAATTATTGGGAGCTTTAGGCATAATATCTCCATATTAATAATAATGCCATGGTTACTCAGCACTGTCCTCCCTAGAATTGCATTGTAGGAAAAAGGAATGTCAATAATTGCAAACTCAGCATACATCTCTTGTTTAAATTGCTCATCTCTTATAAAAATGGTAATGTTTGTAGTGCCCAACAGAAGAACAGATTTATCACCTAAACCGATTAAAGTGTAGGGGACTTTTGTCTTTCTTCTAGAGGCTATGTTTTCTGTACACATTTAAGGTAATCAGATCAATTGAGCTTTTGTTGTTGATTAGAACACATTTCACCATATATTTGTTCATTTGGAGACTAACAACCAAAGGATTAGAGTGCAGGCAAGTTACCTTGTCATCTTCTTTGCTGAAGGTTATGGGCGACTGACATAGCTCCTTAATCGCCAGCACTGTGTTTGAGCTACTCGATAATTTACTTCTTTTCCTTTCTGGCTTAGCAGGATTGGGCTCTCCTACTATCACATTGATGGTGCCAATGGGCTTTTTATCTTTTCCTTATCTTGGTTGATGCTTGAACCTTTCCCTCTGATGTCTGTCACAGTCATACCAAGTATGGCAGGAGAAATGCCTTAGAGTGCCATCCCTAACCAACTTTCGATCTCATCTTTTAATTGTCTGTAGTCATCATGAAATCTACAAAATTTGTTTTGATCCCATCTATCTATGGTTTTAAGATTCAGCCTTTTGGGGTATTTGATTGATTCTCCATTCTTCTGAATTCACATTAGCACTATGAACTGAGACTTACTCAAGGGTGTGTAATTTTTGTACTTGTCATGCCTTTTGTCCCTATTACTGGAAGAGTTGTGTTGTAACACCCCTTACCTAGTCTACAATGTAGCTGAGCAAGGAATGTTACATTATGTACCAGAGCACCTTATCTTTTCTTGTCTTGTTCATTATTAGCTTTAATGACATTATATTTTCAACTCAATCATTTTAATTCATATTTCATCATGCCTTCATCCACTCATATAAATTTCCCATAATCATTCATGTAGAAATCATCTTATTTCATTTGTAGAGTTCAATTACATAAGTTGCATAACTCATACAAATCTCAAAATTAAGTACAAGCTTTCCTATTTACAATGCTCAAAATGAATGCATATATCTGATGTCCATGGGCCCTACCAAAATGAACAACTGAGGTAACCACTCTCCTACTGCAGATCTGATCACTACTGGTCTCTGTCTCCAATACCTACGCGTGGAAAACCAACGCGCTAAGTATATTGCTTGGTGGTGCAATAATATAATGAAAATAAAGTAAATAATAAAAATACAGTTTTCATGTGTGTAATATCATAAAATATTTCGTTTATGTAATTCATTCACATATCTATGTATATTTCAGGTTTACACATTTTTTGTGATCGTTGGAAATTTTAGTTTATTTGAATCTTCTTCATTTATTTAGTTAACATCCAATCTTATTATTACTTTTCAATGCCTAAGTAACCTAACAGACTGTTAAGACTGGATGCACGAGAGTATACTAGTTAGACACCCATATGCCTATCAGGTATACATCTGTCAAGCATAAAGCCAGCGAGCAAGCATGAAGCTAGTAAAATCATGTAGGGCATATAGCCAACGGGCAGGCATAAAAGCCAGTACTCATGTTAAAGCCATCGGGTAGTACTACATCTGTAGTCCCTAATTGACATGTCAATCGATCCAACCCATACAAATAAGTCTAAGCATACAAGGGCAAATTTAATGTCTTTATGTGTTCATAAATTTCAATATCTTGTCACTTGTTTTATTCATGTTTCATAGCATTAATACACTGTTCATAGTGGGAACATAAATCCCAATGACATGTTCATGTAGGTCATGTGATCATTAAACCATTTATATTAAGTTATTTTCTCATTTCAATTCATTTGGGAAAGATTCAAGAATTTCCAGAATTGGGGTTGTAAATTCCCTAGCAATTTGGCCAAGATGCAAAATTTATTTGGCTACACTTCCTTCACGGAAGTTGTTCCTTTATGTCTTAACTTTATTTCCCTTTTTGAATCATTCAATTTCAAGTTTTTTAGCTCTAGTTATAGCTAATTTACCAAATACTATTTTAGGGTACTAACTTTGCACTTTCCATGTTACCAGAAATTCAACAAGTTTTTGCAACTAGATTTTGAGCACCTTAGGCTTAAAATTGCCTTTAGGTTCCTGAAACAAAGTTTTAGACCTTTGTCTTAGGTTTCCAAATATTTTTTAATCACTTTTTTTGGAGTTTTCTAGAAGAAGTTATGACCTATTAAGTATCCAGAGGTTATGAGGCAAGTCTGCTGGATTTTAGAATTCCAGCTTTGTCACTACTAAATTGTCCTAACAATTTCTCTAAGTTGCCTTAAGTTTTGGGTTCTAGTCAAAAGAGAAAAGTTTTAGTTCTATGTCTTATGGGAATTTTGACTTTAGAATTACTATATTTACAATTTTGTAGCTTGATTTATGTCATATTTACCAAAACTTGTCAGGTACCCAAAATTTAGGATTTTCATGTTTGGTTCTGGTGCAGGGTAGATCTGCTAAACCAACTTTGTCCAGCAATTTGGTTGGGTTAAGTTCATAATTTGGCCCTAAGTTCCCCATATGAAATGATCTCCTATATCTTAGATTTCCCTAGGTTTAAGAATCAGGTCAATTTGAGTTTCCTAGAGTGAGTTATGCTTAAATTATTGAGCACTGTTCAAATGGTCATTCTATACAGGTCTAGAATGCCACATCCGGATTCAAGCCAATTTTAGGGTAAGCTAAGGTCAATTTCTAGGCAACCTTCCTTCACGAAATCTCTAACATTATGTCTTAGGAAATCTTCAATTGGCTTCACACCAATTGGAGCTATGTAGCTCTACTTATGGCCACATAAACACACTAGACTCAGGGGTCCAGAATCCCTGTGCAGAAGTTACACTTCCAATTTCACAATTTAACTCCATGACCAACTTTAAAACTTAGCCAATTTTCATCAAATGGTCAATATTTGACCTCAACAACATCAATTAAAAATTCAAGCACAAAACCCCCAAATTTCCCCTCAAAACCCTAGCTTCTAATTCCCAATTCATGCAACACATGCAACACAACATGCCTTTCATATTTCTCACTTCACCAAAGCTGGAATCAAAGATTTAATTCATCAAAGCATATCAAATCCTCACTTCCACAAGGCTGGCTGAATTTCATGTCATTCAAACATCCATCAATTCCATCATTTTTCATTTAATTTCAGTATATTTTATCATAGTTTCAACACTAGAAGAAGAAAGAACAAGGGATTTAGCACTAACCTCACTTGCCTAATTCTTCAAGCTTCTAATCTTCAAGATTTATTCTTTCTTTTACTTCAAATCACTTCTCCAAGATCAATTAGCAAGGTTTTATGTTGGTGGATATAAAAAATATGGAAGAAATTCAAGAAAAATTGGAGCTTTGTAAAGCAACAATGGAGGAAGGCAAAGGGAAGTGTCACACCCTACTCCCCTGTAAGATGTAACATGATCCCGTAGTACACCTAATGAATTACCATACTTCACCTACCGATAATCCATTAAATATACTACAAGGGATTTTAAAACAATTTTCATGAAATTTAAATCATCGATTAAAATTTGGTGTTATAAAATTTTTTTTCAAAATTTCGACAAAGTGCCGGTTGTATTTTCAGAATACAGTTCTTCAAAACCTGCAAAGAACACACTCCCAATATGTTTTCTCAAATACAACTTCAATAACTTCATTTGAACCCATAATTCAAATCTCAATAATCAAATCAATCTCCTCATAAAAGAAACATTTTATTGATTATAAGACTCAAAATTAATATTACAAAACTATTCAGATAAATGAAATCCCAAATTTACATTTACAATAATTTACATTTAATTACATACCAAAATATTTTACAAGAGTTTTTATACAACTGCTCAAATAATTTACATACATATTATTACATGCATACATCAAAACCTATGTACATGGGTATACCTATGATATACCTGGAGCTGATCTGAACGTGTCTTAAAAGAAACTTACTCACTGCTCTATACTCTTTTTACTTGCGACAGCATACAAAGCTATCGCTGAGTGGTGAACTCAGCGGTGCACAACTATAATTTAAAACATAGTACAATATACATCGACAAAATTTACAGCAAATAATTTGGAAATCTGAATACTCATCAAATTCCAACACCCAAAATATTCATTGCCAATAATGTAAATCATTTGTATGAAATTACTTTGATCATGAAATTCAATTTGTCAAATCATGACTAACCATTTAAGGTAGTTCCAACAAAATCAATTATACATAAATCATAACTAAAATCACAATTCTTTACTATTCAAAAACATTCTGTATCTCAAAAATCATGTTGTATCTCAAAAGCCATGCTGTATCTCAAAAACCATGTTGTATCTCAAAAATCATTCTTTATCTCACTAACTATGCAAGACTAATCCGAAAGGGCCATATTCGAAGTGATTCTAACTCCCTATGGTTAGGGAGGTCGAATCAGATTCTAACTCCCTATGGTCAGGGAGGTTGAATCATCGTGCACAGTACACATCACAATAATGAATCTTCTGCAAGGGCCATAACGATAAAAAACTTAGATCTAACCTCAAATCAGAGGAAAATCTAAGCCTGTGAACGTACCATGGTAATCAAAACACAACTAACTCCATTGTCTTCTCAACAAATGAGAGAGACAGGTAATAACCTAGTCAAGCATCTATAGTGAGATATAAAATAATATCACAATCCTTTTAGTGAGCATAAATCACAATATAATTCGATTCAAATTCAATTCCAATATCCAATAATTTTTATGCTCATCACAATTCAAATAATAAATTTGCATTTTTCCATGAAAATTACCATCACAATTCAAAATATGTTCTATCACAATTTTCCAAAACATAATTTATTCAATCCATAACAATGCTTAATACTTGTGGAAATACCATTTCACAAAGCTAAAGTCATACATATTATAACAATTTCAATAATCATTGAATTAAATCCAATGCTTGTTAAACGTAATACATAAGAAAAATATGTCATTTAATCATATGAAATATTCAAAACAAAATTAGTTAAAAACTAGTTGTGCACAAACCTTTGATAACTGTCTCTTGGCTCTGACTCAGTGTTTCCTTCCCCTTCCCTGAGTCTTTGCTAACTGAAACACACAATTTGAAGTGTTTCAGTACTCATTTAAACTGTCTCTAAGAATAAAGCTTAATAATTAACTTATTGAATTCTATTATTTCCTTAGTCAACCTAAGATGTTGACCCTCGATGCAGTCTAGGTGAATTAGGTTTTAATGTTGCCAATATGTCACATTTTATAGCCTTTTTGTATTGGTACATGTTACCAAATTCATTTCCATGTATTTTGCATTTTACTGCAATTTGCTGGATTCCGGGATACTAGTTTGACCTAGCCGAACGACCTAGTTCCCTCGGTTTTTGGGTTTTAGTTGAAACTACAAACTTGTAGATCTATGTCTTATTGCACGCGGGGTAAAATTTCAGGTCATTCTGAGTTATGTAGACCAAGTTATGGTCATTTTACTATTATTGATCAAAATGCATCAAAATTGGTCACTTTAGGTCATTTAGGTTCGGCCAGTTTTTGGACCCGAACTTGTGCAAGCTTGTTGACTTGCCTATGGTCATTTCTGGGTTTTGGTGTCTTCATAAGACTTGTAGATATATGTCTTAATATTCATGGTCAAAATTTCAGCTCAATTGGACCTATTTTCTGTGAGTTATGGCCAAAATACTAACTGCTGCCCAAATGGTCAATTTTCAGGCCTTAAATGCACTAATCCGGATTTGGTCACTTTTCAAGTTACCTTACAAGCAGAATTTTAGTAAGCTTCCTACATGAAAGTTGGCACATTTTGTGCCTAGTTTCACCTCCAATTAGTTTCATACCAATTGGAGCCACACACTTAAGGTTCTAGGCCCAAAACATAAACTACCCTATTGTATTTGTTCATTACTCATTAAAGGATACTTTCAACACTTACCAAACTACACATTCATGCCAATTCTGGTTTGTACCCTAACCTAAATACATTTCACAACATATTGTTGGTCATTTTGGCAGCTTATAATCACACTCAACATGCACCATATAGTGCAGAATTTTTTAAGCTCAATTACAACAATTCAATCACCTAACCTAGCTCATTTACATGTCCAACCTCACACCATCATACATATACCCAAGCTGCCATAACAACTATTACAATTCAACATTAATATTCCATAAACCAAACATGAAATAACATCTTTATGGTTCACCAAACTAGGCTGCCGATTCATACATTACAATCCATTAATTTCCAAGCTTCCAAATTCAAGTACACATTCATATATATTAAGTATACATCACCCAAATTAATTCCTACACACATAAACACTTAATAAACCCTTTAATCTACCATTTACAAGCAAGAATAAATTGTCCTCAAGGAGTTTCCATGGCTGCCAAAAGTACACATCCCCCTTTAAACATCAAACCTCAAAAATCTCTCTATAATTCAAGTACTCATAACATCCTTACAAACTTTAATGAAACAATAATAAAAAACACAAACTTACCACTTTCGAAACTCTTCAAAATCTCTACAAAACTTGGTCTTCTTGTTGCCTATCTACTGCCCAAGGTGTATGGACAATCTTTAATGAAGGAAAGTGCCAAGAAAGGAGCTTGAATCTCACATGCATGGAGCTTCAAACCATGCGCCAATGGAGTTTTTTTGGGAGCAAATTTCTACTGGTTCTAAGGTTGAAGATGAAGATGTGTATTCTACCCAAGATGATGAGTTAGTGGTCCACTTTGATGGGTGAGTGGAGCACTAAGCTTAAATTAAATATTAGTTTAATATAAGATTTAATTTTCCCACATTAAGCTTCCCATTTTTGCTATTTACATTAGGTACCACTAATTTAATTTTTCATGACATTTTCCAAGTATAATATCATTTATTTTTAATGGAAATTTAGGTCAAAAGACAACTCAGGGTGTCAAATGACCACAATACCCCTGTTCGGGTTGCATTCCCGATTTTTCGGTAACACCGGGTTTTGTCCGTTTTTCGATTTCTTACTTTTCTTTGTACTAATTAATTAATTTTTCTTTGATATTTATAATGGTATTTATACTTCAATAGGTGTCTATCTAAGTCCTAAAAATATTTTTCAGGGTTCCCCGCGGTCTAGGGCTAGTCAACGGTCCACGCCGTGACTTCCCGATGCGGTCACCCATCGCTAGGGTTCTCGGCTCGCTTAACTTGGTTACATTTCTTTGCTATTATTTTTCCTTTGTTTTTCTTGTATTTTCTTTTCTTGTATTTCATTATTTTATATCTCCTCACTCATATCGAAGTGTAGTTCTAGGCATCCTAGCTGTCCGGACAACACTGGTCACTAGAACAGTAGAACGCACTACTGAACTTAGGGGTGTTACAATTCTCCCCCCCCCTTAAAAAAATTTCCTCTCGAAATTTTACCTGGCATTAGTCTCTGAACAGTTGTGGGTGCTGTCTCCTCATATCCTCTTCACGTTCCCAAGTAGCTTCCTGGCCTGAATGATGGTTCCACAACACTTTAACCAGGTGTATCTGTTTGTTCCTCAGCTGCTTCACCTCATATGCCAGAATTTCTATGGGTTCTTCATCATATGAGAGGTCTGGATTTACCTCAATCTCTTCAACTGATAGTACATGAGATGGGTCTGATCTGTACCTCCTTAACATGGACACATGAAAGACACTGTGTATCCTTGCTAACTCCGGAGGTAATGCCAACCGATATGCCAGAGGACCCACTCTTTCCAGAACCTCATATGGTCCGATGAAACGAGGACTCAGTTTCCCCTTTCTGCCAAATCTCATAATCCTCTTCCAAGGAGAAACTTTGAGGAATACCTTATCACCCACTGCATATTCAATATCTCTTCTCTTCAGATCAACATAAGACTTCTAACGGTCTGATGCAGCCTTGAGTCTATCTCTGATCAATCTGATCTTTTCCTCTGTCTGCTGAACAATTTCTGGCCCAATCATCTTTCTTTCACCTACTTCATCCCAACACAGGGGAGTTTTGTATTTCCTGCCATATAAAGCTTCATATGGAGGCATTCCAATGCTTGATTGGTAGCTGTTATTATAAGCAAACTCAATCAAAGGCAAGTGTGTATCCCAACTACGTTCAAACTCAATCAGACAAGCCCTTAGCATATCCTCCAATATTTGAATTATTCTTTCAGACTGGTCATCTGTCTGTGGGTGGAATGCTGTGATGAAGTTCAATCTAGTTCCTAGGGCTCTCTGAAGACTACCCCAGAATCTAGAAGTGAACCTAGGATCTCTGTCAGATACAATCGATACTAGCACTTCATGCAGTTTTACAATCTTATTTATGTACAATCTGGCCAATCTTCCCAGGCTATAGTCCATCCGGACTGGCAAAAAGTGAGCCGACTTGGTTAGTCTATCAACTATAACCCATACTACATCATGACTATTCTGTGTCCTCGGAAGTCTCATCACAAAATCCATAGTTATCTCTTCCCTTACAATGTTTCATAGGGTGCCACTTGTATGCTAGCTTGACACTTATTAATGTATACAAATTCTGTTAGTGGGATGTATCTATCCCATCTCCCTTCAGATTCAATGACACAAGTTCTCAGTATGTTCTTGAGGGCTTATCACATATTACAGGTTATTATTATCATTTCATTTCATTATTTATAGAAACTCAATGAGTTTGAAAATTACCTGAATCACTTGTTTCGACTGTCCATCCGTCTGAGGATGACAAGTCGTACTGATATCTCTAAGCTTATAGCAATTACTATGGTATAGGTAATTCACATTAATGTAACCGAGTCACTGATTCTAGCTACCTTACAAGTGTAGTCGTTTGATAGGCTAGTTCTAAAGTTTTAAATTTCTTACTAGAATTTTCACATTTATTTCCCGTAATAGTACTCTATTCGGGCACAACTATATCAATTTATAGATTACTTACAAATATTCTTAATTTATTGTACCATGAGGAAGCACGTAGCTCTACATAATAATCCTGTGTCGGTACTGTAATCTGCAGCTTACAATACAAACATCGAGAACATTATATAGTCACTACGTTATAACCTCATGGACTAGGTTTTCTAACATCTTATCTTTCTCGAATCCACTAATATCCTAAATCGATTCTGATTACAATTTCCTTTGACAATTACTAACAGTAACATCTTTGCCCTTATCTAGAGTAATTCTATTACTGTAACTTACTTTTAGGTCCTCTTGCCTTACATTAAGTAGGCTCACCAATTAGCTTTATAATTTATGGTGTTTTAGAAAATACTTTTAGCTAACAATTCTTCCAAAATTAATGTCAATCATACTTGTTATTATAGTTTTTATCCTAAAAGACTAGTCACGAACGCATCAAAATTTATTCCCCTATAAAGGAATAGCAACAAAACATAGAATTCTAACACTAACATATAAATAAGTAGTGCGAGGATCAAATAATAACTCATTGTTTCTTTAAAAAATTAAGAACTTACCAGCAGCTACATCCGAAGTTTCTGCTCTTTCTCCTTGGCGCATAGTGGACGTTCTGACTGATGCGCTACTATATTCAGGTTGATTCACTGTGTTATAGTGGTGAGGAGTACCAACTCTATTTCTATCTCGACTCTGACTGACGGTCTGTGGACTCCGGAGAGCAGATCGAGGTGCTCTAGTACAATCTTTAGCAAAGTGTCCAAGTTTTCCACAATTGTAGCAGGCTCCAGAGGCCTTGCGACAAATACCTCCATGTAGCTTACCACAAACATGGCAGAAACGGGCAGAATAGGAATTTCTGGTTGTTCGACGACTAGATCTTGGTGTTCTCTGCCCTAATGATCCGCCTCTGTCATATCTCTGAGCTCGGAGTTCCTCAAATTCTTTTCTCTTCCCCAAATTACTACTCGAGTTCTGACCCGTAGATTTCTCCCTCTTTTCTATTTCACACTGCCCTTGTGGGGGTTGAGTCTGTACTTGGGCTTGGGCTGACAAATTATCAGCCACTTGTTGGAAGAAACCATTTGCTGGGCCATTTGTACAGTAATTTGTATTGGTAAAACTGGTACAGTCGGGCCTTTGACACTTTGTGGAGTTGGGGCCTCAACTTGTACTTTTGCCATCACGGACTGTTTTATTGTCTCATTCTTCTCTTCCATATCTTTTCACAAGATTTTCTATTCCTTTACAACTAACACAAGGAGATTCCTCTCCATTAGTTCATATTTATGATGTAAATGTACTATATGTATCAAACATTTGAGCAGTTGTAGTTACCGATAAAAAGATTTCAAATTCACAGTTTGAAATTTACTTTAAAACCATTACTCTGATACCACAAAACATGTCACACCCTACTCCCCTGTAAGATGTAACATGATCCCGTAGTACACCTAATAAATTACCGTACTTCGCCCACCGATAATCCATTAAATATACTACAAGGGATTTTAAAACAATTTTCATGAAATTTAAATCATCGATTAAAATCTGGTATTATAAAATTTTTTTTCAAAATTTCGGCAAAGTGCCGGTTGTATTTTGAGAATACAGTTCTTCAAAACCTGCAAAGAACACACTCCCAATATGTTTTCTCAAATACAACTTCAATAACTTCATTTGAACCCATAATTCAAATCTCAATAATCAAATCAATCTCCTCATAAAAGAAATATTTCATTGATTAAATATTACAAAAATATTCAGATATATGAAATCCCAAATTGACATTTACAATAATTTACATTTAATTACATACCAAAATATTTTACAAGAGTTTTTATACAACTGCTCAAATAATTTACATACATATTATTACATGCATATATCAAAACCTATGTAATTGGGTATACCTATGATATATCTGGAGCTAATCTGAATGTGTCTTCAAAGAAACTTACTCACTTCTCTATACTCCTTTTACCTGCGACAGCATACAAAGCTATCGCTGAGTGGTGAACTCAGTGGTGCACAACTATAATTTAAAACACAGTATAATATACATCAACAAAATTTACAGCAAATAATTTAGAAATCTGAATACTCATCAAATTCCAAAACCCAAAATATTCATTGCCAATAATGTAAATCATTTGTATGAAATGACTTTGATCACGAAATTCAATTTGTCAAATCATGACTAACCATTTAAGGTAGTTCCAACAAAATCAATTATACATAAATCATAACTGAAATCACAATTCTTTACTATTCAAAAACATTATGTATCTCAAAAACTATGTTGTATCTCAAAAACCGTTATGTATCTCAAAAACCATGCTGTATCTCAAAAATCATTCTTTATCTCACTAACTATGCAAGATTAATCTGAAAGGGCCATATTCGAAGTGATTCTAACTCCCTATGGTCGGGGAGGTCGAATCAGATTCTAACTCCCTATGGTCAGGGAGGTTGAATCATCGTGCACAGTACACATCATAATAATGAATCTTCCGCAAGGGCCATAACAATAAAAAACTTAGATCTAACCTCAAATCAGAGGAAAATCTAAGCCTGTGCACGTACCATGGTAATCAAAACACAACTAACTCCATTGTCTTCTCAACAAATGAGAGAGACGGGTAATAACCTAGTCAAGCATCTATAGTGAGATATAAAACAATATCACAATCCTTTTAGTGAGCATAAATCACAATATAATTCGATTCAAATTCAATTCCAATATCCAATAATTTTTATGCTCATCACAATTCAAATCATAAATTTGCATTTTTTCCATGAAAATTACCATCACAATTCAAAATATATTCTATCACAATTTTCCAAAACATAATTTATTCAATCCATAACAATGCTTAATACTTGTGGAAATACCATTTCACAAAGCTAAAGTCATACATACTATAACAATTTCAATAATCATTAAATTAAATCCAATGCTTATTAAATATAATACATAAGAAAAATATATCATTTAATCATATAAAATATTCAAAAAAAAATTAGTTAAAAACTAGTTGTGCACAATCCTCTGATAACTGTCTCTTGGCTCTGACTCAGTGTTTCCTTCCCCTTCCCTGAGTCTTTGCTAACTGAAACATACAATTTGAAGTGTTTCAGTACTCATTTAAACTGTCTCTAAGAATAAAGCTTAATAATTAACTTATTGAATTCTATTATTTCCTTAGTCAACCTAAGATGTTGACCCTCGATGCAGTCTAGGTGAATTAGGTTTTAATGTTACTAATATGTCATATTTTATAGCCTTTTTGTATTGGTACATGTTACCAAATTCATTTCCATGTATTTTGCATTTTACTGCATTTTGCTGGATTCCGGGATACTAGTTTGACCTAGCCGAACGACCTAGTTCCCTCAGTTTTCGGGTTTTAGTCGAAACTACAAACTTGTAGATCTATGTCTTATTGCACGCGGGGCAAAATTTCAGGTCATTCTGAGTTATGTAGACCAAGTTATGGTCATTTTACTATTACTGGTCAAAATGCATCAAAATTGGTCACTTTAGGTCATTTTAGGTTTGGCCAGTTTTTGGACCCGAACTTGTGTAAGCTTTTTGACTTGCCTATGGTCATTTCTGGGCTTTGGTTTCTTCATAAGACTTGTAGATATATGTCTTAATATTCATGGTCAAAATTTCAGCTCAATTGGACCTGTTTTCAGTGAGTTATGGCCAAAATACTAACTGCTGCCCCAATGGTCAATTTTCAGGCCTTAAATGCACTAATCCGGATTTGGTCACTTTTCAAGTTACCTTACAAGCAGAATTTTGGTAAGCTTTCTTCATGAAAGTTGGCACATTTTGTGCCTAGTTTCACCTCAAATTGGTTTCATACCAATTGGAGCCACACAATTAAGGTTCTAGGCCCAAAACATAAACTGCCCTATTGCATTTGTTCATTACTCATCAAAGGATACTTTCAACACTTACCAAACTATACGTTCATGCCAATTCTTGTTTTGTACCCTAACCTAAATACATTTCACAACATATTGTTGGTCATTTTGGCAGCTTATAATCACACTCAACATGCATCATATAGTGCAGAATTTTTCAAGCTCAATTACAACAATTCAATCACCTAACCTAGCTCATTTACATGTCCAACCTCACACCATCATACATATACCCAAGCTGCCATAACAACTATCACATTTCAACATTAATATTCCATAAACCAAACATGAAATAACATCTTTATGGTTCACCAAACCAGGCTGCCGATTCATACATTACAATCCATTAATTTCCAAGCTTCCAAATTTAAGTACACATTCACATATACTAAGTATGCATCACCCAAATTAATTCCTACACACATAAACACTTAATCAACCCTTTAATCTACCATTTACAAGCAAGAATAAACTGTCCTCAAGGAGTTTCCATGGCTGCCAAAAGTACACATCCCCCTTTAAACATCAAACCTCAAAAATCTCTCCATAATTCAGTACCCATAACATCCTTACAAACTTTAATGAAACAATAATAAAAAACACAAACTTACCACTTTGGAAACTCTTCAAAATCTCTCCAAAACTTGGTTTTCTTGTTGTCTATCTACTACCCAAGGTGTATGGACAATCTTTAATGAAGGAAAGTGCCAAGAAAGGAGCTTGAATCTCACATGCATGGAGCTTCAAACCATGCATCAATGGAGTTTTTTTGGGAGTAAATTTCTGCTGGTTCTAAGGTTAAAGATGAAGATGTGTATTCTGCCCAAGATGATGAGTTAGTGGTCCACTTTAATGGGTGAGTGGATGATACGGTTTCTACCCTTAGTAGCTGATTCCACTAAGAAGAAAGACCAAAGGATCGTCTTCAAAACAAGCCAAGAAACTCTCTTGAACCTTCAACCCTTCACCTTGAAGATGGAGAACTGAAAATATAATTCTCAAGAAAGACAGCCAAGAACAAGACTAATTCACCTATGTTGTTGAACAACCTTGAACATATAATAAAATTTAACAAATCAAGGCAAGAATTTGCTAAGAAAAATGGAGAGAGTTCTAAGAAGAACTTTGAAGCAAAGCTCCAGCAATTTTGCTCAAAAAATTACCATATGAATTCTGTTCCCAAAATAAAACAAAAGAAGGCTAATATGGGTTGGTGTATTCTGCCAAGACATTTCAATAACCATGGGACATGTGCAAGTCTTAGTTAATACACCAATCTCTCCTAAAAATAGATACAAAGTTCAAACATTAATAGAAAAGTCAGATTTGGCAGGCTACAAATGAGAGACAATCTGAAAAGAGATGTTTTGTCTTGAAGCTGAAAGTAGTAACTTTGCTTTTCCTATAAATAGTTGAAGCATGGTTGGAGCTCTTGGACAAAGTTATGGCTTCCAACCTTTGCAAAATGGACAAAAGCATCTTCAAAAAGTTGGTGGAGATGGGCTGCCAATTGTGCTGCCACCTAGGCACTCCACCTGGACGCCACATTGGATGCCAACTAGGATGGACTTGCTAAGGTGGCTGCCACATGTATGCCAACTTGGACGGATGGCACTTGGTCTCTTGGCTCCTCAAATATGCAAAGGAATGTACAGCAAGGTTGGCTTCCTTCTTTCAAGTCCAAACCGAATACTTGCAAAAGGTTGGACTTGGTGATGTGCTTAAGCACCAAGGCTTGAAGCTTCTTAGCCATTGCTCTAGTTATTGGCCCTTGGTGTGGAATTGGTGCAGCCGGTTCCTCATCATCCTCTCCCTCTTCAAAAGAATTCGTCCTCGAATTGTCATCATCTGCATAGAAAGGAGCAAGATCAGTCACATTAAATGTAGCACTTACACCATACTCACCTGGAAGGTTTATCTTGTATGCATTGTCATTAATTCTCTCTAGCACTTCAAAAGGTCCATCACTCCTAGGCTGAAGTTTTGATTTCTTTTGTGTAGGAAACCTCTCCTTTCTCAAGTGAACCCATACAAGATCACCAGGTTGGAACACCATCTTCTTTCTCCCCTTGTTAGCTTGGGCTGTCCTCCTCTCATTCACTTTCTCCATTTATTGCTTTGCTTTTTGATGCATTTGTTTCACCATTTCAGCTTTCCTTTTGCCATCTAAACTAGCAAGCTCATTAGTAGGCAAAGGCAACAAATCTAAAGGAGTTAGTGGGTTAAAACCATATACAAGTTCAAAGGGTGAATAACCAGTAGATGAATGCATAGACCTGTTGTATGCAAATTCTATGAATGGTATGCACTCCTCCCAAGCTTTCAAGTTTTGTTTAATCATTGCACGTAAAAGAGTGCCCACGGTCCTATTGACAACTTCTGTTTGCCCATCCGTTTGTGGATGGCAAGTGGTGGAGAAACAAAGTTTGGTTCCTAATTTTCCCCACAAGACTTTCCAAAAATGGCTTAGAAATTTCACATCCCTATCGCTAACAATTGTTCTAGGAATGCCATGCAATTTAACTATCTCCCTAAAGAATAAAGAAGCAATGTAAGATGCATCGTCAGTCTTGTGACATGGTATGAAATGAGCCATCTTGGAAAAACGATCAACAACAACAAAAATACTATCATGGCCTTTCTTTGTCCTAGGTAAATCCAAAATGAAATCCATGGATAAATCTACCCAAGGTTCACTAGGAACACTCAATGGCATGTATAGACCATGCGGCCTTACTTTGGACTTTGCCTTCATGCAAGTCACACATCTAGCACACACTCTCTCTACATCCCTCTTCATGTGTTGCCAATAAAAATGTTCCTTTAAAATTTCTAAGGTCTTTGCAACCCCAAAATGTCCCATTAAACCACCAGCATGTGATTCTTTAACAAGCAACTCTCTAATTGAGCATTTAGGCACACATAATTTATTTTCCCTAAACAAGAAACCATTATGCCTATAAAATTTATCATATGCAACATGTTCACAAAAGGCAAACACATTTCCAAAGTCATCATCATTAGCATACATTTCTTTCACATGTTCGAAGCCTAAAAGTTTAGTGTCAAGCATGGAAAGTAAAGTGTACCTCCTTGAAAGTGCATTAGCTACCACATTCTCTTTGCCTTGCTTGTATTGAATCACATATGGGAAACCTTCAATGAATTCACTCCACTTGGCATGGCGCTTGTTGAGCTTGTTCTGCCCCTTTAAGTACTTGAGTGACTCATGGTCACTATGAATGACAAACTCCTTCGGCCACAAGTAGTGTTGCCAAGTCTCAAGTGCACGCACCAGAGCATACATCTCTTTGTCATAAGTGGAGTAGTTCAATGTAGCCCCACTTAGCTTCTCACTGAAGTAGGCAATCGATCTACTTTCCTGCTTCAAAACAGCTCCAATACCCACTCCAAAGGCATCACATTCAATCTCAAAAGTTTTAGAAAAATCAGGTAAAGCAAGTAAAGGTGCAGAACACAATTTCTCCTTGAGTGAATTAAATGCATACTCTTGTTCTTCCCCCCACTTGAATCCCACATTCTTTTTTACAACTTCATTCAAGGGTGAGGCTATGGTACTGAAGTCCTTTACAAATCTCCTATAAAAACTAGCCAACCCATGGAAGCTCCTCACATCACTCACGGACTTAGGTGTAGGCCACTCTCTAATGGCTCTTACCTTGTCCTCATCAACCTCAATTCCCTTGCCACTCACCACAAATCCTAAGAAAATAACTTTGTCTATACAGAAAGTGCATTTCTTAAGATTGGCATACAAGTGCTCTTTTCTCAACACCTCAAAGACTTGTCTCAAGTGCAGCAAATGATCATACATATTTTGGCTATATACTAGGATATCATCAAAATACACTACAACAAATTTTCTTAGGAAAGCACGCAACACATGGTTCATAAGCCTCATAAATGTACTAGGTGCATTAGTCAAACCAAATGGCATGACTAACCATTCATATAGTCCATATTGAGTCTTAAAGGCAGTTTTCCATTCATCTCCTAATTTCATGTGAATTTGGTGATAACCACTCTTTAAGTCAATTTTAGAAAATATGCATGCACCATGCAACTCATCAAGCATATCATCACGTCTAGGTATGGGATGTCTATACTTTACAGTGATTTTGTTGATTGCTCTACAATCCACACACATGCGCATGCTCCCATCTTTTTTTGGCACCAAAAGAACAGGTACGGCACATGGGCTCATGCTCTCCCTAACATGGCCTTTTGCTAGAAGCTCCTCCACTTATCTTTGAAGTTCCTTAGCCTCTTCCACATTGGTCCTATAGGCTGGCCTATTTGGGATTACAGCTCCAGGCACAAAATCTATTTGGTGCTCTATGCCTCTAATGGGTGGTAGCCCATTAGGTATTTCTTCAGGGAAAACATCCTCAAACTCCTGCAACAAGGGCAAAGCACAACTAGGAATGGATGGGTCAAGGTTAGAAACATGGTGTAAGCTCCCTTACAAATTAGCAAAGCCATTGGCATACTAGAAAAATATGCAGTCCTCACATCCTTGGCTTTTGCTAGCAAACTGACTTTATTCTCTCCACTCTTCTCACAACTCTCCTTTTGCCCCGAGCCCTTTTCTTTTGGTTTCACTCTTTTTGAATTTTCTCTCTTCTCTTTCTCTTCCTCATTTTTCCCTCTTACTTTTTCCTCTCTTTCTTTTCTTTCTTTCTCTTTTTGCACTCTTAGCTCGGCCTCTCTTTGTTGTTGCTCATTCATGGTCTGTTTTATCCTTAATTGATCTTCAAAAGCTTGTGCGGGTGATAATGCTGCTAAAGTAACCCTTCGTCCATCATGATCAAAGGAGTACCTATTCCTAAATCCATCATGCACTACCTTCTTATCATATTGCCATGGTCTCCCTAGCAAAATATGTCCAGCATGCATTGGCACCACATCACACAACACCTCATCCTTATACCTTCCAATAGAAAAAGCCAACATCACTTGCTTGTTCACCTTAATTTCCCCACATTCATTCAGCCATTGCAACTTGTATGGTCTAGGATGCTTCATGGTGCGCATGCCAAGCTTCGCAACCATGAGTGTGCTGGCAACATTCACATAACTACCACTATCTACAATCATACTACAAGTTTTACCATTCACCAAGCATCTAGTGTGGAAAATATTTTCCCTTTGTAGTGCATCTCCCTCTTCTTCCTTTGCTTGTGCACTTAGTGCACGCCTAACCACCAAAATATTACCTCCCACGGCATGCTCTACATCACTAGCTTCCTCCAAAGGAGGCATACTCTCACTAGCATCATCATCATCAATATTATCATCTTCTGATTCGATCTCCCCATTCTGCCTCATCACCATCACCCTCTTGTTAGGACATTGAGATGCATAATGTCCCTTCCCTAGGCACCTAAAACATTAGATATCCCTAGTTCTTCCACTAGAGGTATTCTGTCCCTTGCCTTTCTCACCCACACTAGGCTTTTCTCCACCCCTAGTCTCCTCTTTCTTTTCCTTAGAAACAGCCTTGGAATCATAAGTTTCACCCTTCTTCCAATTCAGTTTCCATGAAGCATTGTTGCTCGAATTCATACCTACACCCATCTTGAATGCTTTCTTCTTCTTTAGTTGTTTTTCTATCTTGATTGCCATATTTAACATGTCATCAAGCTCTACATAGTGTTGTAGCTCCACTATGTTGGCAATATCAAGATTCAGTCCCTTTAAGAACCTAGCCATAGTGGCTTCCCTATCCTCCTCTACATTGGCTCTTATCATAGCCATCTCCATCTCCTTGAAATATTCTTCCACACTTTTGTTTCCTTGCACCAGCCCTTGCAACCTTTGGTGCAACTCCCTATAGTAATGTTGAGGTACAAATCTGTCCCTCATGATTTGCTTCATCTCATCCCAAGTTTCAACACCCCTCATCCCATTTCTCCTTCTTTAGTGAGCAATTGATCCCACCAAACTATTGCATAATCTGTAAACTCAACTACTGCAAGCTTTGCCTTCTTTTCCTCACTATAATTGTGACAATAAAAAATAAGATCCACCTTCCTCTCCCACTCCAAATATGCATCCGAATTGGCTTTACCTTGGAATGGTGGAATTTTCATTTTGATCCCACTAATGTTACCATCCACTCTCCCTCTCCCACTTGCTTCCTCCATATTACCTCTTCTCAAGTTTCTGCCTCCACCTCTTCCACCCCTATTACCTCTTATCCCTCTCGGTCTATAGTGGTCATCATGTGCAGTAGAGTGCTGGTCATCCTCTTCACCAGAATCATCATCATTTTCACCCCCCCAATCATCTGTAGGTGGTGCATTGTTCACTCTAGATCCCCTAGCCCTATTCTGCCCCTCATTTGTGTTTTGTCTACCATTCCCACTATTCTGCTCAATTCTTTCAATTCTGTCAGCTAGGTTGCTCAATTGTCTACCAATTCTTTCCAAATGTTGAACAAGTGCTTGTTGGTAAAAAGGATTATCCATATTAAGTCCACTAGTTTGTTCTTGTGACATTTTTAACACCTGCATAAAAAAGTTAGTAAAACAGAAAATAACCTCACAATTTCACTCAATTTTTGGTCACTCAAGTGTTTGTACTCAGTTTATAGGCTTTTACCCTCTTGGAGTTCTTGCCACTCGATGCCTTTTTCCACTCAAGCTTGCTTACCAAGTTCTTGTTAGAACTAATGCAATTCTAGCAAGTTTAAATCAAGTTTTAATATATGTTCAAGTATAAACTCAAGCAAACGTGTGGAATAAGTGTTTGTTATGACACTTAAAGGAAGAAATTAAGACACCAAGCTCTAGAGCAATGAAGTGAAATAGGAGTCGAAATTAGCTTGCTACTTTTGCCTCTCCCCGAAAAAGGCAAAGTTGGAATTTTGTAAAACTGTTTTAAGAGCAGCAACAAGACATAGTTTTAGTAGAGAAAATCAAGTATAGAGGTTCCAGAATGCACCTTGAAGTTTTGGACTCCAAATTGGCCTAATAGGTGCTAAATTTGGTTCACTAAGTAAACGGTAGAATTTTTACACCAAATTTGATTTCTAGGCTTAATTTCGTCTACAAAGCACCCCTTTGAAGTTTTAGAATTTTCTGGGTTGGTTTGGTTATAGCTCCCCCAAAACAGCCACTAAATAGAAATATTGAACTTATAATATTCCAACTCTCAAACATACACTTTAGCACCCTTTTTTTTAACCCTTTTTTTTCCTTCTTTCTTTTTGTTCTTTTTTTTTTAATATCATGTAACCACACAACAGATACACTCAACACATCCAGCACTAAACACTTCAACAACACACTTCACAAGCCACAAAGATGCCAATAACCAGGTTGTGAAGAAAAGGTTTTAGGTAGAAAACAACACAAATGTGACAAAACTAGGGAAACAAGGACAGATGCAAGAAAGACTTTAATATACCCTAAGATTAGTAGTATTAAGTGTTAACTCACTACTAAGCCCTGAATATGTTCAGATTTTCTTAAAAACACCAGAAAACACAAGGACTTGAAGAACCTTCAAGGCTGAAACACAAGGAAGAAAAAAGGAGAAAGGAAAAACAAGAACACAACAAAATGGATGACCAACCTGTTTTGAAGAGAGCCTAAGCTCTGATACCAAATGATACAGTTTCTACCCTTAGTAGCTGATTCCACTAAGAAGAAAGACCAAAGGACCGTCTTCAAAACAAGCCAAGAAACTCTCTTGAACCTTCAACCCTTCACCTTGAAGATGGAGAACTGAAAATATAATTCTCAAGAAAGACAGCCAAGAACAAGACCAATTCACCTATGTTGATGAACAACCTTGAACATATAATAAAACTTAACAAATCAAGGCAAGAATTTGCTAAGAAAAATGGAGAGAGTTCTAAGAAGAACTTTGAAGCAAAGCTCCAGCAATTTTGCTCAAAAAATTACCATATGAATTCTGTTCCCAAAATAAAACAAAAGAAGGCTAATATGGGTTGGTGTATTCTGCCAAGACATTTCAATAACCATGGGACATGTGCAAGTCTTGGTCAATACACCAATCTCTCCTAAAAATAGATACAAAGTTCAAACATTAATAGAAAAGTCAGATTTGGCAGGCTACAAATGAGAGACAATCTGAAAAGAGATGTTTTGTCTTGAAGCTGAAAGTAGTAACTTTGCTTTTCCTATAAATAGTTGAAGCATGGCTGGAGCTCTTGGACAAAGTTATGGCTTCCAACCTTTGCAAAATGGACAAAAGCATCTTCAAAAAGTTGGTGGAGATGGGCTGCCAATTGTGCTGCCACCTAGGCACTCCACTTGGACGCCACATTGGATGCCAACTAGGATGGACTTGCTAAGGTGGCTGCCACATGTATGCCAACTTGGACAGGATGGCACTTGGTCTCTTGGCTCCTCAAATATGCAAAGGAATGTACAGCAAGGTTGCTTCCCTCTTTCAAGTCCAAACCGAATACTTGCAAGAGGTTGGACTTGGTGATGTGCTTATGCACCAAGCCTTGAAGCTTCTTAGCCATTGCTCTAGTTATTGGCCCTTGGTGTGGAATTGGTGCAACTGGTTCCTCATCAGTGGAGCACTAAGCTTAAATTAAATATTAGTTTAATATAAGATTTCATTTTCCCACATTAAGCTTCCTATTTTTGCTATTTACATTATGTACCACTAATTTAATTTTTCATGACATTTTCCAAGTGTAATATCATTTATTTTTAATGGACATTTAGGTCAAAAGACAACTCAGGGTGTCAAATGACCACAATACCCCTGTTCGGGTTGCATTCCCAATTTTTCGGTAACACTGGGTTTTGTCCGTTTTTCGATTTCTCACTTTTCTTTGTATTAATTAATTAATTTTTCTTTGATATTTATAATGGTATTTACACTTCAATAGGTGTCTATCTAAGTCCTAAAAATATTTTTCAGGGTTCCCCGTGGTCCAGGGCTAGTCAACGGTCCACGCCGTGACTTCCCAGTGCGGTCATCCATCGCTAGGGTTCTTGGCTCGCTTAACTTGGTTACATTTCTTTGCTATTATTTTTCCTTTGTTTTTCTTCCATTTTCTTTTCTTGTATTTCATTAATTTATGTCTCCTCACTCATATCGAAGTGTAGTTCTAGGCATCCTAGCTGTTCGGATAACACTGGTCACTGGAACAGTAGAACGCACTACCGAACTTAGGGGTGTTACAGGAAGAGTGGGGCGGCACATGTGAGGAAGGAAGAGAAGAAGAGAGCTTTTTATTTTATGGTTTTGTCTCTTACTTATATACTTATCCACTTTTTAAATTTTATTTTTTTATTTGGTCATGCTTATGTCATAATTTTTATTAAGTTTTTTTATTTCTTTTTTATTTCTTCTTTTATTTACACATTTCTATTGAAATTTTTATCAAAATTTCTTCATATTTTATTACATTAATTTCTCTTAATTTAATTGACATTTTGATCAAAAATCAACTCTAGAGGTGAATTGATCAAAATGCCCTTCATCGGGTTATAGTCCATTTCTTTCATTAATATTGATATTTTTCATAACCCTTTGGTTACTTGATTTTTATTCTACTTATTTCCAATTATTTGTTATCTTATTTTTAGTCATCAAATTGACTTTGAATAGTACTATTTACTTATTGAAAATGATACTATCCAGAGCTCAAGAAATTCGGGCTGTTACATGTGTGGCCTCTTTTCAACATTGTCTGGACTACTCTTTTTGTCCTCAGTCCTAACTTTCTTATCTAGCTTTAACAATTGCTTTTTATCATCCAACTGGATATACTTTTGAGCGCATTCTATGAGCTAATAGTAATTACGAGATTAGTTTTTGATTAAGGAGTTTATAAATTTAACATTAGTAGATCCTTTTTTAATTGCTTTATAGGCAATTTTGTGGTTCAATTGCTCGACTTGGATAGCTTTTGCATTGAAATGTTCAATATAGCTTCTTAGTGACTTACTTAACGATAGTTTTTTAGATGGGATACATGTTATGAATCTTCACTTGAACTCAGTAGTTAGGTGTTGGAAGCTTAGGAATGAGTTGAGATGGAGATGTTGATACCACTTTTGAGCAAGTTCTGTTAGAGTTAATGGAAAAACCCTATATAAGATGAAGTCATTGACATTCTGCAGTTGCATGGTGGTCCTAAAATTTACCAAGTGGCTTTTTGGGTTAGACCTACCATCATATTTGTCCAAAGCAAGCAACTAGAACTTTGGGCAAATAGATTCTACTAGAAATGCATCTGTTAAAGGGGAATAATCACCTAAGCCAAAATCTTCATAGGGATCATAATTATTTTCAAACTTGGGAAGGGCTTTGCCCCGATCAATACCTCTTCTTGTAATGTTGACTTTGAAATCACTAACTTTTTCCTGGCCCTTTAGTTGTTGAGGATTCTGAGGATCTGGGATGGCGCTCAGGGTCTCTTGAATTTTCAAGTTGGATATTTAAACTAGCGTTTTGTGCTTCTAGTTCTTTCGTATGTTATGTCATTTGTTCAAAGGTCATAGGGATTTAAGGTGGGGTGTTTTTTGCAATAGTGGAACTATTGGTGGTGCCATTACTAGTAGGAAGGTCAATGGGAGCAGTGATGGTTCCATGGGTGGTGGCAAGTTGAGGTCATGGTGGCATTGGTGAAAAACAAAAACAACAATCACAAAATTTGTTTTTATGAAAAAGGATTATTGAGGTAATCTTTCCCATTGATGGCGCTAATGATGCTGTTCTCCTCTTTTTATGGGTTATGGATGTTGGGTTTAGGTATTGAATCTATAAGGAAAAAGAACACCAGGTGGGTTAGTTAATCAGCACTCCTATGTCTAAGTCAGTAATGAGAACTGGACTGTGATAGGATAGATAAAACTGATTAATGCGCATACTTGATGACCCTTATATAGTGCTTTGATGTAGATTTTTATTAGGATTATGAGTTTACGATTGAGTGGAACTAGGTGTCCGCTTTGCTGATTGAGTCCTCATATGGATATAAAACTCTAATCACGATGGATATCATGGGATCATTATTCTTTTAAAGTAATATGAGTACCATGAGTTTGATTGGGTGAGTAATTCTTTGTTCGAGTGTCCAAGTATCTAATGGCTACTTCATTCAGGTCACGCATTACTCATCACTCAGTTATCTGTTATTCGCCTTTTAGTGTAACACCCCTATTTGCATAGCTTGGTATATTTCACTATTCTGGTGACCGGTGTCGGTCCGGATAATTAAGAGAAGTAGAACCACGTCTAAGACACTTAGATAAGCCCTGAACACAAATAATTAGTAATTGCCAAATAATTAAGTATAAAGAAGAAAAATAGAACATAAAAAGTTAAATGAGCCGGGAGTCACAGTGATGGGTGACCTTCTCGGGAAGGATTACAAGGTTGATCTAAACTGAAATTTTGAACCATAAAATGTGATGCTGCGGTCCTTAGGACTATTGCAAACACAGTGGAAAAGAGAAAATCATGAAAAAGAATTGTTAAGCAGGTCAAATAATTAGGTCAGGGATTCGGAAGAAATATCGAAAAACTTACAAACCAGATTAAACCAGCGAGGGCCAATTTGGTCAATTCACTCCTAGAGCTGACTCCTGACCTAACTGTCCGATAAAAGTAGAGAAAAGAAAATTTTAGATTTGAGAATTAAATTAAAGAACTATTGAAAAATTTAGGAAAATGGAAAAAAGAAAAGAAAAAGTTTTATTGCATCATCTTGATGACATCATAAATGATGTCAAAATAAAAATTAATTTTGCCCAATAATTGACCAAGTCAAATGGCCAATTTAAAGAGATAAATGACATAAAAAAATAAAAAGAAAATTCATTTTCATCTTCCTCAACACATTCAGCCGCCCCATATCTCTCTCATTTCTCTCTAAAACTCCATTGTTGAGCTTCCAAGCTCAAAAATCCCCTTGAAATCTTCCTTATCTTTCATAGCCCCTTGAGTAAAAGTTGTATAATTAAGTGTGAAAATAAGATTGGGAGAAAAAGAATTTAGAGAAACTTGAAGATTAAGAAGATTGAGGAGGGCACTGTTAAAGGTAAGTTGATTTTAAGCTCTCTTCTTGTATGTTGATTTAAATTGAACTCAAATATGTAGGAATAATTTAAGAAAGCATGAAAAGTTATACATGGAGTTTAATGTAAGAAATTTCGGCCAACTTGTAAGGGTGTTGGATTTGATGTTGTTTAGTTAAACTAAACATGAATTAGAGCTTAAATAATGTGGTATGTGTGGTTAGAATGACAAGTGAACTCAAATGTCATGGAATTATGATGAATTGGGAAATTAGGGTTTGTGGAATTGGAGAAAAATTTGAGAATTGGCCAAATGATGTTATTGACCTTATTTGAATTGAGAAATGGTCAATTGTGACCATTTGTGGTGTATATGAATTGTTGGAACCAAGTTCCAATTCGGATTGGTGAGGGTCAATCTGCAGGTAGCATGACCTAGGTCCCTTTCAGGGACCAAAACTGAAAATTTACCAACCCAATTGGTGTGAGGCCAATTGGGAATGAAACTAGACACAAAATGACACATTTTTCATTTAGAAATCATGCCTAGAAAGTGACCATAACTTAGTGAACAATTAGGCCAAATCTGGAATTGGCAAAACTGTACAAAAATGACCAAATGAACAGTAGTTAGGTAAATGACCATAACTTGGTGTAGGAAGGTCCAAATGACCTGAAATTTTACCAGTAGAAAGCTGAGACATAGCACTACAACTTTTATGAAGAAAACAAACCCAAATTTTCATGATAGCATATTTGAAAAGCCACCTGCAGTCAACCCACAAAAACTGCCATTATCCAGTGAATGCCCAGAATTTTGGGTAAAACCATATCTGGCCAGCCATGTTCAAATTGTCACACCCTACCCCTCTGTAAGGCATAACATGATCCCGTAGTATACCTAATGAATTACCAACTTCGCCTACTGATAACCCATTAAATACACTACAAGGGATTTTCAAAAACTTTTCTTACTTCTTTTACAGTGGAGAGCACTATTTACAGGTGTTAAAAACCTTTTTGAACTGAGGTGAATTAACTAACACATTTAGACTATTAGTAATTTCTGTAAAAAAATTTTGGCAGAGTGCCCTCCGTAATTTGGATAAAACAGTTCTTCAAAAACCTGTAAAAAGCACTTCAATATTTTTCTCAATCTCAAACTCTAGCATAATACAACACAACATATTTCTCAACTCAAATCCATAGTAATTTTTCAAAAACTGAGATACAAAAAATATAATACAATTTTCACAAATCAAAATAACTCATAATTTATTTTACAACTTTAATGTATAATTTTAATTTACAACTACTCAAAACCAAGAACACTATATACATACAGTGAACATACATTACAATATAAAATGCAGAATATGGTATACTCAATATACCCGATGATTTCTCGCTGAATGTACTAGCAGCCTAGTCTGCTGCATTGTCAGTCTGTCTACCTGCGACAGCAATGAAAAGCTATCGCTGAGTAAAATTTACTCAGTGGTGCACAATAACAATTTGAAATGCGATATATAAATCTTTTATTGACAGTTCACAAATCAAATGATTCACAATTCCATTTCACAATTTACAAAATTCACCTAACACAAATTTGATCAAGTAATTGAATAATATCATTTTGCAAATTAATAACAAAATTCGATCAAATAACTGAATAATACCGTTTTGCAAATCAATAACACAATTCGATCAAAAAACTGAATAATATCGTTTTGCAAATCAATAACACAATTCGATCAAATAACTGAATAATACAATGTTGCCAATCGATAACATAATTTAGGCCATGACACAATTTTTTCACACATGCCGTGTTGTACACCACGACAAGACACACTCACCCCAATAATCGAAATCAATGAGGGAGGAAGCTAGCTGAATAATGAGTACTCATCCACACTCACCTCAGACTGACAAGTCAAAGAGGGAGGAACATAATCACACTCACCCCAGACTGATAGGTCAAAGAGGGAGGAATATATCACACTCACCCCATAAATGGAGGAGGAACATAGTAACAGTGTCATGCCAAGTGTGAATTAAAACAATTTCAAATCATAATATTTCATACAAACCATAAATCACATTTTATCTCAAAATTTCCATTTGCAAAGTTGGCAACACAATAATTTCCAAATAAGATTCTCAAAGCCAAAACAATAAAAAATTATTCATAACTCATTTCTCCAAATAAATTTGCTAGTAAAAGCAGTGAATATAAAAGTATTGTGCACGGACACAATTTAAAACTATAATGTTGAATTAAATTTTTAAGTAGAAAATGAGAAGTCAAAATTATTGTGCACAAACACAATTTAAAACAATAACATATAAATAATCGTAATTTATTTCAATTGAAAAATTCAAAAGAAATACTTATTGTGCACAAACCTCTGATAACTGTCTCTTGGCTCTGACTCAGTGTTTCCTTCCCCTCCCTGAGTCTTTGCTAACTGAGAAACACAATTTGAAGTGTTTCAGTACTCATTTAAACTGTCTCTAACGATAATGCTTGATAATTAATTCACTGAATTCATTTATTCGCTTAGTCAACCTACTATGTCGACTCTTGGTACATTCTAGGTAATTTAGGTTTTAATGTCATTAATATGTCACATTCGATAGTCTTTTAGGGTTGGTACATGTTACCAAATTCATTTCCGTGTATACTGCATTTTCTTGCGATTTGCTGGATTCCGGGATACTAGTTTGACTTAGCCGGATGACCTAGTTCCCTCGGTTTTCGAATTTTAATCAAAACTACAAACTTGTAGATCTATGTCTTATGGAACGCGGGACAAAATTTCAGGTCATTCTGAGTTATGTAGGCCAAGTTATTGTCATTTTACTATTTCTGGTCAAATTGCACCAAAATTGGCCATTTTAGGTCACTTTAGGTCATTTTAGGTTCGGCCAGTTTTTGGACCCGAACTTGTGCAAGCTGTTTGACTTACTTATGGTCATTTCTGGACTTTGGTATCCTCATAAGACTTGTAGATATGGGTCTTAACTATTCATGGTTAAAATTTCAGGTCAATTGGACCTGTTTTGAGTGAGTTATGGCCTAAACACTAACTGCTGCCCAAATGGTCAGTTTTCAGGCCTCAATTGCACTTAATCCGGATTTGGTCATTTTTCAAGCTACCTTGAAAGCAGAATTTTGGCAAGCTTCCTTCATGAAAGTTGGCACATTTTGTGCCTAGTTTCACCTCCAATTGGTCTCATACCAATTGGAGCCACACACTTAAAGTTATAGGCCTAAAATACAAACTGCCTTATTGCAATTCTTGCATACATATCAAACATCACTTTTAACACTCACCAAACTTAACATTCAAACTAATTCTGGTTGTACCATGACCTAAACATAATTCACAACACATTATAGGTCATTTTGGCAGCTTACAATTACATTCAATGTACACCAACAAGTGCAGAATTTGCCCAACTAAATTTACAACAATTTAACTCCATAACCAAGCTCATTCACATGTCCAACCTTCACACCACTATACATACATTCAAACTGCCATAACAACCAACACATTTTAACATCATTATTCCATAAACCAAGCATGAATTCCAGCATTCTTCAAGGGTTAGCAAACTGCCACAATGGTACACTTACATTCCATTACTTTCCAAGCTTTAAATTTCATTTTACATTTACATATACTAAGTATACATCACCTAAACAATTTCCTACACAATATACATTTAATCAATCATTTAATTCACCATTTACAAGCACAAATAACCTGCCTTCAAGGTATTTCCATGGCTGCCAAAATTACACATTCCCATTCAACATCAAACCTCAAAAATTTCTTCATAATTCAAACACCCATAACATGCTTATAAACTTTAGCAAAGCAATATTCAAAAACTCAAACTTACCTATGGATGAGACTTCTTAAATCTTCACCAAAACTTCTTTTTCTTGCTTCCTACATGCTGCCCATGATGTGTAGAACAAGTTTAATGAAGAACAATTGGAGAAATTGTGGCTTGATCATTAGGAGTGGAGCTTGCATGCAAGGTGTGGCCATGGTGGACAATGGAGAGAAAATTCAATTCGGCAAAGTGAGGATTTGAGAGGAAGAAGAAGACATTAGTGGAGTAATCTGCCCACTTAGTGAATTTTTAATTCCCATAGTGCTCCACTCATGCTAGGATAATCATTTAATAAGTTTTAAGTGATAATTACTCCATTTACACTCCATTTTTGTTATTTACATTAGGTACCACTAAATTAATTTTTTCATTATATTTTCCAAGTGTAATATTATTTATTTTTAATGGACATTTAGGTCAAAAGACAACTCGGGGTGTCAAATGACCACAATGCCCCTGTTCGGGTTGCATTCCTGATTTTTCGGTAACACCGGGTTTTGTCCATTTTTCGATTTCTCACTTTTCTTTGTACTAATTATTTAATTTTTCTTTAATATTTCTTATGATATTTATACTTCAATAGGTGTCTCTTTAAGTCTTAAAAATATTTTCCAGGGTTCCCCGCGGTCCAGGGCTAGTCAACGGTCTACGCCGTGACTTCCCGGTGCGGTCTCCCATCGCTAGGGTTCTCGGCTCGCTTAACTTAGTTGCATTTCTTTACTATTATTTTTCCTTTATTTTTCTTGTATTTTCTTTTCTTGTATTTCATTATTTAATGTTTCCTCACTCATATCGAAGTGTAGTTCTAGGCATTCAAGCTGTCCGGACAACACTGGTCACTGTAACAGTAGAACGCACTACCGAACTTAGGAGTGTTACAATTCTCCCCCCCCCCCCTTAAAATAAATTTCGTCCACGAAATTTTTCCCAATAGCCATCTTACAATTGTCATACGTTTATTTTCTCCTTTCTATATGATCGTATAATCTTCTTTCTCTCGAATTTGTATAAGACTTTTAACAATCTAATACAACATTTAATTTGTTTGTATAACACCAATCTTCTCTTACTATTGTCCTGTCTAATATTTCGATTCATGTCCCTTGTTTAATGACCCTTGAGGTCATGTTAGAATCATTTATCTAGTCATTGGTCATCTGACCATTCTAGTCCATAGTCTTCCTCACATTCGTAACATTTCTTTGTTATATTTGAACCAACTGTTCAAATTTTTACTTCCATAACTCTTTTTATCTGTCAATATTCTATAACTTACTTTCTTTTGTACTGAGCTATAACCTTTCGATATTCTAACCTTTGAGTTTTAGATCCCTAAGTAGGATTTTCAAACTTATTTCTAACAATTAAATTCTGTCATGGCATAACTATACCAAAACAGATGCCATTGGCAACTATTCTTATCTAGGTGTACTATCAGGTAGTACGTAGCTCTACACAATAATCTCAAGTCAGTACTGTAATCTGCAGCTTACAGTATAAACATCAAGAACATTGCTTAGTTACTACGATACATCTCAATAGATCAAATTTTCCTATCTTTTATCCTTTTCGAATTCACTAATATCCCGAACTTATTATGATTACAATATCCATTAACAATTACTAACAGTGACATCCTTGCCCTCATTTAGAGCAATTCCATTACTGCATCTTACTTTTACGTCCTCTTGCCTTACATTAAGTAGGCTCGCCAATTAGCTTTATAATTTATGGTGTGTTAGAAAATACTTTTCGCCAATAAATTCTTTCAAAACTAATTTCACTTATTATCACAATCCTTATTTTAAAGGACTAATCACTAATGCATCAAAATTTATTCCCCTGTAAAGGAATAACAATAGAATATATAGTTCTAACACTAACATAAAAATATGCAAACTCCAGGTCAAACAATACATATATATATATATATATATCTTAGTTACTATTTGAGAAGGTACCAGCAATAATATCAAAAGTCTAAGTCTCTTCTCTCTGCCATATAGCGTATACTCCAGCTGGAGCATCACCCTGTTCTGGCTGATTCACAGTACTCTGACTTCTAGGTGTACTACCCCAACCTTTACCTTTGCCTCTACTAATTGATGGTGAACTCTTTGGGGTAGAAACTTGGGTTGATCCCTTTGGTGTAGTAAATGATCCAGAACGACCTGGATTTACACAATCCCTAGCAAAATGGCTAGTCTCTCCATAGTTAAAACATGCTCCTATGGCTCTATAACATACCCCACTATGTGGTTTACCACAAGTTTCACAAAGTCGATCTGACAGCACATTCCTGGGTTTCTGTTGAGTTTGCTGATCGGATCGAAGTGGTTTCTGTCCAGAAGATCTATCTCTACCGAACTTCCTACTATCTCTGTTGTATCCCCCAAAGTTTTTCCTCTTTCCAGTAAGACCACTAGAACTCTGTTCTACTGACTTTCCCTCTTTTTCTGTCTTCTTTGATTTCTTTTTCTCAGAAGCTGCTTCAGATTCAATTCTTTCTAATTCTAGTGCTTGAGAAATAAGTTCAGAGAAGTTGTTATGTTTGAATCCGACCACTTGTAATCTGATACTAGGCTTCAAGCCGGTTTCAAACCTCTTACATCTCTCCTTACTGGTAGAAAGTAGACTTACTGCATAATGGCTCAGGCGGAAAAATTCCCTTTCATATTCAGCCACCGATTTACTCCCCTGTTTCAGACTTAGGAACTCGTGCAGTTTCTGATCTACATAAGCATCAAGGACATATTTTTGTCTGAATTCCCTGAGAAAGTCACTCCAGGTTAGCACTGCAGGTTCTACCAAACTATGGGGAATGGTTTTCCACCAGTCATAAGCATCCCCCTGTAGCAAAGATACTGAGTATTCAAATCTGAGCTCCTCTATGCAGTGCAGTTTCTTGAATACCCTATCCATCCTTTCTAACCACTGTTCTGCCTCTAGAGGATCTACTGTCCCCTTGAACTCTGTAGCTCCATATTTCATCAATTTGTCATACTGCCTTGCAGAAGACCGTGGTTGTACCACTGGTGTCTATATTGGGGCTTGAGTAGGCAGATTACCAGCCATTTGTTGGAACATTGCAGCCATATCTTTGGCCGAGCGAATCGAGCAGGATGCTGCAGATCATGGTCTTCTTGAACCACTGACATTATGTAGGGCTAGGGCATCCCCTTGCACCTCAGCCTCTATAGATTGATCGACTAAACGATCACCCTCTTCCATAGTCAATGCAAGGATCTTAGACCTCCTGAACAATTAATACAAGGAGATTTTTTCCCGTTAGTGCATATTTATAATGTAATGTATTGTATGTATCAAACAATGATATAGAGCAATTGTACTATGAAGAAAGAATATTCAAATAACATGAGAAAAGAGAATTTAAAAACTTTGCTCTGATACTACAAAAACATGTCACACCCTACCCCTCTGTAAGGCATAACATGATCCCGTAGTATACCTAATGAATTACCAACTTCGCCTACTGATAACCCATTAAATACACTACAAGGGATTTTCAAAAACTTTTCGTACTTCTTTTACAGTGGTGAGCACTATTTACAGGTGTTAAAAACCTTTTTGAACTGAGGTGAATTAACTAACACATTTAGACTATTAGTAATTTATGTAAAAAAATTTTGGCAGAGTGCCCTCCGTAATTTGGATAAAACAGTTCTTCAAAAACCTGTAAAAAGCACTTCAATATTTTTCTCAATCTCAAACTCTAGCATAATTCAACACAACATATTTCTCAACTCAAATCCATAGTAATTTTTCAAAAACTGAGATACAAAAAATATAATACAATTTTTACAAGTCAAAATAACTCATAATTTATTTTACAACTTTAATGTACAATTTTAATTTACAACTGCTCAAAACCAAGAACACTATATGCATACAGTGAACATACATTACAATATAAAATGCAGAATATGGTATACTCAATATACCCGATGATTTCTCGCTGAATGTACTAGCAGCCTAGTCTGCTGCCTTATCAGTCTGTCTACCTGCGACAGCAATGAAAAGCTATCGCTGAGTAAAATTTACTCAGTGGTGCATAATAACAATTTGAAATGTGATATACAAATCTTTTATTGACAGTTCACAAATCAAATAATTCACAATTCCATTTCACAATTTACAAAATTCACCTAACACAAATTTGATCAAGTAATTGAATAATACCGTTTTGCAAATTAATAACACAATTCGATCAAATAACTGAATAATACCGTTTTTCAAATCAATAACACAATTCGATCAAAAAACTGAATAATACCGTTTTGCAAATCAATAACACAATTCGATCAAATAACTGAATAATACAATGTTGCCAATCGATAACATAATTTAGGCCATGACACAATTTTTCCACACATGCCATGTTGTACACCACGACAACACACACTCACCCCAATAATCGAAATCAATGAGGGAGGAAGCTAGCTGAATAATGAGTACTCATCCGCACTCACCTCAGACTGACAAGTCAAAGAGGGAGGAACATAATCACACTCACCCCAGACTGACAGGTCAAAGAGGGAGGAATATATCACACTCACCCCATAAATAGAGGAGGAACATAGTAACAGTGTCATGCCAAGTGTGAATTAAAACAATTTCAAATCATAATATTTCATACAAACCATAAATCACATTTTATCTCAAAATTTCCATTTGCAAAGTTGGCAACACAATAATTTCCAAATAAGATTCTCAAAGCCAAAACAATAAAAAATTATTCATAACTCATTTCTCCAAATAAATTTGCTAGTAAAAGCAGTGAATATAAAAGTATTGTGCACGGACACAATTTAAAACTATAATGTTGAATTAAATTTTTAAGTAGAAAATGAGAAGTCAAAATTATTGTGCACAAACACAATTTAAAACAATAACATATAAATAATCGTAATTTATTTCAATTGAAAAATTCAAAAGAAATACTTATTGTGCACAAACCTCTGATAACTGTCTCTTGGCTCTGACTCAGTGTTTCCTTCCCCTCCCTGAGTCTTTGCTAACTGAGAAACACAATTTGAAGTGTTTCAGTACTCATTTAAATTGTCTCTAACGATAATGCTTGATAATTAATTCACTGAATTCATTTATTTGCTTAGTCAACCTACTATGTCGACCCTTGGTACATTCTAGGTAATTTAGGTTTCAATGTCATTAATATGTCACATTCGATAGTCTTTTAAGGTTGGTACATGTTACCAAATTCATTTCCGTGTATACTGCATTTTCTTGCGATTTGCAGGATTCCGGAATACTAGTTTGACCTAGCCGGACGACCTAGTTCCCTCGGTTTTTGGATTTCGGTCAAAACTACAAACTTGTAGATCTATGTCTTATGGAACGCGTTGCAAAATTTCAGGTTATTCTGAGTTATGTAGGCCAAGTTATGGTTATTTTACTATTTCTGGTCAAATTGCACCAAAATTGGTCATTTTAGGTCATTTTAGGTTCGGCCAGTTTTTGGACCCGAACTTGTGCATGCTGTTTGACTTACGTATGGTCATTTCTGTGCTTTGGTGTCCTCATAAGACTTGTAGATATGGGTCTTAACTATTCATGGTTAAAATTTCAGGTCAATTGGACCTGTTTTGAGTGAGTTATGGCCTAAACACTAACTGCTGCCCAAATGATCAGTTTTCAGGCCTCAATTGCACTTAATCCGGATTTGGTCATTTTTCAAGCTACCTTGCAAGCAGAATTTTGGCAAGCTTCCTTCATGAAAGTTGGCACATTTTGTGCCTAGTTTCACCTCCAATTGGTCTCATACCAATTGGAGCCACACACTTAAAGTTATAGGCCTAAAATACAAACTGCCTTATTGCAATTCTTGCATACATATCAAACATCACTTTTAACACTCACCAAACTTAATATTCAAACTAATTCTGGTTGTACCATGACCTAAACATAATTCACAACACATTATAGGTCATTTTGGCAGCTTACAATTACATTCAATGTGCACCAACAAGTGCAGAATTTGCCCAACTAAATTTACAACAATTTAACTCCATAACCAAGCTCATTCACATGTCCAACCTTCACACCACTATACATACATTCAAACTGCCATAACAACCAACACATTTTAACGTCATTATTCCATAAACCAAGCATGAATTCCAGCATTCTTCAAGGATTAGCAAACTGCCACAATGGTACACTTACATTCCATTACTTTCTAAGCTTTAAATTTCATTTTACATTTGCATATACTAAGTATACATCACCTAAACAATTTCCTACACAATATACATTTAATCAATCATTTAATTCACCATTTACAAGCACAAATAACCTGCCTTCAAGGTATTTCCATGGCTGCCAAAATTACACATTCCCATTCAACATCAAACCTCAAAAGTTTCTTTATAATTCAAACACCCATAACATGCTTACAAACTTTAACAAAGCAATATTCAAAAACTCAAACTTACCTATGGATGAGACTTCTTAAATCTTCACCAAAACTTCTTTTTCTTACTTCCTACATGTTGCCCATGATGTGTAGAACAAGTTTAATGAAGAACAATTGGAGAAATTGTGGCTTGATCATTAGGAGTGGAGCTTGCATGCAAGGTGTGGCCATGGTGGACAATGGAGAGAAAATTCAATTCGGCAAAGTGAGGATTTGAGAGGAAGAAGAAGACATTAGTGGAGTAATCTGCCCACTTAGTGAATTTTTAATTCCCATAGTGCTCCACTCATGCTAGGATAATCATTTAATAAGTTTTAAGTGATAATTACTCCATTTACACTCTATTTTTATTATTTACATTAGGTACCACTAAATTAATTTTTTCATTATATTTTCCAAGTGTAATATTATTTATTTTTAATGGAAATTTAGGTCAAAAGACAACTCGGGGTGTCAAATGACCATAATGCCCCTGTTCGGGTTGCATTCCCGATTTTTCGATAACACCGGGTTTTGTCCGTTTTTCGATTTCTCACTTTTCTTTGTACTAATTATTTAATTTTTCTTTAATATTTCTTATGATATTTATACTTCAATAGGTGTCTCTTTAAGTCTTAAAAATATTTTCCAGGGTTCCCCGGTCCCAGACTAGTCAACGGTCCACGCCGTGACTTCCTGCATGATCACCCATCGCTAGGGTTCTCGGCTCGCTTAACTTAGTTGCATTTCTTTACTATTATTTTTCCTTTATTTTTCTTGTATTTTCTTTTCTTGTATTTCATTATTTAATGTTTCCTCACTCATATCGAAGTGTAGTTCTAGGTATTCTAGCTGTCCGGACAACACTGGTCACCGGAACAGTAGAACGCACTACCGAACTTAGGGGTGTTACACAAATGGCTATAACTCAGGCTAAAAAACTCCAAATGGAGTGATTCAAAGAAGGAAATAAAGTTAAGACAATAAGAAACAACTTCCATGAAGAAAACTTAGCCAAATTTCCACAATAACATGACCAATGGAACAGTGCAATACAGGACACCAAAACTGAAAATTTGAAATTTCTGTCTAAAAGACTTAAGATTTGAGAAAACAACCAAAACCATCGAAATTGATAACCAAAATGTGGTATGTGGGTATAATTGGATTTCCCATATCTTTTAAGCATAAGAAAGTCAATATTTTGACTTGAATAGTATCATGAATAGTAACCTCGATATGAAAATTTCTAAGAACATAAGTTTAAGCATATTGGGGCTATAATTGAGAATATGTGAATTTAATTATTAGATTTATTATAAGATAAGATACTGAAACACTGTCAATTATGTGTTTCAGCTGAAAAAGACTTGAGAAATCTAAAGGACTGAGTCAAGGCTTAGAGGTGACTCACGTCAGGTTTGTACACAATAAATTTATGCAATTATTTTCTAAGTGAAAAGTTGGATTGTTATGCTTTATGAAATCACTGTACTGTTTATAAATTGTGTTTCCATTTTGTGACTACAAAAATGACTTTGGAAATCGTTTGGGATCTTTTCTAAATTATTTGAGTACTTTGTTTTGAATTGATTTTGTGTTCACACTTAACATGACAGTATCACATTATTCCTCCTCCATTTATGGGGTTGAGATCGTTTATTTTCCTCCTTCTCTGGCTTACCAGTTGAGGTTGTAGATCGAATGAGTACTCATTAGCTAGTTAGCCACCTCCCTCATTGATTTCGATTAGTAGGGTTGCAGATTGCTTTGTCGTGGTGTACAACGTGGCATTGATCGAAAATTTTGTGTCATGGCTTAAGTTGTGTATGAATTGGCAACACTGTGTTTATTAAAATATTTGACCAAAATTGTGCTATTATGAGTTTTAATAATTTGTGAAATATTTAAATTGTGATTTATCAATGAATGTTTTATGTACTACATTTCAAATTTTTATTGTGCACAACTGAGTATTTGTATACTCAGCGATAACTTATTTTACTGTCGCAGATAAGGGCAAGAAGAAAGCAGCAGAGTGAGCTGCTATTGAGATAAGGGACTACATTGACCTTTTGGTACGGGTATTTATTTATACCCTTATAGTTATTTTGATGTAAATATTATAATGTCATATGTATTAATATAAAGTTGAGCAGTTGTACAGTAAATTGTAATAATATTATTTTGAATTTTCTTTTTATAAATTAAGACCTGTATATGTAAATTAAATTTTAAATGCAATGTGAATGAAATTATGAAATATTGTGAGATGACAAACTTTGATTGAATTATGGAATTGATTTGAATTATGTTGAACTGAGTCATTTTGGTGGTTGGGAGTTGTGGAAACAATTATTGAAAGTGTTTTTACAGGTTTTTGAAGAACTATTTTCTCAAAATACAGATAGCACTCTGCCGAAATTTTTCCAAAAATTACGGACAAATAAAAATAGAGAAAATTTTTACTAGTTTGAAACTTCAATTAAATATTTTTAATTCCTACTAAAATGCTCACCACTTCCAAAATGTAAGAAAATGATTTAAAAATCCCTTGTAGTGTACTTAATGAGTTATCGATAGGTGAAATTCGGTAGTTCATTAGGTATTCTACAAGATCATGTTATGCCTTACAGAGGAGTAAGTTGTGACATGTTTTAGTGGTATTAGAGCATGGTTTTGCAATGAAGTTTGACTATGTATGTGAATATTCTTTGATAAGTACAACTGCTCAAGTGTCTTTAATTGATACATATGACATATTTACATTATGAATATGCCCTAACGGAGGTTAACCTCCTTGTATTTGATCTTAGGAAGTAGGAAATTTTTGAAAACAGAATGGAAGAGGGAGATCATTCCGTAGAGCAATCTGTCGAAGCTGAGGTTTAAGGAGAAGCCCCAACACATTAGAATGTGAGTGGATCAGCCGCTCCAGCTCCTACTCCAGCACCGCGGTTTCCTGCTCAATTTGCACAGTAGATGGCTGCATTTTTTCAACAAATGGGGAATGTGTCACCCCAAGTTCAGATGCAAGCACCTGCAGCACAACCACAGCCCCCAACTTGATAATATGAAAAACTAATGAAATTTGGGGCTACCAAGTTTAAGGGCACTGTGGATACACTGGAGGTTGAACAGTGGCTAGAACGGATGGAGAGGGTATTTAGAAAACTGCAGTGTGCCGAAGAATTAAAATTTGAATATTCAGTATCTCTTCCTATAAGGGGATGCATATGAATGGTGGAAGACCATCCCCCACAGCCTGGTTGAGCCACCTGTGCTGACATGGACAAACTTCTTGAGGGAATTCAGGCAGAAATGGGTTCTCGATGCTTATGTAGATATGAAATTGCAAGAATTTTTTAGCCTAAAGCAAGGGGACAGAACAATAGCAGAGTATGTGCAGGACATTTCAAGGCTAAGTCACTATGCTGAAAGCTTAGTCTCCACCCCCAGAGACAGATGTAAGAGGTTTGAGGCTAGGTTGAGGCCTAGCTTAAGAATGCAAGTTGTGGGATTCAGACACCAGAATTTTCTGAGCTGATTTCACAAGCCCTAGAACTAGGAAGGATAGAATCAGAAGGGGCAGTGAAGAAAGACACTCAAGAGAAAGAAAAGACTGAAAAGGCTGGGGCCAGGCTACTGAGAGTGGTTCTGTTAAGAGGAAACAGTTTGGGGGAACTAGCTCTCGTAGATCTGGCAGAGGCAGATCTCTGGCCAAAGACCACCCCGGTCTGGTCAGCAGACCCAGCATGCATCTCGAGGAGCTTTATCAGTTCGGCAGTGTGAGACTTGTGGTAGAACACATGGTGGGGTGTGTTTCAAGGCCACCGGTGCATATTTCAAATGTGGAGGGAGTGGACATTTTGCTAAGGATTGTACTAGTCTGCGCCAATCTAGACCTCCTGCCACATCTGAGGGATCAGCCTAAGTCTCTACACCTAGAGGGTTATAGCCAGCTAGTGAAGGTAGAGGCAGAGGTAGGAGTCCTGGTAGAACTCCTGGAAGTCAGAGTACTGTTAACCAGCCAGAACCAAGGGGTGCACCAACTAGAGTCTATACCATGAGACAGAGAGAGGAGGCTGAAACATCAGATGTAGTAGCTGGTATTTTCTCTATCCTTGACCAAGATGCATATGTGTTGTTTGATCCTGGCTCCATATATTCATGTGTCAGTGCTAGTGTGATGTATTCTACTGCTATCCAGTGTGTACAAATGGACTATGATGTGCTAGTAACTAGTCCATTAGGTCAGGAGGTTAGAGTCAATAGAATCTATAGAGACTGTCCTTTAGTGATCCAAGGACATGTTTTTCCATCAGATTTGATTGAAATGCCCTTCAGAGATTATGATATTATCTTGGGCATGGATTGGTTAGCCAGGCATCATGCGATGATTGACTGTAGGCTGAAGACAGTCACTTTTGGTCTCCCTCTGTATGGTGATGTGTTAATACATGGGGAGAGGCAGTTTCTGCCATCAAACATCATTTCAGCTACACTAGCCAGAAGGATGATCAGAAAGGGGTGTGAAGCATACTTGGCACATGTGATAGACACCCAAGTGGGGAGTCCAAAGATCGAGGACATCCCATCGTATGTGACTTTTCAGATGTATTTCCTGATGAATTGCCAGGGTTACCTCCAGAAAGAGAGGTACAGTTTGAAATTGATGTTATGCCTAGTGTGGACCTAATCTCTATAACACCATATAGAATGGCACCAGCAGAATTGAAAGAGTTGAAAGTACAGTTGCAAGAGCTACTTGACAAGGGCTTTATCTGCCCTAGTGTGTCACCTTGGGGAGTGCCAGTGCTGTTTGTCAAGAAGAACGATGGCACTCTCCATTTATGTATTGACTATCGGCAGTTGAATAAGGTAATAATAAAGAATAGATACCCATTGCCCCATATTGATGATTTGTTTAATCAGTTGAGGGGTGCAGCTGTGTTCTCCAAAAATGACCTGAGATCAGGTTATTATCAGCTGAAAGTACAAGAGCAGAGTATTCCTAAAACTGTCTTTAGAACCCGTTATTGCCATTATGAGTTCTTGGTTATGCCATTCGAGTTAACTAATGCTTCGGCAGCTTTTATGGATTTGATGAACACTATCTTCAGACCATACCTCAACTAGTTTGTAGTGGTGTTCATAAATGATATATTGGTTTATTCGAGGAGTGCAAAGAAGCATGATAGACATCTGTGGATTGTACTACAGACTTTGAGGGAGAAACAGCTATATGCAAAACTATCAAAATGTGAATTTTGGTTAAAGGAGATATCCTTTTTGGGGCATATAGTATCAGCAGAAGGTATTAAGGTAGATCCCCGTAAGATAGAAGCTGTCCTTAATTAGAAGCCACCTAGAAATATCACAGAGATTCACAATTTCCTGGGGTTAGCTGGATACTATCGCTGTTTTGTGAAAGGGTTCTCCATATTGGCATCTCCACTGACCAAGCTGCTTAGGAAAGATGTGAAATTTTAGTGGACGGATAAATGCCAGCAGAGTTTTGATGAATTGAAGAGGTGTTTGACTGAGGCTCCAGTCCTGACTTTACCCACCCTAGCTAAAGAATACACAGTATATAGTGATGTTTCTCATAATGGGTTAGGTTGTGTACTGATCCAAGATCGGAATGTTATTGCATATGCATCACGCCAACTGAAACCTCATGAGAGAAATTATCCGACACATGACTTGGAGCTAGCAGCTATTGTGTTCGCTCTTAAGATTTGGAGACACTATTTGTATGGGGAGAAATGTTACATTTACACAGATCATAAGAGTTTGAAGTATCTGGATACTCAGAAGGAGTTGAATTTGAGACAGAGGAGATGGTTAAAGTTGATAAAAGACTATGATTATCTAATAGACTATCAGCTAGGGAAAGTTAATGTGGTGGTTGACGCCTTAAGTCTCAAGACTATGGCAAGTCTCAGAGTTTCTCCTTTATCTATGGTACATGAGTTGAGATCATTACATGCCAACTTAGAGATTAATGATGAGGGGAAGACAGTAATTGCATGGCATGTACAGCCAGTGTTGATTGACCAGATCAGAATGGCTGCTCAGAATGATCAGAAATATCAGAAGTTATTAGAAGAAGTCAGACAGGGCAAGAAACCTGAGTTCTCAATTAGAGATGATGGTCTACTGCTACACCAGGGTAGAATGTGTGTTCCTAATGACGTTGACTTGAGACAGATTATTATGAAGGAAGCACATGAATCTCCTTTTACTATGCATCCTGGTGGTACCAAAATGTATAGAGAGCTGAAAGAGCACTACTAGTGGATGGGTATAAAAAGAGATGTAGCTGAATTTGTATCCAAATGAATAACTTGTCAGTAAGTGAAGGCAGAGCATCAAGTACCAGCTGGTTTGTTATATCTATTATCAGTACCGAAATGGAAATGGGAATGAATAACTATGGATTTTGTGATGGGACTTCCGAGGACACAGAAGAGTCATGATGCAGTATGGGTTATAGTTGATAGACTAACCAAGTTTGCTTATTTTCTGCCAGTACGGATGGACTATAGCCTCAAAAGATTGGCCAAGTTATAAATTAATGATATAGTAAGACTACATGGAGTGTCAGTGTAACACCCCTATTTGTATAGCCTGGTATATTTTACTGCTCCGGTGACCGGAGTCGGTCCGGACAATTAAGGGGATTAGAACCACACTTAAGACAACTATATAAGCTATAAACACAAATAATTAGTAATTGTCAATTAGTTAAGTATAAATAAGAAAAACAGAACATAAGAAGTTAAACGAGCCGAGAGTCACAACGATGGGTGACCTTCTCGAGAACGACTGCGAAGTCGATTTAAACTCAAATTTTGAATCGTAAAATGTGACGTCGCAGTCCTTAGGACCATTACGAACACAGTGGAAAAGAGAAAGTCATGAAAAAGAACTGTTAAGCCAGTCAAATAATTAGGTCAGGGAGCCGGAAGAAATATTGAATTAATTGCAAACCGGGTTGAACCGGTGAGGGGCAATTTGGTTAATTGACCCCGAGAGCTGACTCTTGACCTGACTGTCAAATAAAATAGGAAAAAAGAAAATTTCGGAGTCAGGAATTAAATTAAAAAACTAATAGAAAAAAAAGGAAAATGAAAAAGTGTAGGAAGATGACATCATGCATGACATCATAAATAGTATAATTAATAAATTCAATTAATTAGATATTTTGGTCTTCCATAAGATAAATATGCATAAAAAAAGAAAAGAAAAGGAAAAAGAAAGAATTAAAAAAAAATAATAATAGAATTATTTATAATGACATCATTAAAAGAGAAAGTAACCAATGGGCAATTAACACACAATTAAAAGGGATAAGGAAGAGTTTAAAATGAGACAATTTATTAAAAATAGTCATCTTCTTCATTTTTGGCTTCCATGGCCGATTCCCTCTTCTTCCATGCTCTTATTATTTTTATTTTCTACCTTGATTTTTCCTAAGTTTTCTTCCCTAAAACCCTAAACACCCTTCATGAAAATTTATCCCCACACCAAGAGGAACATTTTGATTATCAAAAAGTGAGAAATTCCAAAGTTTCTACAAGTTCAAGAATTGTTTAAAGAGGTTAGTGCACTAATTTATTTCTATTTCTTTTCTAGGCATGACAAGTTTGTTAAATTAAATTAGATTGATATGAAATTAAAAGAAATTTGTAGGGATAGGAAATTTCTAAATTTCAACAGCCATTATATGAGTTGTGGTTTGATGGTTTTGAGGAAATTATTTGTGTTTACTAGTGATATTGATGAGTATTTGTGATGAACAAATTGATTAGCATGTGTTTACATGAATTGAGAAATTGTGAGTTAGGGTTTTGGGACACTTAGGGTTAGAGACAAAAATGTGAAAAAATTGGTAAAAGATGTCTTGGACCTAAATTGAAGTGAGAAATAGTCAATGGTGACCAAATGAAGTGTGTTGGAATGGTTGGAGTTGAAACCAAATTCGGATTCAATGTAAAGGACCAAAAATGAAATTTTACAAGTCCAATTGGTATGGACCAATTGGGAATGAAAATAGATACTAAATGACACAATTTTCATTTAGGAAGCATGCCCAAAAAGTGACTAAAACCTAGTGAATAAATTGACTCAAATCGGAAAATCACAGTCTATCCATGTACAATTGACCAAATGAATAGTGTTTGTTCATTTGGTCATAACTTGAGCTAGGCAGGTCAAAATGACATGAAATTTTACCAGTGGTTAGATGAGATATAGACCTAAAACTTTCATGGCAAACAAAAACCCAAATTATGCAATAAACCAAGTCGTTTGGCCACCCAAATTTGGTGACCCAAAACTGCCAGAACCAAAAATTGCCCAGAATTTTGGGTTGAATCCAGTCCGGCAGCCATAGTTCAAATGGCTATAACTTGAGCTACAAAACTCCAATTGGAGTGATTCAAAAAGGAGAATAAACTTAAGACAATAAGGAACATTTTCTATGAAGAAAGTTTTGCCAAATTCTAACAGTAAAATGACCAATGGAACAGTGCAACTTAAGACACCAAAACTGAAAATTTGCAATTTTGCCTAAAAGACTTAGAATTTGAATAAACAATCAAAACCAACAAATTTAATGACCAAAATGTGGTATGTGGGTAAAGTTGGAATTTCCATACCTATTGAGCCTTAGAAAGTCAACAATTTGACTTGAATAGTGTAGTGAATAGTAACCCGAAACACAAAAATTTCAAGAACGTCGAGTTTAGCACATTAGAGCGAGGAAAAAATGAAGTTAAATTTATTTTTGGATTTATGCTAAGTTATGGTACTGAAACACTATGAAACTGTGTGTTTCAGCTGAAAAAGACTTTGAAGGTTTGAGAGACTGAGTCAAGGCCTAGAGGCGACTCACGTCAGGTTTGTGCACAAAAATTTATAAATTATAGTTTTTATAATGGAAATTGATTTGTTATACATTGTGAATGTGTTTGTTCATTATGAATTTCGAGAACGTTGTTTTGCCTATTCTACAATGAAAATTTGGAAAGAAAATTAATTATTGATTTGTATGAAATATTTGAACAATATGGTTTTGAATTTAGTTATGGCTTTGAAAATTTTATTTGAAAAATAGTGTGTTGCCTACTTTGTAAATGAAAAGTTTAGAATGAAATATGATTTGTGAATTGTATAAACTATTTGAATAACTTGATTTAAATTGTTTTTAATTCACACTTGGCATGACAATATTAATATGTTCCTCCTCCACTTGTGGGGTGAGTTTGATATTTGATCAGTTTCCTCCCTCTCTGGCTTCCTAGTGTGAGGGGCGAGTTTGGATGAGTACTCATTAGCTAGCTAGCCACCTCCCTCATTGGTTTCGATTAGTGGGGGTGTTTACCTTGTCGTGATGTACACACGGCATGTTCGGAAATTTTGTGTCATGGCCTAAGTTGTGTTATTGTTTGGCAATACTATGTTTATTAAATTGTTTGATCAAGTTGTGCTATATTAAGTTTTGAAAATTATGATTTGTTATAAATGTGATTTGAGAAAAAAAAAATTGTGAAATGCGATTACGAAATTTTTGAATGATGATTTGTTCATAAATGTTTTATATTATGCATTTATGCTTTATTGTGCACCACTGAGTATTTATATACTCAGCGATACCTTTAACTTGCTGTCGCAGATAAGGAAAAAGACATAGCAACAGAGCAAGTTGCTATAGTTAGAGAGGAGCACAATTGAAGAATTTTTGTACAGGTATTTATCTATACCCTGGTAGTTTAGTTTGATGTAAATATGGTAGTGTGCATATGTATCCCTATAATTTCAGCAGTTGTACAAATAAAATTGTAATAATATTATTTTTGAGATTTTGCGTCTTTAAATTAACTTATGATTATAAATTAATGATTTAAAATGCAATGTGCATGAGTTATGAAATTTGGATTTTAAATTGAAGTGTTACCATTGTTGTTGATTTGAAGTTTGATGGTTGCAAATGAAGTTGTGATTGAGAAATATATTGGGAGTGTTTTTATTTTCAGGTTTTGAAGAACTGTTTTCTCAAAATATAGACGGCACTCTGCCGAAATTTTTGTAAAAATTGCGAAGATTTTAAATATCCAAAAATTTGATTTATGTTTGGACTTTAAATAAAAGTTTTTAAAATCTGAAAAAAATTTCACCCACCAATTTAAAGCTGAACGAAAATTGCATTAAAATCCATTGTAGTATATTTAATGGGTTACCGGTAGGTGAAGTACGGTAATTCATTAGGTGTACTACGGGAACATGTTACATCTTACGAGGAGTAGGGTGTGACATGTTTAGTGGTATCAGAGCAAGGTTTTAAAATAAATTTTGAACTGTGAATTTGAAATATTTTGTCGGTAAATACAACTGCTCAAATGTTTGATATATATATGACATATTTACATCATGAATATGCACTAACGGAGGTCAACCTCCCTGTGTTTGTTATCAGAGAGTAGAAAATTTCTGGAAAACGGAATGGAAGAGGGAGATCATTCCGTAGAGCAATCTGTCGAGGCTGAGGCCCGAGGAGAAGCCCCAGCACTCCAGAATGTGAGTGGGTCAGCCACTCCAGCTCCTCCTCAAGCACCGCAGTTCCCTGCTCAGTTTGCACAGTAGATGGCTGCGTTCTTTCAACAAATGGCGGGAAATGTGCCACCTCAAGCACAGACACAAGCACCTGTAGCACAACCACAGCCTCCGGCTCGGCAATATGAGAAATTAATGAAATTTAGGGCTACAGAATTCAAAGGAACAGTGGATCCACTGGAAGTAGAACAGTGGTTAGAGAGGATGGAACGGGTTTTCAGAAAACTACAGTGTGCTGAAGAGTTGAAGTTTGAGTATTCAGTATCACTTCTGCAAGGGGGATGCATATGAGTGGTGGAAGACCATCCCCTACAGTCTGATAGAGCCACCAGTCCTCACATGGGCAGACTTTTTAAGGGAATTTCGGTAAAAGTGGGTCCCTGATACTTATGTAGACATGAAGCTGCAAGAGTTTTTAAGTTTGAAGCAAGGGGATAGAACTGTAGCAGAGTATGAGCGGGACTTTTCAAGGCTAAGCCATTATGCTAGAAGCTTTGTCTCCACCCCCAGAGACCGGTGTAAAAGGTTTGAGGCTGGGTTGAGGCCTAGCTTGAGAATGCAAGTGATAGGGTTCTGACACCAGAATTTTTCTGAATTGATTTCACAAGCCCTGGAATTGGAAAGGATAGAATCAGAATGGGCAGTGAAAAAGAGTATACAAGAGAAAGAGAAAACTGAAAGGGTTACTGGTCAAGCTACTGAGAGTGGCTCTGGGAAAAGAAAACATTTTGGAGGATCTAGATCACGCAAATCAGGTAGAGGTAGATCTTTTGGACAGAAACCATGCCAATCCGATCAGCGAACTCCACAGACAAGCAGAAAGACACTGTTGGATCGACTTTGTGAGACTTGTGGTAAACCACATAGTGGAGTATGTTATAGAGCTATAGGAGCATGTTTTAATTGTGGAGAGACTGGTCATTTTGCTAAGGATTGCGTAAGTCCACGCCATTATGGATCATTCACTATGTCAGAAGGATCAGCCCAAGTGTCTACCCCGAAGAGTTCACCAGCAGTTGGTAGAGGCAGAGGCAGAGGCAGAGGTAGGGGTAGTACACCTGGAAGTCAGAGTACTGTGAATCAACCAGGGCAAGGTGATGCTCTAATGAGAGTATACACTATGCGACAGAAGGACGAGGATGAGACTTCTGGTATGGTTGCTGGTATTTTCTCAATTCTTAACTGAGATATGTATATGTGTAAAAAAAAAAATCCAATTTTGATATGTTAGTGACTAGTCTTTTTAAAATTAATTTTGGAAGAGTTTGTCAGTGAAAAGTATTTGCTAGCACACAAGAATTTGTAAAGTTGATTAGTAAGCCTAATTATGTAAGGAAAGAGAACCTAAAAGTAAGTTATAGTAATATAGCTATCTTAGATACGGGTCAGGGTATTACTGCTGATAGATGTCAGTGGGTACCATAATCAAAATAAGTTCAAGATATTAGTGAATTTAAAAGAAATAAGATATAGGGAAGTCTGATCTATTGAGATGTATCGTAGTAACTATGCAATATTCTTGATGTTTGTGCTGTAAGCTGCAGATTACAGTACTGACTTGAGATTTATTGTGTAGAGCTACGTACTACCCAATAATACACAAGAATAAGAATAGTTGCAAACGGCATCTGTTTTGGTATAGTTATAATAAGATAAAGTTTTCTTATTGGAAAGGAGTTTGAAAATCCTAACCTGGGATTTAAAACTCTAAAGTTAGAATATTGAAAGGATATAGTTCAGTACAAAAGAAAATAATGACTACACATCAGTGTAAAATAAGCTATAGAATATCGATAGATAAAAATAAATAGAACAGTAAGAAATGAGAAAAATACTAGATGAGAAATTGCCACAAAGGCAAGCAATTTACTTAAAATGCATAACGATATTCTGAATTATTTTATCAAGAAAGAAATAAGTTAAACCAAAGTAAACAAGATAGTGCAAAATGGCACATAGGCCTTGGTCATAAATGGAGATGGTAAGATAATGGTTATGGACCTATGGCCAAGAAAGAAACGACCACAAAAGAAAATAATTGCTAAAACAACAACAAGAAAAGACAAAAATATTCTAAACTAAACTGAAGGTTACATCAAATGATTAAGAGATTTGATAAGAAAGAGTAAAAGTAAATTCTCACCATAGGATCACACGAGGTCCTAGAAAAGCGGATCCACTAGCACACAGATTTGCTTACCTCTAAAATTGAAATGAATTTGAATCTAACTTATGACAGAAGCTCATAAGGAACATGAAACACAAGGTAAGCAATCGATGAGTAAATAGTATTGGTTAAAGTGCTATGGACCATTATTCCGATTATGAAGATATGTAGAAATGTGAGAAAAACATGAGAAAACAACACGTATGACTATTTGAGGATAGATAGTGGACACAATTTCGAGGACAAAATTATTTTAAGGGGGGAGAATTGTAACACCCCTATTTGTATAGCCTGGTATATTTTACTGAATGAAAATTATTTTAAGGGGGGAAAACAACACGTATGAAAATTTTTATAAAAATTGCAGAGATTTTAAATATCCAAAAATTTGATTTATGTTTGGACTTTAAATAAAAGTTTTTAAAATCTGAAAAAAATTTTACCCACCAATTTAAAGCTGAATGAAAATTGCATTAAATCCCTTGTAGGATATTTAATGGGTTACCGGTAGATGAAGTACGGTAATTCATTAGGTGTACTACGGGAACATGTTACATCTTACGAGGAGTAGGGTGTGACAGCCAGTATCCATCGTATCAGACAAAGATCCTAGGTTCACTTCTAAATTCTGGGGTAGTCTTCAAAAAGCCCTAGGAACTAGATTGAACTTTAGTACGGCATTCCACCCACAGACAGATGGCCAGTCTAAAAGGGTAATTCAGATTTTGGAGGACATGCTACGGGCTTGTGTGATTGAGTTCGAGGGCAGTTGGGACACACACTTGCCTTTGGTTGAGTTTGTTTACAACAACAGCTACCAATCAAGCATTGGGATGCCTTCATATGAAGCTTTGTATGGCAGAAAATGTAGAACCCTATTTTATTGGGCCAGAAATTGTTCAGCAAACTGAAGAGAAAATCAAATTGATCAGAGATCGACTTAAAACTGCATCAGACCATCAGAAGTCCTATATTGATATGAAGAGAAGGGATATTGAGTATGCAGTGGGTGACAAAATATTCTTCAAGGTTTCCCCTTGGAAGAAGATTATGAGATTCGGCAGAAAGGGGAAACTGAGTCCTCGTTTCATCGGGCCATATGAGGTTCTTGAGAGAGTGGGTTCTTTGGCATATCGTTTGGCATTACCTCCAGAGTTGGAGAAGATACATAATGTCTTCCATGTATCTATGTTGAGGAGGTATCGATCAGACCCATCTCACGTACTACCAATGGAAGAAATTGAAGTGAATCCAGACATCACATATGAAGAAGAACCCATAGAGATTTTGGCTTATGAGGTGAAGCAGCTACGGAACAAGCAAATACCGTAGGTAAAAGTATTGTGGAACCATCATTTGGGCTAGGAGGCTACTTGGAAATGAGATGAGGACATGAGAAGACAACACCCATAGCTATTCAGAGATTGATACCAGGTAAAATTTTGGGATGAAATTTATTTTAAGGGGGGGAGAATTGTAACACCCCTTATTTGCATAGCCTGGTATATTTCACTATTCCAGTGACTGGTGTCGGTCCGGACAATTAAGAGAAGTAGAACCACATCTAAGAAACTTAGATAAGCCCTGAACGCAAATAATTAATAATTTCCAAATAGTTAAGTATAAATAAGAAAAACAGAACATAAAAAGTTAAATGAGCCGGGAGTCTCAGCGATGGGTGACCTTTTCAAGAAGGACTGTGAGGTCTATCTAAACTCAAATTTCGAATCATAAAATGTGACATTGCGGTCCTTTGGACTATTGCAAATACAGTGGAAAAGAGAAAATCATGAAAAAGAATTGTTAAGCAGGTCAAATAATTAGGTCAGGGATCCGGAAGAAATATCGAATAACTTGCAAATCGGATTGAACCAGCGAGGGGCAATTTGGTCAATTCATCCCTAGAGCTGACTCCTGACCTAACTGTCCAATAAAATCAGAGAAAAGAAAATTTCAGAATTGAGAATTAAATTAAAGAACTATTAAAAAATTTAGAAAAATGGAAAAAGAAAAGAAAAAGTTTTATTGCATCATCTTGATGACATCACAAATGATGTCAAAATAAAAATTAATTTTGCCCAATAATTGACCAAGTCAAATGGCTAATTTAAAGAGATAAATGACAAAAAAAATAAAAATAAAATTTATTTTCATCTTTCTCAACACATTCAGCCGCCCCATATCTCTCTCATTTTTCTCTAAAACTCCATTGTTGAGCTTCCAAGCTCAAAAATTCCCTTGAAATCTTTCTTATCTTCCATAGCCCCTTGAGTAAAAGTTGGATAATTAAGTGTGAAAAGAAGATTGGGAGAAAAAGAATTTAGAGAAACTTGAAGATTAAGAAGATTGAAGAGGGCACTATTAAAGGTAAGTTGATTTTAAGCTCTCTTCTTGTATGTTGATTTAAATTGAATTGAAATATGTAGGAATAATTTAAGAAAGCATGAAAAGTTATGCATGGAGTTTAATGTAATAAATTTTAGCCAGCTTGTAAGGGTGTTGGATTTGATGTTGTTTAGTTAAACTAAACATGAATTAGAGCTTAAATAATGTGGTATGTGTGGTTAGAATGATAAGTGAACTCAAATGTCATGGAATTATGATGAATTGGGAAATTAGGGTTTATGGAATTGTAGAATAATTTGAGAAATGGCCAAATGATATTATTGACCTTATTTGAGTTGAGAAATAGTCAATTGTGACCATTGGTGGTGTGTATGAATTGTTGGAACCAAGTTCCAATTCAGATTGGTGAGGGTCAATATGCAGCCAGTATGACCTAAGTCCTTTTCAGGGGCCAAAACTAAAAATTTACCAACCCAATTAGTGTAAGGCCAATTGGGAATGCAACTAGACACAAAATGGCACATTTTTCATTTAGGAATCATGCTCAGAAAGTTACCATAACTTAGTGAATAATTAGGCCAAATCTAGAATTGGCAAACTGACCTGTACAAAAATAACCAAATAAACAGTAGTTATGTAAATGACCAGAACTTGGTCTAGGAAGGTCCAAATGACCTGAAATTTTACCAGTAGAAAGCTGAGACATAGCCCTACAACTTTCATGAGGAAAATAAACCCAAATTTTAACCATATCCTATTTGAAAAGCCACTTGCTATCAACCCACAAAAACTGCCATTATCCAGTGAATGCCCAAAATTTTGGGTAAAATCAAATCCGGCCAGTCATGTTCAAATGGCTATAACTGAGGCTACAAAACTCCAAATGGAGTGATTCAAAAAGGGAAATAAAGTTAAGACAATAAGGAATAACTTCTATGAAGAAAACTTAGCTAAATTTTTACAGCAATATGACCAATGAAACAGTGCAAAACAGGACACCAAAATTGAAAATTTAAAATTTGTGCTTAAAAGACTTAAGATTTGAGAAAACAACCAAAACCAACAAAATTGGTAACCAAAATGTGGTATGTGGGTATAATTGGATTTCCCATACGTTTTAAGCATAAGAAAGTCAATATTTTGACTTGAATAGTATCATGAATAGTAACATCGACATGAAAATTTTCAAGAACATAAGTTTAAGCATATTGGGGCTAGAATTAAGCATATATGAATTTAATTATTGGATTTATTGTGAGTTAAGATACTGAAACACTGTCAATTGTGTGTTTCAGCTGAAAAAGACCCGAAAAATTTAAGGGACTGAGTCAAGGCTTAGAGGCGACTCATGTCAGGTTTGTGCACAATAAATTTATGCAATTATTTTCTAAGTGAAAAATTGGATTATTATGCTTTATGAAATCGCTGTGCTATTTATAACTTGTGTTGCCATTTTGTGATTGCAAAAATGAATTTGGAAATTGTTTGGGATCTTTTCTAAATTATTTGAGTACTTTGTTTTGAATTGATTTTGTGTTCACACTTAGCATGACAGTATCACACTTATAAATTGTGTTGCCATTTTGTGATTGCAAAAATGAATTTGGAAATTGCTTGGGATCTTTTCTAAATTATTTGAGTACTTTGTTTTGAATTTATTTTGTGTTCACACTTAGCATGACAGTATCACATTATTCCTCCTCCATCTATAAGGTTGAGATCATTTATTTTCCTCCCTCTCTAGCTTACCAATTGGGGTTGTAGATCGGATGAGTACTCATTAGCTAGCTAGCCAGCTCCCTCATTGATTTTCAATTAGTGGGGTTGTAGATTGCTTTGTCGTGATGTACAACACGGCATTGATCGGAAATTTAGTGTCATGGCTTAAGTTGTGTATGAATTGGCAACACTGTGTTTGTTAAATTATTTGACCAAAATAGTGCTATAATGAGTTTTGATAATTTGTGAAATATTTAAATTGTGATTTATCAATGAATGTTTTATGTACTACATTTCGAATTTTTATTGTGCACCACTGAGTATTTTTATACCCAGCGATAGCTTATTTTGCTATCGCAAATAAGGGCAAGGAGAAAGCAGCAGAGTGAGCTGCTATTGAGATAGGGGACTACATTCACCTTTTGGTACGAGTATTTATTTATACCCTTGTAGTTATTTTGATGTAAATATTGTAATGTCATATGTATTAATGTAAAGTTGAGCAGTTGTACAGTAAATTGTAATAATATTATTTTAGATTTTATTTTTGTAAATTAAGACCTGTATATGTAAATTAAATTTTAAATGCAATGTGAATCAAATTATGAAATATTGTGAGATGACAAACTTTGATTGAATTATGGAATTGATTTGAATTATGTTGAACTGAGTCATTTTGGTGGTTAGGAGTTGTGGAAACAATTATTAGAAGTGTTTTTACAGGTTTTTTAAGAACTGTTTTTTCAAAATACAGATGGCACTCTGCCGAAATTTTTTCAAAAATTGCGGACAAATAAAAATGGACAAAAATTTTTACTAGTTTGAAACTTCAATTAAATGTTTTTAATTTCTACTAAAATGTTCACCACTTCCAAAATGTAAGAAAATAGTTTAAAAATCCCTTGTAGTGTACTTAATAAGTTATCGATAGGTGAAGTTCGGTAGTTCATTAGGTATTCTACGAGATCATATTATGCCTTACAGAGGGGTAAGGTATGACATTTAGTATTATTTTAGTGGTTATAATATCAATAATTTGCTACATTATGTATATGTTATAGTATTTTAGTAATGTCAAATACCAAGAAAATTAATCAGAATAAAGTTCTAGATTTGTGATCATAACTATAAGCCAAAACCAAAAGGTGCATGAAAAAAAATCTTTCTAAAAAAATGTTTCTTGTAGCTAAAAAGCCTTAAGGGTTAGCAAGTTCTTTATAAAGGCCTACTTGGCCTAATAACTACGGGGATACCAAAAAATATTTTTAAGAGCTAATGTTATATGTAAATTTAATTTTTTAAAAAGTTCAATTCATTGTTTATATATTTCCAAAGGATCAATGTTAATATATTAAAAAAAATATATGATTATAGAATGTAGTAAAAAATTATTGAATATATGATGGGAAATAAATAATTTTAATATTTTACATTACCTATATTATAATGAAATAAAATATTATAGTATAAATTATTTTCAGAGATTAATAATTAAAATAAAATAAAATTTTTCATATATATATAAACACTTGCTCCCTCTTCCCTCCACCCCTGTCTAAACGCTATGGATGCTCACCCTTGTCTCTCAATTATAATAAAAATAAAAATTAATTGATTCAATTAGATTTTTTTAAATTTATTTTTTTAGTTACTTCGGTTCAATTTTGATTAGAAATTTTAAAAATTTTTAGTATTTCAACTTGGTTCTGTCACTTCAGCTAAACGAAAATAATCAAACCAAACTGATATTTTAAAGGAAAAATTACTATTTAATTCTTGTATTTCAACGAAATCAACTACTTAGTCCTTCTATTTGAAAAAATTACGCAATTTAGTCTCCTACTTTATTTTTTTAAATTGTTTAGTCTCTCCGTCAATTTTTGCGTTAATCAATGGATTTTAATTAATGACAATCAAACTAAGTCAATGGATTTTAATTAATGACAATCAAAATACTATTTAATCATTGTATTTTAGTAAAACTAATTAATTTTTTCTTTTATTATAAGAAGCACATTAGTTAGTCTCTATAATTTGATTCCATTAACTTTTAGTCCCTCTGATTTTTTCTTTTTAATTGAACTTTTATACTCTATTACTATTACTAGACTATTAGTTTTATCTACTTGTACAAATATAAATAAAATAATTTTTCAATTTGAATAACATAAAAGATAGAAAGCTTGATATGAGGGATAGAAAAAAAAAACTTTTATATTGTACCAATGGTAGGATAAAGAAAATATAAATTGGAAAATACCCATCCAATCTGAAATTATATGATAGGAAATTATTAGGTTGACTTGTATTTAATTGTGAAATAACTACCTATCAAATTTTTATTTGTAAATATAAAAATTATAATAATTAATTTTTAATTGAACTTTTATGCTCATTTATGAAAGCCAACCAACTTTGATGCTTCATTTTAAGTCATAATAAATAAATTATATATTATTATTGCCAATAGAAAATTTGAGGGGGCAATTAATGAAAATTAAAATTGAATACACCTATTTAAGATTTTTAATAAATATCTAGAGGAGTCAATAAAAAATTTAAGAGATCAATTAAATAAAAAAAAATCAAAATATTTTTTTTTTTTTTGTAAATGTTTGGCAGGAGGGGAGACTACGGTTCATTTGTTGCATTTAAATTCACAATTAAATTAATATTATATGTTAACTATTATATTAATTAAACTAATATTAATTATTTACTACACGTGCAATGCACCGCTTCAAAAACCAATCTATATTAAGTTGTTAAATAAATCAAAACTATGTAGTTTCGATGGTGGTGAGATTTGAACTTTGAACTTTTAAAATTCTTCTCTCAGTGAATTTTAAACCTTTAGTTGTGTATAAAATATAAAAATGCAAAATATTACAAGTTTTTTTTTTCTTAATCATACTAAAAATCTAAACCTTTTCGACATTTTGTGTTTTAATCCAATGGTTTCAATTTTACTTCAATTGATGAAACCTTTAAACATAGAGAAATTTGGGGTTAATTGCCAAAAAAATCCTGAAGATTGGCAATTTTTGCAATTAAATCCTAAAGTTTGTATAATTGTCAATTAAGTCATCATATTTGATAAATGTCTCAAATTGACTAGACTATAAAAAAACTGTTATTATACTTAATGGGAGTTCTACGTCAGTTGCCATATCATCACTGTAGAATAAAAAACCCTAAATTAGGGTTAATTGCCAAAAAAAACATGAAGTTTTGTCAGTTTTTGCAATTAAACCTTAAAGTTTGCATATTGTCAATTAAACCCTCACATTTGATTGATATCTCAAATTGACTTGACTATCAATAAACTATTAGTATATTTCAATAAATAAGAAATTATAAATCAAATTCCATTATACTTTTTGTCTTTATCATTGCTTTAACTCTGCTCTGCAAACTATTAATTAGTGTATCATTTAAATCACATTATTCACTAAGCTGCATTTATTTCTCATTGATTTTGTTGTTAATGTCCTCCAACTCTATAACTTTCTCCTTAATAGTATTTTTTTACTGAAGCAAATGTGTTAATAGCTCCTTCTCCAAGCCATTATAAGGTGGATCAAACCATTGAAAGAAAGAGCATGCATTCTTTTTAATCAATTGTCTATTAAAGTGCAGTTGTAACACCCCCATTTGTATAGTCTAGTATATTTCACTGTTCCGGTGACCAAAGGCGGTCCGGACAATTAAGAAGATTAGAACTATACTTAAGATAACTAGATAAGCTATAAACACAAATAATTAGTAATTGACAATTAGTTAAGTATAAATAAGGAAAACACAACATAAGAAGTTAAACGAGCCGAGAGTCACAGCGATGGGTAAACTTCTCAGAAGGACTGCGAAGTCATTTTAAACTCAAATTTCGAATCATAAAATATGACGCCGCGGTCCTTAGGACCATTACGAACACAGTTAAAAAGAGAAAATCATGAAAATGAATTGTTAAGTCAGTCAAATAATTAGGTCAGGGAACCGGAAGAAATATTGAATTATTTGCAAACCGGGTTAAACCGGCGAGGGGCAATTTGGTCAATTGACCCCGAGAGCTGAATCCTGACCTAACTGTCAAATAAAATCGGACAAAAAAAAAATTTCAGAATTGAGAATTAAATTAAAGAACTAATAGAAAAAAAAAGAGAAAATGAAAAAGGTGTAGGGAGATGACATCATGCATGACATCATGCATGATGCCATAAATCCTATAATTAATAATTTGATTAAATTGATTTTTTTGGGTCTTCCATAAAACAAAAGACATAAAAGAAAAGAAAAGAAAAAAAAAATTCATTTGGTCATTTTCTTCCCTTGTTGCCGCCATCACTCTCTCCCTCACATCTCCATAGTTAAACCTCCATTAAAGCTTGCACTCAAGCTTAAATTTCTCCACTCAACCTTAACTCTCATAAAAACCTTACTAGAGCTTGTTATCTCAACTTAAGAAGAAGATTGAAAGAAGAAAGAAGAACAAAAGATAGAGATTTGAAGTTCTAAGAAAGGTTAGTATGCTAACTTTCAATTTTCTACTTTAAATGCATGTTTAGTTACTTAAATAAACTTAGAAACTAATGAAATGAAATAAAAATATGTGGGGAGGACCAAACTGAAATTTTGGCCAGCTTGAAGGGGAGTATGATTTGCATGGTTAGATGGATTTGAATGAGTTTATGGACCTCCATTAGTTGAATGATTATAGTTGAGAGCTTTGAAATTAGCTAAATGCAACAATTTAGTGTGGTTAGGGTTTGGACTTAGGGTTTAGAGACAAAAAAAAAATGTAAGGAAGTGGTAAATGATGTCTTTGACCTAATGTGAAGTGAGAAAAGGTCATTTGTGACCAAATGAAGTGTGTTTAAATGGTTGGAGTTAAGGCCAAATTCGAATGGAGTATGCAGCATGACCAAATTACTTTTGAGGGACCAAAAATGAAATTTTACAAGTTCAATTGGTATGAGACCAATTGGGAATAAAAATAGACACTAAATGACACAATTTTCATTTGGGAAGCATGCCTAAAAAGTGACCAAAACCTAGTGAACAAATTGACCAAACTTGAAAAATCACAGTCTGCCTTGTACAAACTGCCAAATGAATAGTGTTTGTTCATTTGGTCATAACTTGAGCTAGGAACGTCTAAATGACCTGAAATTTTACCAGTGGTTAGATGAGATATAGGCCTAAAACTTTCATGGAGAACAAAAACCCAAATTATGCCATTAACAAAGCCATTTGGCCACCCCAAGTTGGTGACTCAAAACTGCCAGCACCAAAAATTGCCTAGAATTCTTGGTTGAGTCCAATCTGGCAGCCATGGTTCAAATGGCTATAACTTGAGCTAAAAAACTCCTATTGGAGTGATTCAAAAAAGAGAATAAACTTAAGACATTAGGGAACATTTTCTATGAAGAAATTTTTGTCAAATTCTAACAGTAAAGTGACTAATGGAACAGTACAACCTAAGGCACTAAAATTGAAAACTTGCAATTTTGCCTAAAGGACTTAAGTTTTGAGAAAATGACCAAAACCAACAAGTTCAACGACCAAAATGTGGTATGTGGGTGAAGGAATTGTAACACCCCCATTTGTATAGCCTGGTATATTTCACTATTCCGGTGACCGGAGTCGGTCGGGATAATTAAGGAGATTAGAACTACACTTAAGATAACTAGATAAGCTATAAACACAAATAATTAGTAATTGCCAATTAGTTAAGTATAAATAAGAAAAATAGAACATAAGAATTTAAACGAGCTGAGAGTCACAACGATGGGTGACCTTCTCGAGAAGGACTACGAAGTCATTTTAAACTCCAATTTCGAACCATAAAATGTGACACCGCGGTCCTTAGGACCATTATGAACACAGTGGAAAAGGGAAAATCACGAAAAAGAATTATTAAGTCAGTCAAATAATTAGGTCAGGGAGCCGAAAGAAATATTGAATTATTTGCAAACTAGGTTAAACCAGTGAGGGGCAATTTGATCAATTGACCCCGAGAGCTGACTCCTGACCTAACTGTCAAATAAAATCAGAGAAAAGAAAATTTCAGAATCGAGAATTAAATTAAAGAACTAATAGAAAAAAAAAAAGAGAAAATGAAAAAGGTGTAGGGAGATGACATCATGCATGATGCCATAAATCCCATAATTAATAATTTGATTAAATTGATTTTTTTTGGGTCATCCATAAGACAAAAGACATAAAAGAAAAGAAAAGAAAAGAAAAAAAAATTCATTTGGTCATTTTCTTCCCTTGTTGCTGCCATCACTCTCTCCCTCACATCTCCATAGTTAAACCTCCATTAAAGCTTGCACTCAAGCTTAAATTTCTCCACTCAACTTTAATAACTCCCGTAAAAACCTTACTAGAGCTTGTTATCTCAACTTAAGAAGAAGATTGAAAGAGGAAAGAAGAACAAAAGGTAGAGATTTGAAGTTCTAAGAAAGGTTAGTATGCTAACTTTCAATTTTCTACTTTAAATGCATGTTTAGTTACTTAAATGAACTTAGAAACTAATGAAATGAAATAAAAATATGTGGGGAGGACCAAATTGAAATTTCGGCCAGCTTGAAGGGGAGTATGATTTGCATGGTTTGATGGATTTGAATGAGTTTATGGACCTCCATTAGTTGAATGATTATAGTTGAGAGCTTTGAAATTAGCTAAATGCAACAATTTAGTGTGGTTAGGGTTTGGACTTTGGGTTTAGAGACAAAAAAAATGTAAGGAAGTGGTAAATGATGTCTTTGACCTAATGTGAAGTGAGAAAAGGTCATTTGTGACCAAATGAAGTGTGTTGAAATGGTTGGAGTTAAGGCCAAATTCGAATGGAGTATGCAGCATGACCAAATTACTTTTGAGGGACCAAAAATGAAATTTTACAAGTTCAATTGGTATGAGACCAATTGGGAATAAAAATAGACACTAAATGACACAATTTTCATTTGGGAAGCATGCCCAAAAAGTGACCAAAACCTAGTGAACAAATTGACCAAACTTGAAAAATCACAGTCTGCCTTGTACAAACTGCCAAATGAATAGTGTTTGTTCATTTGGTCATAACTTGAGCTAGGAACGTCTAAATGACCTGAAATTTTACCAGTGGTTAGATGAGATATAGGCCTAAAACTTTCATGAAGAACACAAATCAAAATTATGCCATTAACAAAGCCATTTGGCCACCCCAAGTTGGTGACTCAAAACTGCCAGCACCAAAAATTGCCTAGAATTTTGGGTTGAGTCCAATCCGGCAGCCATGGTTCAAATGGCTATAAATTGAGCTAAAAACCCCCAATTGGAGTGATTCAAAAAGGAGAATAAACTTAAGACATTAGGGAACATTTTCTATGCAGGAATTTTTGTCAAATTCTAACAGTAAAGTGACCAATGGAATAGTACAACCTAAGGCACTAAAATTGAAAACTTGCAATTTTGCCTAAAGGACTTAAGTTTTGAGAAAATGACCAAAACCAACAAGTTTGGCGACCAAAACCAACAAGTTTGGCAACCAAAATGTGGTATGTGGGTGAAGAAATTGTTGAAGGAACGGAAGCGTGAAAAACACAAGTTTATACCATTGAATTCAAAAATTTTCACCTAAGGTCACATGCATCATGCAAGATTTATTTTTATCTATTTGATTTCAATGATAAACAATATATTAAAACTCTTTTAATATGTTTTTGGACCTGTATTTGCTATTTAAGATTTTAAAATTAATCAGATTAATTTTAGAACCCTAGATTAAATCTAGAACGATTACACTAACCTCTTGATGCACTGCAGCATGTCTGCACCTTTGAGATTCATCTTCAGGACACCAGATGTTGTCCCTCTACCTTGTCCACACCAAGAACATCTATGGCAGCCCTTGAACAGCTTCTAAAGCTTTTTCTATTAATTAGAAATTCAAGTTCTACCTTTTAAGAGATTAGAGATGTAAACATGACAGTAGAAACAATTTCTAGTGTTCTTAATTCAAGAGATTGATGGCTAATCTCTTTGAATTGATGAGAGATGAAGAAGAATAGATAAAAAGCCTCAAAGTGGCGTGAAAAAGGAGAGGAGTGGCTACTGGTTGCTTTTCTTTTTCATAACAACACTTAAATAGCTAGGTTAACACATTAAACCCTTGCCACATGTCACCCTTTGATTAGCTCTAGGTTTAAGTGACCCAATCACATTGAGCCAAGTGTCAAACCTATATTAATCTTGATTTTAATCATCTTACATGATTAAAAAACATTTGGCAAGCTTATGTGTAATCCCATGTGTCACCATCTCATGGTGCCACGTGTCACACTGTGAATGACCAAAATGCCCCTATGTCTTAATTTTGAGTTCTTAACCCAAAATAATTATTTTTCTTCTTCTAATTAATTTATATCAAATATAAATTAATTAATAAATCTTTATTAATTAATTTCTCATTAATTAAATTCATATTTAAACACTTTAAATATAAATTTAATTTATACTACAGATCCAATAATCTAGATTTGGTTTCAAGTCATGCTAGGGACTTTGCAATTTAATTGCAAACCAAACCTATTTAATTAATCAATTAAACTCTTTAATTAATTAATTAAATCATATTTAAAATGGTGATAGCTTGTGTATGTGTGTGACTTACTAGGCTCATCACTAATTGGCAATGAGAAATGATATCAACTCTTAATATCATCAGAACTCTTTCTTACCATAAATGATTTCTCTAAATCATTTTATGCACCTCATAGACCATGGTTAACACCTAGCATAGCATGCCATGGCATTCCAATTAGTAATAAGGTTTACCTTAAATGAACCTATAATCATATGTTACCATGCACTAGAATCTCTCTGTTACAAAATCCCAACTCAAGCTGGAGTCATGGTTTATGTCAAACTCCATTTGCTATGAATATTATGTTCTCTTTTAATTCCAGTTCTTGATTAAAAAGATTTTCTCATCAGAAACTCTTTTCTGAATAAATCTATCTGTCCTGGCCAGGAAGTTGAAATATCAAGAATAATTAAATGAACATAGGATTTTATCTCTATTTACTTAGAGGAACAGATTCCATCTTGATCAACACCTACCTCCATATATAACTAGTAGGAGCCAACACATGCCCATATACCCATACATAGTACAAGTATGAAAGCAGTATCAAATTCAAACTACCTATATACAAGATAACTGTGCTATCTCAGGTCTAAAGATTATATGCACTGATATGATTTATGACAAAACAATGACAAGAGTAAACTCCATGTGCTTGTCATAAGTGTCACTGGTTCGGCCTACTTATCATTTATAAGTGCCTATCATGTTTGTTATATGGCATGAGACTCACCATTCCATCTTACTTATATCTCATATAAATAACTTGGGAACAAATATGAATACAATCTTTCTGGATAAGTCATGTCCTTATTATGAAGTATCCTCGATTGTGAACCTATTTATGATACTTTATGCTAGAAATATTGTCACTCATATTCTTAACAACTTAAGAATAATATTTCTAACAAAATATCAATGGACCTTTTCTATTACACATAAATATATTATGTAAATGAAAAAGTGGAAATGCCTTTTATTAATAAAAATATGTACAAGATACATACTAAATGATATGCTCTAGGGCATACTACTAACAATCTCCCACTAGCACTAGAGCCATTCATTACAATACCTTAGACCCATCTTCTCAAGATGTTGGTCTAACTGAGCTTGTGACAAAAGCTTAGTGAATGGATTAGCTAGATTTTTCAGCTGATGTTATTTTTCTGCTTGGCTATATTGCCTCTATATCTCTGATAATGTGGTAGTGCCTTTCTATGTGTTTGGATTTTGGGTGAGACCTTAGTTCCTTAGCCTGTATGACTGCTCCATTATTGTCACAGTGTAGTGGAACTGCTGACTCAATGGAAGGAAGTACTATAAGTTCTGTCACGAACTTCTTTATCCAACGACTTCCTTTGCGACATCGATGCGAGAATATACTCAGCCTCTGTATTGGAATCTGCAGTCGTGCTCTGTTTGGAACTCTTCCAACTGACTGCACCTCCATTACAAGTGAACACATATCCAGAGGTAAACTTTCTATCATCGATATCTGATTGGAAATCAAAATCAGTATAACCATCTAATTGCAAGTCTCCACCTCCATAAATCAAGAATAAATCCTTAGTTCTTCTCAAGTACTTAAGGATATTCTTGACAGTTATCCAGTGTTCCAAACCTGGATTGGATTGATACCTGCTTGTCAAACTAATAGCATATGCGATATCCGGCCTAGTACACAACATTGCATACATTAAACTTCCAATAGCCAAAGCATATGGAATCCTGGCCATCTTATTTCTTTCTTCAGGTGTCTTTGGAGACATCTCTTTAGAAAGGTGGATATCATGTCTCACTGGTAACAATCCTCTCTTGGAATCAAGCATGTTAAACCTCTTTAACACCTTTTCCAACTATAGACTTTGGGATAAACCAATTATTCTTTTCGCTCTATCTCTATAGATGCGAATCCCAAGAATATAGGTTGCCTCCCCTAAGTCTTTCATGGAGAATGTATTTGACAACCATACCTTTATAGTCGTTAACATACCTGTGTCATTACCCATCAACAGTATGTCATCCACATATAAGACAAGGAAAGTGATAGCACTGTCACTAACCTTCTTATATACACACGACTCATCCTCATTTTTGATAAAATCAAAGGATTTAATGGCTTCATCAAAATGGATGTTTCAACTCCTCGAAGCTTGTTTCAACCCATAAATGGATCGCTTTAGCTTGCATACCTTGGAACCATCTTGGGATTCAAAACCCCTAGGTTGTTCCATGAAAATGTTTTCTTCAATGTATCCATTGAGAAAAGCTGTTTTGACATCCATCTGCCAAATCTCATAATCATAGTATGCAGCTATTGCTAATAAAATCCTAATTGATTTAAGCATGGCAATAGGCGAGAAAGTCTCCTCATAGTCGATTACTTGCCTTTGGCGAAACCCTTTTGCTACTAGCCTTGCCTTATAGGTCTCTACCTTTCCATCAGAACCAATTTTCTTCTTGAAAACCCATTTGTTCCCTATAGGTATAATACCTTCAGGTGGGTCAACAAGATCCCAAACTTGATTCTTATACATGGAATCAATCTCGGATTTCATAGCATCAATCCATTTTGAAGAGTCTATATCTGATATAGCTTCTTCATAAGTAAGTGGATCATCTTCATGACCTACTTCTTCATGAGTAGACAACTCTTGTTCTTCTTTATGAAGAAAACCATATCTCATTGGTGGGTGAGATACCCTGGTTGTTCTACGAGGAACAGCTGTAGATGTTTCATCAACGGGTATAGGTTGACTAGATGGATCTATATCCATCTGATCTGTTGGTTGCCTTCCTTTGCCTTCCTTTGCCTCCTTCTTGAACAAACTGTTGTTCAAGAAATGTGGCATCTCTACTTATCACAACCTTTTGTGAAGTAGGCAAATAAAATTAATATCCAAAACTATCTTTTAGATATCCAACAAATCGACCTTTTTCTGATCTGGTCTCCAATTTATCAGTGTTCAGCTTTTTGATATAAGCTGGACAACCCCAAATCCTAACATGCTTAAGACTTGGTTTTCTTCCATGCCATATCTCATAAGGTGTGGAAGAAACTGATTTTGATGGAATCCTATTCAGAATATACAAAGCTGATTCTAATGCAAATCCCCAAAAGAAGATTGGCATATCAGTATAGCTCATCATACTACGTACCATATCCAATAGGGTACGATTTCTCCTTTCAGATACACCATTCAGTTGTGGCGTTCCTGGAGGAGTCAGCTAAGAAACAATGCCATGCTCTCTCAAGTATTCATCAAATTCAGTACTCAAATATTCACCTCCACGATCTGATCGAAGAACTTTAATACTCTTTCCTGTTTGATTTTCTACTTCAGATTTATATTCTTTGAACTTTTCAAAATATTCATATTTGTATTTCATCAAATACAAATACCCAAACCTTGATTTATCATCAGTAAAGGTAATAAAATAATGAAAACCCCCTCTAGCCATTTCTTAAAATGGACCACATATATCACTATGTATTAGCTCCAAAATATTTTCAGCTCTTAGCCTTTGTCCAACAAAGGGTGATCTAGTCATTTTGCCCTGAAGGCAAGATTCACAAGTTGGAGTAGGCTCAGAGCCCAATGAGGATAAAATCCCCATTTTCTCCAGTTTTGCAATCCTATCTTCTGCAACATGACATAACCTTAAGTGCCAAATATATTTTGAACTTGAGTTGGTTTTCACCATGGCATTGCATTCTTTTAGATCACTTGCATTCAATTTGTGTTTGTCATTATTATCCAAATAATAAAGACCATCATTCATACAACTCGAACCAACATATTTATTTCCAAAATAAATATTGCAAATATCATCTGTAAACTGAAATTCATAGCCATTTCTAGTCAAACTAGATATAGAAATGATGTTCTTAAAAGCATCAGGAACATATAAAATATTATCCAAACACAAAACATGTCCAAACATGTAAAAAGATTTAGATCCTATGGCTAAAGCTTCAACAGTTGAGCCATTGTCAGTCAGGACTCTAATATCTTGAGCATAGCTGCTACTATTTGCTAGTTCCTGCATATCATTAGAAATGTGAGAAGCGGCACGATATCTAAAACCCAAGTGTAGATGAACTATGAGTATCATCGAATCTAAATAACAAGATATGGACATACCTTAGAAGGTGTATCCTTCTTGTCCTTCAGAGAAGCAAGATACTCTAGGCGGTTCCTTTTCCAAGGCCCATCCTTTTGGCGGTGGAAACACTTTCCTTGCCTCCATCGACTTTAGTCTTCCTTTTACTGTTTAGCTATTTTCTTGGAAGGACTAGGAATGAGGTTTCTTTTCCTTATTGCCCTTCTTCTTGTTGGACTTTCCAGTGAAGAAGACGCAACCAAAGCTACCTCTTTTCCTTTATTGCCTGGCATATTCTTTTGGGCAATAACCAGCATGTTGAGTAAACCAGCTAAGGTGCATTCCTGTTTAGTCATATGGAAATTTGTCACAAAATTCCCAAAAGACTCAGGAAGGGACTGAAGGATCAAATCCATTTGTAGTTGGAAATCCATGTTGAAGTTAAGATGTTCCAACTGCTCAATCAGCCGAATCATCTTGTGGACATGATCCCCAACATTCGTCCCTCAGACATCCTCATACGGAATAGCTGTCTAGATATCTCATAACTAGCATTCCTGCTGTGCTTACCATACAACTCTTGTAGGTGAATGAGGATCTCACTCGCACTCTGCATGTTCTCATGTTGCTTCTGTAACTCATTACTCATGGAAGCAAGCATGTAACACTTAGCTTTCATATCATGCTCCTTCCACTTGTCCAAAGTTTCATGTTCCTCTTGTGTGGCCTCTGGAGGTAAGGGACCAGGAACATTTGAATCTAGAACATATCCTATATGTTCAAGGTTCAGGACAAGTTTTAAATTTCTTAGCCAATCAGACAGATTAGGTCCTGTCAACCTATTGTGATCAAGTATGCTTGCAAGGATATTGGATGGTGGTGGTTGTTTTGTGCTCATTTTTATCATAAAATTAACTGCAGAAAATAACTAGATTAATTAGTAAATGTATCATGTAATTAACCAAAATGATTATAGTCTTTTAATCAAATTGGTCCTCCCACTAACTTAGTGAATTCTACACTTCCAAAGTAGAAAACGGAAATCCTAGTTGGATGGATTTCTGTTGGGTGATTGAATTCTTATAATTCTATTGATCATCCTCAGGTACATCCATTATTGGAATTACAATAAACTATAAGTAAGCAACTCCTTGCCCATCACATCTCATGTGAGGTTCAATCCTTTACCTAGCCCCTAATGCTCAAAATCTCAGGTACATCCATTATTGACTTATCTTGCATTAGTTAAGTTGATCCCATTGAGCCAGTAATTATGCAAATAATTTTAATGTCCTCAGGTACATCCAATATTGGCCACTAAACCATTTACATATTTACAACATCTCATGCTTAATAATTATTCTTAAGAAAATCTCTTAAATTAATTGCATCTTATGCAACTATTTAAAATTTCTTAAAATAATTGCCCCAATGGAGGGCCTATGTTATAATTACTTTAATTATAGCATTTCCTACTTAATCATTTGTTTGGAAGATTTTATGGTCATTCTAATTACTATTAAGGTCTCACTTTGCACATTATCCAATTAGGATGCATGTAACACCCCTTACCTGACTACAATGTAGCTGAGCAAGGCGTGCTACACGGCGTGCCGAAGCACCTGATCTTATCTGATTTCATTATAGTTCTTAATTTACTTGTTCGAAAACTTTATTTAAGGTTTAGGCTATTTTTACTTTTATCAAAATCTAACTAATTTGGAAATTTTAAAAATTTTAACGATAATCCCAAACAGCGTGCGATTGTAATTTGGACTATGATTCTTACGAACTGCCAAAAACAATTTCAATATATACTCAATTTCTCAAACTTAATAGTCTCAAAAATTTTCGAACATAATGTATCTCAATACAGTGTCCAGATTTTTCAGATATCTCATCAGATTTTCAAAATCTCAATATTCACAAGTACAATCTCATTATAACTCAAATTCAATTCACATATTAAAATACTTACTTTGAGTAGCTTCCATAATTCATAGGTTAATTACATGAGTTTATTTTGTACAAGATATAAAAATAATTTATAATGTGCTAGGAATGAACAATATACATAACATGCATAAAATGAGCCCTATCTACATGCATTGCTGAGGAGGTGACAATCTTGAACTCTTCTGACACTTCTGCAGATCTGGACTCCAAAAATCTCAGTTGACAGTCTACTGGTTTTACCTTCAGTACTTGCACGAGGAAGCAATTCCATCGCGCTAAGCATTTCTGCTTAGTAGTGCAATAGTATAATAAGAAATAATATATACAAATAAAGAGAGAAATAAATCATAATTTGGATACTTGAGAATCAATTTAATTTGGTATGGTATTTCTAGTATCAACGATCTTATATACTAGTTTGTTCCTCTTTGGAAGTGCTTAGTTTATAACTTTTCAGTAATACTACCCAGTATACAAATTATTCTAACTGTATTGTATTTCAAGTCTCTACGATTCTGCAATTTATATTTTTGTTATGTTGCTTTTGCTAATTTCTTTTACTCATTCAATACTTAATTTAATTATACTGAAATTTCATTATATTTAACTTAACTCAGCTTCCTGAATTGAATAATGTTTTAAATGACTGCCCATATAGCCTATACACTGACCAGACTGGATAAACGGATATACTAGCACTGGGTACCTAGTACCTCGGGCCGTCACACCATCGGTCACAAAGTATCTCCCGGTGTGCAAACAGTGTGGCTAAAAAGCCATATAATCAATCAGGCATTAAGCCGAGTATAATAACACAAACTGTATAGCCATAGGCTATTAAAATCATAGTATGACATAATAAGCCATAAAACACAGTATGACGTAAAGTCATTTATAGAACAGCTGTCAGAATCCTATTGGCATGCCAACCTATCCAAACTAGTCAACTAGGAAAACTAGGGCATATTACAAGATTAAATATTTATTTCTTTATTTTCAGGGTTTACTGGTCATTACACAATTCACTGGTCAATGAAAATATTGACCTTTTTATACATCATGGATAAGTTGATTATAGTATCAACATGTCACAATTTGCATTTCAATATGCTGCCAATATAGTGCAATTTACCATTTTTACAAGTTGGCATTCATTGCCAAATTGCTTCAAGCATCATTGTATGTAAATGTCAAATTCTCAATTTTTGTGTGCTAGATTGGTCTAGCTTAAAGTCCTATTTCTCTTGGTTTTTAGCTTCTGGTCAAAGAAGCAAAATTGTAGCTCTATGTCTCATTGCACGTGGAGCAAAATTTCAGGTCATTCCGGGTTGTATAGGCCAAGTTATGGTCAATTTACTAAAATTGGACAGATTGCACCTTTGGTGCAAAATTTGGTCAATTTCTCAATTTTTGTGTGCTAGATTTGTCTAGCTTAAAGTCCTATTTCTCTTGGTACTATTCCCTTCAATTCATTTCATTAGTTAACCTATAATGATGACCCTTGATGCACTCTACGTGAGTCAATTCTAATGTTACCAATATGTCACATTTTATAGCCCTTTAGTGTTGGTATATGTTACCAATTTCATTTCCAAGTGTATTGCATTTTATTGCAATTTACCGGATTTCAGTGTACTATTTTGACCTAGCCGAACGACCTAGTTCCCTCAGTTTTTGGGTTTCGGTCTAAACTACAAACTTGTAGGTCTAGGTCTTATTGCACGTGGGACAAAATTTCAGGTCATTCTGAGTTGTGTAGACCAAGATATGGTCAATTTACCAATGCTGGACAGATTGCACCTTAGTGCAAAATTTGGTCAATTTCAGGTCACTTTTGGTTCGGTAGTTTTTGTACCCGAACTTGTGCAAGCCATTTGACTTGGTTCTGGCCATTTCTGGGTTTTGGTGTCTTCATAAGAATTGTACCTCTATGTCTTATTGCACTCTGTGCAAAATTTCAGGTCATTCTGAGTTGTATAGGCCAAGATATGGTCAATTTACTAAAGTTGGACAGATTGCACCTTTAGTGCAAAATTTGGTCAATTTTAGTTCTGGCAGTTTTGGTACCTGAACTTGTGCAAGCTATTTGACTTAGTTCTGGCCATTTTTGGGCTTTGGTGTCTTCATATGAATTGTAGATCTATGTCTAAAATAACCATGGTAAAAATTTCAGGTCAATTGGACCTCTTTTGAGTGAGTTATGGTCATCCCAAGGACTACTGTTCACATGCTCAAAAATCTGGGTTGCAAGGTTGCTATTCCGGATTTGGTCATTTTTAAGGTCAGTTTCTAGGGAGAATTTTGGCAACATTTCTACATGAAAGTTGGCCTATTTGGTGTCTAGTTTTACTCCCCATTGGCCTCATACCAATTGGGTTCACAATATTGCACTTATGACCTAATTTAAGTGCTGCCAACATACATAACCTGCATTTGAACATCACACTTCCAATTTTAACAATCCTCCTCCTCCCAATACTTCAATATTCAATCTATGGCACTTCTATATATATATTATACACAATTCCAGCAAGAATTCTGGGCAGAATACTCAAGGGCACAAGGCACACAATACACCATTAAACTTTAACATTTACATCCACCCAAATTCAATGTACATCAGCACTTATGTTATACAAACACTTCCATTTTAACTACACATGCTGCCCACAATTTAATACCATCACATCTCATCAATATATTACATAAATTCACATACAATTTCATAACATTATAGGCTGCCAATTTCAAGCTCAATTGTCCAAGTCTTCAAAATTTTGTTCAAAACCCACTTTCACATTGTCAACCTCACATGTACTCTTACAATTAAATTCTACCACTTATAATCACATAAATTGAGCATCATTAATCAACAATAATATGCATAAATTAACCATTTTCATGCTTCTCATGGCTACCCTAATTCAACAATTATCCAAGGTCTTCAACAATTCTTTCAAACTCCTAATTCAATTACTCAATCTCAACATACACATAAAGTTAATTTGCTAGGACCTCTAATTACCTTAATCAATATCATTTCCCATCAACTACATGTAAAGATAATTCAAACCTCTTTAGGTTCCATGGCTGCCGAATTCAATTACCGTTAAATATTCATCCAATCCTTCCAATTTTTCAATAATTCAACTCATCTCCACCTTAGTACAAAGTTTAATTAAGTGAGGTAAGGAAAACTAGCACTAACCTCAACTTGGGCTTGATTAAACTTCACCAAAACTCCTCTTTCTTGCTTCCTACATGCTGCCCATGATGTGTAGAACAAGTTTAATGAAGGACTCTTGAAGAAATGATGGCTTGATCATAGCTGGATGAAGGCTTGTATATTGGGCAGCCATGGATGAAGCTTGGAGGATTTTTAATTCGGCAAAGAAGAATGGAGAAGATGAAAGTGATCAAATGGCTGTCCACTTTGTCCTCAAGTGAGCTTTTATAGTCCACTAAGTGTCCACTTAGTGCTCTGTGACACCCTTTACCTGGCTACAGTGTATCCGAGTAAGCTATGTCACACGGTGTACCGGCACACTCTATTTTACCTTAATTAATTCTTTTTGTCAAAGTTTTGAAGATAATTTGTGAAAGATAACTCATTTAAGTCATTTATTGAAATCATAATTTATTTGAGGTTCCGAAAATTTAAAAGAAAATCCGGCAGAGTACCGGCTAAAAATGGAGAAAACAGTTCTTCGGAACCTGTTAAAAACACTTCCAAATAATTTCCAAACAATCCCAACTTCAATTCATCAACAAAATCTGAATATCAAGATCTCAACAACATTTCAATTTTAGTTCTCAATAACCTTTTCATTTCTCAAACATCCATTTCTCATATACAAACAATAAATAAATGCTCAAATTTTGCATTCATAGCCATAACTTTCATTATTTACATGAACATCAGAATACATTACATAAGTTCAAATACATATGAGAAAGCAAAAATTAGCTACAAAATATCAAAATGACACTTAGTGTCCTACCAATGCACTGCAGAAGTTGAGGTGACACGGACACTGTGCAGAACTGCCGGACAGACTCACCCAGTCTGCGGTCTACTGGACTCACAATCTGTATCTCCAGTACCTACGCGTGGCAAAAGCAACGCGCTAAGCAATAATGCTTAGTGGTGCAATAGTATAATAAAAGAAAATAGCAGAAAATAAGTATGCATAGAATGTGTATGATTTCTTTGTTTGGTATTGGTGTATCCATTATTTCATTATCTTTGTCCACTTTCATTCATTTGGTTGCCCAAGTAACCTACACTAGATGACTGGACTGGATAACGGGTAAACTAGCACTGGGTATCAAGTACCTCGGGCCGTCACACCATCGGTCACATATGCATCTCCCGGTGTGCAACAGAACAGTTAACAAGCTGTGATAACATTAGGCACAAGGCCAAAGCTCAATACAAGGTCAGAATGGCTAAAAGCCATAAAATCACAGAATGGCATATTTCCATGTGCAGTACTACTAACTTAACCCTATTGGCATGCCAAACTATCCAAACCAATCTTGTTAGGTATACTAGGACATTTGAAACTTTTAAATTCTTCAATTTGTGAATTTCAAGTTTTAGTGTTACTATTCACCTCATTGGTCAACAAAAATGTTGACTTTTGCATAGAAAATATGTACATTGACTTTGGTACTCCCAACATACCACATTTGGCATTTAAGACTTGTTGGAATTGGTCACCATTACCATTTCTCAACTTAAATCTAAGAGGGCAGAAATTTCAGTTTTTGTGACCCAACTTTACTGTTCCATTAGGCCCTGTTGCAGTGGGAATTTGAGGAAATGGTAAACATGAAAGTTGTTCCTTATTTTGTCTAGTTGAATTTAATTTTTTGAATCACTCCATTTGGAGTTTTGAAGCTCCAGATATGGTCCAAAAACTACAGCTGGCCGGATTGCCAAAACTGTAGAGTTACCAAATCTACAGTACCATGAACAATGACTGTGACTGCCATTTGGGTTAGGTTCTGGTCATAATTTGGGGTAGGTTTCTTCATGAAAGTTTTTTTGTCTATGTCTTAACTTGTTGCTGTAAAAATTTCGGTCAATTGACCATAGCGAGAGTGAGTTATGGCCAAATGAACAGTTACTGTTCATTTGGTCATTTCTGCAGGTGCTGTTGCAGGGTATCCGGATTGGGGCCAACTTTTGGTCCACTTGCTTTGGTCTTTTGGTCATGGTTTCTTCAGCAAAAATGTGCCATTATAAGCCTAGTTTCATGTAAAATTGGCCAAACACCAATTGGACCAACACAGCCAAAGGTATGGCAGTCCAAGTGGACTGAAATCTCAGCCACCCTGCTGCACTCATTGGGCAGCATACTCATTCACTTTGCCATGCTATATTTCAATCCAATTTATGGTCAACTTATCTCAAATGGTCACTAATTGACCATTAGAGTGTTCTTTAACAATTTCATAAGCCAAGTCAAATTTTCACCCCTAAACCCTAGCTCAATTTCAAGGTTTTCACAATTTCCTTAGTTAACTCTTTCATTCTTTGTATATATATATGTATACACTTTAAACATGATCTCTAATTCACTCTAAGTCCAATAAAACAATCAAAATCATCCTTCGTTAGGGCTGCCGAAAATTGAAGATACCCTAACATATATAATTTACTTCAAATTTTTACAATTTCTTAACTTAAAGTGATGCTCTAACAAAGATTAAATGAGTGAGAGTGGAAGTATAGCACTAACCTCTTTGCTCAACTTATTGAGCTTGTGAAAACTCTAGAATTCCTCCTCTTTGTGGCTGCCTAGAGTTACCTTGTGATGTGGGGATAAGTTTTAGTGAATGGAGTAGAAAAATTTATGGTGAAATAAGGAGAGAACTTGAGCTTTGGTTGAAGGATTAATGGAGGTTTAGGGCAAGCAAAGTTTTGGCTGGAATTGGAGAAGAAGAAGGCAGCTGCATTTTTAATTCTTTTGTCTTGGTTTGTCTCTTTTATTGGTTAGTTTAAAGGGTTGTTTAATTTTGATTGGTAGAAGTTTTTAAATGACATCCTAATGATGTCATATTTGGCTTTTTTATTGATTTTTCTTTTCTTTTCTTTTCTACTAACTTCAAATTAATTTTTCATCAACATTAATTCATATTTTGTGTCATAATAATTATTTACTTAACTGGACAAGTCGGCCAAAAATCACCTCTGAAGGCGAAATGACCAAAATGCCCTCCGTTTAGTTTAACGGGTCAAAATTGTCTGTACCGATTGAAAAATTTTTCTAAGTATTTTCTTGGCACTCTAATGTCATGGGAACCTCAATAAACCTTCTCTGGAGTCCCAAAAATTATTTTATAATTTTTTCCCCGGGTCTAGGGCTCCTAGTTGCGAGAACTGCAACTTCCCTCTGGGTTACTCCTCGCTAGGGCACCGGCTCGTTTAACTTGGTTGTATTTTATTTCTAAAATTTTTATTAAATTTTTCTTATTAGTATTTGAGTTAATTTTGGTTCCTCACTTTAGTTTAAATATTTTTCCGGACATTCTAGCTGTTTGGACCGACACCGGTCACCGGAACAGTAGAATGTACGGAATTGCTATCGGGAGGGTGTTACAACTCTTCCCCTCTAATTTAAATTTCGTTCTCAAAATTTACCTGATGCAAACAGTTGAGGGAACTGTTGCCTCATCGTCTCTTCACTTTCCCAAGTTGCCTCTTCGGTGTTGTGGTGCCTCCATAGCACTTTCACCAGTGGAATCTGCTTGTTCCTCAATTCTTTTACTTCCCGAGCTAGGATCCGTAGAGGTTCTTCTTCATATGTCAAATCCAGTTGTATTTCAATTTCTTCCCTGGAGATGACATGTGAAGGATCTGAGCGGTATCTTCTAAGCATGGACACGTGGAACACATTATAGATCTTGTCCAGCTCTGGTGGTAAAGCTAGCCTGTAGGCTACTGGTCCCACACGTTCAATGACTTCATATGGGCCAATGAACCTAGGGCTCAACTTACCCTTCCTTCCAAACCTCAATACCTTCTTTCACGGTGACACCTTGAGGAACACTTTGTCGCCAACCGCATATTCTATTTCTTTTCTCTTCAGGTCAGCATAAGATTTCTATCTGTCTGAGGCAACCTTCAGATTGGCTTTGATTAGTTTCACTGTAACACCCTCATTGTAGCAATTACGTACATTCTACTGTTCCGGTGACCGGTGTCGGTCTGAACAGCTAGAACGTTCGAAAAATATTTAAACTAAAGTGAGGAGTCATAAATAATTCAAATATTAATAAGAAAAATTTAGGAAAAATTTTAGAAATAAAATACAACCAAGTTAAACAAGCCAGTGCCCAAGCGATGGGTAACCAGAGGGAAGTTGCGGTTCTCGCAACGAGGAGCCCTAGACCCGGGGAAAAATTCATAAAATAATTTTCGGGACTCCAGAGAAGGGTCATTGAGGTTCCTATGGCATTAGAATGCCAAGAAAATACTTAGAAAAAATTTTCAATTGGTACAGACAATTTTGACCCGTTAAGCCAAATGGAGGGCATTTTGGTCATTTCGCCTTCAGAGACGATTTTTGGCCGACTTGTCCAGTTAAGTAAATAATTATTATGATCTAAAATATGAATAAATATTGCTAAAAATTAAATTAAAAATGAATAGAAAAGAAAGAAAAAGAAAATGACTTAAATGCTTAATTATGACATCACCATGATGTCATTTAAGTGCCCTCCACTAATCACCATTCAACAACACAACAAAGACTCTTTAAAAAGAGAAAAATGGCAAATTAAGAAACCAATTTTCTGGTTCTTCTTCTTCCTCAAAACGTGAACCTCCCCTCCATAACTCTCCATGAAAGTTTCCTTTAACTACTTCCATTTCCCATGAAATTCCACTACTAAACCCTAAGTTACCTTCATTAAAACTTGTCCACTCATCTTGGGGAAGTGTTTGGCAGCCTAGAAAAGGAAGGAAAGTGAAGTTCAAGCTTGGAAAATTCTGCCCTACAAGAGGTTAGTGCACCTACCTACTTAAAACCCTTATTTTCTATGTTAGAGACTTGAAATCAATATGAATTTGTGGGTTAAATGAACCAAATTTGAGTGTATGCCTACCATGAATTTCGGCAGCCCTATTGAAGGAATAGGAATGAGTGTTTTGCTGGACTTAGAGTGGACTAGAAATGATGTTTAAGGTACATACATATACACAAGTATAATGAATTGGTATGCTAACTAAGGTAATTGGTGTAACCCTTGAATTTGAGCTAGGGTTTAGGAGTGAAAATTTGGACTTGGCTTATGAAATTGTTAAAGAACATTCTAGTGGTCAATTAGTGACCATTTGAGGAAATTTGACCATAATTGGGACTAAAATATAGCATGGCAAAGTGAATGAGTATACTGCCTAGAGAGTGCAGCATGGTGGCTGAGATTGCAGCCCACTTAGACAGCCATAACTTTGGCTGTGTAGGTTCAATTGGTATTTGGCCAATTGGACATGAAACTAGACTTATAATGGCACAATTTTGCTGAAGAAACCATGCCCAAAAGACCAAAGCAAGTGGACCAAAAGTTGGCTCCAATCCGGATACCCTGCAACAACACCTGCAGAAATGACCAAATGAACAGTTCATTTGGCCATAACTCACTGTAGAAATGGTCAATTGACCTGAAATTTTTACAGCAACAAGTTAAGACATAGACAAACAATTTTTATGAAGAAACCTACTCCAAATTATGACCAGAACCTAACCCAAATGGCAGTCACAATCACTGTTCATGGTACTGTAGATTTGGTAAATTCTGCAGAATTGAAATCCGGCCAGCTGTGGTTTTTGGACCATATCTGGAGCTACAAAACTCCAAATGGAGTGATTCAAAAAAGGAAATTCAACTAGACAAAATAAGGAACAACTTTCATGTTTACCATTTCCTCAAATTTCACTGTAACAGTCCCTAATAAAACAGTAAACTTATGGTACAAAAACTGAAAATTCTGCCACTTAGTGTTAGGCTTAGAAATGGTAATGGTGATCACTTCCAACAAGTTTTAAATGCAAAATGTGGTATGTTTGGAGTGTCAAAACCAATGTACCTATTTTCTATCCAAAAGTCAATATTTTTGTTGACCAATGACGTGAATAGTGACACCAAACTTGAAATTCAAAGTTTAAAATTTAGAAATGCATCTAGGGGACTTTAAATTGTAATTGGCAATTAATACTAGCAAATATAAAACTCCAAATATGGGATCTTGGTGTAATTAGAATTAATATATCCATTAAGTATAAAAAAGTCAACATTTTGGTTGACTAGTGGGTGAATAGTAATCAAAATGATTAGTAAATTAAGATGAAAACCTAGAACCAATTCTAAGCTTAAATGCTTAGAATTGTATGACAAATGTAGGCTATGCATCCTAGTCAAAATTGTTAAAAAGAAATTAAGGCCATAAATTTAAAATCCATGAAATATTCATGGATTACTTGAAACATGAAAAATAAGTCACCTAATTGATGTGAATAGATAGCTAGGGCTTATATGCCCATCACAAATGGAATTCATAAAATATTAGTAACTCAACTTGAAATATAAAATTTGTAATTACATAAGTAGATTCTTGAATGTATAAATGAGAAAGGAAAAATGTTTTGAATACAATGGTACATGTGAACCATTGTTTAGAATTGTGATCAATATGAATAACATAATGAACAAATAAATAAACCATATTAATGTATAAATGAGACTTTAGTTCTCATTATTGTAGAGAGGAGGAGTATTTTGAGTAAAATGGTATAAAAGGATAATTGATGTGAATTGTAATCATATAAATGATCAAATGAATGTATGAATTATAATTGAAATTTATCATGAAATAATAAAGTCATAAAACACAATATATTAATATTTAATGATATTATGTGCCCTTGTACTACCTAGACATGTGTGTCAGATTGGATAGTTTGGCATGCCAATAGGGTATTGTTTTAACAATACTGCAAAAGGCTTTATGCCTGTATTCATGGCTTTATGCCCGTATTCATGGCTTTGTGCCCACATTCATGGCTTTATGCCAACATTCATGGCTTTTATGCCCGATTATGTGATATCATGGCTTTTTAGCCATCTTTATCACGTGGTTGGCGTTCTGCGTCCCATGGTATGACGCCCGAGGCAATCGCGGTGTCCAGAGCCAACGACCCGTTATCCAGTTTAGTCAGCCTGTCGTAGGTTACTTGGGCAGTGTAATTTATTAAAATAAATTAAGACTATTAGTAATTAAAAATATTAGAAATCAAATAAATGAGTTAATAAGATTTCAAAAGAATTAGTTAGAATTATGAAATGATCCAAACCATATAAAAAAAAATTGTTAAGTAAAATGATAAAAGAGTTGCAAAAATAGGTATAACTTAACTAAATATTTTAAATGTACCTTCTATTGCCATATAAATATAAACTGAGTATTTTTATTAATTCTGTATGTTGTATATTATCACTGTGAATTTCGGAATTAAACGCTTCCAAAGCGAAACAAATGAGAACAAAAGATAATTAATATTATACACCTTGTATTAAATTAAACAGATTCTTAAATATTAAAATTATGCTTCGTTCTTTCTTTATTTGTATATTTTATTTTCTTGTTCTATTATTGCACCACTAAGCAGCAATGCTTAGCGCGATGGATTTGTTTCCTCGCGCAGGTACTTTGACTAAGATTTTTGGAGTCCAGATCTGCAGAAGTGGCTGGAGTATTCAAGGTTGTCACCTCCTCAGCAATGCATGTAGATAGGGCCCATATAGATCATATTTTGTATTTTGTATAAAATGCTAGATATTGCATTATAATGTAGATTAGGAATAGGTAATTAATATAAATGTGATGTAAATTAATAAATTAGCTCTTTCATATGTAATTAGTTTATACATCATGTAAATTATGAAATTTTGTAATTATTTTGTAAATTATGTAAATTAAGAAAATTTGAAAATTTTGCTCATTGAATTTGAGAATGTTTACATATGAATTGAGTATGAATGGTCTAATTTTCTAAAAGCCACAGGTTCCCAAATTGCCCCTGCTATAAACAGTAGAGCCCCATTCTATCCCCCATGGTACTGTCGGAAAAATTCCACGGGTATCACAGTGAATAGAACGAGTTTCAATTTGAGCAGAAGCCTTCACGGATACCAATGGGGTAAAAACCCACGGGTACCGCTACATGACCCCCTCCTATTTTCCTAACAGGGTAAGAAAGCCCGGGTATAGGGCTGAATTGTGTGAGGTCATCATGTGAGTGTTCAGTGTGTGAAGGGACACCTTTACCTCTTCCCAATATAGGGGGAAATTTTTCTTTCTTCTTTTAGACGAGGAGGGCTGTAGGAAGTAAAACGAGCAAGACAAGCAAAACAGTTAGCAAGAATAACAATAATTAATGTATAAAATTTTGCGGAGTGAGCCCACCTAACTATGATTTGATCGCAAAATTAAATCTACTTTTAGACCTCTAGACTAGGGTACCGTCCCCAGTGGAGTCGCCAAGTTGTCGCAAGGTGTTTTGCGGTCGCCTAGACGAACACTCACCGAAGTGGGAAAAGTGAGGAGTCGCCACTTTAATTTTGAGGGAAATTAAAGAAAACCATTTGTGAAAGTAAGTTAAAATAAAACCACTTCAAAAACAGAGATTCTAGGTTCGGGGTCCGTAAACGGGTGGGGAAGGTGTTAGGCACCCCACCTCGTCCCTTAACGAGGGTAAGCAGATTTAACTTCACGTTCATCATAGTTAGGAGGGTTTGAATGGAAATGTTAATCTTTTTGACTGAAAGGAATATTTGATTTTTCACTAATCTGGATTACCCAGATACATAAGTAAATGAGACAACCTTAGTGAGTTGCTGTTGTGTATTAATTTTACTTCAGGGGCAATCATCTTACATATTTGTTAAAATTTAATTTGGGAATCAGATAAGAACTCTCCTCCGATCTCCTTTAAATATTTAAAAATTTTAGGTTGAGAATCGGATAAGAACTCTCCTCCGATCTCTTAAATATTTGTTAAAGTTTTTAAGTGAGAATCGGATAAGAACTCTCCTCCGATCTCTTTTATTAAAATTTTAGGCGAGAATCAGATAAGAACTCTCCTCTGATCTCCTTTAAATGTTCGTTAAAATTTTGAGTGAGAATCGGATAAGAACTCTCCTCCGATCTCTTTTAAATATTTGATAAAATTTTAGATTGAGAATCGAATAAGAACTCTCCTCCGATCTCCTTTTTAAATATTTATTAAAATTTTAAGTGAGAATCGGATAAGAACTCTCCTCCGATCTCTTTTATTTTAATAGGAATCGGATAAGGACTTTTCCGATCTCTCGAAACTTGATTACAGCTACCCTTCACGAAATCCTAGAACTAAGGGTTTTGGCATTTAAAGATGCAGGGGCTCGAAATAAAGCTTCTTTTAACTCATTGGTATCTTGTAACTAGTCAGGAGATACCAAACCGAATTTTCCGACCTTCCTATGTGGTCGGCTTACCAGTACCTTTTGATACCCGATCTATCCCATTTATCTATCTTAAGGTTCGATTTTACTCTGCCTTACAGTCTTACTCAATTGTTTTTTTTGCATTATTCTAGTGATTCGGCCTTACTATTTTCCCGACTTATTGTTCAGACCTTTCATTATTTTAAAGAGACCCTTAAGATACGGTTACCTACATTTTATCTGACCCCTTATACATTACTCGAGACTAGAAGACTTGCATTCAGAAATAACAAAGATCAACAAAAGAATGGACTGATCAACAAAGAAGTAAACCCGAGAGTAACCTTTTGGTATTCTTTAGCACAATATAAACTTAAAAAAAAACAACATACATAAAAGAACAAAGGAAATACGTAAAATGAAAACGAACACTTAATAAAATGACAATACGAGCACTCACCTGTAGGGAGCCAAATCTACTAAACTAAGTATGGAATCACAAAACATAATAGAACTGCAGGTTGGTAACCGGAAGGTTAAGGTCCGCCTTGAAACGAAGGACGCTTCGCTAAAATGCAATCGGGTCGAAATAATACCAGAGTTTAAATTAGGTTGAGCCTGGATAATGGGAGTGGAACTAAAGAAAACAAAGAGCTGAAAATGAGAGCACCACAGGATAATGAACGAATTGAAAATAGAGAGTTTTAGTATTCAAGAATCCCTTTTGCAAGAAAATACTTTAGAAAACTGGTTTCAAAAGTTTTTCTTATGAACGCTAAAAAAAAATAGAAGAGTAACGAACTGAATTAAGTTTTAGAGTTCTTCCACTATAGTCACTGCCCTCTTTTTTTCGTCCTCCTTTGAACAGTTTTTCATGCAGGTATTTATAGGAACCGAGTGCTCCCCATGGAGGGTCAGGATCTGTTTTGAGGGAGATGGAGGGTTAAAATTTTGAAGGACATGATCTAAGTGAAGGAACGGAAGCGTGAAAAACACAAGTTTATACCATTGAATTCAAAAATTTTCACCTAGGGTCACATGCATCATGCAAGATTTATTTTTTATCTATTTGATTTCAATGATAAACAACATATTAAAACTCTTTTAATATGTTTTTGGATCTGTATTTGCCATTTAATATTTTAAAATTAATCAGATTAATTTTAGAACCCTAGATTAAATCAAGAACGATTACACTAACCTCTTGATGCACTGCAGCGTGTCTGCGCTTTTGAGATTCGTCTTCAGGACACCAGATGTTGTCAATCTAGCTTGTCCACACCAAGAACACCTATGGCAGACCTTGAACAGCTTCTAAAGCCTTTTCTATTAATTAGAAATTCAAGTTCTGCATTTTAAGAGATTAGAGATGTAAACAGGACACTAGAAACAATTTCTAGTGTTCCTAATTCAAGAGATTGATGGCTAATCTCTTTGAATTGATGAGAGATGAAGAAGAATAGAGGGAGGGCTGCAAAATGGCGTGACCAAGGAGTGTGGCTGCTGGTTGTATTTTATTTTCTCATAACAACACTTAAATAGCTAGGTTAACACATTAAACCCTTGCCACATGTCACCCTTTGATTAGCTCTAGGTTTAAGTGACCTAATCACATTGTGCCAAGTGTCAAACCTATATGTAATCTTGATTTTAATCATCTTACATGATTAAAAAACATTTGGCAAGCTTATGTGTTATGCCATGTGTCACCATCTCATGGTGCCACGTGTCACACTGCAAAATGACCAAAATGCCCCTGTGTCTTAATTTTGAGTTCTCAACCCAAAATAATTATTTTTCTTCTTCTAATTAATTTATATCAAATATAAATTAATTAATCTCTATTAATTAATTTCTCATTAATTAAATTCATATTTAAACACTTTAAATATAAATTTAACTTATATTATACATTCAATAATCTAGATTTGGTTTCAAGTCATGCTAGGGACTTTGCAAACTAATTGCAAACCAAATCTATTTAATTAATCAATTAAACTCTTTAATTAATTAATTAAATCATATTTAATTAGGTGATAACTTGTGCATGTGTGTGACTTACTAGGCTCATCACTAATTGGCAATGAGACATGATATCAACTCTTAATATCATCAGAACTCTTTCTTACCATAAATGATTTCTCTAAATCATTTTATGAACCTCATAGACCATGGTTAACACCTAGCATAGCATGCCATGGCCACCCAATTAGTAATAAGATTTACCTTAAATGAACCTATAATCATATGTTACCATGCACTAGAATCTCTCTGTTACAAAATCCCAACTCAAGCTGGAGTCATGGTTTATGTCAAACTCCATTTGCTATGAATATTATGTTCTCTTTTAATTCCAGTTCTTGATTAAAAAGATTTTCTCATCAGAAACTCTTTTCTGAATAAATCTATCTGTCCTGGCCAGGAACTTGAAACATCAAGAACAATTAAATGGACATAGGATTTTATCTCTATTTACTTAGAGGAACATATTCCATCTTGATCAACACCTACCTCCATATATAACTAGTAGGAGCCAACACATGCCCATATACCCATACACAGTACAAGTATGAAAGCAGTATCAAACTCAAACTACCTATATACAAGATAACTGTGCTATCTCATGTCTAAAGATTATATGCACTGATATGATTTATGACAAAACATTGACAAGAGTAAACTCCATGTGCTTGTCATAAGTGTCACTGGTTCGGCCTACTTATCATTTATAAGTGCCTATCATGTTTGTTATATGGCATGAGACTCACCATTCCATCTTATTTATATCTCATATAAATAACTTGGGAACAAATATGAATACAATCTTTCTGGATAAGTCATGCCCTTATTATGAAGTATCCTCGATTGTGAACCTATTTATGATACTTTATGCTAGAAATATTGCCACTCATATTCTTAACAACTTAAGAATAATATTTCTAACAAAATATCAATGGACCTTTTCTATTTCACATAAATATATTATGTAAACGGAAAAGTGGAAATGCCTTTTATTAATAAAAATATGTACAAGATACATACTAAATGATATGCTCTAGGGCATACTACTAGTAAACAATCTCCCACTAGCACTAGAGCCATTCATTACAATACCTTAGACCCATCTTCTCAAGATGTCGGTCTAACTGAACTTGTGACAAAAGCTTAATGAATGGATCAGCTGGATTTTTCAGCTGATGTTATTTTTCTGCATGGCTATATCGCCTTGCCCAACTATTTGTCTGATAATGTGGTAGCGCCTTTCTATGTGTTTGGATTTTGGTGAGACCTTAGTTCCTTAGCCTGTATGACTGCTCCATTATTGTCACAGTGTAGTGGAACTGCTGACTCAATGGAAGGAACTACTGTAAGTTCTGTCACGAACTGATGCAGCAATATACTCAGCCTCTATAGTGGAATCTGCAGTCATGCTCTGTTTGGAACTCTTCCAACTGACTGCACCTCCATTACAAATGAACACATATCCAGAGGTAGACTTTCTATCATCGATATCTGATTAGAAATCAGAATCAGTATAACCATCCAATTGCAAGTCTTCACCTCCATAAATCAAGAACAAATCCTTAGTTCTTCTCAAGTACTTAAGAATATTCTTGACAGCTATCCAGTGTTCCAAACCTGGATTGGATTGATACCTGCTAGTCAAACTAACAGCATATGCGATAGCCGAAGCATATGGAATCCTGGCCATCTTATCTCTTTCTTCAGGTGTCTTTGGAGACATCTCTTTAGAAAGATGGATACCATGTCTCACTGGTAACAATCCTCTCTTGGAATCAAGCATGTTAAACCTCTTTAACACCTTTTCCAAGTATAGACTTTGGGATAAACCAATTATTCTTTTCGCTCTATCTCTATAGATGCGAATTCCAAGAATATAGGTTGCCTCCCCTAAGTCTTTCATGGAGAATGCATTTGACAACCATACCTTTATAGTCGTCAACATACTTGTGTCATTACCCATCAACAGTATGTCATCCACATATAAGACAAGGAAAGTGATAGCACTGTCACTAACCTTCTTATATACATATGGCTCATCCTCATTTTTGATAAAACCAAAGGATTTAATGGCTTCATCAAAACGGATGTTCCAACTCCTCGAAGCTTGTTTCAACCCATAATAGATCGCTTTAGCTTGCATACCTCGGAACCATCTTGGGATTCAAATCCCCTAGGTTGTTCCATGAAAATGTTTTCTTCAATGTATCCATTGAGAAAAGCTATTTTGACATCCATCTGCCAAATCTCATAATCATAGTATGCAGCTATTGCTAATAAAATCCTAATTGATTTAAGCATGGTAACAGGCGAGAAAGTCTCCTCATAGTCGATTCCTTGCCTTTGGCGAAACCCTTTCGCTACTAGCCTTGCCTTATAGGTCTCTACCTTTCCATCAGAACAAATTTTCTTCTTGAAAACCCATTTGTTCCCTATAGGTATAATACCTTCAGGTGGGTCAACAAGATGCCAAACTTGATTCTTATACATGGAATCAATCTCAGATTTCATAGCATCAATCCATTTTGAAGAGTCTATATCTGATATAGCTTCTTCATAGGTAAGTGGATCATCTCCATGATCTACTTCTTCATGAGTAGACAACTCTTGTTCTTCTTCATGAAGAACCCTGGTTGTTCTACGAGGAACAGCTGTAGATGTTTCATCAACGGGTATTGGTTGACTAGATGGATCTATATCCATCTGATCTGTTGGTTGGTCAGAATTCTCCAATTCTAACTCTATTTGCCTTCCTTTGCCTCCTTCTTGAACAAACTGTTGTTTAAGAAATGTGGCATCTCTACTTATCACAACCTTTTGTGAAGTAGGCAAATAAAAATAATATCCAAAACTATCTTTTGGATATCCAACAAATCGACCTTTTTCTGATCTGATCTCCAATTTATCAGTGTTCAGCTTTTTGATATAAGCTGGATAACCCCAAATCTTAACATGCTTAAGACCTGGTTTTCTTCCATGCCATATCTCATAAGGTGTGGAAGAAACTGATTTTGATGGAATCCTATTCAGAATATACAAAGCTGATTCTAATGCAAATCCCCAAAAGAAGATTGGCATATCAGTATAGCTCATCATACTACGTACCATATCCAATAGGGTACGATTTCTCCTTTCAGATACACCATTCAACTGTGGCGTTCCTGGAGGAGTCAGCTGAGAAACAATGCCATGCTCTCTCAAGTATTCATCAAATTCAGTACTCAAATATTCATCTCCATGATCTGATTGAAGAGCTTTAATATTCTTTCCTGTTTGATTTTCTACTTCAGATTTAAATTCTTTGAACTTTTCAAAAGATTCATGTTTGTATTTCATCAAATACAAATACCCAAACCTTGATTTATCATCAGTAAATGTAATAAAATAATGAAAACCCCCTCTAGCCATTTCTTTAAATGGACCACATACATCACTATGTATTAGCTCCAAAATATTTCAGCTCTTAGCCCTTGTCCAACAAAGGGTGATCTAGTCATTTTATCCTGAAGGCAAGATTCACAAGTTGGAGTAGGCTCAAAGCCCAATGAGGATAGAATCCCCATTTTCTCCAATTTTGTAATCCTATCTTCTGCAACATGACATAACCTTAAGTGCCAAATATATTTTGAACTTGAGTTGGTTTTCACCATGGCATTGCATTCATTTAGATTGCTATACTCTGTCCAGTGGAAACATTTTCTTACTGGCAATGGAAACGCTTTCCTGTTTTCAATGGAAACACTTTCCTGTTGGCAGTGGAAACACTTTCCTTTGCCTTTGTCAGCTTTGGTCTTCCTTTTCTGTTTAGCTATTTTCTTGGAAGGACCAGGAATCTGAGGTTTCTTTTTCTTATTGCCCTTCTTCTTGTTGGACTTTCCAGCAGAAGAAGATGCAACCAAAGCTACCTCTTTCCCTTTATTGCCTGGCATATTCTTTTGGGCAATAACCAGCATGTTGAGTAAACCAGCTGAGGTGCATTCTTGTTTAGTCATATGGAAATTTGTCACAAAATTCCCAAAAGACTCAGGAAGGGACTGAAGGATCAAATCCGTCTGTAGTTGGAAATCCATGTTGAAGTCAAGATGTTCCAACTGCTCAATCAGCCGAATCATCTTGTGGACATGATCCCCAACATTCTGCCCCTCAGGCATCCTCATACGGAATAGCTGTCTAGATATCTCATACCTAGCATTCCTGCTTTGCTCACCATACAACTCTTGTAGGTGAAGGAGGATCTCACTCGCACTCTGCATGTTCTCATGTTGCTTCTGTAACTCATTACTCATGGAAGCAAGCATGTAACACTTAGCTCTCATATCATGCTCCTTCCACTTGTCCAAAGTATCATGTTCCTCTTGTGTGGAACATATCCTATATGTTCAAGGTTCAGGACAAGTTTCAAATTTCTTAGCCAATCAGACAGATTTGGTCCTGTCAACCTATTGTGATCAAGTATGCTTGCAAGGATATTGGATGGTGGTGGTTGTTTTGTGCTCCTTTTTATCAGAAAATTAACTGCAGAAAATAACCAGATTAATTAGTAAATGTATCATGTAATTAACCAAAATGATTATGGTCTTTTAATCAAATTGGTCCTCCCACTAACTTAGCGAATCCTACACTTCCAAAGTAGAAAACGGAAATCCTAGTTGGATGGATTTCTAGTGGGTGATTGAATTCTTATAATTCTATTGATCATCCTCAGGTACATCCATTATTGGAATTACAATAAACTATAAGTGAGCAACTCCTTGCCCATCACATCTCATGTGAGGTTCAATCCTTTACCTAGCCCCTAATGCTCAAAATCTCAGGTACATCCATTATTGACTTATCTTGCATTAGTTAAGTTGATCCCATTGAGCCAGTAATTATGTAAATAATTTTAATGTCCTCAGGTACATCCAATATTGGCCACCAAACCATTTACATATTTACAACATCTCATGCTTAACAATTATTCTTAAGAAAATCTCTTAAATTAATTGCATCTCATACAACTATTTAAAATTTCTTAAAATAATTGCCCCAATGGAGGGCCTATGTTATAATTACTTTAATTATAGCATATCCAACTTAATCATTTGTTTGGAAGATTTTATGGTCATTCTAATTACTATTAAGGTCTCACTTTGCACATTATCCATTTAGCATGCATATATAATATAATTTCATACATATCCATACATCTCATGCATTCATGGATAAGCAGTAAATATGGTATGATCATGGACTTTCTAAGGGATTCAATTCTGAGCCACCAAGAATTGAACCAGGGCATTCCTAGGTGCATTTCATTTATTCATTTTACAAGAGTTGCTGAAGGAGTACATAATTAACACTTGATCTTGAATTCCTCCCACTGGTCCCACCAATGCTCTTGACCTCCTTGAACTTCTTGCAATCCAATATTACATAGTAATCCTTGGCATACCAAGGCGAATTTACAAGAACTTAAATAAATGAAATTACAACCCAAAAATTATTACAAACTTAATAATACATGCCCAAAATAAATTAAAATAAATTAATTAATTTACAATCCCAAAGAAACATAAAAGAAATAAATCCAATCACATTAGTCTTTTATAGTCCATGATCATCCATCATGCATATCACTACTTAACAATTAAATAAAACATGCACACTTAAATTAAATTGAATATCTCATATTCAACTTAAAAATCTAGATTTGAATATGATTCAAATAAATTTAAAAATTCAGATTTGAATCTCATTCAAACAAATTTAAAAATTCATATTTGAATCACATTCAAACAACTTCAAAAATTCAAATTTGAATCACATTCAAACATTTTTTAAAAAATCAGATTTGAATCACATTCAAACATTTTTTAAAAAATCAGATCTGAATTTTATTCAATCAATTTTAAAAAATTAGATTTAAATATGATTCAAACAACTTTAAAAATTCAGATTTGAATCACATTCAAACAACTTTTAAAATTCAGATTTGAATCACATTCAAACAATTTTTAAAATTCTGATTTGAATCATAATTTAATTGTGTGATTAAAAATCCTAATTAAACATTTTAATTAGTCATATGATGAACCTTTCATCATGCAACAATTGCAGAATTTAATAACAACCATGCGCACCATGTTCTTCCAAAGCCATGCGCACCATGTTGGAGTTCATCAAGCATGCCGCCACACCTCTTGATCCAACCAGCAATGGATCAATCATCTCATGATCAAATCACACAATTAAATCATATAATCAACAATCTAAATGGCAAATATAGTGGCTCTGATACCAATTGAAGGAACGGAAGCGTGAAAAACACAAGTTTATACCATTGAATTCAAAAATTTTCACCTAGGGTCACATGCATCATGCAAGATTTATTTTTTATCTATTTGATTTCAATGATAAACAACATATTAAAACTCTTTTAATATGTTTTTGGATATGTATTTGCCATTTAAGATTTTAAAATTAATCAGATTAATTTTAGAACCCTAGATTAAATCAAGAACGATTACACTAATCTCTTGATGCACTGCAGCGTGTCTGCGCCTTTGAGATTCGTCTTCAGGACACCAGATGTTGTCCCTCTAGCTTGTCCACACCAAGAACACCTATGGCAGCCCTTGAATAGCTTCTAAAGCCTTTTCTATTAATTAGAAATTCAAGTTCTACATTTTAAGATATTAGAGATGCAAACAGGACACTAGAAACAATTTCTAGTGTTCTTAATTCAAGAGATTGATGGCTAATCTCTTTGAATTGATGAGAGATGAAGAAGAATAGAGGGAGGGCTGCAAAATGGCGTGACCAAGGAGTGTGGCTGCTGGTTGTATTTTATTTTCTCATAACAACACTTAAATAGCTAGGTTAACACATTAAACCCTTGCCACATGTCACCCTTTGATTAGCTCTAGTTTTAAGTGACCTAATCACATTGTGCCAAGTGTCAAACCTATATGTAATCTTGATTTTAATAATCTTACATGATTAAAAAATATTTGGCAAGCTTATGTGTTATGCCATGTGTCACCATCTCATGGTGCCACGTGTCACACTGCAAAATGACCAAAATGCCCCTGTGTCTTAATTTTGAGTTCTCAACCCAAAATAATTATTTTTCTTCTTCTAATTAATATATATCAAATATAAATTAATTAATTAATCTCTATTAATTAATTTCTCATTAATTAAATTAATATTTAAACACTTTAAATATAAATTTAACTTATATTATGCATCCAATAATCTAGACTTTGGTTTCAAGTCATCCAATAATTAGGTGATAACTTGTGCATGTGTGTGACTTACTAGGCTCATCACTAATTGGCAATGAGACATGATATCAACTCTTAATATCATCAGAACTCTTTCTTACCATGATTTCTCTAAATCATTTTATGAACCTCATAGACCATGGTTAACACCTAGCATAGCATGCCATGGCCACCTAATTAGTAATAAGGTTTACCTTAAATGAACCTATAATCATATGTTACCATGCACTAGAATCTCTCTGTTACAAAATCCCAACTCAAGCTGGAGTCATGGTTTATGTCAAACTCCATTTGCTATGAATTTTATGTTCTCTTTTAATTCCAGTTCTTGATTAAAAAGATTTTCTCATCAGAAACTCTTTTCTGAATAAATCTATTTGTCCTGGCCAGGAACTTGAAACATCAAGAACAATTAAATGAACATAGGATTTTATCTCTATTTACTTAGAGGAACAGATTCCATCTTGATCAACACCTACCTCCATATATAACTAGTAGGAGCCAACACATGCCCATATACCCATACACAGTACAAGTATGAAAGCAGTATCAAACTCAAACTACCTATATACAAGATAACTGTGCTATCTCAGGTCTAAAGATTATATGCACTATTATGATTTATGACAAAACATTGACAAGAGTAAACTCCATGTGCTTGTCATAAGTGTCACTGGTTCGGCCTACTTATCATTTATAAGTGCCTATCATGTTTGTTATATGGCATGAGACTCACAATTCCATCTTATTTATATCTCATATAAATAACTTGGGAACAAATATGAATACAATCTTTCTGGATAAGTCATGTCCTTATTATGAAGTATCCTCGATTGTGAACCTATTTATGATACTTCGTGCTAGAAATATTGTCACTCATATTCTTAACAACTTAAGAATAATATTTCTAACAAAATATCAATGGACCTTTTCTATTAAACATAAATATATTATGTAAACAGAAAAGTGGAAATGCCTTTTATTAATAAAAATATGTACAAGATACATACTAAATGATATGCTCTAGGGCATACTACAAACACTAAGGGCTCAGGAATTAAAGAGAATCAGAACGGACGACTGGGATCCCTTCCGGAGTATTTTTCCTTTTCTCTCTTCTAATCTGACGGCCCAAAATTTCTTGTCAAGAGCGATCCGAGGGCTAGGAGTGAAAGGCGCTGATCTTGTCGTTTTCTTCTTCGATCCGAGGGCTCCGAGCTCGTCCTTACAAGTAAGATCAACGGTGGAGATTAGGATGTACAGCGCTGTCCTGACGTACTCTGGCACATGTCAGTAATGCGGGCGATTCTGGGGCGTGCGGTTGAGATTTCACCTGCAACGCTTTAACTACCTCGGCTCTGATTATGACGATAATCGGCAGGAGCTGTCTTATTCTCTTTGTCTTCCGACCTCCCCTTCTTTTCGGTCTTTTCAACGTGATCCTTTTCTGATCTCTCATACCGAGTTCCTCTCTTCCGATCTCTCCTGACACGCTCTCTTCCGATCTTTCATGCCGGTCTCCCTTCTACCGATCTTTACCACACCAGTCTTCCTTTTTATCGGGTTCGGTCCAGTCAAAGCATTTATTTCCCTCAATTCTCGAGGCGTCCGCTTCGTTTTCTGCTTGCAATAAATGCTCAAATTTTCCTATATATATACCTTCAATCGGGAAGCCCTACCTCATTTGACTTTCTCCCCTATTCTCCTCATTTTCCTTGTTCTAGCTGCTCCGGCAACAATCCCGGACAAAATGACCGCTTTTAATCTTTTTCCGGTTGTCCTCTTTGTTCCTTGCCTGAAAATTTACGATCCCGGTGATCGAAAAATCATGATGACCTTATCTGATGACAGTGAGAGAACTGGACTAATTAACCGATCTGGATCGAGGACCTCGATCGTGCCGATCTCGAATCGTTCGCCCGATATAATCGGCGAACTGGTTTCGGGCGAGAAGACTGCTAATATTCCCCTCAACACCGGTGACTGCTCTTTGGCGTTCATCTGGCTCCTCTCCACACTGGGTGTTCCGACAGCGGCTCGGTTTCGAGCGGTAACTTTGATGACGACCTCTCTCATTCTCATGAGAGTCATAGTCCCCCCAGCCGGTCTCCTGGTCAAACACATCTTTTGACTCAGCCACGAGACTAGGCTTTGACATAGGCCTTTTAGATAGGATGTTCCACCGGTCTCTAAAGATCGCCCTTATGATGTAATCAGACCTTTAATGTAATCCGATCTTTAGAGATCGCCCAAATGATGTAATTAGACCTTTAATGTAATCCGATCTCCAGAGATCGCCCAAATGATGTAATCAGATCTTTTCGGAAATAAAATTTATTTTGACAACTGTCGTTTTATTATTATTGCATTGATTATTTTCCGATCTCTGAAGTATTTATCCGATCCGACTCTTAATTTGAATGACACTTATCCGATCCGTAATTCAAAACACCTTAATCTGCCGCTCTATAGTTAACCGATCTCTTTATGGAATCTCCGGAATATTCGTGAGACGTGTCAGAACAGCTGGCGAGTCCCGCTATCCGATGCACTACCTGGAACATCGTGAGCATTAAATGCTCGGACGAGTATAAATAGGGGTGGGGTTAGCCAGTTGCTCCTTTATGTCATTTTCAGTCTCTCGCGAACAACTTCCAAATTCTCTCGTTTTCTCAAGTTCCTCCGACACCGATCAAGCTCCGGTAAGGGTTTTGATCTTTCTTTTAGTTTAAATTTTCTGTTTCCTTTGAAAATGAGCGGTGCCGAGGGTCAGAGAGCAGTAAGCCCCCCTTCCATTCAGTTCTCGTGGTCGTCCGATGAGGTAGAGGTGGTCGGACCAAGCGCGCAGCCTGAACTTCCTAGGGTCTCCGTTCCAGCTCGGGGACAACCAGCACCATCAAGGCATGTGCCTTCTTCGGGGAGGGAAAATCTTCCCATGGACGAGCTGCCATCAATCTTGCAAGAAACTGACCTGCAGTCGTTCAGCCAGGAGTACAACATCCGGCCTGATTCGTACGAACTTATCCGGTGTCATGGCGACCTTCGAGCAGATCACTTCTTTGAGAGGAACGATATGATCATGGTGTATGAAGAACAGTTAAAAGCCGGGCTGCGGTTCCCTCTTGACGACTTCTTTAAAGAAGTTTTAAAATATCACCAAGTGTGCATCGCCCAAGTTCACCCGAACTCGTGGCGGATCTTAGTAGCCTTCCGAGGCCTATGCCGAGCTAAGGGGCTCCGACCTACAGCTAAGGTGTTCGCTGAACTGCACAGGCTAACTCGTCGAAAGGACGACGAGTATTGGTTCTTCCAGGCGAAACCCCATTGTGGGCTTTTTACCGACCTGCCTTCCTCCTTGAAGAATTGGAAGAACCGCTTCTTCATCTTGAGGAGCAAAATTCCGAACGGTTTTGAGGGCTTCCCTCGGAGCTGGCTGCATCAGGGTCCCTTGCTTACGAAGCACATCGCCCTAAATAGGGAAGAGGGTGCAATGGTGATGGAGTTGAAGGAACAGGCGTCCAGAGAGAAGTTCTCTTGTTTGGATGCAGTGACGGCCGAGCTACACCATTGGACTATGCAGCTGGTCACCGGTCAAGATCGCGGGCTTCAGCTCTCTGATCTCGGCATCGGTATTTTCCATATCTCAGATCTTTGGACCTTAGCGATCTCACTGACCTCTTCTTTGTGCAGGTATGGCAAGCGGCGAAGCCTCCAAGGAGAGCCGAAAGCGAAAGAGGGAGATCTCCCGGAAGGTACGGGAGATGAAGCGGGCTGAGGAGATGCAGACACCCAGTCATGAGCCCGGGGAGATTCAGGGAGGCTCGTCTCAACCTTCTGGACCGCCGATCATAGAAGTGGTCCGGTCTCCTCCTCGTCAAGAAGAGCCACCTCCGCCTCCTCCAGTCGCTTCGAGTGCGGAAGGGGGTCCTTCCCAGCCTGCCCCAAGGACTCTCTCCCGCGGTGCCCAAGTGCTGATCCACTCATTGGAGAAGAACCGCACGGTTCGAGAGAACCCGGGTTTCGCTAAGGTCCTAGGGTCCTCTATCTGCCTTCGGGAAGATCGGGATAGGCTGTCCCCGGACAATCTGGATGACATCCTGACCCGATCTATGAGCCTGAACGTGGAGTGCTTGGTGAACCAGCACATTGTTCAGGAGAAGGCTCACCGCCTGGGTAAGGAAGTCGAGAAAATGGGTCATGAGGTGACTTCTCTCCGATCCCAACTGTCGTCCGCTCAGAACTACATATCACAAATTGAGGGGCGAATGAAGTTCTATGAGGATAAGCTGGCCGAACAGGCTCAAGTTCTGGCCGAGCGAGATCATGTTCTTGAAGAAGTGCAAGCGCTCCGGGCCGATGAAGCTGCTCAACTCGCCCATCTTGCTGAGGAGCTCAAGGCGAAAGAAGAAGAAATGGTGACCGGAGTGGCCGGCGCTTATGTGAATGCTCACAGAGATCTCCTGGCCGAGCTCAAGAAGCGTTATCCCGAGGAGGACTTCTCCTGGATGGCCAACCTGGCTCCCGAGGATGACGGTGAGGATAGCGAGGAGGAGGCTGAAGGTGAGAGTGGCCTACACCTAAGTCCGTGAGTGATGTGAGGAGCTTCCATGGGTTGGCTAGTTTTTATAGGAGATTTGTAAAGGACTTCAGTACCATAGCCTCACCCTTGAATGAAGTTGTAAAAAAGAATGTGGGATTCAAGTGGGGGGAAGAACAAGAGCATGCATTTAATTCACTCAAGGAGAAATTGTGTTCTGCACCTTTACTTACTTTACCTGATTTTTCTAAAACTTTTGAGATTGAATGTGATGCCTCTGGAGTGGGTATTGGAGCTGTTTTGAAGCAGGAAAGGAGACCGATTGCCTACTTCAGTGAGAAGCTAAGTGGGGCTACATTGAACTACTCCACTTATGACAAAGAGATGTATGCTCTGGTGCGTGCACTTGAGACTTGGTAACACTACTTGTGGCCGAAGGAGTTTGTCATTCATAGTGACCATGAGTCACTCAAGTACTTAAAGGGGCAGAACAAGCTCAACAAGCGCCATGCCAAGTGGAGTGAATTCATTGAAGGTTTCCCATATGTGATTCAATACAAGCAAGGCAAAGAGAATGTGGTGGCTGATGCACTTTCAAGGAGGTACACTTTATTTTCCATGCTTGATGCTAGACTTTTAGGCTTCGAACATGTGAAAGAAATGTATGCTAATGATGATGACTTTGGGAAAGTGTTTTCCTTTTGTGAACATGCTGCATATGATAAATTCTAAAGGCATAATGGTTTCTTGTTTAGGGAAAATAAATTATGTGTGCCTAAATGCTCAATTAGAGAGTTGCTTGTTAAAGAATCACATGCTGGTGGTTTAATGGGACATTTTGGGGTTGCAAAGACCTTAGAAATTTTAAAGGAACATTTTTATTGGCCACACATGAAGAGGGATGTAGAGAGATTGTGTGCTAGATGTGTGAGTTGCATGAAGGCAAAGTCCAAAGTAAGGCCACATGGTCTATACATGCCATTGAGTGTTCCTAGTGAACCTTGGGTAGATTTATCCATGGATTTCATTTTGGGTTTACCTAGGACAAAGAAAGGCCATGATAGTATTTTTGTTGTTGTTGATCGTTTTTCCAAGATGGCTCATTTCATACCATGTCACAAGACTGATGATGCATCTTACATTGCTTCTTTGTTCTTTAGGGAGATAGTTAGATTGCATGGCATTCCTAGAACAATTGTTAGTGATAGGGATGTGAAATTTCTAAGCCATTTTTGGAAAGTCCTGTGGGGAAAATTACGAACCAAACTTTGTTTCTCCACCACTTGCCATCCACAAACAGATGGGCAAACAGAAGTTGTCAATAGGACCGTGGGCACTCTTCTACGTGCAATGATTAAACAAAACTTGAAAGCTTGGGAGGAGTGCATACCATTCATAGAATTTGCATACAACAGGTCTATGCATCTACTGGTTATTCACCATTTGAACTTGTATATGGTTTTAACCCTCTAACTCCTTTAGATTTGTTGCCTTTGCCTACTAATGAGCTTGCTAGTTTAGATGGCAAAAGGAAAGCTGAAATGGTGAAACAAATGCATCAAAAAGCAAAGCAACAAATGGAGAAAGTAAATGAGAGGAGGGCAGCCCAAGCTAACAAGGGGAGAAAGAAGATGGTGTTCCAACCTGGTGATCTTGTATGGGTTCACTTGAGAAAGGAGAGGTTTCCTACACAAAGGAAATCAAAACTTCAGCCTTGGAGTGATGGACCTTTTGAAGTGCTAGAGAGAATTAATGACAATGCATACAAGATAAACCTTCCAGGTGAGTATGGTGTAAGTGCTACATTTAATGTGACTGATCTTGCTCCTTTCTATGCAGATGATGACAATTCGAGGACGAATTCTTTCGAAGAGGGAGAGGATGATGAGGAACCGGTTGCACCAATTCCACATCAAGGGCCAATAACTAGAGCAATGGCTAAGAAGCTTCAAGGCTTGGTGCATAAGCACATCACCAAGTCTAACCTCTTGCAAGAATTCAGTTTGGACATGGAAGAGAGAAGCCAACCTTGCTGTACATTCCTTTGCATATTTGAGGAGCCAAGAGACCAAGTGGCATCTGTCCAATTTGGCATACATGTGGCAGCCATGTCAGCAAGTCCATCCTAGTTGGCATCCAATGTGGCGTCCAAGTGGAGTGCCTAGGTGGCAGCACAATTGGCAGCCCATCTCCACCTACCTTTTGAAGATGCTTTTGTCCATTTTGCAAAGATTGGAAGCCATAAATTTGTCCAAGAGCTCCAGCCATGCTTCAACTTTTTATAGGAAAAGCAAAGTTACTACTTTCAGCTTCAAGACAAAACATCTCTTTTCAGATTGTCTCTCAATTGTAGCCTGCCAAATCTGACCTTCCTATTAATGTTTGAACTTTGTATCTATTTTTAGGAGAGATTGGTGTATTAACCAAGACTTGCACATGTCCCATGGTTGTTGAAGTGTCTTGGCAGAATACACTAACACATATTTCTGCCTTCTTTTGTTTCATTTTGGGGACAGAATTCATATGGTCATTTTTTGAGCAAAATTGCTGGAGCTTTGCTTCAAACTTCTTCTTAGAACTCTCGCTATTTTTCTTAGCAAATTCTTGCCTTGATTTGTTAAGTTTTATTATATGTTCAAGGTTGTTCATCAGCATAGGCGAATTGGTCTTGTTCTTAGCTGTCTTTCTTGGGAATTATATTTTCAGTTCTCCATCTTCAAGGTGAAGGATTGAAGGTTCAAGGGAGTTTCTTGGCTTGTTTTGAAGACGGTCCTTTGGTCGTTCTTCTTAGTGGAATCAGCTACTAAGGGTAGAAACCGTATCATTAAGGTTCCATTTCACACCCTTAATTCAAGTACTACATGCACATACTTAGATTTTAACTTACTACATCCTCCATTTGAGTTAATCAACCATAATTTCCATCCATTAGAGGTAAGAAAAACTCAAATACAACACATAATCATGGCTGCCAAAAATGGAGCATTTCATTTCTCAAGATTTTCTTCATTTCTCTTCACCAAAATACTCACCTCAACCTAAACACAAGGTTTACTAAAGAAAGGGAGAGGTTTTGGACACTTACAACTAAAGAGCTTCCTTCAAACTTCACCAAATCTTGTTTTTCTTATTGCCAATATCTTCCCCAAGGTAAGTAGGCAAGCTTTAATGAAGGAATCAAAAGGAAAGGATGGCTTGATCAAGGTTGCATGGAAGAAGAGTTCATTCGACCATGGTGGACTTCAATGGTGGAATTCACTTCGGCTAGCTTTCTCTCAAGGTTGAAGATGATCCATTTCTGTCCACTAATGGTTATTTTATGTACCTTATAATGTAATTAGTGGAGCACTAATCAATTGTTTAATGTTTAATTATTCAAAGTTTCATAAATTGGATTTTATCCCCCATTTCTTTCACTATTCTTATAATGTATCACAATTTAATTTTTCATGACATTTTCTAAGTGTAATATCATTTATTTTTAATGGACATTGAGGTCAAAAGGTAGCTCGTGGTGTCAAATGACCAAAATGCCCCACGTCGGGTTATATTCCTGATTTTTGTCTGTTTCTTGATTTTTTTGTTTTTCTTTGTACTAATTTATTAATTTTTCTTTGATATTTCTAGTGTCAATTACATTTCAATAAACCTTTATTTATGTCTCAAAATTAAATTCCGAGGGTTCCCCACGGTCCTGGGGTCAGTAACAGCCTTCCCGGTGTGGTCACCCACCGCTGTGGTGCCGGCTCGTTTAACTTAGCTTCATTTTCTCTCTTTCACTTTTCTTTGATTTTCTTGTATTTTGTTTTTATTTATTTCATCATTATATGTCTGTTCACTATCACCAAAGTGTAGTTCCAGACATCCTGACTTGCCTGGACTATTATTTGGCTACTAGAGCAACAGAACGTACAGAACACGTACAATGGGGATGTTACAACTCTTCCCCTCTAAATAAAAATTTTGTCCTCGAAATTTACCTGATGTGAAGAGCTGAGGGAACTGTTGTCTTATTGTCTCCTCGCACTTCCATGTTGCCTCTTCCGTGTTGTGGTGCCTCCATAGGATTTTTACTAGTGGAATTATCTTGTTTCTGAGCTCTTTTACCTCTCGTGCCAAGATTTTAATTGGTTCTTCTTCATATGTCAGGTCAGGTTGTACCACAATTTCTTCTGCTGAGATGACATGTGAAGGATCTGATCTGTATCTTCTGAGCATCGAGACATGGAATACATTATGTATCTTGTCCAGCTCAGGTGGTAAGGCTAATCTATAGGTTACTGGTCCTACATGTTCAATAACTTCATATGGGCCAATAAACCTAGGGCTTAATTTCCTTTTCACCCGAATCTCAGCACTTTCTTCCACGGTGATACTTTGAGAAATACCTTCTCCCCAACTTCATACTCAATGTCCTTTCTTTTTAAGTCAGCGTAAGATTTTTGTCAGTCTGAGGCAACTTTCAAATTGGCCTTTATTAGTTTCACCTTTTCCTCTGTCTGTTTTATCAGGTCTGGCCCCACTAGCTTATCTTCACCCAACTCAGTCCAACATACAGGTGTTCTGCATTTTCTCCCATACAGTGCTTCATAAGGTGCCATTTGTATGCTAGCTTGATAGCTATTGTTGTATGCAAATTCTGCCAGTGAAAGGTATCTGTCCCAGCTTCCCTCAAACTCAATAACACAACTTCTTAGCATATTCTCGAGGACCTATCACATATGTTCAGTTATTATTATCATTATCAGTTCAATTATTGTTTACAATAACTCAATGAGTTTCAGAATTTACCTGGATTATTCTTTCTAACTGTCCATCCGTCTGAGGATGAAAAACCGTACTAAAATGGAGTTGTGTGCCCAAGGACTCTTGTAATTTCTTCCAATATCTAAATGTAAACCTCAGGTCTCTATCAAATATAATGGAAAGCAAAATTCCATGTAGTCTAACTATCTCACTAATATACAATTCTGCTAGCTTTTCCAGTAAGTAGTTAGTTCTGACTGGCAAAAAATGTGCTGATTTGGTCAACCTATCCACAATCACCCATACTGCATCATGTTTCTTCTGAGTGAGAGGTAAAACACTGACAAAGTCCATAGTGACTTGGTCCCATTTCCATTCAGGTATGTTTATGGGCTGTAACAAACCTGATAGAACTTGATGTTCTGCTTTGACTTGCTGACATGTCAAGCATCTAGTTACATAGTCAACTATGTCCTTCTTCATACCTGGCCACCAGTATAGGAGTTTCAGGTCATGGTACATTTTTGTGCTTCCTGGGTGCATAGCATACACACTGTTATGTGCTTCTCTCAGAATACTGGTTTTCAATTCTTTATCATCTGGAACACACACTCTTTCTTTATAGTACAGGCACCCATTTTCTTTCACTTCATATTCAGTTTCCTTCCCTTCAGTGATTTTGCCCATAATAGGCATTAATTTCTCATTTGTCTTCTGCCCATCCTATATCTGTTGTAACAGATTCGACTTCACTTGCAACTCAGCCAAAATAAATCCATCATGAGTTAAGGACAGTTGGGCATTCAGAGATCTTAATGCTATAATATATTTTCTGCTTAAAGCATCAGCGACTACATTTGCCTTCCCAGGGTGGTGGTTAATCACACAATCATAATCTTTCAGGAATTCAATCCATCGCCTTTGTCTCAAATTAAGTTCCTTCTGGGTTGGCAGATACTTCAGACTCCTATGGTCTGTGTATATGTAGCATTTTTCTCCATACAAGTAATGCCTCCATATCTTTAATGCGAAGATAATTGCTGCTAACTCTAAATCATGAGTAGGGTAATTCTTTTCATGTGGCCTTAACTGCCTGGAAGCATATGCGACCACTTTCCCTTCTTGCATAATTACACACCCTAACCCATTATGTAAGGCATCACTATAGATTACAAAGTCTTTTCCAGACATTGGCTGTGTTAACACTGGTGCTGTCACACTCTACCCTTCCGTAAGGCATAACATGATCCCATAGTATACCTAATGAATTACCAACTTTGTCTACTGATCACCAATTAAATACACTACAAGGGATTTAAAACCTTTTCTTACTTCTTTTTACAGTGGTGAGCACTATTTACAGGTGTTAAAAAAATTTTTTAACTTAGTGAAACCAGAAAACACATTTGAAGTATTAATAATTTCTGTAAAAATTTTGGCAGAGTGCTATATATATTTTGAATAAAATAGTTCTTAAAAAACCTGTAAACAAGCACTGCCTATATTTTGTTTAATCCCCAAACTCCAACATCCAATCAACACAATAAGTTTCTCAACATTTGTCTACTCAATCTACAATAATTTTCCAGTGTTTTTAAAAGCTGAGATAAAAGAAATATATCACAATATTTACAAGCCAAAATAATTTACAAATTTAGTTTACAACTTTAAGGTACAATTTTAATGTACAATTTTAATTTACAACTGCTCAAAACCAAGAACACTATATACATACAGTAAACATACATTATAATACAAAATGTAAAATATGGTATACTCAATATAATTGATGAACTCTTAAAGAAGCACTAGCAGCCTAGTCTGCTGCTCTGTCAGTCTATCTACCTGGGACAGTAATGAAAAGCTATCGCTGAGCCAATGTCTCAGTGGTGCACAACATTAAACACAATGCAACTTTAAATCACAAATCATAAGTCATATAAATAGTGGATACTTAAAACTATAGTTAAATTCAAAGACAGTGAATGTCATAACGAATTTAAACTCCATTTCATAATTTCACAATAAATATCAATAAATCATACACACAGCTTAATCATGTTCCAAAGTCCAATTCATCCCAAGAGCCAATAGCTAATGAGGAATAATATAGCTAGCTAGCAATAATATGAGTACTCATTCTATTCATCCTCAACAGGCACACACCTCAACACTTCAGCCAGAGAGGGAATTCAAAGTCAATTCATCCCACTAGACAAGCTAGTGAGGAATTCAATCAATATACATGATAGCTGTAGTTTCAAATCATTTACAATGCTTTTCAATCAATAAGTATCCATCAAATATCATTCAAACAATTTTTCACAATTTAAAACAATAATATACAAATAGTCATAATTTATTTCAATTGAAAAATTCAAAAGAAATAATTGTTGTGCACAAACCTCTGAAGTGTAGCCTCTTGGCTCTGACTCAGTGTTTCCTTCCCCTTCCCTGAGTCTTCGCTAACTGAAACACACAATTTGAAGTGTTTCAGTACTCATTTAAACTGTCTCTAACAATAAGGCTTAATAATTAATTTATTAAATTCTATTATTTTCCTTAGTCAACCTAAAATGTTGACCCTCGATGCACTCTAGGTGAATTAGGTTTAATATTACCAATATGTCACATTTAATAGCCTTTTAGAGTTGGTACATGTTACCAAATTCATTTTCAAGTATATTGCATTTTATTGCAATTTGTCGGATTTCGGTATACTAATTTGAACTAACCGGATGACCTAGTTTCCTCGATTTTCGGGTTTCAGTCCAAACTACAAACTTGTAGGTCTATGTATTATTGCACGCGACGCAAAATTTCAAGTCATTCTAAGTTATGTAGACCAAGTTATGGTCAATTTACCAATGCTAGATAGAATGTACCAAAATGGTAGGCTTAGGTCATTTTTAGGTCACTTTTGGTTCAGCTAGTTTTTGGACCTAAATTGTGCAAGTTATTTGGCTTGGTTCTGGCTATTTCTGGGCTTTGGTGTCTTCATAAGAATTGTAGATATATGTCTCAACTATTCATGGTAAAAATTTTAGGTCAATTGGACCTATTTTGAGTAAGTTATGGTCAAGACACTAACTACTACCCAAATGGTCAATTTTCAGGCTTTCAAAGCACTAATCTGGATTTGGTCATTTTTCAAGTTATCTTCTAGGCAGAATTTTGGTAAGCTTCCTTCATAAAAGTTGGCACATTTTGTGCCTAGTTTCACCTCCAATTGATCTCATACCAATTGGAGTTACACACTTAAGGTTCTAAGCCAAAACATACATTGCCCTATTGCACATTGTTCATCCTTACTAATTACCCATTCAACACTTACCAAGTTAACTCTTCCATGCCAATTCTGGTTTACCATACCATTAACACATTTTACTTCACACTTTTGGTCATTTTGGCAGCTTCTAACCACTCTCAACATACACACTATAATACAGAATTTTCCAAAGTCCCATTTACAACAATTAAGGTCCCATTTACCACAATTCAACCACATGAACATACCTCATTTCCATGTCCAAATTCAAATAATTATTTATATACACATGGTGCCATCAATGACAACATAATTCAACAATATTTCATGAATTCAAACACTTCAATCTTCTTCATGAGGCTGCCACAAGTTTACACATACCCATTAACCTCCATTTGCAATTTTCAAGCTTACAAATCAAACCTTACTCATGGAATTCAACTACAATACAATCAAACATTTAAATCATCATTTAAACCACTATTTACATGCAAGAACAAACTATTCATAGTGAAGTTCCATGGCTGCCAAAATGTACATTTCCACTAATTCATCAAACTTAAAAAATTCTTCCACAAATCAACTACCCACAACCTTGGTTACACTTTTAATGAAACAAGAATTGAAAATAAATACTTACCACTTTTGAAGTTCTTCAAAACCTCACCAAAACTTAACTTTCTTGCTCCTAGTATGATGCCCAAGGTGTGGGGACAATGTTTAGTGAAGAAACCTTAACCATTGGAGGCTTGGATTATAGTTCCATGGTGGACTTCAAGGTGCGGCCATGGAGTTTTCTCTCCTAAAGGTTTCGGCTAAATTTTTCCAAGGTTGAAGATGAAGTTATCTTCTATCCATATGTTGATTAAATGTCCACTTAAGTGGATTTAATGGAGCACTAAGGTAAAGGTTTAATATTTGTTTAGTTAAAGTTTCATAATTTAGTTTTTATCCCCCATTTCTTTCACTATTCTTATAATGTGTCACAATTTAATTTTTCATGACATTTATAAAGTGTAATATCATTTATTTTTAATAGAAATTTAGGTCAAAAGGCAACTCGGGGTGTCAAATGACCACAATGCCCCTATTTGGGTTGTGTTCCCTATTTTTCGGTAATACCGAGTTTTGTCGTTTTCTCAATTTCTCATTTTTCTTTGTACTAATTAATTAATTTTTATTTGATATTTCTAATGATATTTATACTTCAATACATGTTTATTTAAGTCTTACAAATATTTTCTACGGTTCCCCGCGGTCCAAGGCTAGTCAACGGTCCACGCCGCAACTTCCCGGTGCGGTCACCCATCACTATGGTTCTCGGCTCGTTTAACTTTGTTACATTTCATTGCTATTATTTTTCCTTTATTTTTCTTATTTTTTATTTTCTTGTATTTCATTATTTTATGTCTAATCATCCATATCTAAGTGTAGTTCTAGGCACCCTAGCTGTCCGGACAACACTGGTCATCGGAACAGTAGAATGCACTACCGAACATAGGGTTGTTACAATTCTCCCCTCTTTAAAATAAATTTTGTCTCGAAATTTTACCTGGCATCAGTCTCTGAACAACTGTGGGTGCTGTCTCCTCATGTCCTCTTCACGTTCCCAAGTAGCTTCCTGGCCTGAATGATGGTTCCACAGCACTTTAACCAGGTGTATCTGTTTATTCCTCAGCTGCTTCACCTCATATGCTAGAATTTCTATGGGTTCTTCCTCATATGAGAGGTCTGGATTTACCTCAATTTCTTCAACTGATAGCACATGAGATGGGTCAGATATGTACCTTCTTAACATGGACACATGGAAGACACTGTGTATCCTTTCTAGCTCTGGAGGTAATGCTAATCGATATGCGAAAGGACCCACTCTTTCCAGAACGTCATATGGTCCGATGAAATGAGGACTCAGTTTCCCCTTTCTGCCAAATCTCATAATCCTCTTCCAAGGAGAAACTTTAAGGAATACCTTATCACCCACTGCATATTCAATATCTCTTCTCTTCAGATCAACATAGGACTTCTGACGGTCTGATGCAGCCTTGAGTCGATCTCTGATCAATATGATCTTTTCATCTATCTGCTGAACAATTTCGGGCCTAATCATCTTTCTTTCACCTACTTCATCCCAACATAGCGGAGTTCTGCACTTCCTGCCATACAAAGCTTCATATGGAGGCATCCCAATGCTTGATTGGTGGCTATTGTTATAAGCAAACTCAATCAAAAGCAAGTGTGTATCCCAACCACCTTCAAACTCAATCACACAAGCTCGTAGCATATCCTCCAATATCTGAATTACCCTCTTAGATTAGCCATCTGTCTGTGGGTGAAATGCTGTGCTGAAGTTCAATCTAGTTCCTAGGGCTCTCTGAAAACTACCCCAGAATCTAGAAGTAAACCTAGGATCTCTGTCAGATACAATCGATACTGACACTCCGTGCAGTCTTACAATCTCATTTATGTACAATCTGGCCAATCTCTCCAAACTATAGTCCATCCGGACTGGCAAAAAGTGAGCAGACTTGGTCTGTCTATCAACTATAACTCATATTCCATCATGACTATTATGGGTCCTCAGAAGTCCCATCACAAAATCCATAGTTATCCGTTCCCATTTCCACTCTGGTACTGGCAATGGATGTAACAAACCAGCTGAAACTTGATATTCTGCCTTTACTTACTGACAAGTTAGGCATGTGGAAACAAATTCAGCTATATCCCTCTTCATACCCATCCGCCAGTAATGCTCTTTCAGCCCTCTGTACATTTTAGTTCCACCAGGGTGCATAGCAAAAGGAGACTCATGTGCTTCCTTCATAATGATCTGTCTCAATTCAAATTGTGCCTAATAATTATTATAGCTTATTAGCTGTTCTGTTGTACACCGAGAGATACATATGTGACCGATGGTGTGACTGTCACATCCTACTCCTCGTAAGATGTAATATGTTCCCGTAGTACACCTAATAAATTACTGTACTTCACCTATCGGTAATCCATTAAATATACTACAAGGGATTTTAAAACAATTTTCGTTCATTTTGGAATTGGTGGGTAAAATTTTTTTCCAAATATTAAAAACCTTCATTTAGAGTCCAAACATAAATCAAATTTTTGGATATTTAAAATCTCTGTAATTTTTACAAAAATTTCGGCAGAGTGCCATCTGTATTTTAAGAAAACAGTTCTTCAAAACTTGAAAATAGAAACACTCCCAATATATGTTTCAATCACAACTCCAATTGCAACCACCAAACTTCAAATCAATAGCAATAGCAACACTTCAATTTCAAATCCAAATTTCACATCAAGAATTAATATCTCAAAACATTTCATAACTCATGCACATTACATTTTAAATCATTAATTTACAATCATAAGTTAATTTACAGATACAAAATCTCAAAATATTATTACAATTTTATCTATACAAATGCTCAAATTACAGAGATACATATGCATACTATCATATTTACATAAACTAAACTACCAGGGTATAGACAAATACTCGTACAAAAATTCTTCAATTGTGCTTCTCTCTAACTATAGCAGCTCACTCTGCTGCTATGTCCTTTTCTCTATCTGCGACAGCAAGTTAAAGCTATCGCTGAGTATATAAATATTCAGTGGTGCACAATAAAGCATAAAATGCATAATATAAAATATTTATGAACAAATCGTCATTCAAAAATCTCATAATCGCATTTCATAATTTTTTTTCAAATCACATTTATAACAAATCATGATTTTCAAAGCTTAATACAGCACAACTTGATTAAACAATTTAATAAACATGGTGTTGCCAAACAATAACACAACTTAGGCCACGACACAAAATTTTCGAACATGTCGTGTGTACATCACGACAAGGTATACTCACCCCACTAATCGAAATCAATGAGGGAGGGAGGTGGCTAGTTAGCTAATGAGTACTCATCCAAACTTACCCCTCAGACTGGAAAGCCAGAGAGGGAGGAAAGTGATCAAATATCAAACTCACCCCACAAGTAGAGGAGGAACGTATTAGTATTGCCATGCCAAATGTGAATTAAAAACAATTTAAATCAAGTTATTCAAATATTTTATACAATTCACAAATCATATTTCACTCTAAACTTTTCATTTACAAAGTAGGCAATACACTATTTTTCAAATAATGTTTTCAAAGCCATAACTAAATTCAAAACCATATTGTTCAAATATTTCATATAAATCAATAATTAATTTTCCTTCCAAATTTCCATTATAGATTAGGCAACACAACATTCTCGAAATTCATAATGAACAAACACATTCACAATGTATAACAAATCAAATTCCATTAAGAAAACTATAATTTTAAATTTTTGTGCACAAACCTGACGTGAGTCGCCTCTAGGCCTTGACTCAGTCCCTTATACCTTCCGAGTCTTTTTCAGCTGAAACACAACATTTATAGTGTTTCAGTATCTTATTTCATAGTAAATCCAATAATTAATTCATAAATACTTAATTCTAGCCCAAATATGCTTAAATTAACATTCTTGGAAATTTTCATTCGGAGTTACTATTCATGATACTATTCAAGTCAATTTGTTGACTTTCTAAGGCTTAATAGGTATGGGAACTTCAACTTCACCCACATACCACATTTTGGTTACTAAATTTGTTGGTTTTGGTTGTTTATTCAAATTCTAAGTCTTTTAGGCAAATTTGATAATTTTCAGTTTTGGTGTCTAAGGTTGCACTGTTCCATTGGTCATCTTGCTGTTGGAATTTGGCAAAACTTTCTTCATAGAAAATGTTTCCTATTGTCTTAAATTTATTTTCCTTTTTGAATCACTCCAATTGGAGTTTTGTAGCTCAAGCTATAGCCATTTGAACTATGGCTGCCGGATTGGACTTAACCTAGAATTCTGGGCAAATTTTGGTTCTGGCAGTTTTAGGTCACCAACTTTGGATGGCCCAATGACTTGGTTAATGGCATAATTTGGGTTTGTGTTCTTCATAAAAGTTTTAGGTTTATATCTCGTCTGTCCACTGGTAAAATGTCAGGCCATTTAGACCTGCCTAGCTCAAGTTATGGCCAAATGAATAAATACTGTTCATTTGGTCAGTTTGTACAGGGACAGACTGAGATTTCCCATGTTTGGTCAATTTATTCACGAGGTTTTGGTCACTTTTCGGGCATGGTTTCTAAATGAAAATTGTTTCATTTAGTGTCTATTTTCATTCCCAACTGGTCTCATACCAATTGGACTTGTAAATTTTCATTTTTGATGCCTCAAAGGTAACTTGGTCATGCTACCACATTGAATCCGAATTTGGTTTCAACTCCAACCATTCTAACACACTTCATTTGGTCACCATTGATCATTTCTCACTTCAAATTAGGTCCAAGACATTATTTACAAGTTTCTCACATTTTTGTCTCTAAACCCTAATGTCCAAAACCCTAATTCACAAACTTTTGCATTTAGCTACTTTCAATATTTACATCCACCCAAATTCAACATACTTCAATGTTAATATTACACATATACTTTAACATATTCATACTTCAATATCACTTACAATTGCTGCCCACAATTTAACATTAACATATATCATTAATAACCACATGTTCACACATAATTTCATGCTATTAGGGGCTGCAAAACATGGCAGTTTGCTCAAGGCATTAAGGTTCCATTTCACACCTTTAATCTAAACACTACATGCACATACTTATGCACAAACTTACTACAACTTTCATTTGAACTAATCAACCTTCATTTTCATTCATTAGAAGTAAAAGTAACTCAAGCTCAACAAGGGAGAGGTTTTGGACACTTACCACTTGAAAGCTTCCATCAAACTTCACCAAATCTTGTTTTTCTTGCTGCCAATATCTTCCCCAAGGTGAGTATGTAAGCTTTAATGAAGGAAGGAAGTGGAAAGGATGGCTAGAACATGCTTGCATGGAGGTAGAGCAAGGTGCAGCAATGGAGTCCTCCCATGGTGGAAATTCGGCTGGTTTGTGTTTTGGTGAAGAAGAAGTGGTTTCTGCCCACTAATGGCTTAGATAATGTCCCAAGGATTGAGTTAGTGGAGCACTAACTCTAAACTAATTGTTTAATTAGTTAAACTTTCATTATTTGCACCTTTAGCTCAATTATTTCACTATTTACATAATGTATCACCATTTAATTTTTCATGACATTTCTAAAGTGTAATTCATTTATTTTTAATGGACATTGAGGTCAAAAGGCAACACTATGTGTCAAAAGACCAAAATACCCCACTTTGGGTTACATTCCCGATTTTTCGGTAATACCTATTTTTGTCTGTTTCTCGATTTTTCATTTTTCTTTGTCTAATCTATTAATTTTTTCTTTGATATTTCTAGTGTCAATTACATTTCACTAAACCTTTATTTATGTCTCAAAATTAAATTCAGAGGGTTCCCCGCAGTCCTGGGGTCGGCAACGGCCTTCCCGGTGCTATCACCCATCGCTGTGGTGCCGGCTCGTTTAACTTAGCATCATTTTCTCTCTTTCATTTTTGTTTGATTTTTCTTGTATTTTTTTTATTTATTTCATCATTATATGTCTGTTTACTATCACCGAAGTGTAGTTCCAAACATACTGACTTGCCTGGACTGTTATTTGACTACTGGAGCAATAGAACGTACAAAATATGTACAGTGGGGATGTTACAACTCTTCCCCTCTAAATAAAAATTTCGTCCTCGAAATTTACCTGATGTGAAGAGCTGAGGGGACTGTTGTCTCATTGTCTCCTCGCTCTCCCATGTTGCCTCTTCTGTGTTGTGGTGTCTCCATAGGATTTTCACTAGTGGAATTGTCTTGTTTCTGAGCTCTTTTACCTCTCGTGCCAAGATTTTAGTTGGTTCTTCTTCATATGTCAGGTCAGGTTGTACTACAATTTCTTCTGCTGAGATGACATGTGAAGGATCTGATCTGTATCTTCTGAGCATCGAGACATGGAACACATTATGTATCTTGTCCAGCTCAGGTGGTAAGGCTAATCTGTAGGCTACTGGTCCCACACGTTCTATCACTTCATATGGGCCAATGAACCTAGGGCTTAATTTTCCCTTTTTCCCGAATCTCAACACTTTCTTCCACGATGATACTTTGAGAAATACTTTCTCGCCAACTTCATATTCAATGTCCTTTCTTTTCAAGTCAGCATAAGATTTCTGTCGGTCTGAGGCAACTTTCAAATTGGCCTTTATCAGTTTCACCTTTTCCTCTGTCTGTTTTATCAACTCTGGCCCCACTAGCTTATCTTCACCCATACAGTGCTTCATAGGGTGCCATTTGTTTGCTAGCTTGATCGCTTTTATTATATGCAAATTCTGCCAGTGGAAGGTATCTGTCTCAACTTCCTTCAAACTCAATAACACAACTTCTCAGCATATCCTCGAGGACCTGGATTATTCTTTCCGACTGTCCAACCGTCTGAGGATGAAAAGCCATACTAAAATGGAGTTGTGTGCCCAAGGATTCTTGTAATTTCTTCCAAAATCTAGATGTAAACCTCGGGTCTCTATCAGATATAATGGAAAGTGGAATTCCATGTAGTCTAACTATCTCACTGATGTACAATTCTGCTATCTTTTCCAGTGAGTAGTCAGTTCTAACTGGCATAAAATGTGCTGATTTAGTTAACCTATCCACAATCACCCATACTGCATCATGCTTCTTCTGAGTGAGAGGTAGACCACTGACAAAGTCCACAGTGACTCGGTCCCATTTCCATTCAGGTATGTTTATGGGCTGTAACAAACCTGATGGAACTTGATGTTCTGCTTTGACTTGCTGACATGTCAAGCATCTAGTTACATAGTCAACTATGTCCTTCTTCATACCTGGCCACCAGTATCGGAGTTTTAGGTCATGGTACATTTTTGTGCTTCCTGGGTGCATAGTGTACACTGTTATGTGCTTCTCTGAGAATACTGGTTTTCAATTCTTTATCATCTGGAACACACACTCTTTCTTTATAGTACAGGCACCCATTTTCTTTCACTTCATATTCAGTTTCCTTCCCCTCAGTGATTTTGCCCATAACAGCCATTAATTTCTCATCTGTCTTCTGTCCATCCTGTATCTGTTGTAACAGATTCGACTTCACTTGCAACTCAGCCAAAATAACTCCATCATTAGTTAAGGATAGTTGGGCATTCAGAGATCTTAATGCTACAATAGATTTTTTGCTTAAAGCATCAGCGACTACATTTGCCTTACATTAGTTAAGGATAGTTCTAAATGCAGTCTTAGGCACATCTGCATCCTTAACCCTTAGCTGATGATACCCTGATTTGAGATCAATCGTAGAAAACACATCGGCTCCCTTCAACTGATCAAACAGATCATCAATTCTAGGCAACGGATACTTGTTCTTCTCTGTTACTTTGTTTAACTGCCGGTAGTCAACACATAACCTCAGTGTCCCATCTTTCTTCTTTACAAACAGTACCGGAGCTCCCCACAGTGACACACTGGGGCGTATAAACCCCTTGTCTAGTAATTCTTGCAACTGGATTTTTAACTCTTTTAATTCAGTAGGTGCCATCCTATACGGAGCAATTGAAATCAGAGCTGTGCCCGGCATAATCTCAATGGCAAATTCAACTTCCCTTTCTGGTGGTAAACTAGGCAATTCCTCAGGAAATACCTCAGAGAAATCCCTTACTGTGGATATGTCAGACAAGTTAAGTTTACCCTGCCTAGTGTCAACCACGTGTGCCAGATAGGCTTCACACCCTTTCCTCAACCATCTCCTTGCAACTGTAGCTGAGATGACATTGGGCAAGAAATCTGTTCTTTCACCCACTATTATTATTTCTTCATTCTCAGTAGTTTTCAGAGAGATTCTCTTCAATTTACAATCAACTATTGCCTGATGATGGGATAACCAGTCCATTCCCAAAATCACATCAAACTCATGGAAAGGTAGTTCGATTAAGTCTGCTAAGAACTCTTTCCCTTGAATCTTCAATGGACAGCCCTTATACACCTTGTTTATTACCACACCGTGGCCTAGTGGATTTGTGACCAGGATGTCTTGGTCACTTTCCTCCACTGGTATTCCCTTTTCTACGGGCAGCATGATACAAATATATGAATGAGTAGATCCAGGATCCACTAATGCATGCACAGAAGTATTATAAAGGAGGAATGTACCCTTGATAACATTTGGAGCATCCTGCTCCTCCTGTGCCCTTATAGCATAGGCTTTGGCTGGTTTTCTGCCTTCTGCTCTCTCCACAAACTCTGACACAGGTTTCTGTGAAGTACCGGCTGCCTTAGCCTTACCCGGCCTTCTACCCCTTAGAGCTAGAGGGGCAGGCCTATCAGTTGATACCGAAGTGGATGTAACAGTTCTGCGTGGACAATCTCGGACTAGGTGCTCTGTAGATCCACACCGTAAACAAGCACCTATCATCCTCCAACATTCACCCTTATGCTATTTTTGGCAATGTGGGCAAAGAACAGATACTGTTGAGGCTGGTCCCCTGTACCCTGTTCCTGGAGAGCTAGCCATTGAAGGGGTGGACTGGCCTCTCCTTGGTGCAAACTGAGATTTGGGCCTCTGTGACTGACCCTGACGTGGTGCTCTACTAAAACTCTGAGTAGGCGAACCTCTGAATTTCTTACTAGGGGCAGAAGATGTACCGGTCTGACCCTGACCTCTTTTCTGCTGTCTGTCCCTTCTGTTCTGCTCATTCATTCTAACTTTTTCAACCTTCAGTGTAGCTTCCAGTAACTTGGCAAACTCTGTAATCCCCAAGGCTTACTTTAATGATATCATTGAGTCCTTCCTCAAATCTCTTGCATCTCTCTGCCTCATTAGGGACTATTTCCCACCCATGACGGCTCAGTCTGACAAATTCTCTTTCATATTCAGCCACCACACCGTCTCGCGTAGGGTAATAAACTCCCTTCTCTTCTCTTCCAAGTATACACTGCCCACATACTTCTTTCTCGAACTCGGAGAGAGAAATCCCAAGTTATCTGCTCGTGGCACCTCACTAGTTCTTCAGATCCCACCACTGGTATGCATCATCCTGCAGTAGTGATACAGCAGCTTCCAAATTCTGCTGTGGAGTACAATGAAGTTGTTTCAAGACTCTTGCAGTTCTGTCCAACCAGTTTTCAGCTATGACAGAATCATCTTCTCTTTTGCCCAGAAAGTCCACTGTTCCAAACTTCTTGAGTCTCTCCATATGAGATTTTTGATGTGGAGGTGGTGGTGGTGGCATAACTCCTGCCATCTGTATAAAGAACTCAGCCATTTGCTGAAATGTGGCTGATGCATTTGGTACTGGTGGAATAGGTTCCCTCCTGTCTCCTGGTTCAGTCATAGATGGAGCATGACTTTCCACTTCCTCATCTACCGCTCTCTGCGATGTGGAGTCCATATTCTGATCAAAACAACAAAACAAATCAAAAGATCTGCATTAGAGTCATCTTAACACTTACAATGCAATGCATGATATGCAATCTATCTAGGTCCAGAAACGCCTAAACCATGCTCTGATACCACTAAATGTAACACTCCTCACCCGTCTACAGTATAGCAGAGCAAGGCGTGCTACACGGCGTGCCGGAACACCTAGTTTGTGATTATTTCATTTCTTGAACTAAATTTGATTTTAAGAAGTCTTTTATGTAATATTCATATCATGCTGATACTATTGTCATACTTTGATAAAATCAGTGTTTCAAGATTGGTAATAAAAATTTGGCAAGATGCCGTCTATATTTAGAACAAACTATCCTTCCAAACCTGTTGAAAACAGTTTAATATTATGATATCAAAATCTCAAATATTTCACAGTCTCTATCTATCAGTAAAGTCAATAGACTTTTACAGTCATTAAACAGTTCCATAATACAGTCCATAATAATTTAAATATATACAGAAAATCTCCATGTTACTTAATATGTACAAAATATTATAAATTTTAGAGCTTTCATAACATTACAAAATACAGGGCTGAATTTCAAATATACAATAAAAGTACAAAATACAAGATATCCTAAGTCCTACCATGTATGCAATGCAGTGCAGATGACTCTGGACTCCTGTGCAGATCTGATGTCTCACCCGGTCGTAGGTTTGCTGGGCTCCCCAGCTGTGTCTCCAATACCTACGCATTACAAAAGCGAGCTAAGCAATTTTGCTTAGTGGTGCCAAATATAAAGAAATATACACTAAAATAAAGTAAATAAAGTGTTTACAAATTTTTGGTGGTGTTGTATGTCAGTAGACTGGATTTAGGTATTTGAATTTAATAGTACTTAAATTACTGCCCGTGTAGCCTATATACTAACCAGACTGGATAAACGGATATACTAGCACTGGGTACCTAGTACCTCAGGCCGTCACACCATCGGTCACAAAGTGTCTCCCGGTGTGCAAATAGCGTGGCTAAAAAGCCATATAGTCAATCTGGCGATAAGCCAAAAATAAATACACAATATGTATAGCCGTAGGCTATTAAAGTCACAGTGCGGCATAATAAATCGTAAACACACAATATGGCATGAAGCCATTTACAGAACAGCTGTCAGAATCCTATTGGCATGCCAACCTATCCATACTAGTCAACTAGGCAAACTAGGGCACATTATAAATTAATTGTTTAATTCTTCAATCTTTGCAGTTTACTAACTATTATATAATTCACAAGTCCATGCATATGTTAACCTTGTTTTTTTTGGTAATATGGATAAGTTGTTTTTAGTATCAATATTTAAAAATTTATATCTCAATATGCTGCCAATATAGTGCAATTTACCATTTTTACAAGTTGGCATTCATTGCCAAAATGCTCCAAGAATCACTGTATGCAAAATGTCAAATTCTCAATTTTTGTGTGCTAGATTGGTCTAGCTTAAAGTCCTATTTCCCATGGTTTTTAGCTTCTGGTCGAAGATGCAAAATTCCAACCAGTAGGTTTAATAGAAGATGAAGGAATGCTTGCTGATGGAGGAGGTGAATAGTAGACTTTATAGTCAAACTTACCAGATGGTTGACCAAGCAGGTCCTCAATGTTACGGGACTTAAACTCTAGTTCTTTGTTTAGTTCTTTAGCTTGATCTATTAAAACATCTAGTTCTTTTCCTACTTTGTTTAATGAAGATCGAATATCAGAAGTAGAAGAGAAATTCATAAACTCTTTATTGATAAAAACAGTACATGTAAGAACACTTTGAACAAAACAGTAGTAAAGCAGAGAAAACAAATTGAAAACTTAGAGAGCACTCTATTTTACAACTTATTGCCTAAGTTACATTCTGCTTGTTAAGCAAGTCGAGAGGCCTTCTTATAGTCTTTAGAAGGAATCTTCTGATGTCATGGCATGCATCACTTTTAAGTGGCAGACAAGATAAGGTGGAGTTGGTAGTGGCTTTCTTTAGTGCTGGCAAGAATCTTTTGACTTTTTAAAGTGCATATGGGTCCTGGCTGTCATCTCAATACTGTCCTTCCATGTCAGTGTCGCTGTCGCTATCGTCCTTTTTGTGAGACTTGGAGCACTCAGCAGCATCTTTTGCTTTTGAAGTGGATGCTTTTGAGCTGGCTTCTTTGTCGTCTTCTTGTAGTGCGCTAAAAAGTTGTCGGCGCAATTCTTCTTTCGGCACTGATTTGAGTAGGTCTTTGAAAAGATCTGACAGACCTGAAGAGACTGATGGACTTGGCAGTGATGGCTTTTTAGCCAGAGTGATTAGTCCTTTGGAGGAATAGATTGAGGGTGGCTCGAAAAAGTCACACTTATCCCACCATTTGATTAGGACTCTTCTGGTTAACCAGGGTACGTGTTCAGTAGAGAATTCACTGAACCTTTTCATCTTTTTTCTTGAGATAATATAATCCCATCTGACTATCCATGGTATTTTGTAAAGGATAGTAAATAGTAATCTTGAATCCTTTAAGGATTTATTTGAATCGGTAAACTGTTCATAAACAGTCCGAACCTTATTAGGTAGAGAAATGGGATATAATCCCCAGTTAAAGAACCATTTATAGAACCATGAAGGAAATTCCCATGATTCTTTGTCTAACTGGAACTGTATGAACCAGCTAAACTTTTTCTGCCTATTTTCATAGATTAAGGCACCAGTCCAGGCAATCATGTAATCAAAATAATTAAAGTACCTGGGTTTACCGAAATTCAACTCTCTTTGTTTAAAGAGTGAATCTCCCCAATCATCGTAGGTAATAACCCTTTTGATGATGAACTTGCTAAAAGCCCACTCATTAGCGGACCTTTCTGTACGTGAGAAGACTACTGAGTCGGTCTCTGCTAGGATAGCTTGATAATAAGTGTAGTCCTTTGGTAAATAAGGATTCACTGTATGATGTTCTGTATAGAAATTTGCCACCTCATAAGGTTTCAAATCCTTGTGTTTCCTGTCAATGGGCATAAGGAAACAAGAATCGATTGGAATGTAGGGTAATTAACCTCCTTAACATTATTAGCTTCGACATCGATAGCATAAGCGCTGCCTCGAGTTTGTCCATCATTTTAGACGGAGGTGGAGATACCTCGTGAGTCCGTTTTGACGGAGTTACTGAGGCCTTTGAACTCATGTCCTGTAAGGAATTCACGTGTCAAGAAATCAGGCAATGAGTTAGTTTCTCCTTTAATAAACTCAATATCAAAATCAAATACAGACAAAATAGCCTGCCATCTTGCAAATATCTGTTTAGATGCGATGTTTTTAACATCTTTCAGTAATATTTCTTTTGCACTTTTGCAATTAACCCTTATAAGGAATTTCTGATTCAATAAATCGATTCGAACTTTTGTACACAGAGAACTATAGATAAGATCTCTTTTTAAACCGAAGAGTAATTAACTCTAGGTCCTATCAAAATACCACTGGTAAATCTGACTAGGGATTATTTTTCATCTAGTTTTTGTTTTAAGATGACTCCGCATTCGATGTCGATCGTCGGTTCCACTACCTTTAAGGCAGATGGATGAGGTATTGCCAGACAAGGAAGGGTTTTAACCCTTTGTTTTATCCGTTTAACAGATAAGGTGTGTTCTTTGGTCCATGGGCTTGGATTTTTTCTAAGTCTTTGCAATAAAGGCTTTGCATCATGGGCCAGGTCTTTATAGAAGTCTGAGACATAGTTTAGGCTTCCTAAAAACCTTTGAAGCTGGGTTTTTTCTTTTATTTCATCAGGAAATTTACTGGCAAATTCAATGGCTCGATCAATAGGAATAATTGATCCTTGTTTTATATTATGTCCTAAAAATCTAATATTAGTCTGAAAGAGTTTAATCTTTCTGGCTGAGACTACCAAGCCATTTCTTTTGACAATTTTCATAAACACATTTAAGTGTTTGAAATGTTGATCAATTGTCCTGGAGAAAATAAGGACATCATCAATATAAACAATTGAGAATGCTGAATAAGCATTGAATATTTCATTCATAATTTTTTGAAATTCTGATGGGGCATTTTTAAGCCCAAAGGGCATTACGTTCCATTCGTAATGTCCAAATGGTACAGTAAAGGCAGTTTTATACCTATCTGTTTCAGCTATCTGGATTTGCCAATATCCAGACTTCATATCGAACTTTGAAAAGATTTGGGCCTCAAAGAGTCTATTTAATAGATCTCTTTTATTAGGCAATGGATATCTAATCCATCTAAGGGCCTTGTTTAAAGGCTTATAGTTGATTACCAATCTAGGTACTCCTCTTTTTAGTTCAGCGGCATTTTCAACATAAAATGCTGGGCAACTCCATGGGCTTTGACTTTTTCTAATTAGCCCTTTTGACTCGAGGTCAGCAATTTCTTTTTTACAGATCTCCAAATGTCTTGGACCCATGGCAATGGGCCGGGCTTTAGTAGGTATATCTGTTTCACTGAAACTGGGTTCATATGGTAGATTAACCACATGACTCTTTCTATCCCAGAATGCATTGGGTACTTCTGCACAGATGCTTTTAGCCATCTCATTTTGGAGCTGTTTTATTTTTTCTTGTATCAAAGGTTCATTAACCTTTTGTTGTATTGTTTTGTAATCAACTTCTCGTTTAAGAGAATAAATAAATTTTTCTTTCCTTTTGATGTTACTTTTAAGCACATCAATTTCCCTTTCAATGGGTAAAGAGATAAATTCAAAAATAATCTCTTTTCCATCTATTTCTGTTGTTATTCCCTTTTCAGTAATTGACTTAATTGGGTATAACATGTGAAGGAATGGGTTTCCTAGGATTACTGGATGAGATAACCCTTTTACCATTATAAATGGTATTTCGAAACATATTCCCTGATTACAAACTACCGTATTAGATAATTTGTATTTAATGTCCATTTTAGAACTATCTGCTGTATGCAATTCTTCTACTGTTTTAGAGAAGTATTTTGAAGGTACAAGTCCTTCGTCTATACAGCATAAATCTGCACCTGAGTCTATTAAGGCTATAGTACTAAATAAGTACTCCTTTTGAACAATGATTGTGACTTTAGTATGCCATTTATGAGTGATTACTCTATCTATACGATTGACATACTGAAGACTGTTTATTTCTACTGGTTCCTGTTTTTCTTCTTCTTTCTCTATTGTTTCCACTATTAAGGGAAATTCCTGTTTTGCTTCTAATAAGACTATTTTTTCTCTTAAGAATTGTATTTCGAATTTAATCGAATTTACTTCTTGTCTTAACTCTTTTAGAGTTGGTTCTCTTGGCATTTTAGCTTTTTTCATTCTTTCCATGACTTCTTTAAGTTCATATGGATTTGTTCTTTCTTCTATCTTTCTTTCTAAAGGACTTTTATCCTTAACCAGATTCAGATATTCTTCTAAATTTTCTCTTTTTTCTCCTTGATCTTCTATTTTGTCTATAATTTTTCTCTTTTTTCTCCTTGATCTTCTATTTTGTCTATAATTTTTCTCTTTTTTCTCCTTGATCTTCTATTTCGAACTTTGAAAAGTAGTACGTGGCGTTGTAGCTACAGGTCGCTCTACCTTCCAACAGTGAAGGGCTAAAGCGGTTAGTAGTTTCCAGCCGATATACCACTTACTTTCTTAGGAGAAGAAGAGTCTTAAAAATTATTATTATTAAGTAAAAAATCTAAAAATCTAATTATAATATTAAACAAATTTAACAAACGTTGATGCTCTCTACAGTCACACCATTCATTATGAGTTTCAACATGATAATTATACAGATCAGTACCGTTCTCAACTAAGGCTTGTCTAAACAGTTCTACTTTACGTCTATTAGTCAAATCAAGAGTACGTAAATAAAAGACGATTAATATAAGTGGACATAAATAGTAAACATGAACAGTTTCTGATGTACAGGATCCCTTTAAGGGCAAGTACAGAGCATACTTAAACAGTTATGATGCTTATAGTGCTTCCAATAAAACAAATATTTAAACAGTTATAGTATGAACAGTAATACTTACAGAGCTGTTCCAACCAGTAGGTTTAATGGAAGATGAAGGAATGCTTGCTGATGGAGGAGGTGAATAGTAGACTTTATAGTCAAACTTACCAGATGGTTGACCAAGCAGGTCCTCAATGTTACGGGACTTAAACTCTAGTTCTTTGTTTAGTTCTTTAGCTTGATCTATTAAAACATCTAGTTCTTTTCCTACTTTGTTTAATGAAGATCGAATATCAGAAGTAGAAGAGAAATTCATAAACTCTTTATTGAAAAAAAAACAGTATACACAAGAACACTTTGAACAAAACAGTAGCAAAGCAGAGAAAACAAATTGAAAACTTAGAGAGTACTCTATTTTACAACTTATTGCCTAAGTTACATTCTGCTTGTTAAGCAAGTCGAGAGGCCTTCTTATAGTCTTTAGAAGGAATCTTCTGATGTCATGGCATGCATCACTTTTAAGTGGCAGACAAGATAAGGTGGAGTTGGTAGTGGCTTTCTTTAGTGCTGGCAAGAATCTTTTGACTTTTTATAGTGCATATGGGTCCTGGCTGTCGTCCCAATACTGTCCTTCCATGTCAGTCATTGTCATTGCCGCCCTTTGTGAGACTTTGAGCACTCAGCAGATCTTTTACTTTTGAGGTGGATGCTTTGAGCCGGCTTCTTTGTCTTCTTCTTGTAGTGCGCTAAAAAGTTGTCGCGCAATTCTTCTTTCTAAGATCGATTTGAGTAGGTCTTTAAAAGATCCTGCACTGAAGAGACCGATGGACTTGGCGGATGGCTTTTTAGCCAGAGTGATTAGTCCTTTGGAGGAATAGATTGAGGGTGGCTCAAAAGTCACACTTATCCCACCATTTGATTAGGACTCTTCCGTTAACCAGTACGTGTTCAAGAGAGAATTCACCGAACCTTTTCATCTTTTTCTTGAGATAATATAGTCCCATCCGACTATCCATGGTATTTTGTAAAGGATAGTAAATAGTAATCTTGAATCCTTTAAGGATTTATTTGAATCGAGAACTGTTCATAAACAAAGTCCAACCTTATTAGGTAAAGAAATGGGATATAATCCCCGCTTAAAGAACCATTCATAGAACCATGAGGGAAATTCCCAAAGTTCTTTGTCTAATCGAATCAGTATGAACTAAACTAAACTTTTTCTCGCCTATTTTCATAAATTAAGGCACCAAAGTGCAATCATGTAATCAAAATAATTAAAGTACTGGGTTTACCAAATTCAACTCTCTTTGTTTAAAGAGTGAATCTCCCAATCATCGTAGGTAATAACCCTTATGATGATGAACTTGCTGAAATCCAACACATTAGCGGACATTTCTGTAGTTGAGAAGACCACAGAGTCGTTTTATGCTAGGATAGCTTGATAATAAGTGTAGTCCTTTGGTAAATAAGGATTCACTGTATGATGTTCTGTATAGAAATTTGCCACCTCATAAGGTTTCAAATCCTTGTGTTTCCTGTCAATAGGCATAAGGAAACAGTAACTGATTGGAATGTAGGGGTAATTAACCTCCTTAACATTATTAGCTTCGACACTGATAGCATAAGCGTCGTCTCTGAGTTTGTCCATCATTTTAGACGGAGGTGGAGATACCTCGTGAGTCCGTTTTGACGGAGTTACTGAGGCTTTTGAACTCATGTCCTGTAAGGAATTCACGTGTCAAGAAATCAGGCAATGAGTTAGTTTCTCCTTTAATAAACTCAATATCAAAATCAAATACAGACAAAATAGCCTGCCATCTTGCAAATATCTGTTTAGATGCGATGTTTTTAACATCTTTCAGTAATATTTCTTTTGCACTTTTACAATCAACCCTTATAAGGAATTTCTGATTTAATAAATCAGATTCGAACTTTTGTACACAGAGAACTATAGATAAGATCTCTTTTTTAACCGTAGAGTAATTAACTCTAGGTCCTGTCCAAATACCACTGGTAAATCTGACTAGGGTTTCTTTGTCATCTAGTTTTTGTTTTAAGATGCCTCCGTACCCGATGTCAGATGCGTCAGTTTCCACTACCTTTAAGGCAGATGGATGAGGTATTGCCAGACAAGGAAGGGTTTTAACCCTTTGTTTTATCCGTTTAACAGATAAGGTGTGTTCTTTGGTCCATGGGCTTGGATTTTTTCTAAGTCTTTGGAATAAAGGCTTTGCATCATGGGCCAGGTCTTTATAGAAGTCTGAGACATAGTTTAGGCTTCCTAAAAACCTTTGAAGCTGGGTTTTTTCTTTTATTTCATCAGGAAATTTACTGGCAAATTCAATGGCTCGATCAATAGGAATAATTGATCCTTGTTTTATATTATGTCCTAAAAATCTAATATTAGTCTGAAAGAGTTTAATCTTTCTGGCTGAGACTACCAAGCCATTTCTTTTGACAATTTTCATAAACACATTTAAGTGTTTGAAATGTTGATCAATTGTCCTGGAGAAAATAAGGACATCATCAATGTAAACAATTGAGAATGCTGAATAAGCATTGAATATTTCATTCATAATTTTTTGAAATTCTGATGGGGCATTTTTAAGCCCAAAGGGCATTACGTTCCATTCGTAATGTCCAAATGGCACAGTAAAGGCAGTTTTATACCTATCTGTTTTCAAATTATCTGGATTTGCCAATATCCAGACTTCATATCGAACTTTGAAAAGATTTGGGCCTCAAAGAGTCTATTTAATAGATCTCTTTTATTAGGCAATGGATATCTAATCCATCTAAGGGCCTTGTTTAAAGGCTTATAGTTGATTACCAATCTAGGTACTCCTCTTTCTAGTTCAGCGGCATTTTCAACATAAAATGCTGGGCAACTCCATGGGCTTTGACTTTTTCTAATTAGCCCTTTTGACTCGAGGTCAGCAATTTCTTTTTTACAGATCTCCAAATGTCTTGGACCCATGGCAATGGGCCGGGCTTTAGTAGTTATATCTGTTTCACTGAAACTGGGTTCATATGGTAGATTAACCACATGACTCTTTCTATCCCAGAATGCATTGGGTACTTCTGCACAGATGCTTTTAGCCATCTCATTTTGGAGCTGTTTTATTTTTTCTTGTATCAAAGGTTCATTAACCTTTTGTTGTATTGTTTTGTAATCAACTTCTCGTTTAAGAGAATAAATAAATTTTTCTTTCCTTTTGATGTTACTTTTAAGCACATCAATTTCCCTTTGAACAATGATTGTGACTTTAGTATGCCATTTATGAGTGATTACTCTATCTATACGATTGACATACTGAAGACTGTTTATTTCTACTGGTTCTTGTTCTTTCTTTTCTTCTGTTGTTTCCACTATTAAGGGAAATTCTTGTCTTGTTTCTAATAAGACTATTTTTTCTCTTAAGAATTGTATTTCGAATTTAATCGAATTTATTTCTTTTCTTAATTCTTGTATAGTTGGTTCTCTTGGCATTTTAGCCTTTTTCATTCTTTCCATGACTTCTTTAAGTTCATATGGATTTGTTCTTTCTTCTATCTTTCTTTCTAAAGGACTTTTATCCTTAACCAGATTCAGATATTCTTCTAATTTTTCTCTTTTTTCTCCTTGATCTTCTATTTTGTCTATAAGATCTAACATCAAGTTTTGTTCTTTTGTTAAGACACATAAACCATTTAAGGTACAGAGTGCTTTGTAATGGTCACATTTTCCATCACAGATTTTTTCTTGTTCTGGTTCTAACTCAGTAGAGGATTCTTCAGAAGTATAGTCTAATGCATTAATCTCTAAATCCTTTTCTGAATCAGACTCATTTAAAAGGATTTTAATTAATGAATCTTTAAGATTGTCATTAATTTCTAAGGCTTGAATTTGTTGTTTGACTCTACACTTATTAGCGTAATGACCAGTTTTACCACATTTGTAACAGACTACATTAGTCTCTTTTGTTACCTTTTTCTTCCTTTTAGAAGATGTTCCAGGTTTACTTTTAACAGTTCTTTTATACCGTTTTTCCTGTCGAGGGTAAAAGTTTTTGTGTTTTTTAAACCTTCTCTTACTCTCTCTCCCCAGTTTTTTAACTTTGCCTTTATTAGGAAAAGTTACTGGTGGTAAACCATACTGTTCACAGAAATCACCGAGTATTCTTTTACCCGTGATTCGTTCTTTGTGTAATTGGCGCTGAAGTCTAAGTTCATTGCAGAGTGTTAATCCTGCAGTAACTACTTCTGATGCTAATTCACCAAAGGTATACTGATTGTATGGCAAGGTATTGTCATGTTTGGCTCTTATTTGTTTTTTGACTCGTTCAGCAAATAACGAGGGCAATCCAGAAAGAAATTTTTCTTTCCAGAAATCATATTGATTGTCTTCCCTGACAAATATAAGGGAAAAGAAGGTATCTTTATACCATTTGAAATGAGATAGGTCAGGACACCTAAGGTTCATTAGTTGTTCCTGGGATCTATCTAGGTACATACTCATGGTTCCTACGAAGTGTAATCCTATTGTACACAATAAGGTATACACACAGTCTGGGACTTGAGTTTGACCTGTTGTTGATTGTTCTGTTTTAACAGCATCGTAAATTTGTCTTTTTCCTTCCTCAGTTAAGGAAAAATCCCACCAACCTTTAAGTTGGCCTGTAAATCCACATGTAATTGCGTGGACTATTTGCTGCTCACTATTTCCTCTTGATTTAGCGGCAAACGCATACATGGTCATAAAATGGATAGTATTTTTAATCTGGTATTCAGATAATCCATCTATGTTCCATTCTACAATTGAAGTTCCATCAAATTGTACGTAGTTATAACTATTGTCTTCAAATTGTAGATTAATTGGTGAAGGCCTAGAATAATAAGGCTTCATTTCGACTGTTGCCCTAGGTTTAGGGTATACTAGTCTATTAACTTCTAGAGGTTCAGGTTCTTTAAACATGACTTCTAGAGAGTTAATTTTTTCTTCTGTATCAGAAGAATCTTCAGACTCAGTTTCAGTTTCTTCTTGTCCTTGATTTAAAGGAGCAATGCTTAAGGCCTTTAACCTTTGTTCTAATTCTTCTTGAATGTTCAAAGATCTGGTTAAGGGTGCTATGGTTTTCTTTTTAGAATCCTTAGCTTCCAATCCTAATTCTGCTAACCTTTTAGTTAGTTCATCTACTATTTCTGAGTTTCCTCCTAACTTAATAGGGGTCTTGTCTGTTTCAACAGGCTTAAATAAAACCTTTTTCTCTAAACTTGATTTAGAGGTTTCTCCCTTTTCTGGTCTGTATTCTCTTGATTTAAAGGTCTGGAGTTGTGTTTCTACTCTGGTCAATTGTTGACCTATGGTGTATAAGCTAAGGTTGGCATAATTACCCTGCTTATCTGATCTTGAGAATGGAGAACACTCAAATTCTTGATTTTCTGATACCTTATAAGATATCTCTGTTAATGGTGGATGGACGCCTCTTAAGGTTTTACCTTTGGGAGTTATGAAATTCCTGTAGGCAGATTCTAGGGTGACTAGGAACTGCTGATCTTCAAAGTCTGGGAAAGACTTTCTTTGAATTTCTAACCTGAATTTCATAAAGTCTTGGAAATTTTTATTTCTACCTCTATCTTGATACCAACTATATTCTTTTAAGAATTGTTTTTGTTGGTTCAATTTGAAAGTCATTTGAAACCATTTTTCAAATGGGCTTTCTTCTGTTGTTAGGGCCATAATCCTTTTAGGTTGTTGGGTCCTAACGCTTTCTCTTTCGTAACCCATATCTGAAGGAGTTGGGCTTTCTGGCCTTTTAAGGCTTACTGTTTCTATTGGGCTTGCAACTGTGCTTTCTGGGCCATAAATAGGCTGGGCTATTTGTTCTTCAGTTCTAGGGATTCCAATAGAGCTGAATCTGTCTAGGTCTATTCCTGATAAGGATGTCCTAGGTCTGATAGGTTCTGAAACTACAGATCTTCCTGAGAATGAGTTTCTGGACCTAGTCCTAGCAAAAGATATTGCTACGGTTCCATTGTTTGTTTCAATAATGGATTCCACATCTTCAGATTCTTCCTTTTTAGGAGGAATTGCTTCTTCCAAAATCCAGCTATCAGGCAAATTAACCTGTTCCCATGCTATGGACTTAGGGACCACTAGGTTTCCTTTCTGCAAGTCTGTGACAAAGAAAGTGGTGGTTCCTTTTGGGGTGATAAGTTTCGTAGTATTTTCCCTAAGGTTAGGGACTACAGTGTTCATGGCTTTGTAATGAATCCTGTAAATAAGGATAATGTTCTCGGATCCTGGTAACATGTTATATCCATGGGTTTGAATATCCAGGGATAAGGCTTGCATAATGTTTGGATCTTTAATTGAGATTGTAAAATTGGGATAGCACGAAAAATATATCGGGCCATCACACAGAGATGATTCTATTATTCCTAATAAGGAATCATTAAAGTCTTTGTGTCTTTTATCTCGAACACAAACTAAGGCTGAGGTGCTTAAGCCTAATCTAGTTGCAGGTTTAAGAGCAACTTGTATCATTCCTATGTGTAGGAATTGATAGATCTTTTGATGCTGATCTAAGAGTTCTTTTGAAAACAGACTCCTTGAACTTAATCCTTCATGGATAGGAGTAGCTTGTTCTACGGTTTTTACTATATAGTCTGATTTCCATGAAAAACTATTAGTTGACTTATATATTAATTTTGACGAGATAGGGGGTAGACTCCAATCATTTAGACTTTTATCTATATTAGATATTAACAGAATTTCTTTATTTTTATTTTTTGATTTTTTGTTTTCCTCGGACTCATATCTAGCGCTTCTACTGCTACCAGGTAAGTGAGAAAATAATTTGTCCATTGGTTCTAGATCACTGTCAACGACTTACTCCAAATGCCTAAAACGCCTGACTGCGGCTAAACGGCTGACGGATACGCGACTTGGGGTTTCACTAGATCTTTTGACCAAACTTCTTTCCTAACTAGGCTCTGATACCAAGTCGCGTATCCGTCAGCCGTTTAGCCGCAGTCAGGCGTTTTAGGCATTTGGAGTAAGTCGTTGACAGTGATCTAGAACCAATGGACAAATTATTTTCTCACTTACCTGGTAGCAGTAGAAGCGCTAGATATGAGTCCGAGGAAAACAAAAAATCAAAAAATAAAAATAAAGAAATTCTGTTAATATCTAATATAGATAAAAGTCTAAATGATTGGAGTCTACCCCCTATCTCGTCAAAATTAATATATAAGTCAACTAATAGTTTTTCATGGAAATCAGACTATATAGTAAAAACCGTAGAACAAGCTACTCCTATCCATGAAGGATTAAGTTCAAGGAGTCTGTTTTCAAAAGAACTCTTAGATCAGCATCAAAAGATCTATCAATTCCTACACATAGGAATGATACAAGTTGCTCTTAAACCTGCAACTAGATTAGGCGTCTTCGATGGGCTTAAGCACCTCAGCCTTAGTTTGTGTTCGAGATAAAAGACACAAAGACTTTAATGATTCCTTATTAGGAATAATAGAATCATCCCTGTGTGATGGCCCGATATATTTTTCGTGCTATTCCAATTTTACAATCTCAATTAAAGATCCAAACATTATGCAAGCTTTATCCCTGGATATTCAAACCCATGGATATAACATGTTACCAGGATCCGAAAACATTATCCTTATTTACAGGATTCATTACAAAGCCATGAACACTGTAGTCCCTAACCTTAGGGAAAATACTACGAAACTTATCACCCCAAAAGGAACCACCACTTTCTTTGTCACAGACTTGCAGAAAGGAAACCTAGTGGTCCCTAAGTCCATAGCATGGGAACAGGTTAATTTGCCTGATAGCTGGATTTTGGAAGAAGCAATTCCTCCTAAAAAGGAAGAATCTGAAGATGTGGAATCCATTATTGAAACAAACAATGGAACCGTAGCAATATCTTTTGCTAGGACTAGGTCCAGAAACTCATTCTCAGGAAGATCTGTAGTTTCAGAACCTATTAGACCTAGGACATCCTTATCAGGAATAGACCTAGACAGATTCAGCTCTATTGGAATCCATAGAACTGAAGAACAAATAGCCCAGCCTATTTATGGCCCAGAAAGCACAGTTGCAAGCCCAATAGAAACAGTAAGCCTTAAAAGGCCAGAAAGCCCAACTCCTTCAGATATGGGTTACGAAAGAGAAAGCGTTAGGACCCAACAACCTAAAAGGATTATGGCCCTAACAACAGAAGAAAGCCCATTTGAAAAATGGTTTCAAATGACTTTCAATTTGAACCAACAAAAACAATTCTTAAGAGAATATAGTTGGTATCAAAATAAAGGTGGAAATAAAAATTTCCAAGACTTTATGAAATTCAGGTTAGAAATTCAAAGAAAGTCTTTCCCAGACTTTGAAGATCAGCAGTTCCTAGTCACCCTAGAATCTGCCTACAGGAATTTCATAACTCCCAAAGGTAAAACCTTAAGAGGCGTCCATCCACCATTAACAGAGATATCTTATAAGGTATCAGAAAATCAAGAATTTGAGTGTTCTCCATTCTCAAGATCAGATAAGCAGGGTAATTATGCCAACCTTAGCTTATACACCATAGGTCAACAATTGACCAGAGTAGAAACACAACTCCAGACCTTTAAATCAAGAGAGTACAAGCCAGAAAAGGGAGAAACCTCTAAATCAAGTTTAGAGAAAAAGGTTTTATTTAAGCCTGTTGAAACAGACAAGACCCCTATTAAGTTAGGAGGGAACTCAGAAATAGTAGATGAACTAACTAAAAGGTTAGCAGAATTAGGATTAGAAGCTAAGGATTCTAAAAAGAAAACTATAGCTCCATTAACTAAATCCCTGAACATACAAGAAGAATTAGAACAAAGGTTAAAAGCCTTAAGTATTGCTCCTTTAAGTAAAGGACAAGAAGAAACTGAAACTGAGTCTGAAGATTCTTCTAATACAGAAGAACAAATTAACTCTCTAGAAGTCATGTTTAAAGAACCTGAACCTCTAGAAGTTAATAGACTAGTATACCCTAAACCTAGGGCAACAGTCGAAATGAAGCCTTATTATTCTAGGCCTTCACCAATTAATCTACAATTTGAAGACACTAGTTACAACTACGTACAATTTGATGGAACTTCAATTGTAGAATGGAACATAGATGGATTATCTGAATACCAGATTAAAAATACTATCCATTTTATGACCATGTATGCGTTTGCCGCTAAATCAAGGGGAAATAGTGAGCAGCAAATAGTCCACGCAATTACATGTGGATTTACAGGCCAACTTAAAGGTTGGTGGGATTTTTCCTTAACTGAGGAAGGAAAAAGACAAATTTACGATGCTGTTAAAACAGAACAATCAACAACAGGTCAAACTCAAGTCCCAGACTGTGTGTATACCTTATTGTGTACAATAGGATTACACTTCGTAGGCACCATGTGTATGTACCTAGATAGATCCCAGGAACAACTAATGAACCTTAGGTGTCCTGACCTATCTCATTTCAAATGGTATAAAGATACCTTCTTTTCCCTTATATTTGTCAGGGAAGACAATCAATATGATTTTTGGAAAGAAAAATTTCTTTCTGGATTGCCCTCGTTATTTGCTGAACGAGTCAAAAAACAAATAAGAGATAAACATGACAATACCTTGCCATACAATCAGTATACCTTTGGTGAATTAGCATCCGAAGTAGTCACTGCAGGGTTAACACTATGCAATGAACTAAGACTTCAGCGCCAATTACACAAAGAACGAATCACGGGTAAAAGAATACTCGGTGATTTCGTGGAATGATGGTTTACCACCAGTAAATTTTCCTAATAAAGGCAAAGTTAAAAAAACTGGGGAGAGAGAGTAAGAGAAGGTTTAAAAAACACAAAAACTTTTACCCTCGACAGGAAAAACGGTATAAAAGAACTGTTAAAAGTAAACCTGGAACATCTTCTAAAAGGAAGAAAAAGGTAACAAAAGAGACTAATGTAGTCTGTTACAAATGTGGTAAAACTGGTCATTACGCTAATAAGTGTAGAGTCAAACAACAAATTCAAGCCTTAGAAATTAATGACAATCTTAAAGATTCATTAATTAAAATCCTCTTAAATGAGTCTGATTCAGAAAAGGATTTAGAGATTAATGCGTTAGACTATACTTCTGAAGAATCCTCTACTGAGTTAGAACCAGAACAAGAAAAAATCTGTGATGGAAAATGTGACCATTACAAAGCACTCTGTACCTTAAATGGTTTATGTGTCTTAACAAAAGAACAAAACTTGATGTTAGATCTTATAGACAAAATAGAAGATCAAGGAGAAAAAAGAGAAAAATTAGAAGAATATCTGAATCTGGTTAAGGATAAAAGTCCTTTAGAAAGAAAGATAGAAGAAAGAACAAATCCATATGAACTTAAAGAAGTCATGGAAAGAATGAAAAAGGCTAAAATGCCAAGAGAACCAACTATACAAGAATTAAGAAAAGAAATAAATTCGATTAAATTCGAAATACAATTCTTAAGAGAAAAAATAGTCTTATTAGAAACAAGACAAGAATTTCCCTTAATAGTGGAAACAACAGAAGAAAAGAAAGAACAAGAACCAGTAGAAATAAACAGTCTTCAGTATGTCAATCGTATAGATAGAGTAATCACTCATAAATGGCATACTAAAGTCACAATCATTGTTCAAAGGGAGTACTTATTTAGTACTATAGCCTTAATAGACTCAGGTGCAGATTTATGCTGTATAGACGAAGGACTTGTACCTTCAAAATACTTCTCTAAAACAGTAGAAGAATTGCATACAGCAGATAGTTCTAAAATGGACATTAAATACAAATTATCTAATACGGTAGTTTGTAATCAGGGAATATGTTTCGAAATACCATTTATAATGGTAAAAGGGTTATCTCATCCAGTAATCCTAGGAAACCCATTCCTTCACATGTTATACCCAATTAAGTCAATTACTGAAAAGGGAATAACAACAGAAATCAATGGAAGAGAGATTATATTTGAATTTATCTCCTTACCTATTGAAAGAGAAATTGATGTGCTTAAAGGTAACATCAAGAAAAAAGAAAATTTTATTTATTCTCTTAAAAGAGAAATAGATTACAAAAAAATAACAGAAAAGGTTAATGAACCTTTGATACAGGAAAAAATAAAACAGCTTCAAAATGAGATGGCTAATAGCATCTGTGCAGAGGTACCCAATGCCTTCTGGGATAGAAAAAGCCATGTGGTTAATCTACCATATGAACCCAGTTTCGATGAAACAGACATACCTACTAAAGCCCGGCCCATTGCCATGGGTCCAAGACATTTGGAGATCTGTAAAAAAGAAATTGCTGACCTCGAGTCAAAAGGGCTAATTAGAAAAAGTCAAAGCCCATGGAGTTGCCCAGCATTTTATGTAGAAAATGCCGCTGAACTAGAAAGAGGAGTACCTAGATTGGTAATCAACTATAAGCCTTTAAACAAGGCCCTTAGATGGATTAGATATCCATTGCCTAATAAAAGAGATCTATTAAATAGACTCTTTGAGGCCCAAATCTTTTCAAAGTTCGATATGAAGTCTGGATATTGGCAAATCCAGAGATATAAACAGATAGGTATAAAGCGCTTTATCGACCATTTGGACATTACGAATGGAACGTAATGCCCTTTGGGCTTAAAAATGCCCCATCAGAATTTCAAAAAATTATGAATGAAATATTCAATGCTTATTCAGCATTCTCAATTGTTTATATTGATGATGTCCTTATTTTCTCCAGGACAATTGATCAACATTTCAAACACTTAAATGTGTTTATGAAAATTGTCAAAAAAAATGGCTTGGTAGTCTCAGCCAGAAAGATTAAACTCTTTCAGACTAATATTAGATTTTTAGGACATAATATAAAACAAGGATCAATTATTCCTATTGATCGAGCCATTGAATTTGCCAGTAAATTTCCTGATGAAATAAAAGAAAAAACCCAACTTCAAAGGTTTTTAGGAAGCCTAAACTATGTCTCAGACTTCTATAAAGACCTGGCCCATGATGCAAAGCCTTTATTCTAAAGACTTAGAAAAAATCCAAGCCCATGGACCAAAGAACACACCTTATCTGTTAAACGGATAAAACAAAGGGTTAAAACCCTTCCTTGTCTGGCAATACCTCATCCATCTGCCTTAAAGGTAGTGGAAACTGACGCATCTGACATCGGGTACGGAGGCATCTTAAAACAAAAACTAGATGACAAAGAAACCCTAGTCAGATTTACCAGTGGTATTTGGACAGGACCTAGAGTTAATTACTCTACGGTTAAAAAAGAGATCTTATCTATAGTTCTCTGTGTACAAAAGTTCGAATCTGATTTATTAAATCAGAAATTCCTTATAAGGGTTGATTGTAAAAGTGCAAAAGAAATATTACTGAAAGATGTTAAAAACATCGCATCTAAACAGATATTTGCAAGATGGCAGGCTATTTTGTCTGTATTTGATTTTGATATTGAGTTTATTAAAGGAGAAACTAACTCATTGCCTGATTTCTTGACACGTGAATTCCTTACAGGACATGAGTTCAAAAGCCTCGAGAACTCACAAACGGACTCACGAGGTATCTCCACCTCCGCCTAAAATGATGGACAAACTCGGAGACGACGCTTATGCTATCGATGTCGGGCTAATAATGTTAAGGAGGTTAATTACCCCTACATTCCAATCGCCATCGCTTTCCTTATGCCTATTGACAGAAACACAAGGATTTGAAACCTTATGAGGTGGCAAATTTCTATACAGAACATCATACGATGAATCCTTATTTACCAAAGGACTACACTTATTATCAAGCTATCCTAGCAGACCGACTCGCTGGTCTTCTCACCTACGTAAAGGTCCGCTAATGAGTGGGCTTTCAGCAAGTTCATCATCAAAAGGGTTATTACTCACGATGATTGGGAGATTCACTCTTTAAACAAAGAGAGTTGAATTTCGGTAAACCCAGGTACTTTAATTATTTTGATTACATGATTGCCTGGACTGGTGCCTTAATCTATGAAAATAGGCAGAAAAAGTTTAGCTGGTTCATATAGTTCCAGTTAGACAAAGAATCATGGGAATTTCCCTCATGGTTCTATGAATGGTTCTTTAACTGGGGATTATATCCCATTTCTCTACCTAATAAGGTTCGGACTGTTTATGAACAGTTTACCGATTCAAATAAATCCTTAAAGGATTCAAGATTACTATTTACTATCCTTTACAAAATACCATGGATAGTCAGATGGGATTATATTATCTCAAGAAAAAAGATGAAAAGGTTCAGTGAATTCTCTACTGAACACGTACGGGTTAACCAGAAGAGTCCTAATCAAATGGTGGGATAAGTGTGACTTTTTCGAGCCACCCTCAATCTATTCCTCCAAAGGACTAATCACTCTGGCTAAAAATCCATCACTGCCAAGTCCATCGCCTCTTCAGATCGCCGATCTTTCAAAGACCTACTCAAATCAGTGCCGAAAGAAGAATTGCGCCGACAACTTTTCAGCGCACTACAAGAAGAAGACAAAGAAGCCAGCTCAAAAGCATCCACTTCAAAAGCAAAAGATGCTGCTGAGTGCTCAAAGTCTCACAAAAAGGACGATAGCGTCAGCGACACTGACATGGAAGGACAGTATTGGGACGACAGCCAGGACCCATATGCACTATAAAAAGTCAAAAGATTCTTGCCAGCACTAAAGAAAGCCACTACCAACTCCACCTTATCTTGTCTGCCACTTAAAAGTGATGCATGCCATGACATCAGAAGATTCCTTCTAAAGACTATAAGAAGGCCTCTCGACTTGCTTAACAAGCAGAATGTAACTTAGGCAATAAGTTGTAAAATAGAGTGCTCTCTAAGTTTTCAATTTGTTTTCTCTGCTTTGCTACTATTTTGTTCAAAGTGTTCTTGTGTGTACTGTTTTTATCAATAAAGAGTTTATGAATTTCTCTTCTACTTCTGATATTCGATCTTCATTAAACAAAGTAGGAAAAGAACTAGATGTTTTAATAGATCAAGCTAAAGAACTAAACAAAGAACTAGAGTTTAAGTCCCGTAACATTGAGGACCTGCTTGGTCAACCATCTGGTAAGTTTGACTATAAAGTCTACTATTCACCTCCTCCTTCAGCAAGCATTCCTTCATCTTCCATTAAACCTACTGGTTGGAACAGCTCTGTAAGTATTACTATTCATACTATTTGAATACTGTTTATATTATTTAAAGCACTGTAAATATTATTACTGTTTAAGTATGCTCTGTACTTGCCCTTAAAGGGATCCTGTACATCAGAAACTGTTCATGTTTACTATTTATGTCCACTTATATTAATCGTCTTTTATTTACGTACTCTTGATTTGACTAATAGACGTAAAGTTGAACTGTTTAGACAAGCCTTAGTTGAGAACGGTACTGATCTGTATAATTATCATGTTGAAACTCATAATGAATGGTGTGACTGTAGAGAGCATCAACGTTTGTTAAACTTGTTTAATATTATAATTAGATTTTTAGATTTTTTTTACTTAATAATAATAATTTTTAAGACTCTTCTTCTCCTAAGCAAGTAAGTGGTATATAGGCTGGAAACTACTAACCGCTTTAGCCCTTCATTGGTGGAAGGTAGAGCGACCTGTAGCTACAACGCCACGTACTACTGAAATAGTTTATATATAATCCTGAAAGTCCAGTGTTTAAAAAGAAAATTTTAAAAGCGATCCTTGCGTCTAAGTATTAGGCGTCTTCGATGGTATCAGAGCCTAGTTAGGAAAGAGTTTGGTCAAAAGTTCTAGTGAAACCCCAAGTCGCGTATCCACACCGCTTAGCCGCAAAGCGTTTTAGGCATTTGGAGTAAGTCGTTGTGATGATCTAGAACCAATGGACAAATTATTTTCTCACTTACCTGGTAGCAGTAGAAGCGCTAGATATGAGTCCGAGGAAAACAAAAAATCAAAAAATAAAAATAAAGAAATTCTGTTAATATCTAATATAGATAAAAGTCTAAATGATTGGAGTCTACCCCCTATCTCGTCAAAATTAATATATAAGTCAACTAACAGTTTTTCATGGAAATCAGACTATATAGTAAAAACCGTAGAACAAGCTACTCCTATCCATGAAGGATTAAGTTCAAGGAGTCTGTTTTCAAAAGAACTCTTAGATCAACATCAAAAGATCTATCAATTCCTACACATAGGAATGATACAAGTTGCTCTTAAACCTGCAACTAGATTAGACTTAAGTCCCTCAGTCCCTGGCGGACCCCACTGGGCCCTACCCCACCATGCTACGCCTTTCAGCGCAGACTTACAAGAACGGGATTCGAACCCGAGACCTACCACAGGACCGCATGGCTCTGATACCATTTGATCTGAAAAGGATATCCTGCCCAGTCAGGCCACCAGCTACCTCTTAAGTCCCTCAGTCCCTGGTGGACCCCACTGGGCCCTACCCGCCTAATACTTAGACGCAAGGATCGCTTTTAATTTTTTTTTTTTTTTTTATTTCAGTAGTACGTGGCGTTGTAGCTACAGGTCGCTCTACCTTCCACCAATGAAGGGCTAAAGCGGTTAGTAGTTTCCAGCCTATATACCACTTACTTGCTTAGCAGAAGAAGAGTCTTAAAAATTATTATTATTAAGTAAAAAAATCTAAAAATCTAATTATAATATTAAACAAGTTTAACAGACGTTGATGCTCTCTACAGTCACACCATTCATTATGAGTTTCGACATGTTCATTAAATAAATTAGTTCCGTTTTCTATTAAAGCTTGTCTAAACAGTTCTACTTCACGTCTATTAGTCAAATCAAGAGTACATAAATAAAATAAAAGACGATTAATATAAGTGGACATAAATAGTAAACATGAACAGTTTCTGATGTACAGGATCCCTTTAAGGGCAAGTACAGAGCATACTTAAACAGTTATGATGCTTATAGTGCTTCCAATAAAACAAATATTTAAACAGTTATAGTATGAACAGTAATACTTACAGAGCTGTTCCAACCAGTAGGTTTAATGGAAGATGAAGGAATGCTTGCTGATGGAGGAGGTGAATAGTAGACTTTATAGTCAAACTTACCAGATGGTTGACCAAGCAGGTCCTCAATGTTACGGGACTTAAACTCTAGTTCTTTGTTTAGTTCTTTAGCTTGATCTATTAAAACATCTAGTTCTTTTCCTACTTTGTTTAATGAAGATCGAATATCAGAAGTAGAAGAGAAATTCATAAACTCTTTATTGATAAAAACAGTACACACAAGAACACTTTGAACAAAATAGTAGCAAAGCAGAGAAAACAAATTGAAAACTTAGAGAGCACTCTATTTTACAACTTATTGCCTAAGTTACATTCTGCTTGTTAAGCAAGTCGAGAGGCCTTCTTATATCTTTAGAAGGAATCTTCTGATGTCATGGCATGCATCACTTTTAAGTGGCAGACAAGATAAGGTGGAGTTGGTAGTGGCTTTCTTTAGTGCCGCAAGAATCTTTTGACTTATTATAGTGCATATGGGTCCCGGGCCGTCGTCCCAATACCGTCCTTCCATGTCAATGTCATTGTCGCTATCGCCCTTTTGTGAGACTTGGAGCACTCAGCAGATCTTTTGCTTTTGAAGTGGATGCTTTTGAGCCGGCTTCTTTGTCGTCTTCTTTAGTGCGCTAAAAGTTGTCGGCGCAATTCTTCTTTCTAAGACCGATTTGAGTAGGTCTTTGAAAAGATCCGGCAGACTGACGAGACCGATGGAATTGGCAGTGATGGCTGTTTAGCTAGAGTGATTAGTCCTTTGGAGGAATAGATTGAGGGTGGCTTGAAAAAGACACACTGATCCTACCATTTGATTAGGACTCTTCTTTTTAACCAGGGTACGTGTTCAAGAGAGAATTCACCAACCTTTTCATCTTTTTCTTGAGATAATATAATCCCATCCGACTATCCATGGTATTTTGTAAAGGATAGTAAATAGTAATCTTGAATCCTTTAAGGATTTATTTGAATCGATAAACTGCTCATAAACAGTCAACCTTATTAGGTAAAGAAATGGGATATAATCCCCGCTTAAAGAACCATTCATAGAACCATGAGGGAAATTCCCATGATTCTTTGTCTAACTGAACTGTATGAACCAAATAAACTTTTTCGCCTATTTTCATAGATTAAGGCACCAAAGTGCAATCATGTAATCAAAATAATTAAAGTACTGGGTTTACCAAATTCAACTCTCTTTGTTTAAAGAGTGAATCTCCCCAATCATCGTAGGTAATAACCCTTTGATGATGAACTTGCTGAAAGCCCACTCATTAGCGGACCTTTCTGTAGGTGAGAAGACCACTGAGTCGGTCTCTGCTAGGATAGCTTGATAATAAGTGTAGTCCTTTGGTAAATAAGGATTCACTGTATGATGTTCTCAGATAGAAATTTGCCACCTCATAAGGTTTCAAATCCTTGTGTTTCTGTCAATAGGCATAAGGAAACAGAATCGATTGGAATGTAGGGGTAATTAACCTCCTTAGCATTATTAGCTTCGACATCGATAGCATAAGCGTGCCTCTCGAGTTTGTCCATCATTTTAGACGGAGGTGGAGATACCTCGTGAGTCCGCTTTGACGGTTATCGAGGCTTTTGAACTCATGTCCTGTAAGGAATTCACGTGTCAAGAAATCAGGCAATGAGTTAGTTTCTCCTTTAATAAACTCAATATCAAAATCAAATACGCATAAAATAGCCTGCCATCTTGCAAATATCTGTTTAGATGCGATGTTTTTAACATCTTTCAAGAATATTTCTTTTGCACTTTTACAATCAACCCTTATAAGGAATTTCTGATTTAATAAATCAGATTCGAACTTTTGTACACAGAGAACTATAGATAAGATCTCTTTTTTAACCGTAGAGTAATTAACTCTAGGTCCTGTCCAAATACCACTGGTAAATCTGACTAGGGTTTCTTTGTCATCTAGTTTTTGTTTTAAGATGCCTCCGCATTCGATGTCGATAAGTCGCTTCCACTACCTTTAAGGCGATGGATGAGGTATTGCTGCACAAGGAAGGGTTTTAACCCTTTGTTTTATCCGTTTAACAGATAAGGTGTGTTCTTTGGTCCATGGGCTTGGATTTTTTCTAAGTCTTTGGAATAAAGGCTTTGCATCATGGGCCAGGTCTTTATAGAAGTCTGAGACATAGTTTAGGCTTCCTAAAAACCTTTGAAGTCGGGTTTTTCTTTTATTTCATCAGGAAATTTACTGGCAAATTCAATGGCTCGATCAATAGGAATAATTGATCCTTGTTTTATATTATGTCCTAAAAATCTAATATTAGTCTGAAAGAGTTTAATCTTTCTGGCTGAGACTACCAAGCCATTTCTTTTGACAATTTTCATAAACACATTTAAGTGTTTGAAATGTTGATCAATTGTCCTGGAGAAAATAAGGACATCATCAATATAAACAATTGAGAATGCTGAATAAGCATTGAATATTTCATTCATAATTTTTTGAAATTCTGATGGGGCATTTTTAAGCCCAAAGGGCATTACGTTCCATTCGTAATGTCCAAATGGTACAGTAAAGGCAGTTTTATACCTATCTGTTTCAGCTATCTGGATTTGCCAATATCCATACTTCATATCGAACTTTGAAAAGATTTGGGCCTCAAAGAGTCTATTTAATAGATCTCTTTTATTAGGCAATGGATATCTAATCCATCTAAGGGCCTTGTTTAAAGGCTTATAGTTGATTACCAATCTAGGTACTCCTCTTTCTAGTTCAGCGGCATTTTCTACATAAAATGCTGGGCAACTCCATGGGCTTTGACTTTTTCTAATTAGCCCTTTTGACTCGAGGTCAGCAATTTCTTTTTTACAGATCTCCAAATGTCTTGGACCCATGGCAATGGGCCGGGCTTTAGTAGGTATATCTGTTTCACTGAAACTGGGTTCATATGGTAGATTAACCACATGACTCTTTCTATCCCAGAATGCATTGGGTACTTCTGCACAGATGCTTTTAGCCATCTCATTTTGAAGCTGTTTTATTTTTTCCTGTATCAAAGGTTCATTAACCTTTTCTGTATTGTTTTGTAATCAACTTCTCGTTTAAGAGAATAAATAAATTTTTCTTTCCTTTTGATGTTACTTTTAAGCACATCAATTTCCCTTTCAATGGGTAAAGAGATAAATTCAAAAATAATCTCTTTTCCATCTATTTCTGTTGTTATTCCCTTTTCAGTAATTGACTTAATCGGGTATAACATGTGAAGGAATGGGTTTCCTAGGATTACTGGATGAGATAACCCTTTTACCATTATAAATGGTATTTCGAAACATATTCCCTGATTACAAACTACCGTATTAGATAATTTGTATTTAATGTCCATTTTAGAACTATCTGCTGTATGCAATTCTTCTACTGTTTTAGAGAAGTATTTTGAAGGTACAAGTCCTTCGTCTATACAGCATAAATCTGCACCTGAGTCTATTAAGGCTATAGTACTAAATAAGTACTCCCTTTGAACAATGATTGTGACTTTAGTATGCCATTTATGAGTGATTACTCTATCTATACGATTGACATACTGAAGACTGTTTATTTCTACTGGTTCCTGTTTTTCTTCTTCTTTCTCTATTGTTTCCACTATTAAGGGAAATTCCTGTTTTGCTTCTAATAAGACTATTTTTTCTCTTAAGAATTGTATTTCGAATTTAATCGAATTTACTTCTTGTCTTAACTCTTTTAGAGTTGGTTCTCTTGGCATTTTAGCTTTTTTCATTCTTTCCATGACTTCTTTAAGTTCATATGGATTTGTTCTTTCTTCTATCTTTCTTTCTAAAGGACTTTTATCCTTAACCAGATTCAGATATTCTTCTAATTTTTCTCTTTTTTCTCCTTGATCTTCTATTTTGTCTATAAGATCTAACATCAAGTTTTGTTCTTTTGTTAAGACACATAAACCATTTAAGGTACAGAGTGCTTTGTAATGGTCACATTTTCCATCACAGATTTTTTCTTGTTCTGGTTCTAACTCAGTAGAGGATTCTTCAGAAGTATAGTCTAACGCATTAATCTCTAAATCCTTTTCTGAATCAGACTCATTTAAGAGGATTTTAATTAATGAATCTTTAAGATTGTCATTAATTTCTAAGGCTTGAATTTGTTGTTTGACTCTACACTTATTAGCGTAATGACCAGTTTTACCACATTTGTAACAGACTACATTAGTCTCTTTTGTTACCTTTTTCTTCCTTTTAGAAGATGTTCCAGGTTTACTTTTAACAGTTCTTTTATACCGTTTTTCCTGTCGAGGGTAAAAGTTTTTGTGTTTTTTAAACCTTCTCTTACTCTCTCTCCCCAGTTTTTTAACTTTGCCTTTATTAGGAAAAGTTACTGGTGGTAAACCATACTGTTCACAGAAATCACCGAGTATTCTTTTACCCGTGATCCGTTCTTTGTGTAATTGGCGCTGAAGTCTTAGTTCATTGCACAGTGTTAACCCTGCAGTGACTACTTCGGATGCTAATTCACCAAAGGTATACTGATTGTATGGCAATGTATTGTCATGTTTGACTCTTATTTGTTTTTTGACCTGCTCAAAGAAATAACGAGGGCAATCCGTAAAGAAATTTTTCTTTCCAAAAATCATATTGATTGTCTTCCCGACAAATATAAGGGAAAAGAAGGTATCTTTATACCATTTGAAATGAGATAGGTCAGACACCTAAGGTTCATTAGTTGTTCCTGGATCTATCTAGGTACATACTCATGGTGCCTACGAAGTGTAATCCTATTGTACACAATAAGGTATACACACACACCGGGACTTGAGTTTGACCGTTGTTGATTGTTCTGCTTTAACAAAGATCGTAAATTTGTCTTTTTCCTTCTTCAGTTAAGGAAAAATCCCACCAACCTTTAAGTTGGCCTGTAAATCCACATGTAATTGCGTGGACTATTTGCTGCTCACTGTTTCCTCTTGATTTAGCGGCAAACGCATACATGGTCATAAAATGGATAGTATTTTTAATCTGGTATTCAGATAATCCATCTATGTTCCATTCTACAATTGAAGTTCCATCAAATTGTACGTAGTTGTAACTAGTGTCTTCAAATTGTAGATTAATTGGTGAAGGCCTAGAATACTAAGGCTTCATTTCGATCAAGTTCTAGGTTTAGGGTATACTAGTCTATTAACTTCTAGAGGTTCAGGTTCTTTAAACATGACTTCTAGAGAGTTAATTTGTTCTTCTGTATTAGAAGAATCTTCAGACTCAGTTTCAGTTTCTTCTTGTCCTTTACTTAAAGGAGCAATACTTAAGGCTTTTAACCTTTGTTCTAATTCTTCTTGTATGTTCAGGGATTTAGTTAATGGAGCTATAGTTTTCTTTTTAGAATCCTTAGCTTCTAATCCTAATTCTGCTAACCTTTTAGTTAGTTCATCAACTATTTCTGAGTTCCCTCCTAACTTAATAGGGGTCTTGTCTGTTTCAACAGGCTTAAATAAAACCTTTTTCTCTAAACTTGATTTAGAGGTTTCTCCCTTTTCTGGCTTGTACTCTCTTGATTTAAAGGTCTGGAGTTGTGTTTCTACTCTGGTCAATTGTTGACCTATGGTGTATAAGCTAAGGTTGGCATAATAACCCTGCTTATCTGATCTTGAGAATGGAGAACACTCAAATTCTTGATTTTCTGATACCTTATAAGATATCTCTGTTAATGGTGGATGGACGCCTCTTAAGGTTTTACCTTTGGGAGTTATGAAATTCTGTAGGCGCATTCTAGGGTGACTAGGACTGCTGATCTTCAAAGTCTGGGAAAGACTTTCTTTGAATTTCTAAGCTGAATTTCATAAAGTCTTGGAAATTTTTATTTCCACCTCTATCTTGATACCAACTATATTCTTTTAAGAATTGTTTTTGTTGGTTCAATTTGAAAGTCATTTGAAACCTTTTTTCAAATGGGCTTTCTTCTGTTGTTAGGGCCATAATCCTTTTAGGTTGTTGGGTCCTAACGCTTTCTCTTTCGTAACCCATATCTGAAGGAGTTGGGCTTTACGCCTTTTAAGGCTTACTGTTTCTATTGGGCTTGCAATCGTGCTTTCGGGCCATAAATAGGCTGGGCTATTTGTTCTTCAGTTCTATGGATTCCAATAGAGCTGAATCTGTCTAGGTCTATTCCTGATAAGGATGTCCTAGGTCTGATAGGTTCTGAAACTACAGATCTTCCTGAGAATGAGTTTCTGGACCTAGTCCTAACAAAAGATATTGCTACGGTTCCATTGTTTGTTTCAATAATGGATTCTACATCATCAGATTCTTCCTTTTTAGGAGGAATTGCTTCTTCTAAAATCCAGCTATCAGGTAAATTAACCTGTTCCCATGCTATGGACTTAGGGACCACTAGGTTTCCTTTCTGCAAGTCTGTGACAAAGAAAGTGGTGGTTCCTTTTGGGGTGATGAGTTTCGTAGTATTTTCCTTAAGGTTAGGGACTACAGTGTTCATGGCTTTGTAATGAATCCTGTAAATAAGGATAATGTTCTCGGATCCTGGTAACATGTTATATCCATGGGTTTGAATATCCAGGGATAAGGCTTGCATAATGTTTGGATCTTTAATTGAGATTGTAAAATTGGGATAGCACGAAAAATATATCGGGCCATCACACAGGGATGATTCTATTATTCCTAATAAGGAATCGTTAAAGTCTTTGTGTCTTTTATCTCGAACACAGACTAAGGCTGAGGTGCTTAAGCCTAATCTAGTTGCAGGTTTAAGAGCAACTTGTATCATTCCTATGTGTAGGAATTGATAGATCTTTTGATGCTGATCTAAGAGTTCTTTTGAAAACAGACTCCTTGAACTTAATCCTTCATGGATAGGAGTAGCTTGTTCTACGGTTTTAACTATATAGTCTGACTTCCACTTAAAACTATTAGTTGACTTATATATTAATTTTGACGAGATAGGGGGTAGACTCCAATCATTTAGACTTTTATCTATATTAGATATTAACAAAATTTCTTTATTTTTATTTTTTGATTTTTTGTTTTCCTCGGTTTCATATCTAGCGCTTCTACTGCTACCAGGTAAGTGAGAAAATAATTTGTCCATTGGTTCTAGATCACTGTCAACGACTTACTCCAAATGCCTAAAACGCCTGACTGCGGCTAAACGGCTGACGGATACGCGACTTGGGGTTTCACTAGAACTTTTGACCAAACTGTTTCCTAACTAGGCTCTGATACCATCGAAGACGCCTAATACTTAGACGCAAGGATCGCTTTTAATTTTTTCTTTTTAAACACTGGACTTTCAGGATTATATATAAACTATTTCAGTAGTACGTGGCGTTGTAGCTACAGGTCGCTCTACCTTCCAACAGTGAAGGGCTAAAGCGGTTAGTAGTTTCCAGCCGATATACCACTTACTTTCTTAGGAGAAGAAGAGTCTTAAAAATTATTATTATTAAGTAAAAAATCTAAAAATCTAATTATAATATTAAACAAATTTAACAAACGTTGATGCTCTCTACAATCACACCATTCATTATGAGTTTCAACGTGATAATTATACAGGTCAGTACCGTTTTCAATCAAAGCTCGTCTAAACAATTCTACTTCACGTCTATTAGTTAAATCAAGGGTACGTAAATAAAAGACGATTAATATAAGTGGACATAAATAGTAAACATGAACAGTTTCTGATGTACAGGATCCCTTTAAGGGCAAGTACAGAGCATACTTAAACAGTAATGATTCTTACAGTGCTTCCAATAAAACAAATATTTAAACAGTAATAGTATGAACAGTAATACTTACAGAGCTGTTCCAACCAGTAGGTGGAGGTGAATAGTAGACTCTATAGTCAAACTTACCAGATGGTTGACCAAGCAGATCCTCAATGTTACGGGATTTAAACTCTAGTTCTTTGTTTAGTTCTTTAGCTTGATCTATTAAAACATCTAGTTCTTTTCCTACTTTGTTTAATGAAGATCGAATATCAGAAGTAGAAGAGAAATTCATAAACTCTTTATTGATAAAAACAGTATACACAAGAACACTTTGAACAAAACAGTAGCAAAGCAGAGAAAACAAATTGAAAACTTAGAGAGCACTCTATTTTACAACTTATTGCCTAAGTTACATTCTGCTTGTTAAGCAAGTCGAGAGGCCTTCTTATAGTCTTTAGAAGGAATCTTCTGATGTCATGGCATGCATCACTTTTAAGTGGCAGACAAGATAAGGTGGAGTTGGTAGTGGCTTTCTTTAGTGCTGGCAAGAATCTTTTGACTTTTTATAGTGCATATGGGTCCTGGCTGTCGTCCCAATACTGTCCTTCCATGTCAGTGTCGCTGTCGCTATCGTCCTTTTTGTGAGACTTGGAGCACTCAGCAGCATCTTTTGCTTTTGAAGTGGATGCTTTTGAGCTGGCTTCTTTGTCTTCTTCTTGTAGTGCGCTGAAAAGTTGTCGGCGCAATTCTTCTTTCGGCACTGATTTGAGTAGGTCTTTGAAAAGATCTGACAGTCCTGAAGAGACTGATGGACTTGGCAGTGATGGCTTTTTAGCCAGAGTGATTAGTCCTTTGGAGGAATAGATTGAGGGTGGCTCGAAAAAGTCACACTTATCCCACCATTTGATTAGGACTCTTCTGGTTAACCAGGGTACGTGTTCAGTAGAGAATTCACTGAACCTTTTCATCTTTTTTCTTGAGATAATATAATCCCATCTGACTATCCATGGTATTTTGTAAAGGATAGTAAATAGTAATCTTGAATCCTTACGTTCCATTCGTAATGTCCAAATGGCACAGTAAAGGCAGTTTTATACCTATCTGATTCAGCTATCTGGATTTGCCAATATCCAGACTTCATATCGAACTTTGAAAAGATTTGGGCCTCAAAGAGTCTATTTAATAGATCTCTTTTATTAGGCAATGGATATCTTATCCATCTAAGGGCCTTATTTAAAGGCTTATAATTGATTACCAATCTGGGTACTCCTCTTTCTAGTTCAGCGGCATTTTCAACATAAAATGCTGGGCAACTCCATGGGCTTTGACTTTTTCTAATTAGCCCTTTTGACTCGAGGTCAGCAATTTCTTTTTTACAGATCTCCAAATGTCTTGGACCCATGGCAATGGGCCGGGCTTTAGTGGGTATATCTGTTTCACTGAAACTGGGCTCATATGGTAAATTAACCACATGACTCTTTCTATCCCAGAAGGCATTAGGGACTTCTGCACAGATGCTATTAGCCATCTCATTTTGAAGCTGCTTTATTTTTTATTGTATCAAAGGTTCATTAACCTTTTCTATTATTGTTTTGTAATCAACTTCTCTTTTAAGAGAATAAATAAATTTTTCTTTCCTTTTGATGTTACTTTTAAGCACATCAATTTCCCTTTCAATGGGTAAAGAGATAAATTCAAAAATAATCTCTCTTCCATCTATTTCTGTTGTTATTCCTTTTTCAGTAATTGACTTAATTGGGTATAACATGTGAAGGAATGGGTTTCCTAGGATTACTGGATGAGATAACCCTTTTACCATTATAAATGGTATTTCAAAGCATATTCCTTGATTACAAACTACCGTATTAGATAATTTGTATTTGATGTCCATTTTAGAACTGTCTGCTGTATGCAATTCTTCTACTGTTTTAGAGAAGTATTTTGAAGGTACAAGTCCTTCATCTATACAGCATAAATCTGCACCTGAGTCTATTAAGGCTATAGTACTAAATAAGTACTCCTTTTGAACAATGATTGTAACTTTGGTATGCCACTTATGAGTGATTACTCTATCTATACGATTGACATACTGAAGACTGTTTATTTCTACTGGTTCTTGCTTTTCTTCTTTTTCTTCTGTTGTTTCCACTATTAAGGGAAATTCTTGTTTTGCCTTTAGCAAGACTATGTTTTCTTTTAAAAATTGTATTTCGAATTTAATCGAATTTACTTCTTGTCTTAACTCTTTTAGAGTTGGTTCTCTTGGCATTTTAGCTTTTTTCATTCTTTCCATAACTTCTTTAAGTTCATATGGATTTGTTCTTTCTTCTATCTTTCTTTCTAAAGGACTTTTATCCTTAACCAGATTCAGATATTCTTCTAATTTTTCTCTTTTTTCTCCTTGATCTTCTATCTTGTCTATAAGATCTAACATCAAAGAGAGAAAATGATGCTAAGTTAAAAGCGGCACCAATGATGGGTGACACCATGGAAAAGGCGTTGCCGACCCCAGGACCTCGGGGAACCCTCTAAATTTAATTTTGAGACATAAATAAAGGTTTATTAAAAAGTAATTGATACTAGAAATATCAAAGAAAAAATTAATAGATTAGTACAAAGAAAAATGAAAAATCGAGAAACAGACAAAAATCGGTGTTACAAAAAAATCGGGAATGTAACCCGAAGTGGGGTATTTTGGTTATTTGACACATAGTGTTGCCTTTTGACCTCAATGTCCATTAAAAATAAATGATATTACACTTTAGAAATGTCATGAAAAATTAAATGGTGATACATTATGTAAATAGTGAAATAATTGAGCTAAAGATACAAATAATTAGTGGGCAGAAACCACTTCTTCATTGTTAATATTACACATATACTTCTTCATTGTTAATATTACACATATACAAATAATGAAGAAGTGGTTTCTGCCCACTAATTATTTGTATCTTTAGCTCAATTATTTCACTATTTACATAATGTATCACCATTTAATTTTTCATGACATTTCTAAAGTGTAATATCATTTATTTTTAATGGACATTGAGGTCAAAAGGCAACACTATGTGTCAAATGACCAAAATACCCCACTTCGGGTTACATTCCCGATTTTTTTGTAACACCGATTTTTGTCTGTTTCTCGATTTTTCATTTTTCTTTGTACTAATCTATTAATTTTTTCTTTGATATTTCTAGTATCAATTACTTTTTAATAAACCTTTATTTATGTCTCAAAATTAAATTTAGAGGGTTCCCCGAGGTCCTGGGGTCGGCAACGGCCTTCCCGGTGCGGTCACCCATCGCTGTGGTGCCGGCTCGTTTAACTTAGCATCATTTTCTCTCTTTCATTTTTGTTTGATTTTTCTTGTATTTTTTTTTATTTATTTTATCATTATATGTCTATTTACTATCACCGAAGTGTAGTTCCAGACATACTGACTTGCCTGGACTGTTATTTGACTACTGGAGCAATAGAACGTACAAAATATGTACAGTGGGGATGTTACACAGCTTCCTTTTGCAGCATCTGATGCAGCAATATACTCAGCTTCGGTAGTGGAATCTGCAGTGGTACTCTATTTGGAACTCCTCCAACTGACTGCACCTCTATCACAAATGAACACATATCCAGAGGTAGACTTTCTATCATCGATATCTGATTAGAAATCAAAATCAGTATAACCATCAAATTGCAAGTCTCCACCTCCATATATCAAGAATAAATCCTTAGTTCTTCTCAAGTACTTAAGGATATTCTTGACACTATCCAGTGTTCCAAACCTGGATTGGATTGATACCTGAGACTCAAACTAACAGCATGTGAGATATTCGGCTTAGTACACAACATTGCATACATCAAACTTCCAATAGCCGAAGCATGTGGAATCCTAGCCATTTTATCTCTTTCTTCAGGTGTCTTTGGAGACATCTCCTTAGAAAGCTAGATACCATGTCTCACTGGCAACAATCCTCTCTTGGAATCAAACATGTTAAACCTCTTTAACACCTTTTCCAAGTATAGACTTTGGGATAAACCAATTATTCTTTTCGCTCTATCTCTATAGATGCAAATCCCAAGAATATAGGTTGCCTCCCCTAAGTCTTTTCTGTCACACCCTACCCCTTCGTAAGGCATAACATGATCCTGTAGTATACCTAATGAATTACCAAACTTCGTCTACTGATAACCCATTAAATACACTATAAGGAATTGTGAACCCTTTCTTATTTCTTTTTACAGTGGTGAGCACTTTTGATAGGTATTAAAAAAAAATTTTTTCTGAAGTGAAATCAAATAACAAATCTGAAGTATCAATAATTTCTATAAAAATTTTGGCAGAGTGTCATCTGTATTTTGAGCAAAACAGTTCTTCAAAAACCTATAAAAAGCACTTTCAATATATTTGTTTCATTCCCAAACTCCAATATGGTTCAACACAAATCAATTTTCTCAACATTTATCAAACTCAATTCAACCTCATTTTCAGTAGATCTAAAAAGAGAATGTAAAATGACTGAGTATTTCAAAAGCTGAAATAATAGAATTGAAATACAACATTTTAACAGGCTAAAATAATTTATAACTTTATTTTACAACTTTAGTTTACAACTGCTCAAGACCAAGTACAATATTTACATACAGTTCACATACATTATAACAAAAATTACAAAGAAGTGGTATACTCAATATACCAGGCAAAATCCCAATGCGAAGTCACAAGCAGCCTACTTTGCTGCTTTATCTGTCTGTCTACCTACGACAGCAATGAAAAAGTTATTGCTGAGTAAAATTTACTCAGTGGTGCACAATAACAATTTAAAATGCGGTATATAAAACTTTTATTGACAATTTACAATTCAAATGATTCACAATTTCATGTCATAATTTTCAAAGCTCATAAAACACAAATTTGATCAAATAATTTACTAACACAGTGTTGCCAATCAATAACACAACTTAGGTCATGATACAAATTTTTTTGAACATGCCGTGTTGTACACCACGATAAGGCAAACTCACCCCACTAATCGAAATCAATAAGGGAGGTGGCTACCTAGCTAATGAGTACTCATCCAAACTCACCTCATACTGGCAAGCCAGAGAGGGAGGAAAGTGATCAAATATCAAACTCAACCCCACAAGTGGAAGAGGAACATAGTAAGGGACTGCCATGCCAAGTGTGAATCAAAAACAATTTCAAAATCATATTATTCAACATTTCATGCAAAACATTAATCAATTTTCATTTCAAATTTCCATTTACAAAGTAGGCAACACAATATTTCTCAAAGCATTGTTTAGCATAAATTGCTCCAAAGCGTATTCAAACAAATTTTCTAATAGTAAATCGAAAGTGAAAAGTTATTATGTACAAACCTAGTTTGAGTCGCCTCTAGGCCTTGACTCAATGTTACTTATGCTTTTCAATGGCCTTTTCAACTGAAACACACAATATATATGAAATACCTAATATATATGAAATAACTAACTAATACATAAGAATTCAATTAGCAATTTTCACCATGTACTTCCACTAATGTATTAACACATTAAATTAATATTTACATTCTTGAAATTAACATTCTTCCATGGAATTCAAGGCTACCGAACATTGCAATTTGCCAAGGCCTTCACTACTTCAAGCAAATCTCTAATTTCACATGTTTAATCACATACATGATATTAATTCACTAACTCTTCACTAACTCAATACCTTCTAGTTCCATGGCTGCCCAAAATTAGATATATCAATAACTCTTCAAAACTTTAAAATTTCTTCACTAAATCACTTATCTCAAACTACCCACAAACTTTACTTAAGAAGGAAAGGAATTTGAACACTTACCTATTGTTGAAGCTTGTTAAATCTTCACTAAAATCTCTTAAATTTAGTATCAACTTCTTCCTTGCAAAGTGAGGATTAACTTTAATGAAGACCAGTGGTGAAAATCATGGCTTGATCATGGAGTTTGGGGCTTGTAAAAGTAGGCAGCCATGGATGAACTTTGGGAGCAAATTTTGGTTCAGCCAAGGTGAGTGCTTGAGGAAGAAAAAGGTTACAGAATGTTAATGGAAAATTCTATTGATTTGTGCGCTTATATAGTCATTAGTGGTCCACTAATGTTAAGGAAATATTTGTTTAATTAAACTTTTAATTATTCCAATTCTTACCCCCTAATTTTCCTTATTTATATATTTCATTTGCAATTTCATTTTTCATGGGGTTTTCAAACTTTAATGCCACTTATTTTTAATGGACATTTAGGTGAAAAGCCAACTCTAGGTGTCAAATGACCAAAATGCCCCTATTCGGTTTGTATTTCCGATTTTTTGGTAACACCGATTTTTTGTCAGTTTCTCGATATTTCGTTTTTCTTTGTACTAATTAATTAATTTTTCTTAGACATTTCTAATATCAATTATACTTCAATAAGTCTTTAATTTTGTCTCAAAACTTAATTCCGATGGTTTCCCACAATCTAGGGGTCGGCTATTGCAGGCCATAACTTTCCCGTGCTGTTACCCATCGCTACGGTGTTGGCTCATTTAACTTAGTTTCATTTTCTCTCTTTTATTTTTCCTTAATTTTTCTTGTATTTTCTTTTTATTTATTTCATCATGAGTCTCCTCACTAATATTTAAGTATAGTTCTAGGCATTCTAGCTGTCCGGATAGACAATGGTCACCGGAACAGTAGAACGCACTACCAAATATAGGGGTGTTACACTTTCATGGAGAATGTATTTGATAACTATACCTTTACAGTTGTCAACATACCTGTGTCATTACCCATCAATAGTATGTCATCCACATATAAGACAAGGAAAGTGATAGCACTGTCACTAACCTTCTTATATACAGATGGCTCATCCTCATTTTTGATAAAACCAAATGACTCAATGGCTTCATCAAAACGGATGTTCCTACTCTTCGAAGCTTGTTTCAACCCATAAATGGATCACTTTTGCTTGCATACCTTGGAACCATCTTGGGATTCAAAACCCCTAGGTTGTTCCATGAAAATGTTTTCTTCAATGTATCCATTGAGAAAAGCTGTTTTGACATCCATCTGCCAAATCTCATAATCATAGTATACAGCTATTGCTAATTGAATCCTAATTGATTTAAGCATGGCAACAGGCGAGAAAGTCTCCTCATAGTTGATTCCTTGCCTTTAGCGAAACCCTTTCGCTACTAGCCTTGCCTTATAGGTCTCTACCTTTCCATCAGAACCAATTTTCTTCTTGAAAACCCATTTATTGCCTATAGGTACAATACCTTCAGGTGGGTCAACAAGATCCCAAACTTGATTCTTATACATGGAATCAATTTCGGATTTCATAGCATCAATCCATTTTGAAGAGTCTATATCTGATATAGCTTCTTCATAGGTAAGTGGATCATCTCCATGATCTACTTCTTCATGAGTAGACAACTCTTGTTCTTCTTCATGAAGGAAACCACATCTCACTGGTGGGTGAGATACCCTAGTTGTTCTACCAGGAACAGCTGTAAATGTTTCATCAATAGGTGTAGGTTGACTAGATGGATCTATATCCATCTGATCTGTTGGTTAGTCAGAATTCTCTAATTCTAACTCTATTTGCCTTCCTTTGCCTTCTTCCTAAACAAACAGTTGTTCAAGAAATGTGGCATCTCTATTTATCACAACCTTTTGTGATGTAGGCAAATAAAAATAGTATCCAAAACTATCTTTTTGATATAAGCTGGACAACCCCAAATCTTAACATGCTTAAGACTTAGTTTTCTTCCATGCCATATCTCATAAGGTGTGGAAGAAACTGATTTTGATGGAATCCTATTCAGAATATACAAAGCTGATTCTAATGCAAATCCCCAAAATGAGATTGGCATATCAGTATAGCTCATCATACTACGTACCATATCCAATAGGATACGATTTCTCCTCTCAGATACACCATTCAGCTATGGTGTTCCTGGAGGAGTTAGCTAGGAAACAATGCCGTGTTCTCTCAAGTATTCATCAAATTCAGTACTCAAGTATTCACCTCCACGATTTGATCGAAGAGCTTTAATACTCTTTCTCGTTTGATTTTTTACTTGAGATTTAAATTCTTTGAACTTATCAAAGGATTCATGTTTGTATTTCATCAAACACAAATGCCCAAATCTTGATTTATCATCAGTAAAGGTAATAAAGTAATGAAAGCCACCTCTAGCCATTTCTTTAAATCGACCACATACATCACTATGTATTAGCTTCAAAATATTTTCAGCTTTTAGCCCTTGTCCTACAAAGGGTGATCTAGTCATTTTGCCCTGAAGGCAAGATTCACAAGTTGGAGTAGGCTCAGAGCCCAATGAGGATAAAATTCCCATTTTCTCCAGTTTTGCAATCCTATCTTCTGCAACATGACCTAACCTTAAGTGCCAAATATATTTTGAACTTGAGTTGATTTTCACCATGGCATTGCATTCATTTAGATCATTTGCATTCATTTTGTGTTTGTCATTATTATCTAAATAATAAAGACCATCATTCATATAACCCGAACCAACATATTTATTTCTAAAATAAATATTGCAAACATCATCTGTGAACTGAAATTCATAGCCATTTCTTGTCAAACTAGATATAGAAATGATGTTCTTAAAAGCATCAGGTACATATAAAATATTATCCAAATATAAAACACGTTTAGACATGTAAAAAGATTTAGATCCTATGGCTAAAGCTTCAATAGTTGAGCCATCGCCAATTCAGAGTCTAACATCTTGAGAACGCAAGCTGCTATTATTTGTTAGTTCCTGCATATCATAAGAAATATGAGAACTGGCACTAGTATTTAAAACCTAAGCTGTAGATGAACTATGAGTATCATTAGAATCTAAATAACAAGATATAGACATACCTTCCGAAGGTCTATCCTTCTTGTCCTTCAGAGAAGCAAAATACTCTTGGCAGTTCCTTTTCCAGTGCCCATCCTTCTGGCAGTGAAAACACTTTCCTTTGCCTCCATCAGCTTTAGTCTTCCTTTTCTATTTAGCTATTTTCTTGGAAGGACCAGGAATCTGAGGTTTCTTTTTCTTATTACCCTTCTTCTTGTTGGACTTTCCAGCTGAAGAAGATGCAATCAAAGCTAACTCTTTTCCTTTATTGCCCGGCATATTATTTTGGGCAAGTGCATGATGAGTAAACTAGCCAAGGTGCATTCCTGCTTAGTCATATAGAAATTTGTCACAAAATTCCCAAAAGACTCAGGAAGGGACTGAAGGATCAAATCCATCTGCAGTTGGAAATCCATGTTAAAGTCAAGATGTTCTAGCTGCTCAATCAGCTAAATCATCTTGTGGACATGATCCCCAACATTCTGTCCCTCAGACATCCTCATGCGGAATAGCTGTCTAGATATCTCATACCTAGCATTCCTGCTATGCTCACCATACAACTCTTGTAGGTGAAGGAGGATCTCATTCACACTCAGCATGTTCTCATGCTGCTTCTGTAACTCATTACTCATAGAAGCAAGCATGTAACACTTGGCTTTCATATCATGCTCCTTCCACTTATCCAAAGTTTCATGTTTCTATTGTGTGGCCTCTGGAGGCAAGGGGCCAGGAACATTTGAGTCTAGAACATATCCTATATGTTCAAGGTTCAGGACAAGTTTTAAATTTCTTAGCCAATCAGATAGATTAGGTCCTGTCAATCTATTGCGATCTAGTATGCTTGCAAGAATATTGGATGGTGGTGGTTGTTTTGTGCTCATTATTATCAGAAAATTAACTGCAGAAAATAACCAGATTAATTAGTAAATGTATGGTCTTTCAATCAAATTGGTCCTCCCACTTAACGAATCCTATACTTTCAAAATAGAAAACTAAAATCCTAGTTAGATGGATTTCTAGTGGGTGATTGAATTCCTATAATTCTATTAATCATCCTCAGGTACATCCATTATTGGAATTACAATAAACTATAAGTGAGCAACTCCTTGCCCATCACATCTCATGTGAGGTTCAATCCTTTACCTAGCCCCTACTGCTCAAAATCTCAGGTACATCCATTATTGACTTATCTTGCATTAGTTAAGTTGATCCAATTGAGCCAGTAATTATGAAAATAATTTTAATGTCCTCAGGTACATCCAATATTGGCCATCAAACCATTTACATATTCACAACATCTCATGCTTAACAATTATTCTTAAGAATATCTCTTAAATTAATTGCATCATATGCAACTATTTAAAATTTCTTAAAATAATTGCCCCAATAGAGGGCCCATGTTATAATTACTTTAATTATGGCATTTCCAACTTAATCATTTGTTTGGAAGATTTTATGGTCATCCTAATTACTATTAACGTCTCACTTTGCACATTATCCATTTAGCATGCATATATCATATACTTGCATACATTCCCATACATCTCATGCATTCATGGATAAACAGTAGAAACAGTAAATATGGTATGATCATGGACTTTCTAAGGGATTCAATTCTGAGCCACCAAGAATTGAATCAGGGCATTCCTAGGTGTATTTCATTCATTCATATTACAAGAGTCGCTGAAGGAGTACAAATCAACACTTGATCTTGAATTCCCCCCACTGGTCCTACCAATGCTCTTGACTTCCTTTATCTTCTTGCAATCCAATTACATAGTAATCCTTGGCATACCGAGGCAAATTTACAAGAACTAAATAAATGAAATCACAATAAAAAATTATTACAACCTTAATAATATATGCCAAAAAATAAATTAAAATCAATTAATTTACATTACAACCCAAAGAAACATAAAAAGAAATAAATCCAATCACATTGGTCTTGTCACGACCCAACCTATGGGCCGGACCGGCACTAGGACCTGGGCCAGCCTAAAGCCCCCGAGGCCCGTAGTAAGCCTAACTGTTCATTAACCCAATTCTAAGGCCCATTTGGGCCCAATTTCAAGAAACCAAACGGACAGAGTCCGGCCATAAAATGGACTTTCCAACGGGGAGTTTTTGACTCACCCGACCTGTAAACACAATAATACTCAATTGGGGAGCTCAGCTCACCCTCCACATACTCATAGCATCATAAAAGAAATGGGAGCTCAGCTCCCTCATCCAATCCATCAAACAGACATAGAATATTAAGTTTACAGGTCCAACATGATAATAATATTACAGACCAAATTCAAATAAATACTGCTAACACATGCGGAAATTCTAGGAGTAAATAAAATTACACAAATATTGATAAACAACCTGCGAAGTATAAAAGCAGGTTAACCCAGAATAAAATATCCTCCTGTGGCCTGTAAAAATTTTTGAACAGGAGTGAGCGTTCGACTCAGAGAGTAAAATATCAATTTTAACCATAATCCCTATAACTATCTAAAACTAATGCACCCTGTAGAGTGAAATGCAACATCAACAACATTTTCACATCATAACATCAAAAAGGTAATTTGGAGCACTCACACACCCTGTAGTATCAATCATAACATATGGGAGCTGATCCCCTATACAGCTCTCTTAAATCCAACCTGGTGCCAGCGAATTACTCAGCTCGGACTTCCACTTAATAACCAAATCGAGGGTCCCAGCGAATTACTCAAGCCGTGACTACCCCTCGAAGGATCGGGTCCCAGCGAATTACTCAAGCCGTGACTACCCCGTCCTATCCATAGTCCACACCACATCACACGCACGCCAACGCACGCACACTGCTCCAAATTACCACAACAATATCCATGGCACATCAACAGTTATGAATGCAACATAAATCGTGCCTAGAGTTTAACTACATAAATATATGCATATAAGTGATGCATGGGCATGCTTGAACATATAATAATATCGAAATTACAATTAAAATTAATATTCTACTCACAGACTTGACGATGGTCACTGAGGAGGCTGGGCGGAGGAAGAAGGCTGTCCCGGCTCACCTGACAAATTTATTACAATCATTTGATGAGCACTCCTAGGATGACAAGAAACACAACATCTAAATATTGGAACCAAGATCTTTAATAATCCAAACAAGGCAGAATTTCAGATTGAAAACCCAAGTGTCAATACACAAATAGTAACAAGCTAAAGCATATTGATCATCAAAATAAGACTAGCAAGGGGTTCATGCTGCTAGAATCCAAGTTCTTTCAAGAAACATGGAAGAAACATAGAAGAAACTCAAGCTCCAGCAATGGAGTTCTCTCCCTAATACTCACACTTAAACTAGAAAAATGAAGGCTGCCCATACAATCTGAATATCTTGGGTTATATATAGCATCTCTAAAACCCTAAAAGTGTGCCAAAACCCTAAAAGTGTGCCAACATGGCTAAAAAGACAAAAATAAAAGGCTCCTCAATCAGATGGGGCGTTTCCATAGGGGGGGGGGACCATTTGGGACCACTTGGGACCACTTGCTTTATGGCAGCCCTTTATGTAGTGGGGACCATAAGTTGGCAGCAACACTTTAGGTGGTAGCAGCCTTTTTTTAATGTAGTGGGGACCAACAAAAGGTATCAGCACATGGCAAATCCAAATAAGCATAAGAAGCTCCTCCAATCCACTTGGCCAAATGGTCTTGTGCCAAGTCATGCTGATGTGGCGAAGTCACGCTGATGTGGTGCCACTTGTCAAGTCTCCCATGCCAACTTGTGTGAGAATGATCCACCTAGATTCCAACAATATGCAAGAAAGTCCAACATGGCAATTTTGATCCCCCTTGTGCTCACAATGCTCCAACACCAATGCTTGCAGCTCTCTAGCTCTGGCTCTGGTGATGGGTCCTCTAAATAATGGCATAGGCACTGGTGCCTCTTCATCATCATTTAATAAATTTGACTCAATACAAACAAAGAAAAAGACCAATACGTCCTAAGTCGTGCCGAAAATCCGGCAGAGTCTCCCCTATACCTAGGACCTACCCAACCTGCAAAATGGCTCAAAACACACTTCTATATTCACAATCCATATATCCACAGTTCAATCATATCACACAGCCCCTCCTGGGCCCATCAAATCAGTCATCCATCACAATATGCAAAATTTCAATTTAGTCCTTATTATTGATCATTTTTGCAAAAACTGCCCAAACAAGCTCTAAAAATTATAAAACTTTGCCCCGCGGTCCTTAGCAATATTACTAAGCTATTGCAAAAAGAATCGTAATTTTCTAAGCTACCACGAATATTTTATGGATTTTTAATCCTATTTAAGCACTAGAAAATTACAAAAAAGCAAGGTTCGGGTTTACCTTTGCCTATTCCGACCTCAGGGACACACTCAGGACGTCTGACAATGGGGGGGTAGCCAAAACCTCGGTCCAATTCGGAGACTTTTCCGGTAATGGGTCTGTCTGGCCGGAAATTCACAGACCTGGTCAACTGTCGAATTTCCGCGAATTGAGGATACCTACACGAAGCCCACAACACGGGGGTTAGTACATAAATTTTTCAGAATTTTCTAAGCTCATTTAATGCTCGGAAAAACACTGCGAAGTTCCGTGGGACCCACCGAAAAACGGTGTCGGAAAAATTCGAAATTTATGTCGTTGCGAAGCTCTCGACGAGTGGAGCGTGCTGGTAGCCTCGGTTTTCTCGTGGGATTCACGGTTTTCGAGAAATCTAGCCCAAAAGTCGAAATGGGCTAAAAACTTCCCGAGCAAAAATTGGACAAACCGCTCGATGGATTTCGGCGTTCTTGGTGTCTATGGAAAGCTCTCGCCGAGTAGATGATTTTAGACACAAGACCCGGTCCAATTGGTGGCCGGATCGGCCGGATTTTGGCCGGAGAAGCCGAAACGCCGCGCGCGCAGGGGAGGGGCGTTCGCGCGCGTTTCCGGCCGTTTGGGGCGGCGGCCGGTCGGCTGGGACAGCTGGGAGGCGGCGCCGGCGAGGTGGGGACGCAGGGGAGGCGGCTGGCCGGCGGCAGGGGAGGGGAGGAGAGAGAAAAGAGAGAGAAAAGGGAGAGGGAACGTCGCGCGCGGGAGGAAGAAAAAGGGAAGAAGACCGGTCCGATTCGACCGGTCCGATCCGGTCCGGTTCGATTCGGCCGGTTCGATTCGAAATACAAAATTTTGAATTTTTACTCTGCCTCGGGACCGAAAACGAGGTCCAAAAATTCTGAAAAAATTCCAGAAAACTCAGAAAAATACGTAGACTCCAAATATATTTTTAGTTTTGCCACGTGGTCTTTAAATTAATTTTTAAAAATCATCAAAGTTTATATTTTCGGAAAATCGAACCCGATTTTTAAAATCCGAAAAATCTCAAAAAAATTCCTAAAATTTAAATAAAATTAAAATACCAAAAATGCTCATAAATTTAAAATTTTTGGGGTGTTACAGGTCTTCCCTAGACCCTATAAATTGCAGTGGTTGAATGAATGTGGTGAGGTGAAAGTAACAAAACGAGTATTGATTTCCTTTGCAATAGGAAAGTATCAAGATGAGGTTATGTGTGACGTGGTTCCAATGCAAGCTGGCCATTTATTACTTGGCCGACCATGGCAATTTGATAGAAAGGTGATCCACGATGGGTATAAAAATAGGTATTCTTTTGAAATGAATGGAAGGGAAATCATTTTGGCACCTATGACACCAAAACAGATTTATGAAGACCAAACAAGGCTTAAGCAAGCAATGGGTGAGGAAAAATCAAGAGTGGCCGAAAAGAGAGCAGAGAAGAAAAGAAGGAGTGAAAAGAAATTGAGTGAAAATGTTGTGAGTGAGCAAGACAAGGGTGGTTGTGAGGAAAGAAAAGAGAGTAAAGAAAACATTCCAAGAGTGCTTGAAAAAGGTGAATCTTCGGCTCAAAAGGAGAGCTGTGCGAAAAGAGGGGAGAGAAAATTAAGCTTGTATGCTAAAGGAAGAGATGTGAGGAATGCCATATTTGCCAATAAGCAAATGTTATTAATTGTGTTTAAGGACTCTTGTTTATCCACATCTGACCTTGACCCCAATTTGCCTAGTGTTGTTGTCTCCCTTTTGCAGGAATATGAGGATGTGCTACCGAAGGAGATGCCGACTGGACTACCACCTATTCGAGGGATTGAGCACCAGATTGATTTTGTACCTGGAGTAGTTATTCCCAACCGTCCAGCCTATAGAAGTAACCCTGAAGAAACCAAAGAATTACAAAGGCAAGTTGAGGAATTGCTAGCTAAGGGATATGTGAGAGAAAGTATGAGCCCTGTGCTGTACCCGTCCTTTTGGTACCAAAGAAAGATGGCACATGGCGCATGTGTGTGGATTGTAGGGCGGTCAACAAAATCACTGTAAAGTATCGCCATCCTATACCTAGATTAGATGATATGTTGGATGAACTTTGTGGTGCTTGTGTTTTTACCAAAATTGACTTGAAAAGCGGATATCATCAAATTCGCATGAAAGTAGGTGATGAATGGAAGACTGCATTTAAAACAAAACATGGACTATATGAGTGGTTAGTGATGCCTTTTGGGCTAACTAATGCTCCTAGCACTTTTATGAGATTAATGAATCATGTGTTGCGTGCTTTTATTGGAAAATTTGTTGTTGTTTATTTTGATGATATATTGGTTTACAGTAGAGGCATGAATGAACATATGCATCATTTAAGGGCTGTATTCGATGTGTTAAGAAAGGAAAAATTATATGCTAACTTGAAGAAATGTTCATTTTGCATGGAAAAGGTTGTCTTTTTAGGATTTGTCATTAGTGCTAATGGTGTTGAAGTTGATGATGAAAAAATTAGAGCTATTAGAGACTGGCCCATTCCAAAGACTGCATCTGAAGTACGTAGTTTTCATGGACTAGCTAGTTTCTATAGAAGATTTATTAAGAATTTCAGTACCATTGCAGCACCATTGAATGATCTTGTCAAAAAGAATGTTAATTTTGTTTGGGAACAGAAACAAGATGATGCTTTTCACAAAAATAAAGAGATGTTATGTTCCGCTCCTGTGTTGGCTTTACCTGATTTTTCTAAAACTTTTGAGATTGAGTGTGACGCATCAGGAATAGGTATTGGAGCCGTTTTAATGCAGGAAAAGAGACCAATAGCATACTTTAGTGAGAAGCTTAATGGAGCAGCTTTAAGCTATTCTACATATATGACAAGGAGTTGTATGCATTGGTACGTGCCTTGGAAACATGGCAACATTACCTTTGGCCAAAGCAATTTGTCATCCACACAGATCATGAGTCATTGAAGCATATCAAGGGGCAAAATAAGTTGAGTAGGCGTCATGCAAAATGGGTTCAGTTTCTTGAGACCTTTCCATATGTGATTCAATACAAACATGGGAAAGAAAATGTGGTGGCTGATGCCTTATCTCCTTCTTGCCCTTCTTGATGCAAAGTTATTAGGATTCGAATATGTGAAAGAATTATATGCTGAAGATGATGACTTTGCTAGAGTATATGCAGCTTGTGAAAAGAATGCTTTTGAGAAGTTTTATAGGCATGATGGATATTTGTTTAGAGAAAATAGATTGTGTGTGCCTAAGAGTTCCATGCGTGAATTACTTGTGAATGAGTCTCATGCTGGTGGATTAATGGGTCATTTTGGTGTTGCCAAAACTTTAGATGTATTGAAGGAACATTTTTATTGGCTGAATATGAAAAGAGATGTTGAAAGAGTATGTGCTAGGTGCATTGTGTGTGCTAAGGCTAAATCTAGAGTTTTGCCACAAGGTTTGTATACACCTTTGCCTACCCCTAGTGATCCTTGGGTTCATTTGTCTATGGATTTTGTGTTGGGATTACCTAGGTCTAAACAAGGCCATGATTCAATTTTTGTTGTTGTTGTGAGTTTTCAAAATGGCACATTTTATTCCATGCCATAAAACTGATGATGCTACAAATGTTGCAAATTTATTTTTTAGAGATATTGTTAGGTTGCATGGCATACCTAAGAGTTTAGTTAGTGATAGGGATGTTAAATTCCTTAGTCACTTTTGGAAGGTTTTGTGGGGAAAATTGAGCACCAAGTTGTTATTTTCCACTACTTGTCACCCACAAACCGATGGTCAAACTGAAGTAGTAAATAGGACACTAACTACTCTTTTGCGTGCTGTGGTTAAGCAAAATTTGAAGTCATGGGAAGATTGCATTCCACTTGTTGAATTTGCATACAATAGAAATGTGCATTCTTCTACTGGCTATTCTCCATTTGAAATTGTGTATGGTTTGAATCCTTCAACTCCTTTGGATCTTTTACCTTTGCCTGTGAACGAGCTTGCTAGTTTAGATGGAAAAAGAAAAGCAGAATTGGTGAAGAAAATCCATGAACAAGCCAAGCTTCAAATTAAAAAGAACAATGAAAAATATGCTAGTCAAGCCAACAAAGGAAGGAAGAAAGTCACATTTCAACCTGGAGATTGGGTATGGGTTCACTTGCGCAAAGAAAGGTTTCCCTCTCGAAGGAAATCAAAATTACATCCAAGATGTGATGGACCTTTCCAAGTGCTGACCAAAATTAATGATAACGCTTACAAAATAAACCTACCCGGTGAGTATAATGTCAGTGCCACCTTCAATGTTGCTGATTTATCTCCTTGTGTTAATGCAGGAACAGATTCGAGGACGAATCCTTTTGAAGCGGAGGGGAATGATGAGAATCAAGCTACATCCACAACAAAGGATTTCATCCAAGGTCCAATTACTAGAGCTAGAGCTAAATCACTTCAGAATTTAATTTGTGAAATCATAAGGAGCAAGGATTATAAGCTGGAATGGCATGAAGAAAAATATAAAGGATTAAATTTGGTGAAAATTATGCTTAGAAGTGAACAGGTGTCATGTGGAGCATTAGATTACATGGAATAACCTGTGGACATGCATGCACCAGATCCAACCCATGTACATGTATCTGCTGGCACCTTTTTCAAGGAATTTTCCATCTGTTATAACCACTTCTCTTTTGGACTTAAATGCCCTTATTTGCGGCTGCATTAAATTTACTTTTTGTAAGGAGTTTTTAGTCTTTTGATAGATTAATTCTTGTTTGGACTTAAAGCTCCTTACAGCTGTTACTAAAGTAGGGATATTTTTGTCTTTAGTTTTGAAGCCAAGAGGCTATAAATACAAGTGTAATGAGAGAGTGGAGGACACACTTGAATATTAATGAGAGATTGTTTCTGCTCCGCTAGTGAGTAAATTGGCTGTTGCCTTTGTTCTTGTGAAGCTCATTAACTTGCTGAGATTCTATCTTGCAAGGTTTAATGTGCATAATATTCTTGGTTTATTCATTCTCCATATGAATTAGGTCAAGAATCCCATTTCTGATATTTTCTTTGAATTACACAACAATCTGATTGTGCTGGTTCAAAGATTCAAATTCATACATCTTGATTTGGTGCTTTCCATATTGTTCATTTAATTCTTGAATGTGGGTTTTCAAGTTACCAATTACTTGAAGGTTCACATCATATCCTTAATTGGAAGCTGCCCAGGAATATCACAGAAATTCGCAGTTTTCTGGGTTTAGCTGGATATTACCGTCGATTTGTGAAAGGGTTTTCTATGTTGGCTTCTCCACTGACCAAGCTGTTTCAGAAAGATGTAAAATTTCAGTGGACAGATAAATGCCAGCAGAGTTTTGATGAGTTGAAGAGGTGTTTGACTGAATGGGTAAAGATTACACAGTTTATAGTGATGCTTCTCACAATGGGTTAGGCTGTGTACTGATGCAAGATCGGAATGTCATTGCTTTTGCATCATGCCTGTGACACCCCTTATCCGTCTATAGTGTAGCCGAGCAAGTTATGCAGCTTAGTGTGTCGGAACACTAATTCATGTTTCAATTTCAATTAATCTTTTTTAATTCATTTATTTATAATTTTGATAAATCTAAATTTTTCAGCAAATTTTATAGAAAATCCGACAGAGTGCTGGCTATAAATTGGCAAAACAGTTCTTCTGAACCTGTTAAAAACACTTCCAATAATATCATCACATTATTCTCAATCAACCTCCAATATATTCTCAACAATTTCTCAATTCACTTCAGTATCTCAAAAATTCAATTCAATTCAAAACACAATTAACTCAATGAAAAATGCTCAATTTATTACTGAACATATTCCATAGATACTTACATCAAAAGCATAATTACATGAATTTATAATATACATTACAGAATGTTACAAAATACAAAATATCAAAATATCAAAATGGCCTAATGTCCTACCAAATGCACTACAATGTGAGGTGACTCTGAACTCTGAGTGCAGATATGAAGGCTCACCCTGTATGAGGCCTGCTGGACTCCCCAGCTATGTCTCCAGTACCTGCGCGTGGCAAAAGCGACGCGCTAAGCAATTCTGCTTAGTGGTGACAATATAAAATAAAATAAAAACATGTGTACAGCATGTATGTTTACATTTTTGGGTGAACTAAGTCTCAAATGTTTATTGCAATATTATTCAATTGAAGTTTGGTAAGATTTATTAACACTGCCCGAGTAACCTATACTAGTTGACTGGACTGGATAAACGGGTATACTGGTACTGGGTACTAAGTACCTCGGACCATCACACCATCGGTCACATTGTGTCTCCCGGTGTGCAACAGAACAGCTAATAAGCTGTAATAATTATCGGGGATTAAACCCGAGTATAACAACTCAATATCATAGCCAAAGACTCTTATGTCCCGGAATGGCATGGAAAGCCATGAAAAACAGACTGGCATGAAGCCATATGCAGTACTGCTAACAGAACCCTATTGCCATGCCAACCTATCCAAACCAATCACGTTAGGCCTACTAGGGCATTTAACACTTTTAATTTGTGTAATTCTTTGAAATTGAAATTTTTATGACTACTATTCATTTCATTAGTCAACCAAAATGTTGACTTTTGCATTGACAATAGGTAAATTAGTTTAAATATCATCAACATACCACATTTTGCATTTTAAACTTGTTGGTATTGGTTGCCAATACCATCTCTAAGCTTAAAGTGAATTGGACAGAATTTTCAGTTTTCAAACTTTGGGGTTACTGTTCCATTAGTCACCGTTGCAGTGGGAATTTGGAAAAATGATCAACATGAAAGTTGTTCCTTATTTTGTCTAGTTGAATTTCCTTTTTTTGAATCACTCCATTTGGAGTTTTGTAGCTCAAGTTATGGCCTAAAAACCATAACTGGCCGAATTGGACAGATTTCAAAATTCTGGGATAAATTGTTTCTGCCAGATTTGGTAACTCAAGTTTTGTTGGCAATTTGACTAGGTTATGGTCATAATTTGGGTCAGGTTTCTTCATGAAAGTTGTTGGTCTATATGTCACCTTGTTGCCGGTAAAATTTTAGGTCAATTGGACCTTTCTACATTGAGTTATGGCCAAATGACCAAATGATCAAACACTGTTCATTTGGTCATTTTGCCCAGGCAGATTGCAGGTCACCCAGATTAGGGCAAACTTTTGGTCAAGTTGGTTTGGTTTTCTGGGCATGGTTTCATCACCAAAGTTGTGCCATTATGTGTGTAGTTTCATTTACAATCGGCCTTGCACCAATTGGACCTCTATATTTCAAGTTATGGCTGTCCAAACAGGCTGGACTCACATCCAAACCTGCAGGTCACACAAGGCAGCCACTCCAACCTCAAATCCCACAACCCAAATCACTTCATTTTTTATTCAAACCAAACCAAATGGTAACTAATTGACCATTAAAACCTACTCCCATCATCACAAGATCAAAGTCTCATTCTTCAACCTAAACCCTAACTCAACATTTCAAAACCATGCATTATCATTGCATTTATCAATTCACTTATAAGATACACATTAAGGGCAGCCATACTAGCATGTTAGCTCTCCAAAAATCATCACCATATTACCCTAACCATGGCTGCCAAAATTTAGGGTTAACATACCAATGGTGTTTCATCAAATTTCTTTGTCATTTACACATATTTATAGTTCTTAAACATGAAATTAAAGTGAAATTCAAGGTTTAGGTCACTAACCTCTTAGGGAGCTAATCCAAAGCTTGCAAGAACTCTTTCTTTTTAATTCTTTTTGCTCCCAAAAGCTTCACTAGGATGTAAGAACAAATTTTTATGTTACTAGGTTAGGGTTTTATTGAGAAAAGACTAAGGAATTCAAGCTTTGCAAGCATGAAAATGGAGGGAAAGGAGGAGTGTGGGGAGTCTCTTTTGGGAAGATGAGTAGCTGCAGAATTTTTTCTAGAATTGTCTCTTTTTCTGCCCAATTTATGTATTATAAATGTCTTCCTTTAATTTGATTGGCCATCCCTTTTTAATTACCTCATGCTTACATAAGCATGAGGTAATAAATCTCATTTTCTTTCCATTTTTTATCTAATTAATTTCAATTAAATTTTTAACAACATTTAATCAAATTTTATGTTATATAAATATTTATTTAACTGGAAAAGTTTGTCTAAAATCATCTCCGAAGACGAAATGACGAAAATACCCTCCGTTTGGCTTAACGGGCCAAAATTGTCTGTACCAATTGAAAATTTTTTCTAAGTATTTTCTTGGCATTCTAATGCCATAAGAACTTCAATAACCCTTCTCTGGAGTCCCAAAAATTATTTTATTATTTTTTCCCCTGGTCTAGGGCTCCTAGTTGCGAAAACCGCAACTTCTCACTAGGTTACCCATCGCTAGGGCACAGGCTCATTTAACTTGGTTGTATTTTATTTCTAAAATTTTTACTAAATTTTTCTTATTAATAGTTGAGTTAATTATGGTTCCTCACTTTTAGTTTAAATATATATATATATATATATATATATATATATATATATATATATATATATATATATATTTTGGATGTTCTAGCTGTCCGGACCGACACTGGTCACCAGAATAGTAGAATGTTCGGAGTTGCTACAGGGAGGGTGTTACAATGCCAGCTAAAACAGCACGAGAGGAACTATCGTACACATGACTTGGAGCTAGCAGCTATTATTTTTGCTCTAAAGATCTGGAGACACTACTTGTATGGGGTGAAATGCTACATTTACATAGATCACAAGGGCTTGAAGTGTTTGGGCACTCAGAAGGAATTGAACTTGAGGCAGAGGAGATGGTTAGAACTGATTAAAGACTATGATTACTTAATAGACTATCAGCCAGGGAAAGCAAATATGGTGGCTGACGCCTTAAGTCGCAAGACTATGGCAAGTCTCAGAGTTTCTCCTTTGTCCATGATACATGAGTTGAAAGCACAACATGCCAGTTTGGAGATTGATGATGAGGGACAGACAGTAGTTGCATGGCATTTACAGCCAGTGTTGATTGATCAGATTAGAATGGCTCAGAATGATGAAAAATATCAGAAGCTACTGAAAGAAATCTAGTAGGGCAAGAAACCTGAATTTTCTATGAGAAATGATGGTTTATTACTACATCAGGGCAGAATGTGCATTCCTAATGATGTGGAATTGAGACGGATCCTTATGAAGGAAGCACATGAGTCTCCTTTTGCTATGCACCCTGGTGGAACTAAAATGTACAGAGGACTGAAAGAGCATTACTGGTGGATGGGTATGAAGAGGGATGTAGCTAATTTTGTCTCAAAATGCTTAACTTGTTAACAAGTGAAGGCAGAACATCAAGTACCAGCAGGTTTGTTACATCCATTGCCAGTACCAGAGTGGAAATGGAAACGGATAACTATGGATTTTGTGATGGGACTTCCAAGGACACAGAATAGTCATGATGCAATATGGGTTATACTTGACAGACTGACAAAGTCTACTCACTTTCTACCAGTCCGGATGGACTATAGCCTGGAAAGATTGGCCAGATTGTACATAGATGAGATTGTAAGATTGCATGGAGTGCCAATATTAATTGTATCTGACAGAGATCCTAGATTCACTTCTAGATTCTGGGGTAGTCTTCAGAGAGCCCTAGGAACTAGATTGAACTTCAGCACAACATTCCACCCACAGATAGATGGCCAGTTTGAGAGGGTAATTTAGATATTGGAGGATATGTTACGGGCTTGTGTGATGGAGTTTGAAGGTAGTTGGGATATACACTTGCCTTTGATTGAGTTTGCTTATAACAACAACTGCCAATCAAGCATTGGGATACCTCCATATGAAGCTTTGTATGACAGAAAGTGCATAACTCCGCTATATTGAGATGAAGTAGGTGAAAGAAAGATGATTGGGCTAGAAATTGTTCAGCAGACAGAGGAAAAGATTAGATTGATCAGAGATCGACTCAAGGCTGCATCAGACCATCAGAAGTCCTATATTGATCTGAAGAGAAGATATATTGAATATGCAGTGGGTGATAAGGTATTCCTCAAAGTTTCTCCTTGGAAGAGGATTATGAGATTTGGCAGAAAGGGGAAACTGAGTCCTCGTTTTATCGGACTATATGAGGTTCTGGAAAGAGTGGGTCCTTTGGCATATCGATTGGCATTACCTCCAGAGCTAAAAAGGATGCACAGTGTCTTCCATGTGTCCATGTTAAGGAGGTACAGATCTGACCCATCTCATGTTCTATCAGTTGAAGAGATTAAGGTAAATCCAGACCTCTCATATGAGAAAGAACCCATAGAAATTCTGGCACATGAGGAGAAGCAGCTGAGGAATAAGCAGATACTCCTGGTTAAATTGCTGTGAAACCATCATTCAGGTCAGGAAGCTACTTGGGATCGTGAAGAGGACATAAGGAGACAGCACCCACAGCTATTCAGAAACTGATGGTAGGTAAAATTTCGAGAAGAAATTTATTTTGAGGGGGGGGGGGAGAATTATAACACCCCTATATTTGGTAGTGTGTTCTACTGTTTCGGTGACCAGTGTCTGTCCGGATAGTTAGAATACCTAGAACTACACTTAAATGTTAGTGAGGAGACATAAAATAATGAAATACAATAGAGGGAAATATAAGAAAAACAAAGAAAAAATAATAGCAATGAAATGTAACCAAGTTAAATGAGCCGAAAACCGTAGCGATGGGTGACCGCATTGGGAAGTTGCGGTGTGGACTGTTGATTGGCTTTGGATCGTGGAGAACCCTTGAAAATATTTTTAAGACTTAAATAAACATCTATTAAAGTATAAATAACATTAGAAATGTTAAAGAAAAATTAAGTAATTAGTACAAAGGAAAACGAGAAATCGATGTTTCCGAAAAATCAGGAATATAACCCGAATATGTCTATGTCTTATTGCACGCGGAGCAAAATTTCAGGTTATTATGAGTTGTGCAGACCATGTTGTGGTCAATTTACCAATACTGGACAGAATGCACCAAAATGGTAACTTTAGGTCATTTTTAGGTCACTTTTGGTTTGGCCAGTTTTGGTACCTGAATTTGTGAAAGCTATTTGGTTTGGTTTTGGCCATTTCTTGGCTTTGGTGTCTTCATAAGAATTGTAGATATATGTCTATTCATGGAGAAAATTTCAGGTCAATTAGACCTGTTTTGAGTAAGTTATGGTCAAAACACTAACTACTGTCCAAATGGTCAATTTTCAGGCTTTCAAGTCACTAATCCGGATTTGGTCATTTTTCAAGTCAACTTCTAGGCAGAATTTAGGTAAGCTTCCTTCATGAAAGTTGGCACATTTTGTGCCTAGTTTCACCTTCAATTAGTCTCATACCAATTGGAGTCACACACTTAAGGTTCTAAGCCAAAACACACATTGCCCTACTACACACTTCTCATCACTTACCAATTACATATTCAACAATTACCAAACTACTTCTTTCATGCCAATTCTAGTTTGTACCTTACCATTAACACATTTAACAACACATTTTGGTTATTTTGGATAGCTTGTAACCATTCTCAATTTGCACACTATAAAATAGAATTTTCTAAAGTCCATTTACACCATTTAACCACATGAACATACCCCATTTACATACCCAATTCCAAACCATTATACACATATGTATGTTGCCATTAATAACAACATCTTAAACAATTATAAACAAGTAAAAACAAGCTACATATACTGAATTTCCATGGCTGTCAAAATGTTCATCTCCATTCAAACATCAAACTTTAAAAATTCCTCCATAAATCAACTACCCACAACTTTGGTTACACTTTTAATGAAACAAGAATTAAAAAAACTCACTTACCACTTTGGAAGTTCTTTAAAACCTCACCAAAACTTATACTTCTTGCTCCTAGTATGCTGCCCAAAGTATGGAGATCAAGTTTAATGAAGAAAGCTAATGGAAAAAGTGGCTAAAACATGCTTGCATGGAGCTCTCACCATGGATGGCTATGAAGGTTTTCTCTAAAGGTTTGGTTCCGCTGGTTCTCTTCCTAAGGTTGAAGATGAGTGCTACACCTCCCAAGTGTCCCTTTAGGTGTCCAAATGCTAAAGTTAGTGGAGCACTATCTAACATTTTAATGGTTATTTATTAAGTTTCCAATTTTTTGCAATTTGGCCATCACACTTTCACTATTTACATAATGTACCTTATTTTAATTTTTCATGATATTTTCAAAGTTTAATATCATTTATTTTTAATGGATATTTAGGTCAAAAGGCAACTCGGGATGTCAAATGACCACAATGCCCCTATTCGGGTTGTATTCCCGATTTTTCAGTAACACCGAGTTTTGTCATTTTCTCGATTTCTCGTTTTTCTTTCGACTAATTAATCAATTTTTCTTTGATATTTATAATGAAATTTATACCTCAATAGATGTTCATTTAAGTCTTAAAAATATTTTCCAAGGTTCCCCACGGTGCAGGGCTAGTCAATGGTCCACGCCGCAACTTTCTGGTGTGGTCACCCCATCGCTATGGTTTTTGGCTCGTTTAACTTGGTTACATTTCATTGCTATTATTTTTCCTTTGTTTTTCTTGTATTTTCTTTTCTTATATTTCATTATTTTATGTCTCATCATCTATATCTAAGTGTAGTTTTAGGCATCCTAGCTGTCCAGACAGACACTGTCACCGGAATAGTAGAACGCACTACCGAACATAGGGGTATTACAATTCTCCCCCCCCCTCCCCTTAAAATAAATTTCGTCTCGAAATTTTACCTGGCATCAGTTTTTGAACAGCTGTGGGTGTTGTCGCCTCATTTCCTCTTCACATTCCCAAGTAGCATCCTTGCCTAAATAATGGTTCCACAGCATTTTAACCAGGTGTATCTGTTTATTCATCAGCTGCTTCACCTCATATGTCAGAATTTCTATGGGTTCTTCATCATATGAGAGGTCTGGATTTACCTCAATCTCTTCAACTGATAGTACATGGGATGGGTCAGATCTGTACCTCCTTAACATGGACACATGAAAGACACTGTGTATCCTTTCTAGATCTGGAGGTAATGCTAATCGATATGCCAAAGGACCCACTCTTTCTAGAACTTCATACGGTCCGGTAAAGCGAGGACTCAGTTTCCCCTTTCTGCCAAATCTCATAATCCTCTTCCAAGGAGAAACTTTAAGGAATACCTTATCACCCACTGCATATTCAATATCTCTTCTTTTCAAATTAACATAGGACTTCTGACTGTCTGATGCAGATTTGAGTCCATCTCTGATCAATCTGATCTTTTCCTCTATCTGCTGAACAATTTCTGGCCCAATCATCTTTCTTTCACCTACTTCATCCCAACATTGGGGAGTTCTGCACTTCCTGCCATACAAAGCTTCATATTGAGGCATCCCAATGCTTGATTGGTAGCTGTTGTGATGAGAATCAAGCTACATCCACAATAAAGGATTTCATCCAAGGTCCAATTACCAGAGCTAGAGCTAAATCACTTCAGAATTTAATTTGTGAAATCATAAGGAGCAAGGATTATAAGCTGGAATGGCATGAAGAAAAATGTAAAGGATTAAATTTGGTGAAAATTATGCTTAGAAGTGACCAGGTGTCACGTGGAGCATGCAAATATACCCAGAAATTTCTGAAAATTTACCGAGTGTTTATACCCCATATCAGTAGTACCCAAATTAAATTTCAGCTTAAAATTCATCCGTTTGTGTGGGGAACCAAAATTTTGCGGCAGACCCGATCAAATTAAGTTCACATAGCAAATCAGCCCTGAAATTCCTGAAAATTTACAGGCCATTTGTGCCACATTTGAGCTATTCTCAAATTAAATTTCAGCTCAAAATTTAATCGTTTGTGTGGGGAACCAAAATTTTGCGGCAGACACGATTATATTTGATTTACATAGTAAGTCTGTCAAGAAAAGCGTGAAATTCTTGCAGCAATTAGTCAGTATTGGGTTGCATTTGCCTACTCAATTTCAGATCAAAATACACTCATTTGCTTGGTGATCCTAAATTTATGCAATTCTTGGTGTATTGTGTGAACTGCTGGTAATTGTGATAAGTTGGTGGCAAACTTGGATATTTAAGCTTAATATCTCTACTTTAGGTTGTCTCTTTTCCAGCTTACTACTCTTTTATTTTGGTGTCTTCTTTCTTGATTCCTATTGCATTACATTTCCATACTTGAGCTTTTCTTTTCTTGACTTCTTGAATCACATTATTGTTTTCTTGATTACTCGTTTTGATCCGTCACGTTCAGGAATTTTATTGTGTGTTAAATTTTTGTGGGTACAGTCTTGGTTTGAGTTACTTGAGTTTGATAAGAACTTGTGGACATAGCCAAGAGAGGTAAAAGGCACAGAGTGGTGAGTTCATAAGAGGGAAAAAGCCTTGTTGAGTTAAACACGAGTGGAGTGTCCTCTGTTGAGTGTAAACACGTAAGGGAGTGAGTGAGGTGTTTTCTTTACACTAACCATTTTCTTGCAGGTCTGAAAACATGTCTAGAAGGGGTGATGGTAGTGAGGGGGAAGGTGAAAATCCATTCTACATGCAGGCTGTCAGACAACAATTTGAAAGAATGAATGTTGTGTGCAATGAAATCATAGATAGGTTGGAAAGATTGGAGCAAAGAGATAGGCAAAATGAGAGAAGGCCAAATAGGAGGGATCTTGTACCTCCAGTAGTTGAATCTGATGAAGTTGAGGTTGATAACTATGATTTTGAGGTTGAAAGACCTAGGAGGGGTAGATATGAGAGAAGAGCTGAAGATAGGAGGAATGGGGATAGGAGGATAAGAAGAGAGGAAAGAGAGAGAAATAGGGTAGATGACAATATCAAAAGTATTAAAATGAGCATCCCTTCTTTCCAAGGGAAAAATGATCCGGATGTGTATCTTGAATGGGAAAGGAAGGTAGAAGCTGTGTTTGATTGTCATCACTATTCAGAGGAAAAGAAAGTAAAGTTAGCAGCAGTAGAATTTACTGATTATGCTTTGGTATGGTGGGATCAAGTGTTGATTAGTAGAAGGAGAAATTATGAGAATCAATTGCAACCTGGGGTGAGATGAAAACTATAATGAGGAAGAGATTTGTTCCTAGTCATTACTATAGAGAGCTACATCAGAGGTTACAAAAATTGACTCAAGGTTCTAAAAGTGTTGAAGATTATCATAAAGAAATGGAAATTGCTATGATTAGAGCAAATGTGGAGGAGGATAGAGAAGCCACCATGGCTGGATTCTTGAATGGGCTAAACAAGGAGATTGATCATATTGTTGAGTTACATCACTATGTTGAGTTGGAGGATATGGTCCACATGGCTATGAAGGTAGAAAGGCAACTTAAAAGCAAGTCAAAATTTGGAGGAAATGCAGGTACTTCTTCATCTTGGAAGTCTAACTGGAAGAAGGAGGATAGGGAAAAGGCTTTTAGCAACTATAAGAAAAATGAGGATAACATGTTGTTATAAGCAAACTCAATCAAAGGCAAGTGTGTATCCCAACTACCTTCAAACTCAATCACACAAGCCCATAGCATATCCTCCAATATCTGAATTACCCTCTTAGACTGGCCATCTGTCTGTGGGTGGAACACTGTGCTGAAGTTCAATCTAGTTCCTAGGGCTCTCTGAAGACTACCCCAGAATATAGAAGTGAACCTTGGAAGTCTGTCAGATACAATCGATACTGGCACTCCATGCAGTTTTACAATCTTATTTATGTACAATCTGGCCAATCTTTCCAGGCTATAGTCCATCCGGAATGGCAAAAAGTGAGCAGACTTGGTCAGTCTGTCAACTATAGCCCATACTGCATCACGACTATTCTGTGTCTTCGGAAGTCCCATCACAAAATCCATAGTTATCCGTTCCCATTTCCACTCTAGTACTGGCAATGGATGTAATAAACCTGTTGGTACTTGATGTTCTGCCTTCACTTGCTGACAAGTTAGGCATTTGGAGACAAAATCAGCTATATCCCTCTTGATACCCATCCACCAGTAATGCTCTTTCAGCCCTCTGTACTTTTTAGTTCCACCAGGATATATAGTAAAAGGAGACTCATGTGCTTCCTTCATGATGATCTGTCTCAAGTCAACATCATTAGGAACTCACATTCTGCCCTGATGTAGTAGTAAACCATCATCTCTCACAGAAAATTCAGGTTTCTTGCCCTGCTTGACTTCTTTCAGCAGCTTCTGATATTTTTCATCACCCTGAGTAGCTATTCTAATCTGATCAATCAACACTGGCTGTACATACCCTGCAACTACTTTCTGTCCTTCATCATCAATCTCTAAACTGGCATGCTGTGCTTTCAACTCATGTACCATGGACAAAGGAGAAACTCTGAGACTTGCCATAGTCTTGCGACTTAAGGCGTCAGCCAGCACATTTGCTTTCCCTGGCTGATAGTCTATTAAGTAATCATAGTCTTTAATCAATTCTAACCATCTCCTTTGCCTCAAGTTCAATTCCTTCTGGGTGCCTAAGTACTTCAAGCCCTTGTGATCTATGTAAATGTAGCATTTCTCCCCATACAAATAGTGTTTCTAGATCTTCAGAGCAAAAACAATAGCTGCAAGCTCCAAATCATGTGTTGGGTAGTTCCTCTCATGCGGTTTCAGCTGGCGTGATGCATAAGCAATGACATTCCGATCTTGCATCAGTGCACAGCCTAACCCATTGTGAGAAGTATCACTATAAACTGTGTATTCTTTACCCAGTGTAGGTAAAGTAAGGACTGGACCTTCAATCAAACACCTCTTCAACTCATCAAAACTCTGCTGGCATTTGTCTGTCTACTGAAATTTTACATCTTTTCGGAGCAGCTTGGTCAGTGGAGAAGCCAGCTTAGAAAACCCTTTCACAAACCGACGGTAATATCCAGCTAAACTCAGAAAACTGCAAATTTCTGTGATATTCCTGGGCGGCTTCCAATTAAGGATAGCTTCTACCTTGCTGGAATCTACCTTGATCCCTTCAGCTGACACAACATGTCCCAAGAAGGAGATTTCTTTCAGCCAAAATTCACATTTCAACAATTTGGCGTATAGCTGTTTCTCCCTTAATGTCTGCAGTACAATCCGCAGATGTTTGTCATGCTCCTCTGCATTCCTTGAATATATCAAAATATCATCAATAAACACCACCACAAATTGGTCTAGATATGGAATGAAGATATTGTTCATCAGATCCATAAAAGCAGCTGGAGTATTTGTTAACCCGAATGGCATTAGTAGAAACTCATAGTGGCCATATCGAGTTCTGAAAGCAGTTTTTGGAATACTCTGCTCTTGCACTTTCAACTGATAATAACCAGATCGCAAATCAATTTTGGAGAATACAGCTGCACCCTTCAATTGATCAAACAGATCATCAATGCAAGGCAATGGATATCTGTTCTCTATTGTCAACTTATTCAACTGTCGGTAGTCAATACATAAGCGGAGAGTGCCATCTTTCTTCTTAACAAACAATACTGGCGCTCCTCAAGGTGACACACTAGGGCGGATGAAGCCCTTTTCAAGTAGTTCTTGCAACTGTACCTTCAACTCCTTCAACTCTGCTGGTGCCATACTATATGGTGTAATGGAGATTGGATTCACACCAGGCATAACATTAATTTCATACTGCACTTCTCTTTCCGGAGGTAGTCCTGGCAATTCATCATGAAACACATCTATAAAGTCACATACTGTAGGAATGTTCCCCAATGTTGGACTGCCCACTTGGTTGTCTACCACATGTGCCAAGTATCATTCACACCCCTTTCTGATCATTTTTCGAGCTAGTGCAGCCGAAATAATGTTTGATGGCAATAACCGCCTCTCCCCATGCATTACTACATTACTGTACTGAGGGAGACCAAAAGTGTTTGAAGTGTTTAACACACAATTTGAAGTGTTTCAGAACTCTTTTAAATTGTTTCTAATAATAAAGTTTAATAATTAAATTTATTTAATACTATTGCTTTCCTTAGTCAACCTATAATGTTGAACTTTGATGCACTCTAGGGGTATTAATTTTAATATTACCAATATGTCACATTTTATAGTCCTTTAGTGTTGGTATATGTTATCAGTTTCATTTTCAAATGTATTGCATTTTATTACTATTTATCGAATTTCGGTATGCTGTTTTGACCTAATCAGATGACCTAGTTCCCTCGGATTTCGATTTCTGGTTCGACTTATAAACTTGTAGGTCTATGTCTTAGTGAACTTTTGCCACAAATTTTAGGTCATTTGGAGTTTACTAGACCAAGTTATGGTCATTTTACTATTACTGGTCAGATTACACTAAAATGACAAACTTAGGTCATTTCCGGTTCTAACAGTTTTTATACCCGAACTTGTGCAAGCATTTTGACTTGCTTATGATCATTTCTGGGTTTTGGTGTCTTCATAAGAGTTGTAGCTCTATGTCTAAGATATCTATGGTATAAATTTCAGGTCAATTGGACCTGTTTTGAGTGAGTCATGGCCAAAACACTGACTGCTGTCCAAATAGTCAATTTTCAGGTTTGCAAAGTCACTAATCCGTATTTGGTCAATTCTCATGTCACATTTTGGATAGAATTTAGGTAGGCTTTCTTCATTTTGTGCCTAGTTTCACTGCCAATTAGCCTCATACCAATTTGAGTCACACAATTCCATTTATAGCCTAAAACACATACTGCCATTAGCACATTTTTAAGGCACCAAACCAAATGCACATTCAACTGACCAAATTTAAACCTTTCATACCAATTCTAATTTGGTATGGTACCAAATCCATTCCTCATTTCACATTATAATTAATTTGGGCAGTAATAAACCAATTGTCAATACATCAATTATAATTCCAATTCACTCGATCCAATTCTAACAATATATACACATAATCACTCCTAACTATAACATATAATTTCACTAATAAATTACATACATACTTAGCAACTTTAAAATCACATTTCATCAAATAATATTCATGAATTCAAGCATTCCTCATGACCTTCTCAAGGGTGCCGAAATGCTCCAATTTACCAAAGTTTCCCATACTTTCTTCAACTTCAAGATCAATTGCTCAATCATCACATACACTTAATACACATTGGCTACAACATCTTATAACATTAATCAACATACTTTCCCATTATTTACATGTAAAAACAAGCTAAATATTTAAACTTTCATGGCTGTCAAAATGGTACATCACCAATAATTCATCAAACCTCAAAACTTCTTCCATAAATCAACTCACCACAACATCAACTCAAAGTTTAACAAAGAAAGGATGAAAATATGGCTACTTACCTCTTATGGACTTCCTCAAAACTCCACCAAATTCCTTCTTTCTTGTTCCCTAAGTGCTGCCCAAGGTGTGATGGTCAAGTTTAATGAAGAAACCTTAACCATTGGGAGCTTGGATCATGGATGCATGGAGGTTGGAGCTTGGACGGCCATGGGAGAGTTTGGGAGCTTTTTGGTTCGGCCAAGGGAGAGTTTGAGGAAGAAGATGGCTTTGCAGAAGTTAGTGGAAGATGACAGATTTTTAATTGATTTACAAAGTGCTTAGTGGTCCACTAATGTAGAAATAACATTAGTTTAATTTAACTTTCAATTATTCCAATTCTTACCGCTTAATTTTCCTTATTTATATATTTCATTTACAATTTAATTTTTCATGAAGTTTTCCAACTTTAATGTCACTTATTTTTAGGGGTCATTTAGGTCAAAAGGCAACTCAGGGTGTCAATTGACCACAATGCCCCTATTCAGGTTGTATTCCCAATTTTTAGGTAACACCAATTTTTGTCGGTTTCTCAATTTCTCGTTTTCCTTTGTACTAATTAATTAATTTTTCTTTGACATTTCTAATGTCACTTATACTTTTATAAGTATTTCATTATGTCTCAAAATTAAATTTCGAGGGTTCCCTGCAGTCCTGGACCGGCTATTGCCTGCACCGTAACTTCCCCATGCGGTCACCCATCGCTGCGGTACTGGCTCGTTTAACTTTGTTTCATTTTCTCTCTTTTATTTTTCCTTAATTTTTCTTGTATTTTCTTTTTATTTATTTTATCATTTCATGTCTCTTTATAAACATTTAAGTATAGTTTCCAGCATTCTAGCTGTCCAGACTGACACTGATCATCAGAACAGTAAAATGCACTATCGAATATAGGGGTATTACATTGTCCCTCTAGCTTGTCCACACCAATATCACCAATGACAACCCTTGAACAGCTTCTAAAGCTTTTTCTATGAATTAGAAAATCAAGTTTTGTCTTTTGAGAGATTACAGATGTAAACAGGACACTAGAAACGATTTCTAGTATTTTTAATTCAAGAGATTGTTTGCTAATCTCTTTGAATTGATGAGAGATGAAGAAGAAGAGAGGGAGAGGCAGCCAAGGGGTGGTGGCACAAAATAGATGAATGGCAGCTTGTATTTTTTCTTTTCATTCTACTCCTTATATAGCTAGGTCACCACTTAAAACCCTTGCCACATGTCACCTTTTGATTAGCTCTAGGTTTAATTGACCCAATCACATGTGCCAAGTGTCAAACCTATATTTAATCTTGACTTTGATCATCTTACATGATTAAAAGACATATGGCAAGCTTATATGTAGTGCCATGTGTCACCATCTCATGGTGCTACATGTCAACCTATAAAATGACCAAAATACCCCTGTGTCTTAATTTTGAGTTCTCAACCCAGAATAATTATTTCTCTTTTTCTAATCAATTTATATCAAATATAAATTAATTAATTAATCTCTATTAATTAATTTTCCATTAATTAAATTCATATTTAAACACTTTAAATATAAATTTAACTTATACTATACATCCAATAACCAAGATTTAGTTTCAAGCCATGCTAGAGACTTTGCAATCTAATTGCAAACCAAACTATTTAATTAATCAATTAAATCAATTAAACTCTTTAATTAATTAATTAAATCATATTTAATTTGGTAATTACTTGTGTATGTGTGTGACTTACGTGGCTCATCACTAATTGGCAATGAGATATGATATTAACTCTTAATATCATCAGAATTCTTTCTTACCATAAATGATTTCTCTAAATCATTTTATGCACCTCATGGTTAACACCTAACGTAGCATGCCATGGCCACCCAATTAGTAATAAGGTTTATCTTAAATGAACCTATAATCATATGTTACCATGCACTAGATCTCTTTGTTACAAAATCCCAATTCGAACCGGAGTCATGGTTTATGTCAAACTCCATTTGCTATGAATATTATGTTTTCTTTTAATTTCAGTTATTGATTAAAAAGATTTTCTCATCAGAAACTCTTTTCTGATTAAATCTATCTGTCCTAGCTAGGAATTTGAAACAACAAGAATAATTAAATGAACATAGGATTTTATCCCTATTTACTTAGAAGAACAGATTCCATCTTGATCAACACCTACCTCCATATATAACTAGTAGAGCCAACACATGCCCATATACCTATACACAGTACAAATATGAAATGTTAGTAGTATGCCCTAGAGCATATCATTTAGTATATATCTTGTGCATGTTTTTATTAATAAAAGGCATTTCCACTTTTCTATTTACATAATATATTTATGTGTAATAGAAAAGGTCTATTGATATTTTGTTAGAAATTCTATTCTTAAGTCGTTAAGAATATGAGTGACAGTATTTCTAGTACAAAGTATCATTAATAGGTTCACAATCGAGGATACTTCATAATAAGGACATGACTTATCCAGAAAGATTGTATTCATGTTTGTTCCCAAGTTATTTATATGAGATATAAATAAGATGGAATGGTGAGTCTTATGCCATATAATAAACATGATAGGCACTTATACATGATAAGTAGGTCGAACCAATGACACTTATGATAATTACATGGAGTTTACTCTTGTCAATGCATTGTCATAAATCATATCAGTCCATATAATCTTTAGACCTGAGATAGCACAGTTATCTTGTATATAGGTGGTTTGAGTTTGATACTGCTTTCATACTTGCACTGTGTATGGGTATATGGGCATGTGTTGACTCCTACTAGTTATATATGGAGGAAGGTGTTAATCAAGATGGAATCTATTCCTCTAAGTAAATAGAGATAAAATCCTATGTTCATTTAATTATTCTTGATGTTTCAAGTTCCTGGCCAGGACAGATAGATTTAATCAGAAAAGAGTTTCTGATGAGAAAAATCTTAATCAAGAACTGGAATTAAAAGAGAACATAATATTTATAGCAAATGGGGTTTGACAGAAACCATGACTCCAGCTTGATTTGGGATTTTGTAACAGAGAGATTCTAGTGCATGGTAACATATGATTATAGGTTCATTTAAGGTAAACCTTATTACTAATTGGGTGGCCATGGCATGCTATGATAGGTGTTAACCATGGTCTATGAGGTGCATAAAATGATTTAGAGAAATCATTTTTGGTAAGAAAGAGTTTTGATGATATTAAGAGTTGATATCATATCTCATATCATATATCATTGCCAATTACTGATGAGCCTAGTAAGTCACACACATACACAAGTAATCACCTAATTAAATATGATTTAATTAATTAATTAATTAAAGAGTTTAATTGATTAATTAAATAAGTTTGGTTTGTAATTAGATTGCAAAGTCCCTAACATGACTTGAAACCAAATCTAGATTATTGGATGTATTGTATAAGTTAAATTTCTATTTAAAGTGTTTAAATATGAATTTAATTAATTAATTTATATTTGATATAAATTGATTAGAAAAAGAGAAATAATTATTTTGGGTTGAGAACTCAAAATTAAGACACAGGGGCATTTTGGTCATTCACAGGGTGACATGTGGCACCATATGATGGTGACACATGGCATTACACATAAGCTCGCCAAATGTTTTTTAATCATGTAAGATGATTAAAATTAAGATTAAATATAGGTTTGACACTTGGCACAATGTGATTGGGTCAATTAAACCTAGAACCAATCAGAGGGTGACATGTGGCAAGGGTTTAATATGTTGACCTAGCTATATAAGTGTTGTTATGAAAAAAAATAACACAACCAATAGCCTCTTTCTTTGGTGCCACCACCCAAGACGGTTTCTCTCCTCATCTTCTTCTCTCATCTTTCCAAGAGATTAACAAACAATCTCTTGAATAAAAAACACTAGAAATTGTTTCTAGTGTCCTGTTTACATCTTTAATCTCTTAAAAGGCAGAACTTGAATTTCTAAATAATAGAAAAAGCTTTAGAAGCTGCTCAAGGACTGCTATAGATGTTCTTGGTGTGGACAAGCTAGAGGGACAACATCTGATATCCTGAAGACGCACCTCAAAGGCGCAAATACACTGCAGTGCATCAAGAGGTTAGTGTGTTTGTTTTTTATTTAATCTAGAGTTCTAAAATTAATCTGATTAATTTTAAAATCCTAAATGGCAAATACAGATCCAAAAACATATTAAAAGTATTTTAATATGTTGTTTATCATTGAAATCAAATAGATAAAAATATATCTTGCATGATGCATGTGACCCTAGGTGAAAATTTTTAAATTCAATGTTATAAACTTGTATTTTTTCATACTTCCGCTCCTTCATGAAAGCAATATCAAACTCAAACCACCTATATACAAGATAAATATGCTATCTCAGGTCTAAAGATTATATGCACTGATATGATTTATGACAATACATTGACAAGAGTAAACTCCATGTGCTTGTCATAAATGTCACTGGTTCGGCCTACTTATCATGTATAAGTGTCTATCATGTTTGTTATATGGTATGAGACTCACCATTCCATCTTATTTATATCACATATAAATAACTTGAGAACAAACATGAAAACAATCTTACTGGATAAGTCATGTCCTTATTGTGAAGTATCCTCGATTGTGAACCTATTTATGATACTTTGCGCTAGAAATACTGTCATTCATATTCTTAACAACTTAAGAATAGAATTTTCAACAAAATATCAATGGACATTTTCTATTACACATAAATATATTATGTAAACAGAAAAGTGAAAATGCCTTTTATTAATAAAAACATGTACAAGATGCATACTAAATGATATGCTCTAGCGCATACTACTAACGATCTCCCACTAGCACTAGAGCTTTTCATTACAATATCTTAGACTCATCTTCTCAAGATGTCGGTCTAGCCGAGTTTGTGACATAGGCTTAGTGAATGGATCAGCTGGATTTTCAACTGATGCTATTTTCTGCATGGCTACATCACCTCGTCCAACTATTTCTCTGATAATGTGATAGCGCCTTTCTATGTGTTTGGATTTCTAGTGAGACCGGGGTTCCTTAGCCTGTATGACTACTCCATTGTTGTCATAGTGAAGTGGAATTGCTAACTCAATGAAAGGAACTACTGCAAGTTCTGTCACGAACTTCTTTATCCAAACAACTTCCTTTGCAGCATCTGATACAACAATATACTTAGCCTCGGTAGTGGAATCTGCAGTCGTACTCTGTTTAGAACTTTTCCAACTGACTGCACCTCCATTATAAATGAACACATACCCAGAGGTAGACTTTCTATCATCAATATCTGATTGGAAATCAGAATCAGTATAACCATCCAATTGCAAGTCTCCACCTTTATATATCAAGAATAAATCCTTAGTTCTTCTCAAGTACTTAAGGATATTCTTGACAGCTATCCAGTGTTCCAAACCTGGATTGGATTGATACCTGCTAATTAAACTAACAGCATATGCTATATCCGGCCTAGTACACAACATTGCATACATCAAACTTTCAATAGCAGAAGCATATGGAATCCTGGCCATTTTATCTTTTTCTTTAGGTGTCTTTAGAGACATCTCTTTAGAAAGGTGGATACCATGTCTCACTGGTAACAATCTTCTCTTGGAATCAAGCATGTTAAACCTCTTTAACACCTTTTCCAAGTATAGACATTGGGATAAACCAATTATTCTTTTCGCTCTATCTCTATAGATGTGAATCCCAAGAATATAGGTTGCCTCCCCTAAGTCTTTCATACCTTTACAATTGTCAACATACTTGTGTCATTATCCATCAACAAAATATTATTCACATATAAGACAAGGAAAGTGACAGCACTTTCCTTTGCCTCCATCAGCTTTAGTCCTCCCTTTCTGTTTAGCTATTTTCTTGGAAGGACCAGGAATCTGAGGTTTCTTTTTGTTATTGCCCTTCTTCTTGTTGGACTTTCCAGTAGAAGAAGATGCAATCAAAGCTACCTCTTTTCCTTTATTGTCCGGTATATTCTTTTGGGCAATAACCAGCATGTTAAGTAAACTAGCCAAGGTGCATTCCTGCTTAGTCATATGGAAATTTGTCACAAAATTCCCAAATGACTCAAGAAGGGACTGAAGGATCAAATTCGTCTGTAGTTAGAAATCCATATTAAAGTCAAGATGTTCTAACTGCTCAATCAACTGAATCATCTTGTGGACATGATCTCCAACATTCTGTCCCTCAAACATTCTTATGCAGAATAGCTGTCTAGATATCTCAAACTAGCATTCCTGCTGTGCTCACCATACAACTCTTGCAGGTGAAGGAGGATCTAACTCACACTTTGCATGTTCTCATGCTGCTTCTGTAAATGGAAACAAGCATATAATACTTAGCTCTCATATCATGCTCCTTCCACTTGTCCAAAGTTTCATGTTCCTCTTGAGTGGCCTCTGGAGGTAAGGGACCAAGAACATTTGAGTCTAGAACATATCCTATATGTTCAAGGTTTAGGACAAGTTTCAAATTGCTTAGCCAATCAGACAGATTAGGTCTTGTCAACCTCTTGCGATCAAGTATGCTTGCAAGGATATTGGATGGTGGTGGTTGTTCTGTGCTCATGATTATCAGATAATTAACTGCAGAAAATACCTAGATTAATTAGTAAATGTGTATCATGTAATTAACCAAAATCATTATGGTCTTTTAATCAAATTGGTCCTCCTACTAACTTAGCGAATCCTACACTTCCAAAGTAGAAAAAGAAAATCCTAGTTGGATGGATTTCTAGTGGGTGATTGTATTCTTATAATCCTATTGATCATCCTCAGGCACATCCATTATTGGAATCACAATAAATTATAAGTGAGCAACTCCTTACCCATCACATCTCATGTGAGGTTCAATCTTTTACCTAGCCCCTAATGCTCAAAATCTCAGGCACATCCATTATTGACTTATCTTGCATTCGTTAAGTTGATCATATTGAGCCAGTAAACATGCAAATAATTTTAATATCTTCAGGCACATCCATTATTGGCCACCAAACTATTTACATATTTACAACATCTCATGCTTAAAATTATTCTTAAGAAAATCTCTTAAATTAATTACATCATATGCAACTATTTAAAATTTCTTAAAATAATTGCCCCAATGGAGGGTCCATGTTATAATTACTTTAATTATAGCATATCCAACTTAATCATTTATTTGGAAGATTTTGTGGTCGTCCTAGTTACTATTATGGTCTTACTTTGCACATTATCCATTTAGCATGCATATATCATATATTTGCATATATTCCCATACATCTCATGCATTCATGGATAAACAGTAAAAATGGTATGATCATGGACTTTCTAAGGGATTCAATTCTGAGCCACCAAGAATTGAATTAGGGCATTCCTAGGTGCATTTCATTCATTCATTTTACAAGAGTTGCTGAAGGAGTACATAATCAACACTTGATCTTGAATTCCTCCCACTGGTCCCACCAATGCTCTTGACCTCCTTGATTTTCTTGCAATCCAGTTACATAGTAATCCTTGGCATACCAAGGTGAATTTACAAGAACTAAATAAATGAAATTACAACCCAAAATTATTACAACCTTACTAATACATGCCAAAAATAAATTAAAATAAATTAATTAATTTACAACCCAAAGAAACATAAAAGAAATAAATCTAATCACATTGGTCTTTTATAGTCCATAATCATCCATCATGCATATCACTATTTAACAATTAAATAAAACTTACATACTTAAATTAAATTGAATATCTCATATTCACATTGGTCTTTTATAGTCCATAATCATCCATCATGCATATCACTATTTAACAATTAAATAAAACTTAAAAATCCAGATCTGAATATGATTCAAACAAATTTAAAAATTCAGATTTGAATTACATTCAAACAACTTTAAAATTTCAGATTTGAATCAAAATTTAATTGCGCAATTAAAAATGTAATTAAGCGATTTAATTAGACATACGAAGAGCTTTTAGATCATACAACAATTGTAAACTAAAAACCCAAACCTTGAGCACACCATTGGAGACCACAAAGTGTGCGCACCAATGGTGTTCATCACCATGCCGCCACCATTCTTTTGCAACCAGCAATGGTTCTATCATCTCATGATCATACCACGCAATTAAATCATATAATCAACAATTTAAATGGCAAATATAGTGACTCTGATACCAATTAAAGGAATGGAAGCATGAAAAACATAAGTTTAGATCATTGAAATTCAAAATTTTTCATCTAGGGTCACATGCATCATGCAAGATTTATTTTTTATCTATTTGATTTCAATAATAAACAGCATATTAAAACTCTTCTAATATGTTTATGGATCTATATTTTCCATTTAAGATTTTAGAATTAACAGATTAATTCATTAGAACCCTAGATTAGATCAAGAACAAGTGCACTAACCTTTTTGATGCACTGCAGTGTGTTTGGCACCTTTGGGATGCGTCTAGGACACCAGATGTTATCCCTCTAGCTTGTCCACACCAACATCACCAATGGCAGCCCTTGAACAGCTTCTAAAGCTTTTTCTATGAATTAGAAAATCAAGTTTTGCCTTTTGAGAGATTACAAATGTAAACAGGACACTAGAAATGATTTATAGTATTTTTAATTCAAGATATTGTTTGCTATCTCTTTGAATTGATAAGAGATGAAGAAGAAGAGAGGGAGAGACAGCCAAGGGGTGGTGGCACAAAAAAGATGAATGGCAGCTTGTATTTTTTCTTTTCATCCTATTCCTTATACAGCTAGGTCAATACTTAAAACCCTTGCCACATGTCACCTTTCAATTAGCTTTAGGTTTAATTACCCAATCACATTGTGCCAAGTGTCAAACCTATATTTAATCTTGACTTTGATCATCTTACATGATTAAAAGACATATGGCAAGCTTATATGTAATGCCATGTGTCACCATCTCATGGTGCCACATGTCACCTTGTAAAATGACCAAAATACCCTTGTGTCTTAATTTTGAGTTCTCAACCCAAAATAATTATTTCTCTTTTTCTCATCAATTTATATCAAATATAAATTAATTAATTAATCTCTATTAATTAATTTCCCATTAATTAAATTCATATTTAAACACTTTAAATATAAATTTAAGTTATACTATACATCCAATAACCTAGATTTGGTTTCAAGCCATGCTAGGGACTTTGTAATCTAATTGCAAACCAAAACCAATTTAATTAATGAATTAAACTCTTTAATTAATTAATTAAATCATATTTAATTTCGTGATTACTTGTGTATGTGTGTGACTTATTAGGCTCATCACTAATTGGCAATGAGATATGATATCAACTCTTAATATCATCAGAACTCTTTCTTACCATAAATGATTTTTCTAAATCATTTTATGCACCTCATAGACCATGGTTAACACCTAGCATAGCATGCCAAGGCCACCCAATTAGTAATAAGGTTTACCTTAAATGAACCTATAATCATATGTTACCATGCACTATAATCTCTCTGTTACAAAATTCCAATTCGAGCTGGAGTCATGGTTTATGTCAAACCCCATTTCCTATGAATATTATATTCTCTTTTAATTCCAGTTCTTGATTAAAAAGATTTTCTCATCAGAAACTCTTTTCTGATTAAATCTATCTGTCCTGTCCAGGAACTTGAAACATCAAGAACAATTAAATGAACATAGGATTTTATCCCTATTTACTTAGAGGAACAGATTCCATCTTGATCAACACCTACCTCCATACATCACTAGTAGGAGCCAACACATGCCCATATACCCATACACAATACAGGTATGAAAGCAGTATTAAACTCAAACCACTTATATACAAGATAACTGTGCAATCTCAGGTCTAAAAATTATATGCACTGATATGATTTATGACAATACATTGACAAGAGTAAACTCCATGTGCTTGTTATAAATGTCACTGGTTCGGCCTACTTATCATGTATAAGTGCCTATCATGTTTGTTATGTGGCATGAGACTCACCATTCCATCTTATTTATATCTCATATAAATAACTTGGGAATAAATATGAATACAATCTTACTAGATAAGTCATGTCCTTATTGTGAAGTATACTCGATTGTGAATCTATTTATGATACTTTGTGTTAGAAATACTGTCACTCATATTCTTAATAACTTAAGAATAGAATTTCTAACAAAATATCAATGGACCTTTTCTATTACACATAAATATATTATGAAATGGAAAATTGAAAATGCCTTTTATTAATAAAAACATGCACAAGATACATACTAAATGATATGCTCTAGGACATACTACTAACACATGGCATGCTATGCTAGGTATTAACCATGGTCTATGAGGTGTGTAAAATGATTTAGAGAAATCATTTATGGTAAGAAAGAGTTCTGATGATATTAAGAGTTAATATCATATCTCATTGCCAATTAGTAATGAACCTAGTGAGTCACACACATACCCAAGTAATCACCAAGTTAAATGTGATTTAATTAATTAGTTAAAGAGTTTAATTGATTAATTAAATAGGTTTGTTTTGCAATTAGATTGCAAAGTCCTTAGCATGGCTTAAAATCAAATCTAGATTATTGGATGTATAGTATAAGTTAAATTTATATTTAAAGTGTTTAAATATGAATTTAATTATGAGAAATTAATTAGTAGAGATTAATTAATTAGTTTATATTTAATATAAATTGATTAGAAGAGGAGAAATAGTTATTTTGGGTTGAGAACTCAAAATTACAACACAAGGGTAATTTGGTCATTTCACAAGGTGACATGTGGCACCATGAGATGGTGACACATGGCACTAAATATAAGCTTGCCATTTGTCTTCCAATCATGTAAGATGATCAAAGTCAAGATTAAATCTAGCTTTGACACTTGGCATAATGTGATTGGGCCAAATTAAAATTCTGGCCAATCAAAAGATGACATGTGATAAGGGTTTTAAGTGATGACCTAATTATATAATGTGTTGTTATAAAAGAGTAAAATAACAATCTGCTATTCTCTCATATGTGCTGCCACCTTTGAGCCTCTCTTCCTCTCTTCTTCATCATCTCTCATCAATTCAAAGAGAATTGCCAATAATCTCTTGAATTAAAATTGCTTATTGGTTGGCAAGGCTTGTGTTGTAATTTTGAGTGTCATGTATACATCTACAACCTCTCTAAAGGCAAATCCCTATTTTCTAATTGGTTGGCAAGGCTTTAGAAGTTGTTCAAGGGGCTTCCACTGGTGATCTTAGTGTGGACAAGCTAGAGAGACAACATCTGGGGTCCTAGGTGCTTCACAAATGTACCAAACACAATTACATTGCATCAAAAGGTTAGTACACATGTTCTTAATTTAATTTAGGGTTCTAATGAATTAATCTGTTAATTCTAAAATCTTAAATGGCAAACATAGATCCAAATACATATTAAAAGAGTTTTAATATGCAATTGAACATTGAAATCAATAGGTAAAAATTGAATCTTGCATGATGCATGAGACCCTAGAAGAAAAATTTTTGAATTCAATGTTCTAATCTAATAATTTTCATGCTTCCGCTCCTTCACTTTTGACAACACTTTTAGGAGTTTTAGAGAAGCTCACATTCTGCACTCTTTTCAGCTGTCTTGAGGAGAAGAATATCAGTATCAAAGGGAGTTCTCCAGCCGAAGTCCCACAAGATCAAAGCTACAAACTTTCTTCGGTTCCTTCATTCCATCTCCTTAAACGGATTTTTATTGTTTTATTTCTTCTATATAATTTCTTTTTATTGTCTTTACCTTTTTATCATGATGTTTGTTGAACTCATGAGTGAGTAGTTTTTATATTCTGCAATTGAGAGAGTAATACTTGTAATCATTGTTATGGATAAACATTAAATTTTATTTATTGGATTTGAGATTTGTTTCTTGATTTAATTTCTTGTGATCTTAATGCATACTACATGCTGGTACCCACTGAATATTGATTGTAGATATTAATTGAAGGACCAAAAGGTGAAGATTAATATTAGAAAATCAAGATCTTAAACCTAGGAATTCTGACCTAGACATAGGCTGATACCTTTGTGGAACTTCAAAATTAGTCAAAGACCTTAAGGGATTTTAATTAATCTGATCGCCATGAAAGTCGGGTTTAAGTTAATTAGAATGCACCTTAGGTACCTTGAGAGAGGACTTAGGATACCTTAGGACTGATTTCCATCAAGGTAAACGGTTCTCAAAACTAGTAAATTCAGGTGTGAAATCTTAATTCCAGAATTGTTCCAAAATAGATTACTTCATTTTAAGTTTATCATTTCAGTGCTTAAAATAGACAACTTCCATTCCTTCATTGTTCGATAGCCTAAATAGTTAAAATTACTGTGTAGATTGGTACTTACTAATCAAATTCCTCATGGGAACGATACATTACTCATCACTTTATTACTTGTTAGCGATCCGTGCACTTGTGGTGGTTGTAAAACCAGTAAACAAGTTTTTGGCGCTGTTGCCAAGGACTTTAGCTTTAGTAATATTAAGCGATAGGCAATTTAGCTGATTTGGGCAATTATATTATTACCTAATTTTGTTTGATTTGTTTTATTCCTTTTCTTTTCTCTTAGGTGCCCGATGTGGTATATGACCTGAACAAGGCCAGAAGAAGAAATTTTGGACTATGATCCAGAGATAGACAGAACTCTGAGAGCCATCAGAAGAGAAAGGAAACATCAAGAGCACGATCAAAAAGATCCTAAAATTCCAACCATGGCCGATAATAATGATAGACCAAGACTCTTGAGAGACTACAGAGCACCATCTGTCCAAGGATTTCAACCCAGTGTCACTAGACCCATAGTGGAAGCCAACAACTTTGAATTAAAACCAGCATGGCTTCAAATGATTCAACAAACCCAGTTTGTGGGTTCACCAACAGAAGATCCACATTATCACCTCCAGTGCTTTCTTGCTTTTTGTGACACATTTAAGATGAATGGAGTGTCTGATCAAGCCATAAGACTCAGAGCATTTCCATTCTCCCTTCGAGACAAAGCAAGGAAGTGGTTACTTTCTCAACCAGCTGGAATGTTCACCACTTGGGAAAACCTCTCACAAGCTTTTCTAGCAAGGTATTTTCCACCTGCAAAGACTGCAAAACTGAGACTTAAGCTCAACACCTTCAGACAAAAGGAAGCTGAATCACTCTATGACGCATGGGAAAGATATAAAGACCTGCAGAGGGAATGTCCACACCATGGCATAGAGGATTGGCTACTAGTGTAAAATTTCTACAATGGGTTACTACCCTCTACAAGGAGCACAGTTGATTCAGCTACAGAAGGTGACTTAATGGAAAAAACAGTGACACCAGCACTTGAACTTCTAGAAAGGGTTGCATACCATAATTATGAATGGTCAAATGAAAGAGGAAATGCAAAGAGAACAGCAGGAGTCCTAGAAGTGGATGCCGTAAGCATGATAAATGCTGAATTTGATAAGCTCACAAGCAGGCTTGATAAAATGCAGGCCAATACAGTAAGGATGAATAGTCAACATGAGGACAACTATGGAGGAGGATATTCAGAATATAACAGCTTTAATAAACCCTCTACAGAACAGATGAACTATGTGAATAATGGAGGAAACTTCAACCAGAGACAGCCCAACAATCCATATTCAAACACTTATAACCCTAGATGGAGGAACAACCCAAATTTCTCATGGTCCAATCAACAGAACTAGCCAATAAACAAGCAACAGGGGTGCAAATCGCCAGCACCCCTTGGATTTTAGAATAGAGGCCAAAACTTTGCACAGCCACCACCGCCTCCTCAACCTCAACAACCTGAACCGAAGATGACCATGGAATCCATGATGGAAGGGTTCCTAGCAACTCAAGAACAATAGAATGAATTGATTAAACAACTGACTTTCAAAATGGACCAACTTGCTACCCATAACAAGATGCTAGAGAATCAAATTGCTCAGCAAGCAAGTTCTTCAAGTGAGGCTGCTAGTAAACTGCCTAGTCAACCGAAGATGAACCCAAGGAAGCATTGTAAGGCAGTTACATTGAGGAGTGGGAGAACTCTAGTACAATCAGAGAAAGAACCAACAGATGAGACCTTAGAAAAATCTGAAAGCCAAGCAGAGAAAAAGGAGGGAGAAGCCAAGAAAGATAAGGAAGAGGAAGCAAGGAAGAAAAAGAAGTTATCAGAGCCATACCAGCCTCCCCTACCTTTTCCTCAAAGATATCAACATCCCCTTCACTAAAACACTCTCTTAGATGCCATCCTATGCCAAATTTCTTAAGGAAATTCTATCAAAGAAAAAAAAGCTAGAAAATTATGAGACAGTAGCTCTAACAGAGGAATGCAGTGCCATACTGCAAAATAAACTGCCTCTAAAGTTGAAAGATCCAGGAAGCTTCTCCATACCCTGCCTCGTTGGCAACAAGAAAATAGGCAAGGTCCTCTGCGATCTTGGGGCAAGCATGAGTTTAATGCCTCTATCAATATGCAAAAAGTTGGAGATCGGAGAACTGAGGCCCACGACAATTTCATTGCAATTGGCTGATCAATCCGTTAAGTATCCAATGGACATACTTGAGAACATCTCTATCAAAGTGGGCAAATTCTTCATTTTAGTAGACTTTGTTGCCCTTAAAATGGAAGAAGATGTTCAGATCTCTATCATCTTGGGTAGACCATTCTTGGCAACCACTGAAGCCATCATAGACGTCAAAAATGGGCAATAAGCCCTCAAGGTGGAGAAGAAGAAGTGGAATTCAACTTGTTCGACACAATGAAACACAAATTCGAACCTCATGAATGTTTCAAGGTTGACATAATTGACAAACAAGTTGAGGAGGATTTTCATAAGACATATCCTAAAGATCCTCTTGAAGAATGTATTGTGCACAACCACATAGTGAATGATGAAAACACAGAAATAGCAGCCTGTGTACAACAGTTAGCAGCTCATCCACCCCTACCACCCCTAGCCAAAGCCTCCGAGATGGAGGAGTTAAAGGAGGAACAGCCCAAGATCAAGCTCTAGGAAAACGCTAAGCAGGTAAAGCTTAAACCTCTCCTGTCCTCACTAAGGTACGCATTTCTAGACTCAAAATCTAAATATCCTGTTATAATTAATGCTAGTCTATCTAAGTTAGAAGAGGAAAAATTGTTAAGAGAACTTAGGATCCATAACAAGGCCATAGGGTATTAAATAGAAGACCTGAAAGGAATCAACCCCTCGATTTGTATGCATAGGATACCCATGGAAGAAAACAGTAAACCCACTATCGAGCACCAAAGAAGACTTAACCCAAACATGAAAGAAGTATAAAAGAAAGAAATTTTAAAACTATTAGATGCAGGTATCATATACCCAATTTCTAATAGTAAATGGGTTAGTCCAGTACATGTAGTTCCTAAGAAGGTTAGGACAACTGTTATCCAAAATGCAAACAATGAACTAATCCCTACTAGGGTAGTCACTGGTTGGCAAATGTGCATAGATTATAGGAAATTGAATAGCGCTACCAGAAAAGACCATTTTCCTCTCCCTTTCATCAACCAAATGTTAGAAAGGTTAGCAAAGCACTCTTATTTCTATTATCTAGATGGGTTTTCGGGATTTTTCCAAATTTCCATTCACCCAGAAGACCAAGAAAAGACCATATTCACTTGCCCCTATGGAACATTTGCATATAGGAGAATGCCTTTGGTCTTTATAATGCCCCTGCTACCTTTCAAAGATGCATAATGGCTATTTTTTCTGATTATATTGAAAATATCATGGAAGTTTTTATGGATGATTTTTTCTGTCTATAGAACTAATTTTGATGATTGCCTAGCTAATTTATCTAAGGTATTGCAAAGATGTGAAGAATCAAACCTGGTCCTAAATTGGGAAAAATGCCACTTCATGGTAAAGGAAGGTATAGTTCTGGGACATTTGATATCAGAAAGAGGAATTGAGGTTGATAAGGCAAAAATTGAAATCATTGAAGACATGCCACGACCAACATCGGTCAAGGGAGTGCGAAGCTCTTTGGGACATGTAGGGTTCTACAAAAGATTCATTAAAGATTTTTTCAAAATAGCTAAGCCACTTACCAACCTGTTAAGCTAAGATGTTTCCTTTCATTTTGATGAAAATTGCCTTGTTTCTTTTAATAGGATCAAAGAAGCCCTGATCTCAGCACCAATAATGTAGCCACCAAATTGGGAGCTACCATTCGAGGTGATGTTCGATTCAAGTGACTTTGCAGTTGGAGCAGTGTTAGGACAAAGAAAAGATAAAAAGCTCCAGCCATTTATTATGCTAGCAAAACACTCGATGACGCGCAAATTAATTATGCTACGACAGAGAATGAATTCCTAGCAGTAGTATTTGGAATAGACAAATTCAGATCTTATCTAATTAGGCCAAAAGTCATTGTATTCACAGATCATGCTGCAATCCAGTACCTTTTGAATAATAAGGAAGCAAAACCAAGGCTGATTCGATAGATTCTACTCTTGCAAGAATTTAACCTTAAAATCAAGGATAAAAAGGGATCCGAAAATGTAGTGGCTAACCATCTTTCTAGGCTAAAATTGGAGTACACAGGAGACTTTGAGGATTTGCCAATAGATGACTCATTTCCTGATGAACAATTACTTGCATTCTCCAGGGCTCCATGGTACGCTGACTTTGTTAATTTTCTTGTATGCAGGGTACTGCCTCCAAACATAACTTATTAGCAAAGGAAGAAATTCTTACATGATGTAAGATATTACATATAAGAGATGATAAGAAGATGCATACCATAGGAAGATATGGAAAGTATCCTTCATCACTGCCAATCATCACTATATAAAGGACATTTTAGCACCTTAAATATAGTAGCCAAGATCATGCAAGCATGATTTTACTGGCCACATTTGTTTAAAGATGTGAGATCCTTTTGTCCTAGCTTGTGATCAATGCTAAAGAACAGGTAACACTTCAAGTAGGAATGAAATGCCACTACATTGCATACTTGAGGTAGAATTGTTTGATGTATGGGGAATAGACTTCATAGGCCCATTCCCCTCTTCCCATGGAAATAAGTATATTGTAGTTTGTGTTGATTATGTGTCAAAATGGGTAGAAGCAATAGCCACACCAACCAACGATGCTAGAGTGGTCACAAGGTTCCTTAAGAAGAATATTTTCACAAGATTTAGCACACCTCGAGCAATAATCAGCGATGGAGGAAGTCACTTCTGCAACTAACAATTCGAAACACTAATGAAAAAGTATAGAGTGACTCACAAGGTGGCCACACCTTATCATCCTCGAACCAGCGGTCAAGTAGAAATCTCAAATAGGGAACTGAAGCGGATTTTAGAAAAAACTGTAAATAGATCCAGGAAGGACTGTTGCATGAAGTTAGATGATGAACTGTGGTGATGAGAATCAAGCTACATCCACGCTAAAGGATTTCATCCAAGGTCCAATTACTAGAACTAGAGCTAAATCACTTCAGAACTTAATTTGTGAAATCATAAGGAGCAAGGATTATAAGCTGGAATGGCATGAAGAAAATTATAAAGGATTAAATTTGGTGAAAATTAAGCTTGGAAGTCACCAGGTGTCATGTGGAGCATTAGGTTACATGGAATAAAGTGGACATGCATGCACCAGATCCAACCCATGTACATGTATCTGTTGGCACCTTTTTCAAGGAATATTCCTTGCTGTTATAACCACCTCTCTTTTGGACTTAAATTCCCTTTCTTGCTGCTATATTAAATTTACTTTTTGTAAGGAGTTTTTAGTCTTTTGATAGATTAATTTTTGTTTGGACTTAAAGCTCCCTACAGCTGTTACAAAAGTAGGGATATTTTTGTCTTTAGCTTTGAAGCCAAGAGGCTATAAATACAAGTGTAATGAGAGAGTGGAGGACACACTTGAATATTAATGAGAGATTGTTTCTGCTCCTCTAGTGAGTAAATTGGCTGTTGCCTTTGTTCTTGTGAAGCTCATTAACTTGCTGAGATTCTATCTTGCAAGGTTTAATGTGCATTATTTTCTTGGTTTATTCATTCTCCATATGAATTAGGTCAAGAATCCCATTTCTGATATTTTCTTTGAATTACACAACAATCTGATTGTGCTGGTTCAAAGATTCAAATTCATACATCTTGATTTGGTGCTTTCCATATTGTTCATTTAATTCTTGAATGTGGGTTTTCAAGTTACCAATTACTTGAAGGTTCACATCAGTTTTGGTATCAGAGCAAAGGGACGTCCAAACAAGGTAGATTCCCTATTTGCTTCTTATTCTTTTTGTTTGTTACCTTTTTCATATTTGCTGTTTGGCTCTAGTTCCATATTTGTTTCTTCTTCTTCATCTTGCATCTGGTTCTTTCTTGTTAAACCTTATTTTGCTTCTTATTGTGTTTCTGTTATTCACATTTTTGTTCATTATATGCTTGACCGAAATAGGCTCTTGGGGTTTAGTATGACTTGTTTGTTTAAAAATTTGTTTTGTTGAGTTTGTCTTAGGGTTTTGGGTTAATCAAGCCAAAGCCATTATTCTAGCTATCCATCTTGCTTCCTTCATTTTGAAATTAAGCATGAGAGATTATTTGGGTCATTGAGTTCGACTTACCAATTTGGCCTGAAACTGTACCAGCATTATTTGGGTGTGTTTGGGGGTTGTTTGATATCGTTTGCCTGCTGAACCAAAATTTTGCGGCAGACCCGATCAAATTATGTTCGCATAGCAAATAGGTCCAGAAATTCCTGAAAATTTACAGGGTGTTTATACCCCGTATTAGTAGTTTCCAAATTAAATTTCAGCTTAAAATTCAACCATTTGTATAGGGAACCAAAATTTTGCGGTAGAATCGATCAAAATAAGTTCACATAGCAAATATATCCAGAAATTTCAGAAAATTTACCGGGAGTTTATACCCCATATCAGTAGTTCCCAAATTAAATTTCAGCTTAAAATTCATCCGTTCCCAAAATTTTGCGGCAGACTCGATCAAATTAAGTTCACATAGCAAATCCGCCCAGAAATTCCTGAAAATTTACAGGTTGTTTGTGCCACATTTGAGCTATTCTCAAATTAAATTTCAGCTCAAAATTTAATCGTTTGTTTGGGGAACCAAAATTTTGCGGCAGACACGATTACATTTGATTTACATAGTAAGTCTGTCAAGAAAAGCCTGAAATTCTACCAGCAATTAGTCAGTATTGGGTTGCATTTGCCTACTCAATTTCAGATCAAAATACACTCGTTTGTTTGGTGATCCTAAATTTATGCAATTCTTGGTGTATTGTGTGAACTGCTGGTAATTGTGATAAGTTGGTGGCAAACTTGGATATTTAAGCTTGATATTACTTCTTTAGGTTGTCACTTTTCCAGCTCATTACTCTTTTATTTTGGTGTCTTCTTTCTTGCTTCCTTATTGCATTGCATTTCCATACTTGAGCTTTTCTTTTCTTGACTTCTTGAGTCACATTATTTTTTTTTTATTACTCGTTTTGATCCGTCACGTTCAAGAATTTTATTGTGTGTTAAATTTTTGTGAGTACAGTCTTGGTTTGAGTTACTTGAGTTTGATAAGAACTTGTGGACATAGCCAATAGAGGTAAAAGGCACAGAGTGGTGAGTTCATAAGAGGGGAAAAGCCTTGTTGAGTTAAACACGAGTGGAGGAGTGTAAACATGTAAGGGAGTGAGTGAGGTGTTTTCTTTACACTTACCATTTTCTTGCAGGTCTGAAAACATGTCTAGAAGGGGTGATGGTAGTGAGGGGGAAAGTGAAAATCCATTCTACATGCAGGCTGTCAGACAACAATTTGAAAGAATGAATGTTGTGTGCAATGGAATCATAGATAGGTTGGAAAGATTGGAGCAAAGAGATAGGCAAAATGAGAGAAGGCCAAATAGGAGGGATCTTGTACCTCCCGTAGTTGAATCTGATGAAGATGAGGTTGATAACTATGATTTTGAGGTTGAAAGACCTAGGAGGGGTAGGTATGAGAGAAGAGCTGAAGATAGGAGGAATGGGGATAGGAGGATAAGAAGAGAGGAAAGAGAGAGGAATAGGGTGGATGACAATATGAAAAGTATTAAAATGAGCATCCCTTCTTTCCAAGGGAAAAATGATCCGGATGTGTATCTTGAATGGGAAAGGAAGGTAGAAGCTGTGTTTGATTGTCATCACTATTCAGAGGAAAAGAAAATAAAGTTAGCAGCAGTAGAATTTACTGATTATGCTTTGGTATTGTAACACCCCAAATTTTATTATTTATGAGTATTTTTGATGTTTTAATTTTATTTAAATTTTAGGAATTTTTTTGAGATTTTTCGGATTTTAAAAATCGGGTTCGATTTTCCGAAAATATAAACTTTGATGATTTTTAAAAATTAATTTAAAGACCACGTGGAAAAACTAAAAATATATTTGGAGTCTACGTATTTTTCTGAGTTTTATGAAATTTTTTCGGAATTTTTGGACCTCGTTTTCGGTCCCGAGGCAGAGTAAAAATTCAAAATTTTGTATCCTGAATCGAACCGGCCGAATCGAACCGGACCGGATCGGACCGGTCTCTTCTCTTTTTCTTCCTCTTCCTCCCGCGCGCGACGCCCTCTCCTCTCTTCTCTCTCGTTTCTCTCTCCTCCCCTCCCCTGCCGCCGGCGCCGCCTCCCAGCCGTCCCAGCCAGCCGGCAGCCGCCCAGAACGGCCGGAAAACGCCGCGCGAAAGTCCCCTGCGCGCGCCGCGCCGCTTCAGCTTCCTCGGCCAAATCCGGCCGATCCGGTCACCGATTGGACCGGGTCTTGTGTCCAAAACCATCTACTCGGCGAGAGCTTTCCATAGACACCAAGAACGCCGAAATCCATCGAGCGGATTGTCCGATTTTAGCTCGGGAAGATTTTAGCCCATTTCGACTTTTGGGCTAGATTTCTCGAAAACCGTGAATCCCACGAGAAAACCGAGGCCACCAGCACGCTCCATTCGTCGAGAGCTTCGCAACGACATAAATTTCGAATTTTTCCGACACCGTTTTTCGGTGGGTCCCACGGAACTTTGCAGTGTATTTTCGAGCACTAAATGAGCTTAGAAAATTCTGAAAAATTTATGTACTAACCCCCGTGTTATGGGCTTCGTGTAGGTATCCTCGATTCGCGGAAATTCGACAGTTGACCGGGTCTGCAAATTTCGCCGCATGCACTGCCTGGAAAAGTCTCGAATTGGGCGAGGTTTTGGCTAGCCCCATTGTCGGGCGTCGGCGCGTTCCCGAAGTCGGAATCGGCAAAGGTAAACCCGAACCTTGTTTTTACGTAATTTTCTAGTGCTTAAATAGGATTAAAAATCCATAAAATATTCGTGGTAGCTTAGAAAATTACGATTCTTTTTGCAATAGCTTAGTAATATTGTTAAGGACCACGGGGCAAAGTTTTATAATTTTTAGAGCTTGTTTGGGCAGTTTTTGCAAAAATGATCAATAATAAGGACTAAATTGAAATTTTGCGTATTGTGATGGGTGATTGATTTGATGGGCCCAGGAGGGGCTGTGTGATATGATTGAACTGTTGATATATGGATTGTGAATATAGAAGTGCGTTTTTAGCCCTTTTGCAGGTTGGGTAGGTCCTAGGTATAGGGGAGACTCTGCCGGATTTTCGGCACGACTTAGGACGTAATTGGTCTTTTCTTTGTTTGTATTGAGTCAGATTGTATTAAATAAATGTAATATGATTGTCAGGTGAGCCGGGACAGCCTTCTTCCTCCGCCCAGCCGCCACAGTAATTTGTCGTCAAGTCTGTGAGTAAAATATTAATTTTAACTGTAATTTCGATATTATTATATGTTCAGCATGCCCATGCATCACTTATATGCATATATTTATGTAGTTAAACTCTAGGCACGAATTATGTTGCATTGATAACTGTTAATGTGCCATGAGTGTTGTTGTGGTAATTTGGAGCAGTGTGCGTGCGTTGGCGTGCGTGTGATGTGGTGTGGACTATGGATAGGACGGGTAGACACGGCTTGAGTTCTTCGCTGGGACCCGGTCCTTCGGGGTAGACACGGCTTGAGTTCTTCGCTGGGACCCCGATTTGGTATTTAAGTGGAAGTCCGAGCTGAGTTCTTCGCTGGCACCAGATTGGATTTAAGAGAGCTGTATAGGGGATCAGCTCCCATATACTATGAATGATGTTACAGGGTGTGTGAGTGCTCCAAATTACCTTTTTGATGCTATGATGTTGCATTTCACTCTACAGGTTGCATTAGTTTCAGATAGTTATAGAGATTATAGTTAAGATTGATATTTTACTCTCTGAGTCGAACGCTCACTCCTGTTCAAAAATTTTTACAGGCCACAGGAGGATATTTATTCTGGGTTAACCTGCTTTTATACTTCGCAGGTGGTTTATCGATATTTGTGTAAATTTTAATTACTCCTAGAATTTCCGCATGTGTTAGCAGTAATTATTTGAATTTGGTCTGTAATATTATTATCATGTTGGACCTGTAAACTTAATATTTTAAGTCTGTTTTGATGGATTGGATGAGGGAGCTGAGCTCCCATTTATTATTATGTTGATAAGTATGTGGAGGGTGAGCTGAGCTCCCCAATGGATTGTTTATTGTGTTTACAGGTCGGGTGAGTCGAAAACTCCCCGTTGGAAAGTCTATTTTATGGCCGGACTCTGTCCGTTTGTTTTCTTGAAATTGGGCCCAAATGGGCCTCAGCATTGGGTAAATGAACAGTTAGGCTTACTACAGGCCTCGGGGGCTTTAGGCTGGCCCAGGTCCTAGTGCCGGTCCGGCCATAGGTTGGGTCGTGACAAATGTGGTATCAGAGCTTAGGCTCCAGATTCTTAGGGAATGTTGTCTAGTGTTGGGAAAAGTCTAATAGGAGTCACATGCGGAAAAATAGGGTCCATATTCGTCTTGCATTGTCGACTTTGCTTCTAGTTTCTGCTTCATATATTGTGTGTAAATATGAGTCTATAGAGCTGTGTAATGAGCAGTTTTGAATTTTGTGGGCTAATGCTGCTGAATTTCAGAAAAATGCGTAGAAGCAGGAGAGCTGCCATCGCACGAGCGGATGTGCTGACGAGGTGTCGGCCACAGATGAGGCGCTGCCAGGAGGCGGGGTAGGAGGCCTAGAGCTGCTCAAGTAGAGGAGCAGCCACCCCATCTGAGATCGATCCTTTATGGCACAGGTCCCATGGACCCAATGGCAGCTACTCTAATCGATGCGAGAGAACCATCGACATGATGGCTCAAGATATGGTCCATCCTCCACAGCAGCAGATCCACCGCACCAAGAGAGGAATCTTACAAAGCGGATCATAAACTTCAAGAAGTTGGTGCGGTACTTATGATGTGTCGACGACGCATATCGGTTTTAGATTCCTGCAGAGGCAGAAATGTAATTACGATTGGTGATAGAAGACTGAGAGAGTGTATGCAGCATGTCATGGGGCCTATGCCTAGACAATGGATGAATGACTACGTGTTACCCCGGATGGAGGGTTTGACATGGGCTCAGTTTGTGGAACTTTTTGTCAATCGGTTTGTGCCAGAAAGCTTCAGAGATCAGAAACAGTGGGCCTGTGAGGCCTTAAGACCGAATGGCAGGTCTGTAGATGAATATGCTACAGAATTTCTGGAATTGAGAAGATATGCCCTGCAGTAGCTGAGAAAAGATGAAGGTGAAAAGATTCCTAAAGGGGCTTGACAGAGGTATGCGAACTGGCCATGATGTCGTCGATCTTTTGATGTGGTGGTGGATCGAGCAGACAGATTGAGGTTAGCTATCTTTGTGGATGACATGGAAGAGCAAAGAAAAACAGAGCAGAGTGTTCTTCAGGTGTTCCCCACATGGGTACTATGGATAGTGGTGGCCAAACTACTTACAGAGGAAGAAGCAGAAATAAGAGGAGTGGTTTTAGACACAAATCCCGAGGGTTCAGACCAAGGTACGGATCCAAAGAAGGGTACATTCAGGCAAGGCGATTCTGCTCTGGTTTAGATCCTCTTTGGCACCGTGTGCACAAAGTGTGGAAGAGGACATTCAGACCTTGTTTGATGGGGTCGAGTATGCTGTGTGTGGCCAACCGCCACTTTGCTAGAGATCGCCGTTTTGCTTGAGCCACAGATGGGGTCACAGGTTCTGTGCAAATGTTCCCCGACAATTGTATCCGGTGCTTCCAACATGGCAGCGGGCCAAGTACAACAGGCCGAGGACAAGGGGGACGTGGATTTGGAGGCGGTCAGAGGTAGAAGTCGACGTGGTTCTCGCCACTCGTAGGGGTCAAGCACGGTTTTCACCCCGACCCACCGTGATGCTCAAGCTTCAAATGCATTGTGGTGTATTCTTCCTGGTCCATTCTTATGGGGCTCGTGTTTTGATAGATCCGGTGCTACGCACTCATTAGTCTCCCCAGAGTTTGCCATGAGGTTGGGTAGAAACCCTACAACTTTAGAGTGCCCTTTGTCAGTAGCTACCCCACTTAGTGACAACATAGAAGTAGACATGGTATTTCCGGGTAGCCCAGTGGTAGTGGGTGGAAAGATCCTCCCAGCAGACTTGGTTCCTCTACCAGTAATGGATTTCGATGTAATCCTGGGGATGGACTGGTTGGCAACTCATTATGCCACCTTAGACTGCAGGAACAAAAAGGTGTATTTTCACATACCTGGTGTGGAAGAGTTTAGTTTTGATGGTGACAGGAGCGTGGCTCCATATAATTTGGTGTCAGCAATTAGCGCTAGAAAAATGTTGAGGCGTGGATGCCAAGGGTATTTGGCATTGGTGAGAGATACATCTGTAGAAGATGTCAGCATGGAAAATGTTCCTGTTGTCAGAGAATTTATGGATGTCTTCCCTGAAGAGCTTCCAGGGTTGCCACCAGAAAGGGGAATAGAGTTCTGCATTGATGTTATTCCGGGTACAAACCCCATATCCATGCCACCTTACAGGATGGCACCAGCAGAATTGAAAGAGCTGAAGGAGCAACTACAGGAGCTTTTGGACAAGGGTTTCATACGTCCGAGCACTTCACCCTGGGGTGCTCCTGTTCTATTTGTGAGAAAGAAGGATGGGTCATTGAGGTTGTGCATTGACTACAGACATACCGAACAAGGTGATCGTGAAGAACAAGTATCCACTTCCTCGGATCGTTGATTTGTTTGATCACTCAAGGAGCTAGATTCTTTTCCAAGATAGACCTGCGATCAGGCTACCATCAGTTGAGAATCAGGGATGAGGACGTGTCCAAAACGGCTTTCAGGACAAGATATGGTCATTATGAGTTCTTGGTGATGTCTTTTGGACTCACTAATGCACCAGCAGCCTTCATGGACTTGATGAACAGGGTGTTCAAGCCATTTTTGGACCGTTTTGTCATCGTATTCATAGATGACATTCTGGTATACTCTCGGACCGAGGAAGAACACGTGTGGCACTTGAGGATGGTGTTGCAGACTTTGGGGGAGCAGCAGCTATACGCCAAATTTTCGAAATGTGAATTTTGGCTAGAAAGCATCTCATTCTTGGGACACGTGGTTTCTAGTGACGGTATTCAAGTGGATCCCAAGAAAATTGAAGTCAGAATCGATTGGCTTAGGCCTACAACAGTCACTGAGGTGCGAAGTTTTCTGGGTTTAGCTGGCTACTACAGGCGTTTTGTACAAGATTTCTCCAGAATAGCTGCTCCCCTAACTAAGTTGACCAGGAAGAATGTTCCATTCATTTGGACAGATGACTCTGAGGTGAGTTTCCGGAAGCTTAAGGAGTGTCTAACCACTGCCCCTGTGTTGACACTACCTGTGAGTGGTGAAGGATACACCGTGTATTGTGACGCCTCCAGAGTTGGCCTAGGGTGTGTTTTGATGCAGAATGGAAAGGTAGTGGCTTATGCTTCAAGGCAGCTGAAGAGGCATGAGCAGAACTACCCCACCCATGATTTGGAAATGGCGGCTGTAGTCTTTGCACTAAAAATCTGGAGACACTACCTGTATGGTGAAGTGTGCGAGATATACACCGACCATAAGAGCTTGAAGTACATCTTCCAACAGAGGGATTTGAACTTGAGACAAAGGAGATGGATGGAGCTTCTGAAAGACTATGATTGCACCATCCAGTACCACCCTGGGAAGGCCAATGTAGTGGCGGATGCTTTGAGCAGAAAATCTTCTGGCAGTTTGGTGCACATTTCAGTAGAGAAGAGACCATTGATTCAGGAAGTACATGAGTTGATGGATCAAGGTTTAATCCTAGATCTTTCAGATGAGGGGGTATTGTTGGCTCACTTTTCAGTGAGGCCAGACTTGAGGGACAGAGTTAGAGTTTCCCAGCACAGAGACCAACAATTGATGAGGAGCATAGAAAGAGTACAGCAGGGTGAAGGTGGTGAGTTTGGATTTGCCAATGATGGCGCCCTAGTGCAAGGTTCTAGGATATGTGTGCCCGATGTGGACAACCTCAGGAATGAAATCATGTGAGAGGCACACTACACACTGTACAGTGTCCACCCAGGTTCCACCAAGATGTACCATGATGTGAAAGATAGCTACTGGTGGAATGGCATGAAGAGAGACATAGCAGACTTTGTGTCCAAGTGCTTGACTTGTCAGAAGGTGAAGTTTGAACACCAGAGACCGTCAGGGAAGCTGCAAGAGCTCCCTATCCCAGAATGGAAGTGGGAAATGATCACTATGGATTTTGTGACTGGGTTGCCTCGTACCACGCGAGGATATGATTCGATATGGGTAATTGTAGACCGCTTAACCAAATCAGCTCACTTACCTGTGAAGACTACATATTCTGTGGCACAGTATGCCCAGCTCTACATTCGAGAAATAGTCGATTGCATGGAGTTCCGCCCATAATATCCGACAGAGGGCCCCGCCACTTCTGGTTTTGGAGAAAGTTGCAGGAGGCACTTGGCACACAGTTGAACTTCAGTACGGCTTTCCACCCTCAGACAGACGGACAGTCCGAAAGGACAATCCAAACACTGGAAGACATGCTTCGCATGAGTGTCTTGGATTTTGGAGGTCAATGGGATGAGCAGCTAGCTTTGGTGGAATTTGCCTACAACAACAGTTACCATTCCAGCATAGGGATGGCACCCTATGAGGCACTATATGGAAGAAAGTGTAGGTCTCCTCTGTGTTGGACAGAAATGGGGGAAGCGAAGGTGCATGATGTAGACCTAGTGCAGTACACTTCAGAGGTAGTTCCTTTGTCGAGGAACGGCGAGGACGGCTTTGATGAAGCAGAAAAGTTATGGACCCAGACGGAGGATGTGGAGTTTGCGATGGCGACTATGTATTCCTGAAGGTTTCACCAATGAAGGGAGTCATGAGATTTGGAAAGAAGGGCAAGTTGGCACCTCGGTATATTGGACCTTTTGAGGTTACTGATAGAGTTGGAGCAGTTGCCTACCGGTTGGAGCTACCACCCAACCTCCCTCACGTTCATCCCGTGTTTCACATCTCCATGCTCAGGAAATACATTCCCAATCCTTCTCACGTACTGCAGCCGGATGTGATAGAGATAAAAGAGAACTTGACATTTGAGGAGCAACCTGTAGCCATAGTGGACTACCAAGTAAGACAGCTAAGATCCAAACAGATCCCTATGGTTAAGGTTTTGTGGAGGAGTCAGTCAGTGGAAGAGTGCACCTAGGAGTCAGAACGGGACATGCGTAGCAAGTACCCTTATCTGTTCAATGTATAATCATGTACTTTATTCTGCCTTGTGTAAAAATTCGAGGACGAATTTTCTGTAAGGGGGGAAGAATGTAACACCCCAAATTTTATTATTTATGAGTATTTTTGATGTTTTAATTTTATTTAAATTTTAGGAATTTTTTTGAGATTTTTCGGATTTTAAAAATCGGGTTTGATTTTTCGAAAATATAAACTTTGATGATTTTTAAAAATTAATTTAAAGACCACGTGGAAAAACTAAAAATATATTTGGAGTCTACGTATTTTTCTGAGTTTTATAAAATTTTTTCGGAATTTTTGGACCTCGTTTTCGGTCCCGAGGCAGAGTAAAAATTTAAAATTTTGTATCCTGAATCGAACCGCCCGAATCGAACCGGACCGGATCGGACCGGTCTCTTCTCTTTTTCTTCCTCTTCCTCCCGCGCGCGACGCCCTCTCCTCTCTTCTCTCTCGTTTCTCTCTCCTCCCCTCCCCTGCCGCCGGCGCTCCCTGCGTCCTCCTGCGTCGGCGCCTCCTCGGCCGTCCCGGCTAGCCGGCGCCTGCAGCGGCGCGAAAGTCCCCTGCGCGTGCCGCGCCGCTTCAGCTTCCTCGGCCAAATCCGGCCGATCCGGTCACCGATTGGACCGGGTCTTGTGTCCAAAACCATCTACTCGGCGAGAGCTTTCCATAGACACCAAGAACGCCGAAATCCATCGAGCGGATTGTCCGATTTTAGCTCGGGAAGATTTTAGCCCATTTCGACTTTTGGGCTAGATTTCTCGAAAACCGTGAATCCCACGAGAAAACCGAGGCCACCAGCACGCTCCATTCGTCGAGAGCTTCGCAACGACATAAATTTCTAATTTTTTCGGCACTGTTTTTCGATGGGTCCCACGGAACTTTGCAGTGTATTTTCGAGCACTAAATGAGCTTAGAAAATTCTGAAAAATTTATGTACTAACCCCCGTGTTATGGGCTTCGTGTAGGTATCCTCGATTCGCGGAAATTCGACAGTTGACCGGGTCTGCAAATTTCGGGCCAGACAGACCCGTTACCGGAAAAGTCTCCGAATTGGGCCGAGGTTTTGGCTAGCCCCCCATTGTCAGACGTCCCGAGCGCGTTCCCGAAGTCGGAATCGGCAAAGGTAAACCCGAACCTTGTTTTTACGTAATTTTCTAGTGCTTAAATAGGATTAAAAATCCATAAAATATTCGTGGTAGCTTAGAAAATTACGATTCTTTTTGCAATAGCTTAGTAATATTGCTAAGGACCGCGGGGCAAAGTTTTATAATTTTTAGAGCTTGTTTGGGCAGTTTTTGCAAAAATGATCAATAATAAGGACTAAATTGAAATTTTGCGTATTGTGATGGGTGATTGATTTGATGGGCCCAGGAGGGGCTGTGTGATATGATTGAACTGTTGATATATGGATTGTGAATATAGAAGTGCGTTTTTAGCCCTTTTGCAGGTTGGGTAGGTCCTAGGTATAGGGGAGACTCTGCCGGATTTTCGGCACGACTTAGGACGTAATTGGTCTTTTCTTTGTTTGTATTGAGTCAGATTGTATTAAATAAATGTAATATGATTGTCAGGTGAGCCGGGACAGCCTTCTTCCTCCGCCCAGCCGCCACAGTAATTTGTCGTCAAGTCTGTGAGTAAAATATTAATTTTAACTGTAATTTCGATATTATTATATGTTCAGCATGCCCATGCATCACTTATATGCATATATTTATGTAGTTAAACTCTAGGCACGAATTATGTTGCATTGATAACTGTTAATGTGCCATGAGTGTTGTTGTGGTAATTTGGAGCAGTGTGCGTGCGTTGGCGTGCGTGTGATGTGGTGTGGACTATGGATAGGACGGGTAGACACGGCTTGAGTTCTTCGCTGGGACCCGGTCCTTCGGGGTAGACACGGCTTGAGTTCTTCGCTGGGACCCCGATTTGGTATTTAAGTGGAAGTCCGAGCTGAGTTCTTCGCTGGCACCAGATTGGATTTAAGAGAGCTGTATAGGGGATCAGCTCCCATATACTATGAATGATGTTACAGGGTGTGTGAGTGCTCCAAATTACCTTTTTGATGCTATGATGTGAATATGATGTTGATGTTGCATTTCACTCTACAGGTTGCATTAGTTTCAGATAGTTATAGAGATTATAGTTAAGATTGATATTTTACTCTCTGAGTCGAACGCTCACTCCTGTTCAAAAATTTTTACAGGCCACAGGAGGATATTTATTCTGGGTTAACCTGCTTTTATACTTCGCAGGTGGTTTATCGATATTTGTGTAAATTTTAATTACTCCTAGAATTTCCGCATGTGTTAGCAGTAATTATTTGAATTTGGTCTGTAATATTATTATCATGTTGGACCTGTAAACTTAATATTTTAAGTCTGTTTTGATGGATTGGATGAGGGAGCTGAGCTCCCATTTATTATTATGTTGATAAGTATGTGGAGGGTGAGCTGAGCTCCCCAATGGATTGTTTATTGTGTTTACAGGTCGGGTGAGTCGAAAACTCCCCGTTGGAAAGTCTATTTTATGGCCGGACTCTGTCCGTTTGTTTTCTTGAAATTGGGCCCAAATGGGCCTCAGCATTGGGTAAATGAACAGTTAGGCTTACTACGGGCCTCGGGGGCTTTAGGCTGGCCTAGGTCCTAGTGCCGGTCCGGCCCATAGGTTGGGTCGTGACAGGTATGGTGGGATCAAGTGTTGATTAGCAGAAGGAGAAATTATGAGCAATCAATTGCAACCTGGGGTGAGATGAAAACTACAATGAGGAAGAGATTTGTTCCTAGTCATTACTATAGAGAGCTACATCAAAGGTTACAAAGATTGACTCAAGGTTCTAAAAGTGTTGAAGATTATCATAAAGAAATGGAAATTGCTATGATTAGAGCAAATGTGGAGGAGGATAGAGAAGCCACCATGGCTAGATTCTTGAATGGGCTAAACAAGGAGATTGCTCATATTGTTGACTTACATCACTATGTTGAGTTGGAGGATATGGTCCACATGGCTATGAAGGTAGAAAGGCAACTTAAAAGCAAGTCAAAATTTGGAGGAAATGCAGGTACTGCTTCATCTTGGAAGTCTAACTGGAAGAAGGAGGATAGGGAAAAGGCTTTTAGCAACTATAAGAAAAATGAGGATAAGGATAAGGAAAAGAAGGTGGAGAAGAAATTTGTAGAAAGCAAAGGAAATGAGGTTGCAACTACTACTCGAAATAGAGATGTGAAGTGTTTTAGGTGTTTGGGCAGTGGACACATAGCCTCTCAATGCCCTAACAAGAGAGTCATGGTCATGAGAGAAAATGGTGAGATAGAAACAGAGGAGGAAATTGTTAGTGATTCCACATCTTCAGGGGAGGAGGATGCAGAGGTGGAATATGCTGCTGAAGGAAGTGCTCTAGTGATTATGAGAGCATTAAATACTCAAGTGAAGGAGGACGTTGGTGATGAATTGCAAAGAGAAACAATTTTCCATACAAGGTGTCTTATCCAAGACAAAGCTTGTAGTGTCATCATTGATGGGGGAAGTTGTGCCAATGTTGCTAGTACTATTTTGGTGCAGAGATTAGGGTTGAGGACTTTGAAACACCCTAGACCCTATAAATTGCAGTGGTTGAATGAATGCGGTGAGGTGAAAGTAACAAAACAAGTGCTGATTTCCTTTGCAATAGGAAAGTATCAAGATGAGGTTATGTGTGACGTGGTTCCAATGCAAGCTGGCCATTTATTACTTGGCCGACCATGGCAATTTGATAGAAAGGTGATCCACGATGGGTATAAAAATAGGTATTCTTTTGAAATGAATGGAAGGAAAATCATTTTGGCACCTATGATACCAAAACAGATTTATGAAGACCAAACAAGGCTTAAGCAAGCAATGGGTGAGGTAAAATCAAGAGTGGCCGAAAAGAGAGCAGAGAAGAAAAGGAGTGAAAAGAAATTGAGTGAAAATGTTGTGAGTGAGCAAGACAAGGGTGGTTGTGAGGAAAGAAAAGAGAGTAAAGAAAACATTCCAAGAGTGCTTGAAAAAGGTGAATCTTCGGCGCAAAAGGAGAGCTGTGCAGAAAGAGGGGAGAGAAAATTAAGCTTGTATGCTAAAGGAAGAGATGTGAGGAATGCCATGTTTTCCAACAAGCAAATGTTATTAATTGTGTTTAAGGACTCTTGTTTATCCACATCTGACCTTGACCCCAATTTGCCTAGTGTTGTTGTCTCCCTTTTGCAGGAATATGAGGATGTGCTACCTGAGGAGATGCCAGCTGGACTACCACCTATTCGAGGGATTGAGCACCAGATTGATTTTGTACCTGGAGCAGTTATTCCCAACCGTCCAGCCTATAGAACTAATCCTGAAGAAACCAAAGAATTACAAAGGCAAGTTGAGAAATTGCTAGCTAAGGGTTACGTGAGAGAAAGTATGAGCCCTTGTGCTGTACCCGTCCTTTTGGTACCAAAGAAAGATGGCACATGGCGCATGTGTGTGGATTGTAGGGCGGTCAACAAAATCACTGTAAAGTATCGCCACCCTATACCTATATTGGATGATATGTTGGATGAACTTTGTGGTGCTTGTGTTTTTACCAAAATTGACTTGAAAAGCGGATATCATCAAATTCGCATGAAAGTAGGTGATGAATGGAAGACTACATTAAAAACAAAACATGGACTATATGAGTGGTTGTTGATGTTTATTTTGATGATATATTAGTTTATAGTAGAGACATGAATGAACATTTGCATCATTTAAGAGCTGTATTCGATGTGTTAAGAAAGGAAAAATTATATGCTAACTTGAAGAAATGTTCATTTTGCATGGAAAATGTTGTCTTTTTAGGATTTGTCATTAGTGTTAATGGTGTTGAAGTTGATGATGAAAAAATTAGAGCTATTAGAGACTAGCCCATTCCAAAGACTGCATCTGAAGTACGTAGTTTTCATGGACTAGCTAGTTTCTATAGAAGATTTATTAAGAATTTCAGTACCATTGCAGCACCATTGAATGATCTTGTCAAAAAAATGTTAATTTTGTTTGGGAACAGAAACAAGATGATGCTTTTCACAAAATTAAAGAGATATTATGCTCCGCTCCTGTGTTGGTTTTACCTGATTTTTCTAAAACTTTTGAGATTGAGTGTAACGCATCAGGAATAGGTATTGGAGCCGTTTTAATGCAGGATAAGAGACCAATAGCATACTTTAGTGAGAAGATTAATGGAGCAGCTTTAAACTATTCTACATATGACAAGGAGTTGTATGCATTGGTACGTGCCTTGGAAACATGGCAACATTATCTTTAGCCAAAGCAATTTGTCATCCACACAGATCATGAGTCATTAAAGCATATCAAGGGCAAAATAAGTTGAGTAGGCGTCATGCAAAATGGGTTGAGTTCCTTGAGACCTTCCCATATGTGATTCAATACAAACATGGGAAAGAAAATGTGGTGGCTGATGCCTTATCTCGAAGGTACAACCTTCTTGCCCTTCTTGATGCAAAGTTATTAGGATTTGAATATGTGAAAGAATTATATGCTGAAGATAATGACTTTGCTAGAGTGTATGCAGCTTGTGAAAAGAATGCTTTTGAGAAGTTTTATAGGCATGATGGATATTTGTTTAGAGAAAATAGATTGTGTGTGCCTAAGAGTTCCATGCGTGAATTACTTGTGAATGAGTCTCATGCTGGTGGATTAATGGGTCATTTTGGTGTTGCCAAAATTTTAGATGTATTGAAGGAACATTTTTATTGGCCGAATATGAAAAGAGATGTTGAAAGAGTATGTGTTAGGTGCATTGTGTGTGCTAAGGCTAAATCTAGAGTTTTGCCACAAGGTTTGTATACATTTTTGCCTACCGCTAGTGATCCTTGGGTTCATTTGTCTATGGATTTTGTGTTGGGATTACCTAGGTCTAAACAAGGCCATGATTCAATTTTTGTTGTTGTTGACAGGTTTTCAAAAATGGCACATTTTATTCCATGCCATAAAACTGATGATGCTACAAATGTTGCAAATTTATTCTTTAGAGATATTGTTAGGTTGCATGGCATACCTAAGAGTTTAGTTAGTGATAGGGATGTTAAATTCCTTAGTCACTTTTGAAAGGTTTTGTGGGGAAAATTGGGCACCAAGCTGTTATTTTCCACCACTTGTCACCCACAAACCGATGGTCAAACTGAAGTAGTAAATAGGACACTAACTACTCTTTTGCGTGCTGTGGTTAAGCAAAATTTGAAGTCATGGGAAGATTGCATTCCACTTGTTGAATTTGCATACAATAGAAATGTGCATTCTTCTACTGGCTATTCTCCATTTGAAATTGTGTATGGTTTCAATCCTTCAACTCCTTTGGATTTTTTACCTTTGCCTGTGAACGAGCTTGCTAGTTTAGATGGAAAAAGAAAAGCAGAATTGGTGAAGAATATCCATGAACAAGCCAAGCTTCAAATTGAAAAGAACAATGAAAAATATGCTAGTCAAGCCAACAAAGGAAGGAAGAAAGTCACATTTCAACCTGGAGATTGGGTATGGGTTCACTTGCACAAAGAAAGGTTTCCCTCTCGAAGGAAATCGAAATTACAACCAAGATGTGATGGACCTTTCCAAGTACTAACCAAAATTAATGATAACGCTTACAAAATAAACATGCCCGGTGAGTATAATGTCAGTGCCACCTTCAATGTTGCTGATTTATCTCCTTGTGTTGATGCAGGAATAGATTCGAGGACGAATCCTTTTGAAGCGGAGGGGAATGATGAGAATCAAGCTACATCCACGCTAAAGGATTTCATCCAAGGTCCAATTACTAGAGCTAGAGCTAAATCACTTCAGAGCTTAATTTGTGAAATCATAAGGAGTAAGGATTATAAGCTGGAATGGCATGAAGAAAATTATAAAGGATTAAATTTGGTGAAAATTAAGCTTGGAAGTGACCAGGTGTCATGTGGAGCATTAGGTTACATGGAATAAAGTGGACATGCATGCACCAGATCCAACCCATGTACATGTATCTGCTGGCACCTTTTTCAAGGAATATTCCTTGCTGTTATAACCACCTCTCTTTTGGACTTAAATGCCCTTTCTTGCTGCTATATTAAATTTACTTTTTGTAAGGAGTGTTTAGTCTTTTGATAGATTAATTTTTGTTTGGACTTAAAGCTCCCTACAGCTGTTACAAAAGTAGGGATATTTTTGTCTTTAGCTTTGAAGCCAAGAGGCTATAAATACAAGTGTAATGAGAGAGTGGAGGACACACTTGAATATTAATGAGAGATTGTTTCTGCTCCTCTAGTGAGTAAATTGGCTGTTGCCTTTGTTCTTGTGAAGCTCATTAACTTGCTGAGATTCTATCTTGCAAGGTTTAATGTGTATAATATTCTTGGTTTATTCATTCTCCATATGAATTAGGTCAAGAATCCCATTTCTGATATTTTCTTTGAATTACACAGCAATCTGATTGTGCTGGTTCAAAGATTCAAATTCATACATCTTGATTTGGTGCTTTCCATATTGTTCATTTAATTCTTGAATGTGGGTTTTCAAGTTACCAATTACTTGAAGGTTCACATCATGTGGGCATACCGCACTGCATATAAAACCCCAATTGGCACAACACCCTTCAAACTAGTTTATGAAAAATCATGCCATCTCCCTGTCGAACTTGAGTATAAAGCTTACTGGGCAATTTAGATCCTAAACTTTGACCTCAAAGTTGCTGGTGAAAAAAGACTCCTACAACTGAATGAGTTGGAAGAAATCCAACAGGATGCATACGAAAATGCCAAAATCTTCAAGGATAAAACCAAAAGATGGCATGACAGGCACATAGCAAGGAAAGAAATAAAAGAAGGAGATCTTGTCCTGTTATTAAATTCTAGATTGAAACTCTTTTTAGGAAAGCTGAAATTAAGATGGTCTGGACCTTTTAAGGTCACTCAAGTCTTTCCACATGGAGCAGTAGAAGTATGGAGCGAAACCTCAGGAGCATTAAAGGTCAATGGCCAGAGGCTGAAACCTTACTTTCAGGGAGAACCCATAGAAATGGGAGTCAATTACACCCTTGACCATCCTACTGACAGACCATAAATATGCAAAGTCCAATTAAAGACTATAAACAAGCACTTTTTGGGAGGCAACCCAAAATTTTTCTGAATTTTTTCTTATTTTCCTTTTTCATATTGACTTTTTGCTTCATACTCATTAGTATTTCGTTTTGTAGGACCTTCTAAAAAAAGAAAAAAAATGGGAGTAGAGAACAAGAGAGGAGAGGAATCACCAAGTCAGAACCACAAAAGAGAAGATTAAACAAAACTGGGGAAATAGCTCTATGTACATGGGTCGTGTACTGGTTTCACACGCCCCGTGTAACTTTTTAGAAGTCCGTAAATTTCTTACAATTTTAGCTCTGAGGGAGACAGAAAGTTACACGGACCGTGTAATATTGCTAGCAAAATAGCTTGCAGGCAGTAAGTTACACGGGTCCCAGAGCTACATTTACACGGGCTGTGTACTATGATAGAATTTGAAATTTCTTGCCAGAAATTTACACGGCCTACATGTTGGGACCCGTGTGGTGATACATGACCCGTGTATCATGTCGTAGACGTGACTCTTGGGGCACAAAATGCCCGAAACGAAGAGTCGTAATGGCTCTTTAAATGCACCCCTCGCATTAAACCCATTCACAAAGGCAAAACCCTTCATCTCTACCCCTCCTAGTCTATAAAAACCCCTCAAATCTCTTCTCTCTTCACCAAACCCTACTATTCTCCTTCCCAAAAACTCATCAATGGCCCCTGTAAAGAGATCTGCATGAAGAATCGATTTTTCCTCAAGGAACGGAGGAGAATCCTCACCCTTTCCCCCTCAGTCAGCACCCCAATGCCCAAGAACAAGGGTAGCCTCTCCTCAACCCTCTCAACTAGCCCCTCCTCCACTGCGACACTGATGAAGAAGCACCAGTGCCTATGCCATTATTTAGAGGACCCATCACCAGAGCCAAAGCTAGAGAGCTGCAAGCATTGGTGTTGGAGCATTGTGAGCACAAGGGGGATCAAAATTGCCATGTTGGACTTTCTTGCATATTGTTGGAATCTAGGTGGATCGTTCTCACACAAGTTGGCATGGGAGACTTGACAAGTGGTGCCACATCAGCGTGACTTCGCCACATCAGCATGACTTGGCACAAGACCATTCGGCCAAGTGGATTGGAGGAGCTTCTTATGCTTATTTGGATTTGCCATGTGCTGACACCTTTTATTGGTCCCCACTACATTAAAAAAAAAAGGCTGCTACCACCTAAAGTGTTGCTGCCACCTTATGGTCCCCACTACATAAAGGGCTGCCATAAAGCAAGTGGTCCCAAATGGTCCCCCCCCCCCCCCCTATGGAGACGCCCCATCTGATGGATGAGCCTTGCATTTTTTTCTTTTTAGCCATGTTGGCACACTTTTAGGGTTTTGGCACACTTTTAGGGTTTTAGAGATGCTATATATAATCCAAGATATTCAGATTGTATGGCAGCCTTCATTTTTTCTACTTTAAGTGTGAGCATAAAGATGGCATTGAACGAATACAATCTATGGATTAAATCCACAAGACACTAGCTATGGATTGAAACCTATCTTTGACACTAGCTGAAACCAACCACAAGCTGTTCCCCAACTAGAAATCTCCATTCCTTGGGGATTCCATGATGATGCCCACAAAGCTCCATAAAATACATGGATTTTGCGCTGCTGGAGCAAATCGGGCTGCAGAATGAGATCAACAGGCTACGCGATAGCATCGGGTAGACAAGGTTTGCCTAACTCCAGTTCCCGGCATACTAGGACACCACATTAGAGTTTTTGGGTAGTTTCAAGGCCACCTTATGGCCTACCGACAGGGAAGACAGAGGCAGAATTGAATTTCGCCTTCTAGGTGTCGACCGAGTAATAAACATAGATGAGTTCAATGCCATATTTGGCTTTGACAGCGTCGGCCACTAAGAGATCCCTAGGAACCACATGCTCTATAACAACATCAACTTCTGGAGTTCCACATGCTCTATAACAACATCAACATCAAAATTGACTTGAAAAGCGGATATCATCAAATTCGCATGAAAGTAGGTGATGAATGGAAGACTGCATTTAAAACAAAACATGGACTATATGAGTGGTTAGTGATGCCTTTTGGGCTAACTAATGCTCCTAGCACTTTTATGAGATTGATGAATCATGTGTTGCGTGCTTTTATTGGAAAATTTGTTGTTGTTTATTTTGATGATATATTGGTTTACAGTAGAGGCATGAATGAACATATGCATCATTTAAGGGCTGTATTCAATGTGTTAAGAAAGGAAAAATTATATGCTAACTTGAAGAAATGTTCATTTTGCATGGAAAAGGTTGTCTTTTTAGTATTTGTCATTAGTGCTAATGGTGTTGAAGTTGATGATGAAAAAATTAGAGCTATTAGAGACTGGCCCATTCCAAAGACTGCATCTGAAGTACGTAGTTTTCATGGACTAGCTAGTTTCTATAGAAGATTTGTTAAGAATTTTAGTACCATTGCAGCACCATTGAATGATCTTGTCAAAAAGAATGTTAATTTTGTTTGGGAACAGAAACAAGATGATGCTTTTCACAAAATTAAAGAGATGTTATGTTCCGCTCCTGTATTGGCTTTACCTGATTTTTCTAAAACTTTTGAGATTGAGTGTGATGCATTAGGAATAGCTATTGGAGCAGTTTTAATGCAAGAAAAGAGACCAATAGCATACTTTAGTGAGAAGCTTAATGGAGCAGCTTTAAACTATTCTACATATGACAAAGAGTTGTATGCATTGGTACGTGCCTTGGAAACATGGCAACATTACCTTTGGCCAAAGCAATTTGTCATCCACACAGATCATGAGTCATTGAAGCATATCAAGGGGCAAAATAAGTTGAGTAGGAGCCATGCAAAATGGGTTGAGTTCCTTGAGACCTTCCCATATGTGATTCAATACAAACATGGGAAAGAAAATGTGGTGGCTGATGCCTTATCTCGAAGGTATAACCTTCTTGCCCTTCTTGATGCAAAGTTATTAGGATTCAAATATGTGAAAGAATTATATGCTGAAGATGATGACTTTGCTAGAGTGTATGCAGCTTGTGAAAAGAATGCTTTTGAGAAGTTTTATAGGCATGATGGATATTTGTTTAGAGAAAATAGATTGTGTGTGCCTAAGAGTTCCATGCGTGAATTACTTGTGAATGAGTCTCATGCTGGTGGATTAATGGGTCATTTTGGTGTTGCCAAAACTTTAGATGTATTGAAGGAACATTTTTATTGGCCGAATATGAAAAGAGATGTTGAAAGAGTATGTGCTAGGTGCATTGTGTGTGCTAAGGCTAAATCTAGAGTTTTGCCACAAGGTTTGTATACACCTTTGCCTACCCCTAGTGATCCTTGGGTTCATTTGTCTATGGATTTTGTGTTGGGATTACCTAGGTCTAAACAAGGCCATGATTCAATTTTTGTTGTTGTTGACAGGTTTTCAAAAATGTCACATTTTATTCCATGCCATAAAACTGATGATGCTACAAATGTTGCAAATTATTTTTTAGAGATATTGTTAGGTTGCATGGCATACCTAAGAGTTTAGTTAGTGATAGGGATGTTAAATTCCTTAGTCACTTTTGGAAGGTTTTGTGGGGAAAACTGGGCACCAAGTTGTTATTTTCCACCACTTGTCACCCACAAACCGATGGTCAAACTGAAGTAGTAAATAGGACACTAACTACTCTTTTGCGTGCTGTGGTTAAGCAAAATTTGAAGTCATGGGAAGATTGCATTCCACTTGTTGAATTTGCATACAATAGAAATGTGCATTCTTCTACTGGCTATTCTCCATTTGAAATTGTGTATGGTTTCAATCCTTCAACTCCTTTGGATCTTTTACCTTTGCCTGTGAACGAGCTTGCTTGTTTAGATGGAAAAAGAAAAGCAGAATTGGTGAAGAAAATCCATGAACAAGCCAAGCTTCAAATTGAAAAGAAAAATGAAAAATATGCTAGTCAAGCCAACAAAGGAAGGAAGAAAGTCACATTTCAACCTGGAGATTGGGTATGGGTTCACTTGCGCAAAGAAAGGTTTCCCTCTCGAAGGAAATCAAAATTACAACCAAGATGTGATGGACCTTTCCAAGTGCTGACCAAAATTAATGATAACGCTTACAAAATAAACCTGCCCGGTGAGTATAATGTCAGTGCCACCTTCAATGTTGCTGATTTATCTCCTTGTGTTGATGCAGGAACAGATTCGAGGACGAATCCTTTTGAAGCGGAGGGGAATGATGAGAATCAAGCTACATCCACAATAAAGGATTTCATCCAAGGTCCAATTACCAGAGCTAGAGCTAAATCACTTCAGAATTTAATTTGTGAAATCACAAGGAGCAAGGATTATAAGCTGGAATGGCATGAAGAAAAATGTAAAGGATTAAATTTGGTGAAAATTATGCTTAGAAGTGACCAGGTGTCACGTGGAGCATTAGATTACATGGAATAACCTGTGGACATGCATGCACCAGATCCAACCCATGTACATGTATCTGCTGGCACCTTTTTCAAGGAATATTCTATCTGTTATAATCACTTCTCTTTTGGACTTAAATGCCCTTATTTGCTGCTGCATTAAATTTACTTTTTGTAAGGAGTTTTTAGTCTTTTGATAGATTAATTTTTATTTGGACTTAAAGCTCCTTACAGCTGTTACTAAAGTAGGGATATTTTTATTTTTAGTTTTGAAGCCAAGAGGCTATAAATACAAGTGTAATGAGAGAGTGGAGGACACACTTGAATATTAATGAGAGATTGTTTCTGCTCCTCTAGTGAGTAAATTGGCTGTTGCCTTTGTTCTTGTGAAGCTCATTAACTTGCTGAGATTCTATCTTGCAAGGTTTAATGTGCATTATTTTCTTGGTTTATTCATTCTCCATATGAATTAGGTCAAGAATCCCATTTCTGATATTTTCTTTGAATTACACAACAATCTGATTGAAGAAGCACCAGTGCCTATGCCATTATTTAGAGGACCCATCACCAGAGCCAGAGCTAGAGAGCTGCAAGCATTGGTGTTGGAGCATTGTGAGCACAAGGGGGATCAAAATTGCCATGTTGGACTTTCTTGCATATTGTTGGAATCTAGGTGGATCATTCTCACACAAGTTGGCATGGGAGACTTGACAAGTGGCGCCACATCAGCGTGACTTCGCCACATCAGCATGACTTGGCACAAGACCATCTGGCCAAGTGGATTGGAGGAGCTTCTTATGCTTATTTGGATTTCTTCCTTTTCTATTGTTTCCATTATTAAGGGAAATTCCTGTTTTGCTTCTAGCAAGACTATCTTTTCTTTTAAAAATTGTATTTCGAATTTAATCGAATTTACTTCTTGTCTTAACTCTTTTAGAGTTGGTTCTCTTGGCATTTTAGCTTTTTTCATTCTTTCCATAACTTCTTTAAGTTCATATGGATTTGTTCTTTCTTCTATCTTTCTTTCTAAAGGACTTTTATCCTTGACTAAGTCCAAATACTCTTCCAATTTTTCTCTTTTTTCTCCTTGATCTTCTATCTTGTCTATAAGATCTAACATCAAGTTTTGTTCTTTTGTTAGAACACATAAACCATTTAAGGTACAGAGTGATTTGTAATAATCACATTTTCCATCACAGATTTTTTCTTGTTCTGGTTCTAACTCAGTAGAAGATTCCTCAGAAGTATAGTCTAACGCATTGACTTCTAAATCTTTTTCTGAATCAGACTCATTTAAGAGGATTTTAATTAATGAATCTTTAAGATTGTCATTAATTTCTAATGCTTGAATTTGTTGTTTGACTCTACACTTATTAGCGTAGTGACCAGTCTTTCCACATTTGTAACAGACTACATTAGTCTCTTTTGTTATTCTTTTCTTCTTTTTAGAAGAGGTGACAGGTTTATTCCTAACCGGCTTTTTATACCGTTTTTCCTGTCGAGGGTAAAAGTTTTTGTGTTTTTTAAACCTTCTCTTACTCTCTCTCCCCAGTTTTTTAACTTTGCCTTTATTAAACTAGATTCTGATTCTTTGTTTAATTTTTTAGCTTGATTTATAAGAACATCTATTTCATTAGACACTTTGTTTAAAGCAGATTCAAGAGAAGGGATTGAAGAAGAACTCATAAAACTTTATTTCATATGAAAACAGTATACACAAGAACACTTTGAACAAAACAGTAGTAAAGCAGAGAAAACAAATTGAAGACTTAGAGAGCACTCTATTTTACAACTTATTGCCTAAGTTACATTCTGCTTGTTAAGCAAGTCGAGAGGCCTTCTTATAGTCTTTAGAAGGAATCTTCTGATGTCATGGCTTGCATCACTTTTAAGTGGCAGACAAGATAAGGTGGAGTTGGTAGTGGCTTTCTTTAGTGCTGGCAAGAATCTTTTGACTTTTATAGTGCATATGGGTCCTGGCTGTCGTCCCAATATTGTCCTTCCATGTCAGTGTCGCTGTCGCTATCGTCCTTTTTGTGAGACTTGGAGCACTCAGCAGCATCTTTTTCTTTTGAAGTGGATGCTTTTGAGCTGGCTTCTTTGTCTTCTTCTTGTAGTGCGCTGAAAAGTTGTCGGCGCAATTCTTCTTTCGGCACTGATTTGAGTAGGTCTTTGAAAAGATCTGACAGTCCTGAAGAGACTGATGGACTTGGCAGTGATGGCTTTTTAGCCAGAGTGATTAGTCCTTTGGAGGAATAGATTGAGGGTGGCTCGAAAAAGTCACACTTATCCCACCATTTAATTAGGACTCTTCTGGTTAACCAGGGTACATGTTCAGTAGAGAATTCACTGAACCTTTTCATCTTTTTTCTTGAGATAATATAATCCCATCTGACTATCCATGGTATTTTGTAGAGGATAGTAAATAGTAATCTTGAATCCTTTAAGGATTTATTTGAGTCGGTAAACTGTTCATAAACAGTCCGAACCTTATTAGGTAAAGAAATGGGATATAATCCCCAGTTAAAGAACCATTCATAGAACCATGAGGGAAATTCCCATGATTCTTTGTCTAACTGGAACTGTATGAACCAGCTAAACTTTTTCTGCCTATTTTCATAAATTAAGGCACCAGTGCAATCATGTAATCAAAATAATTAAAGTACAGGTTTACCGAAATTCAACTCTCTTTGTTTAAAGAGTGAATCTCCCAATCATCGTAGGTAATAACCCATTTGATGATTAAATTGCTGAAAGCACACTCATTATCGGACCTTTCAGAGGTGAGAAGACCATCGAGTCGGTCTCTGCTAGGATAGCTTGATAATAAGTGTAGTCCTTTGGTAAATAAGGATTCACTGTATGATGTTCTCAGATAGAAATTTGCCACCTCATAAGGTTTCAAATCCTTGTGTTTCTGTCAATGGGCATAAGGAAACAATGAATCGATTGGAATGTAGGGGTAATTAACCTCCTTAGCATTATTACTTTCGACATCGATAGCATAAGCGCTGCCTCCGAGTTTGTCCATCATTTTAGACGGAGGTGGAGATACCTCGTGAGTCCGTTTTGACGGAGTTACTGAGGCTTTTGAACTCATGTCCTGTAAGGAATTCACGTGTCAAGAAATCAGGCAATGAGTTAGTTTCTCCTTTAATAAACTCAATATCAAAATCAAATACGCATAAAATAGCCCGCCATCTTGCAAATATCTGTTTAGATGCGACGTTTTTAACATCTTTCATTAATATTTCTTTTGCACTTTTGCAATCTACCCTTATAAGGAATTTCTGATTCAATAAATCAGATTCGAACTTTTGTACACAGAGAACTATAGATAAGATCTCTTTTTTAACCGTAAAGTAATTAACTCTAGGTCCTGTCCAAATACCACTGGTAAATCTGACTAGGGTTTCTTTGTCATCTAGTTTTTGTTTTAAGATGCCTCCGTACCCGATGTCAGATGCGTCAGTTTCCACTACCTTTAAGGCAGATGGATGAGGTATTGCCAGACAAGGAAGGGTCTTAACCCTTTGTTTTATCCGTTTAACAGATAAAGTATGTTCTTTGGTCCATGGGCTCGGATTTTTTCTAAGTCTTTGGAATAAAGGCTTTGCATCATGGGCCAGGTCTTTATAGAAGTCTGAGACATAGTTTAGGCTTCCTAAAAACCTTTGAAGCTGGGTTTTTTCTTTTATTTCATCAGGAAATTTACTGGCAAATTCAATGGCTCGATCAATAGGAATAATTGATCCTTGTTTTATATTATGTCCTAAAAATCTAATATTAGTCTGAAAGAGTTTAATCTTTCTGGCTGAGACTACCAAGCCATTTCTTTTGACAATTTTCATAAACACATTTAAGTGTTTGAAATGTTGATCAATTGTCCTGGAGAAAATAAGGACGTCATCAATGTAAACAATTGAGAATGCTGAATAAGCATTGAATATTTCATTCATGATTTTTTGGAATTCTGATGGGGCATTTTTAAGCCCAAAGGGCATTACGTTCCATTCGTAATGTCCAAATGGCACAGTAAAGGCAGTTTTATACCTATCTGTTTCAGCTATCTGGATTTGCCAATATCCAGACTTCATATCGAACTTTGAAAAGATTTGGGCCTCAAAGAGTCTATTTAATAGATCTCTTTTATTAGGCAATGGATATCTTATCCATCTAAGGGCCTTATTTAAAGGCTTATAGTTGATTACCAATCTAGGTACTCCTCTTTCAAGTTCAGCGGCATTTTCAACATAAAATGCTGGGCAACTCCATGGGCTTTGACTTTTTCTAATTAGCCCTTTTGACTCGAGGTCAGCAATTTCTTTTTTACAGATCTCCAAATGTCTTGGTCCCATGGCAATGGGCCGGGCCTTAGTAGGTATATCTGTTTCACTGAAACTGGGCTCATATGGTAGATTAACCACATGACTCTTTCTATCCCAGAAGGCATTAGGGACTTCTGCACAGATGCTATTAGCCATCTCATTTTGAAGTTGCTTTATTTTTTCTTGTATCAAAGGTTCATTAACCTTTCCTGTTATTGTTTTGTAATCTATTTCTCTTTTAAGAGAATAAATAAAATTTTCTTTTTTCTTGATGTTACTATTAAGCACATCAATTTCTCTTTCAATGGGTAAAGAGATAAATTCAAATATAATCTCTCTTCCATCTATTTCTGTTGTTATTCCCTTTTCAGTAATTGACTTAATTGGGTATAACATGTGAAGGAATGGGTTTCCTAGGATTACTGGATGAGATAACCCTTTTACCATTATAAATGGTATTTCGAAACATACTCCTTGATTGCAAACTACCGTATCTGATAATTTGTATTTGATGTTCATTTTAGAACTGTCTGCTGTATGTAATTCTTCAACTGTTTTAGAGAAGTATTTTGAAGGTACAAGTCCTTCATCTATACAGCATAAATCTGCGCCTGAGTCTATTAAGGCTATAGTACTAAATAAGTACTCTTTTTGAACAATGATTGTGACTTTAGTATGCCATTTATGAGTGATTACTCTATCTATACGATTGACATACTGAAGACTATTTATTTCTACTGGTTCCTGTTTTTCTTCTTCCTTTTCTATTGTTTCCATTATTAAGGGAAATTCCTGTTTTGCTTCTAGCAAGACTATCTTTTCTTTTAAAAATTGTATTTCGAATTTAATCGAATTTACTTCTTGTCTTAACTCTTTTAGAGTTGGTTCTCTTGGCATTTTAGCTTTTTTCATTCTTTCCATAACTTCTTTAAGTTCATATGGATTTGTTCTTTCTTCTATCTTTCTTTCTAAAGGACTTTTATCCTTGACTAAGTCCAAATACTCTTCCAATTTTTCTCTTTTTTCTCCTTGATCTTCTATCTTGTCTATAAGATCTAACATCAAGTTTTGTTCTTTTGTTAGAACACATAAACCATTTAAGGTACAGAGTGATTTGTAATAATCACATTTTCCATCACAGATTTTTTCTTGTTCTGGTTCTAACTCAGTAGAAGATTCCTCAGAAGTATAGTCTAACGCATTGACTTCTAAATCTTTTTCTGAATCAGACTCATTTAAGAGGATTTTAATTAATGAATCTTTAAGATTGTCATTAATTTCTAATGCTTGAATTTGTTGTTTGACTCTACACTTATTAGCGTAGTGACCAGTCTTTCCACATTTGTAACAGACTACATTAGTCTCTTTTGTTATTCTTTCCTTGTTTTATATTATGTCCTAAAAATCTAATATTAGTCTGAAAGAGTTTAATCTTTCTGGCTGAGACTACCAAGCCATTTCTTTTGACAATTTTCATAAACACCTTTAAGTGTTTGAAATGTTGATTGCACAGTGTTAACCCTGCAGTGACTACTTCGGATGCTAATTCACCAAAAGTATACTGATTGTATGGCAAGGTATTGTCATGTTTATCTCTTATTTGTTTTTTGACTCGTTCAGCAAATAACGAGGGTAATCCAGAAAGAAATTTTTCTTTCCAAAAATCATATTGATTGTCTTCCCTAACAAATATAAGGGAAAAGAAGGTATCTTTATACCATTTGAATTTATCTCTTTACCCATTGAAAGAGAAATTGATGTGCTTAATAGTAACATCAAGAAAAAAGAAAATTTTATTTATTCTCTTAAAAGAGAAATAGATTACAAAACAATAACAGGAAAGGTTAATGAACCTTTGATACAAGAAAAAATAAAGCAACTTCAAAATGAGATGGCTAATAGCATCTGTGCAGAAGTCCCTAATGCCTTCTGGGATAGAAAGAGTCATGTGGTTAATCTACCATATGAGCCCAGTTTCAGTGAAACAGATATACCTACTAAGGCCCGGCCCATTGCCATGGGACCAAGACATTTGGAGATCTGTAAAAAAGAAATTGCTGACCTCGAGTCAAAAGGGCTAATTAGAAAAAGTCAAAGCCCATGGAGTTTGATGAAGAAGCACCAGTGCCTATGCCATTAATTAGAGGACCCATCACCAGAGCCAGAGCTAGAGAGTTGCAAGCATTGGTGTTGGAGCATTGTGAGCACAAGGGGGATCAAAATTGCCATGTTGGACTTTCTTGCATATTGTTGGAATCTAGGTGGATCATTCTCACACAAGTTGGCATGGGAGACTTGACAAGTGGCGCCACATCAGAGTGACTTCGCCACATCAGCATGACTTGGCACAAGACCATTTGGCCAAGTGGATTGGAGGAGCTTCTTATGCGTATTTGGATTTGCCATGTGTCGATACCTTTGTTGGTCCCTCACTACATTAAAAAGGTCGCTACCACCTAAAGTGTTGTCGCCAACTTATGGTCCCCACTACATAAAGGGTCGCCATAAAGCAAGTGGTCCCAAATGGTCCCCTATGGAAACGCCCCATCCGATTGAGGAGCCTTTTATTTTTGTCTTTTAGCCATGTTGGCACACTTTTAGGGTTTTGGCACACTTTTAGGGTTTTAGAGATGCTATATATAACCCAAGATATTCAGATTGTATGGGCAGCCTTCATTTTTCTAGTTTAAGTGTGAGTATTAGGGAGAGAACTCCATTGCTGGAGCTTGAGTTTCTTCTATGTTTCTTCCATGTTTCTTGAAAGAACTTGGATTCTAGCAGCATGAACCCCTTGCTAGTCTTATTTTGATGATCAATATGCTTTAGCTTGTTACTATTTGTGTATTGACACTTGGGTTTTCAATCTGAAATTCTGCCTTGTTTGGATGATTAAAGATCTTGGTTCCAATATTTAGATGTTGTGTTTCTTGGCATCCTAGGAGTGCTCATCATTTTGGTATCAGAGCCTTGGCATCTAACAAGGTATTTATCCATTAAAACTTCTTTTTCTTTTCTGTTTGGTTAACTATAATAGTCAGCCATTGTAGGACCTTTAGATATCTATTAGTTTCATCATCTAGTACCTTGTTCTTTGTAGCCAAATCAAATCTGCATTTTAGGGTACTGATTTTTCTTCTTTTTTTTTTTGTTTGAACTCTTGCTGGCTGAAACTTGGTAGTCTTAATTTTAGTGTAGGATATTGCTTAATCTTAGATTAAATCTCTTGTTCATCTTGTTTTCTTTGAGTTTGTCTGTAGGATTAGAGTTAATCAAGCTGAAACCTATCTTTGACACTAGCTATTTGCCTCTTGAGTTATATGATATCAAGTCTGAGTATGTTAAATTGGGTAATTAATGCTTGGGATGTGCCTGTGTGCTAGTGGGTAGAGCTTGATTTGGATTGCCAAAATACTTGAGTGGTATCAGTATTTGATTCTGCAATTTTTTTCCTTTGCATCAGTATAAAAAAAAAAAAGAAAAAAAGAAAAGAAAAGGAGATTGGATTGTAAGCTGAGTTGTGTTGTGCTGAAAAAAAAAAAAAAAATTGACAAGCTGACATAAGTGATGAAATTGTGAATTGTGGAGTTAAACATTGAATTTGAGCCTGATAATCTACCAACAACTTTGGGTATTACTAGACACATCACATGCCATATTTAATGTGAAACTTCCACTGTTTGCCTATCGAACCAAAATTTGCGGCAAACCTGATCAAATTGAGTTAACACACCAAACCAACCCAGAAAGCTCCGAAATTTTGCAGGCTGATTATACTCCATCTCAGTAGCTTTTGTGTCAATTTTCAGGGTTTTGTGACATTGTTTGCCTATCGAACCAAAATTTTGCGGCAAACCTGATCAAATTGAGTTAACACACCAAACCAACCCAGAAAGCTCCGAAATTTTGCAGGCTGATTATACTCCATCTCAGTAGCTTTTGTGTCAATTTTCAGGGTTTTGTGACATTGTTTGCCTACCGAACCAAAATTTTGCGGCAGACCTAGTCAAATTTCGTTCACCTAGTAAACTCATCCAGAAACTCCTGAAATTTTACCAGTAGTTAGTCAGTATTGGGATGCCTATGTCTACCAAATTTCAGATCAAAATATATTCGTTTGTGTGGTGAACCAAAATTGTGTGAACTGCTGGCATTTGTGCAAAGTTGGCTATGAAATTGGAAGTTTGAGTTTGATATCATTCTGTTGGGTTGTCTCTCATACAGTTTTCAAAAATCATACCATTTCGTTAACATTTGCTTCTACTTTGGCGTCTTCCATATCTTTGGCTCTAGTGTCACACTCTCTGGTTATTGCAATTTCGTTTCTTCCAGTTTCGTTTGTTGATTATTTTGATAAAATTAGCAAGTATTTGTGCTTGTTTGTGAATTTTAGTTCCCAAAGGAACAAGGGAAGCAAACTCTTGAGTGGTAAAAGGCAAGAGTGTGTGAGTGCCAAAAGAGGGTAAGAGCCTGAAATTTGTGCGAAAACACTTGAGCTAAACACTTGAGAGGGTGAGCCATTTCTACTAACTTCGTTTTCTTGCAGCCAAATCATGTCTCAATTACAAGAGACAAGTGGTAGTAGTGGAGGTAATGAAGAAAAAAGGGAGTTTCCTGATGATCGAATTTTTAAAGAATCTGTAGCACAAAGCTTTGAAAGGATGAATGTGCAAATGAATGACTTTAGAGATGAGAAGGGACAGAGAAGATAGAAATAGGAGGAATGATGGGGGAGCAAATGTGGCAAATCCGAATAGAAATGAAGGTAGATTTCGGGCAGAACATAGGAATGAAGGGTATGAAGAAGATGAATGGAATGATGATGAGTATGATGAAGCTTATGACTATGGCAACTACCATTATGGCGGAAGAGGGCATAGACCACCTAGGGGTAGAGGGCCTAGGGGAAGAAGGGGTGGCAGAAATTTTAGGTTCGGTGATCATTGGGATAGAGATGGGAATGATGAGAGAGTTGATGGGAATTTAGCTAGTATAAAAATGCAAATTCCACCTTTTCATGGGAAGGATAATCCAGATGTTTATTTGGAGTGGGAGAGACAGGTGGAGTTGATTTTTGAGTGCCACCATTATTCTGAAGAAAAGAAAGTGAAGTTAGCAGCTGTAGAATTCAAAGAGTATGCAATTGTATGGTGGGATCAGTTGTTGAGTAGGAGGAGGAGAAATGGGCAACGAACCGTGGAGACATGGGACGAAATGAAGGGAATCTTAAGAAACAGGTTTGTGCCACCTTACTACCACAGAGAGCTGCTTCAAAGGTTACAAAAACTCACTCAAGGTACTAAAAGTGTCGAAGAATATTACAAGGCCATGGAGATAGCTTTGATTAGAGCTGATGTTGAGGAGGATCGGGAAGCTACAATGGTTCGCTTTTTGAATGGGTTAAATCCTGAAATTGCTAATATTGTGGAGCTGCAACCTTGTGTGGAGGTGGAGGATATGCTACAAATGGCACTTAAAGTGGAGAAGCAACTAAAAAGGAAGAATGTGGCTAGATATGCACCAGCCAACCATTCGGCTCCTAGGAGTAATTGGAAGTCGAATTGGTCTGCTCCTTCAAGGGTGGAGAAAGAAGTTCCCAAATTCAAGAAAGAAGAATGGAAAGGAAAGGAGAAAGTAGAGGAGAAGAACAAGGGAGTTCCTACTAGGACTAGAGAATTGAAGTGTTTTAAGTGTTTGGGAAATGGACATTATGCCTCACAATGTCCAAATAAAAGAGTGATGGTTGTTAGGGAAAATGGAGAGTTAGAAAGTGAAGAGGAAAGGGAGGAAGAATCTGATAATGTTGATGAGCATGAGGATGATTGCTACGATGAGGGAGATCAGCCACCTATGGATGGCAATATCCTTGTCACCATGCGCACACTAAGTGCACAAGTGAGTATGGAGTGTGGTGATGAAATGCAAAGGGAGAACATCTTCCATACTAGGTGCTTGGTGAATGACAAGTTGTGTAGTGTGATTGTAGATGGTGGGAGCTGTTGTAATGTGGCTAGTTCACTCTTGGTGGACAAGTTGGGTTTGCCTACTACTACACATCCAAAACCATATGGGTTGCAATGGTTAAATGATTGTGGGAAGTTGAGGGTTACAAAACAGGTGGTTGTGCCATTCACCATTGGCAAGTATAATGATGAGGTACTTTGTGATGTTGTACCTATGGTTGCTACGCATCTTTTGTTGGGCCGTCCATGGCAGTATGATAGAAGTGTTGTGCATGATGGTAGGAAGAACAGGTACACGGTCACTAAGGAAGGTCGAACATACTCATTGCTTCCTATGACACCAGGTCAAGTGCATGAAGATCAAATGAGGATTCTTAGATCCATTGAAGAAAAGAAAGAAACTTGGAGAGAAAAACTTAGAGAGGCCGAGCTGGATGAGAGTGAAAAGAAAGAGAAGAGAGAAGAAAAAGAGAGAAAAAGAGAAATAAAAGAAAAGAAAATGAGAGCAAATGAGAAAAAGGAAAGCTCGGGGCAAAAGGAGAGTGGAGAGAAGAGAATGAGTTTGTATGTGAAGGAAAGAGAAGTTAGAGAGGCTTTACATTCAGGAAGACCTCTTTGTGTACTTATGTACAAGGAGGTTAATTTATGTGTTACTGACCTTGATTCACATTTGCCTAGTGATGCTTTGTCTCTTATACAGGAATATGAAGATGTCTTCCCGAATGAGTTGCCACCAGGATTGCCACCTATCAGAGGGATTGAGCACCAGATCGACTTGGTACCTGGAGCACAAATACCGAATAGACCAGCATATAGAACAAATCCTAAAGAAACAAAGGAGTTACAAAGGCAAGTGGAGGAGCTTATGGAGAAGGGCTATGTTAGGGAGAGCATGAGCCCATGTGCTGTACCTGTGTTGCTAGTGCCAAAGAAGGATGGGAGTTATCGCATGTGTGTGGATTGCAGAGCCATCAATAAAATCACTGTAAAGTATAGACACCCAATCCCTCGCCTTGATGATATGCTTGATGAGTTGCATGGTGCAAGTGTGTTTTCTAAGATAGATTTGAAAAGTGGTTACCACCAAATAAGAATGAAAATTGGTGATGAGTGGAAAACTGCTTTCAAAACTAAATATGGGTTGTATGAATGGATGGTGATGCCATTTGGGCTCACAAATGCTCCTAGCACTTTTATGCGTTTGATGAATCATGTGTTGAGGAATTTCATTGGAAAATTTGTTGTTGTGTATTTTGATGACATTTTGATTTACAGCAGTAACATAGACGAGCATTTGCATCACTTGAGACTTGTTTTTGATGTGTTGAGAAATGAGAAATTGTATGCGAATGCGAAAAAGTGTTCATTTTGCTTGGATAAGGTTGTTTTTCTTGGTTTTGTTGTAAGTAGTAAAGGTGTACAGGTTGATGAAGAGAAAATCAAGGCCATTAGAGATTGGCCAATTCTTAAGAATGTGTCGAAGGTTAGAAGTTTCCATGGATTGGCTAGTTTCTATAGGCGATTTGTGCCTAATTTTAGTACAATTGCTACTCCTTTGAATGAATTGGTGAAAAAGAATGTTGCATTTGAGTGGAAAAAGAAACATGAACATGCATTTTCTGAACTTAAAGATAGATTGTGTTCTGCACCCTTGTTGAGTTTGCCAAATTTTGATAAGACTTTTGAAATTGAATGTGACGCAAGTGGTGTAGGAATTGGTGCGGTTCTCATGCAAGAGAAACGACCAATAGCATATTTTAGTGAGAAATTGCATGGAGCTGCCTTGAATTACTCTACTTATGATAAGGAGATGTATGCATTAGTTAGGGCCTTGGAAACTTGGCAACATTATTTGTGGCCTAAAGAGTTTGTCATACATTCGGATCATGAATCATTGAAGCATATTAAGAGTCAAAATAAGTTGAGTAGAAGGCATGCTAAATGGATTGAATTTTTAGAGTCATTTCCATATGTGATTAAATACAAGCAAGGAAAAGAGAATGTTGTAGCTGATGCACTTTCTAGGAGACATGCACTTTTGTCTACACTTGATGCTAAATTGCTTGGTTTTGAGTTCATGAAAGAATTGTATGTTGATGATGCTGATTTTTGTAATGTATATGCTGCTTGTGAGAAAAGTGCATTTCAGAAATTTTATAGGCATGATGGATACTTGTTTAAGGAGAATAAATTGTGTGTGCCTAAATGCTCTATGCGAGACTTGCTGGTTTTGGAGTCACATAGTGGTGGTTTGATGGGACATTTTGGTGTTGCTAAGACTTTAAACATATTGCAAGAACACTTCTTTTGGCCACATATGAGGAAAGATGTTGATCGAATGTGTTCTAGGTGTGTTGAATGTAAGAAAGCAAAGTCTAGAGTAATGCCAAATGGTCTTTACACACCCTTGCCTGTTCCTAAGGAACCTTGGACTGATATTTCTATGGATTTTATTTTGGGTTTGCCTAGGTCTAGCAGAGGTCATGATTCTATATTTGTGGTTGTTGATAGATTTTCTAAGATGGCACACTTCATACCGTGTCACAAAACAGATGACGCCACATACATAGCCAATTTGTTCTTTAAGGAGATAGTCAGGTTACATGGTATACCTAGGACTATAGTAAGTGATAGAGATGTTAAGTTCCTAAGTCACTTTTGGAGGGTGTTGTGGGGTAAGTTAGGTACTAAACTGTTGTTCTCAACTACTTGTCATCCCCAGACTGATGGACAAACAGAAGTAGTGAATAGAAGCTTAACTACTTTATTGCGTGTGATGGTTAAACAAAATTTGAAATCTTGGGAAGATTGCATTCCTTTTGTTGAGTTTGCTTATAACAGAGTAGTGCATTCTTCTACTGGATTTTCACCATTTCAGATTGTGTATGGTTTTAATCCATTGACACCATTAGACTTGTTGCCTTTACCTGTTGATCATATTAATAGTCTTGATGGTAAAAAGAAAGCAGATTTGGTTAGGAAATTGCATGAGCAAGCTAGGTTACAAATTGAAAAGAAAAATGCACAATATGCTACTCATGCTAATAAAGGCCGAAAGCCTCTTGTGTTTGAACCAGGTGACTTTGTTTGGGTGCATTTAAGGAAAGAGCGGTTTCCAAACCTAAGAAAGTCGAAATTACAGCCAAGGTGTGATGGTCCATTCAAAGTGCTAGAAAGGATCAACAACAATGCATACAAGATTGATTTACCTGGTGAGTATGGTGTTAGCAATTCTTTTAACATTACTGATCTTTCCCCTTGCATTGATGCAGGACCAAATTCGAGGACGAATTCTTTCAAAGGAGGAGGGGATGATGAAGAAGCACCAGTGCCTATGCCATTATTTAGAGGACCCATCACCAGAGCCAGAGCTAGAGAGCTGCAAGCATTGGTGTTGGAGCATTGTGAGCACAAGGGGGATCAAAATTGCCATGTTGGACTTTCTTGCATATTGTTGGAATCTAGGTGGATCATTCTCACACAAGTTGGCATGGGAGACTTGACAAGTGGCGCCACATCAGAGTGACTTCGCCACATCAGCATGACTTGGCACAAGACCATTTGGCCAAGTGGATTGGAGGAGCTTCTTATGCTTATTTGGATTTGCCATGTGCTGATACCTTTTATTGGTCCCCACTACATTAAAAAAAGGCTGCTACCACCTAAAGTGTTGCTGCCAACTTATGGTCCCCACTACATAAAGGGCTGCCATAAAGCAAGTGGTCCCAAATGGTCCCCCCCCCCTATGGAAACGCCCCATCTGATTGAGGAGCCTTTTATTTTTGTCTTTTTAGCCATGTTGGCACACTTTTAGGGTTTTGGCACACTTTTAGGGTTTTAGAGATGCTATATATAACCCAAGATATTCAGATTGTATGGGCAGCCTTCATTTTTCTAGTTTAAGTGTGAGTATTAGGGAGAGAACTCCATTGCTGGAGCTTGAGTTTCTTCTATGTTTCTTCCATGTTTCTTGAAAGAACTTGGATTCTAGCAGCATGAACCCCTTGCTAGTCTTATTTTGATGATCAATATGCTTTAGCTTGTTACTATTTGTGTATTGACACTTGGGTTTTCAATCTGAAATTCTGCCTTGTTTGGATGATTAAAGATCTTGGTTCCAATATTTAGATGTTGTGTTTCTTGGCATCCTAGGAGTGCTCATCAGAGTTGCCCAGCATTTTATGTTGAAAATGCCGCTGAACTTGAAAGAGGAGTACCTAGATTGGTAATCAACTATAAGCCTTTAAATAAGGCCCTTAGATGGATAAGATATCCATTGCCTAATAAAAGAGATCTATTAAATAGACTCTTTGAGGCCCAAATCTTTTCAAAGTTCGATATGAAGTCTGGATATTGGCAAATCCAGATAGCTGAAACAGATAGGTATAAAACTGCCTTTACTGTGCCATTTGGACATTACGAATGGAACGTAATGCCCTTTGGGCTTAAAAATGCCCCATCAGAATTCCAAAAAATCATGAATGAAATATTCAATGCTTATTCAGCATTCTCAATTGTTTACATTGATGACGTCCTTATTTTCTCCAGGACAATTGATCAACATTTCAAACACTTAAATGTGTTTATGAAAATTGTCAAAAGAAATGGCTTGGTAGTCTCAGCCAGAAAGATTAAACTCTTTCAGACTAATATTAGATTTTTAGGACATAATATAAAACAAGGATCAATTATTCCTATTGATCGAGCCATTGAATTTGCCAGTAAATTTCCTGATGAAATAAAAGAAAAAACCCAGCTTCAAAGGTTTTTAGGAAGCCTAAACTATGTCTCAGACTTCTATAAAGACCTGGCCCATGATGCAAAGCCTTTATTCCAAAGACTTAGAAAAAATCCGAGCCCATGGACCAAAGAAAATACTTCATCTGTTAAACGGATAAAACAAAGGGTTAAGACCCTTCCTTGTCTGGCAATACCTCATCCATCTGCCTTAAAGGTAGTGGAAATCGACGATCCGACATCGGGTACGGAGGCATCTTAAAACAAAAACTAGATGACAAAGAAACCCTAGTCAGATTTACCAGTGGTATTTGGACAGGACCTAGAGTTAATTACTCTACGGTTAAAAAAGAGATCTTATCTATAGTTCTCTGTGTACAAAAGTTCGAATCTGATTTATTGAATCAGAAATTCCTTATAAGGGTTGATTGTAAAAGTGCAAAAGAAATATTACTGAAAGATGTTAAAAACATCGCATCTAAACAGATATTTGCAAGATGGCAGGCTATTTTGTCTGTATTTGATTTTGATATTGAGTTTATTAAAGGAGAAACTAACTCATTGCCTGATTTCTTGACACGTGAATTCCTTACAGGACATGAGTTCAAAAGCCTCAGTAACTCCGTCAAAACGGACTCACGAGGTATCTCCACCTCCGTCTAAAATGATGGACAAACTCAGAGACGACGCTTATGCTATCAGTGTCGAAGCTAATAATGCTAAGGAGGTTAATTACCCCTACATTCCAATCGCCATCGTTTCCTTATGCCCATTGACAGGAAACACAAGGATTTGAAACCTTATGAGGTGGCAAATTTCTATACAGAACATCATACAGTGAATCCTTATTTACCAAAGGACTACACTTATTATCAAGCTATCCTAGCAGAGACCGACTCAGTGGTCTTCTCACCTACAGAAAGGTCCGCTAATGAGTGGGCTTTCAGCAAGTTCATCATCAAAAGGGTTATTACCTACGATGATTGGGGAGATTCACTCTTTAAACAAAGAGAGTTGAATTTCGGTAAACCCAGGTACTTTAATTATTTTGATTACATGATTGCCTGGACTGGTGCCTTAATTTATGAAAATAGGCAGAAAAAGTTTAGCTGGTTCATACAGTTCCAGTTAGACAAAGAATCATGGGAATTTCCCTCATGGTTCTATGAATGGTTCTTTAACTGGGGATTATATCCCATTTCTTTACCTAATAAGGTTCGGACTGTTTATGAACAGTTTACCGACTCAAATAAATCCTTAAAGGATTCAAGATAATTTACTATCCTCTACAAAATACCATGGATAGTCAGATGGGATTATATTATCTCAAGAAAAAAGATGAAAAGGTTCAGTGAATTCTCTACTGAACATGTACCCTGGTTAACCAGAAGAGTCCTAATTAAATGGTGGGATAAGTGTGACTTTTTCGAGCCACCCTCAATCTATTCCTCCAAATGACTAATCACTCTGGCTAAAAAGCCATCACTGCCAAGTCCATCAGTCTCTTCAGATCGGATCTTTTCAAAGACCTACTCAAATCGTGCCGAAAGAAGAATTGCGCCGACAACTTTTCAAATAAGACTACAAGAAGAAGACAAAGAAGCCAGCTCAAAAGCATCCACTTCAAAAGAAAAGATGCTGCTGAGTGCTCCAAGTCTCACAAAAGGACGATAGCGACAATGCTAATCGACATGGAAGGACAATATTGGGATGACAGCCAGGACCCATATGCATTATAAAAAGTCAAAAAATTCTTGCCAGCACTAAAGAAAGCCACTACCAACTCCACCTTATCTTGTCTGCCACTTAAAAGTGATGCATGCCATGACATCAGAAGATTCCTTCTAAAGACTATAAGAAGGCCTCTCGACTTGCTTAACAAGCAGAATGTAACTTAGGCAATAAGTTGTAAAATAGAGTGCTCTCTAAGTTTTCAATTTGTTTTCTCTGCTTTGCTACTGTTTTGTTCAAAGTGTTCTTGTGTATACTGTTTTCATATGAAATAAAGTTTTATGAGTTCTTCTTCAATCCCTTCTCTTGAATCTGCTTTAAACAAAGTGTCTAATGAAATAGATGTTCTTATAAATCAAGCTAAAAAATTAAACAAAGAATCAGAGTCTAAGTTCCGTGACATAGTGGATTTGCTTGGTCAACCTTCTGGTAAGTTTGATTACAAGGTTTACTATTCACCTCCTCCTTCAGCAAGCATTCCTTCATCCTCCATTAAACCTACTGGTTGGAACAGCTCTGTAAGTATTACTATTCATACTTTTACTGTTTAAATATTTGTTTTATTGGAAGCACTGTAAGCATCATTACTGTTTAAGTATGCTCTGTACTTGCCCTTAAAGGGATCCTGTACATCAGAAACTGTTCATGTTTACTATTTATGTCCACTTATATTAATCGTCTTTTGTTTTATTTATGTACTCTTGATTTGACTAATAGACGTGAAGTAGAACTGTTTAGACGAGCTTTAATAGAAAACGGAACTAATCTATTTAATGAACATGTCGAAACTCATAATGAATGGTGTGACTGTAGAGAGCATCAACGTTTGTTAAATTTGTTTAATATTATAATTAGATTTTTAGATTTTTTACTTAATAATAATAATTTTTAAGACTCTTCTTCTCCTAAGCAAGTAAGTGGTATATCGGCTGGAAACTACTAACCGCTTTAGCCCTTCACTGTTGGAAGGTAGAGCGACCTGTAGCCACAACGCCACGTACTAGTGAAATAGTTTATGTGCGATCCTTGCGTCTAAGTATTAGGCGTCTTCGATGGTATCAGAGCCAGAGCTAGAGAGCTGCAAGCATTGGTGTTGGAGCATTGTGAGCACAAGGGGGATCAAAATTGCCATGTTGGACTTTCTTGCATATTGTTGGAATCTAGGTGGATCATTCTCACACAAGTTGGCATGGGAGACTTGACAAGTGGCGCCACATCAGCGTGACTTCGCCACATCAGCATGACTTGGCACAAGACCATCTGGCCAAGTGGATTGGAGGAGCTTCTTATGCTTATTTGGATTTGCCATGTGCTGATACCTTTTGTTGGTCCCCACTACATTAAAAAAAGGCTGCTACCACCTAAAGTGTTGCTGCCAACTTATGGTCCCCACTACATAAAGGGCTGTCATAAAGCAAGTGGTCCCAAATGGTCCCCCCCCCTATGGAAACGCCCCATCTGATTGAGGAGCCTTTTATTTTTGTCTTTTTAGCCATGTTGGCACACTTTTAGGGTTTTGGCACACTTTTAGGGTTTTAGAGATGCTATATATAACCCAAGATATTCAGATTGTATGGGCAGCCTTCATTTTTCTAGTTTAAGTGTGAGTATTAGGGAGAGAACTCCATTGCTGGAGCTTGAGTTTCTTCTATGTTTCTTCCATGTTTCTTGAAAGAACTTGGATTCTAGCAGCATGAACCCCTTGCTAGTCTTATTTTGATGATCAATATGCTTTAGCTTGTTACTATTTGTGTATTGACACTTGGGTTTTCAATCTGAAATTCTGCCTTGTTTGGATGATTAAAGATCTTGGTTCCAATATTTAGATGTTGTGTTTCTTGGCATCCTAGGAGTGCTCATCATTTTGGTATCAGAGCCTTGGCATCTAACAAGGTATTTATCCATTAAAACTTCTTTTTCTTTTCTGTTTGGTTAACTATAATAGTCAGCCATTGTAGGACCTTTAGATATCTATTAGTTTCATCATCTAGTACCTTGTTCTTTGTAGCCAAATCAAATCTGCATTTTAGGGTACTGATTTTTCTTCTTTTTTTTTTGTTTGAACTCTTGCTGGCTGAAACTTGGTAGTCTTAATTTTAGTGTAGGATTTTGCTTAATCTTAGATTAAATCTCTTGTTCATCTTGTTTTCTTTGAGTTTGTCTGTAGGATTAGAGTTAATCAAGCTGAAACCTATCTTTGACACTAGCTATTTGCCTCTTGAGTTATATGATATCAAGTCTGAGTATGTTAAATTGGGTAATTAATGCTTGGGATGTGCCTGTGTGCTAGTGGGTAGAGCTTGATTTGGATTGCCAAAATACTTGAGTGGTATCAGTATTTGATTCTGCAATTTTTATCCTTTGCATCAGTATAAAAAAAAAAAAAGAAAAGGAGATTGGATTGTAAGCTGAGTTGTGTTGTGCTTAAAAAAAAAAAATTGACAAGCTGACATAAGTGATGAAATTGTGAATTGTGGAGTTAAACATTGAATTTGAGCCTGATAATCTACCAACAACTTTGGGTATTACTAGACACATCACATGCCATATTTGATGTGAAAATTCCACTGTTTGCCTATCGAACCAAAATTTGCGGCAAACCTGATCAAATTGAGTTAACACACCAAACCAACCCAGAAAGCTCCGAAATTTTGCAGGCTGATTATACTCCATCTCAGTAGCTTTTGTGTCAATTTTCAGGGTTTTGTGACATTGTTTGCCTACCGAACCAAATTTTGCGGCAAACCTGATCAAATTGAGTTAACACAGCAAACCAACCCAGAAAGCTCCGAAATTTTGCAGGCTGATTATACTCCATCTCAGTAGCTTTTGTGTCAATTTTCAGGGTTTTGTGACATTGTTTGCCTACCGAACCAAAATTTTGCGGTAGACCTAGTCAAATTTCGTTCACCTAGTAAACTCATCCAGAAACTTCTGAAATTTTACCAGTAGTTAGTCAGTATTGGGATGCCTATGTCTACTAAATTTCAGATCAAAATATATTCGTTTGTGTGGTGAACCAAAATTGTTGCAAATTTTTTGTTAATTGTGTGAACTGCTGGTATTTGTGCAAAGTTGGCTATGAAATTGGAAGTTTGAGCTTGATATCATTCTATTGGGTTGTCTCTCATACAGTTTTCAAAAATCATACCATTTCGTTCACATTTGCTTCTACTTTGGCGTCTTCCATTTCTTTGGCTCTAGTGTCACACTCTCTGGTTATTGCAATTTCGTTTCTTCCAGTTTCGTTTGTTGATTATTTTGATAAAATTAGCAAGTATTTGTGCTTGTTTGTGAATTTTAGTTCCCAAAGGAACAAGGGAAGCAAACTCTTGAGTGGTAAAAGGCAAGAGTGTGTGAGTGCCAAAAGAGGGTAAGAGCCTGAAATTTGTGCGAAAACACTTGAGCTAAACACTTGAGAGGGTGAGCCATTTCTACTAACTTCGTTTTCTTGCAGCCAAATCATGTCTCAATTACAAGAGACAAGTGGTAGTAGTGGAGGTAATGAAGAAAAAAGGGAGTTTCCTGATGATCGAATTTTTAAAGAATCTGTAGCACAAAGCTTTGAAAGGATGAATGTGCAAATGAATGACTTTAGAGATGAATTGGATGTATTGAGGAATGAGAAATGAGATGACCAGGTTTATGGAAGAGATGAGAAGGGACAGAGAAGATAGAAATAGGAGGAATGATGGGGGAGCAAATGTGGGAAATCAGAATAGAAATGAAGGTAGATTTCGGGCAGAACATAGGAATGAAGGGTATGAAGAAGCTGAATGGAATGATGATGAGTATGATGAAGCTTACGACTATGGGAACTACCATTATGGTGGAAGAGGGCATAGACCACCTAGGGGTAGAGGGCCTAGGGGAAGAAGGGGTGGCAGAAATTTTAGGCTCGGTGATCATTGGGATAGAGATGGAAATGAGGAGAGAGTTGATGGGAATTTAGCTAGTATAAAGATGCAAATTCCACCTTTTCATGGGAAGGATAATCCAGAAGTTTATTTGGAGTGGGAGACACAGGTGGAGTTGATTTTTGAGTGCCACCATTATTCTGAAGAAAAGAAAGTGAAGTTAGCAGCTGTAGAATTCAAAGAGTATGCAATTGTATGGTGGGATCAGTTGTTGAGTAGGAGGAGTAGAAATGGGCAACGAACCGTGGAGACCTGGGACGAAATGAAGGGAATCTTGCGAAACAGGTTTGTGCCACCTTACTACCACAGAGAGCTGCTTCAAAGGTTACAAAAACTCACTCAAGGTACTAAAAGTGTCGAAGAATACTACAAGGCCATGGAGATAGCGTTGATTAGAGCTGATGTTGAGGAGGATCGGGAAGCTACAATGGTTCGCTTTTTGAATGGGTTAAATCCTGAAATTGCTAATATTGTGGAGCTACAACCTTGTGTGGAGGTGGAGGATATGCTACAAATGGCACTTAAAGTGGAGAAGCAACTAAAAAGGAAGAATGTGGCTAGATATGCACCAGCCAACCATTCAGCTCCTAGGAGTAATTGGAAGTCGAATTGGTCTGCTCCTTCAAGGGTGGAGAAAGAAGTTCCCAAATTCAAGAAAGAAGAATGGAAAGGAAAGGAGAAAGTAGAGGAGAAGAACAAGGGAGTTCCTACTAGGACTAGAAAATTGAAGTGTTTTAAGTGTTTGGGAAATGGACATTATGCCTCACAATGTCCAAATAAAAGAGTGATGGTTGTTAGGGAAAATGGAGAGTTAGAAAGTGAAGAGGAAAGGAGGAAGAATCTGATAATGTTGATGAGCATGAGGATGATTGCTATGATGAGGGAGATCAGCCACCTATGGATGGCAATATCCTTGTCACCATGCGCACACTAAGTGCACAAGTGAGTATGGAGTGTGGTGATGAAATGCAAAGGGAGAACATCTTCCATACTAGGTGCTTGGTGAATGACAAGTTGTGTAGTGTGATTGTAGATGGTGGGAGCTGTTGTAATGTGGCTAGTTCACTCTTGGTGGACAAGTTGGGTTTGCCTACTACTACACATCCAAAACCATATGGCTTGCAATGGTTGAATGATTGTGGGAAGTTGAGGGTTACAAAACAGGTGGTTGTGCCATTCACCATTGGCAAGTATAATGATGAGGTACTTTGTGAAGTTGTGCCTATGGTTGCTACGCATCTTTTGTTGGGCCGTCCATGGCCGTATGATAGAAGTGTTGTGCATGATGGTAGGAAGAACAGGTACACGGTCACTAAGGAAGGTCGAACATACTCATTGCTTCCTATGACACCAGGTCAAGTGCATGAAGATCAAATGAGGATCTTAGATCCATTGAAGAAAAGAAAGAAACTTGGAGAGAAAAACTTAGAGAGGCCGAGCTGGATGAGAGTGAAAAGAAAGAGAAGAGAGAAGAAAAAGAGAGAAAAAGAGAAACAAAAGAAAAGAAAATGAGAACAAATGAGAAAAAGGAAAGCTCGGGGCAAAAGGAGAGTGGAGAGAAAAGAATGAGTTTGTATGTGAAGGAAAGAGAAGTTAGAGAGGCTTTACATTCAGGAAGACCTCTTTGTGTACTTATGTACAAGGAGGTTAATTTATGTGTTACTGACCTTGATTCACATTTGCCTAGTGATGCTTTGTCTCTCATACAGGAATATGAAGATGTCTTCCCGAATGAGTTGCCACCAGGATTGCCACCTATCAGAGGGATTGAGCACCAGATCGACTTGGTACCTGGAGCACAAATACCGAATAGACCAGCATATAGAACAAATCCTAAAGAAACAAAGGAGTTACAAAGGCAAGTGGAGGAGCTTATGGAGAAGGGCTATGTTAGGGAGAGCATGAGCCCATGTGCTGTACCTGTGTTGCTAGTGCCTAAGAAGGATGGGAGTTATCGCATGTGTGTGGATTGCAGAGCCATCAATAAAATCACTGTAAAGTATAGACACCCAATCCCTCGCCTTGATGATATGCTTGATGAGTTGCATAGTGCAAGTGTGTTTTCTAAGATAGATTTGAAAAGTGGTTACCACCAAATAAGAATGAAAATTGGTGATGAGTGGAAAACTGCTTTCAAAACTAAATATGGCTTGTATGAATGGATGGTGATGCCATTTGGGCTCACAAATGCTCCTAGCACTTTTATGCGTTTGATGAATCATGTGTTGAGGAATTCATTGGAAAATTTGTTGTTGTGTATTTTGATGACATTTTGATTTACAGCAGTAACATAGACGAGCATTTGCATCACTTGAGACTTGTTTTTGATGTGTTGAGAAATGAGAATTTGTATGCGAATGCGAAAAAGTGTTCATTTTGCTTGGATAAGGTTGTTTTTCTTGGTTTTGTTGTAAGTAGTAAAGGTGTACAGGTTGATGAAGAGAAAATCAAAGCCATTAGAGATTGGCCAAATCCTAAGAATGTGTCTGATGTTATGAGTTTCCATGGATTGGCTAGTTTCTATAGGCGATTTGTTCCTAATTTTAGTACAATTGCTGCTCCTTTGAATGAATTGGTGAAAAAGAATGTTGCATTTGAGTGGAAAAAGAAACATGAACATGCATGTTCAGAACTTAAAGATAGATTGTGTTCTGCACCCTTGTTGAGTTTGCCAGATTTTGATAAAACTTTTGAGATTGAATGTGACGCAAGTGGTGTAGGAATTGGTGCGGTTCTCATGCAAGAGAAACGACCAATAGCATATTTTAGTGAGAAATTGCATGGAGCTGCCTTGAATTACTCTACTTATGATAAGGAGATGTATGCATTAGTTAGGGCCTTGGAAACTTGGCAACATTATTTGTGGCCTAAAGAGTTTGTCATACATTCAGATCATGAATCATTGAAGCATATTAAGAGTCAAAATAAGTTGAGTAGAAGGCATGCTAAGTGGATTGAATTTTTGGAGTCATTTCCATATGTGATTAAATACAAGCAAGGAAAAGAGAATGTTGTAGCTGATGCACTTTCTAGGAGACATGCACTTTTGTCTACACTTGATGCTAAATTGCTTGGTTTTGAGTTCATGAAAGAATTGTATGTTGATGATGCAGATTTTTGTAATGTATATGCTACTTGTGAGAAAAGTGCATTTCAGAAATTTTATAGGCATGATGGATACTTGTTTAAGGAGAATAAATTGTGTGTGCCTAAATGCTCTATGCGAGACTTGCTTGTTTTGGAGTCACATAGTGGTGGTTTGATGGGACATTTTGGTGTTGCTAAGACTTTAAACATATTGCAAGAACACTTCTTTTGGCCACATATGAGGAAAGATGTTGATCGAATGTGTTCTAGGTGTGTTGAATGTAAGAAAGCAAAGTCTAGAGTAATGCCAAATGGTCTTTACACACCCTTGCCTGTTCCTAAGGAACCTTGGACTGATATTTCTATGGATTTTATTTTGGGTTTGCCTAGGTCTAGGAGAGGTCATGATTCTATATTTGTGGTTGTTGATAGATTTTCTAAGATGGCACACTTCATACCGTGTCACAAAACAGATGATGCCACATACATAGCCAATTTGTTCTTTAAGGAGATAGTCAGGTTACATGGTATACCTAGGACTATAGTAAGTGATAGAGATGTTAAGTTCCTAAGTCACTTTTGGAGGGTGTTGTGGGGTAAGTTAGGTACTAAACTGTTGTTCTCAACTACTTGTCATCCCCAGACTGATGGACAAACAGAAGTAGTGAATAGAAGCTTAACTACTTTATTGCGTGTGATGGTTAAACAAAATTTGAAATCTTGGGAAGATTGCATTCCTTTTGTTGAGTTTGCTTATAACAGAGTAGTGCATTCTTCTACCTGATTTTCACCATTTCAGATTGTGTATGGTAAAAAGAAAGCAGATTTGGTTAGGAAATTGCATGAGCAAGCTAGGTTACAAATTGAAAAGAAAAATGCACAATATGCTACTCATGCTAATAAAGGCCGAAAGCCTCTTGTGTTTGAACCAGGTGACTTTGTTTGGGTGCATTTAAGGAAAGAGCGGTTTCCAAACCTAAGAAAGTCGAAATTACAGCCAAGGTGTGATGGTCCATTCAAAGTGCTAGAAAGGATCAACAACAATGCATACAAGATTGATTTACCTGGTGAGTATGGTGTTAGCAATTCTTTTAACATTACTGATCTTTCCCCTTGCATTGATGCAGGACCAAATTCGAGGACGAATTCTTTCAAAGGAGGAGGGGATGATGAAGAAGCACCAGTGCCTATGCCATTATTTAGAGGACCCATCACCAGAGCCAGAGCTAGAGAGCTGCAAGCATTGGTGTTGGAGCATTGTGAGCACAAGGGGGATCAAAATTGCCATGTTGGACTTTCTTGCATATTGTTGGAATCTAGGTGGATCATTCTCACACAAGTTGGCATGGGAGACTTGACAAGTGGCGCCACATCAGCGTGACTTCGCCACATCAGCATGACTTGGCACAAGACCATTTGGCCAAGTGGATTGGAGGAGCTTCTTATGCTTATTTGGATTTGCCATGTGCTGATACCTTTTGTTGGTCCCCACTACATTAAAAAAAGGCTGCTACCACCTAAAGTGTTCTTCCAACTTATGGTCCCCACTACATAAAGGGCTGTCATAAAGCAAGTGGTCCCAAATGGTCCCCCCCCCTATGGAAACGCCCCATCTGATTGAGGAGCCTTTTATTTTTGTCTTTTTAGCCATGTTGGCACACTTTTAGGGTTTTAGAGATGCTATATATAACCCAAGATATTCAGATTGTATGGGCAGCCTTCATTTTTCTAGTTTAAGTGTGAGTATTAGGGAGAGAACTCCATTGCTGGAGCTTGAGTTTCTTCTATGTTTCTTCCATGTTTCTTGAAAGAACTTGGATTCTAGCAGCATGAACCCCTTGCTAGTCTTATTTTGATGATCAATATGCTTTAGCTTGTTACTATTTGTGTATTGACACTTGGGTTTTCAATCTGAAATTCTGCCTTGTTTGGATGATTAAAGATCTTGGTTCCAATATTTAGATGTTGTGTTTCTTGGCATCCTAGGAGTGCTCATCAACATTTGCTCTAATCATAGCAATTTCCATTTCTTTATGATAATCTTCAACACTTTTAGAACCTTGAGTCAATTTTTGTAACCTCTGATGTAGCTCTCTATAGTAATGACTAGGAACAATTCTCTTCCTCATTATAGTTTTCATCTCACCCCAGGTTGCAATTGATTGCTCATAATATCTCCTTCTACTAATCAACACTCGATCCCACCATACCAAAGCATAATCAGTAAATTTTACTGCTGCTAACTTTACTTTCTTTTCCTCTGAATAGTGATGAAAATCAAACACAGCTTCTACCTTCCTTTCCCATTCAAGATACACATCCGGATCATTTTTCCCTTGGAAAGAAGGGATGCTCATTTTAATACTTTTGATATTGTCATCTACCCTATTCCTCTCTCTTTCCTCTCTTCTTATCCTCCTATTCCTCCTATCTTCAGCTCTTCTCTCATATCTTCCCCTCCTAGGTCTTTCAACCTCAAAATCATAGTTATCAACCTCAACTTCATCAGATTCAACTACTGGAGGTACAAGATCCCTCCGATTTGGCCTTCTCTCATTTTGCCTATCTCTTTGCTCCAATCTTTCCAACCTATCTATGATTTCATTGCACACAACATTCATTCTTTCAAATTGTTGTCTGACAGCCTGCATGTAGAATGGATTTTCACCTTCCCCCTCACTACCATCACCCCTTCTAGACATGTTTTCAGACCTACAAGAAAATGGTTAGTGTAAAGAAAACACCTCACTCACTCCCTTACGTGTTTACACTCAACAGAGGACACTCCACTCGTGTTTAACTCAACAAGGCTTTTTCCCTCTTATAAACTCACCACTCTGTGTCTTTTACCTCTCTTGGCTATGTCCACAAGTTCTTATCAAACTCAAGTAACTCAAACCAAGACTGTACCCACAAAAATTTAACACACAATAAAATTCTTGAACGTGACGAATCAAAACGAGTAATCAAGAAAACAATAATGTGATTCAAGAAGTCAAGAAAAGAAAAGCTCAAGTATGGAAATGTAATGCAATAGGAATCAAGAAAGGAGACACAAAAATAAAAGAGTAGTAAGCTGGAAAAGAGACAACCTAAAGTAGAGATATTAAGCTTAAATATCCATGTTTGCCACCAACTTATCACAATTACCAGCAGTTCACACAATACACCAAGAATTGCATAAATTTAGGATCACCAAGCAAATGAGTGTATTTTGATCTGAAATTGAGTAGGCAAATGCAACCCAATACTGACTAATTGCTGCAAGAATTTCAGCCTTTTCTTGACAGACTTACTATGTAAATCAAATATAATCGTGTCTGCCGCAAAATTTTGGTTCCCCACAAAAACGATTAAATTTTGAGCTGAAATTTAATTTGAGAATAGCTCAAATATGGCACAAATGGCCTGTAAATTTTCAGGAATTTCGGGGCTGATTTGCTATGTGAACTTAATTTGATCGGGTCTGCCGCAAAATTTTGGTTCCACACACAAACGAATGAATTTTAAGGTGAAATTTAATTTGGGAACTACTGATATGGGGTATAAACACCCGGTAAATTTTCAGAAATTTCTGGGCATATTTGCTATGTGAACTTATTTTGATCGATTCTGCCGCAAAATTTTGGTTCCCTATACAAATTAATATGGGAACTACTGATATGGGGTATAAACACCTTGTAAAGTTTCAAGAATTTCTGGGTCTATTTGCTATGTGAACATAATTTGATCGGGTCTGCCGCAAAATTTTTGTTCAGCAGGCAAACGATATCAAACAACCCCCAAAATTTACACCCAATGTCTTAAACACACCCAAATATTGCTGGTACAGTTTCAGGCCAAATTGGCAAGTCGAACTCAATGAACCAGATAATCTCTCATGCTTAATATCAAAATGAAAGAAGCAAAATGGATGGCTAGAATAATCGCTTCAGCTTGATTAACCCAAAACCCTAAGACAAACCCAACAAAACAAATTTTTAAACAAACAGGTCCAACTAAACCCCAAGAGCCAAACAGCAAATATGAAGAAGGTAAGAAACACAAAGAATAAAAAGCAAATAGAGAATCTACCTTGTTTGGACGTCCCTTTGCTCTGATACCAAAACTGATGTGAACCTTCAAGTAATTGGTAACTTGAAAACCCACATTCAAGAATTAAATGAACAATATGGAAAGCACCAAATCAAGATGTATGAATTTGAATCTTTGAACCAGCACAATCAGATTGTTGTGTAATTCAAAGAAAATATCAGAAATGGGATTCTTGACCTAATTCATATGGAGAATGAATAAACCAAGAATATTATGCACATTAAACCTTGCAAGATAGAATCTCAGCAAGTTAATGAGCTTCACAAGAACAAAGGTAACAGCCAATTTACTCACTAGAGGAGCAGAAACAATCTCTCATTAATATTCAAGTGTGTCCTCCACTCTCTCATTACACTTGTATTTATAGCCTCTTGGCTGCAAAACTAAAGACAAAAATATCCCTGCTTTAGTAACAGCTGTAAGGAGCTTTAAGTCCAAACAAGAATTAATCTATCAAAAGACTAAAAACTCCTTACAAAAAGTAAATTTAATGCAGCAGCAAATAAGGGCATTTAAGTCCAAAAGAGATGTGGTTATAACAGATGGAATATTCCTTGAAAAAGGTGCCAGCAGATACATGTACATGGGTTGGATCTGGTGCATGCATGTCCACAGGTTATTCCATGTAATCTAATGCTCCACATGACACCTGGTCACTTCTAAGCATAATTTTCACCAAATTTAATCCTTTATATTTTTCTTCATGCCATTCCAGCTTATAATCCTTGCTCCTTATGATTTCACAAATTAAATTCTGAAGTGATTTAGCTCTAGCTCTAGTAATTGTTCCTTGGATGAAATCCTTTGTTGTGGATGTAGCTTGATTCTCATCATTACCAATTACTTGAAGGTTCACATCAGATAGATTGGCATGCCAATAGGGTATTGTTTTAGTAGTACTGCGAAAGGCTTTATGCCTGTATTCATAGCTTTATGCCCGCACTCATGGCTTTACACCCGTACTCATGGCTTTTATGCCTGATTATGTGTTATCATGGCTTTTTAGCTATACTGACTGCATACGTGATTGACGTTCTGCATCCCATGGTATGACGGCCCGAGGCACCGCGGTGTCCAGCGTCAACGACCTGTTATCCAGTTTAGTCAGCCCACCCGTACCTGGGCAGTATAAATTATTGAAATTATTTAAGAACATTAGTAATTAAAAACAATAGAAAGTATTAAATGAAATGAGAAAAAAAAAAAGATTAACAGTAGAAACATAACAAAAATACAATTTACAGAATCGTAGAGAGACCTTAAATACACTACTCTTAGAATAAAATATATATTGAATATTATTATTGTAAGGCTATAAACTCAGTACTTCCAAAGAGGAACGAATTAGCATATAAGATAGTTAATACTATAAATATCATTTTAAATCAAATTGATACTTGAATATTTAGAATGCTTGATTCTTTCTTTATTTGTATATATTATTTTCTTGTTATATTATTGCACCACTAAGCAGCAATGCTTAACGCGATAGATTTGTTTCCTCACGTAGGTACTTTGACTGAGATTTTTTGAGTCCAGATTTGCAGAAGTGTCAGAAATTTATAAGGTTGTCACCTCCTCAGCAATGCATGTAGATAGGGCTCACATTAGTCATATTATGCATTTTGTGTATTATAATTATTTCATATGTTATAATGCAATTGAGGAAATTGTATTTAATATGTATGGGATGTAAATTAATATATTAGCTCTTTCATCTGAAATTAATTTGTATATTACCTAATTTATGAACTTGTATAATTAGTTTGTATATTATGTAAATTAATGAAAATATGAGAATTTTTATATATAAATTGTGCATGAATGGAAGTACATGGAAATGAATATGAAATTGAAATATATGGATGAGATTTGAAATATGAGATGATTATGAGAATAATTGATGAGATTTTTATTGTAAAACTCCGTTGGTTTCTCCTTAGAAAAATAATTGATATTAAAATATAACGAGAATAAATTATTAAAGGAATAAAGTAAGATAAGATAGGGTGCTCCAGCACCGAGTGTGACATGCCTTGCTCGGCTACACTGTAGATAGGTGAGGGGTGTTACAAGTTCTCCAACCGAAGTCCCACAGGATCAAAGCTAAAAACTCTCTTCTGTTTCTTCATTCCATCTCCTTAAACGGATTTTTATTGTTTTATTTCTTCTATATGATTTCTTTTTATTGTCTTTACCTTTTTATTATGATGTTTGCTGAACTCATGAGTGAGTAGTTTTTATATTCTGGAATTGGGAGAGTAATGGTTGTAGTCATTGTTATGGATAAAAATTAAATTTTATTTATTGGATTTGAGATTTGTTCCTTGATTTAATTTCTTGTAATCTTAATGCATGCTATGTGTTGGTATCCACTTAGTATTAATTGTAGATATTAATTGAAAGACTGAAAGGTGAAGATTAATATTAGAAAATCAAGATCTTGGACCTAGGAATTCTAACCTAAACATAGACTGATACCTTTGTGGAACTTCAAAATTAGTCAAAGATCTTAAGGGATTTTAATTAATTTGATCGCCACGAAAGTCAGGTTTAAGTTAATTAGAATACACCCTAGGTACCTTGAGAGAGGACTTAGGATACCTTAGGACTGATTTCCATCAAGGTAAATCATTCTCAAAACTAGTAAATAAATAAGATAACATCCATAGCAAGATTCAGGTGTGAAATCTTAATTCTGGAATTATTCCAAAATAGAGTACTTCATTTTAAGTTTATCATTTCAGTGTTTAAAATAGACAACTTCCATTCCTTCATTGTTTGATAGCCTAAAAAGTTAAAATTACTATGTAGATTGGTACTTACTAATCAAATTCTTCAAGGGAACGATACTTTACTTATCACTTTTATTACTTGTTAATGATCTGTGCACTTGCGGTGGTTGTAAAACCAGCAAACATACTGCTTTCAACCTCATACTGTGTATGAGTATACAGGCATGTGTTGGCTCATACTGGTTATATATGGAGATAGGTGTTAGTCAAGATGGGATCTGTTACCCTAAGTAAAAAGGGATGAAATACTATGTTCATTTAATTGTTCTTGATGATTCAAGTTCCTGGCCAGGACAAATAAACTTAGCCAGAAAGGAGTTTCTGATAAAAAAGTCTGATTAATCAAGAACTGGAATTAAAAGAGAATATAAGATTCACAGCAAATGGAGTTTGACATTAACCATGACTCCAACTAGAATTGGGATTTTATAACGTAGAGATTTCAGTGCATGCTAATGTTTGATTAAAGGTTCATGTCTAAGGTATTCCTTATTACTAATTGGGTGGCCATGGCATGCTATGCTAGGTGTTAAACACGGTCTATGAAATTCCTAGAATGATTTGGGGAAATCATTTACGATAAGGAAGAGTTCCAATGATATTAAGAGTTAATATCATTTCTCATTGCCAATTAGTAATGAGCCTAGTAAGTCACACACCTACATAAGTTAATCACCAAGTAATATTATGATTTAATTGATTAATTAAAGAGTTTAATTAATTAATTAATTAGGTTTGGTTTGTAATAAGATTGCAAAGTCCCTAGCATGGCTTAAAACCAAATCTTGGATATTGGATGTATAATATAAATTAGATTTATATTTAAAGAGTTTAAATATAAATTTAATTGTGAAATTAATTTGAAAGAGAAATTACAATTTTGGATTGAGAACTCAAAATTGCAAACAAGGGCAAAATGGTAATTGTATATGGTTACACGTGGCACCATGAGATGGTGACGTGTGGCACTCATGGAAGTGTGCAACTTGTCTTACAATAATGGAGGACAACTTTATGATGATTAATTCTTAGCTTGACAAGTGAATTAATATGATTAAGACAAATATAAAGCAAGATGGAATCATAAAGTGACATGTGGCACCAATTAATTGACTTTTGTTTTATGTAATAAAAGAAGAGAGAAGAAGAAGAACTCATCTTCCTCCTCCAACCCTTCTTGGACGACAACAAGGAGTCCATCCCTCTCTCTCTCTCTTTTTCTCCATTGATGAAAGAGAAAGCTTGGTTTTCTCTTGAATCAATCTTACTATAAAGAGTTTCTAGTTACCATACATTCTATTTAACCCCACTTAAAGTAAAACCCCAAAAGTTCAAGTGGTTGGCAAGTAAGTCAAAGGGAGATTTGGGGCTGTCAAAGGTGGACTTGGTGAGCTTGTGGTGGACAAGCTAGATGAGCTACATTTGGAGCTCTTGAAGACTCCCAAAGGGAATTAAAAAGGTTGATTCTGCGCCTTAGAGGTTACCCATCTTTAATCCTTCTTAATTAGGGTTTAATTGTGTTTATATGATAAACACCAATCTTTAATGGCAAATGAATCCATAATGCATATTAAAAGGATGTTTTGGCATGCTTTAGGGCATTAGCAATTGCTTAGGATCATAATGCACAAATATGTAATCATGAAACCCTAGATAAATTTTTGAAATTCAATCTTCTAAAGCGGTAAACACGCTTCCCAAGACCTTCAGTTATAACTCCAAACTCTCTCAATAAAATAAATGGCCAAGTCCATAAATCTATTCCTAGGTATTGGTACATAGGCCTAATCTGCAGGGGATTAACCTAAGGGAAACCTTCCCTCACAAGCAAAAGGTCTATAAACCCAAAAGTCCAATGTGTAAGTGGGCTTCCACTTAACCTCTAGGGAGTTAAAATGGATTTAGGCTTTGCTTTTTCAAAAGGCAACAAAGGGCTTGAGTTTTTGCTCAAATCAATCCTATCTTCTTTTAAAAATTACATATCTAAAATGTAGTTTCAGAAACCAACACATCACATGAAATAAAGGTCCTGAGGCCATGTGTTTCTAGGGATAACATGATTAAATCCATCCTTATAACTTCATCTCAGGTAAAAAAAGGTTCCCTAAAAGCGAGATCTTAACTATTATGTCTCCCATTAACCTTAAGAAAGACAAAGGTGCAAACGACTAGGTTCATCGTCTTTTTATACCCTCAAGTACATGCCAAGGGTTGTAGAGATAAATTGATTTGCCTAAGCTCGAGTGGAATAGAGGCCTCCTCAATCTTATCCTAGTAAGACTACTTCACGCTTTTATTATGTGTGCAAGTGGCGTGCAATGCAAAGGAACTTAATAAAACAAACAAGAATAAACTAAAGGAACTAAGTTAGAGTAATTGTCCTCAAACCCTAGTGGAGTCTCCAAGCTATGCAACCCTCAAACCTAGTTTAGCTTCATTTTGCCATAACACTATGGGGATGCTTAGATATTAGTGCCACAAAGGCAGAGGAAAGGAGTCGCCAACTAGGATAAATTCATAAGAAGGGACATGGGTGGCAAACTTACCCCTTGCAGAGATCCACTAACCTTATTTTACCATGAGCCTAATGGCCTAGGAGGGAAGATGTTAGGCACCTTCTCTGCCTAGACTTATCTTAGAACTAGGGCCAGCCTCCATTAATGATTCCTAAAAGTCTATCTTCTTGTTTCTTTTATTAAATTGTTTAACATACATTTATATAAGCTAAGTTATTACAAGCACATTTTTACATACATTCACATCGAGGCACACACAATGTAGTCAAATTATATAGGCATTTAGGGTTAATATTCATTGTATTTTATTAGCATTTAGTCTCTTCTATATTTATTTTTAAAAGTTTTTAATAATATTTTAGAAAACTTGTTAATCCAACCCAATTCTTTGATTTTTTTATATTTTATCAGGTGTTTTTATGTGGTTCTTGAAGGAACGGAAGCGTGAAAAACACAAGTTTATACCATTGAATTCAAAAATTTTCACCTAGGGTCACATGCATCATGCAAGATTTATTTTTAACTATTTGATTTCAATGATAAACAACATATTAAAACTTTTTTAATATGTTTTTTGGATCTATATTTGCCATTTAAGATTTTAAAATTAATTAGATTAATTTTAGAACCCTAGATTAAATCAAGAATGATTACACTAATCTCTTGATACACTTCAGCGTATTTGCGCCTTTGAGATTCCTCTTCAGGACACCAAATGTTGTCCCTCTAGCTTGTCCACACCAAGAACACCTATGGCAGCCCTTGAACAGCTTCTAAAGCTTTTTCTGTTAATTAGAAATTCAAGTTCTGCCTTTTAAGAGATTAGAGATGAAAACAAGACACTAGAAACAATTTCTAGTATTTTTAATTCAAGAGATTGATGGCTAATCTCTTTGAATTGATAAGAGATGAAGAGGAAGAGAGGGAGAGCTTTAAAAATGGTGTGAAAAAGGAGTGTGGCTGTTGGTTGTCTTTTATTTTTCTCATAACAACACTTATATAGCTAGGTTAACACCTTAAACCCTTCTCACATGTCACCCTTTGATTAGCTCTAGGTTTAAGTGACCCAATCACATTGGGCCAAGTGTCAAACATATATTTAATCTTAATTTTAATCATCTTACATGATTAAAAGACATTTGGCAAGCTTATGTATAATGCCGTGTGTCACCATCTCATGGTGCCACGTGTCACACTGCGAAATGACCAAAATGCCCCTGTGTCTTAATTTTGAGTTCTTAACCCAAAATAATTATTTCTCTTCTTCTAATAAATTTATATCAAATATAAATTAATTAATTAATCTCTATTAATTAATTTCTCATTAAAATTTAACTTATACTATACATCCAATAATCTAGATTTGGTTTCAAGTCATGCTAGAGACTTTGCAATCTAATTGCGAGCCAAACCTATTTAATTAATCAATTAAACTCTTTAATTAATTAATTAAATCATATTTAATTAAGTGATAACTTGTGTATGTGTGTGACTTACTAGGTTCATCACTAATTGGCAATGAGATATGATATTAATTCTTAATATCATCAGAACTCTTTCTTACCATAAATGATTTCTCTAAATCATTTTATGCACCTCATAGACCATGGTTAACACTTAGCATAGCATGCCATGGCTACCCAATTAGTAATAAGGTTTACCTTAAATGAACCTATAATCATATGTTACCATGCACTAGAATCTCGCTGTTACAAAATCCCAACTCAAGCTGGAGTCATGGTTTATGTCAAACTCCATTTGCTATGAATATTATGTTCTCTTTTATTCCAGTTCTTGATTAAAAAGATTTTCTCATCAGAAACTCTTTTCTAATTAAATCTATCTTTCCTGGCCATGAACTTGAAACATCAAGAACAATTAAATGAATATAGGATTTTATCTCTATTTACTTAGAGGAACATATTCCATCTTGATCAACACCTACCTCCATATATAACTAGTAGGAGCCAACACATGCCCATATACCCATACACAGTACAAGTATGAAAGCAGTATCAAACTCAAACTACCTATATACAAGATAACTGTACTATCTCAGGTCTAAAGATTATATGCACTGATATGATTTATGACAAAACATTAACAAGAGTAAACTCCATGTGCTTGTCATAAGTGTCACTGGTTCGGCCTACTTATCATTTATAAGTACCTATCATGTTTGTCATATGGCATGAGACTCACCATTCCATTTTATTTATATCCCATATAAATAACTTGGGAACAAACATGAATACAATCTTTCTGAATAAGTCATGTCCTTATTATGAAGTATCCTCGATTATGAACCTATTTATGATACTTTGTGCTAGAAATAATGTCACTCATATTCTTAACAACTTAAGAATAATATATCTAACAAAATATCAATGGATCTTTTCTATTACACATAAATATATTATGTAAACGGAAAAGTGGAAAAGCCTTTTATTAATAAAAATATGTACAAGATACATACTAAATGATATGCTCTAGGGCATACTACTAACAATCTCCCACTAGCACTAGAGCCATTCATTACAATATCTTTGACATATCTTCTCAATATGTCCGTCTAACTGAGTCTGTGACATAGACTTAGTGAATGGATTAGCTGGATTTTCAGCTGATGCTATTTTCTACATGGCTACATCACCTCGCCCTACTATTTTTCTGATAATGTGGTTGCGCCTTTCTATGTGTTTGGATTTTTGGTGAGACCTTTCTATTGTCACAGTGTAGTGGAACTGCTGACTCAATGGAAGGAACTACTGCAAGTTCTGTCACGAACTTTTTTATCCAAATAGCTTCCTTTGCAACATCTGATGCAGCAATATACTCAGTCTCTGTAGTGGAATCTGCAGTCGTGCTCTATTTGGAACTTTTCCAACTGACTGCACCTCCATTACAAATGAACACATATCCAGATGTAGACTTTCTATCATCGATATCTGATTGGAAATCAGAATTAGTATAACCATCCAATTGCAAGTCTCCGCCTCCATAGATCAAGAATAAATCCTTAGTTCTTCTCAATTACTTAAGGATATTCTTGACAGCTATCCAGTGTTCCAAACCTGGATTGGATTGATACCTGCTAGTCAAACTAACAACATATGCGATATCCGGCCTAGTACACGATATTGCATACATTAAACTTCCAATAGCTGAAGCATATGGAATCAAGGCTATTTTATCTCTTTCTTCAGGTGTCTTTGGAGACATCTCTTTAGAAAGATGGATACCATGTCTCATTGGTAACAATACTCTCTTGGAATCAAGCATGTTAAACCTCTTTAACACCTTTTCCAAGTATAGACTTTGGGATAAACTAATTATTCTTTTTGCTCTATTTCTACAGATGCGAATCCTAAGAATATAGGTTGCCTCCCCTAAGTCTTTCATGGAGAATGTATTTGACAACCATATCTTTACAGTTGTCAACATACCTGTGTCATTACCCATCAATAGTATGTCATCCACATATAAGACAAGGGAAGTGATAGCACTGTCACTAACCTTCTTATATACACATGGCTCATCCTCATTTTTGATAAAACCAAAGGATTTAATGGCTTCATCAAAACGAATGTTCCAACTCCTCGAAGCTTGTTTCAACCCATAAATGGATCGCTTTAGCTTGCATACTTTAGAACCATCTTGGGATTCAAAACCCCTAGATTGTTCCATGAAAATGTTTTCTTCAATGTATCCATTGAGAAAAGCTGTTTTGACATCCATTTGCCAAATCTCATAATCATAGTATGCAGCTATTGCTAATAGAATCCTAATTGATTTAAGCATGGCAACAGGCGAGAAAGTCTCCTCATAGTCGATTCCTTGCCTTTGGCGAAACCCTTTCGCTACTAGCCTTGCCTTATAGGTCTCTACCTTTCCATCAGAATCAATTTTCTTCTTGAAAACCCATTTATTTCCCTATAGGTACAATACCTTCAGGTGGGTCAACAAGATCCCAAACTTGATTCTTATACATGGAATCAATTTCAGATTTCATAGCATCAATCCATTTTGAAGAGTCTATATCTGATATAGCTTCTTCATAGTTAAGTGGATCATCTCCATGATCTAATTCTTCATGAGTAGACAACTCTTGTTCTTCTTCATGAACGAAAACATATCTCACTGGTGGGTGAGATACCCTGGTTGTTCTACAAGGAATAGCTGTAGATGTTTCATCAATGGGTGTACGTTGACTAGATGGATCTATATCCATCTGATCTATTGGTTGGTCAAAATTCTCCAATTCCAACTCTATTTGCCTTCCTTTGCCACCTTCTTGAATAAACTGTTGTTCAAGAAATGTGGCATCTCTACTAATCACAACCTTTTGTGAAGTAAGCAAATAAAAATAATATCCAAAACTATCTTTTGGATATCCAACAAATCGACATTTTTCTGATCTGGTTTCCAATTTATCGGTGTTCAGCTTTTTGACATAAGCTGGACAACCCCAAACTTAACATGCTTAAGACTTGGCTTTCTTCCATGCCATATCTCATAAGATGTGGAAGAAACTGATTTTGATGGAATCCTATTCAGAATATACAAAGCTGATTCTAATGCAAATCCCCAAAAGGAGATTGGCATATTAGTATAGCTCATCATACTACGTACCATATCCAATAAGGTACGATTTCTCCTTTCAGATATACCATTTAGTTGTGGCGTTCCTAGAGGAGTCAGGTGGGAAACAATGCCGTGCTCTCTCAAGCATTCATCAAATTTAGTACTCAAATATTCACCTCCACGATCTGATCGAAGAGCTTTAATACTCTTTCCTGTTTGATTTTCTACTTCAGATTTAAATTCTTTAAACTTTTTAAAGGATTCATGTTTGTATTTCATCAAATACAAATACCCAAACCTTGATTTATCATCAGTAAAGGTAATAAAATAATGAAAGCCCCCTCTAGCCATTTCTTTAAATGGACCACATACATCACTATGTATTAGCTCCAAAATATTTTCAGCTCTTAGCCCTTGTCCAACAAAGGGTGATCTAGTTATTTTGCCCTGAAGGCAAGATTCACAAGTTGGAGTAGGCTCAAAGCCTAATGAGGATAGAATCCCCATTTTCTTCAATTTTGCAATCCTATCTTCTACAACATGAAATAACCTTAAGTGCCAAATATATTTTGAACTTGAGTTGATTTTCACTATGAAAGTTGTAGGTATATGTCTCAGCTATTTGCTGGTAAAATTTCAGGTTAATTGAACCTTTCTACACTGAGTTATGACTAAATGAATAAACACTATTCATTTGGTCATTTTGCCCAGACAGAATGCAGGTCACCCGGATTAGAGCAATCTTTAGGTCAACTTGGTTTGGTTTTCTAGGCATATTTTCTTTATCAAAGTTATGCCATTATGTGTTTAGTTTCATTTCCAATTGGCCTTGCACCAATTGAACCTCTACAACTCCAGTTATTGCTGCCCAAACCTACTGGACTCCTGCTCAGTCCTACAGGTCAGCCAAGGTAGCAAAACTAACTTCACTTCCCACTAAACAAACCAAATGGCCATTAATTGACCATTAAAAATTACTTTCACCATTACATGATCAAGATCTTAAATTCATGCCCAACCCTAACCCTACTATATCCAATCATGCAATTCACTTACCTTCCATTGTCCTAAGAAATATATGGGTGTTAAAGGCAGCCACAATATCATTTTAATTCTAAGAAATCTTCAAAACCCTACCAAGTTCAAGGCTACCAAAAATTTGGGATGGGCATACACATGATGTTTATTAAGTTTCTTTGTAAATTTACACTAATTTTCACTCCTCCAACATGAATGAAAAGAGAAAGATCAAGTTTAGTCACTAACCTCTAATGGAGTGAATTTCAACCTTATAAGAGCTCCTCCTTTCTTCTTCTTTTTGTTATCTTTAGCTTACCCAAGGTGTAAAACCAGTTTTTAATGGGATCACTAAGGGGTTTTATGGTGGAGTTGAAGAGGAAATGAAGCTTTTGGGTGAATAACAATGGGGGAAAGCTATGGGAGCTGGTTCGGCTTGGAGAAGAAGATAAGGGCAAATGGCTTTTTGGCAAATTTAACTTCTGCTTCCTCTTTTTAATGTATTTTAAATATGTTTAGTGATTTTTGATTGGCCAAGCTTTTTAATTACCTCATGCTTACATAAGCATGAAGTAATAAATCTCATTTATTTACAATTTCTTTTCTTTCTTTTCCTATTTATTTTTAAATAATTTTTCATCAATATTTGTTCATATTTTATGTCATATAATTCACTTATATAAATGGACAAGTTGGTCAAAAATCATCTCTGAAGACGAAATGACCAAAATGCCCATCGTTTGGCTTATCAAGTTGAAATTGTGTGTACCGATTGAAAAATTTTTCTAAGCCTTTTCTTGGCATTTTAATGTCATAGAATCCTCAATGATTTTCTCTGGAGTCCCAAAAATTATGTTATGAATTTTCTCCCGGGTTTAGGGCTTTTAGTTGCAAGGACCACAAATTGTGTGTACCGGCTCATTTAACTTGGTTGTATTTTATTTTTAAAATTTTTCCTAAATTTTTCTTATTAATATTTGAGTTAATTATGATTCCTCACTTTAGTTTAAATATTTTTCCGGATGTTCTAGCTGTCCGGACCGACACTAGTCACTGGAACAGTAGAATGTATGGAGTTGCTATAAGGAGGAGGGTGTTACAACTCTTCCCCTCTAATTTAAATTTTGTCCTTGAAATTTACCTGATGCAAATAGTTGAGGGAAGTGTCGCCTTATCATCTCATCACTTTCCCAAGTTACCTCCTCGGTATTATGGTGCCTCCAAAGTACTTTTACTTGTGGAATTTTTTTATTTCTCAGTTCCTTCACTTCCCGAGCCAGGATCCGTATAGGTTCTTCTGTATATGTCAAATCCGGTTGGATTTTAATCTCTTCAATGGAGATGACATGTGAAGGGTCTAAGCAGTATCTTCTTAGCATAGATGCATGGAATACATTATGGATTTTATCCAGTTCTAGTGGTAAAGCTAGCCGATAGGCCACTGGTGCCACACATTCAATAACTTCATATGAGCCAATGAACCTAGGGCTTAACTTACCCTTTCTTCCAAACCTCAGTACTTTCTTCCACGGTGAGACTTTGAGAAATACTTTGTCGCCAACTGCATACTCTATCTCTTTTCTCTTCAAGTCAACATAAGATTTCTGTCTATCTGAGGCCACCTTCAAATTTACTTTGATTATCTTCACCTTCTCCTCAGTCTGTTTCACCAGGTCTGGTCCCACCAGCTTATCTTCGCCCAATTCAGTCCAACATACTGGGGTTCTACACTTCCTCCCATACAGTGCTTCATACGGGGCTATTTGAATGCTAGCTTGGTAGCTATTATTATATGCAAATTCTACCAGTGGGAGGTATCTATCCCAACTCCCCTCAAACTCAATGACACAACTCCTCAGCATATCCTCCAGGATCTGGATTACTCGTTCCGACTGTCCATCCGTCTGAGGATGAAAAGTCGTGCTAAAGTGGAGTTGTGTGCCCAAGGCTTCTTGCAACTTTTTCTAGAATCTCGATGTAAATCTTGGGTCTCGATCAGATATGATGGAAAGTGGGATTCCATGCAGTCTAACAATCTCACTAATATATAATTCTGCTAGCTTCTCCAATGAGTAGTCAGTCCTAACTGGCAGAAAATGTGCTGACTTCGTCAATCTATCCATTATCACCCATACTGCATCATGCTTCTTTTGGGTGAGAGCTAGACCACTAACAAAATCCATAGTGACTCAGTCCTATTTCCATTCAGGTATGCTTATAGGCTGCAGCAATCTTGATGGAACTTGATGTTCTGCTTTAACTTGCTGACATGTCAAGCACTTAGTAACATAGTCAGCTATATCCTTCTTCATACTAGGCCACCAATAATGAGGCTTCAAATCATTATACATTTTTGTGCTTCCTGGGTGCATAGCATAAACACTAGTGTGTGCTTTTTTCAGAATACTAGTCTTCAGTCCCCCATCATCTGGTACACACACTCTTCCTCTGTAATACCGACACCCATCCGCTTTCACCTAATAATCAGTTTCCTTCCCCTCTGGAATTTTACTCATAATAGTCATCAATTTGTCATCTGCCTTCTGCCCGTCTTGTATCTGCTGTAGCAGGTTTGGTCTCACTTGTAACTCAGCCAAAATAGCTCCATCTTGAGCTAAGGACAGACGGGCATTTAGTTATCTTAAAGCTGTGATGGATTTTCTACTTAGAGCATCAGCAACTACATTTGCCTTTCCAGGATGGTAATCTATCACACAATCATAGTCCTTCAGGAACTCAATCCATCGCCTCTGTCTAAGATTGAGCTCCTTCTGGGTTGGCAAGTATTTCACACTTTTGTGGTCTGTATATATGTAGCATTTTTCACCATATAAATAATGCCTCCATATCTTCAGTGCGAAGATAATTGCTGCTAACTCCAGGTCATGAGTAGGGTAGTTCTACTCATGTGGCCTTAACTGCCTGGAAGCATAGGCGACCACTTTCCCCTCTTGCATTAATACACACCCCAACTCATTATGCGAGGCATCACTATAGACCACAAAGTCTTTCCCCGACACTGGCTATGTTAACACAGGTGCTTCTGTCAACATAGCCTTTAGCCTCTCAAAACTGGCTTGGCACTTGTCGTTCCAGCCAAATTTCATATTTTTATGTAACAACTTGGTCATTGGAGCAGCTATAAGAGAAAACCCCCTTCACAAATCTTCTGTAGTACCCAGCTAGCCCTAAGAAACTTCTGACCTCAATTGTATTTCTGAGAGGCTTCTATTCCATCACTGCTTCTATCTTTTTGGGATCCACTCTAATCCCCTCTGCTGATACTATGTGTCCAAAGAAGGAGATTTCACTCATCTAGAAGTCACACTTGGACAGTTTAGCATATAGCTTCTTTTCTCGCAGGGTTTGCAGAACAATCCTCAAATGTTCATCATGTTCTTTCTTGGCCTTGGAATACACCAGAATATCATCAATAAAGACCACTACAAACCGATCTAAATATGGATAGAAGATACGGTTCATAAGGTCCATAAATGCTGCTGGTGCATTTGTTAACCCAAACGGCATTACTAGAAATTGATAATGCCCATACCGGGTTCTGAATGCAGTTTTTGACACATTTGCATCCTTTACCCTTAACTGATGATACCCAGATCTGAGATTAATTTTTGAAAATACACGGCTCCCTTTAACTGATCAAACAGATCGTCAATTCTGGGCAACAAATATTTATTCTTCATAGTTACTTTGTTCAACTGCTGGTAATCAATACACAATCTTAAGATTCCATCCTTCTTCTTTACAAACTTCACCGGAGCTCCCCATGGTGACACACTAGGGCGTATGAACCCCTTATCAAGCAACTCTTGTAACTGAATTTTCAACTCTCTCAATTCAGTGGGTGCCATCCTATAAGGAGCAATAGAAATTGGTGCTGTACCCGACATTATCTCAATAGCAAATTCGACTTCCCTTTCTGGTGGTAAACCAGGCAATTCTTCAGGAAACACATCTGGGAAGTCTCTTACTATGGGTATATCACACAAGTTCGGCTTAGCCTGCCTAGTATCAACCACATGTGCTAGGTAAGCTTCACTGCCTTTTCTCATCAATCTTCTTGCAACTGTGGCTGAGATAACATTAGACAGGAAATCTGTCCTTTCACCCACAACAGTAATCTCATTACCCTCAGAAGTTTTCAGAGAAATCCTCTTCAATTTGCAATCAACTATTGCCTAATGACGTGACAACTAGTCCATTCCCAAAATCATGTCAAACTCATGGAAGGGCAATTCAATTAGGTTTGCTGAGAATTCATACCCCTGAATCCTCAATGGGCAACCTTTATACACCTTATTCACTACCACACTGTGGCCTAGTGGATTTGTGATCAGAATGTCTTGATCATTATCCTCTACTGAAACTCCCCTCTCTATGGGTAGTTTGATGCAGATGTATGAATGAGTGGATCCTGGATCCACTAATGCAAGCACAGATGTGTTGTCCCCTGATGACGTCCGGGGCATCTTGTTCCTCTTGAGCTCTTATGGCATAGGCTCTAGCAGGTGCTCTAGTCTTTAGCCTCTTGGCTAACTCAGATGCAAGCCTCAGTGATGGACCAGCTACCTCAGATTTACCGGGCTTCGTACCCCTTTAAGGTGCAGGGGCAGGCCTATCAGCTTGTGTTGGGGCAACTGTAGTAGTCCTCTTCAGGCAATTTTTGATCTGATGTTCTATAGATCCACACCATAAACATGCACCAGTCACTCGCCAACAGTCCCCCTTGTGCCACTTCTGGCAGTATGGATAGGCAGAAGATGCTGGGGCTGGTCCCCCAAACAATGTCCTTAGAGACCTACCCACTGATGGTGTGGACTGGCCTCTCCTAAGTGTAAACTGTGGTCTAGGCCCCTGGGACTGACCCTGACCTTGTGGTTGTCCTGAACCCTAAGCAGAAGGACCCTTACTCTTTTTACTGGGAGCAGAGAATGAACTGGACTAACTTGGACCTCTCTTCTGCTGTCTTTCCCTTTTATTTTGCTCATTTATTTAGACTCATTCTACTTTCGATGCAGCATCTACTAATTTGGCAAAATTCGTGATCTCCAACGCTGTTATCACGACTTTGATATTGTCATTGAGCCCTTCTTCGAACCTTCTGCACCTCTCTGCCTCTGAAGGGACTATCTCCCTCCCATACTGGCTCAGTCTGATGAATTCTCGCTCATACTCTACCACTGATAGTTGCCTCTGTCTCAGACTGATAAATTCTCTTCTTCTCTCTTCTAAATACACTTTACTGACATACTTCTTCCTGAACTCTATAAGGAAGAAATCCCAGGTGATTTGATCCAGTTGCACCTCACTGGTTACTGTGTCCCACCACTGGTATGCATCATCTTGAAGTAGGGCCACAACACCCTCCAAGTTCTGCTCAGGGGTGCAATGAAGCCATTTTAACACTCTGATTATTCTATCCAACCAGTTTTCCACTATCATGCCTCCTTCTTTCCAAAGAAATCCACAGTCCCATGTTTTCGCAGTTTCTCCAAATGTCCCTTCTGTGGTGCTGGTGGAGGTTGTGGCTATGGTTGTGGTGGTGGAATTGCCCCCATTATTTGCCAGTAAAATTCGGTCATTTGTTGAAATAATGCAAACTAAGGTTGGGCAGGTGCCTCAACTGTTGGTGGAGCAGATTCTCCCTTGCCCCCAGATTCAGCCCTTGGTGGAGCATGACTCTCCACCTCTTCATCAACTGCTCTTTGAGAAGCAGAATCCATATCCTGATCAAAATAACAAAATAAATAGATCTGCATCAGTGTCACCTCAATACTTATAAATGCAATGCAATGCAATGGTATGTACTCTATCTAGGCCCAGAAATGCCTAAACCGTTATTCTGATACCACTAAATGTGACACCCCTTACCCGTCTATAGTGTAGCCGAGCAAGATATGCCACACAGTGTGCTGGAGCACCAAATCATATTTCCATTACAATTTACCCTTTTTAATTCATTTATTTATAATTTTGATTAATCTGAATTTTTCATAAATTTTATAGAAAATTTGGCAGAGTGCCGACTGTAAATTGGAAAAACAGTTCTTCTGAATCTGTTAAAAACACTTTCAATATAATCATAATATCAATCTCAGTCAAACACCAACATATTTTCAACAATTTCTCAAATGACTTCAATATCTCACAATTCAATTCATTTCATATCATACTCAACTCAACAAGAAATACTCAAATTTATTACTGAACATAATTTATAGATGTTTACATTAAAACATAATTACATGAGTTTATAATATACATGACAAAATAAAGGTCTGATTACAAAAGTTTATAAAATACAAACTACCAAAAGTGACCTAATTTCCTACCAATGCACTGCAAATGTGAGGTGACTCTGGACTCTGTGTGCAGATTTGAAAGTTCACCCTGTCTGAGGTCTGCTGGACTCCCCAGTTATGTCTCTAGTACCTGCGCATGGCAAAAGCGACGCACTAAGCAATTCTGCTTAGTGGTGACAATATAAAATAAAATAAATATGCAGAATGTATGTTTACATTTTAGGTAGACTTAATTTCTGGCATTTATTGCAGTATTATTCGATTAACATTTGGTAAGATTTATTTTCATTGTTCGAGTAACCCATACTAGTAGACTAGACCAGATAAACAGGTAAACTGGCACTGGGTACAAAGTACCTTGGACCATAACAACTCAATCAATATAGCCAAAGGCTATTATATCACAGAATGGCACAGGAGGCCATAAAACACAAAATGGCATGAAGCCATATGCAGCACTGCTAATAGAACTCTATTGGCATTCCTAGGTGCATTTCATTCATTCATTTTACAAGAGTTGCTGAAGGAGTACATAATCAACATTTGATCTTGAATTCCTCCCACTGGTCCCACCAATGCTCTTGACCTCCTTGATCTTCTTGCAATCCAATTACATTGTAATCCTTGGCATACCAAGGCGAATTTACAAGAATATGGACTTTAAAGTCCTTAAATAAATGAAATTATAATCCAAATTATTACAACACTTATAATACATGCCACCAAAAATAAAATTAAATATTTTACAACCAAAAGAAAAATAAAAGAAATAAATCCAATCACATTGGTCTTTTATTATCCATGATCATCCATCATGCATATTATCATTTAACAATAAAATAAAACATACATACTAAAATTAAATTGAATATCTCATATTCAACTAAAAAATTCAGATTTGAATTTCATTCAAACAAATTTAAAAATTCAGATTTGAATCTCGTTCAAACAAATTTAAAAATTCATATTTGAATCTCATTCAAACAATTTAAAAATTTCAGATTTGAATCTTATTCAAACAATTGAATCAAAATTTAATTGTGTGATTTAAATTCTTAATTAAACAATTTAATTAAGTATGGGCCTAATTGTGGGCCTTAAGTCATACAACAATTACATCATGAAGCCCAAACCATGCACACACTTTAAATGGCCCAAAGCCATGCGCACCCATGGTGCATACACACATGCCGCCACCTCTTGATGTCCAACCAGCAATGAATCAATCAACAATTGATCAAAATATACAATTAAATCTCATATTAAATAATCTAAATGGCAAATATAGTGACTCTGATACCAATTGAATGAGCGAAAGCATGTAAATGGTTAGATTAGAGCATTGAATTTCAAAAATTTCTTCTAAGGTTTCATGCATCATGCCACATCCATTATATAACTAATTAATTTCAATGCTCAATTGCATATTAAAACACTTTTAATGTGTATTAAGATCTATGTTTGCCATTTAAGATTTTTGAATTAACAAATTAATTCAATTGAACCCTAGTTTGAAAGAAGAATATGTGCACTAACCTTTTGATGCACTAGTGATATAATTACCACCTTTAGGAAGCACCTAGGACCCCAAATATTATCTCTCTAGCTTGTCCACACCAATATCACTAATGGGCAGCTCCCAATCTTGCTTCTCAAGCCTTCCCAACCAGTTATGATGTGAACCTTCAAGTAATTGGTAACTTGAAAACCCACATTCAAGAATTAAATGAACAATATGGAAAGCACCAAATCAAGATGTATGAATTTGATTCTTTGAACCAGCATAATCAGATTGTTGTGTAATTCAAAGAAAATATCAGAAATGGGATTCTTGACCTAATTCATATGGAGAATGAATAAACCAAGAATATTATGCACATTAAACCTTGCAAGATAGAAATCTCAGCAAGTTAATGAGCTTTACAAGAACAAAGGCAACAGCCAATTCACTCACTAATGGAGCAGAAACAATCTTTCACTAATATTCAAAGTGTGTCCTCCACTCTCTCATTACACTTGTATTTATAGCCTCTTGGCTTCAAAGCTAAAGACAAAAATATCCCTACTTTAGTAACAGCTGTAAGGAGCTTTAAGTCCAAACAAAAATTAATCTATCAAAAGACTAAAAACTCCTTACAAAAAGTAAATTTAATACAGCAGCAAGTAAGGGCATTTAAGTCCAAAAGAGAGGTGGTTATAACAGCAAGGAATATTCCATGAAAAAGGTGCCAGCAGATGCATGTACATAGGTTGGATCTGGTGCATGCATGTCCACAGGTTATTCCATGTAACCTAATGCTCCACATGATACCTGATCACTTCCAAGCTTAATTTTCACCAAATTTAATCCTTTATAATTTTCTTCATGCCATTCCAGCTTATAATCCTTGCTCCTTATGATTTCACAAATTAAATTCTGAAGTGATTTAGCTCTAGCTCTAGTAATTGGACATTGGATGAAATCCTTTGGCATGGATATCGCTTGATTCTCATCATTCCCCTCCGCTTCAAAAGGATTCGTCCTCGAATCTGTTCCTGCATCAACACAAGGAGATAAATCAGCAACATTGAAGGTGGCACTGACATTATACTCACCGGGCAGGTTTATTTTATAGGCGTTATCATTAATTTTGGTCAGCACTTGGAAAGGTCCATTACATCTTGGTTGTAATTTTGATTTCCTTCGAGAGGGAAACCTTTCTTTGCGCAAGTGAACCCATACCCAATCTCCAGGTTGAAATGTGACTTTCTTCCTTCCTTTGTTGGCTTGACTAGCATATTTTTCATTTTTCTTTTCAATTTGAAGCTTGGCTTGTTCATGGATTTTCTTCACCAATTTTGCTTTTCTTTTTCCATCTAAACTAGTAAGCTCGTTCATAGGCAAAGGTAAAAGATCCAAAGGAGTTGAAGGATTGAAACCATACACAATTTCAAATGGAGAATAGCCAGTAGAAGAATGCACATTTCTATTGTATGCAAATTCAACAAGTGGAATGCGATCTTCCCATGACTTCAAATTTTGCTTAACCACAGCACGCAAAAGAGTAGTTAGTGTCCTATTTACTACTTTAGTTTGACCATCGATTTGTGGGTGACAAGTGGTGGAAAATAACAACTTGGTGCCCAATTTTCCCCACAAAACCTTCCAAAAGTGACTTAGGAATTTAACATCCCTATCACTAACTAAACTCTTAGGTATGCCATGCAACCTAACAATATCTCTAAAGAATAAATTTGCAACATTTGTAGCATCATCAGTTTTATGGCATGGAATAAAATGTGCCATTTTTGAAAACCTGTCAACAACAACAAAAATTGAATCATGGCCTTGTTTAGACCTAGGTAATCCCAACACAAAATCCATAGACAAATGAACCCAAGGATCACTAGGGGTAGGTAAAGGTGTATACAAACCTTGTGGCAAAACTCTAGATTTAGCCTTAGTACACACAATGCACCTAACACATACTCTTTCAACATCTCTTTTCATATTCGGCCAATAAAAATGTTCCTTTAACACATCTAAAGTTTTGGCAACACTAAAATGACCCATTAATCCACCAGCATGAGACTCATTCACAATTAATTCACGCATGGAACTCTTAGGCATACACAATCTATTTTCTCTAAACAAATATCCATCATGCCTATAAAACTTCTTCAAAGCATTCTTTTCACAAGCTGCATACACTCTAGCAAAGTCATCATCTTCAGCATATGATTCTTTCACATATTCGAATCCTAATAACTTTGCATCAAGAAGGGCAAGAAGGTTATACCTTCGAGATAAGGCATCAGCAACCACATTTTCTTTCCCATGTTTGTATTGAATCACATATGGGAAGGTCTCAAGGAACTCAACCAATTTTGCATGATGCCTACTCAACTTATTTTGCCCATTGATATGCTTCAATGACTCATGATCTGTGAGGATGACAAATTGCTTTGGCCAAAGGTAATGTTGCCATGTTTCCAAGGCACGTACCAATGCATACAACTCCTTGTCATATGTAGAATAGTTTAAAGCTGCTCCATTAAGCTTCTCACTAAAGTATGCTATTGGTCTCTTATCCTGCATTAAAACGGCTCCAATACCTATACGTGATGCTTTTCACAAAATTAAAGACATGACCAAATTACCCTTATGTTGTAATTTTGAGTTTCCAACCCAAAATCATTATTTCTCATCTTCTAATCAATTTATATCAAATATAAATCAATTAATTAATCTCCATTAATTAATTTCTCATAATTAAATTCATATTTAAATAGTTTAAATATAAATTTAACTTATACTATACATCCAATAACCTAGATTTGGTTTCAAGCCATGCTAAGGACCTTGCAATTGTATTGCAAACCAAACCTAATTAATTAATCAATTAAACTCTTTAATTAATTAATTAAATCACATTTTACTTGGTGATTAACTTGTATATGTGTATGACTTACTAGGCTCATCACTAATTGGCAATGAGATATGATATTAACTCTTAATATCATCAAAACTCTTTCTTACCATAAATGATTTCTCTAAATCATTTTAGGCATCTCATAGACCATGGTTGACACCTAGCATAGCATGCCATAGCCACCTAATCAGTAACAAGGAATACCTTTAAATGAACCTATAATCATATCTTACTATGCACTAGAATCTCTCTATTACAAAATCCTAATTCGAGCTGGAGTCATGGTTTATGTCAAATCTCATTTGCTATGAATATTATGTTCTCTTTTAATTCCAGTTCTTGATTAATTAGATTTTCTTGTCAGAAACTCTTTTCTGACTAAATCTGTCTGTCCTGACCAGGAACTTGAAACATCAAGAACAATTAAATGAACATAGGATTTTATCCCTATTTACTTAGGGTAACAAATTCCATCTTGATCAACACCTACCTCCATATATAACTAGTAGGAGCCAACACATGCCCATATACACAGTACAAGTATGAAAGCAGTATCAAACTCAAACCACCTATATACATAATAACTGTCTTATCTTAGGTCTAAAGATTATATGCACTGATATAATATATGACAATGCATTTACAAGAGTAAACTCCATGTGCTTGTTATATGCGTCACTGGTTTGGCCTACTTATCATGTATAAGTGCCTATCATGTTTGTTATTAAAGGAGCGAAAACATGAAAAACATAAGTTTAGATCATTGAATTCAAAATTTTTCTTCTAGGGTCTCATGCATCATGCAAGATTCATTATTTATCTATTTGATTTCAATGTTAAACAGCATATTAAAACACTTTTAAAATGTTTTTTTATTTACATTTGCCATTTAAGATTTTAGAATTAACAGATTAATTCATTAGAACCCTAGATTAAATTAAGAATAAGTTCACTAACATTTTGATGCACTATAATAGTGTTTAGTACCTTTGGGATGCACCTAGGACACTAGATGTTATCTCTCTAGCTTGTCTACACCAAGATCACTAATGGCAGCCCCTTGAACAGCTTCTCAAGCTTTTCCAATCAATTAGAAATTAAGGTTTTGCCCTTAGAGATGTTATAGATGTATACAGGACACTAGAAACGATTTCTAACAATTTTAATTCAAGAGAATGTTGGTAATTCTCTTTGAATTGATGAGAGATGAAGAAGAAGAAGAGAGGGAAGAGGTTCTTTGGGTGGCAGCACAAATGAAAGAAATAGCATATTGTATTTTGTTCTTTCATCCTTTCCCTTATATAGCTAGGTCATCACTTTAAACCCTTGCCACATGTCACCTTCTGATTGGCTCTTAGTTTAATTGACCCAATCACATTGTGCCAAGTGTCAAACTTAGATTTAATCTTGACTTTGATCATCTTACATAATTAAAAGACAAATGGAAAGCTTATGTGTAGTGCCATGTGTCACCATCTTTTGGTGCCACATGTAACCCTATGAAATGACCAAAATACCCTTGTGTCTTAATTTTGAGTTCTCAACCCAAAATAATTATTTCTCTTCTTCTAATCAATGTATATCAAATATAAATTAATTAATCAATCTTTACTAATTAATTTCTCATAATTAAATTCATATTTAAGCACTTTAAATATAAATTTAACTTATACTATACATCCAATAACATAGATTTGGTTTCAAGCCATGCTAGGGACTTTGCAATCTAATTACAAACCAAACCTATTTAATTAATCAATTAAACTCTTTAACTAATTAATTAAATCACATTTAACTTGGTGATTACTTGTGTATGTATGTGACTTACGAGGCTCATCACTAATTGGCAATGAGATATGATATCAACTCTTAATATCATCAGAACTCTTTTTTACCATAAATGATTTTTCTAAATCATTTTAGGCACCTCATAGACTATGGTTAACACCTAGCATAGCATGCCATAGCCACCCAACTAGTAATAAGGTTTACCTTAAATGAACCTATAATCATATGTCACCATGCACTAGAATCTCTCTGTTACAAAATTTCAATTCGAGCTGGAGCCATGGTTTATGTCAAACCCCATTTGCTATGAATATTATGTTATATTTTAATTCCAATTCTCGATTAAATAGATTTTCTCATCAGAAACTCTTTTCTGATTAAATCTATCTATCCTAGCCAGGAACTTAAAACATCAAGGACAATTAAATGAACATAGGATTTTATCCCTATTTACTTAGGATAACATATTCCATCTTGATCAACACCTACCTCCATATATAACTAGTAGGAGCCAACACATGCCCATATACCCATACACAGTACAAGTATGAAAGCAGTTTCAAACTCAAACCACCTATATACAAGATAATTGTGCTATCTCAGGTCTAAAGATTATATGCACTGATATGATTTATGACAATGCATTGACAAGAGTAAACTCCATGTGCTTGTCATAGGTGTCACTGGTTCGGTCTACTTATCATCTATAAGTGCTTATCATGTTTGTTATATGGCATGAGACTCACCATTCCATCTTATTTATATCTCATATAAATACATTGGGAACAAACATGAATACAATCTTTCTGGATAAGTCATGTCCTGTGTGAAGTATCCTCGATTGTGAAATAATTTATGATACTTTGTACTAGAAATACTGTCACTCATATTCTTAACAACTTAAGAATAGAATTTCTAACAAAATATCAATGGACCTTTTCTATTATACATAAATATATTATGTAAATGGAAAAGTAAAAATGTCTTTTATTAATAAAACATATATAAGATACATACTAAAATGATATGCTCTAGGGCATACTACTAACAGTTATATGGCATGAGACTCACATTCCATCTTATTTATATCTCATATAAATACTTTGGGAACAAACATGATTACAATCTTTCTAGATAAGTCATGTCCTGTGTGAAGTATCCTCGATTGTGAACTAATTTATGATACTTTGTGCTAGAAATACTGTCACTCATACTCTTAACAACTTAAGAATAGAATTTCTAGCAAAATATCAATGGACCTTGATGAGCACTCCTAGGATGCCAAGAAACACAACATCTAAATATTGGAACCAAGATCTTTAATCATCCAAACAAGGCAGAATTTCAGATTGAAAACCCAAGTGTCAATACACAAATAGTAACAAGCTAAAGCATATTGATCATCAAAATAAGACTAGCAAGGGGTTCATGCTGCTAGAATCCAAGTTCTTTCAAGAAACATGGAAGAAACATAGAAGAAACTCAAGCTCCAGCAATGGAGTTCTCTCCCTAATACTCACACTTAAACTAGAAAAATGAAGGCTACCCATACAATCTGAATATCTTGGGTTATATATAGCATCTCTAAAACCCTAAAAGTGTGCCAAAACCCTAAAAGTGTGCCAACATGGCTAAAAAGACAAAAATAAAAGGCTCCTCAATCAGATGGGGCGTTTCCATAGGGGGGGGACCATTTGGGACCACTTGCTTTATGGCGACCCTTTATGTAGTGGGGACCATAAGTTGGCAAAGAACACTTTAGGTGGTAGCGACCTTTTTAATGTAGTGGGGACCAACAAAAGGTATCAGCACATGGCAAATCCAAATAAGCATAAGAAGCTCCTCCAATCCACTTGGCCAAATGGTCTTGTGCCAAGTCATGCTGATGTGGCGCCACTTGTCAAGTCTCCCATGCCAACTTGTGTGAGAATGATCCACCTAGATTCCAACAATATGCAAGAAAGTCCAACATGGCAATTTTGATCCCCCTTGTGCTCACAATGCTCCAACACCAATGCTTGCAGCTCTCTAGCTCTGGCTCTGGTGATGGGTCCTCTAAATAATGGCATAGGCACTGGTGCTTCTTCATCATCCCCTCCTCCTTTGAAAGAATTCGTCCTCGAATTTGGTCCTGCATCAATGCAAGGGGAAAGATCAGTAATGTTAAAAGAATTGCTAACACCATACTCACCAGGTAAATCAATCTTGTATGCATTGTTGTTGATCCTTTCTAGCACTTTGAATGGACCATCACACCTTGGCTGTAATTTCGACTTTCTTAGGTTTGGAAATCGCTCTTTCCTTAAATGCACCCAAACAAAGTCACCTGGTTCAAACACAAGAGGCTTTCGGCCTTTATTAGCATGAGTAGCATATTGTGCATTTTTCTTTTCAATTTGTAACCTAGCTTGCTCATGCAATTTCCTAACCAAATCTGCTTTCTTTTTACCATCAAGACTATTAATATGATCAACAAGTAAAGGCAACAAGTCTAATGGGACATGTCAATGGATTAAAACCATACACAATCTGAAATGGTGAAAATCCGGTAGAAGAATGCACTACTCTGTTATAAGCAAACTCAACAAAAGGAATGCAATCTTCCCAAGATTTCAAATTTTGTTTAACCATCACACGCAATAAAGTAGTTAAGCTTCTATTCACTACTTCTGTTTGTCCATCGATGCAGGGATGACAAGTAGTTGAGAACAACAGTTTAGTACCTAACTTACCCCACAACACCCTCCAAAAGTGACTTAGGAACTTAACATCTCTATCACTTACTATAGTCCTAGGTATACCATGTAACCTGACTATCTCCTTAAAGAACAAATTGGCTATGTATGTGGCATCATCTGTTTTGTGACACGGTATGAAGTGTGCCATCTTAGAAAATCTATCAACAACCACAAATATAGAATCATGACCTCTCCTAGACCTAGGCAAACCCAAAATAAAATCCATAGAAATATCAGTCCAAGGTTCCTTAGGAACAGGCAAGGGTGTGTAAAGACCATTTGGCATTACTCTAGACTTTGCTTTCTTACATTCAACACACCTAGAACACATTCGATCAACATCTTTCCTCATATGTGGCCAAAAGAAGTGTTCTTGCAATATGTTTAAAGTCTTAGCAACACCAAAATGTCCCATCAAACCACCACTATGTGACTCCAAAACAAGCAAGTCTCGCATAGAGCATTTAGGCACACAAAATTTATTCTCCTTAAACAAGTATCCATCATGCCTATAAAATTTCTGAAATGCACTTTTCTCACAAGCAGCATATACATTACAAAAATCTGCATCATCAACATACAATTCTTTCATGAACTCAAAACCAAGCAATTTAGCATCAAGTGTAGACAAAAGTGCATGTCTCCTAGAAAGTGCATCAGCTACAACATTCTCTTTTCCTTGCTTGTATTTAATCACATATGGAAATGACTCCAAAAATTCAATCCACTTAGCATGCCTTCTACTCAACTTATTTTGACTCTTAATATGCTTCAATGATTCATGATCTGAATGTATGACAAACTCTTTAGGCCACAAATAATGTTGCCAAGTTTCCAAGGCCCTAACTAATGCATACATCTCCTTATCATAAGTAGAGTAATTCAAGGCAGCTCCATGCAATTTCTCACTAAAATATGCTATTGGTCGTTTCTCTTGCATGAGAACTGCACCAATTCCTACACCACTTGCGTCACATTCAATCTCAAAAGTTTTATCAAAATCTGGCAAACTCAACAAGGGTGCAGAACACAATCTATCTTTAAGTTCAGAAAATGCATGTTCATGTTTCTTTTTCCACTCAAATGCAACATTCTTTTCACCAATTCATTCAAAGGAGCAGCAATTGTACTAAAATTAGGCACAAATCGCCTATAGAAACTAGCCAATCCATGGAAACTCCTAACCTCAGACACATTCTTAGGATTTGGCCAATCTCTAATGGCTTTGATTTTCTCTTCATCAACCTGTACACCTTTATTACTTACAACAAAACCAAGAAAAACAACCTTATCCAAGCAAAATGAACACTTTTTCGCATTCGCATACAAATTCTCATTTCTCAACACATCAAAAACAAGTCTCAAGTGATGCAAATGCTCGTCTATGTTACTGCTGTAAATCAAAATGTCATCAAAATACACAACAACAAATTTTCCAATGAAATTCCTCAACACATGATTCATCAAACGCATAAAAGTGCTAGGAGCATTTGTGAGCCCAAATGGCATCACCATCCATTCATACAACCCATATTTAGTTTTGAAAGCAGTTTTCCACTCATCACCAATTTTCATTCTTATTTGGTGGTAACCACTTTTCAAATCTATCTTAGAAAACACACTTGCACCATGCAACTCATCAAGCATATCATCAAGGCGAGGGATTGGGTGTCTATACTTTCTGATGATTTTATTGATGGCTCTGCAATCCACACACATGCGATAACTCCCATCCTTCTTAGGCACTAGCAACACAGTACAGCACATGGGCTCATGCTCTCCTAACATAGCCCTTCTCCATAAGCTCCTCCACTTGCCTTTGTAACTCCTTTGTTTCTTTAGGATTTGTTCTATATGCTGGTCTATTCGGTATTTGTGCTCCAGGTACCAAGTCGATCTGGTGCTCAATCCCTCGATAGGTGGCAATCCTGGTGGCAACTCATTCGGGAAGACATCTTCATATTCTGTATAAGAGACAAAGCATCACTAGGCAAATGTGAATCAAGGTCAGTAACACATAAATTAACCTCCTTGTACATAAGTACACAAAGAGGTCTTCCTGAATGTAAAGCCTCTCTAACTTCTCTTTCCTTCACATACAAACTCATTCTTTTCTCTCCACTCTCCTTTTGCCCGAGCTTTCCTTTTTCTCATTTGTTCTCATTTTCTTTTCTTTTGTTTCTCTTTTTCTTCTCTCTTCTCTTTCTTTTCACTCTCATCCAGCTCGGCCTCTCTAAGTTTTTCTCTCCAAGTTTCTTTCTTTTCTTCAATGGATCTAAGAATCCTCATTTGATCTTCATGCACTTGACCTGGTGTCATAGGAAGCAATGAGTATGTTCGACCTTCCTTAGTGACCGTGTACCTGTTCTTCCTACCATCATGCACAACACTTCTATCATACTGCCATGGACGGCCCAACAAAAGATGCGTAGCAACCATAGGCACAACATCACAAAGTACCTCATCATTATACTTGCCAATGGTGAATGGCACAACCACCTGTTTTGTAACCCTCAACTTCCCACAATCATTCAACCATTGCAAGCCATATGGTTTTGGATGTGTAGTAGTAGGCAAACCCAACTTGTCCACCAAGAGTGAACTAGCCACATTACAACAGCTCCCACCATCTACAATCACACTACACAACTTGTCATTCACCAAGCACCTAGTATGGAAGATGTTCTCCCTTGCATTTCATCACCACACTCCATACTCACTTGTGCACTTAGTGTGCGCATGGTGACAAGGATATTGCCATCCATAGGTGGCTGATCTCCCTCATCGTAGCAATCATCCTCATGCTCATCAACATTATCAGATTCTTCCTCCCTTTCCTCTTCACTTTCTAACTCTCCATTTTCCCTAACAACCATCACTCTTTTATTTGGACATTGTGAGGCATAATGTCCATTTCCCAAACACTTAAAACACTTCAATTCTCTAGTCCTAGTAGGAACTCCTTATTCTTCTCCTCTACTTTCTCCTTTCCTTTCCATTCTTCTTTCTTGAATTTGGGAACTTCTTTCTCCACCCTTGAAGGAGCAGACCAATTCGACTTCCACTTACTCCTAGGAGCCGAATGGTTGGCTGGTGCATATCTAGCCACATTCTTCCTTTTTAGTTGCTTCTCCACTTTAAGTGCCATTTGTAGCATATCCTCCACCTCCACACAAGGTTGCAGCTCCACAATATTAGCAATTTCAGGATTTAACCCATTCAAAAAGCGAACCATTGTAGCTTCCCGATCCTCCTCGACATCAGCTCTAATCAACGCTATCTCCATGGCCTTGTAGTATTCTTCGACACTTTTAGTACCTTGAGTGAGTTTTGTAACCTTTGAAGCAGCTCAGTGGTAGTAAGGTGGCACAAACCTGTTTCGCAAGATTCCCTTCATTTCGTCCCATGTCTCCACGGTTCGTTGCCCATTTCTCCTCCTCCTACTCAACAACTGATCCCACCATACAATTGCATACTCTTTGAATTCTACAGCTGCTAACTTCACTTTCTTTTCTTCAGAATAATGGTGGCACTCAAAAATCAACTCCACCTGTCTCTCCCACTCCAAATAAACTTCTGGATTATCCTTCCCATGAAAAGGTGGAATTTGCATCTTTATACTAGCTAAATTCCCATCAACTCTCTCCTCATTTCCATCTCTATCCCAATGATCACCGAGCCTAAAATTTCTGCCACCCCTTCTTCCCCTAGGCCCTCTACCCCTAGGTGGTCTATGCCCTCTTCCACCATAATGGTAGTTCCCATAGTCATAAGCTTCATCATACTCATCATCATTCCATTCAGCTTCTTCATACCCTTCATTCCTATGTTCTGCCCGAAATCTACCTTCATTTCTATTCTGGTTTCCCACATTTGCTCCCCCATCATTCCTCCTATTTCTATCTTCTCTGTCCCTTCTCATCTCTTCCATAAACCTGGTAATCTCATTTCTCATTCCCCTCAATACATCCAATTCATCTCTAAAGTCATTCATTTGCACATTCATCCTTTCAAAGCTTTGTGCTACAGATTCTTTAAAAATTCGATCATCAGGAAACTCCCTTTTTTCTTCATTACCTCCACTACTACCAGTTGTCTCTTGTAATTGAGACATGATTTGGCTGCAAGAAAACGAAGTTAGTAGAAATGGCTCACCCTCTCAAGTGTTTAGCTCAAGTGTTTTCGCACAAATTTCAGGCTCTTACCCTCTTTTGGCACTCACACACTCTTGCCTTTTACCACTCAAGAGTTTGCTTCCCTTGTTCCTTTGGGAACTAAAATTCTAAACAAGCACAAATACTTGCTAATTTTATCAAAATAATCAACAAACGAAACTGGAAGAAACGAAATTGCAATAACCAGAGAGTGTGACACTAGAGCCAAAGAAATGGAAGACGCCAAAGTAGAAGCAAATGTGAACGAAATGGTATGATTTTTGAAAACTGTATGAGAGACAACCCAACAGAATGATATCAAGCTCAAACTTCCAATTTCATAGCCAACTTTGCACAAATACCAGCAGTTCACACAATTAACAAAAAATATGCAACAATTTTGGTTCACCACACAAACGAATATATTTTGATCTGAAATTTGGTATACATAGGCATCCCAATACTGACTAACTACTGGTAAAATTTCAGGAGTTTCTGGATGAGTTTACTAGGTGAACGAAATTTGACTAGGTCTGCCGCAAAATTTTGGTTCGGTAGGCAAACAATGTCACAAAACCCTGAAAATTGACACAAAAGCTACTGAGATGGAGTATAATCAGCCTGCAAAATTTCGGAGCTTTCTGGGTTGGTTTGGTGTGTTAACTCAATTTGATCAGGTTTGCCGCAAATTTTGGTTCGGTAGGCAAACAATGTCACAAAACCCTGAAAATTGACACAAAAGCTACTGAGATGGAGTATAATCAGCCTGCAAAATTTCGGAGCTTTCTGGGTTGGTTTGGTGTGTTAACTCAATTTGATCAGGTTTGCATAAATTTTGGTTCGATAGGCAAACAGTGGAATTTTCACATCAAATATGGCATGTGATGTGTCTAGTAATACCCAAAGTTGTTGGTAGATTATCAGGCTCAAATTCAATGTTTAACTCCACAATTCACAATTTCATCACTTATGTCAGCTTGTCAATTTTTTTTTTTTTCAGCACAACACAACTCAGCTTACAATCCAATCTCCTTTTCTTTTTTTTTTCTTTTTTTTTTATACTGATGCAAAGGATAAAAATTGCAGAATCAAATACTGATACCACTCAAGTATTTTGGCAATCCAAATCAAGCTCTACCCACTAGCACACAGGCACATCCCAAGCATTAATTACCCAATTTAACATACTCAGACTTGATATCATATATAACTCAAGAGGCAAATAGCTAGTGTCAAAGATAGGTTTCAGCTTGATTAACTCTAATCCTACAGACAAGCTCAAAGAAAACAAGATGAACAAGAGATTTAATCTAAGATTAAGCAAAATCCTACACTAAAATTAAGACTACCAAGTTTCAGCCAGCAAGAGTTCAAACAAAAAAAAAAGAAAAAAATCAGTACCCTAAAATGCAGATTTGATTTGGCTACAAAGAACAAGGCACTAGATGATGAAACTAATAGATATCTAAAGGTCCTACAATGGCTGACTATTATAGTTAACCAAACAGAAAAGAAAAAGAAGTTTTAATGGATAAATACCTTGTTAGATGCCAAGGCTCTGATACCAAAATGATGAGCACTCCTAGGATGCCAAGAAACACAACATCTAAATATTGGAACCAAGATCTTTAATCATCCAAACAAGGCAGAATTTCAGATTGAAAACCCAAGTGTCAATACACAAATAGTAACAAGCTAAAGCATATTGATCATCAAAATAAGACTAGCAAGGGGTTCATGCTGCTAGAATCCAAGTTCTTTCAAGAAACATGGAAGAAACATAGAAGAAACTCAAGCTCCAGCAATGGAGTTCTCTCCCTAATACTCACACTTAAACTAGAAAAATGAAGGCTACCCATACAATCTGAATATCTTGGGTTATATATAGCATCTCTAAAACCCTAAAAGTGTGCCAAAACCCTAAAAGTGTGCCAACATGGCTAAAAAGACAAAAATAAAAGGCTCCTCAATCAGATGGGGCGTTTCCATAGGGGACCATTTGGGACCACTTGCTTTATGGCACTTTATGTAGTGGGGACCATAAGTTAGCGACAACACTTTAGGTGGTAGCCGCCTTTTTTTAATGTAGTGGGGACCAACAAAAGGTATCAGCACATGGCAAATCCAAATAAGCATAAGAAGCTCCTCCAATCCACTTGGCCAAATGGTCTTGTGCCAAGTCATGCTGATGTGGCGAAGTCACGCTGATGTGGCGCCACTTGTCAAGTCTCCCATGCCAACTTGTGTGAGAATGATCCACCTAGATTCCAACAATATGCAAGAAAGTCCAACATGGCAATTTTGATCCCCCTTGTGCTCACAATGCTCCAACACCAATGCTTGCAGCTCTCTAGCTCTGGCTCTGGTGATGGGTCCTCTAAATAATGGCATAGGCACTGGTGCTTCTTCATCAGACCTTTTCTATTACACAAATACATTATGTAAACGGAAAAGTGAAATTGCTTTTTATTAATAAAATATGTACAAGATACATACTAAATGATATGCTCTAGGGCATACTACTAATAGTGTAACCTCCTGGACCCCATACAACCTTCCAGAGAGAAGATAACTCAAAAATTCAAGCTACAAAACATTACACAAGGTAGCCTATGTAATAGTGCATGGCCCATGTAATGACCCCAGACAGCAATTCTAACATGACTTTTCTTCCCTCTAACTCGACCCGGATGGACTTCTAAGGCTTTTAGACTCTAAAACAAGAGTTTTTACACCATATATAAATATAATAAGTTAGGATTTATAAAGGGGAACCAATTTAAATTCAAGAGTGCACATTAACTCCAAGAGAGGTGAAGGAGACATAGATATACAAGATTGCTAGAAGGGATTTTCAGCTAAAGTTTTAAAAGTCTAAGGCTATAATTCTCTTTTCTCTATTTTATAAACTTGATTGTAAAATTCACCATGTGTGAGCAGTTTCCTTATTCTAGGGTTAAGGATGTGCACTTTCAATTCAGTTATAGATTTGGTTTGATTTTATTTAATAAATTGGGTATTTTATTCTTTAATTCAATCTCTTGTGTTCTTAATGCTTGCTATGTGTTGGTGCCCCTTAATATTGATTCTAGATATTAATTAAAGGACTGAAAGGTGAAGATTAATATTGAATAATAGGATTTTGAACTTAGAGTTCTTGATCTAGTGATAGGCTAAAATTCTATATGGATCTAACAATTAAACAAAGAACTTAATGGTTTTAATTGACTCAATCACCATGAAAGTAGGGTTTAGGTTAATTAAAATACAACTTGAGTGTCTTGAGAGAGGACTTTAGATAACTTTGGGTTAATTTTCTTCAAAGTAATAATCTCCCATTTATTGAATGAATTAGATTGTATCTGTAATTAATTGAAGTGTGAACCTACCTCTGGAATGCTTTTATTCATTGATATTCAAGTTTAGTTAATTGCTTTAGATTTTATTTCATTTAATTTAGATTTAATTACTATTTCTCTATAACTCGATCGTCTAGATAATTAAAATAAGCATAGTTTGGTATTCAACACGGTGCTCGTGAAAATGATACTCTACTCATCACTTTATTACTTATCAATGATTCGTGCACTTAGGGGATTTTGCACAATAAGTTTTTGGCGTTATTGCTAAGGACTAGTGCTTGATACTAAACGATTAGTGATTTCATTAATCTAGACATGTTTATATTTTAATTATTTGTTGATATATTTTCAGCTTATAATTTTTCTTTTACTTATTTATCTTGTGAGGTACGTTAAGCGGTTCCATCAACAAGTCTTCATAAGTTTTATTCAATAACACGATGAACCCTTTTATGCTTTAAGGAGGATTTAATGAATGGATAGAGAGATTTCCTTATCATAATCTTTCAAATCACTCTTTAACACTTTGTTTCCACAATGGTTTGGATGAAGAAATAAGAAATTGGGTAGATTATGGAGCTTGGGCAACTGGTGATCATGTTCTTCAAAGAGGCCATAAGGATGCCATTCACTTATTGAATGACATAGCAGATTTTGATTACCATTGGTATTGGGATCTTTCACTACAGGGTTGGAGTCAATAATATCCCCCACACATTTATCAACCTAATATTTCACACCAGTTATTTGAGCTTCAAAAAGAGAAGGGAGTGGGACTTAAAGATGCGATAGCTCAATTGAAAAATTTTGATAACCTAATGGTAAATAATGAGCTATCACTCTATGAAGAGGAATTAAATAAGCAAGATAGGGACTATGAAGAAGCTTTATTAGAATTTGAACCTATAGAAGAAGTTAAGCCTCAATTGGAAGAATAAAATTCCTTTAAAGATGACTTACCAGTAGAGTTCTTATAAGAATAGGAGTTACTTAAAGAAGAAGAGTAACCTGGAGTTGAAAAAACAACTACTTTCCAGTTGGAGGGTCATTAGAAGAGTGCTTAGATGAAGACAAATCAAGAATGAAGGTGATGGATGAAGAAATTGATAAGACTGTCAATTTGAACTGATTAATAGTGCTTACACATACACCACTAGAAAACCCTTTTCTATCATGAACACCTCCTATATCATTATATGTCCTCCATGAGCTAAAGCAGTCCTCATTCTAAGCTTGCAAACTTATTTCAAATCTTGCCAATCTTAGGTATCATAAAACAAGACCCATATGTGGTATTATATGACAACTGCTATGGGCGAAATGATGAAGAAGCACCAGTGCCTATGCCATTATTTAGAGGACCCATCACCAGAGCCAGAGCTAGAGAGCTGCAAGCATTGGTGTTGGAGCATTGTGAGCACAAGGGGGATCAAAATTGCCATGTTGGACTTTCTTGCATATTGTTGGAATCTAGGTGGATCATTCTCACACAAGTTGGCATGGGAGACTTGACAAGTGGCGCCACATCAGCGTGACTTCGCCACATCAGCATGACTTGGCACAAGACCATTTGGCCAAGTGGATTGGAGAAGCTTCTTATGCTTATTTGGATTTGCCATGTGCTGATACCTTTTGTTGGTCCCCACTACATTAAAAAAAGGCTGCTACCACCTAAAGTGTTGCTGCCAACTTATGGTCCCCACTACATAAAGGGCTACCATAAAGCAAGTGGTCCCAAATGGTTCCCCACCCCCTATGGAAATGCCCCATCTGATTGAGGAGCCTTTTATTTTTGTCTTTTTAGCCATGTTGGCACACTTTTAGGGTTTTAGAGATGCTATATATAACCCAAGATATTCAGATTGTATGGGTAGCCTTCATTTTTTCTAGTTTAAGTGTGAGCATTAGGGAGAGAACTCCATTGCTGGAGCTTGAGTTAGTTCTATGTTTCTTCCATGTTTCATGAAAGAACTTGGATTCTAGCAGCATGAACCCCTTGCTAGTCTTATTTTGATGATCAATATGCTTTAGCTTGTTACTATTTGTGTATTGACACTTGGGTTTTCAATCTGAAATTCTGCCTTGTTTGGATGATTAAAGATCTTGGTTTCAATATTTAGATGTTGTGTTTCTTGGCATCCTAGGAGTGCTCATCATTTTGGTATCAGAGCCTTGGCATCTAACAAGGTATTTATCCATTAAAACTTCTTTTTATTTTCTGTTTGGTTAACTATAATAGTCAGCCATTGTAGGACCTTTAGATATCTATTAGTTTCATCTTCTAGTACCTTGTTCTTTGTAGCCAAATCAAATCGGCATTTTACGGTACTGATTTTTCTTCTTTTTTTTTTGTTTGAACTCTTGCTGGCTGAAACTTGGTAGTCTTAATTTTAGTGTAGGATTTTGCTTAATCTTAGATTAAATCTCTTGTTCATCTTGTTTTCTTTGAGTTTGTCTGTAGGATTAGAGTTAATCAAGCTGAAACCTATCTTTGACACTAGCTATTTGCCTCTTGAGTTATATGATATCAAGTCTGAGTATGTTAAATTGGGTAATTAATGCTTGGGATGTGCCTGTGTGCTAGTGGGTAGAGCTTGATTTGGATTGCCAAAATACTTGAGTGGTATCAGTTTTTGATTCTGCAATTTTTATCCTTTGCATCAGTATAAAAAAAAAAAAAAGAAAATGAGATTGGATTGTAAGCTGAGTTGTGTTGTGCTGAAAAAAAAAATTGACAAGCTGACATAAGTGATGAAATTGTGAATTGTGGAGTTAAACATTGAATTTGAGCCTGATAATCTACCAACAACTTTGAGTATTACTAGACACATCACATGCCATATTTGATGTGAAAATTCCACTGTTTGCCTATCGAACCAAAATTTGCGGCAAACCTGATCAAATTGAGTTAACACACCAAACCAACCCAGAAAGCTCCGAAATTTTGCAGGCTGATTATACTCCATCTCAGTAGCTTTTGTGTCAATTTTCAGGGTTTTGTGACATTGTTTGCCTACCGAACCAAAATTTGCGGCAAACCTGATCAAATTGAGTTAACACACCAAACCAACCCAGAAAGCTCCGAAATTTTGCAGGCTGATTATACTCCATCTCAGTAGCTTTTGTGTCAATTTTCAGGGTTTTGTGACATTGTTTGCCTACCGAACCAAAATTTTGCGGCAGACCTAGTCAAATTTCGTTCACCTAGTAAACTCATCCAGAAACTCCTGAAATTTTACCAGTAGTTAGTCAGTATTGGGATGCCTATGTCTACCAAATCTCAGATCAAAATATATTCGTTTGTGTGGTGAACCAAATTGTTGCATATTTTTGGTTAATTGTGTGAACTGCTGGTATTTGTGCAAAGTTGGCTATGAAATTGGAAGTTTGAGCTTGATATCATTCTATTGGGTTGTCTCTCATACAGTTTTCAAAAATCATACCATTTAGTTCACATTTGCTTCTACTTGGATGTGTGGTAGTAGGCAAACCCAACTTGTCCACCAAGAGTGAACTAGCCACATTACAACAGCTCCCACCATCTACAATCACACTACACAACTTGTCATTCACCAAGCACCTAGTATGGAAGATGTTCTCCCTTTGCATTTCATCACCACACTCCATACTCACTTGTGCATTAAGTGTGCGCATGGTGACAAGGATATTGCCATCTATAGGTGGCTGATCTCCCTCATCGTAGCAATCATTCTCATGCTCATCAACATTATGAGATTCTTCCTCCCTTTCCTCTTCACTTTCTAACTCTCCATTTTCCCTAACAACCATCACTCTTTTATTTGGACATTGTGAGGCATAATGTCCATTTCCCAAGCACTTAAAACACTTCAATTCTCTAGTCCTAGTAGGAACTCCCTTGTTCTTCTCCTCTACTTTCTCCTTTCCTTTCCATTCTTCTTTCTTGAATTTGGGAACTTCTTTCTCCACCCTTGAAGGAGCAGACCAATTCGACTTCCAATTACTCCTAGGAGCCGAATGGTTGGCTGGTGCATATCTAGCCACATTCTTCCTTTTTAGTTGCTTCTCCACTTTAAGTGCCATTTGTAGCATATCCTCCACCTCCACACAAGGTTGCAGCTCCACAATATTAGCAATTTCAGGATTTAACCCATTCAAAAAGCGAACCATTGTAGCTTCCCGATCCTCCTCAACATCAGCTCTAATCAAAGCTATCTCCATGGCCTTGTAGTATTCTTCGACACTTTTAGTACCTTGAGTGAGTTTTTGTAACCTTTGAAGCAGCTCTCTGTGGTAGTAAGGTGGCACAAACCTGTTTCTTAAGATTCCCTTCATTTCGTCCCATGTCTCCACGGTTCGTTGCCCATTTCTCCTCCTCCTACTCAACAGCTGATCCCACCATACAATTGCATACTCTTTGAATTCTACAGCTGCTAACTTCACTTTCTTCTCTTCAGAATAATGGTGGCACTCAAAAATCAACTCCACCTGTCCCTCCCACTCCAAATAAACATCTGGATTATCCTTCCCATGAAAAGGTGGAATTTGCATTTTTATACTAGCTAATTCCCATCAACTCTCTCATCATTCCCATCTCTATCCCAATGATCACCGAACCTAAAATTTCTGCCACCCCTTCTTCCCCTAGGCCCTCTACCCCTAGGTGGTCTATACCGTCTTCCACCATAATGGTAGTTGCCATAGTCATAAGCTTCATCATACTCATCATCATTCCATTCAGCTTCTTCATACACTTCATTCCTATGTTCTGCCCGAAATCTACCTTCATTTCTATTCTGATTTCCCACATTTGCTCCCCCATCATTCCTCCTATTTCTATCTTCTCTGTCCCTTCTCATCTCTTCCATAAACCTGGCCATCTCATTTCTCATTCCCCTCAATACATCCAATTCATCTCTAAAGTCATTCATTTGCACATTCATCCTTTCAAAGCTTTGTGCTACAGAAGTATGATAGAAGTGTTGTGCATGATGGTAGGAAGAATAGGTACACGGTCACTAAGGAAGGTCGAACATACTCATTGCTCCCTATGACACCAGGTCAAGTGCATGAAGATCAAATGAGGATTCTTAGATCCATTGAAGAAAAGAAAGAAACTTGGAGAGAAAAACTTAGAGAGGCCGTGCTGGATGAGAGTGAAAAGAAAGAGAAAAGAGAAACAAAAGAAAAGAAAATGAGAACAAATGAGAAAAAGGAAAGCTCGGGGCAAAAGGAGAGTGGAGAGAAAAGAATGAGTTTGTATGTGAAGGAAAGAGAAGTTAGAGAGGCTTTACATTCAGGAAGACCTCTTTGTGTACTTATGTACAAGGAGGTTAATTTATGTGTTACTGACCTTGATTCACATTTGCCTAGTGATGCTTTGTCTCTTATACAGGAATATGAAGATGTCTTCCCCAGTGAGTTGCCACCAGGATTGCCACCTATCAGAGGGATTGAGCACCAGATTGACTTGGTACCTGGAGCACAAATACCGAATAGACCAGCATATAGAACAAATCCTAAAGAAACAAAGGAGTTACAAAGGCAAGTGGAGGAGCTTATGGAGAAGGGCTATGTTAGGGAGAGCATGAGCCCATGTGCTGTACCTGTGTTGCTAGTGCCAAAGAAGGATGGGAGTTATCGCATGTGTGTGGATTGCAGAGCCATCAATAAAATCACTGTAAAGTATAGACACCCAATCCCTCGCCTTGATGATATGCTTGATGAGTTGCATGGTGCAAGTGTGTTTTCTAAGATAGATTTGAAAAGTGGTTACCACCAAATAAGAATGAAAATTGGTGATAAGTGGAAAACTGCTTTCAAAACTAAATATGGTTTGTATGAATGGATGGTGATGCCATTTGGGCTCACAAATGCTCCTAGCACTTTTATGCGTTTGATGAATCATGTGTTGAGGAATTTCATTGGAAAATTTGTTGTTGTGTATTGACATTTTGATTTACAGCAGTAACATAGACGAGCATTTGCATCACTTGAGACTTGTTTTTGATGTGTTGAGAAATGAGAAATTGTATGCGAATGCGAAAAAGTGTTCATTTTGCTTGGATATGGTTGTTTTTCTTGGTTTTGTTGTAAGTAGTAAAGGTGTACAGGTTGATGAAGAGAAAATCAAAGCCATTAGAGATTGGCCAATTCCTAAGAATGTGTCTGAGGTTAGGAGTTTCCATGGATTGGCTAGTTTCTATAGGCGATTTGTGCCTAATTTTAGTACAATTGCTGCTCCTTTGAATGAATTGGTGAAAAAGAATGTTGCATTTGAGTGGAAAAAGAAACATGAACATGCATTTTCTGAACTTAAAGATAGATTGTGTTCTGCACCCTTGTTGAGTTTGCCAGATTTTGATAAGACTTTTGAGATTGAATGTGACGCAAGTGGTGTAGGAATTGGTGCGGTTCTTATGCAAGAGAAACGACCAATAGCATATTTTAGTGAGAAATTGCATGGAGCTGCCTTGAATTACTCTACTTATGATAAGGAGATGTATGCATTAGTTAGGGCCTTGGAAACTTGGCAACATTATTTGTGGCCTAAAGAGTTTGTCATACATTCAGATCATGAATCATTGAAACATATTAAGAGTCAAAATAAGTTGAGTAGAAGGCATGCTAAATGGATTGAATTTTTGGAGTCATTTCCATATGTGATTAAATACAAGCAAGGAAAAGAGAATGTTGTAGCTGACGCACTTTCTAGGAGACATGCACTTTTGTCTACACTTGATGCTAAATTGCTTGGTTTTGAGTTCATGAAAGAATTGTATGTTGATGATGCTGATTTTTGTAATGTATATGCTGCTTGTGAGAAAAGTGCATTTCAGAAATTTTATAGGCATGATGGATACTTGTTTAAGGAGAATAAATTATGTGTGCCTAAATGCTCTATGCGAGACTTGCTTGTTTTGGAGTCACATAGTGGTGGTTTGATGGGACATTTTGGTGTTGCTAAGACTTTAAACATATTGCAAGAACACTTCTTTTGGCCACATATGAGGAAAGATGTTGATCGAATGTGTTCTAGGTGTGTTGAATGTAAGAAAGCAAAGTCTAGAGTAATGCCAAATGGTCTTTACACACCCTTGCCTGTTCCTAAGGAACCTTGGACTGATATTTCTATGGATTTTATTTTGGGTTTGCCTAGGTCTAAGAGAGGTCATGATTCTATATTTGTGGTTGTTGATAGATTTTCTAAGATGGCACACTTCATACCGTGTCACAAAACAGATGATGCCACATACATAGCCAATTTGTTCTTTAAGGAGATAGTCAGGTTACATGGTATACCTAGGACTATAGTGAGTGATAGAGATGTTAAGTTCCTAAGTCACTTTTGGAGGGTGTTGTGGGGTAAGTTAGGTACTAAACTGTTGTTCTCAACTACTTGTCATCCCCAGACTGATGGACAAACAGAAGTAGTGAATAGAAGCTTAACTACTTTATTGCGTGTGATGGTTAAACAAAATTTGAAATCTTGGGAAGATTGCATTCCTTTTGTTGAGTTTGCTTATAACAGAGTAGTGCATTCTTCTACCGGATTTTCACCATTTCAGATTGTGTATGGATTTAATCCATTGACACCATTAGACTTGTTGCCTTTACCTGTTGATCATATTAATAGTCTTGATGGTAAAAAGAAAGCAGATTTGGTTAGGAAATTGCATGAGCAAGCTAGGTTACAAATTGAAAAGAAAAATGCACAATATGCTACTCATGCTAATAAAGGCCGAAAGCCTCTTGTGTTTGAACCAGGTGACTTTGTTTGGGTGCATTTAAGGAAAGAGCGGTTTCCAAACCTAAGAAAGTCGAAATTACAGCCAAGGTGTGATGGTCCATTCAAAGTGCTAGAAAGGATCAACAACAATGCATACAAGATTGATTTACCTGGTGAGTATGGTGTTAGCAATTCTTTTAACATTATTGATCTTTCCCCTTGCATTGATGCAGGACCAAATTCGAGGACGAATTCTTTCAAAGGAGGAGGGGATGATGAAGAAGCACCAGTGCCTATGCCATTATTTAGAGGACCCATCACCAGAGCCAGAGCTAGAGAGCTGCAAGCATTGGTGTTGGAGCATTGTGAGCACAAGGGGGATCAAAATTGCCATGTTGGACTTTCTTGCATATTGTTGGAATCTAGGTGGATCATTCTCACACAAGTTGGCATGGGAAACTTGACAAGTGGCGCCACATCAGCGTGACTTCGCCACATCAGCATGACTTGGCACAAGACCATTTGGCCAAGTGGATTGGAGAAGCTTCTTATGCTTATTTGGATTTGCCATGTGCTGATACCTTTTGTTGGTCCCCACTACATTAAAAAAAGGCTGCTACCACCTAAAGTGTTGCTGCCAACTTATGGTCCCCACTACATAAAGGGCTGCCATAAAGCAAGTGGTCCCAAATGGTCCCCCCCCTATGGAAACGCCCCATCTGATTGAGGAGCCTTTTATTTTTGTCTTTTTAGCCATGTTGGCACACTTTTAGGGTTTTGGCACACTTTTAGGGTTTTAGAGATGCTATATATAACCCAAGATATTCAGATTGTATGGGTAGCCTTCATTTTTCTAGTTTAAGTGTGAGCATTAGGGAGAGAACTCCATTGCTGGAGCTTGAGTTAGTTCTATGTTTCTTCCATGTTTCTTGAAAGAACTTGGATTCTAGCAGCATGAACCCCTTGCTAGTCTTATTTTGATGATCAATATGCTTTAGCTTGTTACTATTTGTGTATTGACACTTGGGTTTTCAATCTGAAATTCTGCCTTGTTTGGATGATTAAAGATCTTGGTTCCAATATTTAGATGTTGTGTTTCTTGGCATCCTAGGAGTGCTCATCACGAAAGCTGCTTTTTTATTAGCATTTCTAAAAGGGGTTAAGCTAATGATCTTAAATTAGCACTTCTTGGAAGGCAACCCAACTTTCACTTTTAATCTTTACATTTGTTTATTTCTTTTGTTTTATCACCCTCCCAAACTAGTTTTGATGTTTGTTAACTTTGTAGGTTTAAGAAGCACTTGAAAGGAGCAATGGAGAACAATCATAAAAATTTTTGAGGAAAAGCATGCTTCAAAAGGGGAGTATTTTTTATCCATTAGCATTTTCTTACTGATGAGAATCAAGCTACATCCACAACAAAGGATTTCATCCAAGGTCCAATTACTAGAGCTAGAGCTAAATCACTTCAGAATTTAATTTGTGAAATCATAAGGAGCAAGGATTATAAGCTGGAATGGCATGAAGAAAAATATAAAGGATTAAATTTGGTGAAAATTATGCTTAGAAGTGACCAGGTGTCATGTGGAGCATTAGATTACATGGAATAACCTGTGGACATGCATGCACCAGATCCAACCCATGTACATGTATCTGCTGGCACCTTTTTCAAGGAATATTCCATCTGTTATAACCACTTCTCTTTTGAACCTTCTTGCCCTTCTTGATGCAAAGTTATTAGGATTCGAATATGTGAAAGAATTATATGCTGAAGATGATGACTTTGCTAGAGTATACGCAGCTTGTGAAAAGAATGCTTTTGAGAAGTTTTATAGGCATGATGGATATTTGTTTAGAGAAAATAGATTGTGTGTGCCTAAGAGTTCCATGCGTGAATTACTTGTGAATGAGTCTCATGCTGGTGGATTAATGGGTCATTTTGGTGTTGCCAAAACTTTAGATGTATTGAAGGAACAAATATTATTGGCTGAATATGAAAAGAGATGTTGAAAGAGTATGTGCTAGGTGCATTGTGTGTGCTAAGGCTAAATCTAGAGTTTTGCCACAAGGTTTGTATACACCTTTGCCTACCCCTAGTGATCCTTGGGTTCATTTGTCTATGGATTTTGTGTTGGGATTACCTAGGTCTAAACAAGGCCATGATTCAATTTTAGTTGTTGTTGTGGTTTTCAAAAATGGCACATTTTATTCCATGCCATAAAACTGATGATGCTACAAATGTTGCAAATTTATTTTTTAGAGATATTGTTAGGTTGCATGGCATACCTAAGAGTTTAGTTAGTGATAGGGATGTTAAATTCCTTAGTCACTTTTGGAAGGTTTTGTGGGGAAAATTGGGCACCAAGTTGTTATTTTCCACCACTTGTCACCCACAAACCGATGGTCAAACTGAAGTAGTAAATAGGACACTAACTACTCTTTTGCGTGCTGTGGTTAAGCAAAATTTGAAGTCATGGGAAGATTGCATTCCACTTGTTGAATTTGCATACAATAGAAATGTGCATTCTTCTACTGGCTATTCTCCATTTGAAATTGTGTATGGTTTCAATCCTTCAACTCCTTTGGATCTTTTACCTTTGCCTGTGAACGAGCTTGCTAGTTTAGATGGAAAAAGAAAAGCAGAATTGGTGAAGAAAATCCATGAACAAGCCAAGCTTCAAATTGAAAAGAAAAATGAAAAATATGCTAGTCAAGCCAACAAAGGAAGGAAGAAAGTCACATTTCAACCTGGAGATTGGGTATGGGTTCACTTGCGCAAAGAAAGGTTTCCCTCTCGAAGGAAATCAAAATTACAACCAAGATGTGATGGACCTTTCCAAGTGCTGACCAAAATTAATGATAACGCTTACAAAATAAACCTGCCCGGTGAGTATAATGTCAGTGCCACCTTCAATGTTGCTGATTTATCTTCTTGTGTTGATGCAGGAACAGATTTGAGGACGAATCCTTTTGAAGCGGAGGGGAATGATGAGAATCAAGCTACATCCACAACAAAGGATTTCATCCAAGGTCCAATTACTAGAGCTAGAGCTAAATCACTTCAGAATTTAATTTGTGAAATCATAAGGAGCAAGGATTATAAGCTGGAATGGCATGAAGAAAAATATAAAGGATTAAATTTGGTGAAAATTATGCTTAGAAGTGACCAGGTGTCATGTGGAGCATTAGATTACATGGAATAACCTGTGGACATGCATGCACCAGATCCAACCCATGTACATGTATCTGCTGGCACCTTTTTCAAGGAATATTCCATCTGTTATAACCACTTCTCTTTTGGACTTAAATGCCCTTATTTGCTGCTGCATTAAATTTACTTTTTGTAAGGAGTTTTTAGTCTTTTGATAGATTAATTTTTGTTTGGACTTAAAGCTCCTTACAGCTGTTACTAAAGTAGGGATATTTGTCTTTATTTTTGAAGCCAAGAGGCTATAAATACAAGTGTAATGAGAGAGTGGAGGACACTTGAATATTAATGAGAGATTGTTTCTGCTCCTCTAGTGAGTAAATTGGCTGTTGCCTTTGTTCTTGTGAAGCTCATTAACTTTCTGAGATTCTATCTTGCAAGGTTTAATGTGCATAATATTCTTGGTTTATTCATTCTCCATATGAATTAGGTCAAGAATCCCATTTCTGATATTTTCTTTGAATTACACAACAATCTGATTGTGCTGGTTCAAAGATTCAAATTCATACATCTTGATTTGGTGCTTTCCATATTGTTCATTTAATTCTTGAATGTGGGTTTTCAAGTTACCAATTACTTGAAGGTTCACATCACTTACTGAATGCATTTATGATATTGCTCTTAATCTGATTGTGTTATTTTGATGACATTGAGAACAATATCAAATTTGAGTTTGGGGGTGCAATAAAATTTGCATTTTAGGATTTGCATTTTAGGTATAAAATTTCTATATTTTTGCATTTTAATTATAAAATTAATAAACTTTTTGCATTCTTTTTACTCTTTTGACATGATGAGAATTGTTTTGATGGATGATTGAAGTGACTTTGAAAGGTTTAATGTGTTGATTGCTTATTAAAGTATAAGAGGAAGAATGTTCATACTGGATTAAATTATAAGAGGAAGAATGTTCATACTGGAATTGATATTTGGCTTTATGTAGATTATTTTTCCTAGGCATGTGAACATCATTCCATTGCAATAAAATTGTGAGTTCTTAGAGCAAGTATATGTGCATGGATGTGATTTTTTAATTATCTCACCAATTCTAAAATAGGTCTTTTGAACTTATTGAGGCGAAATCCTAACATACACTTGACTTAAAAGATGATTTAGATATTCTTTGAATTTAGCCTCATTATAGCCTTAGTCAGCCTTAGTTAAAATATACCCCTTGTAGCCAACTTGAGCCTATGCTTTTACCTATAAAAGTTTCTTTATTTATCCCATTATTTACCTAGCCCTTAACCTAAACACTTAACTTACCCTTATGAGAGAGGTTGTTTATTAAAGTGAGAGGTACACTAGATAAAAAAATAACAAAAAAACAAAGAAAAAAACATGGAGAAAGGAATAAAATAAAAGTGCTAGTATATGGAAATAAATTACAAAGAAATAATCCACCCAAATATTCAAAGAATAAGTATGGGTGTGAATACCAAAAAGGGACAAATATATCAAATTCAAAAATTATAAATAAAGTCCCAATTCAATTATCAAGAAGTATGCTAGCAATAGAGTCAATTTGTAAATTTCTTCTCTCCATAAATTAAAAAAAAAAAAAAGAAAAGAAAAAATTTGTAGTGTGTCTTGATCTTTTGTAGCTCTTATACTTTAATGACCTTTTATCCTTTGCTTTGATTGCCATATTATGAAAAGACCTTTTGATCTCTTAAAAATGTGTACTACATTAGTGGAGATAGGGTTAGGAGATCTGCCTATGGAACTAGGGAAATTAAATTCAACACATTCATATAGAGTCATGTTACATGGGGTACCTCGTGTAATAGGGGTACCCCATATCCGGTGTTAAAGCCCTTGTTTCAGAGTCCTAAAAGCCTTAGAAGTCCATTCAGGTCGACTTAGAAGGAAGAAAAGTCAGGTTAGAATTTAATTCCATGGGGTGCCTCGTGTTGAATTTAATTCCACGACACATGTGATGAACCTAGACAATAATTCAAACCTGACTTTTCTTCCTTCTAACTCGACCCGAATGGACTTCTAAAGCTTTTAGGACTCTGAAACAAGGGCTTTAACATCGGATATAAATATAATAAGTCAGGATTTGAGGAGGGGAACCAATTTACATTTAAGATTGCACATTAAATTCAAGAAAGGCAAAGGAGAAACAGATCTGCAAGATTACTAAAAGGGATTTTCAATTAAAGTTTCAAAAGTACAAGGCTATAATTCTCCATCTGGGTTGTTTCATTCTATTTCTTCTCATTTCTTTTCTTTATTTTATACACTTGATTGTAAAACTCGCCATGTATGAGTAGTTTCCTTATTTTAGGGTTAAGGATGTAACACTTTCAATTCAGTTATAGATTTGGTTTGATTTTATTTAATAAATTGGGTATTTTGTTCTTTGATTCAATCTTTTATGTTCTTAATGCATGCTATGTATTGGTACTCACGTAGTATTGATTCTAGATATTAATTGAAGGACTGAAAGGTTAAGATTAATATTAGAATAATAGGATTTTGAACTTAGGTTCTTGATTTAGAGATAGGCTGGAATTTTATATGGATGTAACAATTAATCAAAGAACTTAATGGGTTTTAATCAACTCAATCACCACGAAAGTAGGGTTTAGGTTAATTAAAATACAACTTGAGTGCCTTGAGAGAGGACTTAAGATAACTTAGGATTAATTTCCTTCAAAATTTTAATCTCCCATTTATTTAATGAATTAGATTGAATCTATAATTAATTGATTGATCGCAAGTGGGGTCCCCTAGCTCTATAATGCTTTTATTCATTGATATTTTGGTACCCAACATGGTCCTTATGGGAACGGTCTTCTACTCATTACTTTGTTACTTATTAATGATCCGTGCATTTGCGAGATTTTGCACAACACAAGTTAAGTTTCAAAGTTAAGTGATGTTACCCTTTTACTGTCTTGCCCCACATGCATATTTAACTAAGTTAATTGTTTATCATTTCTATTTACATGTCATACATAGCATACTATAGAAAAAATTCCTAAGCATTTCAATCTAATGTACATCTGACATATCAAAGTTTATAGGTTATGTTCTTAGGCCCATTAATTAGCATGTTTCCCCATATGCAACTGGACTAAGCCCAATTAGATGTCAAAGGTCCATTTGAAAACATTCAAAATAATTCAAATAAAAATAAAGACCTAAACTAAAGAAAAAAGGAGGAGAATAGAGATTAAAACCTTAAAATGGCCTTTACATCCCCAAAAATAAAAATTAAATAAATTAGTCTACAGTTGTTACAAGGCCTTAAGCCCATTAAACTTATACAAGAGGCCTTGAATATGCAAAGGGAGCCTTGATCCATAATTTGTATAAACTAAGTCCTCCATGGGCTTTTATTTGCTTCATGTGTGGGCCTTAGGGTCTTTTATGAACTTGGGATCATTTTATTTATTTAAACAATTTAAATACCTAAAATGACTAAGTAAATAACTAATTAATTAAAATAAGATGAAGATAAGATAAGATTCATGTTCAATCAAAGATAAGAAAACTAGTTAAAATCAAACTCCCCATTTGATCCAATTTTGGCCAAGCTGGAATCCTTGGACAACTCCACCATTTCATCATCATCCTAGTTGATTTACACTCACTTATTACATTCAAAAAAAAAGGAATGTAAGTGGTTTCAAATTGATATAAAAATAACTCACATATGAACCAAAATTAGCAATCTTAAAGATTCATTAATTAAAATCCTCTTAAATGAGTCTGATTCAGAAAAAGATTTAGAAGTCAATGCGTTAGACTATACTTCTGAGGAATCTTCTACTTAGTTAGAACTAGAACAAGAAAAAATCTGTGATGGAAAATGTGATTATTACAAATCACTCTGTACCTTAAATGGTTTATGTGTCTTAACTAAAGAACAAAACTTGATGTTAGATCTTATAGAAAAGATAGAAGATCAAGAAGAAAAAAGGAAAAAATTAGAAGAATATCTGAATCTGGTTAAGGATAAAAGTCCTTTAGAAAGAAAGATAGAAGAAAGAACAAATCCATATGAACTTAAAGAAGTCATGGAAAGAATGAAAAAGGCTAAAATGCCAAGAGAACCAACTATACAAGAATTAAGAAAAGAAATAAATTCGATTAAATTCGAAATACAATTCTTAAGAGAAAAAATGGTCTTATTAGAAACAAGACAAGAATTTCCCTTAATAGTGGAAACAACAGAAGAAGAAGAAAAGCAGGAACCAGTAGAAATAAACAGTCTTCAGTATGTCAATCGTATAGATAGAGTAATCACTCATAAATGGCATACTAAAGTCACAATCATTGTTCAAAAGGAGTACTTATTTAGTACTATAGCCTTAATAGATTCAGGCGCAGATTTATGCTGTATAGATGAAGGACTTGTACCCTCAAAATACTTCTCTAAAACAGTCGAAGAATTACATACAGCAGACAGTTCTAAAATGGACATCAAATACAAATTATCTGATACGGTAGTTTGTAATCAAGGAATATGCTTTGAAATACCATTTATAATGGTAAAAGGGTTATCTCATCCAGTAATCCTAGGAAACCCATTCCTTCACATGTTATACCCAATTAGGTCAATTACTGAAAAGGGAATAACAACTGAAATTAATGGAAGAGAGATTATTTTTGAATTTATCTCCTTACCAATCACATTCCAATCATATCTAGCGCTTCTACTGCTACCAGGTAAGTGAGAAAATAATTTGTCCATTGGTTCTAGATCACTGTCAACGACTTACTCCAAATGCCTAAAACGCCTGACTGCGGCTAAACGGCTGACGGATACGCAACTTGGGTTTCACTAGAACTTTTGACCAAACTGTTTCCTAACTAGGCTCTGATACCAACAAACACGCCTAATACCTAGACGCAAGGATCGCTTTTAATTTTTTCTTTTTAAACAGAAAATTAATATTCCTAGTATTATAGCTAGACAAACAACACCAATTATTATTTCTAAATTATTTTTTGACACTCTAGATTCTTTATGATATTGATTATATTCAAACCTATTTCTATAAACTGGGCTCTCAGGATTATACATAAACTATTTCAGTAGTACGTGGCGTTGTGGCTACAGGTCGCTCTACCTTCCACCAATGAAGGGCTAAAGCGGTTAGTAGTTTTCAGCCGATATACCACTTACTTGCTTAGGAGAAGAAGAGTCTTAAAAATTATTATTATTAAGTAAAAAATCTAAAAATCTAATTATAATATTAAACAAATTTAACAAACGTTGATGCTCTCTACAATCACACCATTCATTATGAGTTTCAACATGATAATTATACAAATCAGTACCGTTTTCAACTAAAGCTTGTCTAAACAGTTCTACTTCACGTCTATTAGTCAAGTCAAGACAACGTAAATAAAACAAAAGACGATTAATATATGTGGACATAAATAGTAAACATGAACAGTTTCTGATGTACAGGATCCCTTTAAGGGCAAGTACAGAGCATACTTAAACAGTAATGATGCTTACAGTACTTCCAATAAAACAAATTATTAAACAGTAATATGAATAGTAATACTTACAGAGCTGTTCCAACCAGTAGGTTTAATGGAGGATGAAGGAATGCTTGCTGAAGGAGGAGGTGAATAGTAGACTCTATAGTCAAACTTACCAGATGGTTGACCAAGCAGATCCTCAATGTTACGGGACTTAAACTCTAGTTCTTTGTTTAGTTCTTTAGCTTGATCTATTAAAACATCTAGTTCTTTTCCTACTTTGTTTAATGAAGATCGAATATCAGAAGTAGAAGAGAAATTCATAAACTCTTTATTGAAAAAAAAACAGTATACACAAGAACACTTTGAACAAAACAGTAGCAAAGCAGAGAAAACAAATTGAAAACTTAAAGAGCACTCTATTTTACAACTTATTGCCTAAGTTACATTCTGCTTGTTAAGCAAGTCGAGAGGCCTTCTTATAGTCTTTAGAAGGAATCTTTGGTCGTCATGGCGTGCGTCACTTTTAGTGGCAGACAGGATAAGGTGGAGTTGGCAGAAGCTACTTTTATAGCTGGCAGGAATCTTTTGACTTCTTTACAGCGCATATGGGTCTTGGCTGTCTTCCCAGTATTGGACTTCCATGTCATCGTCGCTGTCGCTATCGTCCTTTTGATGAGACTTAGAGCATTCAGCAGCATCTTTTACTTTTGAAGTGGATGCTTTTGAGCTGGCTTCTTTGTCGTCTTCTTGAAGTGCGCTAAAAAGTTGTCGGCGCAATTCATCTTTCGGTACTGACTTGAGTAGGTCCTTGAAAAGATCAGCGGACTGAAGAGGCGATGGACTTGGCGGTGATGGCTTTTTAGCGAGTGATTAGTCCTTTGGAGGAATAGATTGAGGTGGCTCGAAAAAGTCACACTTATCCCACCATTTGATTAGGACTCTTACGGTTAACCGAGTGCGTGTTCGATGAGAATTCACTGAACCTTTTCATCTTTTTTCTTGAGATAATATAATCCCATCTGACTATCCATGGTATTTTGTAAAGGATAGTAAATAGTAATCTTGAATCCTTTAAGGATTTATTTGAATCGGTAAACTGTTCATAAACAGTCCGAACCTTATTAGGTAAAGAAATGGGATATAATCCCCAGTTAAAGAACCATTCATAGAACCATGAGGGAAATTCCCATGATTCTTTGTCTAACTGGAACTGTATGAACCAGCTAAACTTTTTCTGCCTATTTTCATAAATTAAGGCACCAGTCGAGCAATCATGTAATCAAAATAATTAAAGTACAGGTTTTACGAAATTCAACTCTCTTTGTTTAAAGAGTGAATCTCCCCAATCATCGTAGGTAATAACCCTTTTGATGATGAACTTGCTGAAAGCCCACTCATTAGCGGACCTTTCTGTAGGTGAGAAGACCACTGAGTCGGTCTCTGCTAGGATAGCTTGATAATAAGTGTAGTCCTTTGGTAAATAAGGATTCACTGTATGATGTTCTGTATAGAAATTTGCCACCTCATAAGGTTTCAAATCCTTGTGTTTCCTGTCAATGGGCATAAGGAAACGATGGCGATTGGAATGTAGGGGTAATTAACCTCCTTAGCTTTATTAGCTTCGACACTGATAGCATAAGCGTCGTCTCTGAGTTTGTCCATCATTTTAGACGGAGGTGGAGATAACTCGTGAGTCCGTTTTGGAGTTCACGAGGCCTTTGAACTCATGTCCTGTAAGGAATTCACGTGTCAAGAAATCAGGCAATGAGTTAGTTTCTCCTTTAATAAACTCAATATCAAAATCAAATACAGACAAAATAGCCTGCCATCTTGCAAATATCTGTTTAGATGCGATGTTTTTAACATCTTTCAGTAATATTTCTTTTGCACTTTTGCAATCAACCCTTATAAGGAATTTCTGATTTAATAAATCAGATTCGAACTTTTGTACACAGAGAACTATAGATAAGATCTCTTTTTTAACCGTAGAGTAATTAACTCTAGGTCCTGTCCAAATACCACTGGTAAATCTGACTAGGGTTTCTTTGTCATCTAGTTTTTGTTTTAAGATGCCTCCGTACCCGATGTCAGATGCGTCAGTTTCCACTACCTTTAAGGCAGATGGATGAGGTATTGCCAGACAAGGAAGGGTTTTAACCCTTTGTTTTATCCGTTTAACAGATAAGGTGTGTTCTTTGGTCCATGGGCTTGGATTTTTTCTAAGTCTTTGGAATAAAGGCTTTGCATCATGGGCCAGGTCTTTATAGAAATCTGAGACATAGTTTAGGCTTCCTAAAAACCTTTGAAGCTGGGTTTTTTCTTTTATTTCATCAGGAAATTTACTGGCAAACTCAATGGCTCGATCAATAGGAATAATTGATCCTTGTTTTATATTATGTCCTAAAAATCTAATATTAGTCTGAAAGAGTTTAATCTTTCTGGCTGAGACTACCAAGCCATTTCTTTTGACAATTTTCATAAACACATTTAAGTGTTTGAAATGTTGATCAATTGTCCTGGAGAAAATAAGGACATCATCAATGTAAACAATTGAGAATGCTGAATAAGCATTGAATATTTCATTCATAATTTTTTGAAATTCTGATGGGGCATTTTTAAGCCCAAAGGGCATTACGTTCCATTCGTAATGTCCAAATGGCACTGATAAAGCGCTTTATACCTATCTGTTTCAGCTATCTGGATTTGCCAATATCCAGACTTCATATCGAACTTTGAAAAGATTTGGGCCTCAAAGAGTCTATTTAATAGATCTCTTTTATTAGGCAATGGATATCTTATCCATCTAAGGGCCTTGTTTAAAGGCTTATAATTGATCACTAGTCTTGGGACTCCTCTTTCTAGTTCAGCAGCATTTTCAACATAAAACGCTGGGCAACTCCATGGGCTTTGACTTTTTCTAATTAGCCCTTTTGACTCGAGGTCAGCAATTTCTTTTTTACAGATCTCCAAATGTCTTGGACCCATGGCAATGGGCCGGGCTTTAGTAGGTATATCTGTTTCACTGAAACTGGGCTCATATGGTAGATTAACCACATGACTCTTTCTATCCCAGAAGGCATTGGGTACTTCTGCACAGATGCTTTTAGCCATCTCATTTTGGAGCTGTTTTATTTTTTCTTGTATCAAAGGTTCATTAACCTTTTCTGTTATTTTTTTGTAATCTATTTCTCTTTTAAGAGAATAAATAAAATTTTCTTTTTTCTTGATGTTACCTTTAAGCACATCAATTTCTCTTTCTACTGGTAAGGAGATAAATTCAAAAATAATCTCTCTTCCATTAATTTCAGTTGTTATTCCCTTTTCAGTAATTGACTTAATTGGGTATAACATGTGAAGGAATGGGTTTCCTAGGATTACTGGATGAGATAACCCTTTTACCATTATAAATGGTATTTCAAAGCATATTCCTTGATTACAAACTACCGTATCAGATAATTTGTATTTGATGTCCATTTTAGAACTGTCTGCTGTATGTAATTCTTCGACTGTTTTAGAGAAGTATTTTGAGGGTACAAGTCCTTCATCTATACAGCATAAATCTGCGCCTGAATCTATTAAGGCTATAGTACTAAATAAGTACTCCTTTTGAACAATGATTGTGACTTTAGTATGCCATTTATGAGTGATTACTCTATCTATACGATTGACATACTGAAGACTGTTTATTTCTACTGGTTCCTGCTTTTCTTCTTCTTCTGTTGTTTCCACTATTAAGGGAAATTCTTGTCTTGTTTCTAATAAGACCATTTTTTCTCTTAAGAATTGTATTTCGAATTTAATCGAATTTATTTCTTTTCTTAATTCTTGTATAGTTGGTTCTCTTGGCATTTTAGCCTTTTTCATTCTTTCCATGACTTCTTTAAGTTCATATGGATTTGTTCTTTCTTCTATCTTTCTTTCTAAAGGACTTTTATCCTTAACCAGATTCAGATATTCTTCTAATTTTTTCCTTTTTTCTTCTTGATCTTCTATCTTTTCTATAAGATCTAACATCAAGTTTTGTTCTTTAGTTAAGACACATAAACCATTTAAGGTACAGAGTGATTTGTAATAATCACATTTTCCATCACAGATTTTTTCTTGTTCTGGTTCTAACTCAGTAGAAGATTCCTCAGAAGTATAGTCTAACGCATTGACTTCTAAATCTTTTTCTAAATCAGACTCATTTAAGAGGATTTTAATTAATGAATCTTTAAGATTGTCATTAATTTCTAAGGCTTGAATTTGTTGTTTGACTCTACACTTGTTAGCGTAGTGACCAGTCTTTCCACATTTGTAACAGACTACATTAGTCTCTTTTGTTATTCTTTTCTTCTTTTTAGAAGAGGTGACAGGTTTACTTTTAACTGGTTTTTTAAACCTTTTTTCTTTTCGAGGGTAAAAGGTTCTGTGTTTTTTAAACCTTCTCTTACTCTCTCTCCCCAGTTTTTTAACTTTGCCTTTATTAGGAAAAAGTTCTTGGTGGTAAACCATCTTATTCACGAAATCACCGAGTATTCTTTTACCCGTGATTCGCTCTTTGTATAATTGGCGCTGAAGTCTTAGTTCATTGCACAGTGTTAATCCTGCAGTAACTACTTCTGACGCTAATTCACCAAAGGTATACTGATTGTATGGCAAGGTATTGTCATGTTTATCTCTTATTTGTTTTTTGACTCGTTCAGCAAATAACGAGGGCAATCCAGAAAGAAATTTTTCTTTCCAAAAATCATATTGATTGTCTTCCCTAACAAATATAAGGGAAAAGAAGGTATCTTTATACCATTTGAAATGAGATAGGTCAGGACACCTAAGGTTCATTAGTTGTTCCTGGGATCTATCTAGGTACATACTCATGGTTCCTACGAAGTGTAATCCTATTGTACACAATAAGGTATACACACGATGCAGGACTTGAGTTTGACTTTGTTGATTGATTGTCTGTTTTAACGATCGTAAATTTGTCTTTTTCCTTCCTCAGTTAAGGAAAAATCCCACCAACCTTTAAGTTGGCCTGTAAATCCACATGTAATTGCGTGGACTATTTGCTGCTCACTGTTTCCTCTTGATTTAGAGGCAAACGCATACATGGTCATAAAATGGATAGTATTTTTAATCTGGTATTCAGATAATCCATCTATGTTCCATTCTACAATTGAAGTTCCATCAAATTGTACGTAGTTATAACTATTGTCTTCAAATTGTAGATTAATTGGTGAAGGCCTAGAATAATAAGGCTTCATTTCGACTGTTGCCCTAGGTTTAGGGTATTAATTTGTATAAACTAAGTCCTCCATGGGCTTTTATTTGCTTCATGTGTGGGCCTTAGGGTCTTTTATGAACTTGGGATCATTTTATTTATTTAAACAATTTAAATACCTAAAATGACTAAGTAAATAACTAATTAATTAAAATAATTAATGATCCGTGCATTTGCGAGGTTTTGCACAACACAAGTTAAGTTTCAAAGTTAAGTGATGTTACCCTTTTACTGTCTTGCCCCACACGCATATTTAACTAAGTTAATTGTTTATCATTTCTATTTACATGTCATACATAGCATACTATAGAAAAAATTCCTAAGCATTTCAATCTAATGTACATCTGACATATCAAAGTTTATAGGTTATGTTCTTAGGCCCATTAATTAGCATGTTTCCCCATATGCAACTGGACTAAGCCCAATTACATGTCAAAGGTCCATTTGAAAACATTCAAAATAATTCAAATAAAAATAAAGACCTAAACTAAAGAAAAAAGGAGGAGAATAGAGATTAAAACCTTAAAATGGCCTTTACATCCCCAAAAATAAAAATTAAATAAATTAGTCTACAGTTGTTACAAGGCCTTAAGCCCATTAAACTTATACAAGAGGCCTTGAATATGCAAAGGGAGCCTTGATCCATAATTTGTATAAACTAAGTCCTCCATGGGCTTTTATTTGCTTCATGTGTGGGCCTTAGGGTCTTTTATGAACTTGGGATCATTTTATTTATTTAAACAATTTAAATACCTAAAATGACTAAGTAAATAACTAATTAATTAAAATAATTAATGATCCGTGCATTTGCGAGGTTTTGCACAACACAAGTTAAGTTTCAAAGTTAAGTGATGTTACCCTTTTACTGTCTTGCCCCACACGCATATTTAACTAAGTTAATTGTTTATCATTTCTATTTACATGTCATACATAGCATACTATAGAAAAAATTCCTAAGCATTTCAATCTAATGTACATCTGACATATCAAAGTTTATAGGTTATGTTCTTAGGCCCATTAATTAGCATGTTTCCCCATATGCAACTGGACTAAGCCCAATTAGATGTCAAAGGTCCATTTGAAAACATTCAAAATAATTCAAATAAAAATAAAGACCTAAACTAAAGAAAAAAGGAGGAGAATAGAGATTAAAACCTTAAAATGGCCTTTACATCCCCAAAAATAAAAATTAAATAAATTAGTCTACAGTTGTTACAAGGCCTTAAGCCCATTAAACTTATACAAGAGGCCTTGAATATGCAAAGGGAGCCTTGATCCATAATTTGTATAAACTAAGTCCTCCATGGGCTTTTATTTGCTTCATGTGTGGGCCTTAGGGTCTTTTATGAACTTGGGATCATTTTATTTATTTAAACAATTTAAATACCTAAAATGACTAAGTAAATAACTAATTAATTAAAATAAGATGAAGATAAGATAAGATTCATGTTCAATCAAAGATAAGAAAACTAGTTAAAATCAAACTCCCCATTTGATCCAATTTTGGCCAAGTTGGAATCCTTGGACAACTCGACCATTTCATCATCATCCTAGTTGATTTACACTCACTTATTACATTAAAAAAAAAAAGGAATGTAAGTGGTTTCAAATTGATATAAAAATAACTCACATATGAACCAAAATTAGCAATCCTGTATAGCAAATATGCAAAATTAATTGAAAATAACAAATGGCCTTTAAAAATTATGAAATTTTATGGGAATCTATAGGACATATTATTCTAAAACAGAAAAAAAAAAGAACCATAAAAAATCATGCCAAATCATGCGTAAAATAGAGATTCAAAATGGCACATACAGTTTTCAACTAATTCTGACCTATCGACAAAGATTATCACTTGCATACCAATCTAGAAAGTTAACAAAAAAATCTAAAGACATAGGCAAAAAGCTAACATCCCAACATGTAATTTAGAATCACTAAAAAATGTAAAACATTAAGCAATTTATGACCTTCACAAAATCGAGTTTATGTATAGATGTTCTAACCAGTATGCAAATTTTAAAAAATTAATATCTAATTATAAAAAAATCATTTCAGGGTAATTTGAAAAAAATTGCATGGAAAAAACCTAATAAATTTATTAAAAATAATATCAAAGGCAAAAGAAGTCATTTTCAAAAGCTGAAATAGAACAAAAGCAAAAAAAAGTCCTAAACATTTATATAGAGTGATTTCATTGCCCAATCAGATTTACCTTCCTTTGTTGCTTCAATTTTTGTATCAAAGCCTTTTCTGACACCTAAAGAAACCTTTGAATGGTGGAAAATAAATATATAAAAATGAGAATTCAATTAGAAGCTATAGGGGAGACTTAAGTGAATTAATGCACTAATCAGCCAGGGCTAGTTTTTTTGTGAAGGATGGCAGCCAAATGGTAGTCTCAATGTGACCTTAGGGAGTGTTCTAAATAATTTAGAATCTCCCCAAAGTGCCCAACAGATTTGGCCCTATTGATTAGAAGTACTTTAAGATAAGTATTTATAGGAAAACTAAGGGTTAGTGTGATAAGATTAGGTTGATCATATTTGATTAAAATTAAATTACTCTCTCCCTATCCTTACCTTTGAATTTCAGTTAGCCTAAGATAATGGCTGACCAAAATTATTTTATTTATCTTTTTAATTAATATTTAATTAATTATGAAGATAATAAACCCCAATTTAATCATAGCTCATTTCCTATTTTAATTATCCTATCTGAATTGGGCATGGAGGTGAGGCCTAGTGTGCTTGGTCATTGATCAAGCCTAGTCCATTGCTTCCTTAGCCCTTTAGGGAGCTTGAAGACTTTGGTCCATGGCTGGATCAAATGGCTCAGGCTTCAAGTTTTGATCTAAGTTAATTTTTCCTTTTTAAAGCACTTTAACTTTATTTTCCACTCTATTAATTTTTAAATAATTTTCAACAATTATAAATGTCCTTAACGTGTCCCAAAATGCATCTGAATCCTTTAATTCATCATCATAGGACTCCTCAATATATTTACATAGCATGCATTCAAAGGGGTAATAGTGAATAGGTTGACCAAGACTACCCACTTCATCTCTATGAAAGCTAACTATTCTGTGGATAAGTTGGCTCAGTCATATGTTGTAGAGATAGTAACATTGCATGGAGCACTAGTGATAATAGTTTCTAATAGGGGATCACAATTCACCTCAAGATTTTGGCATTGTCTCTGGAATTAATTGGGCACCAAGTTGGATTTTAGCAGGACTTTTCATCCTCAGATCAATGGACAGTCAGAAAGAACCATACAAACTCTGGAGGATATGCTAAGGAAGTGTATATTCAACTTTAAAGGATCATGGAAGAAGTATCTTCCTTTAGTTGAGTTTGCATACAATAACAGCTATCTTCTAGTATTAGAATGGTACTATATGAAGCTCTATATAAGAAAAAATATAGGTCTTCAATATGTTGGGAAGAAGTTGGTGAATAAGCTTTAGAAGGCACTTAGTAAGTGGAAATCACCAATTAGGCTATGCAACCAGTAGAAAAAAAAGTTATACAGATCTTCATAGAAAGGAAGTAGTTTTCCAAGAAGGAGACATGGTGCTTCTAAAGGTATCTAGAATGAAAGGTGTTATCCGATTTGGAAAAAAGGGTAAGCTAGCTCTAAGGTACACAGGACCATATAAAGTACTACAGAAGGTTGAGAATCCATTTTACAAGCTAGCCTTGCCACTAAAAATGGAGAGGATCCATACAGTTTTTCATGTTTCTATGCTACAGAAGTTTGTGTCAAATCCGAACAAGGTTATGAGCGAACTAAACATGGAAATTTTAGAAGATCATTCTTATATTGAACAACCCATCTAGATTATTGACATGCAGATCAGGAGGCTAAGGAATAAAGAGATACAAATGGTTAAAGTCCATGGAAGAATGCACGTGGGGGACTCGTGACTCCATGTTACAATAGTATCCCTTCTTATTCCAAGTATGTTTCTATCTTGTTTTAACATTCGAGGGCAAATGTTCTTAAGGGGGGAGAATGTAACATCCACCATTTTCCATGTTGCAATCCTATCATTGATGGGAAATTTCCAGTGAAACTTAGGGTTTCACTGATAGAGGAAATAGTGGTAAGTGTTTGTATGTATATAAGGGTTATGTTATAGAATTTTAATTGTATGTTTTCTCAAGTGAAGGATAAGGTTTCTTTTCGAGTAGTATGGACTTTGGCAGCTAAAAGTTAGAAGTTGTATTTTCAACAGCCGATGGTTCCTTTACTATCAAGGTTTATTTCTGGGCAGTGTGGACTTCGACAATCAAAAGATAGGCTTCGTATAGCTGAAAGTCCTTCAGCAAACCAGGGTATAAATGCCTTAATTGATGAAATTTTGAGAAAACTCTCAAAATTTCTTTAAAAGATGCCCTTTTTCTCTCATCTTGAGTTTACCTCCTTGATAAAGTCTTACATGTCAAAAGTGGAAATTAGTAGCCAGTGGAGGAAATTGTTATGAGAGTCAAGTAGATCTTTTAAGTTTCTCTTTCGAAAGGGAGGAATTAGAGCTCCAAGAGGTATGCTTACCTTATGAACTCCAAATCATAAGTTCTACTAGGTTGCATGCAAGAAAAATAAGTGATATGTTTTGGAATTTTATTTTCTTTTGTTTAAAAGTAGGTTGAAGGTTTGAATGTGGTTAGAAGTTAATGTTTTGTGTTATGATATACATGCATGTGTAGGGAGAGTCCTTTGGTTAGTTTTAGTAGTTCTCATGTGATGGATTAAAGTTGTATAAGTGAAACTGGATTTTTTTTTCTTTATATTGTAAGTTGGAAGAGATTTTTGAGAATTCTTGGATTTGGTTGGATTGTTGGATGCATGTAGCATATTTGTTGATTTTTGAGTTATAGGATGAGTTAGGTATGGGTTGGCATGGTTAAATGATGTTTTAGAGCAAAGGACGTGGTTTTGTTTGTGCTTTGGCCATGGGCTTTTTGCAAAATTTGAATTGGAAATTCTAGAAATTCTTAGGTTCGGCTACAAAAAACCACTGTTTTGGCAACTGAAGTAACTACTACTTCTTGAGAGCTTTTAAAGTTCAAAATTTCAATAGTTGAAGTTGCTTCTGCCTGTCTTATTTTCCTTTTTGTTTTAAGGCTTAAAAATTTATTTTTAGACACCAAAGAGACCTAGAATATGTTAAATGATGTTTGTATAAAGTTATAGAGATCTGAATAACTCATTAGGGTCCATCTTTTATAAGATCAAATGTGAGAAACCCAAAAAACTATAGTCAAGGAATAGCTAGTGTTTATAATTACAGTCTTTGATAGGCTACAAGAGGTGAGTAATGCAAACCCCAATAAATGATAACTTTTTACTTAATGGTAAATGAACTCATGATCATTCGCATGCATTTTTTCATGATTTTATTAGGTTTTATGTATCTAGAACATGAATATGCCGCATTATTGCATAATTATTGTTGATGCTCGATAGATTTTAGATGACCCACTGATTTCCTCCTATGATATGGATATGTTTTATGTTATGATCATGCATGATGTCATGTGGTAAGACCGAGTGAGGCTTAATAAGTCCCTGGCTCAGTATTTATGATAAAGGAAGATCGAAGGAGCTTCTTTATGAGCCTAGCATATTAGTTATGTTATGTATTAAAAGGAAGTCCTGAGGAGCATCTTTATGAGTTGGTCAAATTGGTTATAGGAAATCATTGGTGACAAATCTATCTTATGTGAATTTTTTGTGTTATGAAAACTCATGTGATTGATGCATTACATATGTATGAATTGAACAATATGATAAATGAAATTGGTTGGCTTACTCACTAAGCTTCCCCAAGCTTACCCCTTTCCATTAACTCTAGGTAAAGTGTGCAAGATTAGAGATTCCTACAGGAAAAGCTAGCAAGAGGCAGAGGCTTGGCAAGTTACTTTGTATGACATGAGTTTGTATAATGGACATATAATTTATAAATGTTAGATGCTGTGCTTGGTTACAAAAAACTATAGTATATAATGTGTAAGTATAAGAATAGTATATATGTTTGCCTAGATGTATAAGCACTCTCTTGTAATTACATATCAATGACCGTATGGATTACACTTTAGCATTTTATGATTGATGTGAAAATGTGATCGCTTCTCATGTTTAATGCTATGATGGAAGCTTGGATTTTAGTTTATATGGAATAAGTAAAGGTTTTAATAGGTTTTTAAGCTTTCTATGGGTACTGGCAGCCTTAAGTTGATCCGTTCCCTAGCATTGATAATACATACATATGTACATATATATATATATGGGTTTTTAAGCTTTCTATGGGTACTGGCAGCCTTAAGTTGATCCGTTCCCTAGCATTGATAATAGCCCCTAATCATATCATTATAAATACATACATATGTACATATATATATGTGTGTGTGTGTGTATTAAAATTAATGTAATTATATTATTATGTTATTATTATTTTGTTGTATTTAAATTTAAGTTGATTGTAATAAAGAGTAATGGGACTTAGAGAATAATTAGTGGCTTAATTAAAAACACTTGGGATAGATTAAGGATTTGAATGAAGTTCAAAAAAAATCAAAACTAAATTTGTACCTCTCTCTCTCCCTCTCCCTCTCTTTCTCTTTTTCTTTCTTTTTTCTTCTTTCTTTCCTTTCTTCTTTTTGACCATATCTCCATTCTCCAATCACCTTCTCCAGCATTTTTGGTATCAAAACACTCTGCTCCTCATGGGCATTAGGTAGATACCAAGCTTGCTCAATATCATTTTCCAATTTGTGCGAATTGAGCTTTGAAAGTTTCATCCATTTTGACTTCCAGACAAATTTCTCCTAAATTGGAATTTTTCTCAAAAATCTAACTATACCATTATGTTGTACACTCCAAGAGCTTCAAAACGATGCCAATTCATGAATTTTTTAACACTGAAAAATTTTTGAGACCCATAAGCTTATTGGTGAGATTTCAAGTCTTTAAAGCTATCTTTTATATTAAATAAAATTATATTATAACCCTTTATGCTTTGGGCTTCATGTAGGTACTTTCGTTTGATAGAAAATCCACTAGCTTATGATACTGTAATTTTGGTCCTAATGCACAAGCTCCATGACCCACCTCAAAAGTGGATAATATTACAATTATTCCTACCATTTTCATATGCCATGGATGCGTTCCAGGTGCCAGCATTAGCATAGGTAACCCTATGCAAATTCGCTCTTTTTGCCTTAAGTTGAGCTATAGTTTGATAATTAATAACATATTCATGGGCGTATGAAATGCAGTAATTTTAGTTGTAATACTAAGATAATATTATTAAGGATCTTTAAGAATATTTATAGAATTTTTGAAAGTGAATTGGATATTTTTGAAAAATAGTGAATTTTCAACCCCTAATTTGATGTTAGGCAACAACACTAGCTAATCAGATTTGGCAATCCCCAAATGGGCATTGCATTGCGTTGTGTTGTGAGCCTGAGGCCTTTGGGTTGTTGAGATATAAATTGTGTTTTCTTATAGGAAGGTTAGGTCCCAAGTATAAGAAAAACTTTGTCGGATTTTCAACCTGAACTTTGGAAGTCTTTAGTTTCTTTTAATTAATTATTATTGGTCTATTTTTTTATAGTTCTTTGGTGTGTTTACTTAGGTGATCTGAATCAACCATTATAACACCCACTATTTTTTAATATCAGAACTTCTGTCATTAATGGAATATTTTAGCAGAATTCAAGGTTTTGTTGATAGGAGATTAGTGGTGGAAAGTGTATGTATATGTATAAATAAGTGTATGTGTGATGTATTTAAAAATATATTTAAGAATGAAAATGTTTTAAATGGTTTTTGACAAAAAAAAAAGTTTTTTAAGTGTGTTTTTGGCAGAAGGAACTTCAACAGCCAAAGGACGGACTTTTAGTAGCCAGAGTCCTTTTTATTGTTCAAATGCACATTTGAACAAAAAGGACTCTGGTAGCCAAAAGTTTCCTCGATAACTGGGCTTCCAGCAATCGAAAATCCCCTCGATAGCAGGGCTTCTAGCAACCAAAAGTCCCCTCAATAACAAGAGTATAAATAGCCCATTTCAGTCAATTTTAAAAAGAAAAGTAAGTTTCTCTTCTCTCTCAACTTTTATTGCATCCAACAGGAATTCTTCTCCTTGAATTCTTTTACTTTGATATTTTAAGAAGCTAAAAGTCTTGGATTGGTTGAAGAGTTCAAGAATTCAAAGGATCTTGAAGATTTTCTCTAATCTCTTTACCTAGTTCCATAGGAGAAATGTGATTTTCTTCCTCTTTCCAATTGAATTTCCTACATATTTTGGTAGAAAATTATGCCTAGGAGAGCAGGGTTGAATAGCATGTGATTTTTGCATGGTTTTAAGTTTTTGATTTTATGGAAAAGTGTTGCATGTTGAGGTTTTGGATGAAAGTATGATTTTCCTTGTTGTGTTCTGGTATTTTGTTGTCAAATGGGGTGTTTTTCTTGCTTTTTGTCAAGTCTAAAGTGTTTATAGACCTAGAATGGTTAGTTTACTTTGTTAAACCTAAGGATTTTCTGTTTATGTTGTAATGGAAGATTGTTTGAACCTTGAATCCTAGCTCTAATGAGCAAGCTTTAAGCATGAATTCAAGTTGTTTTAGGCCTTAGGAATGTGCTTATATGTAAATATTGTGTTTTAGAGCTTTGTGGTATGTTTTGGAGACTTTGGGAGAGAAGTTCTACTAGTTTTTTCTTAGGGAATTCTAGAGATTCCCAAGTTTGGCTGATGAACACCATTATTTCGACAGCTGAAGCATATAGTTTCTTGAGAAAGAATATGGAGAATTCTAGGTTTGACAGCTAAAGTCTAAAACTTCGATAGCCGCAGTGGCTACTGCCCGAAATGGGCACCCAATGTTCAAGGGTTTGGCAATTGAAGTCCAAAACTCTGATAGTCGAACTTGGTTCTGCCAGCCTTAATTCTACTTTAGTTCTAAGGTTCCAAAACATGATTTTATGATTCTTAAGGGCCTATAATAAGACGTTTGTTATTTGTATAAAGTTCTTGAGCTTCAAATAACTCTTTAGGTTCCAATTTTTATAGGATCAAACTTCAGGGATTCGTGAAGCTAAGGATCTAAAAGCAGCGACCGTTCATGTTAGGTGGTTGATAGGCTACAAGAGGTGAGTAACTCTAACCCTAATATATGTAAATTCTTTAAATGTAATTCATGATCTTCCACATGCATCATTTCATTATTTACTAGGGTGTATGTATCTAGAGCACGAATATGTTACATTTTTGCATAATTATTGTAGATGCATAATGGAATTTATATGACCCATTAGTTCCCCACTATATTATGCATATGTTATGTTTATGATGTGATCATGCATGATCTATGGTGGTAAGACCAGGTGAGACCTAATAAGCCCCTAGAGTACTACTTTTAAGTAAAAGTCCTGAGGAGCCTCTGTATGAGCCAAACACATTGGATGTATTAAGCGAAAGTCTTGAGGAGCCTTTGTATAAGCCAGGCATATTGGATTTAGGGAATAACTGGTTGCAAGTCCATTTTATGTGGAATGTTTATGATGTGAAAACTCATTAGGATGATGCATTGCATATATATGAAATGAATGATATAAGTAAATGTTATTGGTTAATTTACTCACTGAGCTTATGTGAGCTCACCCCTTTTCCCCTAACCCTAAGTGCAGAAGTGCAAAAATAGAAGAGTCCTTTGGCACTTGAGTAGCAGGAGTAGTTGTAGAGTGTTTATATGTATGTCATATGATTAATGGACGTGTAATATGTAAAGGAATAGTTACTGTGCTGATATTCAAGTTTTGATAGATGTTTTATCTTAAACATAAGTGATGTAATTATGTATGTCTGAAATCTAAGCTAACTCCTCAGGTAAATATGAATGTATGAGCTAATTAAACTTTAGTGATTTATTGTGTGAAAGGTTCAAATTCTAAACCAATTTTATGTTAATTTATGAATGAGAAAACTAAAGTGTAATGGTTTGGAGTATGCTTGGATTGTTAAATTTAGGGATATGTTCATGTTTAATAGGTCTTTAAGCTTGCTACGGTTTCGATGGCCTTAAGCTAACCCAATCCCTAGCGTCGGTAATGACCCCCTAGCTAGGTCGTTACAACCATCATCTTTTTCCCAGTAGAATCAATAGGAGTTGGTTCATACTGTCAGTTGGATATTGATTATATTTATAATTTTAATATTATTATTTAATTGTCATTGACATGTTCATGCATCCACATTAACATATATGCATAAGTAATTAAATATATAAGAGCACTTTATTAGTACATATTTATTTCCTATTAATCATTTGTGGTTATCGCCTAAGGATAATTTAGAGTTGTGCGTAGGGGGGGTATATCATGGATATAAATTGGATGGGTAAATGCAGCTTGAGATTATCTCGCTGGGACTTGATCCTTATGGATGTGGTAAAGTCGGGGTGAGGCACAGCTTTGAGTTGATCTTGTTGGCCCCCTGCACTTGGATTTAAGTAAACTTCACAGTGATTGTTTTAGATGTCCTTGTGATGTAAAACTAATTTGTTATACTTAGTATGTATTTGTAATATTGCATTTTAGTGTGAGCTGAGCTCCCATTATGATATTGGATATAATTGTGGTTTAAAAGGGTGAGCTGAGCTCCCTAATTTATGGATTTTATCATGTTATAGGTCGGGTGAGTTTTTCTCCTTGTTGGATTGTCTATTTTATAGCTAGACTCTGTCCCTTTATTTTCTTAAGTTGGGCCCTCCATTTTGACTTTGGTTGTTGTGTTATAGTTATGTAGACCTACTACAAGCTTTGGGGCCCTTATGCTGACCCAAGTCCTAATGTCAGTCCAGCCCAAAAGCTAGGCCATGATAGCCTCTACATCATAGACACCAGGGTGAGTTACTGGATTAGTGTTACTAAGAATTTGTGTGGGAGTAACAATCCTGCTATTAGGACGACCGAATTGAACTGGTGTTCTTGGCTAGCTAACCACCTACTCTTCTCTTCTATAAGGCGGCTGATACCTTTCTTCACTGTTAGCATGGCTTCCATTAGCACTGCCATGAGGAGTTCATGGCTGAGATTACCCCCGAGCTCCCTAGCTCCTCTAAATGCCTTGTCAAATTCCACTGCCCTAGAGATTTGACTATTAGATAGTACTAGAATTAGTAGATTAAATTTCTCTAAGAAAACATGCAAAATCTTTTCCATTGTGCTGTTAAGATTTCCCATCCACATTCTGATGTCCTTCTTCAAGACGTCAATAATGGTAGACACTACTTTTCCTTTAAGATTCTCAATAGCATAAATGACTAGTGATCCACCTTGAATCTAACTAGGATCAGTCACTGAGGTATGTACATCCTCTGCTGATTCAACATTCTGAATGTCCTCTCATTGAGAAGTTAGCCTCCTCTCAAAATGCTCCATCATAAGGGGGAACTTGAACATTCTAACTAGTTGCAGTAAGACTCCTTTCCATATCGTGGGAGATGGTGGCATCCTTGCCAAGCAAGCTTCTGATTTTCGGAGGCATGTTGACACCTTTTCAATAATGCAAACGATGATGAACATGAGATTTGTCCCATTGGGAGTGCCAAAATTATTTCCTTAAAAAACAATTTTGCTAGCTGACAGCTAAGGAAATGTGGGCGTGCCAAATATAGAGTATATCACCTAAATTACGTTCTAACTTATAAAATAAAAATGATTGTGAAAACTAACTCTACGGTATGCAACTTCATCAATCTTATAGGTAATTGAATGAAAAGGATGGTCTGATTGCTTGAACAGTAAATACAAGGCTTGAGAAAAGTAAATACAATGCTTTTGGAAATTAAATGCAATAATTGAAAAATTAAATGTTAATAAATTATAGGATAAATAGACTATTGGAGTTTAAATATGTTGTTGGATTGAGTTATTCTAGCTTTTCATATTGCTATTCATCTAACATTTGTAGTCCTCCTTACTGGTGCCTGGAAGAATCTAAAAGGTCACATTCACATTATGCAATTTTTGGAGTTATCTGCCCACTACTTATAACTTCTTTAAACTTCTCACAACCTCCGTTAATTGCTTTCTTAGCTAACCACCCATACTTGATAACTTCTCCTGATATTTATCTCTCTTCTATTTATTAACTAACTTACCTCATGCCTTTAATTAATTAAACGAATAAAATAAAATTAATTAAATTAATTTTACCAAAAACTAATTTAATTAATCCTAAGCCTGAAAATAATTAATAAATAAAGTTAATTATTTTGGTACAAACGTAAATATTCTTATTCAATGTACTCAATTATTATTCACTACTCTTTATTCAATTCATCCGACTCAATCGCAAATTAATGGTAAAATACAAATTTTGATTTTATTATATTAAAAAGGGTTTTTTTGCGTGAAATTTTTTATAAATTTTAAGATTTTCAAACTTTTTTTTATTAAGAAAAAGGTTGTTAATTTATTTTATCGTCACTTCAAAAATTTTTACAGAAAATTTGTTAATTTATAAAAAAAATTCAATAATTATTTGACTAATTTAAATAAAGAAAATATTATTCAAATTAATCACTTCTTAATAAAATAATTAAACTAATTAAACATGAATTATTTGAAAATTTTTCTATTAATTATTGTCACTTAAAAAATTTTGAAAAAATTAATTATTCACATTAACCACTTTCTAATAAAATAGTTAAACGTAGTCATTTGAAAATTTTAGTATTACTATGAATTTCAACTTTCCTTGTTTGAAGGGATTTTTTATATATGTTTATGTAGATTGTAGTTAACTATTCAAATATAATTTAAAAATTTATAAAAAATATATATATAATTTAGACATTTATATAAATAAATGGGATTAAATATTATATATATATATATATATATATATATATATATATATATATATATATATATATATATATATAAAAGTAGGAAGAGGAGAGAAAAATGGTATTAACAACAAAAATATCCATGATTAAATCTGATGATGATAAATTGCCATCTATTTTGATCGGCTAAAAAGTAGTATAGAAATATATTATTATTTAAAAAATATTTAATTTGATTGATTAGATTAATTTTGTATTTAAATAAAAAAAAATTAAAAGTAAACCAACTTTCATTAAGAATAAAATATGATTATAATAATTTATTTTAACAATGAATGATGGAGTTTAACTGACTATTAAAATTAATATATTATAGTAATATTATATTATATACAAAAAGGTAACAAAAAATTATATATAAAAAGTTAAATCACTAAGATGTATAACGACTATAAACTACGTGTAACACATTAATAAATCACTAAGATGTATAATGACTATAAACTACATGTAACACATTAAAACAAGTTAGTGATGAAGACTCTGTCACTAGTACCTTTAAGCGATACAGTATCTAGGGGTGTGCAAACGGTCGGTTCGGTTCCGAACCGAACCGAATCGATAAAATCGAAAATTGAAAATTAAAAATTTTAAAAACCGAACTGAACCGATTGATAAGAGAAAATCGAACCGAATCGAATCAATAAATTTTAATTCGGTTCGATTTTAAACCGATCAAACCGAAATTTATAAAATTTCATATTTTTAACATTAAATCTAAATAATAAAAGCATAAAAACAAAAAAAATTAGAAATCAAAACTCAAAAACCTTAAGGTTCAATTCGGTTTTCTTTGATTTCAGTTCGATTCAATTCAGTTCGATTCCATTTGGTTCGATTTTTTTTATTTCCTATATATATTAATAATTTCGATTCGATTCGGTTTTTTTGACTTTTTTATGAAAATAACCGAACCGAACCAATTAATCCGAAATTATCAAAATTATAAACCGAACCGATTAAATTTTAAAATTAAACTGATTGAACCGAATTAATCGATTTGATTCGATTTTTCGATTTAAACCGAAAACTGCACATCCCTAACAGTATCCATCGCTAATACTTTCAATGAGGTTTATGTATGTTGTATTGTCTTTTAGCGACAAGTTCGTCACTAATACTTTTGGCAACGGAATGCTCATCACTAAATCACTAAAATTTTTAATTTCTAATATTACAATAATTAGTGTAAATTAAATCTTTAATATTGTTTTATATAATTCTTAATATAATAATTCTATCATTTTAATCACATAAAGACTATTAATTCATTAAAAATTATTTAATTTATTATAATAAAATTAATAAAAAAAATCATAAATATAGAATCTGACTTTCACTAATTTTTTTTAATTGTTTTAAATATTAACAAACTTATAATATATGTACTGCATGGGTGTGGGGTGGGGGTGAAGGAGGGAGAATAATAGATAAGCAAAAATTATTATTATTAAAAATTAAATATTTATTTCAATAAAAAATTTACATTTATTTAAATAAATATAGAACTAAAATTAACTAAATTAAAAAAAAGGATAAAATTAAAAGAAGGTTTTTAGATGTTTTTATTAATTATTGCTTTTTTCAAATAAATTCTTTTGCATCAATAAAATATTTTAATTTATAAATTTATTAAAAATGTACAATAAAAATGTTAACAATATGAAATTTGTTATCATTAACATATATAGAGACGAGAGAAAAAAATTCATTGCAAAATTAAATATATGTACTTATCAAACCATACAGTTTGATTTCAAATTTATAATTATTAAATATATTTTTCTTACTATATTTATTCTCTAATTGAAATCAAATTTATTAAAAATACCTTTAAAGTGAAGACTGGAGCAAAAATTTTGAACCCGAACGCTGAATAAAGGCCGGTAGAACCAACTGTTTCCCAAAATTGAAGGGAAATCAAATTTGTTTTTTTCTGTACCAAGCAATAAAGGGAGCATTTCTCTTAAGGTCAAAACGACTAAAGATTTCTACAGTAATGATTGGCCGAGTTGTAGGAGCCATTCTCACTATTTGGCCTTCTTGTTCATTGCCTCCTTGAGCTTAGTCCCCAATGCATATGCCAATGGTGGGGGAACAGCATTTCCAATTTGCCGATGTTTATGTTGGATGTTACCAGCAAACTTGTAGCTATCGGGAAATCCCTGATAAAACATAGTTCAGAAAAAAAGACGAAAAAAATTACCAACTTAACATATTCATGAGAAACCATTAATGACCCTTTGCGGTCATCATTGGCTAGCTAACGATACCACAGAAAGGGAGAACAAATAAGCCACTTAGGATCGATCAGGAGGTTTGCATAAACAAATTTCTAAAAGGGCAAGAAATCAGTTGCAAGTGCAGCCTTTTGCTGCCTATTTCAATGCAAATCTCTAGTGGCTTAATAAAAAAATTGACCAAACATGCTGAGAAAGTTGGACAACTTACTTGAGATCGAGCACATTCACGAACTGTAAGAATCCTGTCCTGCTCAGGATGAAAGCACATCCCCACCTTACCCATCGGTTGAGGATCTGTTATTGAAGTTGGGAAGTTCCCTTCCCAATCCAACCTCCCAAAAAGCCCCTTCCACTGATTATGCCGCTTAGCTGTGTTTGGCAGGCACCATGGAATCAAATCAACCACTTGCCCAGTAGACAACTTAATCTGCACGTCATAAAATTAAAAAAATCACATCTATAAAAAATTCAGGTGATCCCAATATAAAGACTAGGAAGATGTGTAGCATCTACTCAAGAAATCAAATTGTACATTCATACCTTTTCATCTGGAAGGTCACGCCAATCAGAACCTGGCTGTTTTGGAATTTTCTGACACCTAATAAGATTCAGCTCATTCATTTCTTTTGATATATGGTCTGTCAAAACAGCTGTTTCTCCACGAATTTTCTTTTGAAACCATGAGATAGGATCATTTTTATACTGCAAAACAAAAGATTGAAAATGATGTGACCTGCATATTAATTGGTGTTAAGGATTTTCAAATACATACTACCTCCGTCTACTTTTCTCTATCATTTTTTAGAAGTTGTTTTGTTCAAAATTATGTCATTTTGAGAAAATTAAAGAGCATTAATTAATTTTTTTTTAATTTTACCCTTATTTCTGCTAAATATAATAACCAGTTATACAATTTTTCAAAACTCACGTTATTACCTCTCTTTTAATTAGGTAAGATAAAAGATAATTTAGTCAAATCAAGATGTATTTAATTATAATTTAGGTGATTTAATTTTCTTAATTAGCGTGCAAAAACCTTAAACGACAAATAAAAGTGAACGGAAAGAGTATTTTATTATCTCATATACCTCCAAAATCGTCTTAGAGGCACCATTTCCAACAGCTGGGAGATCACCAATGGTATCTCTGACAGTTATTGCACGGAAAGGGGCTCCACTAGCGGTACTTCGAACAGCAGCATAATGTAAATTTTCTGACAACATGACTTTTAACTCTGGAGCAGCAAAGACATGCATCGGTTCTGGCCACTCAGGAAGAATCTCATCAGGGGAGGCAGCCCATATGAATACTCGTTTTCGTGACTGAGAAACTCCATATGCTCCAGCTTCCAATATGCCAAACCTCACCTAAGCAAAATAAGTTACACAAGTATAAATGCAAGAATAATTGTAACACAATAATGCTTCGAAATACATAATAATTTTATGCCCAGTAACATCTACCTGATAACCCATCTCAAGGAGTGAAGCCAAAGTCAAACGAAAAGTTTGTCCTTTATTAAATGACACAAAGTTCCTCACATTCTCCAGGAGGAAATACTTGGGTCGGAAGTAGTCAACAAAGGATAAAAATGCTAAAATCATCTCACATTGAACTTTACTCCAAGTGCTTTGACTAAACCTATTCATTCCGAGAAACCCTGAAAAGAAAGATCTCTTTCCTTTTTGTAATCCTTCTATAATAGGACATTTAGTTGATTTAAAAAAGCCAGAATTTGTACATACTTGACATGGAGGCCCTCCATTGATGAAATCAACCTGTCCTGGTACAGGCAAATCATTGATTACTTTCTTATCAAGTGATGCAGCCAACTCTATGGCCTCGGTGGTTGAGATACATTCATATGCATCACCACACTTCTCCATTGCAGCCCTGCAATACAACCCAAAAGCTATCAACCAAAATTTACAGCAAGGGCAGGAAAAGAGTTAAAATTACCAGAAAATCATTTACCTAAGGATCACATTGCAATTATTAATAAACACTAGAGACGTTGGATTATTGAGCTTGAATGCTTCTCCAGCAGGTTCTTCATATTCAATGGCCCACTTGGTTGATGAGATGCCTGCAATGTTGAAAGCAGCAAATAGTCAATCATATTACTCAGTTTGACAAATACAAGGAGATAAGGAAAGTCACCTGCATGCTGCAATCCCTCTGACAAGCCACCACAACCAGCAAAAATATCCAATGTGGCCAACCTTCTCTCTTGAGATGCTTTTCTTTCTCTTTCAACTTCATCCTCTCCCTCTTTGCACTTGCCCTTCCTCTTCCTAGATGCAGCATCACTTTCTGCAGTCCCAATTGAGTACCTCATTTTGATATTAGCTGGTAACTACTCACGAAAGAGATTGGAAGATTATTTGTATCTTACTGAAGCAGTCTTTTTATGCAGGACATGATGGTTAAGGAAACCAATTCACAGATGAGAAGTGGTTCTAACTTAACTAAATTAATGCTTTTTCTATGAGTTGATCAAAATATTTAGCAAATCACAAGTTACCTGCTTGAGGGACCCTGTGGAAGGATCATAAAGATGCTCACAAAAGAAAATATGATCAAAGATTGCGACAGCACTACAGGTAGGAATATCATTTTTCTTTCTGACTTCACATTTCCCTTCGATAGCCTCAGCAGGTAAAAGATGCATATCCTCACTGTAATAAATCTGAAATTTTAAGCCATAGACTTTTTAGACAACTGAACTTGTGGGCTACCGAAATTTATATATGTTAATTGTAAGGCAAAGTATGATGACAGAAAAGCTAGGAAGATAAATGTTACACATCAGACCTACACAACTTAGTGAAACAAAGAAATAGGGAGAGAGATAGAAGTAGACTGGCTTGAGAAAAGAAACTGAAAGGGGAGAAGATTTTGAGAGAATTAGAGAAGAGGAGAGAACAGAAATAGAGAGAAAATAGATAGAAGAGATTTTTTTTTTTTTTTGGATGGAAAGAAAGAGATCTTTTTTATTATTAATAATCTTGGATAGACTTCTCTTTACAAGTAAGTTCTTATTTATACTTTTATCCTATAACTGCTATCTGCAGTTACAACTGAAGAGAGTAATTACAATTGACTACTACTATAGAATCTTCCAATTTTACTGCTGGTCTAATCCACTAACTACTCTATTCCTTAATCATAACAGTAACATAATTAGTCAATTACACCATAAAATCATTAAAAGGAGTTTTACCTCACGAATATCAGAACAATATGCCTTCTCAGATGAGACGTCTTCTGGTCTGAAAAATCTGCGGACCTTGACCTGGGTGAATCTTGCTTCAGCTCGTTGTGGTTCCTTTTGGACAATGATCTCCAGCAACTGACACACAACATAAGCCTTCAACCCAACATTCCTTCCACCCTTAAAAGTTTCAGTCTCCCTTTCGATGGTGAAGTGATATGGACTTGCATAGACAAAATCATTAACAGAATACTCAATCCCTAATAGTACAAATCGAGTCATAGAAGAATTAACTTTGAAAATGTCCTTTTCCATTTCAGCTTCCTTTATTTTGCAAGAGTGGCAGACACCAGATCCAAGACCCATTGTATCATGGGTGAGACTGAAAAAAGCACCTCTATCTGGCCAATACAAACTTCTACAGTAATATTCCAGAGGCAATCCTTTCCTTTTCCTGTCTTCTGCTCTTGCTCTATCAATTCTATCAGTATTGGCATTATCTTTCCTGTGACGATGTCCCCAAGGCGTTTTGCGAAGTTCCACCACAATTGCCTGTTTGACATCCTGCAAGTCATAATTCATGCATTCATTTCTCAAGAAAACCTCTCTCTCATTGGCTGCATTGCCCAGAACTGTCTGATGTCCCTGCTGCATCATTCTCCCATGAAACATTTTGCTTCCATCTGATGTTTCAAACATGTACTCTACAAAATAGATCAGAGGAAGTTCATTTGATTCATCAACCTCCACTAAGACAGCACCTCCCACAGCAATCACCTCGCCACGAACAATAGCGCTCTTATAAATAGCTCCACCAGAATGCGTTATGCCTACAGGATTCCCATCCCATTGTACTTTATCCCTTGAAGAGTATGATTTGGTTCGTGATGACACCAAGCAAGGCTTTTGTGTATTCTCTGAAATTAATAGATTCTCCTCTTCAGCATCATCTTCATTTTCCTCTTGCTCCTCAATGCAATCCTCCTCTTTTGCTTCACAATTAGTTCCCTCTTTCGTATCCTCTGGTGAGTAATTAGAGTAATATTCCCCCCAAATTCTGTTAATAAGCCTTGTTGTCGTTGCCTGCATAACCTTCCTCTTGGACACCATAAGGCCTATAGGGCCCATTGCTGCTCGGGGATTTAAATTGGGTAGACTCTTCTGCATAATGTGTTTTTTTTTCACCACCCATTTGGTATGATGTCTCTCCTCCATCTTATTTGTAAGACCAACCACAAATGCGCATTTCTTTATCTTTTCATCAGGAAATTCAGCAAAAAGCTGCAGTATTATTTGCCCATGCACAACCACATATCTCTCAACAGCTGCTGGATCATGAGAAATGTAACCATGATCATCCTTTTTGAACTCAGATATTTTCCTGATTACATCTGCAAAAGAAAGCCGTGACACTCGACTTTGTTCTTTCAACAATGTAATGATGCTTCTTGCAAGTTTGGCTGTTTTCAGAACTGGCTTATACCATGGAGAATATTTATTTGTGGCTTTCCAAGTCTATACCTGAAGAAAGAAACAAGAATCATATACTTAACACCATCAGAAACAATTCATGACTAATTCATAAAAAAAGCCATTGCTTATTTACAATGTGAGAGAACATGCACAATACCAGGCCATGTCTGTTCGGATAGATATGAAAACCACTGAAGAACCAAATTCTATCATCCACTCCTTTATTGCACTCAAAAAAATTGGCAAACCCACATCATCCTGTGCCCCTGAACCCCCTGAGGAAGACTGATCAGGATCATTTTCAAGATGGAACCCACTTCCATCATCTTCAGTCATCCTTCCTGACCCAAAGATGGTGACATCTATATCTTCACATGGTTTCATGGGAAGAAGCTCCAACGAAATCAATCTTGAATCAGAATTGTAAAGCGACCAATTATGGAGCATTCTTTTTGGAAGATCATCAGGGTCAACCATGATATGCTCATCACTGTCAATAGCTACATATTCATCAGTTTCTTCATCAGAATGTGAGTAAAATGCAGGCAAAGGGTAGTCGTTAGCAATCTCATCTTCATTGATTTTTATGTAGATTGTATTTGATGATGAAGCTGAACCCTTACTTTTCTTTTGCTTCTTTGTAGATTGCCAATACTCTTCTTCTTGCAATAGTCTCGCTAGTTTTGCATCTTCATCCTCCTCAGCTCCACTGGAGGATGAATTAGATAGTAACATAGTTGACTCTGTGCCTCCAACTTTTGGACATATTGTCAAATTCCCACAAGAGCTTGCTGCTTTTGCCAGTACATAATTTCCATGCTTGCGACTCTTGTCTTTCAAGGCAAGAAGAACAGGCAAGTCTGCAAATTTCTGGTCATTCTTCTTTGATGTGTCATCTAATCCTATTAGTTGATTATAAATGAATTCACCATGAGAAATGACAAAATCCTTAATGGATGCTGCACCTGAAAAACACTTGCGTCCAGTCATTGATCGAACAACCCCTGCAAGCAACTCATCAAGAGTGATATCAGGATTCCCTCCAGAAGATTTTGATAGTTTCTTGTACACCTCTATACAAGTGTAAGCCTTCTCAAAGAAACGATCATAGAACTTCTTGTAGCTACTTGCAGGTCTTAGGCAATCATAATCAGCAATATCTGTTGTAAGCCATACAACTGGAGAGCCATCTTCATAACCAGATATGCTCCACCCTTCTATCCTTCCAAAGCCTTCACATCTAATACATTTTCCTTTTCCTGCTCAGGACTCCCCTCAAGAGGCAATATAAGACCAGATATAAACATATCATCAACTTCAATCATCTCAAGGGGGCGTGGCATGCCATTTGCATCATGCACAACAAAATCAGTTAGTCTCCTATTTGGACGACCTTCTTCTTGTTCATGTGTGAGGTGAATAGCTATAATCTCTTCATCTGCAAATTGTTCATTCTTTGATTCAAGAACGGAAGACTTTTCAGACAAAGGTACCAATTTCTCCTTGAAATCTGTGCATGCAGCAGCTCGCTTTGGCCTTTTTTGGGAGACAGCAGGCTCTTCAATCCTGTGAGAAGAAGTTTGCTTTCTTCTTTTCGCGTTGTTTTTTAGTTCCTTGCTTTCCTTAGAAACCGAGGATTTTGGTTTTCCTTTGGTCTTCTTCATTCCTATTACCAAATACAAGTCCAATGAGGCAGCATACTAGGAAGTTCAATTTCAAAAGGATGCTGAGACAACCAAAGTACTGAAATAAGAGACCAAAAGGGAAAGCTACACAACAGAAGCAATTATACGAACATTATGAGTTCACTTTTGAAGATGTCCGAAATTATCTAATAGCCCCCAAAAAAAGTCAGAAAAATTACATATAAGTAATAAAAAATAAATGTAGAAAGGATTAAGAAAATTTGGGCAACGACCAAACAAGCATAATTATCCTATCAAAAACATATGACATTGAGAATTGAGCTTCAACTATTCCCACAAATTCTTCTCGTGCATTTCTAGTCTAGAATTAGCATACAACTGCAAAACTAGATGAGGATCCCATATGTTACTGATAAAATAGGAAGATCATCAAATACAACATCAGCAAACCAGCACATCGCATGAATGAAACTCCAAAATATTTATTTTGTTGTGAATTATCTTGCCCATAGAAAGTAACTTTTGAGGAATTAACTATGAGCTCAATTTACTTTTACTAATCCCACCAAGAGTGCCAAGTGCACCTTGTGAAACCAGTTTGTACCAAGTGGATTAAAGCGTTGCACACGACCACCATATACAGCTCTTGACTATTTTTTCAGGTTTCAATTCATAATCAATTGACACTAACCTGATGAACAGATCATTAGAAAGAGAGAGAATTTTCAGGTTTCAATTGATAACCTAATTGACAGTTTCAAATTTAATAGATAGATAAATTAAGTAAATTTCTCAGTACCTGATTCCGAGTCGGAAGCATTGGAGAGTGGTGAATCCAATAGCGCTGAAGATCCCATTATTTTTTCAATTGAACACAATCCTCCTTTTACTATTATTGTGTTGGTGTGTTTTCTTTCCAATATTTGGAAGTAGAAGCACAAATATAACCCAGTAAAGAGTAGAGAAAGAGACCTGAGATCAAAGCGAAGACACTATTTATTTAATCGAACACACAAGTTGAAACAAATACCCAAAACTCGTCTAAGCTGCCAAATGGGTATATGTTTCTATCTCATTTCAAATATAATCCACATAACTATTACAAAAGACGAAATGAGCGGGAATATGAAAAAATTTGGCGCCCATGGCCTTTTCATTTGCAAAATCCAACACGCAAGCCCGTGGTTGGACTTGGAACAGCGGTCCCCATATTTACCATTTTAAACAGGTTTACTCAATTATATGTAGGAATGGTCATGGATAAGTGGGGATGAGTAGGGTTGGTTTTTTGCGAGTGTCTATCCATCACCAAGTTATCGAATTCTAATAGAACCTGTATAGTATATATTTGACTTAGAAACGGGTTCAAATAATATTTCAAATTAGATTTGAATTTTATACGTTACCTAATTAATTTATATAATATTTAATTTAATGTAAAATATATATTTTTTATAATAATATTTATATATTTTTTATAAATTTTAATTTTATATATTAGATATTTATTATTAAAATTATTTATATAATATTTAATTCAATATAAAATATATGTCATTCATAATAATATTTATAAATTTTTATAAGTTTTAAATTTTACATGTTAAATATTTATTTACCAAATCTATTTATATAATACTTAATTCAATATAAAATATATATTTTTATAATAATATTTATAAATTTTTATAAGTTTTATTTTAAATAAAATAAAATTTAAATATTTTATGAAATCATTATATTTTTAAAATATAAATTATTAATAAAAAAATAATTTTTATGTATATTATTAATTAAAATATATAAATTTAAATGGGTTCAAATATTTTTTAAGTATTAATAATTGCGTTTAGAATGAGTTCGGATAGTTAAGAATAAATTTGAATCAAATTTAGAACAAATTTAGATTTTGAAAATATTAATAGGTTTTGAGTTGATTGATAATTTACACAGATATTCTATCCGTAACCATTTAGATAAGCCATACTCAATTCAAATCGAAAAAATCAATTGAATTATCTAATCTTGAAATTTGATTCCATTTAATATAAAATTTGATTTGATTTAAATTTAAAATAAAATTAATTTTTTCAATTTAATTTGATTTTTATTAAAAAATTTCAAAAAAATAAACCAAACAAAATTAAATAAAAATGTAAAAACCAGAAAAATATCTTAATATACTTACAGTTTATTGGTAGAAGGCCTTTCATAGCACACTTACTTTTATTGTCTAAGTTCTACCACAATAGACCTTTTATTTTTTTGAGTATTGGCTGTAAAATTCAAAACTTTGTGCGAATTTTTTGTTTTATCTAATTTTTTAAATTTTGAATAATTAAACCAATAAATTTATTCAACTTTCAAATCAAAATTTAAGGTTTTAATTTTTTTCTACTTTTAATGCCAGGATAAACAACCCTATGGTTAAAATAACTATATAATTTAAGTACAGAGTAGTTCATTCAAAATAAACACCATATTGGTTGATTGTGCAAATGACACATAAAATCAGTTTTATAAACATAAAAATCAAAAATGCAAAAACTTCATCATGCAGTATTGGCAAAAATACAAGTTGGCAAAAATCTTCAATTTTGATTTTGATAATTGGACAAAATTTCTTCAAACTGAAAGTCTATGTTTTAATTGTCTAAAATTTAATGAATTGGATAAAATAAATAATTCATGCAAAGTTTTGGATTTTTCTAGCCAATAGCCCTTTATTTTTTTTCTTTGACCACATTCAACTGGATTTATTTTTCTACTCTCTAATCTCTCAATTTCTATGACATGAAAGAGCTAATTAATTTTTCTCTGCTCTATATTCGATTTCTTCCCCTCCCTTTTGATTTATTTTCATATCCTCTCTATCTCTAGTTTCTTTTATTCTTTCTTCTTTGCTGCCCTAACTCTCCCCTATAGGATATCCATCCGCATGTTAGCTTTTCTATGGATTTCATTGCGCAACATCAAAACCCAGAAGTTCTGGTTATTCCCTTCCAAACCCAAAGAAGAATAAGCCCAACCTTTTTTATTTGCAAAAGAACGATATTATGTATCTTTCTTTCTGGTTGAAAAAAGATTTCACTGAAGTCACATGCAATCTCAGTAGGATGTTGAACATACTATCACTAAATAGAAATTCAGAACCATCTAAGTCTAATGTTGTATTAATTTGTTATCGGTTAGGTTTGTAATAGATAATATTATATTTAGGCATTTAGTTAAATAAATTAAATTAGTTCTTTTTTATAGCACTTGTTGTATAAATTTGTCTTCTAATGTTTAAAGTGTGAATACTGAAACATATTTGCTGGCTTGTATCGTTGCCATTGTCCACTGCTGAGTGTTGAATTTGTTTTTACAAAACTGATGAATGAATCGAATCGAGCTGAATTATTTTGATTTAACTCAATTTGATTTATCTTTTGTTCGATTTGGTTCGATTTAAATATTATAAATTCATCTATTCAGTTTAAATGGTTTGATTCAGTGTGAACTGAATCGACTGATTGCTCACCCCAATGAGTAAGGTGGTTATGAAAGTCACCATATTGATAAGAATGAATATAAAATTTTTGTTAATGAAGGCAATATACACATGTAAATTTTGAAAATTTATTTGTCTAGGACAGTCAATAATAAAATAAAACAAAAGATATATGATAGTGCCTATATATTTTAAATGTGAATTACATATATTTATATTTTTTATCCATCATAAATTAAGTACGTGCAAAACATGTGCATAATCTTTTCTCATTTTTTATTTTATTAATATGTGTATATATGAATATAAAATGATTTAATATAAGAAAAATTACGAAAAAGTATGTTGTGATTTAGAGCTTTTTTTAATTAGAGTCTTTTAATTAACTTTGTGATAAAGTGGTACCTCACACTTTAGTGCCATTAGCAATTGGAGGTTTTTTACACTAATACCATGTAAAATTGCAAACATAGAATAAAGAAAATTAACTAACATTATTTTATATATTAAACATATTTTTTTTTTATTTTCACTTGACTTTACTTTTTCCTGCTCTTAAGCTTATTCCTTTGTCCAAAACCTAATATTTCTCCAAATCCATCGTAGTTTTTTGTGCCCTCATTCAACCCACCAACACCACATTCCAACAACAACCTAAGAATAATGCCTCTAGCACCCCATAAGAACTGTAATCACTTAGAGAAGCAACGATTGTGTTGTTCTATCCATCTTCAATGACACTTTCTCCAATTTTCTTCTTAGGTTTAGTTTGTGGAATTGATGACGCTTATAACATCCACCATTTTTAGATTTTGGAATTCCTATCGTTGATAGGGGAATTTCGATGAAACTTAGGGTTTCTGAGCGATGGAAATGATGGTTTGTGTCTTATGTGTCAAGAGTAAGGTTAGAAAGTTTAAGGGATAGTTTTCTTACAAGTTAAAGTATAAGATTTCTTTTTGAGCAATATGGACTTTGGCAGCCGAAAGTTGGGCTTTCGGTAGCCGAAGGTCCCTTTACTGTTGAGGTTTTTTTAATGCAATGTGGACTTTAGCAGTCGAAAGTACCCTCAATAATAAGGGTATAAATAGTCTTTTTAACTTGTAAACTTTAAAATGAATTTGAAAATTAAGAAAAATTTTCTCTTTCCTTTTTACTATTACATACAAAGAGTAATTAACTCTTAGTAATTTGCATGTTTTGGATGCTTAAAGATCCTTTGGGAAGTTCAAACATCAAGGGATGAATTGGATTCTTTTATCTGTCAAGTTTCTTCATTTCATAGTCCTTTGAGAAAGGTATCTCCTCTTCTCATCCTAATCTTTAAAATGGCTTTCTAATGTAATTTTGAATGGGAAATGTTGAGTAATGTGTTTTGCCTGTAAGAAATGAAGTTGATTAAACCTTTTGAATCAAATTTCAAAGTTTCCTTTTCTTCTCCTTTTATTTGAAATGAACATGCATGTGTTTTGTTCTTGTTTCTTTTGAAACTTGAAGTAAAAGATAGGAAGGGAGAAGTATAGGTATGTTGATGTTATATGTTTTAGTTATACAGTCAAGTTTGTAGTTTTTAATTTTGGAAAAGTTTTGTAATCTTGCTAAGATTGATGAATTTTTCAAGTGCATGTTGTATTTTTAGTTTTAATACCATCAGTTGGTTAGTTTGTGGCTTATCTATAAGTTGGATTTTAGTTTTTGGAGCTTTGAGCATGTGTTGATAGAGTTTTAGATTAAGAATTTATGCAGAATTTGAGTTGGAAATTTTGAAAATTTCCAAGTTAAATATGAAAACATTATTTTGGCGTAAAATAGTGCTACTTCTTAAGAGTTTTGAAGTTCAAGACTTGATGGCCCAAGTTCCTTACTTTGACAATCAAAATAGCTATTGCCTAAAAAGGGCATTCAAGGTTCAAGACTTTGGCAGTTGATATTCCTTACTTTGGCAGTTGAAGTTTCTTACTTTTGCAGTCGAAGTTTCTTACTTTTGCAGTCGAAGTTCCTTTTGCTTGCCTTATTTTCCTTTTTTGTTTTAAGGCTCTAAAACTTGTTTTAGACACCAAAGAGACCTAGAATCTGTTGTATGATGCATGTATAGAGTTATAAAAATCCGAATAACTCATTAAGGTCTATCTTTTATAGGATCGAATGTGAGGATCCCAGAAAGCTACATTTAAGGAATAGCTACATTTGTGATTATGGTGTTGTTAGGCTACAAGAGGTGAGTAATACTAACCTATAGAATACAAATCTTTTAATTAATTATAATGAGACTCATGACCATTAACATGCATTATTTCATGATATTATTAGGTTGTATGTTTCTAAAACATGAATATGTTGCATTATTCCATAATTATTGTTGATGTTCGATAGATGTTGGATGACCCACTAATTTCTCCTATGATACAAATATGTTATATTTTATGATCATGCATAATGTCATGTGGCAAGACCAGGCAAGGCCTAATAAGTTTCTGACTCACTATTTATGATAGAGGAGCTCTTGAGGAGCTTTTTTATGAGCCAGACACATTCGTTATGTTATGTATTTAAGAGGAAGTCCTAAGGAGCATCTTTATAAGCTAGGAAAATTGGTTATGGGAAATCATTGGTGATAAGTCTATCTTATGTGAATTGTTTATGATGTGTAAACTCATGTGATTGATGCACTGCATATGTATGAATTGAATAATATGACAAATGAATGTTTGTTAGTTTACTCACTAAGCTTTCCAAAACTCACCCCTTTCCTTTAACCCCAAGTGAAGTGTTGTAGGATTAGAGACATCCACTAGAAAGGCTAACAAGAGGTAGAGGTCTAATAAGTTACAATGTATGACTTAAGTTTGTTGAGTGGACATGTAATTTATAAATTGTTAGATAATGTGCTGGGTTTCATTAGATTGTCAATATGTAATATGTAAGAACAAAGAAAAGTATGTACGTTTACCTTAATCCATGAACAATTTCTTTTAATTATGAATGAATGGATTACACTTTAGTTGTAACATCCTCACTTTAGATAGTTCGTACGTTCTACTATTATGGTGACCAATATACATTGGACGATCGAGATATGCGGAACTATATTTAAGCGACAATGAGGAGTCATAAATAACTCAAATAATGACAAGAAAAATTAAGAAAATATTTAAGCAATGAAATGCACTAAGGTTAAGCAGGCGAGCTCGATGATGGGTGACCTAACGAAGTGACTATAAAGATAGTTAGCAACCCTAGACCCATGGAAACCCTATAAAATAATTTTTGGGACTCGGTGGAAGTTATTGAGTCTTTGATGACAAAGAATGCTAGGAAAATGCTTAGAAAATTTTCTAAATCAATACAGATGATTTTGGCTCGATAAGTAAAGCGAAGGGCATTTTGATAATTTCACCTTGGAGATGATTTTTGACCAACTTGTTTATTTAAGTAAGTGAGGTATATGACATAAAATGTGAATAAAAATTGATGAAATTTAATTAAAAATAAGTAAAAGAAAAAGAAAGAAAGATAAACGAAAACTCGGTAGAGCAAAATTTAGTAAATTCAATCTAAAGGTCTAATATTGACAAAAAAATTAGAGTTATTAACTAAATAAAGCTAGATTAATTTAATTAATTGGGATTATGAAAATTTAATATAATTATTGAAAAGTCAAAATTTAATTATTATAAACTTCAAAATAATTACAAAATTACCACTTCACTTATTTACAAATTTGCCATTAGACATTAAATTAATATATATGTCAATAATTGAAAGATAAATTCTGTCTTCTTCATCCTTATTCCCGTCCATTGCTCTCTTTCTCACCTCTCTCAAAAATTCCTCTATTAAAACATAAGATTAAGCTTAAAAACCCTAAGTTCCACCCATAATTCCTTTAAAAAATCTAAAGCAAACCCTAAACTAAAGCCTAATTAGTAGAAAGCACTCAAGAAAACCAAAAGAAATTAAAAGTTTGGGGCAAGAGGAATTTCACCCAAGGTGGTTCCATGAGGGGAGTGAAGATTTGGTTGATTTGAAGGTTGATTTAAAAGCTAAAGAGAGCTTGAAGACAAAGTTAGTGCTTTATCAAATCCCTTAGATTTTGAAGTTGTATCAAATTGATTTAGGGTTTGCTAAATTTGAGAATTTTAATTGTTGTGTTCTAAATGATGTAATTATGCCTACATTAAGTTAATTTGACACCCAATTGTTGAGGCAGACTATTGAGTGGGTGTGATATTGTGTGTTGAGGCAGAATCTGTACCCTTGAATCCAGTAGGTTTGGATGGCCATAAGTAGAGCTAGACAGCTTCAATTGATGTAAGGCCAATTGGAGATGTAAGGCCAATTGGAGGTGAAACTTAGGACATAATGCTACATTTTTTGCGAAGAGACCCTTCCCAGAAAACTAATTTAGAATGACCTAAAATTTGCCTAAATCTGGGTAACCAAAATCTGGATTTGGAAAATTGACCATATGAATAGTATTTATTCAAATGGTCATAACTTTATATAGAAAGGTTCAAATGACCTGATTCTTGAACCCATGGAAAGATTAGACATAGTAGAACAACTTTCATGAAGAATAGAAACCCAAATTCTTACTATAACCAATTCAAATTGCTAGCCAAAATTTGGATAGCAAAATTACTAAGCTAAAGCGCGAGTTACGATGACTAATCGACGATTATGGAAAATTGACTATAACTTGAGCTACAAAACTTCAAATGGAGTGATTTAAAAGAGAATTAAAGAAGACATATTAAGAAACAACTTTGATGAAGAAATGTTAGCCAAAATCCTTGTAGATTAGTCTAGTGGAGCAGATAAACTTAGGTGACCAAAGTAAAAATTTAGAAA